>NC_035107.1:58347409-59597409 GCF_002204515.2 Aedes aegypti | reverse complement strand
ATTTTTTTTATCGCTCACATGCGATTAACAGTGTTCAATAAGTACACCGAGATTAAATATATCATGTTCACATGTTCATTTTACCCACATGTTTGGAACATTGACTCTGTGGAAATAAATTTTCAAAATTATAATAATGTTGATAAAATTATTTTTCCATCACAATATTTCAACTTGTTACATTGCATAAACATCCTTCTTCAATTCTGAGCATTTGGGTCCTAAAATTTTTAATGTATTCTTGTTTAAAATTAAAATACGAAAGAGCATGTTATTGCAACTACTTTAGCAAGTTTTCCAGCTCAAATAACGGCTATAACATTTTTAAACTTCAATTTTAAAAATGGTTCCAAATATGAACCTTGACACTTGTGATCTTGTTTGACATTCACAATTTCGACAAAAATGCCACAGGGCATATAGTTCTAACACTGGGGTTGATCCTATCTGACATTTCTGAAGGGACACGGAAAACAAAATATACCCAACATTTGAGTTTAAACCAAAGGGTTTGACAAAATCTCAAAAATCATAAAAAAAAATGTTTTTTGTACTTAAACCAATGAAAATCATTTAAAAATTGAGTAAACATGTGTTTCTGCCCTAAACTTAAGCGTTCGGTACTAACATTGAGACAGGGCTTTAGGACCCTATTGAAAAATAATCTGAGAGCTTCATATGCAAGAAAACAAGAAAATTGCTTAGGGTGTTCATTTTACCCCCAGTTCCCCTACATAGATCCTAATGATCGAAGAAAACCATGAATTCGCTATGCCAAAGGGCACCAAGTTGATCCCATTTGGTGCACCTTTGCTGATCAAGTTCACAGTTCAATGCGTGAAGTGTTCACCATCTTTTCAGATGTACATTGACCTGCTGATGTTTTTCTGCAATAATAATCACAGAATCTAACAGTTGTATGATTTCCATCACCATCGGATAGAACATCAGAAAAAAAGTTTCATCGGGATTCGAACTCTTGCCTTCTGAGTGATAATCTAGAGTGCTGCCACTAGGTCATCTTCACTTCTTGAAGGAATGGTGATAAACTTGAATCAAGTAATGTGCAGTTTTTCTGACGGGGTTTGATGGCGATAATGCCATTTTCTGAATAACTAAAGCGCCCCAAGTCCACCTGAGTTGTTCACACAGTATCAGATTAAATTAATTCGTTTTTTTTTTATTACTGCTTCTGTGTGGTTTGATAAACATATTATATAACAAGCTAATGCAAGTATTTATTGCATTTAAATGCCTTTACTTCATGTCTAAATGTGATTTTCAGATAAACAGTACTTAGTGCGGTGTGGCTGGATAAAATTTGAAAGAAAATAGATCAACGCCACCGGAGAAATATTTAATTTTAATTAATCAATTGCTGCCCAATTTCACTGGCCTCTATTTCTATGAGTTGCTAGGAATGGATAAATTGTAAAAATATAGAAGGAAGTTGAAAAAATATAGCTTTATATCTGAAAAATGAATTTCCTCTGATGACGTGCGTTGGTTTATGGTTCGCTCTGGCTGAACAAAATTACAGTTTTTCTTGTCCACCCAAAGAAAATTTTTGATCTAAGATTACAAGGGACTGTTCAAATTACTTGATATTTTTATGGTAGAAAGGTAATGATTATTTGAGTCCTCTGGTGTAAAAAAGTCATTTAGAAAAAAAGATGGCACTTGGTGCGGTTTAGCAGAACCCCGACCATTTAAGCAACTTAAATGAATTTTATGTGAACTGAAGTTCGGTTAATTACTTAAAATGTGAGCTGCTTAAGCCAAAACATGTCCTTTTATCCGAACTTTTGGTTGCTTGGGGGCTCCCCTTTTACACATCGGAACGACTGACAGACATTAAATATTTTGGTATCATTGAATTTCATGCAAGTGTTCATTTTGCCTCGATACCGTTTTACTAGCCTTGTTTTGGACCTAATTTTCTGTCTCACTTTTCTGGCATATGATATGACTTTTATTACCATGGATGAATGTAGCACGTCGTACTGATATCAAACTTGAAAACTAGCCGGGAGTAATTTGAAAAAATGTCATTGTATGGTCCCAAAACAATAATTTGCTTGATTACGCCCCGAATCCCCCTACGTGTAACCTTACTTACCATCGCAATCGCAAATGACACAATCGAACGAATCAACGAAACGCTGTCGCTCCTTAGGCGAAAGATCTAGAATATGCCTAATCTGGCTGGAAGACATTGCCTCTAACTATTATCCACCTCACAAATGCAACGTCTGCTTCCACTGCGACGCACAAATCAACTAATTCCAATAGGCAATATTGATTGGATTCTGCCTAGACGGTTTGAACGCGAGTTGCACTTTACGAGATGCGAAGACGTCGTCGGATTGAATTACCTGACTTAGGGAAGGTACACGTGACCGACGTCGACCGCTTCGCTTGAGGGAAGGATCCAATTTCTTTCGCCACATTTCTGATTAAACACAAGCTTCAATCGATTTGATGAATAGTTTTATTTGTCGTTTTACGTTTGTTGGTAGAAAAAATACATAAAACCTAAACATATGGAAGCGTTTAATCTATTCATATATTACACCCAATTCTGTTTTTGCACGGGGGATGCACAATAAAAGTTTTCAGTTCAAAATTTCACAAACCGTACAAAAAAAGTAACACCATTTCTCGTTTCATGCAAAAATAAGGTTTCGGCGGCAAAAAATGTATGGAAACTTTTTTTTGCACGGCCGTGTAAAAAAAATCCGTGCAAAAACAGAATCGGGTGTATATCTATCATTTACACGATATTGAAAACTGCGTGACAGAGGGGGTTTTTAAATCTCGAAAAACGATGAACGTAGTTTTATATATTCCCTAGATACAGGCGAACCTCCGTGAGTTTGCATTCTCTGTTAATCTTCTGTCTTTGCAAAAAAAAATGAAAAAATCTTTGCCTTGGGATCATATTGACTCAAGTTTCAAATCGCGAGAACTCCGCGAAAGTTGCAAGAATTTTCGATTTTTCAACTATTTTTGAGACTAGATTTAAATCGAATACCGTTTTGACTCATATTCCGAACACTTAAGGCCAACAGTAACTTCTAATGCATCTGATGCGCATAAATTAGATTTTATTTGTGTAAATTTTAATTTCTTCGCAAAGTCTAATTGTTAGCTGTTGGGTGTACCAATAATAATGTTGATTTAGTTAGTTTTAGTATTGTTTTTACGTAAAAGTATGGAACAACATTTTGATTCGAATGCCGAACACTGTGTTCATTCTGTCTCATATTCCGGACACTTTGATTCAAATTCCGAACAGCACGAATAACTCATATTCAAATGAATAATTTCGCATATAAATTTATCTGAGCTTGTTCTACTGGTCTCAAACTAGAGAATCATCACTACTCCCGCGGAATAAATTATATTGGAGACGTTAAAATTGAATTGCAATTGACTATCATTTCCTTGTTATTTGGTGACATATTTCAGCGAAACATTTCAACCAAATAACCATACAAAAACAGAGTGTTCGGAATATGAGTCTGTTCGGAATTTGAGACAAAACGGTATATAGGAAAAAATATAAGAAAACTTAAAATGAAGAATGATTTATCGCAAAGAAGGAAAAAAACTGGTTAAAAAAAAGCAAAATTTAGGAACTTCTAACTCATATCTTACACACAAATTTATACCTATGGAACTATTAATTCATCAGCAAAAATATACAACAAACATGCCTGCTTCATTACACAATAATCAGTTAGAAATTTTACCGCATGTTGGCTGTAACTTATTTTCATTATTTCTGACTCCCTCAAACGACTATGACGACGATCTATAATTACACATTGGACGTCAAAGCTTTCTATCCACTTAATGAGTTAATACGCCATTTCCAACCGGATCAGATTCTGCAACCGAATCCAACGATCTAACCGTGCGCTTAGCTTTCGTTCTCTCTCCGGACATGATGCGCTGATTGATGTAGTACTGTTCCTGTTTGATTTGCTCCTGCAAACGGCTCGGAGTGTCCGGAATGATCCAGTTCACCAGCCCCTGCACGGTGCTGACCACGTTCTGGTAGATCACTATGAAGGCAAGCCGGAAGGCAAAAATGTGCCAGTAGATGAGCGGTCGCTTGTAGGGCCGATCCCCAAACGGAGGATTCCGGTACTCCTGGTAGCGGCACATCGATATGTTGTGGAACTTGGTCACGAGCGGTGCGGCGCCCGCTTGGAAGTGTTCAACATTGAAATAGGCCAAGGTGTGATTGAGGAAACCCTCGTCGGTTTTGTTCCGGTTGACGACACTCATGTAGACCAGTCGGGGGATGAAGGTTGACGAGAAGGCGATGATGAATGCCTGAAATTGCAAGGAAAGAGCAATAGGTGGGTTGCGGTTAATAATATAGACACTAGATTTGTAAAATAAGCAATTCAATCTCAATGCATTAGACAAATTTTCCGAGCAGCTAATCGGAGCAGTCCATAGCCCAGGCTCTTCAATCCCAGGAAGGAGACACCAATCCTGATCAGTGTTTCCGAATTTGATGGATTTAAGCGGGAGATCATGCACTCAATTAGGAAAGTCAAGGTTTTCTTCCAAATCGCAAACACAGAAGATCGCGGACTACTTCTCAAGCATCTTGAAGGGAAGAGGCAAACGTTTTTGAATAACGACAACCATGGAAGTATCCAGAGAAAGAAACAGGGGAGCGTAATCCAAGTTATCGGTTGGTTATCTGCACGAAGGTATACGTATAGCTCGTAGTTGCTAGAGTGTAGAGTCTGATACAGCAAAATTGGTGCCGAGAGTTCGCTGGCTGTCTACCTGGTTGTTCCGTTCGTCCAACGAAACGTCAAGTATTAAAGACCGTAATGAATATGAATCTCTAGGAGTTCTCGCTAACTACGAGATTCAAGGAAAGATATTCATCCAAAATCATAGGCGAAGGAGTTGCGTTAAAGATTATCAATGCATCTCCACACATTGAACCTGTCAATTGATCAGAGCTACTCGACTGATCCATCAACCGAAGTTCATTGGTTGAATTCCGTCTGATTGCGGAAAATATCGACTGAATTGAAGAAATCGTAAGAAGATCTAATTCAATCGAGTGGAATGGAGTATCTTTGACGATCCACGTTAGCGGATAAGACAACAGAATTAGGCGCGCTACTTGTTCCAGAATCAGAAGCGGATCCAGTGTGCAGCGATAGAGATGGCTAGAGAGGAACGCAAGCCAGCTTTCAAAAGGAATATCAAGCTACCTATCAGGGCCCCTATCCAGATAGCTGTAAACGCTCAGCTATTCAGCAAGACCAAGCTGGCGGTCGTGGGTTCGAATCTCGCTGGTCGAGGATTCTCAAGCTATGGAGGTTTTTTTCGACTTCACAGAGCATAGAGCATCATCGAATCTGCCACACGATATACGAATGCAAAAAATCTCTCAGTTAATAGCTGTGGACTCCCCTAGGAACACTAAGCTGCGAAGCAGTCTCTGTCCCATTTGGGACGTAAGTCAACCTGCTACAAGGAGCTGTGCCGAGATGCAGTCGTCGAGTACTGGTGAGAGAATATCCAGATAAGCCGAAAGGTATTCGGGGAGGATCTCGTCTCGTCAAGACTTGTAAAGCAACGAAGTACTTGAAAACAAAGAAAGCTAACTGTCCGGATGCATGTTTTACAATATTGATAAGGTTATATATTCCGAAAACTGACAGCTACTACTTGACGACGTCATTCCTATCCAACTCGAACTAATCTGTCGAAAAAATAATCTACACTCAGGCAAAACGAAATACATAGGAACCACTTATGAAAATTTGCCAGAATAAATCGGGTTGAAATTCATAGCTTTGCCTTATAAAACCAAACTTTGAAAACAATGTTTTGGCGGCAATCTGGAGTCGAACCAAGGACCTTGCGATCGTTAGACCCGTGCGTACACCACGCGCCTATCGACGCCTTGATGTGAGTAGATGCTAAAACGATACATAAACCGTTCGTATTGCAATAACCGTTCCACCTTTCATAAGGCAAAATGTATGAATTTCGATAGTCTAGTTCACAGCGTGTATCATTGCAGAAACTTTCATCAAGTACATTCGTGGCATAGTCGTAGATCATGTCGTCGTTGCAACGGAAATGACGGAAAGGCCAGAGAGCGTTGGGCCGCGAAGTGGGTAACATCTACCATCATTTTATAAAGTGGACAACCCAGAACCCAGGAAAAAAGTAAAGTAGAAAGCGAAAATTGGCTTAGCTTACTAAAGAAACTATATTTGTACAAATGAGAGCTAAATCGTGAGTTCTATCCGCATTCTTAAGTATAATTTTTACTCTTTACGATCGTTTTATAGAAAAATCTCATTCTTTGATATCATACTACTCATTGATACTCATATTTTGATCGGAAATCTCAGATTATTATGAAAATAATACGTGGAAATTAAATTCAATTTCATTACAGCAGTAATGCTGATGTTGATGATTGTCATTGTGCTTTGAGAGGTCTTCTGAAGATAAACATTTTTTCTTCTAGTGTACTTTAAATTAGAGGTGGGGACTAAACAAACAATTTTCCATATTAATGCTTTATTTGTACTTCCGTCAGGATGTGCTTTGAACCTGAAAATTACACTCATACCAGTTTTCTTTCGATTTAAAATATTTTTCTTCAAAAAATAAATCGGTGAAAAAATGGTTTTATGATATCTGGTGAATTTTTGCTCCAAAAATAACTTGATATTTTGCAACAGAGCAATTCCACCGAACATGACGAATTTTTTTTTAAATTTAATTTTTGTATTTTTTGAATCGCCTGAAAATTTGCATACAGATTCTTTATGACCAAAAATACCATTTTGCACATTCAGACCGTTATTTTGAACTACGCCTTATTTTTGAGAAGGGCGTATCGGAAAATGCATAGCAAATCTTTAAAAAACTGTAACTCGAAAACGGTTTGTCCGATCGATTTGAGATCTTCTAAAAAGTTGTAGGTATTGCTTAGGACTATATGGAGAAAAATATGCACGGTAAAAAAAAGTTACAGATTATTTTTCATTTCAAAAACAAAATTTTAAAATCGATTTTCTCCAGAAACGCAGTTTCGATTTTTTTTATTTTTGGATATGTTTTAGGGGACAACTTATGTGATTTATTGCACAATGTTTCAAAATGGAAGAATTATGGACAAAAAAGTTATGATTTTAAAAAAAAATATAGATTTTGAAAAAAAATCGAAATAGAGGAAAACAATAATTTTTTATGTGATTATTTGAAAGTACAGAAAAATTGCAATCGAAAAGTGCTTAAGTAATTTTTTTCTAGGTTGCATCAATTTCGAGATATACTCATATTTATTTAAAATTTTCAAATAAAAAAAGTAAAATAGGCCCTTTTCAAACATATTTGGTGTTTCTCCATTCCAGAAATATTTTATTTTGACTGAGTGAATCGTAGCTGAATTGTTTATTGTTTGATCAAAACCTATATACTCAAGTATTTAAAAAAGTATGCACGGTAAAAAAATATAAACGAAATTTTCAAATGAAAATTTGAAGTTCATTGTTCATAAAAACCGCAAAATTGATGTTTTTAATTTTTGGATATGTTTTGCAGCATATTGTTTGTAATTTCTTGCACAATGCCTCAAAACGGAAAATTTTTGGATAAACAATAAATTATTTGAAAAAATAAATAAAACGAATTTATGTAAAACGATATTTTTGGTGCGTTTTTTGAGTACAGAAAAATAACTATATTTTTAAATATGAAAAATTTCTATCAAAAAATACTCAAGTAAAATTTAGCTGAGATGCATCACTTCCGAGATATACACGGTAAATCTAAACGTGGCATTACAAATGTGATTCCATCACAACGGTGTACTTTTGGTAACCAGGGCTAAGCCCGGCTAATGGGTAAAGCCCTCTCATCGTGGCAAGATCGTACAACCATGGAGAAGGAGTTTGTTTTTTTTGTAATTTTTTTTTTTGTTTTTTTATATATGTATACTGCAATTTTATTTCTTAATAATATGAACTACTTTCTTGTTATCGTCACAGCTCGAAAATTGTCTAACTTCAATTTGTGTTTCAGAGATAGGGATAAACGAGTGATATTTCTGAGTGCCTTAAACTGTTTTTGCACTTGAAAATAGTTGGTTAAGTTCTTGTGCAATGATATCATATTCCTCAGTAGTTGAATAACAAAAGAAGATTTGTGTAAGCTGCTCTTCTTTCCGATTTTGAGCCCAATCATATAGTTCCTTAGCATTTTTTATCGGATGTTCACGTTCTTTGGCAAGACTGGCTCTGGTAGCCATTAGTTTTAGTGTCCCTCCTATGGCATCGCATGGCCCACACGAAATATGTTTGAAAAGGGCCTATTTTTCTTTTTTTTTTTGAAAATTTTATATAAGTATGAGTATATCTCGAAATTGATGCAACCTAGAAAAATTTTACTTAGGTACTCTTCCAATGCATTTTCTGTACTATCAAATAAACACATAAAAAAATATTGTTTTCCTCTATTTCGATTTTTTTCAAAATTTTATTTTATAAAATTATTACATTTTTGTCCATAATTCTTCCATTATGAAACATTGTGCAATAAATCACATAAGTTGTCCCCTAAAACATGTCCAAAAATAATAAAAATCACAGATGCATTTTCATAGAAAATCGATTTTAATTTTTTTTATTAAAAAAAATCTGTCATTATTTTTTACCGTGCATATTTTTTTCCAAATAGTCCTAAACAATACCGCAAAATATATCCAAAAATTAAAAACATCAATGTTGCGGTTTTTAAGAACTATTAGCTTCAAATTTTCATTTGAAAATATCATTTATATTTTTCACCGTGCACTACGATTTGGCTACGATTCGCTCAATCAAAATAATTTTTTTCTGGAATGGAGAAACACGAAATATGTTTGAAAAGGGCCTATTTTACTTTTTTTTATTTGAAAATTTTATATAAATATGAGTATATCTCGAAATTGATGCAACCTAGAAAAAAATTACTTAAGCACTTTTCGATTGCAATTTTTTTGTACTTTCAAATAATCACATAAAAAAATATTGTTTTCGTCTATTTCGATTTTTTTTCAAAATCTGTATTTTTTAAAAAATCATAACTTTTTTGTCCATAATTCTTCCATTTTGAAACATTGTGCAATAAATAAAGTTGTCCCCTAAAACATATCCAAAAATAAAAAAAATCAAAACTGCGTTTCTGGAGAAAATCGATTTTAAAATTTTGTTTTTGAAATAAAAAATAATCTGTAACTTTTTTTTACCGTGCATATTTTTCTCCATATAGTCCTAAGCAATACCTACAACTTTGTAGAAGATCTCAAATCGATCGGACAAACCGTTTTCGAGTTACAGTTTTTTAAAGATTTGCCATGCATTTTCCGATACGCCCTTCTCAAAAATAAGGCGAAGTTCAAAATGGCGGTCTGAAAGTGCATAATGGCATGTTTGGTCATAAAGAATCTGTATGCAAATTTTCAGGCGATTCAAAAAATACAAAAATAATCGAGTTTGCGAAACGGCGTGGAACCGCTCAACAGGCACCTGATTGATGATGCTTTCGATGAACAAGCCGTTTTTGAAAATAAAAAATATTGATTGTCGAATTTTCCACAAAATTTTTAACAATATTTGATTTTGATAACCTCCAAAAATCAAACGTTTTAAACGTTTTGCCTTATTCGAGTGAAATTTAATTATTTTGATGGCATTTTTATTATCACAATATTGTACAACATAAGTCGAACGATGCACAGAAAACAGGTTGCGATTTCATTAATAAATTAAAAAGATATTGCATATACAAGGTGTCCACTTTATAAAATGAACAGTCCTTAGCCTCCAGATAAAACGAAATAAATTCAAAAAATCATTTTCTACGTGGACATTCTTTTGCTGCCAAAACAAGCATGATAACAAACGGAAGTTATAGACATGACAATGATGCTGAAACTGATGAAATGAAATAATATTTGCAATGGAGCAGGATCAGTTCTGAGATATTTATGGACCATTTTGCATGACATTTTCACAGTATTTTATTATGAAATATTTTCCGTATCTCTTCAGCAAAGTTGTAAATTTTGACGACAGGAACCAATTTTCTTATGACTATTTTTTTTTTTTGTAAAGTTTTCATATTTTTGGATAAATCGTTTATATTTTTTCGTGACAGTTAAGCTGAGAAAATTGTGAAACTCTGGACTGAAAATTGAATGTTGCTATATATAAAGGCGATGGTCTTTCCTGCCTCCTGTTCAATATTGCGCTAGAAGGTGTTATGAAACGGGCGGGCTTCAACATGCGGGGCACGATCTTCAATAAATCCAGCCAGTTCATTTGTTTCGCTGACGACGTGGACATTGTCGGAAGAACGTTCCAGGTGGTTGCTGAACAGTATACCAGGCTGAAACGTGAAGCAGATCGGGTTGGATTGAAGGTAAATACGTCGAAGACGAAATATCTGCTGGCTGGAGGAACCGAACGCGATAGAGCTCGCATAGGCAGACGCGTGACGATCGACGGGGATGAGTTCGAGGTGGTAGATGAATTCGTCTACCTCGGATCATTGATAACGTCGGATAACAACTGCAGCAGAGAAATTCGAAGACGTATCATCGCCGAAAGTCGTGCTTACTATGGACTCCACAAGACCTTGCGGTCTGGTAAACTTCACTTCCGTACTAAGTGTACCATGTACAAGACACTAATAAGACCGGTAGTCCTCTACGGGCATGAGACGTGGACAATGCTCGAAGAGGACCTGCAAGCGCTAGGAGTTTTTGAACGACGTGTGCTTAGGACGATCTTCGGCGGAGTATGTGAGAACGGCGTATGGAGGAGAAGAATGAACCACGAGCTTGCGCAACTCTACGGTGAACCCAATATCACGAAAGTCGCCAAAGCTGGAAGGGTACGATGGGCGGGACACGTTGTGAGAATGCCGGACAACAATCCCGCAAAAATGGTGTTCAACTCAAATCCGGCCGGTACAAGACGAAGGGGAGCGCAACGAGCTAGGTGGTTTGACCAAGTGGAGCAGGATCTTGGAAGTGTGGGGCGATCGAGGAATTGGAGGTTAGCAGCCATGGACCGAGTTAGTTGGCGTAACATTGTGGCGCAGGTCATGTCTTGAAGGACGTAGAGCCAGCAAAAGTAAAGTAAGTATATATAAAGGGCTCAAACGCAAAGGGGTACAAATGACATTTTGGTCGGTTATGAATTGAGTTGAGTGGAGGGAATTCTACTGGTCCCAAGCGTTCCAGCAATATAGTTGATTTTTCCGCTCAACAAAAAAAAATATCATAATTCTTAAAAGGCTCGCTCTTTTTATTTTTTTGACTCCCATACAAATTGTGTAGAATGAAAAAAATGCTGAAAAAACTTCAAAATTGATTTTATTAAAACAAGGTTTTTGTCTTTGACACCTCCTTTGACTCTCCTATTTTTCATGCCAGTCGTTATCGCAAAGAAAGCTTTTCGTCTTTACAGGGCTGATAGCTACTGAGTTCCCCTAAATTAAAAAATTAGAAAATTAGAAAAAAAATAGAAAATTAGACTAAAAAAAGCCCTAAAAACCAAAAAGTGGCTGAAAAGAACCAACAAATGGATCAAGTAATAAAACGCGCCTATCAGGTGAGCTAGGTGTCAGCAACCAGGGATGTTGCCGCGGGGAACTTGGGGTCGTACCTGCCGGGAGACGGACCAAATGTCAGCAACCAGGGATGTTGCAGTGGGAATCGTAGGTTTTTGCTGATGGTTTCCAGGCTTGAATTCTACTCAGATGCTTGTAGTATACAGTTTCGTTTGAATTGGTGAAGATGAAATAAGTTTGATGTTTATTGCGTAATAGTTTGACTAACAATGACAAGTTGTTTTTTCACTCTGTTCCAGGGCCACCTACGTTGAATTGTTGTTCTTGATCACAACCTCGTTGCTATCGGTAACACTAGGAGATAAGAGTTTGACTCTTCAACTTTCAATGGCTGAAGTGGGAATGGAACCCACACCCCATGACACAATTCGTTTAAACCTCGAATTTTCAAGAGCACAAATCCACCTGGATTTCTTCAAAAATTCTGTGAATTTTATTTTCCCCCAAGTTTTTATCCAATGATTCAATCATCGATTTCCCTGGGGTATCCTCCAAGATTCTCGATCAGAACGTCTTCTGAAATGCAGTCAATATCTCCTCCAGAAATTTCTTGGGATATCCTTTAAAATTGCGTCTCAGGATTTATACAAGATTTCAACTAGGGATTTCTCTAAAGATACCATCAACAATTGCTCAAAAATTGAGAAATTCCTCCAGTAACGCTTTGAGATTTTCTCAAGTAAGTTTCAAATGGTTTTTTAGGGGAATGCCAAGGAAATTTTTCTAATAAATCAATTCGTGAGATATCTTCAATATAAATAAAAATGGAATGGTGTTTGTATGTCACGAAATAGCTTACGACCGGGTCAACGAATTTGAATGATTTTTTCTCCGTTTTGTTCCTCAAGGTTTCCGACATGTTTGTATGTATAAAAATCCCAGGATATTCCGGACAAATCGGGTAAAACGAGAATAACCGAAACTGTCATTTTACATTGGACGATCCATAGCGTTTTTACAACAGCCTACTTGATGGCGAAGACGAAGTTTGCCGGGACCACTAGAGTGAGGAAGTTGTAACATATTTCCTATTTAACTTGCCAAGGTAACCAAAAAAAATCGAATCTAGGGGGGGGGTGACCCATTTCGCATAAAGACGTTTCGCATAAGGACGTTTTGCATAAGGACGTTTGGCATAATGGACGTTTCGCATAAATCAGTTTCATATAAGAAAAGGTAGCATTTCAAAGAAGGCATATAATTCTCTTTATGCCAAATGTCCATTATGCGAAACGTCCACCAATAAAATTATGCGAAACGTCTTTATGCAAAACGTCTTTATGCGAAACGTCTCATCCCCGAATCTAGGGATCGTATTCCGCAGGATTTTCTGAAGAAATGTTTCGAAAGCCATTGGGCAAAGTCTCCGTACAAATTTGTGTAGGAATGATCGGAGGCATAATTCAAAAATTGCTGTAGTAAAACTGGTCTGAAAACTGAAATAAACTTTTGAAGATTGTAAGTGTGTTTTTTTGAGAATCTTTTTAAGCAATGATTGGTAAAACTGCAGGAGTAATATTTGGGGGGCCTTCCTTAGCCGAGCGGTTAGAGTCCGCGGCTACAAAGCAAAGTCATGCTGAAGGTGTCTGGGTTCGAATCCCGGTCGGTCCAGGATCTTTTCGTAACGGAACTTGACTTCCTTGGGCATAGAGTATAATCGTACCTGCCACACGATATACGAATGCGAAAATGGCAAGTTTGGCAAAGAAAGCTCTCTGTTAATAACTCTGGAAGTGCTCATAAGAACACTAAGCTGAGAAGCAGGCTCTGTCCCAGTGAGGACGTCAATGCCCAGAAGAAGAAGAGTAATACTTAGATGAAATACTGGGAAAAAAATCATAGAAAAAAAATTGGTCCAAGAATTCCTCAAGGAATTTCGGATTCCTGGGAGAGAATCGTGAATGAATTCTTGAAGAAATCCACATGAACAGTCGGAGGAATTCTTGCAGGGTTTCTTGAAAAAAAAAACCTTCGCCAATTTTTTTCTTCAAACACTTTGGAATAAACAATTTTGTAGAAATATTTGGAAGATCTCCTAGGGTAACAACTGGAGAAGGATTAGTGAAATAAATTCGTTAGAGGTAATTCTAGAGGAATTTCTGGGTGGATTGGCCGGTGTTTAGTCAGACTGGACCAAGTGCTTTTTAATAATTTAAAAAAAAAAGTATACGCAAACCAATCGGAATAATAAAAAATGCGTTATTTGTCATAATATTGAAACCTACCTATTAGATGAAACATCTGTATAAAAATTTAGAAGAAGATAGATCAGAATAATAGGAGTATTTGACTTATCTATACAAGGACCAAATATCATCAATTCTGATCTGTCTAAACACCGGCTAATTGGTAGAGAAATCTCTAGAAGAATCTCTAGAGAGATCACTGAATAAGACACTGAAAACATTCTAAATTATATCACCCAGATATAATCTGCTGTCACAGATGAATAGCACTACATGATGTTATTATTTGGCTGCCGTGATCAAAGATTTTCTGAAAACATGACAAAGGTTAATAACAACGCAACGCAAGTACATATTTGATCAAATTCTCTGCTTATACGATGAACCAGCTTGTGGAGTGGGTGGTAGGTCATTTGGCATAAAGTCCTTTGGCATAAAGCCTTTTGGCATAAAGTCGTTTGGCATAATGGTCATTTAGCATAAAGTCGTTTGGCATAATAGTCGTATGGCATAATGAGTCTGAAACCAAGAATTTCTCAATTTTTCGTTTTTACGTTTCTATTGAATCTCTCTGATGACATCAGGCTTGTTTTGGAGTCAATTGATACAAAATGACACATCATTCAACAATCATTCGCTCTTGAATAAATTTAAGCATATTAGGAAAGAAATTGCGAATAGTATTTTATTATTTATCTAGAAATTACCCTTTTTTCAAATAATAATTCTTCTTTTAAGTTTCGCTATTGGAACAAATTTTTACAATGAAGATTTTTATATATTTACACAAATTTACCCTTCTTTTAATTGTTCTATTTTTTTTTCAAATTATGATGTAACCATAATTATAGGTATGAAAACTGTTGATTTAAAATTTCAATAAAATTCACCTTCTTTTATGGATAGGCTGTGCTTTAGGGCTATATATTTTAAGTATTTTGTTTGTTTCCTACTGACAATAGGGGAGCAATCGATAACATTGATCTGCTCAAATTATCAGCGAAAAGAGTAATCGATTACCGTAATCCGGGGTAACATTAATCATTTTTTTGAATATTTGGTGAATATTTCGTTTGAAAATGCAAATGTTGTAAATTTTATATTTTTAAAACAAGTACTGCCACCCATAGCTCGTGACTATATATTGTATTTTGTTTTTTTAAAGATTTAAGGGTGTTTAAAAAAATGTTTTAAGCGATTTTTTGATCTAGCTGATATGGGGTAACATTGATCACCTATGTAAACAACGTTTGGTAATATTGAAAATGTCGTTACTTACTTAAATCACGGCCCCCGAAACCGAATATGAAGGCCAAACGCTTACAAGTCATTTACTTTTTGAGTTATATTAAAATTAAAAACACTTCGAACCACGGAATACGCCTATAGGTAGGCAATTTCCTAAGGGAATTCTGTGTTCTTAACAATAATTCGTTAATGTTGCCTAATTGAGCATACTTAAGAAAATTATGACAACGGAATCGTTTTCGGCGATGCCATTTTTAGTAAGAACCGCATTTTCCTTGCTCATATCGTTTGCAGAACATATGTGAGACATGAATCTTCGGTGGTGTCATCCTTACCCATTGAAATCATTGTTTCGAAAAGTTAACAAATTTACGCGTAAGGTAAACGCAATTTTCGCAAAAATGTTCACTTTCGTTAGCTCATGAATATAAGAATAAGAAGCACCATTCATGATTTGGAAATGTTCCATTAATAATTGATGATACGAACTTTTACGAGATGAGTCATTCCGATCAATGTTACCCCGGATTACGGTACTGCAGTTACTTCGATGGGTTGTGCTACTTTTCCCCGAATGTCGTTTCCCTGTGCGCCAGTTCCCCGAATGACAGTTCACCGAATATCCCGTTTCCCGACTAGCCCACTTCCCCGAATAGTTTTAAGCACTCATAATAGTCGTAACTTAATACATTTCAGGGTGGTGAACGAACTGACCATCTAATATGCACCCTTCTTTATTTAATTGGCGGTTTTTTCGAGTTTTACTGTCCTCAGCATTTTTTCCAACATGTGTATAGCCGAGAATGACAGATAACTTCCTTCTTTTGACTGTTTATCGTGCTTTCTCGTCACCACTTTTCAGGGAAACCAGTCATTCGGGGGAATGGCATTCGGGTAAAAGTAGCACAATCACTTCGATGATTCTGAACGCACTTTTTATGTCTTTTCGTTTTATTATGCCGCAATAATCTTTGGCGTCCATTCTTGCCATGTTGCCTTCTTTTTAAAATAGGCTGTTCTTTATATTTATACTGTTTCAAATTATATTATTTAGTAAGGCTAAATGTTAACCATTTTTATATTTTGCTGTTATTTCAATTCTTGCTAGATATGTTGTTGGAATGATAATTACTTTAGAACCTGCCAATATTCAACATATACTTTTTTTGGGGCAAACGCCTGATCTGCTTCAGAGATTGCTGAAAAAAATAATATTTCAATCACAAATTTTCCCTTCTCTCAATAATAGACGGTGTTTTTGATGTACACTTCCAAAATTAAAATTTATATTGAACCGTTGAAAAGTTTTGCCACAAATATTTTCTTTTAAAGATGTGTTGTTCATTAGAGCTATGCTGTGAAAAGATTTTTTTTCGCGTTAGAGCCTCAAACATTTTAAACGAAAAATAATCTGCTCTCGTATATAAGCTATTTTGGCATTAAGTCGCATTGATAGATCTTTAGATTAGACCTTTTGATATTTTGCAAAATAAATTACATTCTTTTATCAAATAATTTAATCATATCAAATAAATCATCAAGCGTTACGTCCAAACTGGGACAGAGCTATCTGCAGCGAAATATTCTATGAGCGTTTCCTTGATGAATAACTGCGAACTTTCTTTGTCAATTTACTGTTTTCAAATATGTATATCACATCAAGCTCAAAGATACTCTACGTTCTGAGATGAAGAGACCCGTCAGGAATTTTTTTTAACAATGTTTTCTAGTGTCACAACATTTTTTGAAATTCTTAGCTTGGAAAATCTCTGAACAAACACTATGCTTGTTTAGAACCTGCCATTTTTTTTTTGCTATGGGCTCGGTGGTGTTGATCTCGATCAAAGCTTAAAAAATGCCGATATTTATTTTTAGTCAATCATTATGCCAAACGGCCATTATGCCAAATGACCATTATGCGAAACGGCCATTATGCCAAACGACCATTATGCCAAACGATTTTATGCCAAACGACATTATGCCAAACGACATTATGCCAAACGACTTTATGCCAAACGGGGTACAATCTGTGGAGTGGATGGCACACAACAACCACAGGGATCAAATCGAAATCTGGAAACGTAGCTCAATCTTGAGCTATTCCACATACCCGAAGGTTGTCAGCTTCTCGGATCAGCCGATCATGAGGCTTCTTGTAGGGGTGCCTAACGGGATTGTATCTTGACTCTACCGATGCTGCGTTCATCACGAGGAGCTCTAACTACCTCTAAAGTGTAAATTAAATAAACCAAATCAGTCGAGAGTAGTTTATTTTACACAATATGAATAGCAGACGATGCACCTCCCTTTCGTATTTCGCCTTCTTCTGATCGACCAATCTGGGGCATAAGGTAGGGAAAGTGTACCAGTTATGGCCATAGTGGTTCCCTATTTGGCCATATGTGAAATTTTGATAACTTTCACATTTTAATTCTTGTTGAATGTTTAAACATCAAGATATATCTTAAATCTAACTACTACAACACACAAAAGATTTCAAAATTTGGAGACATTTAAGTAATTACGTATGGCGAAATAGGGAACCACTATGTCCATAACTGGTACACCTACCCTATATGAAGTTGATGTCCTGGTTAGGGATTTACATATCTTGTAGAATTCATAGGCGCGTTCGTATGGACAGTGAAAATATCGAAATTATTTCAAAAGTTTACATTAAATAATGGAAATCACAATTGTTTTGCCTTCGAGCAAATTTTAAGTATTTCAAATCAATGTGCGTAAAAGTTATGGAAATTGGTATTCCAAATCCAATACAAGCGTTAATAAAAATGCTATGATTTATATACTATTTCATTTGATTTATATACTGAGAAATTGCAGATTTCTTTATTGAACAGTATTTAAAATCTGTTACAATTTTATTACATTTTCCAATTTCCGTACTCGAAAATTAAGGAAGTGTTCCCCCATTATATGATAAATCAACGACAACAATGCAAAACAATGCTAAGCACTATGATGTTATTACAGTCCGACGGCGCTGCAGCGGCTTCCACGGGTAAATTCTCGATTATGTGGAGTGTGATTATGTGGGGTAAATAATGTGAACCAAATCAAGTTTTGAATAGTACCGCGAGATTTAGATCATGATAGATAAATCATGATATATAGTTCAATAAACCCTTTGATGAACGTTTGTTGGCCCTGAAAACGGCCAAATGAGCCTGTATGCTGTCACAGATGAATATCACTGCGGAATGTTATCAGTTGATTGCCATGGTTAAACGGAGAATCCCCAATGAAAGTGTATATTTGAACAAGTTCTCTGCTTATACGACAAACCAGCTGAACATTTCATGGGTGCACAATAGGAAAAGAAATCCTGAGCGATTTCACAAGCCCAACGGTTACCAAATTAAATCAAAATCCAATCCAAATTAAATCAAAATCCAATCCAAACCCAATCCAATTGCAATTCATATTCAATCCACTCCAATCCGAATCCATTCCAAATCCAATTCAAATCCACTTCAAATTCAAGCCAAATTCAATCCAAACCCAAATCCAATCCGATCGAAATACAAATCTTAATTAAAATATAATCCAAATTCAAACTCCAATCCAATTGCAATTCATATTCAATCCAATCCAATCCGAATCCAATCCAAATTGAATTCAAATTCAATAGTAATCCAATCCGATTCCAAAACAAATCTTAATGTAAATCCGTTCCAATCAAAATTCAATTAAAATCCAATCCAATTGCAATTCATATTCAATCCAATCCAAAACCAATCCGAATCTAAATCCATTCCTAATTCAATCCACAACCAATCCAAAATCCTATCCAAATTCAATTCAAATCCACTCCAATTGTAATTCAAATCCAAATCCTATTCAAATCCACTCCAGATCTAATCCCATTCAAATTCAATCCAATTACAATGCAATAAAAATCCAAACTAAATCCAAACTAAATCCAATCACGCTCAAATCTAATTCACACTCAATCCAAATCCATTTATACTCCAAAACCATTCAAATCCACTCCAAATCCAATCCAAATTCAATCCAAATCCAATTCGAATTGAATTGAAACCCAATCCAAATTCATTCCAATATAAATCAAATCCAAGCGAAATACAAATCCTAATTTAAATTCAATCAAATCCAAATTAAATCAAAATCCAATCCAAATCCAATCCAGTTGGAATCCATATTCAATCCACTCCAATCCGAATCCATTCCAAATCCAATTCAAATCCACTTCAAATTCAAGCCAAATTCAATCCAAATCCAATTCAAATTCAATCTAAATCCAATACAAATCCAAAACAATCGAAATACAAATCTTAATTATAATACAATCCAAATTCAATCAAACTTAATTAAAATCCAATCCAATTGCAATTCATATTCAATCCAATCCAAATCTAAATCCATTCCTAATTCAATCCACAACCAATCCAAATTCAATCCAAATCCGATTCGAATTCAATTGAAACCCAATACAAATCCATTCCAATATAAATCCAATCCAAGCAAAATACAAATCTTAATTTAAATTCAATCCAATCCAAATGAAATCAAAATCAAATCCACATCCAATCCAATTGCAATCCATATTCAATCCACTCTAATCCGAATCCAATCCAAATCCATTCCAAATCCAATTCAAATCCACTTCAAATTCAAGCCAAATTCAATCCAAAGCCAATTCAAATTCAATCTAAATCCAATACAAATCCAAAACAATCGAAACACAAATCTTAAATATCCAATTTCAATATAAATCCACTCCAATCCAAATCCAATTCAAATCCACTCCAAATCCAATCGTAAATTCAATCCAAATCCAATCCAAAATCCTATCCAAATTTCATTGAAACAATCCAAATTCAGTCCAAATCCAACTTGAATTCAATCACAATCCAATCGAATATAAATCCAATGCAATCGAAATATAAATCTTAATTTAAATCCAATCCATTCCTAATTCAATCAAAATCAAATCCAAATTCAATAAAAACAAAAATCCAATCCAATCCAATCGAAATACAAATCTTAATTTAAATGCAATCTAAATCCAATTCGAATCCATTCCAAATTCCAAATAAAAAATCCTATTCAAATCTATTGCAATCCAATTCAAATCCAAATCCTTTTCAAATTCAGTCCAAACCCAATTCGAATTCAATCGAAATCCAATCCAAGTCCAACTGAAATGAAAATCGTAATTTCAGTCCAATCCAATCTAAATATAATCAAAATCCAATCCAGTTGCAATCCAATCTGATCCAATTCAAATCCAATTTGAATCTAAATCTATTCCAAACTCAATCCAATTCAATCGAAATACGATCAAAGTTCAATACAATCAAAAAATCTATGTTTAATCCGAATCCAGTCCAAAATTAATCCAAGCGCAGTCTGATTTAAACCATAGACCTGTTGCAACCAAACATAATCCTTGGAGATCTGTCGCTCCAAGACTCGCTCGAAGACCTGTCGCTTCGGATTTATTTCAAGCACGGATCCTGTCGCTCCGGCAAATTTGTCATCGGATACCTGTCGATCCGAAAAAAAAACATCTTCGAAGACCTGTCGCTTCGAAATATTTAATTAAGGAGACCTGTCGCTCCAAGCAAATAACTCGAAGACCTGTCGCTTCGTTACTTTTAAGCACGGAAACCTGTCGTTCCGGCAAATGAATCATCGGATACCTGTCGATCCGGAAAATTCATCTTCGGAGACCTGTCGCTCCGGTGAGATTCTACTGAACAAGACATTTCACTTCAAATAACTTTAACCTGGAGAACCGTCGCTCCAGAAAAAACGGTATTTCACCAAAAAAAAGGCCTACCGAATTGCGCCATTGTGGTAACTGACGCTCACTGAATAACTTTTTCGAAAACTTTAGGAATGCGTTCGTCGCAAAATCTGCTAACAAACTGAATTATTGATGCTCTACAAACCGAACACCCGTGCTACGTATTTGCCACCTATACATATACATCCCTTGTCAATCATCTACACTCTCTCTTTCGCACCCGTTCGTAAAATCATATTCTCTCGCTTCATCATTCGCAATGAATCCATTTAGCGCACATATCATTCTCGCATTCATCAACACAACCAAAGCTGTGTGTGTTCGAATCATTTTCTATCCGATTCAAACGAAAGCTAAAGCTCACGCTATCGCACACGTCAAATGAAAAGCTCATCGTACGTAGGATTGAGCGCTCACATCATACAACACTGAAACATATTTTTTCACATGCACTGAGAGAAGCATTTCATTTTTAATCTTATAACGCAGACTCTGTACACCACACCTTCGATGTCTTGTCTTTCTATTGAGGTACTGATCAAGGAATTTCGTTAAGCCAGCAAATAGTTATGAACGTTTAAAATATTTTATGCCAACGTAACGCTCTTGGTTTTGAAATTCCAATTTCACTCCTGTATAGAGGAGAAAGACGTATTCAAAAAACACTATACAAAATCGAATACTCACACTGGATACGACAGCCATTTTGGCGATTACGTCCATGATGTCGTACCACATGCCGATGTCTCGAACCCGTTTCGGGACCGGCCGCTTATAGAACTTGAGATATCTCATCGCATCCAGACGCGTTTCGAACACATTGTTCAGCAGGGCAAAGAGCGGTGCCAGTGGAAAAGCTACCACAAAAATGGTAATGAATCCATATTGAATCACTGTAATCAATGCATGCATTCGCATTAGAACCAGCATGGTGAAGCAATAAATCAGAAACTTACCCATCTTCACATAATCATCGTAACGGCAACGCTCGTTCCAGCTGATCAGTGAATCATCCTCAGTATACTCGTTGCTATCAACCGAATCATCCTCTTCCTTCGAATTCCGCTTTCTCCACTCTCGGTACTGTTTCACAAAATAAGGAATAGAGAAATCCCGAATCAGCGACACAGTCTGCTTGCCGATCATGATAATGGCCAGTTGAACGCTTAGCTCCATCAGACAACCCCCGGGTTGGCACTCTTCTTGCCGGAAGCCCAAAATCCGGTTATACTTTGCCGGGTATCCAGGAAACTTCCCCTTCAGAAAAGCGATGTAGAAGATCGAACTGTAGTAATTGACAAACTGGAAAAGGAACACCTTCAGGTTCAGACTTTCGTTGTAGTCGTTCTGGGTCCGATGGTATTCGATGTTGGTCATGCGAACGGCCACCGCATTGTAAGCGACGTCCAGCGCTATCGAAAGTGCCAAATCGATAATGGCTGCCACAGCGGAGAACATGAGCCGCTTGTTGGCCACGTCCGCTGGATCTCCGTAGATGTGACGCGCCGTCAACAGGGACATCCGGTAGATTACGAACCCGAAGACGGCAGCGACCGCAAGTCCAATCTACGGAAACGAAAAGAAGGTTTGTTGAACTTCAATCCAAGTAGTCTGAGAGGTAAGAAACTGACGAAGAGCAAAATCACGGAGTAACTGTACAGTAGGCTGGGCAGCTTTGTCGACCAGAAGCGTGGGGCGGGTTCCTTCTTTCCGGTGTAGGTGTTCAGGACAGTCTTGGCACAGTCTGCCTTAACAGTCTGCTCATCAACCCCGTTCATGGAGGCGCTGTTGGTGTTCTTGCTGTTGCGTTCCAGTAGCCGCGCGAGATACTGTGGCCTTGGCGGTTCCACCTGAGCGTCGTAATCTCGGACGCCCCACTTGTGCTGAAGATGCGAAACGTATCGCTTCCACATTTTCAGATAAACCGATGCTGGAATGAGAAAATGGATTCGTTTAGTTTGGAGCAGACGTGTCATGGTGGTTACTCAAAGTTACTCACTAAGTAACTAGCTCCTCAGAAAAAAAAGTGAAAGCAGGATAGTAGGACCTCATGCCGAAAAATGATTATTTTCCCATTGCGGTTTATTTTTTTCTTCCGCTCACAGCCTAGAGACGTAACATAGTGTAATGAGAAATATGCCCCTATGAATTGTAAAAACTCCCATGTATTGAAAACTGTACCTATATGATTCAGGCATTAAAAAATAAGCTCAAAAGTCATCGATTGAAAATTGCGACCAATGGTTCAGCCATTATGGCAAATTTTTGCACCACATTCTTGGAAGACCAACATCATTGTTACGTAGTATAGGATAGAGCCGTATACGACTCACAGAGCGAACTAATAGCCGACTGAGAGTGAGTCCCACCAGATCTATTCTCTATCTGTTTATCACCATCACCACTGATAGCAGTGTAGGGCAACCAATCTTCAGTAGTTGAGTACCGTCGGGATAGGCAACGATCAGTAGATCGAGATCGATAGAGTTAGTTCTCTCCCGTGCGTCGGCCGTGTCGGTTAAGCCTAAATATACAGTCCGCTATTGTTAAGTTGCTGTGTACGATTTATTTACAGTAATTAAACCGTCGGTTAAGTGCGACAACGAGTTATTAAATCCGTTCCGAAAACGCGCTATTCCGCGAGTGATTTCCGTGGGTGCACTAGTCCAGCCAGTGAAGATTATACGTAACTTTTTTGTCCTTCGAGCCGGATTAGGCCAATCCGCGGGACCACGTAATAGTGAATAGTGCGGCGCGGTTTGGGTACATTGTGCGGTGACCCATTGTCCGTCGGTTGTGCTCGATCAGTGAACCTTAGATCGAAGCCATTGCCCTCGAGTGAAAAGTGCTTCTGCCCTTTGTGGCTTTTACAAAGAGGGCCGTCTGAATTGCCCGTGTGAAGTGGTGATCGAATTTAATTACCCAATAGTGCAACAGCTGCTACGCTGCCCTGTATGCAGTTGGGGATCAATCATACCTCGGCCGTTCACTTTCCTTCAACCCGTCAGCTGCCACATCGTTTCCCCCCAGGAGGAATATCCAGCGCCCATAGGAGTCAGATAAGTAGCCAGTGTGTGTGAATGTGTGGTTGAGGTGGCTGCGAATAGAGGAGCCTGCATGTAAAGGCATAAATAGATAGCGCATTTGAATGCTACACTTAGCTTGCGTTCTGTTACCGTACTGTGGTGCGAGTTTGGACAAATTTGATTTTAATTGGGGAGAATTATTTTGAGTTCTCCGGTTGATTATTTGATTTCGGCACACTTGCGATTTGCCTTTTGGTAATTTTCCACAATTAGTGGTTGATAATTGAGCTGTCATTTCTGTCATTCGTTCCGCTTGAGGTCTCGGTTTCGGTTCTGTCGCGTAGTGCAGTGCAATAGTGGGTGGTGATCAACGATGACAAAAGCGAGTTTAAGGCAGTTGGTGAAGGAAGAGCACCAGCTGAAGGCTGCTTTGGACAACGTTCAAGACTTTGTGAATGGTTATGATGAAGATCGTGATCAGTCAGTGGTTGAATTGAGGCTAGTGAAACTTGATAGCATATTCGATCGGTTTTGTGCAGTTCGAGTGGAAATAGATGTGCTGTTAGACGAAACGGGCGACTACGAAAGTGCCGACGATGAAAGTAGTAAGAAGTCCGTCCCTACCATCACTGACAGTGTCCGAACCTACAAGGAATTCGAGAACGCGTACTTCCGTCTCAAGTCAGCACTGCTTGCGAAACGCCCTAGGACCCAACCAGGTTTTGTTGAGCGTCAACGTGTTGCCGGAGGTGTCCAACAGTCGCGTCTGAAGTATCCTGAGCTGAAGCTACCATCCTTTTCCGGAAAATTGCAGGAGTGGATCAATTTCCGAGATAACTTCCGATCGCTGATTCATGACAACGACGACCTGAATCCCATCGACAAGTTTAACTACTTGCGAGCTTCCCTGAAAGATGACGCGTTGCTGCAGATCAATCAGGTTCAAGTGAGTGCTGCATCCTACCCGATCGCTTGGGGTATCCTCGAGGCAAAGTACGAAAACCACAAGCTGATAGCACACGAGCACTTGAAAGCGTTGTTTGCAGTTCCTGCAATGAAATCTGAGACCTTTGAGGCGCTGAACATTGTTCTTACGACGTTCAAGGTCAATCTGCAGCAACTGGAAAAACTGGGAGAAAACACCAAAGGCTGGAGCACTCTTTTGGCGTTCATGCTGTCGCAGAAGCTGGACACCACAATGCTTCGCCAATGGGAGACTCATCATGGATCCAAGGATATCCCTCAATACGAAGCCATGGTCGATTTTCTTGAGAAGCAGTGCGCCATTCTTCAGTCTATTTCTATTCGAAGTGCAGTAGAACAAAAACGACCCTTCAGAAGCTCAACTGTTCACACTTTAGTGCCAGTTACCAGCAGTTGTCCAATCTGCAACGGTGGACAGCACAGTATCGAGCAGTGTCGTCGTTTCGCAAAAATGAGAGTGGTCGACAGGAAAATGCTTATTCGTAGACTTGGACTCTGCCTGAATTGTTTATCGTCCGGACATTTTGTGGCTGATTGTTCCAGACGTACGTGTTCCAAGTGTGGTCAACGACATCATTACCTGCTGCATCCGTATTCTCCACCCATTTCTACCCCGCAGAATCAACCACCGATCAACCCTAGCAGGCCTCAAGCCGCGAACGCAAATACAAACGCTCAATCACAGTCTCGCCCTCTGTCTCAAGGACAACAATCGCATTCGCAGTATCAAGGCCAATCCCGGATGAACAATACTCAAGCAAATCCACACACACCTCCAGTCCAAAACACTACGCCGCCACATACACGACAGCCACCTCCCACAAATACACCGACTACTTCTCACCACACTGCTACTTCACACAACAAGCGAAACACCACTCTTCTGTCAACCGCGCTCGTGAAACTCGCCGATCGCTTCGGAAACACTGTCATTGCCCGTGCGCTGCTGGACAACGGTTCGCAAATAAGTATGATCACGGAAAACCTGTCGCAGCGGCTGAACTTCAAGCAGTTCCTCGAGAATCTGCCGGTGAATGGTGTAGGCGGTGCCTCGACGGTGTCCAAACAATCCGTGTTAGCGAGGATCCTGTCACGCTACTCCTCGTTTGAAACTGCAGAAGTGAAGTTTTTTGTGCTACCCCGGATTACGCTGAACCTGCCGCAGCAGAACATGGACATCAGTTCCTGGAACCTGCCCACAGACATCTGTCTCGCCGATCCCGATTTCCACGAGTCTTCGGCCGTAGATGCTATTCTGGGTGTGGAAATCTTCTACGAGTTGCTTTTAAGTGAGCAGATGAAGCTATCGGATGCTGGTCCAATTTTGCGCAACACAGAGCTGGGTTGGATAGTAGCTGGAGAAGTTCCTGACAATTCCATCTCTACCTTCAGTGCAGTGCAGTGGAGTTGGAATCGTGTCGCATGAAAAGCTGCCTCTCCATTGAAGAGTCTTCGTGTGAGTCTATCTTCGAGCAGACTACAACAAGGGATCCGGATGGCAAGTTCCGAGTAGTTCTACCCAAGAAGGAGTATATGCTGGAGCAGTTAGGCAATTCCAAGGAGATAGCCACCAAGCGATTTTTGGGTTTGGAACGCCGCTTGAATGCAAACCCAGAAATGAAAGCTCTCTACACAGCATTTATACATGAGTATTTGCTGATGGGACACATGAGAGAAGTCAGAGACGACGAGACAAACCGATGCACACCTACTATTTGCCACATCATGCTGTGATGAAGCCCGACAGCACCACGACGAAGCTCAGAGTAGTGTTTGATGCATCGTGTGCGACAGATACAGGAGTTTCTCTTAACGACACCCTGATGGTGGGTCCGGTGGTCCAGAGCGATCTACTCTCCATTTTAATTCGTTTCCGACTCCACAAGTACGCAATCGTCGCTGATGTGGAGTAGATGTACCGCATGATCATCGTAGTCGAGCAAGTCCAACCGCTGCAAAGGATTTTTTTGGCGAGAGTCCGTTGATGAGCCCCTTCGAACGTATCAGCTGTCGACAGTGACTTACGGTACTTCGTCGGCGCCATATTTGGCAACTCGGAGCTTGAAGAAGTGCGCAGAGGAAGGAGAGCAGACGCATCCAGCGGCAGCCAACATCATCAAGCATGACTTCTACGTGGACGACATGTTAGCTGTAGCGAAATCTGTGAAAGAAGGAGCAAAGCTGTGCAAGGATGTTCTGTCGCTTCTCGGATCTTTTGGTTTCAACCTCCGGAAGTAACATTAAAATCAGCCAGCGATTCTGAAGAGCATTCCCAGCGATTTACACGATAAGCGAGATCTCCTGGACATCGATACAACATCGATTGTGAAAACTCTAGGTTTGACCTGGGAGCCAGCGTTGGATATGTTTTGGTTCAAATCTCCACGTTGGAATGTGAAGTCACCCGTTACTCAGCGCATCGTTCTGTCTGATTCCGCACGTTTATTCGATCCGTATGGACTAGTGGGGCCAGTGATCGTGCAGGCAGAGATGTTTCTCCAAGAGCTTTGGAAACAGAAGTATTCTTGGGATGAACCGTTGAGCCCAGACCTGCAGTCACAGTGGCTAGAATTCAGGACGAATTTGGATCGGATTGATGCAGTTTTCGTACCCCGCTAGATCAGTGATAATGTGGTATCATGCGAGTTACACGGATTCTGCGACGCTTCAGAAAAGACCTACGGAGTGGTAATATATCTT
Organism: Aedes aegypti; assembly: GCF_002204515.2. Lineage (NCBI taxonomy): Eukaryota > Metazoa > Arthropoda > Insecta > Diptera > Culicidae > Aedes > Aedes aegypti. Next base: position 59,569,789 of record NC_035107.1, on the reverse strand, counting down.
CGATGCGTAACACAGAAGGGAGAAGTCACAGTCCGATTAGTGATGGCTAAGTCCAAGGTAGCTCCTTTGGATGATTTGAAACGGAAGAAGAAGAGGCAGTCAATCCCCAAATTTTATTAGTTCAACATCTTTGGCGGAAGCCACACAGACTGCTGATTGGAGTTGTCGTCGGCTCTACTGTTGGCGCATTTGTACGAGACAGTAGCGGAGAGTATTCCGATTCCGGCAAAAACCTACTTCTGGACCGATTCGACGATCGTGAAGTGCTGGCTATTCTCCCATCCATCGAGGTGGCAAGCGTTCGTCTCCAACAGAGTGTCGGAGATTCAGCACATTACTCGAGATGGCTTTTGGAATCATGTGCCTGGCGTCGAGAACCCGGCCGACATTATCTCGCGCGGTGTAACACCGCTACAACTCGCCGAAAGCTCCGTGTGGTGGAATGGCCCGGCATGGCTTCAAGAAGATTCGACTGTGTGGCCGAAGATGAGCAGCAGTTCAGAACAGCAGTTTGATTCGGTAACTTTGGAGGAGAAACCGCTAGTAACAACAGCGCTGCAGATGCTACCGCCGAGCGAAATTTTTACCCGGTATTCGTCGTTGCTGAAGTTGATACGGTCAACGGCATGGACACTTCGCTTCGTCCAAAATTGCAGAATCAGCAACCGAGCATGCAGAAGAACTGGAGTGCTCAACGCGAAGGAACACGAGGAAGCTCTGAGCGTATTAGTGAAGCTAGCACAGTCGGAGTGTTTTCCTGTGGAGTTGTCAGATCTTGCAGCAAAGGGAGAGGTGAAGTCAAGCTCGAGATTGCACACTAAGGATCCAGTTCTGCAAGATGGATTGATCCGCGTTGGTGCAAGACTTCGTCATGCGCCAGTGTCGTTCGGCAGAAAGTATCCGATTGTATTGGACAGTAATCATCCGTTGACGAAGCTGATTATGGTTGACTACCACCATCGACTACTTCACGGAGGACCACAGCTAATGCTATCCTGTGTGAAGGAAAGGTTCTGGCCACTATCCGGAAGAAACCTAGCAAGGAAGGTAGTGCACGAGTGTGTAACCTGCTTCAGGGCTCGTCCACAGGTGCACGAGCAGCTAATGGGAGATCTTCCGATGGAACGAGTGACTCCTGCTCCTGTATTTCTTCGTGTCGGAGTTGACTATTGTGGACCTTTCAATGTTCGACAAGGATCTCGTAAGGCCGCTCCGGTAAAGTGTTACTTGTGCGTATTCGTCTGCCTAGTAGTGAAGGCGGTTCACGTAGAGATGGTTGCAGATCTCACTACGGAGGCGTTCATAGCAGCATTAAGGAGGTTTGTTGCAAGGCGTGGCAAGCCAGAAGTTATCTTCTGTGATAACGCGACCAATTTTGTTGGTGCGCGGAGAGAAATCAGCGAGTTACATCGACTGTTCCGAGCAGAACAATTTCAGAACGCAGTAGTGTCAGATGCAGCTAAGGATGCCATCGAATTCAAGTTTATTCCCGCCAAATCGCCGAACTTCGGCGGAATATGGGAAGCGGCTGTGAAGTCACTCAAGGGACATATGCGGAAGGTCATCGGAAACACCGTACTTCGTTCGGATGAATTTCTGACTGTTGTCACGCAGATCGAGGCCTGTCTCAATTCGAGGCCGATAACACCGATTAGCAGCGATCATCGAGATCTGGATGCGTTAACTCCCGGACACTTTTTGGTCCAGCGACCGCTGTCAGCGATTCCGGAGCCCAGTCTCACAGATATTCCGGAGAATCGACTGAGTAGGTGGCAACTGGTTCAGCGTTTCAGTCAAATGCTGTGGAAGCGGTGGTCTACGGACTACTTGTCGGATCTTCACAACCGAAACAAATGGACGAGAAGAAGGGACAACCTGCACATCGGTACGATGGTATTACTGAAGGAGGATAAGGTACCGCCGCTGCAGTGGCAGCTTGGTCGAGTGACGGAGATTCACCCAGGCGCTGATGGTATCATCAGGGTAGTTACCGTTCGCACGCAGCAAGGATCATTCCGTCGAGGTATCCAGAAGATATGCATTCTTCCCATTCGCGACAATCAACAGCAAGCTGAGGAAGCTCAGTAGATCATTCAGTACCAGTACATCGTTCGTGGGGCCCAGATAGCCGTAGCGGTAAACGCGCAGCTATTCAGCTAGACCAAGCTAAGGGTCGTGGGTTCGAATCCCACCGGTCGAGGATCTTTTCGGGTTGGAAATTTTCTCGACTTCCCAGGGCATAAAGTATCATCGTACCTGCCACACGATATACGCATGCAAAAATGGTCATTGGCATAGTAAGCTCTCAGTTAATAACTGTGGAAGTGCTCACAAGAACACTAACCTGAGAAGCAGGCTCTGTCCCAGTGGGGACGTAACGCCAGAAAGAAGAAGAACATCGTTCGACCGCCAAGTAAACTAAGTATTGTAGTCCCCGTTGGGGCACTTTAGGCAGCAGGCGGCAAGTATTTCGCCGTTTATGTCTGGGGGCGACCCACAAGTTACGTTCATCCCTCCTTTCGTATTTGTTGGAACCTACTGCTTTGCTTTCCATCGCTAGGGATGTGAACACCAACTGTACCAGCTGTGGTCGTCGGAACCCAAGTGTTTTATCTGATGTGAAGTTCAACCGTTCCCGTTACCTATTTGGACAACAATCAGGCTAAGTACGCCCCCATATGGGGCATCTGTCGGCAACCTGCGGTGCTTTATTACCGCTACGCCACGGGGGCGACGTATAAGTTACGTTGATCCACCTTTGTGTATGTTCAGGATCCCAATCGCTCCGTATCTTCGACAGATTGTCCATTCGTGCGTCATCGCTAGCCGTCAGTACTTCCTGGCCCGTTGAGTATCCAGAAAAGGCCGCCGGTATAACCATCCGGTGTCGGTCATCATCAATCTTTCCGTTCAACAACCCAATTCATCGTGTCATCGAGCAGCAAGGAGCTGCACTGCAGATGAGTATTCATTGCCCCCAAGGGGCAACTTTGGCAAGCTATTGGACACAACCGTCCGTTTTCGCCATGGGGCCGAGCTTTAAGTTACGTGTCTCCTCTGTAAGCCCATGTCTTGGATTACAGCCGTGTCTATCTTCGACAGGAATCACCCCGTCCGAAACCGCAGTCTCCAGTGTCGTATGCCAAATCTACGAGACATGACATCAGTGCACGGATTCATCATCTTCGTGATGCGGACGTCGTCATCAGTGACCAGCGGCAGGAGGATCATCCGGTCCTGTTTAGTGATATTATCGTTGTGTACAATGTGTTGGAAGGGAGACGAATCTCAGGCGAGATCGTCTAGTCGTTTTGTTACGAACGTTCGATCAAAACAAATTTGTATCGCTATTGTTTATTGTTCAGTTAGTTTATTGTTCCTAGCATACTTTATTGTTGTGTTGAGTAAACTCAAGGCCGCCGGCATGTTACGTAGTACAGGATAGACGTGTATACGACTCACAGAACGAAATGATAGCCGACTGAGAGTGAGTCCCACTGGGGCAGTTATCTCTATCTTTCTATCATCATCACTGATAGCAGCGTAGGCCATACATGTACGAAGCCAATCTTCGGTAGTTAAGTACCATCCATGTAGATCGAAATAGATAGATCGATAGCAGTTCAGTTCAGTTCTCTCCCGTGCGTCGGCCGTGTCGGTTAAGCCTAAATATACAGTCCGCTATTGTTAAGTTGCTGTGTACGATTTATTTACAGTAATTAAACCGTCGGTTAAGTGCGACAACGAGTTTTTAAATCCGTTCCGAAAACGCGCTATTCCGCGAGTGATTTCCGTGGGTGCACTAGTCCGGCCAGTGAAGACGTAACACTACGTGATGGCAATTCGTCGGTTTGTTAGTAAAAGAGGACACCAACAGCATTCTACTCTGATAACGGAACCTGTTTCAGGGGTGCCAACAATTTGCTGTTTGAATAGATTCAAGCCATTCAGGAGGATTGTGCGGTAACATTCACCAATGCAAGGACTACGTGGCATTTCAATCCACCCTCTGCACTTCACATGGGAGGATGCTGGGAGCGAATGGTATGCTCCGTCAAAACTGCAATGGCGGCAATCGTAGATCATGCATATCATCCAAGCGGCGAAGTACTTGAGACGGTGCTACTAGGAGCTGAAGCAATTCATTATCATTCATTGTCAACTCGTGACCGCCCACCTACGTTCCATTCGATAATGCAGATCAAGAGGTTTTAACACCGAGCCATTTCCTACTTTACGGGTCGACGGGTGTGGTTCAACCAAGAACAGCATTAACAAGAAGGATCTACATTGCGGGACAGCTGGAAACTCTCACAGTACTTAGTGGATCTGTTCTGAAGGCGATGGGTGCAGGAGTACTTACCAACTCTGACCAGGCACACAAAGTGGTTCCACCCGACAAAATCGTTAGAAACCGGAGATGTAGTACTCGTAGTTGATGATACCAAAGGAAATGGATGGCTACGAGAACGGATTATTGAAACAATGAAAGGAAAGGACGGATAGACCAGAAGAGCAGTTGTACGAACCAAGGAAGGAATGTTAACTCGGCCTACTGTCAAGTTGGCAATACTGGACGTTCAGAAAAACCAAATGCCCAAAATTACTAATTACAATTTGAAGTATAAGTAACTGCTATCGAGACGTGTATGTAGAATCTAATAAATAAACAATAACTTACCCCAAACGGACATGAACAGCGCAAACCAGATCGTAAGCTTGTTATCGAACAGGTAAGCCAGACGTGATGACAAGCAGGTATCTCCCAGCTTCCAATAGTCGCATATGGCATCGCACTGCGGGCACATGATCGTCGAGTTATCCCTGCAGATGTCCTGACTGACCTGGTTGCTCCGAAATGTGACCAGCCCGAACAAGAAGCACAACAGCCCGGCAGAAGAGGCCCAGATCAGCATGTTCGTGTAGAAGCCTTGCCAGGCGAAGTACATCCCGACGTGCGTTCCGAAGTAGTCCTTTACCTCCGTCAACGGCTGCAATTTTATCCAGTGAACCATGGAAGCCCACTCCTGGAGTAACCACGTTCTCTTGCATTCCTCGGCCGGTTCCAAATTGCCATCATGCAGAGGAAACGCATCCAGATACACTCCCTCCTCCAGCAACTTCGTCAACCCGGTGTCGAAAGGATCATCTTTCTTGTCTCCGCAGTTCGTTCTCTCCAGGATATAGTGGGCTACCGCTGTCCGAACAGTCGGCGCAACGGACATTGCAACATTTCCCCCGAACAAATAATCCTTCCCGCGAGAATACTCATACAGGATCGGGTTTCCTTCCGACTCATTAAGGTTCAAAAAATCAATCATCGTTTTCGGGAGGACCTTTCGCAACGTTCCCGTCAAACTCACTCGTCTGCTGTTCACATTATTGAGGTGACCATCAGCCGATTGCTGATCCTTCTCTAATCCTGATAAATTGACTTTCATTTTTATACGCATGATTTCGCAATAACGCAGAAGCGTTTCCTGAGGTACGTGTATTTTGGTGAACCGGGCCTTTTTGGAGTCACACGACTCGACCCGCAGGGTCTGTACAGTGGATTCATCTCTCTTATCTAGTGTTGCGGCGTGATGGTCAGGGAAGGGATTATTGGCGAAAAACTCTTCGAAGTCATCCGGCTCGATCTGCAGGCCCTCTTCAGTTACGTTCTTCTCGAAGTAACAACGCCTGACCTGTTTTTCGGCATGATCTAGGTTTCGTGTCAGAACGAAATCCACAGTTCGTATCCCATCTTTGAACTTTAGGTTCCTCTTGGTCTGTTGAGAGCGGGAGGGAGAGAGAGAGAGATAAATTGATTAGCCCATTAACGCCCAGTAATCTATTTTAATTTCAGTTGCTTTTATGCATACAGGTATTTTTTTTTAGACAAAATGGGTAGATGGTATCTTAGGCAAACTTGTGGAATAGCTCAAGTATAGTCAATTGCAGCCAACTCTCCATAACTCGATATTGAGGGGATCATCGAGTAAGGGAGGTATCGAGTTATGAAACAGAACACCAACAAACTGAGACTATAACTTTGCTATGATTCGATTACATTTCCGCATTTCAACTTAGGGTGATGTGCTAGTATCCATCGTATTGAGCATTGATCAGTGAGAACTGCGATTTTACCAGTATTGCAGTAAACGATGCTGGTTCAAATCGATGCAAAACAATTCTTTCTCAAAACGGCTTTAGCATTGTACAATAAGATTTTGATAAATCTTGATCTCTTTTTTGAAATAATGCAAAGAAAATGCATCTTGCCGTATTCTCAATCCGTCGTATCGTTTTCATTTCTGTCGCAATAAGTTTCCAGATTCGTCTCATGACTTACGGCTCACTGTGATATATTGAGTGGTCAAAACACAACATACAAACGCTATAATAAAATGTTTTACTAGAATACAGTTAACTCTCCCTTACTCGATATTCCGTATCTCGATATTCCGTATCTCGATATCGAGGTAGAGAACCATAGTAAAAGTTGATTTTCATGGCTATCTCGATGGTCCCTTAGAACGCAGTTGCACTGCTTTTGTGTTCTATAACTCGATACCTCCCTAACTCGATGGGCCCTTCAATATCGAGTATGGGAGAGATGACTGTATATAGATCTACGCAGCTATGATGGAATATACTAATTTGCTTTAAAATTTATTGTTTGTCATCAAAATTCAGCCCAAACATATGAACACAATTCCTTTTGACCGTACAATTATAGCATTTGCTCACAGTGCAGCGAAAACAACACAATCAAAGAAACCTTATTTTTACGTCGAGCATCGCGCACACATTGATGCGCACAAGCTTTTTTTTCTCAGTACGACGGATTGAACTTTGTTAACATTCACAATTTTACGCGGTCGTTGAGGAAATTTCATAAAATTTCGTGAATTATATAAATTTTGTGGCGTGTGATTGGAATAAAATCCTGCAGTGAAGAAGTACGAAGGTTTCCCATAGTGAAAATAAGTCTCCGGCGAAGTAAGTCACACAGGGGGGCGGGAAGAAACTTGTATCATAAAGTGGTGTGACTGGTGTCGATCGTTAAGCATTTCTCTCAAATCGTTTTCGTCCATGCGATTTTGGCGAAAAAATGCAAAGTAGATAATTGAACTGAAGTAATTTATCGAAATACAGTAGCTTTATTGCATTTTTTGGTGTACAAGTGTACAAACCATGACAGCTTTCACAAAAATACACGAGACTCTTAACATACTAAACGAAATAACAAAGTTCCTGTTAATCTGTTAAGCAAAACGAATGCAAAAGTAAAGAGTATTAGTATGACACTTCATGTTAAAGCTATTTTCGTTGGAATCAAGTACATTTGAGGATTTATATGCATATATGGAAAATTTATAAGATTTTAGCAACTTTGAAATGCTCTCAAACAATCTGTTCTACGATCACTATTTGATGAAGTCATAATGAATTCGTCACTTATACTTGATAGCCTAGTTATAGTAGAACTCGAATTCAGTCTTAAAACTCTTAGCGAATACTATTTTTACAAACTGGGAACATTTTTGTAATCTAAGTCAGAAATTTCCATATAGCGTTAAACGCCTAAAGATATGCAACGCCCTACAAATGTTCTGTAATTATTCAATTTTGTTCGCGTGATGCTCCATTATCAAAGTTACCCCAAAACAGAAAACCGACTTTCGATTATATGAAAAATTATATATCCATTTAGAATAAATCTTTTGGAAATCTATCAACTGGAATCGATAGTTAGGATACCAGTACTTGTTTTAAAAATATGAATTAAAATTCTTTGAAACAGCATGCATAAATATTCAAGTTTTCTTCGAAAAAACTATCAAAGTTACCCCGTTTTACGGTACAACAAATAATAATAAATTATTTAAAAATTCGTCAATTTTTGAAAGTTTACGTGCTGCATTTCGATTGATAACTTATAAATGATATATTTTGAACATGTTTTATACCTCTTTACGCCTTTAATGAGAAATTTTTATTTAAAATTAAATGCGATGTGACATAACCTTACATTTAAGTTTTCTTCCTAAAACGTTACGTATTTTATGGTTGATCCCTTATGTACATCAAATATGTACTCAAAATTGAAAATCTATGATTTATCAGTCCTATTATTGCAATGGTTGACTTACTGATGTGGTTTGACGCATGAAACTGGATGTGTCCCACTTGCCCCGTTTAGCAGGGTAACTACGTCTGATGGCTCATTGTCCATCTTTCTTCTAAGGTTTTCACAATTTCAAAATTATTCGATCAAATTCATGCACACACCAGCAAATATGTTGCCAAAATGTGACCGTGTTGTTGGATTTGCATTGACATATTTAAATTATATTGAACAATCTGTTTCAACTACCGTTTTTTTATGTCCCACTTGCCCCGGGGTACCTTACATTATGACTGCCAAATTGAATCAGGATGCCCTTGAAAACCTATTTTCGTTGATCCGCACACGAGGTGGAGGATATGATCATCCGTCTCCAATGCAGTTTCTTCGGCGATTAAGAGTGATCATACTGGGTAAAAGTTTGCAGTCAGTATCATCCGGTCAATCAACGGAAGATAGATGCTCCAGTGAAGAATACCTTATTATGGATGTGTTGAAGGGTTATAAGCCAACGAATTCTGACGAGAACTCTATTGTTGGGGAGATTTCCGTTCAAGAAGATGATCCTGATTCCGATGACGTGCTTGTTGAAAACATAGAAGGTGTTTCGAACTTCCAAACTGAAGAAGATGGATTTGAGTATGTTGTTGGCGCTGTCGCTAGGAAGTTCCGTATGAAATATCCCTATGTTGGAGAATTCACTTACAAACTTCGAGAGAACCATGTCCATTTATCCACTTACACTTTGTTGGATCACGACTATGCTTATCCAGATAGATATGTAGATCATCTTTCACTTGGTGGACTAACAAAACCGTCAAATAAGTTGATGGAACAAGCAAGGATTTTTGAATCTTTCTTCAAGGGCTATCATAAGGATAGCATTTCTAAAGAAAAGGGAATTATTGCAAAACTGAGCAATGCATTAAAAGTTAAACATCCTGATGTTCCGGCTCAAATTATAGAGCACTTCATTCGTCTTCGAGTTTATATACGGATCAGTACATTGAATCGTACAATTAAAGAGAAAAAAGCTGCTAAGGCATCCGTCAAACGCTTGCAAAAACCAGAAGGTAAGCCAGCAGGACTGCAGCAGAAGAAAATGAAGAAAATCATTATGTAAATTTCAACAACTATCGAAAATTATACAACGCAAAAACAACAATCAAATACAATTTGTATTATTTATTTTATTATATCTAAATCGAATGGTTTTTCATTGAGAATACATTTGCACTCATTAATTATTTCATTTTTTTTATTGAATGGAAAAGGGTTGGTGGGTGTTTGTCGAAAATGACAATTTTCGGCATTATGAAATATGAGAATTAACCCTTATACTCAACTCAAAACGAACCTGAATGTCATTCTCACTCTTTTGGATGTGGGCCCCTCATGTGGCCTGGGCATTCGGTTAAATTTCCCAAATTATATCAGGCTCAATAGCTGTCTTCCTTACAATAAGGCCTCCCCATACAAGCATGTATTTACTATATATACATAGATAAAGTAAATATATTCTCTTATATAAGGGCCCATTCACAGATTTCATTACGCTGAAAGAGGTGGGTGGATGTCCCATAGTGATGTTACAGCTCATACAAAATAAAAAAAAATCATACAAAAATTGTTATGAGAGGGTGGGTGTGAGTCAAAGAATAATTTTCGTCGTTATGAAAATTTTGAATAAACGCTAACATAAAAAAGTAGTTCAGGTAGTTATTTGCAAGGGAGGTAATGGGTCGTGATGAGAAACGTAAAAAATACTCCTCACAAATACAAGAAATTCATTAAATGATGTTCCTCTCGGATAAGTAACAAAATTTTCTACTAAGCTATTGATATTTTGTTATTCTATGTACTTAAATTTATTGAAATTGCATTAAAATATTGCAAATGCCATACAAATTCGGAAAAAGTTCATAACTATTTACTAATACTAATGCACAGTCGTGAATAGCATACCTTTAATAGCTGTCAATATACTTAGCATTGGTCCATTGCAGGCTTGAGGAAAGAGGGTTCATTTCAATGACAGTAAGCAAAAACTACATTTCGATTTTCTGCTTCTTTCCATTTATTTAAGCTATCTCTTTCTCACAAAGTGGAGGACTAACATCCATTGATATCAGCTTGATCACCAATCAGAATGAATTCAAAAAATCCTCGAAGTCGAAGATGGATTATGCAGGGTGGATGTACGGCTGTCAACTACAAACAAAGCTCTCCTAACAATCATATTTCGTGCGGACCGGCCCAAACAGCATCATCTCTCACGCGGGCCAACCCAAACAGCACAGGACGAAACGCGGGCCATGCCAGGTAGCAAATGCTGATGCATTTCAACACTCAAACAGCGGGATGCCTAGCAGCGTTGTGAGCCAAACGAATACACCCACAAAACATGAACGGTAGGCGCACCTCGTTGCGTATACCCCCCCTGGGATTATGTGATCGTGAATCCTAGAAAGATACCGGAGGCTTTCGGGTACCGGGATTTTTTCCGCCAACGGTTCTTTTCTTATCACAAGCGTATCACCCATTCTGCATTCTTCTTACGATTCGTTGAAGATTAAATTGCTCGTTTGTCCCAACTATCTAACGACTATTGTGACGTAATCGTCGCTCTTAACTCCTCATTTCAATTTCATAAATTTTTAAACACACAGGTTATTTTGTGTATATGTTACCACTCCTATCAATTTGCAAGTCTGCATACGCATCCCGACCCAAGGAACACACATGTTGATTTTGTCATATAAGAGTAAATATGCATCAATTATAACATGTGTGTTACTCGGGGAGCAAAGTCGAATAACAACCGCATAACATAGTGATAACAAGATGTACATCATGATTTCATTTAGTTATTTTTTATTATCAATACGAAGACTCTTGTTATCAACGAATTTTGAGCTGTCAGATCGAGGATGTCACCGACGGGTGAATGACGTCAAATGTTTTATCATAATTCGATCTTTATAACTAATTGATAACATAATGAGTTATCAATTAGGAAAACTGTCTGGATAACACAACTTGTTATCAATGTGTTTCAAATGATAACACAATGAGATATTTATATGATATCTTCAGTATAAAGTTTTGTTATCGCGTTTGTTATGTTGCCTGCTCGGATAACACAACTTATTATCTTTTCGTTACCCAACTTTGCTCGGGATGTCTTGTTTGTTCAAAAGCTTAATTCTCCGAAATACTCATACAAGATTACAAACATTTGGCACAACAGGTAAAATCTGCACATTGACAGACAGAAGCTGTAACAAAGTCGATTTTTTTCCATCCTTGGTTTTTACTATAGGCTGATAAATTTGTACTTATATTCCAGTACTAACGTGTTTGGAACATTTTTCAAAATTTCTCCATAGTTTTTTTTTTTTTTCATATGAACCTTTATCTGCTTCGGGCCACCTTGAAACCACCACCTAGAAAGCTGAAAATTGCACAGAACACTATTTTTATGGTAACAATAGTAAGAAAGATGTGGGACGTTGCATTTTCAAACTTTCTTTAAATTTTGAATCGCCCTAGTGTACCCTAAATCGTCCCTTATTTTACGAAAATGCGACATGTTCGTCATTGCAAAGTGCCGCTTTGGTAAGAAAACAATCAGGTAAAAATTAGAGAAAGACCGTACGTGGGTGCTAAGTAGTCTCCAACGACCCTAAAAGTGTCAGGTGTAGATGACCCCCGAGCGCAAAATCAAGTTCGCTGCTCTAGTTCACGCAACATGAGTATGAAAAGCCACTGGTAACAGCATCTCCTGCGCGCGTTGATAATCAGCACAGAAGTTTATTTTCTTTGGTACCAACCAGCTCAAATTGGCCCAGTGGGCAATTTGACTCCGAATTACGCGGTACACCTCAACGTATGGGAAAAAAATAGAACTGCTTTTAGGAAGCCTACATTGTTGCGCGAAAACCGCTCGAAAATTTTGAAGAAGCATTCCTATTGTGTTCGTTATCACCCATTTGAGAATTAACTGTCAGATCCGATAGCAAATATTGAACCGTGTATCACCTATATATGTTCTTAATGTTTGCATTTGCAAACAAACACTGATAAGAATATGTTTTTTGAGCGATGTACCTTCCGAAATGTTTCTCCATATTAGCCGGTTAGGGTCGGTATACCAATAACCACACAACAACGAACAAATATTCACATGAAATCGAAAAATAAAAGCCAGAGTCATTATTTTTATCATCTGAAAAACAAAGTGACTTTCGGGAAAAAAAATGAAAACTACAAAAAATCGTATTTTTGTATTTCATATCGCTTGTGCCACTTTAGGAACACATGTGCCTATGCATGAATTATTTCTCATTTTTGCATAGCGCACATCACAATCGTATTTTACTTCTTTTTTTTTCATTTTCCTACAAAGAATGGATCAAAAATTTTCGATTTATGTAAAAAAGTTCTTAATTCTTTCTTTAATTTGTTTAATGAAAAAGAGTTTCTCTTACTAGAGCTACTAGAGGTGCAAGAATGCTTAAATTTCAATCAATTTTCGATAATTTTTTGAACAAAATCGAACTGTGAATCAATGATACTTAGATATGAAGCTACAAACCATTTTAACTACACAAAGCACTAAATTTTATACTGAACTTACCCTGTGGCAGTGTTGGAAGTCTCCATTTTCACCCATTGTACATAAAAAACTCCCGATAGCCAACCACTTCAACTATTCAAAACTAATGATCACTCCTGTTTTATAACTTTAGCACATTAACCCAAACACAGTTGAAGCCCATCGATTCGTTTTCCCAGACGACCGCTTCCGATGTTCAAACCGAACTGAAAAAATAAAATGAAAGCACAGAATTATGCTCCGAAATTCCCGGCTTTGCTTGGGATTTCCTTATCGTTCATATGAGCGCATACAGTTATGCAAGTATTAGTTTATGCTCTAAGGCCCGTCCCGTGAAAGCAGATATCCTCTTGATGACCTAAGCAAACAGTTACATTGCGTCCGACGCAAGTTCTGAGCATTTCTCCTTCGCGAGCCGTCTTTAACGTTATTTTTTTTTTTATTATTATCCATATGGAAATCCGACCGAAAAGCAAAAATCAAACTTTGTTTAAAGGTGGTTAAATATGCAAACGAGAACTACACCCTAAACAATGTGCGAGAAATGCAAGCAGTAAATAGGTCGAGAAACCTTCTTTCTGAAACAGTTCGGAATCAATTTCAAAGGCACAAATCCTGCGAGGATTTTTTTTTGTTTATTAGGGGCGATCGGGGCAGTATGGGCCACTTAAGTAAAAATTAATGGAAAGTATCGAAAAACAACAAAAATTATCGTTTAAATGTAAGTGACTTGTACTACAAAATGTTATCTTACATGTTACGTCGATAAACAATGTTAACATCAACTTGAACATTATTTTAGGAACGTTTTGGAAAACCATGTTTTTCTGCGTGTTCACCAACCATATGGGGCAGTATGAGCCACCTCAATCAACCGAATGATTTTTATTTAAAACAGTGTAGAGAAGAGTTAGTGGTGAAGAGTACATTATTGGAAAAGAAATTGTATTAGCGTTGCTTGAAATTATTGATTCTAGCGGCTTATTTTCGATAGATACATAGCACATAGTAAACAGACCATGTTATTATAGTACTAAATTGCGATACTTGGTTCAACGTATTTTCTAACAAAGTGTTCCACTTGTAATGGTGCATACATATGACCAGTGACGCGGGAAGTGGGTAGGACAGGTAGGACATGTACTACGCACAATAAAACCTGGGTAGGACAGTCAAAGGATTGTCCTACCCACGATTCCAGAAAAATAAACCCCAAACAAGCAGAAAGCATGAAATATAAGTTAAATTATCTATTATCTGTTTAATATACATACAAACTCGATCAACGTCGTACTTATTCTTATGGAGGATGGAAGACACGATAAGGTTGTTCGCGGTTTCTCATTCCTAGTGAAGCATAACATGGTGTGTGCAAGGCCCCCAAATTATTCTGGCTCGAGTGAAGAACGATTGGGAATATCTATAGTGAAAATCTATGGAAACTCACTGTAAGAATTATTACAAGAAGCTGCTTTAATTGATAGAAAAGCTAATGAATCCAATCCCTCATAACACTGTGTATGTCCTGGGACAAAATTTCGTGAAAGTAATTCATGAGAAGTTTTTGGAACCTCCATAGATAATTATCAAAAGGGTTCTTGAATAATATTTGGAAGAAGCTATGGATTAATCTAAGACTAATCGCATCGCGTTTTACAAAGCATGAGTGTGGTGGTTTGAGGGATTTCTGAACGTACGATCACACTTGATAGAATCCATCAAATTAATGATGAATCTCTTCACGATTTTTAGAACAATTCCCATTGAACTCACAGAGTGTCAAGTTGAGTATCTTGGCTGAGTGTATTGGTCTCTAAAAAGTCCCTAAAGCCTTTGTTTTAACCAAAATGGTCTCTAAAGTTTCTTTTTTTCCTTCAAGAAAACCCTGCAAGAATTCCGTCGCCTGTTCATGTGGATTCCTTTAATAATTCATTGAAGTTTCCTCCCAGGGACCCAGGAATTTCTTGAGGGGTCCTTCGAACAAATATATTTTTTAGGAATTTCATACAAATATTATCTCTGCAGTTTTTCTAAATATTTCTTAATACATTCTCATTCAATCTTCAAAAGCCTATTAAAGTTTTTACGCCAGTAATACTACAACCATTTTTTTTTCTTAGTTCCAAATCCTAAATTTCTAAATCCTAAATCCTAAATCCTAAATCCAAATCCTAAATTCCTAATCCCTAAATTTCTACTTTAGGATTTCCTTCATAAATACCTCACGGATGTATATTTCGGTAAAAAAATCTTTACATTTCCCTGGATACATTCCTGGAAGAATTCTTGAAAAAAACTTTCAGGGCCAGAAATACCAAGAAATCTCATAGATTTAGTGGCGAAATTTCAGTACAAATAGTAGAAGACATGATCTTAAAAGAACTAATCTCTGGGATAATTGCTGAAAGTATCTTCAGAAAAATGTCCAGTTGAAATCTCATATAAATCCTGCAAAATTCCTGGAGGCATTGCTTGAGAAGTTATCGATTGGATTTCAGAAGATGTTCTGACCAGGAATCTTAGGGGATGTTCTTGTGAGATCTATGAATGAATTTTAATATTTTGAAGGAATTAGGACTTCCTTGAAATTTTTTTCAAACAATGTTTGGAGGAATTTTTATGATTTCCTTAATAATCTTTGAAGAAATTCCATATCTGTGGTACTCCTCCAAACTCTTATTTCCTGGTTTCCATTAGGTTCCTTTTGTTTTTTTTTTGTTTTCTGTTGGGTTTCTTTTCAGCATTTTTTTGATTTCTTTATGTCTTTTTTTTCTGGCAACAGGTTTTCAATATCCTGTTAAGAAGGAAAGCTTTCGTCTTGTGGTAACGACTGGCATCCTTTTCATTTGAGCCCCTTAGACATAGTTACTTTTTAATTTCCAGTTTATGAATCTATAAGGTGCAAGTTTTTCTTAGCTTCATAGTGCACAAAATATTTGCCAACGTTTGTCCTACCCATGGTTTCGAACGTGGACGCGCCTCTGCATATGACTATGCAGTAAAAAAAATAATCTGATATATTTTGGCAATGCATTTTTATGTTCAAAACACCGTTTGTTTTGCTTAAATCTAGGTGGCTCATTTTGCCCCGCCCCTTCATCTCTAAAATAATACATTGTTTTTCAATAATTTTGTTTACGATCAAATCCAAATTCGCGCCCGAATTGTTCTGTATGATCAGAAGTTTTAATTGATTGGTAAAATTTACCAGAATGATAAATATAATTATCTTGTAGGCTTAGTTAGAAACTGCCAAAATTATAAGCTTTTCATGACAAAGGACAAATTTGTACATTTTTGTAAATATCTTGAGTGTTTAACATTGGCGTAGCTAGGATTTTTTTCTGGAGGGGGCCTATGGGGGGCCTAGCAAATACTTGTTTTACAGAAGTAATGTCGGTCGCAATAATCACGATTTTCACAAATTTCGTAGTTTTTACAGATTAGTATCGATTTCATTTATTTCTTATTTTGTCTCATTTCGCGGCATATCAGTGATATTTGTAAATTACAATTATCGCTACGAAAAAGATTCACTCTTGTTATATCCAGTCAAAATCTTTAAAGAATTCTAGCAAAAAGTTCACAAGGATTGTCTTTTGTGTTTCTTCTTTGATCTTTTCAGGTATTCGAGCATGTGTTTTAAAGAGTTTCCTCTGAGAATTCCTACAGGAATTTATTCATGAATTATGTTCGTACTTTTCAGCGCTTTTTTCAAGAACTCCTTACTAGTTTTCATTGAGTTCGTCCTGGGATTCCCCAAGAGAATCATTCTCAGACTTTTTGATCTCAGAAAATTTCTCGAAGAATCTTTATCGATTTTTTTTGATTTTTCTAAAATCAAGGTGCAGCATCTCGCATACTTTAAAAGTCTCTTGAAAATTTTTATTTGTTTTTTATTTTTTCAAAAATTCCTAACTAAGCAATACTTCCAAAAACTTTTCCGTGAAAATAATCAAAAATCCACGAGTAATTTGTTCAGAGATTTCTTAGAGAAATAATCTCGTAGATTTATCTAAAAAAAATGCCAAAGATTCATCTAGGCATTTTCTTTTTTCTTAAAACCGCACTAACGATTCTTTTGGGATTTTAATTGAAGAAATTTTTCATCAGATTCACTAAGCACTTGCAATTCATTCTTAAACTTCTAAAAAAAATCTCCAGAAGTTCCACCAAGTTTTCTTTCAGGTTCTCGAAATAATTCATTTTTTGCGAATATAAATCTCAGGACTCTTCCATAAAAAAAAAAAAACAAATAAAAATTTAAACACTCTCCAGTTTTTGGTTCAAAAACTACTCCTGGAATAACTTAATATTTTTTAGGGATTGCTTTATGAATTCCTCCATGAAGCACTCCGCATCAGATTTCTAAAGAAACGAAAGGTTTGAAATAACTTGGTTGATAAGTTTTGAAATAATTGCAGCTTAAATATAATTCGGAAAAAATCATTCAATTACTGCCGTAAAATTTAAGAATTTCTGAAACATGATAAAAATGTACTTCACAGAAAAGCTTAAGTGGTTCTTATAGGAATTAACTACATAAAATCATGTTCTTTTTCGACGTCTTTTATAATAGAAAATGATGCGTGTTAAAACGTATGGATTTTTTACTGAAAGTATTTGTAACTAGAATTTTATATAACATTTAGTATGAACTTTTAAGATTCATGATAGTATGGTGAACATATTGATGTGGAAACCATTTTTTCCTACCTCTATAATTTCCAAACAAACTATTTTGAAGGTTTTATTCGAATATTTTTTAGTACTGTAGAAGTTCAATGCGAAAATGTGAGATTCTTATTTAAATCTTAGTGGAAACTTTTGCATTACTTTTAAAATTTGTTGAGGAATTCCTAATAGATTTTCAGGAATCAAAAACCATGCGCATAAAAATTCTGTAATTTTTCAAAACTTGTATAATTTACCTTTTTTAGATTCTTTAAAACGTTGCCCTTCCCAGTTATTTTGCTACAGACTCTTCTACCGCTATGCTAACTTCGGAATTACCCGGGGATTTGCACCAAAATTTCATAAAAAGAAAACAAATAAGACATTTTGACGCAATATGTGCAATATTTTGGAAATATTTCTTAAGGACTTTTGATGAAATTTGCGGAAGAATTTGTAATAAAATTTTTGGGAAAACTATTTAAAGGAATTCAAAGGAGAATTTGTAATAGAACTTTCAGCGAAATATCTCTGTATTAAATTTGACAGAATTAATGACACCGTCATCCGGGGTAACAATGATCATTTTTCTGAAAGTATCTTTAATATTTCGTTTGAAAATGCAAATATTGCAAATTTTATATTTTTCAAACAAGTACTGCCACCCATAGCTCGAGACTATGTACTGTATTTTGTTTATTGGAAGATTTAAGCATGTTAAAAAAAATGTTCTATGTTATTTTTTTGATTTAGCTGATATGGGGTAACATTGATCACCTATGTAAACAACGTTCGGTAATATTCAAAATGTCGTTACTTTCTTGAATTATGGCCCCTGAAGCCGAATATGAAGGCCAAACGCTTACAAGTAATTTACTTTTTGAGTTATTTTAAAATTAAAAACACCTCGAACCACAGAATACGCCTAAAGGTAGGCAATTTCCTAAAGGAATTTTTACATTCTTAACAGTAATTCGATAATGTTGCCTAATTGAGCATACTTATAAAAGTTTTGACAACGGAATCATTTTCGGCGATGCCATTTTTAGTGAGAATCGCATTTTCCTTACTTACATCGTTTGCAGAACTTATGTGAGACATGAATCTTCTATAGTGTCGTCCCTAACCATCAAAATCATTTTTTCGAAAAGTTGACAAATTTACGCATAAGGTAAACGCAATTTTCGCAAAAATATTCACTTTTCTTAGCTCATGAATATTAGAAAGAGAAGCACCATTCATAATTTGGATATGTTCCATCAATAAATGATAATACGAACTTTTTACGAGATGAGTCATTTCGATCAATGTTACCCCGCTGATCAATGATACCCCGGATTACGGTACTTATTTTTAATTATGAATCGTGGTTTACGGCTAACCAGCCGAGTGGAAGTTTAACAACTACCGAAAGCTAAACATTACATATATTTTGCAATTGGATTAAATGGGCAAATTAATGTAAAGTTTTGCGAAAAAGTTACACGTCTTCTCAGTGAGAATCGAACTCACGACTCCCTGATTTCTAGTTAGGGTGCGTTATCCCTACGCCATGAGAGGACTCATGAACGCAGAAGTTAACCTGAATTCGATTTCAGCTTAATAATCACGTGGTCCTTTTTCGCAAAGTGCACCTCTTTCGGAAGAATTAGATGCCCATCCAAACACAACGCTTTCTATATATATCCAATGCCTAGCCCGAGAGCGCATTATTTTTTAGGTATGGAAATAGCACACTACACTAGCCAGCAACTGCGCTGGCTGAGGTTTTATTGTGTGGGTTTCCAATGGGTGGCGAGTCATCTTGAGCTCAGCAATCCACGCGTTTGATCTACTTGACGGAAACACAACACACTTGACGGAGTTCCGCTTATTTGCATTTGTTAGTGAAAAACTAACCGGGCAAATGTTCTACTAAAACGAAAATCATCGATCACAACTAATTCAGGTGAATAAAATTTATTAAATTAAAGCCTGATTTTAATTTTCATTTACTTTTTTAGGGTTTGCAACATTGTTCTTTTACCGCTACTGGGAAGCCGGAAAAATGAATAAAATGATAATTATATGGAGTGCTACAGTTGTTGGGATCAATAAAAAATATTTCAGTTGATAATCCGAAAGATTGCATGTTTCTTAGTTTTAATTCATCTACATAATTGTACTTCCATGATATATCATCTAATCATTTACCTACAGCTAGCTTCAAGTCGGAATCTGATTGACTCACGTACATTGAATACTTGTAGCATAAATATGGAAATACACACAATTGATTTGAACATGGTTCTTAGCGGCAACAATTATAATACGTTCTCTCATTGAAACGAAAAACATGTTTAATTGTCAGTTAGTTCATCTAATTCCATAATTTACGAATCTCGTTAAGATGGTTCACCGCCTTTCAAGACCGTCCCAGAAGGACACTGTGTATATAAGTAAACTGTTGATAAAACAGATGGTCTGGATTTCCCTGATAACTGGACAGCTAAAAATTCATCTCACTAAATAGACAAGAGGACAATATATTCATTAAACGAATTCAAAAAGAACTTCTCGGTCACTTTGAGGCATAACATTATGAGTTTTGTTCTTGGAGATACTGTTATTTTATAATAATACAAGCCCGTCATTGTGGTACAAGGAAAGTGCTGTGTTATTCATAAATTTCAATTTTCATTGCTTAGAACCAATATTCCAGAACTGTTTATCGCCATTCTCGATTGCCAAATAGGACGGTATATTCGAAGATCACAGTTGTTGGGAAAACAAAAGGATTCCGAAAAATTGCTCGCAAATCCCCAGTAAAGGAAGGTAATAGAAACATAAGTAAATAATAAACTAATAAGGCAAATTGATCCAAATCACCAAACAGCTGTCAAGATTATCTTCTGATGCTCAAGATCAAGGTATATTGAAGGTACAGGTACAGCAATCTAAGCAGTCACTGGATGTGGGGTGTGGTAAACCGAAAGGGGGAAAAAGTGACAGCCGGCGAGTCAGCGAGTTGGTCGACATGTTTTTGTATTTTGCCCTCCATAAGTTCCTTTCGTATCCATAGAGATGTTTATAATATTCAAGATCGTAGCGTGTGCCATACGAAAGGCTCGCGAAGGCAAGCTGGATAAAGTTTCATTGTCTCTAAGATGAAATCACATAATTCTATTCTAGACGACATGTTTTTTTGCAGATAGAGATTGCGGGAATATGGTTGCCAACACCAGAAACCTCAGTGTGGTTTTTCATCGATTTCAGTAAGTTGAATAATTGTGAAATTAGCGATCTTATTAACTGTTCTGTTGTTTCATTTGCAGCTCAGTGATAGATGATGGCAGACATCGGGTGCGTTTTGAAGCTCTAAAAGAAATGAAAAGAAACCGTAGCTAAGTAATGCAGGGGCCCTGTTTAAAGCATTTGCCAAGGGTGCAATACTCCGAGTTAAAACCACGCTACGGGTCTGACTGTGAGACAAACCTAAGCCGCTATGAAGTGTACCCGTTTGAAATGAAGTACTTAGCGCAACATTGAACGAAATCCGGCCGCAGTTTCTGGAATTTTCTGGCAACTTGAACTGCAGTACGGAGTTGAAATTTTGAGATCGAATCGTCAGCCCACACAGTAGTTAATAAGCATTGCAGTAAATAAATTTTATTCAAAACAGTTTGAATTTTTTTATTACCGCATGACCGAGCCCATAAGGGTCTTATTATTATTATTAAAAAAATTGTTTTATTTCAATTGTATTTAAGGTATATAGATTTCTAAAATACAATTTATTTGTTATCACACATAAATTTGAAGTACGCAAAATGAACTCGTGATATGTGTACCACAAATAAGCATCATGTCCTTGGACACATTGCAAAAATCTATTTGTGCTACACATAGATAGGATATGAAGAATTCTTTCAGTGTAGAAAAAGCAAGCAATATGGAATTTAAAACGCATTCCACCAAGCAGCAAGAGCCACAATTGAAGTTTATTATAATGAATTTTTCTGTGTACAATAAGGAAAAATTTCAATTTATTCATGCAAAGCGTTGTTGCAGCTCATTTGTCTCGATAAAAATTCTAAAACTGGAGGAAACGCTGCAAGACTAACGATGAAGGACTAAGATTGAAAAAAATAGTTCTATTGTTGAAGTAATGGAACAAACTAAACAGTATTTAATTGATCGGATCATTTTTTGGCATTGCACTTTTGCAAT
Source organism: Aedes aegypti (assembly GCF_002204515.2). Taxonomy (NCBI): domain Eukaryota; kingdom Metazoa; phylum Arthropoda; class Insecta; order Diptera; family Culicidae; genus Aedes; species Aedes aegypti. The sequence goes on along the minus strand of NC_035107.1, from coordinate 59,548,175 downwards.
TGCGTCTCGCAGAAACATGCCAACATTCTAGTTTTTCCGGTAATCCGTTACATCCTCTTCTACGGTTTAAGTTGGCATTAGTTTTACAAAACCAATTAAGGGTATCCTGAAAAATTCCGAATACGGATGATTAATATCTGCAGAAATACGTCAGATGACCATTCACCTTGTTGTCAATAGATCGTGCAGATTTTACTATGCTTCCTATGAAAAACCATATTATCCTAGAAAGCTTCCAAATGATTTCTGATATCTTTACAATATTTTACTTCCATTGGCAAGTATTCATGACGTTTCAGTTCGTGCACCAAACAAAACAAACTGTGAGGAGAAAAAAGCAGACTAGATTTCATGGCATGCTGGATTATTCCATGAAAACAAAGTGGCCAGCTGTCGTATGCTTTTCCAATATGGCGGGTTCAGCAATATGACACATCGTATTACCTCCCTTATAGACGATGTGGGGTATCTAGAGGTGCGGGCGATTATCAAATCAGTATTTGTGATAACATCAGTTTTGAAGTGGTAGTTGTGCAATGGCAACTTCGGCGAGCCGAAAGTTCACGAAGCAGCCGAAGATGACGTCACGTTGAGGAAACTGCAAACAAATTTTTTCGCAGCCTTGTCGTCACCATCAGCTGATCGTTTGTTTACATCTTTTTCGTGACTAATACAAGCAAACACATACTAAGAGCCGGACCTGTTATATATGACATTGCCTTATAGATACCTTGCTCAAGATTGAGATATGATATCATTTCAGAGCGCTCTTGGATTAGAGATAATATCATTCCATTATCCTAAGATGATCTCGTTCATCAGATGAGATTGCAATGCCTGTACTGTATTTTGTTTTTTGAAAGATTGAAACATGTTTACAAAAATTAATTATTAATGACACTAGACATTAAATCACTGTTTTTGAGGTCAAAACCGAGGTGGCTTATATTGCCCCCATTGCCCCTATAGAGGTTTTAAACCACCGGGTTCATTCGCCTCTTTAGAACGAGATAATATTATAGTTTATCGTACAAGTTACATTTCTTCAAGAATTTCAGGAGCTAAACTTCTTCATTTGTATTGTTTCCTAACGCTATGAGCAGATTGCAGTTGATGCCTAATTCTTCCCTACATTTGTCGTATTTAGCACAACTCAACAAAATGTGTTCAACTGAGAGTTCAACGTCACATGTGTCACAATTTTTGGAGACATTACGGTTGAATAGGTGTCCTTTGGTTGATTTAGTGTAGCCTATCCTACATCTGCCTGGAACAGATGGCGGGTCCAGTTGATGATGTCGGTAGCAGGAATTGTGCATTGAGCTGGTTGAGATGTTCTTCCTCGGTTGGCTGCTTGATCTGCTGCTTCGTTGCCTTGAATGCCCGAATGTAGCTTCCTGTTCAGCGGCTTGTATGAATGGGTGTCTTGACTTTCCTTTTTCTAGTGCAGATATACAGCTGGTAGAGTCTGATAGGATGACGGTTGGTGAGTCAACTGCGGAGCGAACGGCGATGTGTAGTGCGGCTGCTTCGGCAAAGTACACGCTGCACTGAGATGGTAGACTTTTCTCTATCAGGATGTTATTTCCATAAACCCCTATGTCGACTTTGTCATTGCATTTTGAACCATCCGTGTAAAGCTTATTGACTGTTTAACGATAAACTTGCGACGATCGACGCGCCACCATGTTTCATAAAACGGAGGTTATTAGAACTAACTTGGAGGTGATGATTTGGAGGTTATTTGGAAATTTAGAGGTTAAAATCCCCTCCAAACACTAGCGATTTTGCGGTGGGATGTTGACGTTTGATCACGAATAGTGATTTTTATATTTGCTTTGAAGATGTTCACGAACTAGTGCAGTTGCATTTGCCGGGTTTTGCCCTTTTTTGAACTTGAACTGAATGGTTCGGTCAATTTTGATGGCTTGGTTATGCCATGGTCGACAAGTTGTGCGACAAAGCTTGGCTATGCTGGGTATCTCGTGACCTTTGCAGTGCATTTTGCAGTGCACTGTTTGTGCATTCACAAATTGCACGATTTTTCTCCTATTCGACAGTATCTTCGAACGTGGGTTTGGCACATACGAAGTTTGAGCGGCAATTCGCCTACTTCAACGGCTAGGCTGATGATCGGTGAAGACTGTATAGTAGACTGGCCCAGCTTAGTATGGGAGAAAATTAAAGTTGTATAATTCCACGGGGCACCCTCCAGGATTATTCCTTAGAGTTAGAAGAAGCCTTCCTGAAAGTTTTAGCTCATTTAGTCGTTCCATGAGCTGGCGCATTTGAATTGAAATTAATATGGGATTTCCAGCTCAAACATATGGGTTTCAGCCCTTCATCTACTGTTTGGTTCAGGAAGATCGTTGATCGCGTTCAATTGCACCCAGAATGTCAAAAACACTACTTGATACCATAGTGAACATTATTGTAGAAGATTGTATCATGATTAAAATTGATAAAGTTGGTGTTTTAACTATTTGAAGCAGATTTGCTAACCTCATGCTATACTGCATTGTATTTCTTCAACATAGCCACTAAGCGCATCATAGCTACCTATGACGCTGGGCGAGCTGATGCACAAGGCGCATGCATATTTGTGATTGTACGGGAGGCTGTTTCAGCCTAACTTTCAATAACTGAAAAGTTAATGAAAACGAGCTCAAATCCAGATACAACCTTCTGCAATTATGTTCATTAGGGTATCAACTAGTGTTTTTGCCATTCTGGGCGCAATTGAACTCGTCCAACTTGTATACGGAACGAAACAGTGACATTTGGTCAATTCTCTATATATTTGAAACGAATATCCCAAACAAACTACAAATTGAATGCGCCAGCTGGTGGAGCAACCAATCGAGTTGAAATTTTTTTAGAGCTTTTCTCTTACCCTAAGGATCATATCTAGGGGGTGCCCCGTTGAGTTTTACAACATTTTTGTTTTAGGGCCAGTCTACTGTATAGCACCTGAGATGATTCTCAGGATTTTGTTGTACGTGGTTTGGAGCGAGTCACAAAGATCTAAACCGAAAAGTTCAACACCATATCACTGAGAACAGACGTTCACCTTTTCTCGTCAGCCTTTGTAAAGCATTGTACTGGTCATTTCAAAGTATGTCGTTATGCTCCTGTTACGCGGCGCTGTCGTCAGATTGAGAACGCTACAAATTTGCCGTTTTTTACTCTTTGGCGCAATAAGCTCATAGATACTCTATGTTCTGAAATGTAGAGACCTGTCACGAGTTTTATTCAGTAAGGCTCTCTAATTTCACACGAATTTTCGAAATTCTTAGCTTGGAAAATCTCTGAACGAACACCACGCTTGTTTAGGACCTACCAAATGTTTTTGCTATGGGCTCGGTGGTGTTGATCTTGGTAAAAGTTAAAAAAAATGCGATATTTATTTTAAGTCATTCATTATGCCAAATAGACTGGCCCTTGAACAAAAAAGTTGTAAAACTCAACGGGGCACCCCCTAGATATGAGCCTTAGGGTAAGAAAAACGCTCTCTCAAAATTTCAACTTAATTGGTTGCTCCACCAGCTGGCGCATTCGATTTGAAGTTTGTATGGGATATTCGTCTCAAATATATTGAAAATTGATCCTATGTCACTGTTTCGTTCCGTATACTAATTGTTCGCGTTCAAATAAGCCCAGAATGACAAATTCACTAGTTGATACCCTAATTAACATAATTGCAGAAGGTTGTATCTGGATTTAATCTCATTTTTATTACTCTTTCAGTTGATGAAAGTTAGGCTTAGATCAGCACTCCCGTACAGTCACTTATATGCATGCGACATGTGCCTCAGCTCGCCCAGCGTCATAGGTGGCTATGATGCGCTTAGTGGCTTCCTCCAAGCTATGTTGAAGAAATACAAGCAGTATTGCATGATATACTTCAGATGGTTAAAACACCAACTTTATTAATTTTGATCGTGGTACAATCTTCTACAATATTGTTCGATATAGTATCAAGTAGTGTTTTTGACACTCTGGGTCCAATTGAACGCGATCATCAATTTCCCTTAACCAAAGAGTAGATGATGTGCTGTTGCTCATATGTTTGAGCTGAAAATCCTATATTAACTTCAATTCAAATGCGCCAGCTCATGGAACGACCAAATGAGCTGAATTTTTCAGAAAGGCTTCCTCTAACCCCAAGAAATAATCCTGGGGGGTGCCCCGTGGAATCATACAACTTTATTTTTCTCCCATACTGAGCTGGGCCATTGCCAAACGACCATTATGCCAAATGACTTTATGCTAAACGGATTTATGCCAAACGACCTTATGCCAAACGGGGTACAATCACGCAAAAATGACCACGTGATTAATTGACATCCCAAAATAAATTCTTGAAGGGAACTGTGGAGTAGTTTTTGCTGGAATTGAATCACTTGAAGAAATCTATGATATGAGTATTAGTATAGCAGAGTATTCTTAATAAATTCCCGAAGGAATTTTTGAACAAAAAAACTGATAGGACTGCATATATCTCATGAATATATTTGGAGGAACTCGAGAAGGAAAACCTGGAGACATATTTGGAGGAGATTTTTGCACTAAGAGGTTGGGAGGTCAAGTGAAAGCAATATCGCGTAAAAAAAATCATCATGAAGGAAATACAAATATACTTATAAACGCGACAATAATTTTCTAATCAAAAACATATCGACATGTGCAGCAAACGATATATTCTTCAGATGACGGCCGCGACAGGTTAATCAATGGAAAAATGCATAACTCATTTGTTGGAATTTTCAATAAAAGTTCCGAAATAATGTTGAATTTTAGGTTGTGATTCCTAACCGTCTCTCGCTTATCTTCCGGTGAAGTTGAGATGAGGTTCTTCCAGAAGGCAGATTTAAGATTCCTTCTGTGGCCGCAGCTTACTGCATAAAGTTTAATTGTAATTTATTCACCAGGCCTGTCAGATATTGGTCCTGGTTTTCGATAAAATTTATTCAAATATATTGACTAGAAAATTCAGCCCGGGCTTGTTATATTTTGCCAAAATCTTTTCCAAAACATTTCTCAGCCATTTTGTTACATTTTCCGTTGGAAATGTACATGATATATTCACCTGATTTTTCCAGAAAGTTAGCCATTAGTATCTTTATTTTTTGGCACTTCAATTTCCAAATCACAATGTTTTAGTCTTTATTATTTCAAATAACCGTTTCTTATGGTTTGATTTTGAAAAGCTGCTACGTTCAGACTAGATCTGATATTACGTAATGGACCAATGCACGAGTTCACTGTTTGACGTTTGAGCGGTGTCGTGTTATTTATGTGGCCATGGTAACAAATGAATTCGGCACCGCCCAAACGTCAAATTAGTGAACTCGTGCATCGATCCATTTAGGCTCTCTTGATTTCAGATATAATGCATCTAGTTTTCATCAGGCTTCAAATTTATCCCTATTATTTATCATTATCACGTCTATCTTTTGATACTATCAAATGATACTATCCCTATGGGTAGTGATAGGGATACTATCACTTCTTGAAAAATGATGGATAGAAGATAGACTATATTATCTCTATCAATTGATAGACGGATGGAGATACTATCAGCATTTTTTCATCACTGATGGATCAAGCATATCTTTATCATCTATCTTTGGGGAAAAAGATACTATCAGCAAATTTCCATAGCTATCCCTATCTATCCTATCATTGAAACAAAGCGAAACAAAAATCTTGCGCAAAATGGGAAAGAGCTAATAGAAATAACTTAAAGTATGTTCTCATGGGTATTTTCGGAACGGGCGCGACGAGGGGATGACGAAAAACGATGTCCAACGCCATTTTGAAATCCAAGATGGCGGCCTCCGGATTAGTGAACTCATTGGAAACCCATGCAATATTAGGGTGAGGCTTATTTCCAAAAATCTTCCGTAGTCAGGATTTACAAAGTGGAAAATGATCACCGGTCCCAAAATAACATCCTGTGAAAAAATGAGATTTTTTGGTGAAGGTTTAGAGGTGGCGCAAAGGGCGTAAGTGCAATTTTCCCATTTTAGTGAACTCTGAAAAAAATTGGCTTGTTTTGGTGATTTTAGGACCCTTAAGGGCAAAAAATCACCTCAAAATTGAGATATCTCTACTCCTTTAGATGATATTTGACGAAATATATTTTATACATGCGATTTTTGGCCTTTGTATAGGTTACGCTGACTGATTACTATGAACCCGAATATGCATATGAATAGCTGGGGAGGATTCCTATGCAAGTAGAATGGAACAAAGAGCAAAGAAGGATGAGAGAAAGAACAAAGGACACAGAAGAATGTAAGGTGGGGTGAGTTAAACAAGGAAAGGTGTAACTGATGATATTATATTAGAATGAACTACGGAACCATAAAAATATCTCGGCTGGATGTATGAGATGTGATTATATGCAAGTTCAACACTAATTTTGTATTTTAGAATGCCCGTTTTATATAACTCTAGCAATTGCTTTTATAATCTGAAAAAAATTACAGAGGGGCCTAAACCAATACAGGCTCAAAATCCGTACACTTAATACAAATAGAAGGAGTTTTATATGAAGTGGAAGGGTTTAGATTCATTTAATAGGTGTACGGATTTTGATTCCGCACGATATATCCTTATTAGGTAAATTCATAAACGATTTCTGCTTTCTAGCAGTAACACTTCCTCTTAGAATTTCCACAGGAATTTCTGGATTATGATGCCATTTCAACAATTAATTGCGTTTGGGCTACCAATACTTCACTTTTGCCACAACACCTTCAACATAACTTCGGACAAACGAAAATGCAGTTGAAGTTCAATACATCGTTCTACATCTATATATGAAATCGATGTATATAAACAACAACAGAAGGAAAAAAATCGGTAGTCAAAATTCAAATTACTCACGAGCTTCTATAGGGTGCAAGAGATAAAGCACTTCAGGTTGAAAACCTCTCGAATTAAAACAAAATTTAAGTTCTGAAACATATTTTTTAGGAATTGCGACAGAGCTACATGAAGGAATTTTCACATGATGTCCTATGTATATATAAATGCTTATATAAATTTGTTATGAATTCAATTAATACTGTGTGAGGCTGAATTTCCAGGATGTATATTTTGCAACGGGCCATTTCGATAAATTGCTATCAACATCCAGGGAAAAGAAAACCGAACGATTATTGAACTAAAGCAGTGAAGTGGACATGCATTTATCTATACCTACCAGGAGAATAATGATGAAACTTCGCATGGAGTTGAGGACATTTTAGCCGTTACTGCAATTTTTCTATTAAGAGTAATCTAAAATCGTATGCATGGATCGAAAACTAGAGATGGGTCAAAAATTGGTGCTCTTCCCCTACTTGAAGAAACATTGCTCGAAATATTTCTGAAGTAGGTTATATTAAATAGAAGTCAATATAATCATCGTTTTCTACTGGAACTTTTCTCCATTGCGTAAAATCGAGATTTTACAAGATTCCACAGTTACACTCAACACATCACTAGTTTCACCCTCCCAACTGTTTAACCCACCCTACCTTACATTCTTCTGTGTTCTTTGTTCTTTCTCTCATTCTTATTTGCTCTTCGCTTCATTTTACTAGCATAGGAATTCTCCCCATCTATTCATATGCTTATTCGGGTTCATAGTAATCAGTCAGCGTAACCTATACAAGGGCCAAAAATCGCATGCATAAAATATATTTCGTCAAATATCATCTAAAGGAGTAGAGATATCGCAATTTTGAGGTGATTTTTTGCCCTTAAGGGTCCTAAAATCACCAAAACAAGCTGAAAAGCATACCAAATTTTTTCAGAGTTCACTAAAATGGGAAAATTGCACTTACGCCCTTTGCGCCACCTCTAAACCTTCACCGAAAATTCTCATTTTTTCACAGGATGTTATTTTGGGACCGATGATCATTTTCCACTTTGTAAATCCTGACTACGGAAGATTTTTGGAAATAAGCCCCACCCTAATGCAATATGGGTATTTTCGGAACGGGCACTACGAGGGGATGATGAAAATCGATGTCCGACGCCATTTTGAAATCCAAGATTTTATCTACCCCGATTTAAGCACCCTTTTTGACCCGATATTAGCATCCTTTGCAGGGTTGTTAACGTTAATCAACGATTAACGCCGTTTCGTTAATCCGTTATCTGTAACGGTTAACGAAGCTTGCATTGATTGCGTTGAAAAACAATTTAACGATAACGTTAACGTACAGCGTTGATTCAACGTCAACGACTACGTTTTTTCTAACGTTAACGATATTAAGGTGATTATAAAACGAAGCCAAACTTTGAATTTTCAACAGCACAAGACGAGAGTATCTGACAACAGTTCGCGTTAAAAACCAATCAACTTGCTTGCTTGCTGGTGGTGATCAATGGGATAGATTTTTAAAGCGGAACGCTGTTTGGTTCTCAAGTCTAGTGCTCTTGAAAATTTGAGGTGTGGCTTCGTTCTATAATCACCTTAAGTTTCTAATATCTAAAAAAATACTGGTTTTCATATTCGATTGTTCAACTCAGACACTGAAACATGGCATGTTCAGAAACGATTATGTAGAAGAAGAACAAAAAGCTTGATCTCATTGCAGGTTTTATGAAATGTGAACTGACTTTCTCTTAGTCGGGTTTGGCGAAAAATGCTGTTTATATAAGAGCTCCACAATATCGGAAGCGGGAAAATCTGCTCTACGACCATTGCCACTTTCGACTGCAATGAAAACTTTTGTCTGCTATGGTATGTTAGGGTATCATGACAACTTGTATAAGGAAATGAGAAGTCGGGTCATCCTGGGGTGGTCACTCAGAAATATTTGGTAGTTGGATGGGTGAAAAAAGGATGCCGTGTGCTGGCTGGAGGCAAAGGAAGCCGCTCTCTGGTAACGGTTTTAGCCCATTGCTGTGGGTTGCTGGAACGGCGAGAGGTCATAGGACGGATACAATATTGCTAGGAAAATCTTTGCCATTTGTAAAAGTTTTCTCAAGCAATCATAAACTGACGTTCAAACAGGCTGATTGTTGGGTGTCTGCACAAAGAACTTAGATTTTTTCAATCAATTTTCCATGGATGTGGAGTATCAGCATAGAAACGTATTGTTTATTGATGTTTCGAAACATTCTCGGAGAACCTTTTCGAAACATAAAATCAACGCTTGGGTTAGCGGTGATCGTTGACGTTGATTCAACGCAAACACGTTAACGTTGACGCTAACAACCATGAAAATTAACGCAACGACGTTGACGTTCATCCATAGCATAATCAACGTTAACGGCGTTTATCGTTGATTAACGTTAACATCCCTGATCCTTTGTTCCCGATTTTGTCAGGCTCAAATTTTTATTTATTTTAATTAGACTTAACACGTCTATACTGGCAATATTGGGTGCATAAAGTCAATTATGACTTTGGCTACGACAAAACAATCATCTGAAGATCGAATTTTTCAAATATGAATTTTTTAATAATTATCCGAGAAACTTGTCAATATTACCTTGGATTACGGTACATAGAAAATGGAAGTAAAAAAACAAGGTTTATATAAACAAAATCATAAAACTATGTCCTTAAGTTAATATAAAACTTGAAACCAGTTAAATAAAATTATCCCGATTTTAGCTCTTTCCCGAATTTGTCAACCCTAAATGCAGCATGGGGCAGACAAAATCGGGACATAACTGTAATACATGGGTTTCCAATGAGTTCACTAATCCGGAGGCCGCCATCTTGGATTTTAAAATGGCGTCGGACATCGATTTCCGTCATCCCCTCGTCGTGCCCGTTCCGAAAATACCCATATTGCATGGGTTTCCAATGAGTTCACTAATCCGGAGGCCACCATCTTGGATTTCAAAATGGCATCGGACATCGATTTCCGTCATCCCCTCTCTCGCGCCCGTTCCGAAAATACCCATATTGCATGGGTTTCCAACAATTATTACACTCCTGAAGCCGCTAAATATGGAATTTAGGTAATTTTCTATGCCCATAGTCCAACAATTTTTATTCTATAATATTATCAATTGATAGAGATAGAACCTCTATCATTATTTATTGAGAGATGTTGTTCTGATAGTATCATGATGAGAAATTTTTGGGATAGGGATACTATCTCTGATAGAAACCGTTCTCTCAGTGATACTATCAGAGATAGACAAGAAGTGATAGTTTCATCTGGCTGAACTGATAGTATCAGTTGTCTATCAGATAGATGATAGTATCATCGTCTATCTGATAATTTTGATGCCTGGTTTTCACTGGAAATAAGAAATATGACATTTGCTATCAAGATACTTAATATCAGCTCTATTCTGAATTAAAGAGTCTAAATTATAAAGAGACGAAATCTGATCATATTCAAAATAAATCAGCTAGCAACTATGCCAAATCCATTACGCAGCACTGCCAATGTTGAATCCCACGCTAAAAGTGAGTCACAGGTTTTATGTGTTGAGTTTTCACAGGTTTGGGTAACGAATGAAAAATTGACTGAATGTGTGGAAAACCAATGTAATGAGTAGAACATTCTTTATGCAAAGCATGAAAGTTGCAACCGACACTCAAGTATTCAGAAAATATGCTACTTCAGAAGATGCAAAATTTTCGTGGCGGCAACATTTTTGTGTGAGCCGTTTTCAGCTTGTGTGAAAAAGTGTTTGACAAATCTCCTGCTCGATGGGGATTGACAGTAAACTTGGAATTCCAATTGGAACATTTCGCTTCTTTGCTTATAGTTTCTTTAGTCTGAACCTGAGAGAGACTCGCGAAGAGGAAAAATATCAACGTCATATGCAGCCCAGATTCCGCTGTCACGAAATGTCAAATGCAGCCTGTCGATTTTATGGCTTAAAAAGTGACAAGTATTGTAAACAAACTATTATTTAAAACCTCTTAACACACGACCAGTTATTTATAATGTCTGCTAGGTTTGCTGGCATGAAATTCCACTCAAAAGGCCGTTCATGCTTCGTTGTGATGCAAACGCAATAGTTTTTTGCTAAGATGTTCATGTGCAAATTTGAACGGTTTGCGCATGATTGATGTAAGGGATGGTACACAAATTATGTCACGCTAAATTTCAACTTTTTTGACCACCTCCCCCCCCCTTGTCACGTTTTTTGTATGAGTCTTCCAAAAATGTTGTAAGGCTTGTCACGCTTTGCTTGACCCCCCCCCCCCCTTGGAGCGTGATGTAATTTGTGCATGATCCCTAAACACTGTGTGGAATAAGAAAAAAAAACTCAGCAATCGCAGAAAAAGAAGACCGTCTTCGCGAGTCTCGTCTCAGGTCTGAACGTAGTATTAAGCCATATGAGAATATATATTATTTCTGAGAATATAATGATACTTGAAGCACAGACAAACAGACGTAACAGTTAGAACAAATTTCTTTAAATTCCATCGCCCATCTGGTGAGCATGTTTCACGAAAAGGTGTTTCGTGCAACAAGACCGGCAGATGGCGGTAGTGTGAAACGTCAAACGCGAAGAAAAACGATTCGCGCCCCTCTGGGTGTGAGATTTGTAACATAGTGAATTTGAAATGATTGTTAAATGAGTGGTCGATGGAAATTTCGTCAGTGTTACGTCTGTTTGTCTGTGCTTGAAGAGAGGATAGCGTCTCACTGACGCCCTCGTGTCAAGGCGTTGAATGATGCGAAGGATGATGGTCTAGGATTTACCGTAAGCGAGTAATGCGACCGTATTGAAATTTATTGTAGCCCTGTTTGGAATCGTCACCGTTTGTAATCTGAGTCAGGTTCTGAATGAGAATCATTTTTCAAACTTTAGAAGACAGAACGATTCTTCTTCCAGTCATCCTAGGAAGTCCACATACTCTTGCATTCTTCGGCCGTTCGTTCCGAACTGCCTTCAGCTTGCTTATTCTCAACTTCAGATAGGTTATTCTCAACGTGATCACGCCCATTTCCTGTCTCGGCGTCATCCAGCTTTTATAGGACGGCATCCCCGGTATCAACGCCTTTTTTCAAATCTCTCAACTCTGTTGAGGAGCGAGAGTCTGAGTAATCTTTGTGGGATGGAAACCCCCCAAAAAATCGTACGGTATTCATTATATACCAATCTACCACCACTTTTTGCATATCCTGCATATCCATATTATTTTCATAGCAGAAGGGCTAGTGCGTTGAAATTGCGTGAGAAGAAACGTTTTAAAAACGGATCAAGAGTTTCAAATCATCGTCCATAATCACGGTTTCAAATTTTACGTCACATTTAGATATTGCAATGCTCCTTGCTATAACAATAGAATTTGTTAAAGTTTCAAGAGCATTGTCTTGTCAATATTAAGTTTTGTTTGTGAAGAATTGTTAACATCAAGATTAGAGTCAATATATGTTTCATATATATTCCAGTCGGTTCGAAAATAATTGAAAGTGGAGCTGATAGGATTGAGATTCGTTTCATGGGATTTTTTAAATGTAACAGGGACATGACCAAATCAATCGTAGATGGATTTCTAGAAGAGGAAAAACATGTAGGGCTATCAGGGTATTGAATTGAGAATTATCCTGAAGAGCACTCATCAAATAAAATTCTGCCGTTGGAATTACTTTAAGAATTATTCCATGACCGATGTTTGGCATTAAAGTCACCAATGACAAAAATTTTTGACTTATTGCGAGTCAATTTTCGCAAGTCAGTTTGGAGCAAATTAACTTTCTGTCCAGAGCATTGAAAAGGCAAATAGGCAGCTATGAAAGTATATTTATCAAGCTGTGTTTCAACAGAAACACCTAAAGTTTCAAAAACTTTAGTTTCAAATGACGAAAACAGTTGATGTTTTATATGCCTATGAATGATGATTGCAACTCCCCCACATACCCCATCAAGACGATCATTACGAAAAACAAAAAAGTTAGGATCTTTTTTAAATATGATTTTTAAATATGATTCAGTAATAACTGCTATATGCACGTTATTAGCTGTAAGAAAATTAAACAGCTCGTCCTCTTTACCTTTCAGAGAACGAGCATTCCAATTTAAAATATTTAAATTATTATTTATTGGATTCATTAGAAAAACGTAATCCAATAACAATTTGATTAGTAAATTTTACTGCTTCAGTCGTAGTGGTGGCTTTGAACATTGCATCAATCATAAGATTCAATTGTTCAGTTAGAAAATTAAAATCAGAGACAGACCTATCACTTGAAGTGGGTACATTATCTAATGAATTTTCGGAAGACGAAGGGGCGGAGTAGAAGTTTCCTGTGGCGGCAGGCTTTTTTCAATTTGATTTGAAACAATTAGAATGGGTACCGTAATCCGGGGTAACATTGGTCATTTTTCTGAATGTTTCTTCAATATTTCGTTTAAAAATGCAAATGTTGCAAGTTTTATATTTTTAAAACAAGTACTGCCACTAATAGCTCGAGACTATATACTGTATTTTGTTTATCGAAAGATTTAAGCATGTTGAAAAAAATGTTTTAGGCGATTTTTTTATTTAGTTGATATGGGGTAACATTGATCACCTATATAAACAACGTTCGATAATACTGAAAATGTCGTTACTTTTTTAAATCATGGCCCCTGAAGCTGAATATGAAGGCTAAACGCTTGCAAGTCATTTACTTTTTGAGTTATTTCAAAATTAAAACACCTCGAACCACGGAATACGCCTAAAAGTAGGCAATTTCCTAAGCGAATTTTACATTCTTAACAGTAATGTTGCCGAATTGAGCATACTTATAAAAGTTTTGACAACGGAATCGTTTTTGGCGATGTCATTTTTAGTAAGAATCACATTTTCCTTGCTTATATCGTTTGCAGAACTTATGTGAGACATGAATCTTTGGTAGTGTCATCCTAACCAATTAAAATCATTATTTCGAAAAGTTGACAAATTTACGCATAAGGTAATCGAAATTTTCACAAAAATATTAACGTTTATTAGCTCATGAATATAAGAAAGAGAAGCACCATTCATGATTTGGAAATGTTTCATCAATAAATGATAATACGAACTTTTGATGAGGTGAGTCCTTCCGATCAATGTTACCCCGCTGATCGATGATACCCCGGATTACAGTACTCATAGTATGAAAAGGGGAGGAGTTCAAATTACCTGTTACGATATAAAAGTAGTTTGTGAATGAGCTTGACTATAATCCACCTGATGGGCATGATAATTAATCATCTGCCTCGTGCGAGCCTCGACGACTCGCCTACGCGAAGGGCAAACCCAAAAGTTAGACTCATGATGGCCCCGTGATTCGCGCATACAAACTTTAAGGTATCATCCTTCACAGGAAAGTAGGGCTGTAAAACGGTGAACAGAGTCTGTTCATACACAACAGAAAAATGCTACCGCATCGGTGGTTCCTTTTTTGTGATTGCGTTCTTGCTTTTTTTGCTCACGATCGCCCGAACACGTATACTGTAGAGGGCATCGCATCATTTTATTTTGACATGCAATCACGCATCCGATTCCCTGTGGTATTTCTACAATAGCACCATATATCGGTCAATTTTCTCAATACTGTCGTGCATTAGTTTGAAATCTATCTATTATAATTATTATCCACCCAATTATTTGCAAAATAGCTATGAACGGAAAAAAGAACGGCTGTTAGCAGATTCTGCTCATCCAGCAATCACGCTCTTTTTACATTTGTTTTGTTCTGGTTCTCAAATGCAAGAATCTGTGAGCAAATCGGTCGCTGTTGGTTCGTAAGCGTGTGAGCGTGGATCCTGCTTAGTGTTTCGTTCTACTCCGTCGTAAGCGCTATTATTCATCGTATCAAACTTCAAATGTTCCACAACGGCGGATATTCAAACTTATTTGCAACATAGACTCATTATCCAAGTGTAATTTTGTGAAAGCTGTTATGGTTCGTACAATTGTACACCAAAAATGCAATAAAACTACTGTATTTCAGTAAATAACTTCAGTTCAATTATCCACTTTGCACTTTTTCACCGAAATCGCATGGACGAACACGATTGGAGAGAAATGCTTAGCGATCGACTGAGCCACACCACTTTCCAACACAAGTTTCTTCCCGCCCCCGTGGGTGACTTACTTCGCCGGGCACTTATTTTCACTATGGAAAACCTTCGTACTTCTTCACTGAAGGATTTTATTCCAATCACACACCGTAAAACTTCAATAAATCAGCACATTTTACGAAATTTCGTCAACCGCCGCGTATAATTGAGAATGTAAACAAAGTTCAATCCGTCGTACTGAGAAAAAAAACTTGTGCGCATCTATGTGTGCGTGACGCTCGACGTAAAAATACAGTTCCTTTTATTGGGTTGTTTTCGCTGTACTGTGAGCAAATGCCATAATTTTTCGGTCAAAAGGAATTGTGTTCATATGTATGGGCTGGATTTTGATGCCGAACAATTAATTTTAAAGGCAATTAATATATTCCATCATGCTGAAGGAATGGAGGGAGATGCCCGTAGATCTATATATTCTAGTAAAACATTTTATTATAGCGTTGATAAGTTGTGTTTTAACCACTCAATGCATCACAGTGAGCCGTAAGTTGTGAAACGAATCTGGAAACTGATTGCGACGGAGTTGAAAACGATACGACGGATTGAGAATACGGTAAGATGCATTTTCTTTGCATTATTTCCAAAAAGAGATCAAGATTTATCAAAATGTTATTGTACAATGCTAAAGCCGTTTTGAGAAAGAATTGTTTGGCATCGGTTTGTATCAGCATCATTCACTGCAATACTGGAAAAATTGCAGTTCTCACTGATCAATGCTTAATACGATGGATACTAGCACATCACCCCAATATTGTGTAAACCCTATTCATTTTGTGTAAACGTGAGAAGAACCTTCGCAAATCATGCATTTAGAATCCATGCGGCAATGTTAAGTACCATGCCCCAACTTTTGGCACCGACGGCACTGAGTGGGGTTCTGGAAATGTTCCCACGTCACACGGACATCGAACAAAAGTCTAGCTTTTTCTAAAGCTTTAATATTAGATCTTTTTTGTTAAAGTGAACTAAATAATATTCTTGACAAAGCTCGTTTCGAAGAATGCCAGATTGGGTTCTGTTTTTTTTTCATAATGATTACTTGGACTGGGGAAAAACCAAGTAAATCATTTATTCCATTTTTGATCTCTTCAGGTGACTTATAGTCACTTGAGAGACCTTTCAAGACAACTTTGAACAAACGTTCAGCTTTGTCGTCATAAGTAAAAAATATTGCTTCTGCTCTTCAAGATGTCTGAGAAGAAGTTCGCGATCTTTAAGAGTTTCCGGCGAAACGCGACAGTTTCTTTGCGATTTGGAAGGAAACCTTGATTCCCCTATTGGAGTTCAAGATTTCCTGCCTAATCCCCCAAATTCGGAACAACTGACCACGATAAACGGAACTCTTTGCTTCCTCACTTGAATCAAAGAGCCTGGGCTAGAGGCTGCTTCGAATTGGTGTTCGGAAAATTTGTCTAAAGCATCGGACTGATTGCTCATTTCGATGCAATTATCAACATTATTCATTTCAAACTTGGAAGAAAGTCCGCATTCCGGAGAAACGTCCTTTCTTCCATTCTTGCCACGTTTAGTGACAGTTTTATTTCCCACTTTTTTGGAAGGAAGTTGTGAATTCAGAGATCCACCCTTCTTTTTGTTTGTAGATGCAACCATGTTTAGTGAATAGACGAAATAAGAAGAGACCTTCTAAGAGTTAAATTTACTGTTATTTAAAAAGTCTTGAATTTCGACAACGCAGTCGAGTTTGGTATGAAACGGCATCTTTTGATTTCTTTCCCTCTAAATTTGAGTAAATTATGCAGTTCTCATTCCGATTCGAGAATGTAAAATTGAAAATATACTTTATTGGTTGTTTTGTTTTTCCTAGTTTAATAAATAAGTGCTGTGTGTTGGTTAGGTTGTTCCTCTTGTTGTTCATGCAATACAATTTCTCTTGGTACAAAGAAAATGTTTACGCTCCTATGTAATAGCTACCTAAAATTTAGCTACACTTCTAAGTTTTGCGCTAGGGGTTCAGATCCCCCAAATGTTGCGTCTCATATATTCACATGTAAAGCTTCGCAAAACGAAATGCCATTTAAAACGTAAAAGAAAGGCATTCGATCAGTACGGTTCTCAGCGTCGTCAGTGTAAAGATATAAAGTTCGAAAGTAGAAAAATAGTTAACATTTGGATGCTTACGCCACTCTCTACTGACTGGGTTGATCATTGTTTCGAGCCCCCTCATCTAAACTCTCGACGTCACAATCTCGCACTCCTGGAAGCGTTCGTGATTGTACGGATCGGTTCCACCGTTTGGCCTCCTCCGGACGTAGTTCTCGTCTTCGCCTTCCTCCTCGGTCAGGCTTACCGTCGTGCCGTATTCTTCCAAACTGCTCTGCTGCCGTGCCAGCGTCCCATTGCGCCGTTTCGAGCTACCATTGCGGCCACACTTCCGCTCCCGGGTCTTCAGCTTCTCCTGCTGGATGATGAACTCGTTCGTTAGGTACTGTTCCCGCTTGATCTGGTCCTGCAGTCGGCCGGGGGTGTCCGGAATGGCCCACGCCACCACAATCTGCACGAAGCTGACCACGTTCTGGTAGATGACCACGAAGGCCAGACGGATGGCCAGGATGTGCCAGTAGATGAGCGGTCGCTTGTAGGCCCGATCCGCTCCCGGGGGGTTCCGATACTCGTGATAGCGGCACACTGTGACGTTCTCAAACTTGGAGGCAATCGGGGCAGCACCCGGTTCGAAATCGCTGACGTTGAAGTACGCCAGCGTGTGGTTCAGATAGCCTCGGTCGGTTTTGTCCTGGCTCACGACGTACATGTACACCAGCCGCGGGATGAAGTTCGACGAGAAGGCGATGATGAATGCCTGAAAGAAAGAGTACACAATTAGTCTCCTTTCTTATGACAGAGATAGATGCCAGGTGATTTTCAATGCCTTCCAATTGCTCAAAAAAAAGTCTTCCACTATAAAATTTTTAATCAACAACGTCATTCAATGAAAAATATTGCAGGTCTTTGCCCAGCGATTTCGCCAGATTTTTTGTAGGAGTTGTTCCAAGATTTTTCGACGAGTCTTCCAAGAGCTGCTGAATGTTTTCGACAAAATATTTAAGGTACATGAAAGTTCGTTAATAATAGGCATATTTATTTTTAAAAGTTCAGCTTTTTCAGCAGGGTCACTTCACTAGTTGTTTGACAGAAATATAATTTTCACGATAGGGATGGTACACAAATTATGTCACGCTAAATTTCAACTTTTTTGACCCCCCCCCCCCTTCGTCACGTTTTATGTATGAGTCCTCCGAAATTTTTGTAAGGGTTGTCACGCTTGGCTTGACCACCTAACCCCCCCGGAGGGTGACGTAATTTGTGCATGACCCCATACCGTAGCGGTACAGACTTTTGTTTTGGGACCCCAAATTTGCCTTCGCACTAGGCCCCGAAAACTCTAGCTACGCCACTGAGCTGCATTTCACGCATACCGCAGTTGGGGGACGGACCTGGTGTAGTGGTTAGAACACACGCCTCTCACGCCGAGGACCTGGGATCGAATCCCATCCCCGAGATAGTCACTAAAAATTTCAGTGACGACTTCCTTCGGAAGGGAAGTAAAGCCGTTGGTCCCGAGATGAACTAGCCCAGGGCTAAAAATCTCGTTAATAAAGATAGAAAAAAAAAATACCGCAGTTAGATCATCTTCTCGTGGTTTTTACGTATGTTATGGTAATTCAAAGAGCAAATCCCAAGTAACATTGGATGCTGAACAACAAGAGTATTAGTTGGAAAATGGTTGGTTAATGGTGTACATAGCTGAACAACATGGTAGCTGATTATTAACCTGCACGGAGAAATATTTTTACCTAATTTTTGAGTTTACTTTACCCAAAATTAAGTATATCGATTATAGTTTCAACCCAAAATCTCTCGGTTTTCTCTTTCTCCCAAATGAATGTTGTCAAAAATAGAGAGAGCTGCATCTACCCAATGGGGGTACTTTGGCCCAATGAGCCAAATTTGGGTAAATGCAACTTTTCTTATGTTTGAGTCGAAAGAACTCAAATTTGCGTTAAATCAACCCAAAATTGAGTATATTTTTCTAATGGAGTTAAAGCCAAACTACCTAGTGGGGACCTTGGAAATTTAGCCAAAATTGAGTTATTGGGCTCAACTACGGAATTGCGTTGAAACAACCCAAAATTGAGTTGAATTCCGTCTCCGTGTGGATAAAAGCTGTTTCAATCTTTCTGTGCAGCTTGACATCGTAAGCTGAAAATCAAGCTGTATAAAACCTTCTACATCTACATTATTCACTTTTGTTCAGCTAACGTTTTTATGTCTCTAATGGGCTGATAAATACTGCATTCAACCATTAAACAAATACTGTACAGCCATAAAATTGAAGCATGAAAAATATTTTCTATGATACACTAAATTACTGAATGTGCACCAAAATAAAAATGCTTAGCACTCATTTCGTTCAACATCACTCACTAGCAATAGACATTGATGCGATATTGCGAAACACTTTTGGATATGAAAAATCAACTCACCCCAAATTTCTGACTACAACTCAAACCATGTCATGAATAAAAATATGTTGAAATTATGTATCACGAACTCCATACTTACGGTCCTTAAGATGTGTGAACTGGCAAAACGACCAGAGACAAAATAAGATTTTTTTTGGTTCGTCTCTACAAGAAAACTTCCGCGTTCCTACTTGGGGGAAATCTCCCGTTGTTCCTTTTTTGAGGAATAGTAGAATCAAATGGTATTCACTTTTACATTCACCAATTATCATCGAAAAATCAAATTAATGTGCAGTTGTGCTATCATGGACACGTTAATTCAGAAGTTTGCCTATATTTTACTTTCTAATGTTTCATAGAAAATAACAAACACACGTATTATGAAAACCAAAACAACATTTTGACAGCTGCTCATACAAGTGATTGGTGTAGTTCTAGCATCGCTTCATCAACCTTTATGCAAGCTTAGTTCATTTAGACAAAAATTAAGGTTATGCCTTTGCTTCTTGTAAATTATTAACTATCTCTATTGGAGCAGATGGTAAGGTGAGTGGCTACAGATCAGCGAATTCAAGTTCAAGTCATAATTATACTTAATTGTTAATCACAAAAGTTCAATTTCAGCAGGAGCACTTATGAGCATTGGAATTTGGTAACGCAGTTTAATATCATCGATACTGTGAATATACAAATATTTTTGATTTTGATTTATTGCTCAATAAAAGATGGTTAAGCGATTGTTAAGCTTTGTTTGATTGCTTTTTGTTCTAAAAATAGATTTTTCTACAACAAGCACAGTTTTGTATAAGCGCATATTCAACCTTAATTCAGCCTTTTGAAGCACTTTAATTAAGCTGAAAGCTGGATAAAATCGCCAAAATTAGATGCTTAGGAGCTGAATAATGGGGAGTATAGGCTTTGCACAGCTTTTGTTCAAACAAAGGCTGATTTGATTTAGTTAGAGAAACGTTTAAGCAGCAACAAATTGTTACCTGGGAAGTCCTTGTTACTGGCAACAATTTCCGAAACTGATTCTTTTTTATCTAGCAGATGGTCAAAAACTCGGAATATCCCAGTCTCAAGACTACACTTGAATCCAGGACAAACAATCATTGAATCAACAAGGACTGACAGTTACTGTTAATTCAGGAACTCACGTAAATGCTGCCTGGGGTCGGTGTTCCCTTAGTAGACAGTCCCCTATAGTCGCACTAGTGGCTTTTTACGGCCGTTTTGCTATAAATCGTTGCAAAATATTTTTTGACATGAAAACCAGGAGCTATTTATATAAATAAAGTCACCCCACAGTTATGGATGGCACACAGATTTGGATCAATGTTGGATTTAATGGACAATATCTCATCAAATAGCGTTGGAATTACGCAGAATACATTTTTTTTTACGTTAAGGTGAAACAGTTTGGAATCCAACTTCTAAGATTGCACTGAAATATTAAAGTCACTAATCTCGCGAAGGAAGCATCCAACAACAGTGTACTTTTTATTTTGGATTTGTGCACTAGCAGAAAGCTTAAAATAAGAAGATCAGGGTCGTTTGCGTACTATTTATCCAGTTTTGTGCCTTTGAAAACGCGAGTAGGGTCACAAGTCGGCCATTGTGACGGCCATCTTTAAACTCCGAGATGTTTCACCTTAACCATAGATCTGTACAGCATCGCAATTTATTGTTGTTTGCTTATTCATATTTTTTCCGTCTGTAGTAATTAAAATGTCAACCATATTTCTAAAAGTGTTGATTCATAACTGTGGGGCATTGAAAATCATACCACAGTTATGGATCAAATATCGTCTTCCTTTCTTTTATTAGAGTTACAAAAATAACACATCTGTAATTTTTTGATATAATATACAATTTTATTTTATCTTTTGAATGCCGTCAAAAGACATTTTTTATGTTTGCCCCAATCAGAGATATTCACAATCAAAGTAGGCATGTTTTTGAGAGAAAAACAACAATAACTCCTAAACGGAAGGAGATAGCGAGTTAATTCACTCACCAAATTACGCATTTTTTAAAGCTCTAAAAGTGTTTCTTAGACTACTTTGATGAGAAATTTGAATTAAAAACTCTAGAGCCAGAAAACCAGTTTTGTTCGGACCACCCTATGTCACCGTAGGAAAAAAGCTCTAAATCGGTCAATTTAAGATATACAAAAAAACTTTTTTTGGCAAAGTTGCTTGAAATTGAATGGTCTACAACTCTGCTGAAGCATGTAGAATATAATTTCTACACATAAGAAAGTTAGTTACACAATTTCTATGAAAATGTGGTCCACCCTAATTTTCAATAACACCAAACAAAGGGCTTAACTAATACAAACAACTTTGTAGAAGACCGTTTTTGTCTAATGTTTCATTCTAAAGCTCAAAATGCATCTTTCCGCGTAAAACCGATTCCTGGACCACTGTGCAGTGGGCTATTTGCCCTTTTAAGGAAGCACCACACTAGCTTTTGATCCACACTTTGAAGGCAAAATATAAAAGTTTTGTAATAATACGGTTTTGATTAGTATTTTTCCTATGCCATGAGACGAGTGCTACTATAGGAACAGACATTAGAAATAGTACTACTATAGGCACATGTGTTCCTATAGTGGTACAAGCGATAATAAATAAACAAAATATGAACTTTCGTAGTTTCCATATTATTTCCACTAATCCAAGATAAAAAGCTTTGAAGTGGTGTAAAAATAATGCCTCTGGCTTTATTTTTTGGATTTTATACTGTTGGGAACCACTGGACCAACATAGCGATCAACCGATCGCTACCACCACTATCACTACTATGCTCACTGGTAGCAGCTAGACTGCTACCCGTAGATGCGCGAATAGTAAACAACAACAACTGTTCAGCCATTGTAATAGTCCGCGCGCTTCCCGCGATACATGTATGTACTTTTAGTTAGTCGTTTTAATAAAGTTTTAGCATGTTTGTTTTGTACGTTCGCGTCTAGTTTATGTGTAAATATGCACACGACCACCCCGCCGGCGCGTACGTAACAGTGGCGACGAGGAAAAAGGTGAATTTGAGAACATTTTCGCGCGAGTGAGTGAAAGTGTTTCGTTCACGGAAGAGGAGGAGAATTTCGGACGACGGGATGTTTTCGCCACCCGGGAGTGAACGGCCAGGATCAGTGCCACCGGCAAATGGACTGCAGCAGAATCCAGCAGCTCCAAATCACCATCCGGGAGTGAATTATCAACAGCAGCAGCCGCCGTCGATCCCGAACATAAATCCTCCACTTCTACAGCCCAGTGGTGTACAAGCTGCCTCCCACGTACCACAGGGACAGCAACAGCAGTCGCAGCAAAATTATTCGTCGGTCGATCCGATGATGCTGCACTTCTTCCAGCAGATGCAACAGCAAATAAATCTGCAATTTCAGCAGCAGCAAGCGCTCCTCAATCAGCAGGTGAACATGTTTCGGTCGGCATTGTCAGCGATCAACATCAACGTTCCGACAAATCCGGAGCAAATTCTCGATTCACTGGCGAGTAACATCCGAGAATTCCGGTACGAACCGGACCAAAACGTTACCTTTGGTGGATGGTACGTCCGTTACGAGGATCTGTTCGCCAAGGACGCCGATCGACTCGACGATGAAGCCAAGGTGAGACTGCTGCTGCGGAAGTTAGGCCCGTCGGAACACGAGAGGTACACCAGTTACATCCTTCCGAAGAGTCCCAACGAAATCAAGTTCGACGACACGGTGAGTAAGCTCAAAAGCTTGTTCGGCATGCCAGAGTCTGTGATCAGCAGACGGTATCGGTGCTTGCAAGTCAAGAAGCAGGCCACCGAGGACTACAAGACGTTCGCCTGTCGAGTGAACAAGTTGTGTGTCGAGTTCGCGCTAGGGAAACTGTCGGAGGATCAGTTCAAGTGCCTCATGTTCGTCTGTGGGCTGAAGGCGGAAAGCGATGCGGAGATCAGAACGAGGTTGCTCAGTCGTATTGAAGAGCGGGACGACGTAACGCTGGAGCAAATTTCGGACGAATGTCAGCGGCTTCTCAACATCAAGCACGACACGGCGATGATAGAGACAGCGTCTTCGTCGGCAGCAGTGCAAGCAGTGAAGAAGCAGCACAGCAAGAAAAGTTTCCGTTCCGGAAGAGGATCGCCAGAGTCAAGATCCAGCAGTCAGAAGGGTGCCAGTCCAGCAACTCCGTGTTGGAACTGCGGTGCCATGCACTATTCGAAGGATTGTCCATTCCAGAAGAATCGGTGCAGGGACTGTGGTGAAACGGGTCACAAGGACGGGTATTGCTCCAGTGCGAGGAAGATAAAATCTCCAAGCAAGCGGTACAGCAGATCAGCGAAGCAAGCAACGACGAGAAGCGTGCAGGTGAAGAACATCCGGAAGCGACGAAGGTTTGTCAAAGCGGACATCAACGGCAGGCAAATCAGTCTGCAGCTCGATACTGCGTCGGATATCAGCATCATTTCAAAGCAGACATGGCAGAAAATCGGGCAACCTGCATCAAGTCCTGCAACAGTGCAAGCCGCAACAACGTCTGGCAAACCGCTGAAGCTGAAGTTCAAGTGTAGCTGCGAAGTAAGCCTCAATGGGGAGAAGCGTATAGGTCGATTCTTCGTAGTCAAGCAACAGCTCAACTTGCTTGGACTAGACCTCATCGACGCGTTCAATCTCGGGTCGGTGCCAATGGACCATTTCTGCAACCAGGTTCGCAGTTCTTCCACGTCCATCAACTCCCTCAAAGCAGCTTTTCCGGAGGTTTTCAACGACGCACCGGGACTGTGTACGAAGGCGAAAGTGAAGTTCACGCTGAAGGAAGGAAAAACACCAGTTTTCCGGCCAAAGCGACCGGTAGCGTATGCAATGTGCAGTATCGTCGACGCCGAATTGGATCGGCTTGAGAAGGCGAACATCATCACTCCAGTCGACTTCTCAGAGTGGGCAGCTCCCATTGTCGTCGTTCGCAAGGCAAGCGGCGCAGTTCGCATCTGTGGAGACTACTCCACTGGCCTCAATGACGCCCTTCAACCACATCAGTACCCGCTTCCGCTGCCGGAGGACATTTTCGCTAAGCTAGCGAACTGCAAGGTGTTCAGCCAGATCGACCTGTCAGATGCGTTCTTGCAGGTGGAAGTAGACGAAAGCTGCCGGGAGATGCTCACCATCAACACGCACAGAGGTCTCTATCGATACAATCGGCTCCCACCAGGAGTAAAGGCGGCACCTGGAGCATTCCAGCAGCTCGTAGACACGATGCTCGCTGGGCTTGAATGTACGTCGGGGTATCTCGATGACGTTCTAGTCGGTGGCGTAAACGAAGAAGATCATCAGCGCAATCTCGAAGCAGTTCTTCGTCGTATTCAGGAATTCGGATTCACCACCAAGGCCGAAAAGGGCTCGTTCGGCCAGCAGCAGATCAAGTACGTCGGACATCTCATCGACGAGCAAGGTCTGCGTCCTGATCCAGCTAAAGTTGAAGCCATCTGCAACATGCCCGCTCCTACCAACGTATCAGAAGTCCGCTCTTTCCTGGGAGCGATAAATTACTACGGAAAGTTCGTTCCGAGTATGCGCAAGCTTCGCTATCCACTCGATGAGCTTCTCAAAGCAGATAAGAAGTTCGCCTGGACAGCGGAGTGCGAGAAGTCCTTCACCACCTTCAAGCAGATCCTCCAGTCAGACTTGCTTTTGACGCATTACAATCCGCAGCTTGGAATAGTGGTTTCCGCGGATGCTTCATCGGTAGGCGTCGGAGCGACCATCAGCCACAAGTTTCCGGATGGGTCGCTCAAGGTAGTGCAGCACGCATCCAGGGCACTGACGTCCGCCGAGCAAGCCTACAGTCAGCCAGATCGTGAGGGACTCGCCATCATCTTCGCCGTGACCAAGTTCCACAAGATGGTGTTTGGTCGCCATTTCACCTTGCAAACAGACCACGCACCGTTGCTTCGAATCTTCGGTTCGAAGAAAGGCATCCCAGTCTACACGGCGAATCGGCTACAGCGTTGGGCTCTTCAACTGCTGCTCTACGATTTCGACATCGTCTACGTGAATACCGAAAAGTTCGGGAACGCCGACATTCTGTCCCGGCTAATCAATCAGCACGTCAAGCCGGAAGAAGACTTCGTCACCGAGAACGATGTAAGATCTGTAGCATTAGATGCAGTTGACGCACTTCCTCTCAATTTCAGGGCGATTCAGCATACCACCCGTTCCGACCCTGTTCTCAGCAAGGTCTATCGCTACATTCAGCAAGGCTGGCCACAATCAAAATCAGTCATTCCGGACCGTGATGTTCAGCGGTTCTTCGACCGTAGCGACTCGTTATCAACGGTTCAAGGGTGCGTGATGTTTGCTGAACGCCTTGTGATTCCGAGCAGTTTCCGAGCGCGTTGTTTGCACCATCTTCACCGGGGTCATCCGGGAATCCAGCGCATGAAGGCGATTGCGCGCAGTTACGTGTACTGGCCGTCGATCGATTCGGACATCACTGCGCACGTCAAGGGTTGCAGTAGTTGCGCAGCCGCAGCCAAGAGTCCGCCCAAATCAGCACCATTGTCGTGGTCCAAATCAACGCATCCATGGCAACGGGTTCACATCGATTACGCTGGGCCCATTGAAGGAGAGTACTTTTTGCTCAGCATCGATTCGCTTTCCAAGTGGGTTGAAATCGTCCGAACCAAATCGATCACTGCCTCAGCTACCATCGGAATCCTACGGAGTCTGTTCGCTCGTCTCGGCATGCCAGAAACGTTAGTCAGTGACAACGGCACGCAGTTCACCAGTAACGAGTTTGCGCAGTTCTGCCTGGAGAACGGTATCAATCACGTTACCACCGCACCGTTCCATCCACAGTCCAACGGTCAGGCAGAGCGTTTCGTGGACACATTCAAGCGAGCGATCAAGAAAATCCGAGAAGGGAGAGGAGCCATCCAAGAAGCACTGGACACTTTCCTGATAACCTACCGTTCGACACCAAATCCGTCAGCCCCAGAAGGCAAATCTCCGTCCGAAGTCATGTTCGGGCGCCGAATACGGACCAGTTTGGACCTGCTTCGCCCTCCAAGTGTTCAACCGTCGAGCGATCATCAAGGTGCACGGTCATTTAGGAAAGGTGATCTAGTGTACGCCAAGGTGCACTCGAGCAATTCCTGGAGATGGGCACCGGCAGTAGTTTTGGAGCAAATCGGAAACGTGATGTACAACGTGTGGGTAGAAGACAGGCGTATGCTTCGCTCGCACATCAACCAGCTGCGAAACCGAACCGTTACCGGTAGTACACAAACTTCCGGTACAACTTCGTCCAAGGCATGCAACCATCAGTTGCCTTTGGACATTCTGTTTCAAGCCTGCAACCTGCATCAGCCAAGTCAGTCTCAATCGTCACGTCCTTCTCCGCTACCAACACCAGCACCATCCGTTCCGGTGGCACAGCCGCCATCGTCGCTCGCAGCACCGCCAGAACATTCGACACCATTGCAAGCTAAACCAAACCTGGTCTGGGTGTCTCCAACAGTGACGGAACCTCCTGAACCGTCTTCTTCTGTATCGTCAACAACCCGATTCCCATCGTCCTCAGCAACAAGCTCTGTTCCATCAACGTCAGCAGAGTTCATGTCAGCCAACGAAGTCGAAACAGCTGGTCCGTTACCTCGACGCTCTTCTCGCCAACGAAGACCGCCGATAAGGTTCGATCCGTACCAGCTGTATTAAGAGGGGAGATGTTGGGAACCACTGGACCAACATAGCGATCAACCGATCGCTACCACCACTATCACTACTATGCTCACTGGTAGCAGCTAGACTGCTACCCGTAGATACGCGAATAGTAAACAACAACAACTGTTCAGCCATTGTAATAGTCCGCGCGCTTCCCGCGATACATGTATGTACTTTTAGTTAGTCGTTTTAATAAAGTTTTAGCATGTTTGTTTTGTACGTTCGCGTCTAGTTTATGTGTAAATATGCACACGACCACCCCGCCGGCGCGTACGTAACATATACTAATATTTGTTTCTAGCTATGCAACTATTGGTACCTACATCGACCCTACTAAACAATTTTTCTAGCCTGATTTGGTTTTGCTGCTAGTACCCCCTTATTTGTAGTTTCCTGGGAGTAAAGTAAGAGCTAAGCAAGAATTGAACTAGAATAGCATAATCAAATATCAATAGTATCGATTTGTATTCTCAGAAATTAAATCGATTATGTTTTAAAAGGGCGCGTATTCGCTGAGATGTAGTTCTCTATAAAGGGTGTAAATAGCGGGACCTTCCATCACACTTGATTTCTACCAATCGCTGAGGAATCAAAACAAAACTGTACAGAAATCGATACTTCATTACCTATCAATGGAATACGAATATTTGTTCTTAGCTATGCTACTATTGGTACACCGATCCCAATTCTGTTTATTTTTATATAATATTTTGACCTCATGTTTTGGAATAGTTTTCATAACTTTGCTATTTTTCAACCAGTTTTCAATCTTTAAGCATTATAAGCTTTAAGCTTATAAGATATCAAATTTGTCTAAGACTATAACTAGTAATAGTTAAAAGTAGTGTTCTCCAATTTTTTCCTCATTTCTACAAAAAAATACAAATTCATAAATACTCAATCGATTAATCCTAAAAGATTTTACATCTTTTAGTGGATATTTGAATTGCTTTCAAACATGATGAATAAATCACTTAAAGGGGGCCCGTAGCCTTGAGGTTAGCACTCGCTTCATAAGCGGATGGTCATTTGTTCGATTCCCAGCCCCTCCACAAAAAAAACCGTCCGGCCACCAGAAGACACCGCACGGAGGACCGTGCTTTGGGGAGCACATCCATCCTCTGTCAGTATCAGATGCAGGGTTGCCATTATGCAAGGTTAATCTGGCTGGCACTGCAAGACTTTAATTCAAAGAAAAGACAAAAAGACAGATTGCCCATTTTGTCAGACTTTTTCAAATCCACACAGACTGTAGAGCATTTGATAAAAATATGAAAAGTATTCGACTAACCATAGTTATGGTGCTCAAAAAGACATACAGTGGCGTAGTAACCGGGCAACCAAAATACTTGTATTGCAGACGCAACATCCATATTCAATAAGTCTTGTATTTATGTATAATTTAATGACTTTCATTACTAGACGATGATATTTTTGTATTCAGTTTTCATTTTTCGTAACACTCTCGCTAATTAATATTGACGATCAAAAGTTTCAACAATGTGCAGATCAATTCAACTGGAGCGCAATTCACATTAATAAATCTGATTTAAATTTTGGAAAACAGACTTATGGCGAAACTTTCTCGGCTATGAATTTCCACAATCATAAGAATCTTCTTCTTTTTCTTGGCATTAACGTCCTCACTGGGACAGAGCCTGCTTCTCAGCTTAGTGTTCTTATGAGAAATTCCACTGTTATTAACTGAGAGCTTTCTTTGCCAAAGTTGCCATTTTCGCATTCGTATCTTGTGTGGCAGATACGATGATACTCTATGCCCAGGGAAGTCATGGAAATTTCCATTACGAAAAGATCCTGGACAGACCGGGGATCGAACCCAGACACCTTCAGCATGGCTTTGCTTTGTATCCGCGGACTCTACACACTCCCAAAAAATCTTGCGATTTACGTCTTTTGGGATACACATTTAAAATACGTTCCATCACTTACATCATGTGTCATTCAGTCATGCCGAGCATTACGTCTACAGTAAATTTCATTATTTTTAAGAGTATAAGTTCCAGGATTTAAATCAAACATCTTCTTCTTCTTTCTGGCATTACGTCCCCACTGGGACAGAGCCTGCTTCTCAGCTTAGTGTTCTTATGAGCACTTCCACAGTTATTAACTGAGAGCTTACTATGCCAATGACCATTTTTGCATGCGTATATCGTGTGGCAGGTACGAAGATACTCTATGCCCTGGGAAGTCGAGAAAATTTCCAACCCGAAAAGATCCTCGACCGGTGGGATTCGAACCCTCGACCCTCAGCTTGGTCTTGCTGAATAGCTGCGCGTTTACCGCTACGGCTATCTGGGCCCCCAATCAAACATAAAAGCATTTTTTAATGAATACCATTACTTCCCAATACAGTTTTATGTATTTTAAAAGAGGTCGAGCTCAAATCTCAGTGTTTTCTCAGAAAGTCAGATTGAAGTGAATTTGTATCATGTTTTTTACATGTTGTTTTATCATTTGTTACTGTCGAAATTTAGATCTTTTAGTATTTCCTCACAATGATGTGTAACTAGTGGTGTGTTGAAGTGTCCAGGATTTGTGAGACTACCGTGATTTTGTGTATCGTTTTATTGTCAAAAATCTAATACCAAGAAAATATTAAATTATATAAAACTGGACACTTCCCAACTCCCACTGTGGAGAACGCAGCCACATCATTAGTTCCGCTACTCACCACCAGACGCCGAGAAGGATAAAGATGGGCGACCATTGTGGGTGGTGTAAAGGGGGCCATGATGGGGCGAAAATGGATGGGCGGAAAATGCTTCAACGCGATCGTCGATATGTAACCGCCATCGCAAAAATCATTAAGACTGCAGCATTCGGAAGAATACGACGCTAGTTGCTAAAAGCCAAAAAAGTTAAAGTGAAAGTTAAAATAAGTTGTGGAAAGTGGAAGAAGTGACATTGGAATTACATCCAGGTAATCCGTTAACCATTCCAATCCAGGCAGCCCTCATATTAATCGTCAAAAATCCATCATATTTCCGCCCCCTCGACCCACCAGGACCCCGTAGTTCACCGTAGTTTACCAATAGTCCAACCCTGAGCTTTCTCCTGGGTTTGGCCCGGAACCGGAGATTGGATCCGTCCGAAGCATCACTGGACGTGAACCGTGACCTCGGCATAGTTCGGAGTTGGCCTAGAGTCGACAAGGGTACCACTCCGTAGTCTACCACAGCGAGCCATAGGCGTCACCTAGTCGGTGAATAGAGGCGGCCATTTTGTGAACGGCCTGAAGCTCGGAGTCGAAAGGCAGTGTGAAGGAGAGTAAAGCCCGCCGGCCGTCCACCCCAAACGAGACCGTGAAGAAGAAGGTGAAGTACCCGCCGACCGTCCAGCCGAAGCGAGAAATAGAGGAGAAGAGGTGAAGTAGCGGGACAAGAAGAAGGGGCCCCGCCAATAGTGAAGAAGAAAATAAATGAGGTAGGAGATAGCGTTAAGAAAGTGGGAGAATAAAGGTACCTTTTGTGCGGAAATCGAAATAAAGTGAGTTTGTGTCCAGCAAAGGTAGTTTAGTGTGTTCTTGGTCGCGATAGTCAAGCGCGTACGCCGACCCTGAGGCAATTGTATAGAGGGGAGTCTCACCAGTGCTGGGCAGGGATCGCCCCATTAGTTACAGATGTCTGGCAGATTTTGCAAGACATCTTATTTCGAACTTGCCATACATTTTCCAAAATGTACTGGCAACCCTGATCAGACAAACTGACCCTCTTCGAAGGCGGCTAGCCTCAAACGACTCAGGAACACGGAATTTGATTGGACGATTCAAAACTAACCCAGTAAACACAAACTCGTATACGGTAGCGCATAAGAGTACAAAAGTGGAGGCGATATACGTACATGCGCCATAAGGCTACATGCAAAATGTATGTATATCGCCTCCACCTTTGTACTCTTATATCCTATCATATACGATCGTGTGTTTACTGGGAACGTTCTGACTTAGTTTTCAACAATTTTCAAAAAGAACTACTCAAAAACATTAAATTTAAACGAAAACCGCGATGTTTATCAAATTTTTGTCAGTTAAACGTAAAAATTTAAGGTATTGAATTTTAGGAATATGTTAAAAATCCAACCAACATATCCGCGTTAGTAAAATTTGTGTCAAACTTATTGTTATCCAGTTTTATGGTATGGATCTCGAAGAAAATAATGTAATTATAATACATTTTCAAAGTCCTAATTGCTTGGAAACTAATTGAAAAAAAAACGATATTCAGCAAACTTCATTGTTATTTTTGCTTATTTTCTTTTCTTTTAGTAATAACTCCCCGGTAATAACAATTGCGGTAATCCTGTGTATTAAGATACTTTGGATTGGCATTATTTCGACCACTAGGCTCAACATTTTGCCACCAGGCGGCGGTATTACCATTTACTATTAACGAAGCTTTTCGCCCTTGGCGAGTTAGCCACTGACCATCAGGCGTTAGTAAGCATGCAATTTTTGTTTCGCAGGTGTGTCAGGATTCTGACTATTCAGAGCAGTTGTGCTCACGCTAGAGCATACTGCGAGCCAATTGAAAATATTTACAAGAGCTACGAGCTGCATTAGAATGTTAAAACATTAAAAACCCCAGCTGAATATGAAAAATATAAGCGAATTCTTGGGAATTTTATGTAAGAATCTTATGCATTATCAGTACGATGCAAGCGAAATTTTAAAATTCCTAGTGCGATCCTAAGGTTTCTTGAACATTTTCAGTGGAATCCCAGCAGAATTTAAGGATTTCTTGTGGTCTTCCAGGTTACTATCAAGATTCTGTGAATTCGAAACAAAATTCTGTAGATCGGAGATACTTAGAATTTCATTTCGAACTTTGCCGACTGAGTGGAATCATGATCCTGTGGATTTGGAATCCACTTCCGCTTCCTGAAAATTACTAAATAGCTGGCACCAAAAACAGTGGATTCCAAGCAAGCACTTTAGATTGTGGTGGCTTTCCAAAAATATGTTGGCGATAATAAAAGGATTCTTGGCCAGTTCGCAGAATCAGTGCTGGGAATGGTAATAGTTGTAGGCTTGAATTTCGCGAAAATCACGTGGCTTTCCAAGTACAGTAGTTCTAAAACGTGAATCTCATCAAGTAGCCTATATTGGGTGCATGAGTTTTCTAAATCGTTAGTGTCATTGAAGGCTCTAAATGCGGGAAATAGAACATTTTTCTAAAGTAATTTTGGGTTGCCCTTAGCAACGGGTGTTTTGCAATTTTCAAGGCTCTTTGCCTACAGCAGCGATAGGCGTGAGTTTCACTGGTTTTGCTGACTGCGGTTGGCTTTTTTTGGCTACTGTAGAATGAATTTCAGAGTTTTTCCCAACCCTGCGCAGAATCCAAAGAATTCTGAGTGGAATCTGGGTGTTTATAGCGGACTCATGTGTGTCCTAAATGGATGCTGTGGAATTCTTTCGTGAAGAATTTTCAATGAAATCTTTCAAACCCGAATCATGTGAAATCTTGGGATTTCCATTGAACTAATTGAAAGATTTTGAGGTTACTGAGCAGAATCTGAGGATCATCAACGATATCATAAGGATTCCTTATGGACTTCCTGAGTTTCCTGATGGGATTCTGGGAATGCCTAGCAGACTCCTTGGATTCTAAGCACGACATTCAGCCGAATCCTGAGGGTTCTGACCGAGATTTAAGGAATTTATATTTTGTATGCTCTGACTACAATTTTTGTTTAAGTTTATTCACTTCCTTACTTATTAAAGCTTAATTCTACTTTGAATAGTATGTAACTTATATTAGTATACATTGAAATTTTGAGTTATTTTTAGAGCAAGTTGATTCCAAATTATGCCACTATGTGCGCTAGTAAGCATGCAAGTTTTGTTCTATAGGTATGTCAGTAACACATACAAGCAGGCATTGCAAAATTCGTTCATATTGGATTTACAAGTACGATCAAATCAAGCCAAAAAAAAAAACATCCCATCTTTAGCGATCCATGATCGGCAATGCATTTCAACTTGTAACCTAAGACAAGGCGTGACAGGTCAAAGTACAAAAATGAAACCAATTGCCTAACAAAAAAAACCACTTCTCATTGGTCGTTTTGGCAAAGGCCTACTTTCACATCGTTACGTTGGATTGAAACAGGGCACTTTGTTGCTAGTCCAGCCGTGTTGCTAGTTCGTAAATTACAGTTTTTATCAAAAGTTTGGAAATTTTTGATTGAATCTTTTTATTTCAAATCAATTTATATTCGATGTAATGTTCAAAGCATGTGTCCCTACAATGCTAAAATAAATAAAAACACCTAATTGAGATCAATATAATACAATTGGTGTCAATTATCTCTAAAAATATCGCCGGTTTTGAATTTTAACATGAGTTTGGAAAAGTATAGCATCCTCTAGTGCATTAGATGAATAAATCGTACGCGAAACAATCAAATTATGAGCCCTGATTTTAGAATTTGTGACCAACATGTGCTTAAAAAGGATACTGGTAACACTGGCTTTTGTATCGTCAAGGTTATCGTCTGAAAAACAACGGGGCAGTATTAGATGAGCTGTCACGTCCTGTCCTAGCTTGTAACGGGTTTGATAACAGCAGCGAACGAGAGCTTCTAAAAGAGAGCGATGATACAATCCTTCTTTTTCTCTCTTGTTCACCATTGGGGGTAGGTGTTTTATTTAACTGGCACGATAAACAATCCCCGAACATCTGATAGCAATAGTGGCTCCCAAGTTTTGGAGCTTGTTTAGAGGGGTTTCATCGTGCACTGTTATCTCTCCGATCTAATCAGAGCTCTAACAGTCTCTCATGATGTGCTGCAAATCTTGATTGTTACAGAGAGCGATTAGTGATTCTCTCAATTTTCTCAGGATTTTAACCCTGAATGCAAAGTATTCCACGACATCCTCAAATTGATGAAGGCCCATAAACTCTGGGTCTCCTAAAACGCGGATTTCTGTGGAGACCTGACGGTAACTCTTCCACTACATAACAGAGATAGATAACTTACGCTGGAAATCACCGCCACTTTTCCGAGCACGTGCATCACGTTGTACCACATGCCGATGTTTCGCACCCGCTGCGGAACGGCTCGTTTGTAATACAGCAAAAACTTCTTCGCGTCCAACCGCGTCTCGAACACGTTGTTCAACAGCGCGAACAATGGACCCAACGGGAAGGCCACCACAAAGATCGTTATAAATCCGTACTGGATGACTGAAATTGAAAAAAACATGTCCTTTATTCGAACTCATCACCTAAAACGCGATCAACTTACTCATCTTCAGGTATTCCTCGAACAAACTCCGATCGGTCCAGCTGATCAGTGTAAAATCTTTGGTCCACTGGTTGCAACAGATCAGCTTCTCGCCGTTCTCCGACTCCTCCGATTCAATGCCCAACACGCTTCTGAACTCGCGGAACTTTTGCAACAGGAACGGCACCAGAATCTCCAGGATCAACGAAATGATCTGCTTGCCGATCATGATGATCGCCAGCTGGATGCACAGTTCCATCAGGCATCCCCCGGGGCTGCATTCCTCCTGACGCAGCGTAAGAATCCGGTTATACTTGGCCGGATAGCCGGGGAACTTCCCCTTCACGAACGCAATGTAGAAGATCGAACTGTAGTAGTTGATGAACTGGAAGAGGTAGATCTTGAGGTTCAGGCTCTCGTTGTACTCGCTCTGCGTCCGCCGGTACTCGATGTCGGTCATGTAGACGGCCACGTAGTCGTACGCAAAGTTCAGGATCGTCGACACGATCAAGTTGATGATGGCGGCCGTCGCCGGCAGGAGCAACAGCTTGGTCGAGACAGCGTCCGGGTCGCCGTAGATGTTGCGCGAGGTCATCAGCGACATCCGGTAGATCACGATGCCGAAGACGGCGGCGATCGCTAGGGTTATCTGGAAAAGAAAAGAGATAATGGTGGATTATAGAATTGATCATTGAGTTTGACGTATTTTATGAATAATTCATGATGAACACCTAAGGCGACTTTCCGACAGGTTTTATGATTTATGAGACCATTATCAAACTATACTTACAAACAAAAATATCACGGAGTAACTGTACAGGAAGCTGGGCAACTTTCTCGTCCAGAACGGCGGCGACGGTTCCTGCGTTCCGGTAATGATGTTGAAGATCGTCTTCTTGCTGTCCTTCAACCGCGACAAGTACTGCGGCCGTGGAGGTTCCGCCAACGAACAGTAATCCGTAATGCCCCACCTGTGCTGAATGGCCGAAGAGTACCGTTTCCACATTTCCAGATAGAGGGTAGCTGAAATAGAAGTTTGATCGTCAAAATAAGGCATGTAATGCATTTCTTCAGTCCACTTACCCCAGATCGACATGAACACCGCGAACACGATCGTGAAGTTGTTGTCGAATATGTGCGCCAGCTGCGAGGTTGTGCACGTGTCGTTCAGCCTCCAGTAGTCGCACTTGGCGTCACACTGCGGACACATGATCGTCGTGTTGTCGTTGCAAATGTCCTGACTGATCCGGTTGTCCCGGAACGTTAGCAATCCGTAGAAGAAACACAGCAAACCCACGATCGAAGCCCAGATCAGCATGTGCGTGTAGAATCCAAGCCAGGCGAAGTACATCGCCACCTTCACCCCGAAGTACTCCTTGATGTGGTCCAACGGCTGGTGCTTGATCCACCGGATCACGGAAGCCCACTCCTGCAGAAGAAGTGTCCTCTGACACTCCACCTCCGGCATG
The DNA here is from genome assembly GCF_002204515.2 of Aedes aegypti. Taxonomy (NCBI): domain Eukaryota; kingdom Metazoa; phylum Arthropoda; class Insecta; order Diptera; family Culicidae; genus Aedes; species Aedes aegypti. The sequence goes on along the minus strand of NC_035107.1, from coordinate 59,512,233 downwards.
TCCGTATTTCCATCGTGCAGCGGGTAAGCATCCAGATAAACCCCATCGTTCAACAGCTTCCTCAACCCGATGTCGTACTTGTTCTCCTCCCCCACGTTGAAATACGTCCGCTCCAGAATAAAATGGGCCACCGCTATCCGGATGCTCGGAGTGAAGAAATCCGGCTGTCCGTCGTCAAACAGATACGACTTGTCCCGCGTATACTCGTGCTTCAGCTGGTATTCCCTCTTGCGGAACTTGTCCCGATCGATGATCACGAAGCTGAACAGCGGCCTCCTAAAAAGCTTAACCAGCAAACCGCTCACGCTGAAATCCTTCGGCGCAATATTGTCCTGACCCGGCAGCTTCACCGTTGGCATCTGCATGCGCATGATCTCGCAGTACCGGGACACCACCTCCTGGGGGACGTGGATTTTGATGAAGTGGATTCGCTGCGAACATTCCGGTTCGATTTCTAAACCCTCCGCTTGGAGGTTCTGCTGGAAGGTGGCCCTCTTGCGAGCCATCTCTTCGCTCTGGTCCTGGCCGTTGTAGGCCAGCACGAAGTCGACCACCCGTTTGCCATCCTGGAAGCGGTTCCACGTCTAAGGTAAATAGAATAGAAAGATTATTAGAATTTTGATGAGAAGAATTGTGTTTCTCAGAAGTTTTTAGTGCAACTCAATGTACAATGAATGTGTGAATGTTAGTCTAGACTACGGTAATAGTTACATATTCAGCTGTATGTACAATATTAGGAAAATTGTTAGTATTAAAACGTTGACACTCCTTCACTGATGAGAGACGAAGGCGATTTAATCCCCATTAATTGATGCATTTCATAAGATCAATGTCCTAAGTAATAAAATAGCACTTAAATTCGCTATTAAATGCTATTATATAGCTCACTTGCCATATATAAGCTGTATAATAGACCTATAAGCCTAAAAAGGTTACTTAAGGTATTTCAAAAGTTTATATCGCGTAGGGTTTAAAAATGAAAAAAATTGGAAGTGTGTTATTTGAAATCTGTTGAACAAATGGGTCAATACATGATCGAGGAACAGGAAGTATTAATATATAATACCTACACTAAATAATGATATGAAATATACTGAAGATAAAATAAATATTAATGCTCGGTGTAGAGTAGCTTATTACTACCTTCTAAATGGATTATTCCCGACTTCTTTGTAGAATTCCTTCCGAAATTCATTCCAAAATTCTGTTGCCTGGTAAGATTGTCAGTGGATATTTTGAAAAGCTTTGCTTAACTTCGAGTGAGATTATTGGAGAATTTCCCACAAGATTTTAAAGGATTTTTGGAAAGACCCTTGGAGTATAATTGATGAATTTATTTCAAAGATTGCTGCCGACATCATTGGGCAAATCTGTCATGTTCTTGCAATTTGTCCTTAACGTTCAAGGATCCGTCATCGTAATCATCGTCATCATCAAAACATCAAGAGCAGTTTTTCTGTCAGAAACTGGAAATTATTCGCTGAAAATGTGTTCATCGTCTATCGGTTGGAGAATAGAATACAGTGAACACATTTTCGTGTTAATTTTCATGATTCTGAACTGCTTTTGAAAATTCCGAAATTAATGACGGATCCTGCTCCCTTAACCTCCCAAATGAGCTGTATAGTAATTTTCAACAATTCCCAAGAAATTTCCAAGCGGTTCTCAGAAATACCCAATTATTGAGATTGTGTTCTCAAAGGGTTCTGTACTTCTATATCATCAAAAAAATCAAAATGGATTAGAAGGGTCTTCCTGGGATTAGCAAAGGATTTCCAGATAATTTCAAGTGGTACCGTAAAACGGGGTAACTTTGATAATGCGGGTAACTTTGATAGTACGAGACCCACGACATATTTAACGAAATAACAAAGTTTATGTTAATCAGTTAAGCAAAATGAATGCAAAAGTACAAAGTATTAGTATAACACTTCATATCAAAGCTATTTTCGCTGGAATCAAGTACATTTGAGGATAATTAAGCAAATATTAAAAATTTATAAGATTTCAGCATTTTTGAAACGCTCACAAACAATCTGTTCTACGATCACTATTTGATAAGTCATATTGAGTTCGTCGCTTATCCTTGATAGCCTAGTTATAGCAGAACATGAATTCCGTCTCAAATCTCCTAGCGAAAACCATTTTAACAAACTGGGACCATTTTTGTAATATAAATCAGAAATTTCCATATAGCGTTAAACGCCTAGCGGTATGAAACGCCCTATAAATGTTCCGTAATTGATTCAATTTTGTTCGATTTATACTCCATTATCAAAGTTACCCAAAAACAGAAAACCGACTTTCGATTACATGAAAAATTATGTATCCATTCAAAATAAATCTTTTGGTAATCTATCAACTGCAATCGATAGTTGGGATACCAGTACTTGTTTTAAAAATATAAATTATAATTCTTTGAAACAGCATGCCTAAATATTCAAGTTTTCTTCGAAAAAACTATCAAAGTTACCCCGTTTTACGGTATTTGATGATTTCAGAAATTTAATAAGCTTTCAGGTGGTACCTGGAGATTCCTACGTATACCCAAGCGCTTTTCAGGGGCTACCTGAGGAATACCAAGAGATTATCAGAAATTTTATAGGGGCTCTCAAAACAATTTCAAAATGGAGGTGTGGGGCGCCACGCTACGCCACCGTCGTCAAATTGTTTTCACTTCTCCACCTGTGAACTCCTATCGAGATAAGTGTACTTAATCCAAGTGAAAGTGGCTTTCGCGACCTCCTGATTGTCAAAGCCTTGTTGCGAAATCCAAGTTGCGGAAAAGATGAAATAGTCGATGGATTCTTGCAAAAATCCTTGATAGGGTAGGTGTACCAGTTATGGCCATAGTGGTTCCCTATTTCGCCAAACGCGATATCTTGAATGCCTTCACATTTTGAAAAATCTTTTGTGTTTCAGCAGTAAAGTAAATGATGAATCTTGATGTTAAAACGTTCAAAAAGATTAAAAATGTAAAAGTTCTCCAAATTTTGCATATGGCCGAATAGGGAACCACTATGGTCATAACTGGTACACTTTCCCTATGTGGGGTTCCTTTAGGGAAATTATTGAGCAACTCTGAGAAAACCCTTTGCAACAATAGTGGATCCGGACATTTAATGAAATAATCAAAGCTGGAGTAATAATTTGGTGAGATCTTTCATGTATATTTGAATATCACTTTATTGTTTTGAGCAATTCTCGCTGAAACCAGGCCGCCATCGGCACTCATCGTTAGAATTCCAATTTTATGTCACTGATCGCTAGTTTTCGATAAAACTTAAGGGTGGTCCTTTCTGTTTTCTCGAATTGGTGGATCCCTCGTACGCCAGCTAGCTGACAGTTTGCAAAAAAGCCCATTTTTTTATAAATCTTGGGTATTTCTTCACAGGATATGTCTCATATTTCGCTTGCAACACATAGCAAACTTAGTGGCATCGTATAGAGAAAGGATAAAGAATTCATTTATCAAAAATTTGGCGGCCATTTTGCATTTGGTCGCATTCTTGAATTTTGTTAGAAAAATCGTTTTTTCACCATTAGCGCACCGCTAGTTTTGAATTCTGAGATCAGAAAGCTGAGGAAAAATTGTGTAAGATAGGCTACAGAAACTATGTGAGCAAAGGTTTTTACCCTATAAAATGAACGATTTTCTAAATCTTGTTCTACTATTTTGACGTATATGGCGAGTGTAATCAATGCAAACATATTTTTTTGTACAACAAAGAAACAAGTTTTCAATCGTTGATGTATTATTTGAGACAGATGAAGAATAGGAGTATTATTATCTGGCGGCTATCTTGGATTTAGACGCCATCTTGGTTTTAAGTAGTAGAATGAGTTTTCACCTTGTTAGCACATAACATGTTGAATTTTAATGCTACCGTTACACTTATTCTTCTTGTTCTTCTTTTTTCCTGACGTTACGTCCCTACTGGAACACAGCCAGCCCCTCAGCTTAACTAGCTTTAAAAACAAATTATCAAATAGGATTTTTTAAAGCTTATTTGCTACCTGATTGATTCTTCTGCATATCTTCCAGTTGAAAAATAGCATTATTTCTTTCATTTATTTGGTCTAAAACCATCGATAGAAATGAGCAATCAGTTGAACAGCTGAGATAAGATAAGAAAGATAGAACCTGATTGTTTTTTTGATGGTAAAAAATCATTCAACTGCTGGCGTTGAAATCCAAGATGGCCGCCAGATTTTTCAACCTCGAAATGATACACCTGCGTTTCAGCATTAAGTCCACATTAGAACAAAACCTGATTCTCATCATTCAATTTCGCTATTTTTCACATGCGTGTTGGGCGGTACGAAAAACGATACTCAGGGTGGCCACCAAATATCCATTTCGAAATTCCCGCTTTTTTCCCGGTTTTCCCGGTATAATTTTTAAAATTTTCCCGGTTTTTAATTGAAGGGCCCAAATTTAAAAGGGTAACTCTTAGGCCGTATTTTAGGTCAGTTTTACGTCCAATAGGATAAATAATATTATTCGTAGAAGATTGGCTTGTTTTTGTGGCTCCCGTACAATTGATATGGAATGAAAAATTGCTGAAAAAGTCAATTTGCCCAAAACCATTTTCTTTACTTACATCCCTTTGCTTCTAATCCTCTGAATTGTGCCAATAGGATGGATTACACTCATGACACTTTTGATTCACTACGCCAAGGGGTCGTTTTAAATTTGATAGCCCATATTTACCAACAACTAGCTGTTCCGGCAAACGTTCTATTGCAGAGTAGGCTGTAGAGGCATTAGAAAAAAATCCCGAAGTTGATGTCAAATTTGAATTTTCCGTTTTTTCAACGTTCTCGGAAGATTTTAAAAAAATATTCCACACAAACACTTTGGAGCCCTTAAGGAAAACATAAGTGAAAGAATTGTTCAAATCGGTCAATCCGTTTTCAAGCCAACTTGTGACAAACAAACACCATTTATCTTTGGATTTTTTCTTCATAAAAATGAAGTGTTCACTAAAGCAAATAAGTTTAAGGTAAGGATGAAACAAAGCCACACATGTTGAAGCATGTATCTCACTTAGTTATTCAATTTTTGATGGATTAGATAACTAATGATACATTAGAAACTCTTATAAATTAAGCAAAGTTGTACAGAATATTCGGATTTATTTATTTATGATTCATTAAATAAAGAAAATTTTGAATCCGACATGTTTGAGTGCTTAAACCTGCTGCAAGAAGTTTTCAAGCTCTGATTCAAAACTTTCGAGGCTGATAAAATAGAGAAACATACAAGCCCTGATAGTAAGAGAAAAAAAAATCATAAAATATTTTGAAACATAGCCAATCAATAAGAAAAGTTGAACATTTCTAAGAAGTATAGTACAGCAGAGTAGATTTCTACAAGAAGTTAAATCATTAATAATTAACGATTATTGTTGTTTTGTGGTTTGTAGATTTAGAGCTTAAAGATGTTCGTCAACACGATTTTCCCGGTGTCCATCTCAAATTCCCGGTTTTTCCCGTCTTTTTCCCGATGGATTGAAATTCCCGTCTTTTTCCCGCTTTTCCCGTTTTTCCCGGTTCGGTGGCCACCCTGGATACTTTATGACTTAGAAAATCAAGGATGTATTTTGGTTCAAAATTTAAGATTTCCATTCTGAATTAATGCACTTTTGTCAATGTTTTACGTTAAAACTACAGATATTACCTCAAGACTTACTAATGTCCCGACGCGCAATCTATAAACTTCATTCAATGAACATCAATGCATATGGAAAAAAATGTTTGTTTAATACAATCAATGTTTTTGGACGGTTTTCATTTATTGAATTTATTTATTCATAATTACTGAATTCAAAGATATGTCGAAGAATTGTTCTGTTGTCAGAAATCGCATTATAAATGAAAATTCCTGTTTAATAACCTGAATTTATAACTAATAAGCTGAGTATCAAGCTCGGTTCCAGTAGGGACGTAACATCAGGAAAATTAAGAATAATAAGGATAAGAGTATACGTAACCTTTTTTTATTGGTAGCCTCTAGATTCGACATGCTGAGTTCTATCAAGGTGAAACATTCATTCTTCTACTTAAGATAAAATCAAGATGGCGTCAAAATCCAAGATGGCCGCCAGATTTTATCACTCAACATAAGATTATTTTTCTTTACTCCACTCGAATAAAACACCAAAGGTTGAAAACTTATTTCTTTGTTGTACAAAAAATGATGTTTGTATTGATTGCACTCGCCATATACGTCAAAATCGGATAACATGATTTAGAAAATCGTTTATTTGATAGGGTGAATACCATTGCTCACCTAGTTTCTGTAGCTTATCAATGGATGTGAGGGGAATTATAAATCAAAAGCGCTTGCAATGAAGTAGCCCATTGCCCTCTTTATCGATATATGTGATGTAAGTGAATGTTCTCATCTTTGCCACTCCACCTACGATTTGGGCAAGTGTTCATTAGGGCGGTTCAAAATTCAAAAAGGTCAATAGTTCCATCTCCCATATCTGTTTTATCATCCTCAAAACTATTGTTATGTGAGATTTTCAGGTTACTCCGTAAAGATTTAAAAGTGGCCCAAAGACGATGTAGAATATACAGTGAAATTCGGTTTTTGGCATGCTCCGTTTTTTGACATAATCCGTTTTTTGGCATGCTCCATTTTTGGCACCCCCCGATTTTGCCAACAAAATGGATCCGTTTTTGGCAACATTTTTGAATACTATTGAAAATTGTTGTTAATATAATTGAGACTTTTGTTTTAGTCATTTAATGTGAAACATCTCGAAATCTAAAGATGGCCGTTACAATGACCGACGTGTGCCCCTATTATCGCTTTCAAAGGCTCTAAACTGGAGAAATAGTAGGCAAACGTTCCTGTTCTTCTTATTTTAAGCTTTCTGTTAGTGCACAAAGCCAAAATAAAAAGTACACTGTTGTAAAATGCGTCCTTCGAAAGATAAGTGCAATCTTGAAAGTTGAATTCAAAACTGTTTCACCTTAAGTGTCAGGTCAGTTCATGCTTATTACATTCCAAAGCTCCATCTTCGTCGATATTCTCTCAAATCGCAGAGCAAACTGATAAGGCTCCCTTACGTGCATATTTAATTCGATATGATCTTGTGTCCGCAACGTGTCATAAAGTAATTATTCTCTACATGTATTTTAACTAGATTCTTAACATCTTTTTTCAGGCATTCACACTGAGTATGACCAGCCCACTTGAGTCTGCGGGTAGGTGATACAAATGATAAAAAATCCTAGGATTTGAAACAGTTCGTTTCAACAACCCACAAACTCTGATACAGGAGTAATACAAAGTCTAAGATGCACAGAGTTTCAATCATAAATTTCGTCTCTCTCTGTTCTTTTTATTGTGAAATTACATGCATTGCATATGTAAAAGCAAACCAAAATCATAGAAACCAATCGAGCCGAAAGTCGTGTCTCTTAACTTTTCAAGGAATTTCATAAAAAAAAGTGTCAACATATAATCTCTAACTTTGTGAGTAGCTAGAGAAAATGGATGACCCACCGGATTTTTCTAAACGCCATTTATTCGAGTCACCATGACAAATGCAAGCACAGTCTAAACTGCACTTCATTCTCAATAAGATCATCGAGGGAGACTCTGTAGAGACGTTCGGTATGACTTAAGATCTGGCGAAATCTGGCAATTTCTAGTAAATCTCTAAGACTTCTAAAGCATCCTATATCTTCTTGCAATATAGTGGATTTCTGGTATTTTAAATATTTCTGGCAAAATCTTGAGGATTCATAATAGTTTATAATAGTAATAATTTCATCGGAATTGCGGATTGCTAAAGGAAGTCTTGCAAGTCATAATAGACTTTTGAGAATTTCAGCAATATTGCGGCGGAATCTTGAAATACTAAGCGATACTCTCAAAATTCCTAGCGAGCTCTTGAGTTGATTTAAATTCCTATCTTAATAACATGCAAGAATTATAGGCAAGATTCAGAGGATCCCTAGCGAGTTCATCATAGTCCTGTGATTTAGTTTGTTTGATATATAATTAATACTCTTTTTTATAAGAGTAATAAGAAGCTTATCTGTGTGTTGTATGAAATTACGGGCCACAGTAAGGGATCATGAGGGTTTTATACAGCTTGCGGGCCGCAGGATGAACACCACTGCTATATACCATTTTGTAATAATTTCTCTATGAATTCCATAGTTCTATGGTAAATCCTAATAAAGGCTTATTGGTTACCATACGTCCTGATTTTGCGAGACATGTCCTAATGTTTAGTCTTTTCAGCATTTTTTTTTCAACACATTCAGGGTGTTTTGCATGAAATGTTCTGGTTTTCCATGCTGACCAGAAGGTATTCCTAGGCTTAGCCAATATTCTGTTTCGAAAAAATATTATGCGTTTTGTGCACGGCAATTCTGCCCATATTTGCATATCTGTTGCGTGTCCTATACGTGTTCCTTTGTATATGTGAAAGTTATGCGAAAAAGAACTGATTTCACTTGTTTCTGCATGCTCTTTTGATTGCAGCGATCATTCGATATGAGATACCTTACTATGCAGGAAAAATGATTTTAAAGACCCATTTTCAAGGTACCGAATATTTTAAAATTTGACGCCAGGGCTTCAGAATAAACTGGTTTATGTTTCTAATGAAATGTATTCTATTTTTAAATTCTTACACAGTTTTGAAAAATTGTCCAGTTCATGAATAAAGATCACCATGCGATTGCTGGTGTTACTTGGCCTATGTATACAAATAGTACATATTATACTTATAAAACCTCATTGAAGGCATTTAAGCGATAGAAGATATGTGGAACGGCTGTCACAAATGAAATGACGGGTCTATAGATTTATAGCATAATCGTACTCCGGGACATCTGCTTAAAAGTGGCCCGTTCCGATGTCTGACCTTTATTTGGTTCCAAAAAGATTATGTAGTAACATCCATATTTGCAGTCTAGCAATTAAAACCATGGGTTCCGATTTTGGCAACTGAAAATTTTGACTTTGTTGCCAAAAACGGAATCCCACTGTATTAGGAAATTTCTATGGATAAATGTTTCAAAATGTTCAATACTCGTTAGTATTGTAATGTTAGTAAAGGCTTATCATTCCACAATGATAACTCATTCTTCAAACCATGGTGAAAAAAGTTGCTGAAAAAACTACTGGTGTGATGCGTACCGTGCCTAGGAATGAATGGTTAGGGGGGTCTAAATAAAACCTAACCGCAAACGGAGCCTGTGGGGTACCAGGGCGCCCTCCACAGTCCTTCCTGTGCTATCCGGAGCAATGGTGCAGGTGACCTTGTGTTTCTCCGAGATAATCGGCTGCCCTTCTTCAGTCTCTATCCTGAGGCTTAATAAGGGTGTGATTATGAATATGTTGACATTTAATTTAAATTATCACCTATATGGATTCGCATTATGCGTTTTACACAGTGTATTCTGTGCTCTTTCGCCTTTGGCGACTTTAAATAGATACCGATCTGGTTTTTTCGTTGCTGGTCTTTTTCGTGCTGAGATTGCAAAAAGCTTAATCCTGCCTAGTTTGGGTAGTGGCTACGGTTAGGTTAGCTCAGATCAATCTTCAGCATAAAAGAACAGCAACGATCAATCTTTGCAGACTCATGCAAAATGGTGCAGCCCAAGTGGCGCTAGTTCAAGAACCCTACTTTCGTAGAGGGAACTTCTATCTAGGTAACCTTGTGGACCCAGTTTTTGCTACTTTCAGCAAACTTGAAACGGCAAACTCGCGCTCCATGCCCCGCGCATGCGTGCTCGTTAATAAAGCAATCGTTGCTACACTCATTTCTGAGTTAACTACCAGAGATGTATGTGCTGTCACAATCGATGTTTCTGTTGGTGACCTCAACAGGAAATACGTCTATTGTTCGGTATATTTACCACATGATGAACCATCCCCAACGGATGACTTCAAACGAGTTGTCGTACACTGCGTAACAAAAGGCCTTCCGCTGATTGTGGGCAGTGATGCCAATGCTCATCACATCGTCTGGGGCAGCTCGGATATCAATTTGAGAGGCTCCAGTCTGATGGAATACTTAAGTAGTACAGACCTTGGATTACTTAACATAGGCAATCGCCCAACCTTCATGGTTTCTAATAGAGAAGAAGTGTTAGACATAACGCTCTGCTCGAATAGAATCAGTCACGAGTTGACGAATTGGCATGTATCAGATGAGGAATCATTATCTGATCATCGCTACATCTTCTTTGAACATTCAAATGTAACTGCGCAGACTTTGCGTTTTAGGAATCCCCGGTCAACAAACTGGGAACTCTATATTGAATTGGTTGCGACGAAATTTCATGGATATTCTCCGTCCATTGAAAATCCAAGTGATCTGGATGATGTCGCTGATACTACAACATCCTACATTATGGAAGCTTTTGAAGAAGCATGTCCTCTGCGGACTGTAAAGACTACAAGAGGGACCCCATGGTGGAATTCCGATCTGACTAGACTCAGGAAACAATGTAGAAGGAGTTGGAACAGACGCCGTTCAGCTGGATCAGAGTCGTTCAAGTCGGCTCGCAAGGCTTACAAGAAGGCTCTTCGTTCTGCTGAACGATCCGGCTGGAAAAACCTTTGTACAAATGTTTCCAGTTTGAGTGAAGTAAGTCGGCTGAACAAAATCCTTGCAAAGTCTAAGGATTTCCAAGTGAACGAAATTCGCTTACCTAATGGTGACTTTACTTCTTCCGATGAAGAAGTTTTAGAATGTTTATTCAATACACACTTCCCCGGATGTGTGGACATAGCATCTACGGATGAACCAAATGTCTTTTCATGTAGTTACGAGTCTCTGGCCTCGGCTCGCAGTATCGTAACTACTGAATCGATTCAATGGGCACTTAATAGTTTTGCTCCTTTCAAATCTCCAGGAGCGGATGGGATTTATCCTGTTCTGCTCCAAAAGGGATTTGAGTTTATCAAACATGTTTTGAAAAAGCTACTTGTAAGCAGTTTTGCTACCGGCTACATTCCCAAATTCTGGCGTGATATTACTGTAAAGTTTATCCCAAAAGGAGGACGTGCGTCGTATGAGGAAGCGAAGAGTTTTAGACCAATCAGTCTGACCTCTTTTCTTCTGAAATGTCTGGAACACATTATCGATCATCACATCCGTGATGTTTATTTGGCAAACATGCCTCTTCATGTGAATCAACATGCTTACCAATCTGGATAGTCCACAGTGACTCTTTTACACAAAGTTGTATACGATATCGAGAAAGCATTCGCTCAGAAGCAATCCTGCTTGGGTGTTTTCTTGGATATTGAGGGTGCCTTTGATAACGTGTCTTTCGATGCCATATTGGAAGCAGCACGAAACCATGGGCTACCTACAATGATTACCAATTGGATTCATCAAATGCTCAAAAACCGACATCTCTTCTCGACATTGCGTCAAGCAGCGATTCGAAAATTGAGTGTTTGCGGATGCCCCCAAGGGGGAGTCTTGTCACCACTTTTGTGGAATCTCGTAGCAGATACGCTATTGAGGCAACTCAATAATTGCGGTTTTCCAACATTTGGATTTGCCGACGACTATCTAGCTCTGATAGTTGGTATGTGCATAAGCACCCTATTCGACCTGATGCAAAGTGCTCTTCAGGTAGTCGAGAGTTGGTGTCGCCAATATGGCCTTTCGGTTAACCCGAATAAAACATCTATTGTTCTTTTTACGGAAAGACGAAACCGCGATGGAATTCGACCTTTACGTCTTTTTGGCACTGAGAATAATGTGACTGATCAAGTAAAGTATGTCGGAGTCATTCTAGATTCCAAACTTTTATGGACAGCTCACATTGATTTCAGAGTCAAAAAAGCTTGCATGGCCTTCGGTCAATGCCGGCGAACCTTTGGTAAAACTTGGGGCCTCAAACCCAAATATATCAAATGGATTTACACAACAGTTGTTCGACCAATATTGGCATATGGATGTCTTGTGTGGTGGAAAAAGGGCGAAGTGAGAACAATCCAATCAAAATTGGGCCATCTCCAAAGGATGTGCTTGATGGCGATGTCTGGTGCGTTCTCTACAACTCCCACAGCAGCGCTCGAGGCCCTTTTCGACGTTGTGCCACTACACATATATCTTAAACAAGAAGCACTTTCTTGCTCTTACCGTTTATGGGTACTGGATCTACTGGAGAAAAATCCAGTGAATCGTAGATCTACACACACTTCGTTGTTTCCACTTTTGGTGAATTGGGACAAAATTGTCCTTGCTCCAAGTGATCTCACAATTGCTTGTAACTTTCCTTACAGGACATTTACCACACAATTCCCTTCACGGGAAGAGTGGACGTCTGGCTATTTGGAAAGAAGTATATCAAACAATATAGTATGTTACACTGATGGCTCCCTTCTTGAAGGCAGAGCTGGTGCAGGAGTATATTCTCGTGAGCTAAGGCTGAATCAGTTTTACTCACTTGGTAGAAACTGCACCGTTTTTCAAGCGGAAATATTTGCTCTTATGTGTGGAGTGCAATCAGCACTTCAACAGCGCGTAATGGGTAAAGTCATATACTTCTGTTCAGATAGTCAGGCTGCTATAAAAGCTCTCGCTTCGGCCAACTCAAGGTCGAAGCTTGTTATCGCATGTCGAACTCAAATTGAGGAACTGAATTCAGTCAACTCTGTAAACCTTGTATGGGTACCTGGCCATTCTTCCATCGCTGGAAATGAATTGGCTGATGAGCTAGCTCGCGATGGAGCATCGCATGACTTCATTGGCCCTGAGCCGGCTATTCCAATTTCGAAGTGCTGGGTGAAGCTTCAGATAAACTCTTGGGCGGCAACTCAGCACAAGCAATATTGGAATAGTTTGGAGTCATGTCGTCAAACAAAATTGTACATTACTGAGCCATCTCCAAGGGTGGCGAAGTATTTAACAAATCTGTCAAAGCAGAATTGCAGTCTCTTAGTCAGAGCGTTGACAGGCCACTGCCGACTCAACTATCACATGGCAAATATTCAGCGTGCTGACTCATTTGTGTGTGATAGTTGTGACTCCGATTATGGAACTTCGTATCACCTGATATGTAACTGTCCAGTTTTTTCGCAAATGCGATTCCAATCACTTGGTAAACACTTATTGAGTTAAACTGAATTCAGAAGCTTGAATCTTCAGGACATTCTGTTATTCTTAACCCGCTGTGGTAATGCGCTATAGGCTATCTACGCTCATGCGTTTTGCAGTGCCCTTTTTAGGTCGCTGTTCGAACCCATTGTGGTATGGAGCTACATGCTCTCATTTTGCTTATGCGATTTTCCCTCTTCAAGGGACCTCACTCCTATTTCCTCCCATCTTTCCCTTCCCTTTCCTCTCCCATCGGGTAGATGATGAAATAGGCTCAAATATGGCGATGGCACAAATCTCCCAACTGGTAGGGAACGTGCCTTTGGAGCCGGCCTTCTGATACCTGATACTCCGGGACATCTGCTTAAAAGTGGTCCGTTCCGATGTCTGACCTTTATTTGGTTCCAAAAAGATTATGTAGTAACATTAAAACCATGGGTTCCGATTTTGGCAACTGAAAATTTTGACTTTGTTGCCAAAAACGGAATCCCACTGTATTAGGAAATTTCTATGGATAAATGTTTCAAAATGTTCAATACTCGTTAGTATTGTAATGTTAGTAAAGGCTTATCATTCCACAATGATAACTCATTCTTCAAACCATGGTGAAAAAAGTTGCTGAAGAAACTAATCTTTATTAAATCAGTTTTGTCTGAGATTTTTTTTTTAAAGTTTTGTGGACTATAATCCCACATGTAGCTAAACAATAGCAGATAAAAACACAGGAATGGCTCTTGCTGAACACTTTGCAAGATCATTCTGGAGTTGTGGTTTGATAAACTCCTGTTGAAACTCTTGCCATGTTTGGGGGTAGATACTTGGCAATTGTTCCAAAGATTTTTATCTACTTCTCGAGACCCTCGAGAGTAATTCACAGTGTGCTAAGCAGATTTTTAACAAAATTTCGGATAAATGCAACATTTATTTCTTGTGAGATTTTTGCAAAATATAACCAGTGCATATTGGCTCCATAGAAAGGCCAGATAAAATCTGGATGGATTGGAAACGATAATCAAACAACTTTTCCACATGCTCAAAATAATCTTCACGGAGATATATAAACATTTAAATTCCGTATGATGCCCAGATATATTTTTATCAATTCAAACTATGTTTATGTAATTTTGCAAAAAGGAAATGCAAAAAATAGCATAAACCTACGTATTGCTGATCGCATAGTTCGTTGTTGCTGCTCCGTGACCGAAATAATCAGAATTGCACAGGGATCCGACAGAAGTACCCTGAATTCTGGTGAAATTGATCACCTTGTCACACAATTTTATTTCTTCTTGATGGAGCACACATATCAATGAAATCTGCAGTGAATGAACGTTGTTTGTCGCAACTATTGTCCAATTGTGTATTGAGAAGTTTGTTTTGAGTTAAAGAATGTAGAATTTCAAAATCATGTACGGTGCAGTATTGGCAAACATCTATAAACTTCTAGTTTTAAATGAGGATTTGAACATGGTATAAACCTGAAAGTTTGTGAGGAAGCTAAAGATGCATACCTAAACCAGATTTCATAACCAAAACTCGTACCAGTCTGCTCATTCGGTTGAAATACTAGATTTTCTGTTAGATATCAGGAAATCCCTTAGAAAATTGCATACAATGTGGCATTTTCCGCATAATTCTTGAAATTTAAGTGCTCATTATTTCTTAAAATATTGTATTTTTAAGAATTTAGCTAGAATATCCGGATTCAGGGAGCTCAAATTTATTATGTACAGTTGTTTTGAAAACTAACAATAATCACATTGGAAAGTGATCAATTTTACCCAGAAATGAGATCCCCCGATTTATTTTTATTTTAGAGATATTTCTTAGCTCTAAAATTACATTTGTTAGAAAATTTCGGTATATGAACCAATGAGGCTCACCTTCGTACTTGTTTTTTCTGCATTCAGTTGTTTGGCATTGTCAACATTTTATAAAACATACAAGAAAAACTGTGAAAAATTATCAATTTCACCCGAAATTACGGTAGCTTGGGAGTAGCAACCAATCTGCAATGTACAATTACAAGGACTTCAAACTTAGTTATTTAAATACCGGCGCCGGCCACGTCCTAACGATCATCAGGGTAGGGAAGGAATGTTAGTGTGACGTCCATTGCTACTGAAGAACGAGATCATCTCGGCACTATGGACAATTTCCACTAAGAGTGGCGGCCAAAAATATGTTTTTCCATCTTGTGTCACATTCATGAATTTTGTAATACAAATTTCGTGATTTGTTTTCAAAAATCAAGTTTTCGAGGCAAGCTTTTGAATATTTTTTTAAGTGTGTAGATTTCCCGGATGTACCCAAAGATTTGGCTTGCGTTTTTGAAGGGCTTTGAACTCAAATTTCATCCAAAAGGAATCAAGAGGGGATATAAGTGTCTTCCTGAAATTCGGGGTGTTTTTAAGTGATGATAAAAGTTTTGAAAAGTTTACAGGTGGTTTCAGAAGATTCCTACTCATATCCAAAAGCTGTTCATGAGGTTCCTAAAGGATATCAAAAGATTATCAGAAATTTCTAGTGACTCTCAAAAGCATTTCTAGGTGGAGGTGCGAACCGCGGAGGTGTCAATTTTTTTCCCAACACCCACCTTCGAACTCCTGACAAGGTATTGGTATGATCATAAATGTACTCTTAGTGAAATGGTTTATGGATTCTTGTAAAAATCCTCGACAAATATCTGTGGATCCCCAGAAGTTATTGAACCGCTAGGGAAAACCCTTTATTATACCCTGGAGTGATTTTCCATTGGATTGCTCAGGAAGACACTTGGCAAATGTTCGAGAGATAGATTTTTATCTTATTTTCTTGAGGCGCTCGAGAGTCATTCACAATGTAGTAGATCTCACACAAGAACTTGAATGGATGCAACATGTGATCATTGTTTTCACTTTTTCTTCTCATATTTCGGAAATCGAATTTGGTGAATCTTTTGAGATCCTTCGCAAATTTAAGTGATCCACTGGATCCACTGAACTAGTCGTGTCTATCAAAGGATACACATTTTAGTGGATTTAAATGGTATAGTTCTATAATCGGTTTTCATTTACTTATAGCCAAGGAACGATTTTCAACAGATCCATTCAATTTGTTTGCTTCGCGGTTGATACAGACCTCTACCCCCGCTTGAAACTACCTCACGTGGACTATATAAAGAAATTGAGCTCTACAAGCCCTTGGAATTTCTACATCAGGCGCTTAAGGTGAAACAGCTTGGAAACCAACTTCCAAGATTGCACTAAAATTTAAAGGCACTAACCTCGCGAAGGAAACATCCAACCATAGCGTAGTTTTTATTTTAAATATGTACACTAGCAGAGAGCTTAAAATAAGCAGGTCACGAATGTTTGCCTACTATTTCTCCAGTTTTGTGCCTTTGAAACGTGAGTAGGGTCACAAGTCGGCCATTGTAACGACCATCTTTGGATTCCGAGATGTTTCACCTTAATATCTTCGGCGAAATGCAGACAACTGGTGTCCGTTAGTCTTATGATTAATTACACTAAGCAAGCACCAAATTTATGCAGTAAATAATGAAACGGAAGCGCCTGATAGTTATTTCACTTGATTATTAATCTTTAATTCTAAGCTTCAAGTTACACCACCCATCCTCAAATTGAGTGTTCTTCTCTTAAATTTTGCACGCGCAACGGATCGGAGATTGTCAGGCAAAGAGAAGAGCTTCACATTTAGAGGCCGTCCATTAATCACGTAACGGGTTAGGAAAAGAAGGGGTTTATCGAAATTCTTACTCGTCATACAAATTAGTATCAATTTTCATGCAAAAAATCTTATCATGTGAGAGCGGGGATTGAAAAATTAAAAAAAAGCGTAATTAATGGACAGCCCCTTATTAGTTATCGTCACAAAATAAAGCTGAATGATTCACGCGTTATTAGTTTTCCCCCTGGCGCGACGTCCGGTTGCATTTGCAAGAATTTATGAGCCAATGGTGTTTCACGCAAACTCATCATCTTTACAACGTGCACAGATAAAAAGAACCGTACTGTTGCCAGTATTCGTCCAAAACGCCATTGTGTCAAATAAAAAGTTAATGTCACATTTCGTAAGATGTTAAAACAAGTACAGAACAGAATGGAATAGATATTTCTCAATTTTAGACGATAATTTGTGAATCAGATTCCAGCGCGGAAGACCTCATCATTTTCTAAGGCCCAAACAGCCAAAGCGGTAAACACGTAGCTGTTCAGCAAAACCAAGCTGAGGGTCGTTGTTTCAAATCCCGCCGGTCGAGGATCTTTTTGGGTTTGAAATTTTCTCAACTTCCCAGGGCTTGACACACAATATAGAAATGCAAATTAAAGGTCAATTGACAAAGAAAGCTCTCAGTTAACAACTGTGGAAGTGCTCAAAAGAACACTAAGCTGAGAAACAGACTCTGCCTCAGAGGGATCCCAGTAATCCAGGAAGAAGAAGATCATTATTTGATCACGAAGTCGTTATCATCTCGTCTCGTCTGTTTATGACGGTGTGGCATTATTGCAATTAGAGCCCGGAGAGTAATGTTTGTTTGTAAACACAGGCAATGCCATTCTAATCGCACCTCATTCGAAACCTCGGGGCGGATTAGTTGTGGTTGTTGTTCGAGAAGACGAACTACTCAGTAGCAATAATGGCTGGCAAATTTTCAATTACCCCCGTACGCCCGCATTTTGACACGGTGAAATTCGTGCTCTAATTAAGGCCTCCTAGGTAATTGCGAAATTCCTCACTCGAAGCAGCAGCAGCTGTCGCTACTGTCGTCGGAGGAGAATTTATCGCCCTTTTGGCAGTGAAGAGACTTTTGCGGAAAACACTACAGTTAACTTTCCCTAACTCGATATTGAAGGGACCATTGAGTTCTAGAACACAAAATCAGTGCAACTGCGATTCAAGGACCCATCTAGGTAGCCATGAAAACCAACTTTTACTATGGTTCTCGAACTCAACATCGAGATGCGGAATATCGAGCTAAGGAGAGATTACTGTAATTTCATCTTCCACACTCAAATGATGGGTTTCAATTTCGCAAACACGCAGTCGAACGCCCATGATCTTCCAAAAGTTAGAAACATAGGAACCAGGCAAGATGTGTCTATAAATAAACTCTTACACGCCACTATGGGTCAAAAAGCAAAAATTTCGCGTCAAAATACCAAAAAATATTTTTATAAAATAAATTATATGAGATAAATTACTCATTACAGAGAATATGCTTGACGTAAAATTAATAGAAAGTACCATGACCCCACAGTTATGGATCAAATAGTGTGAAGTCCAACCTATAAAATTCAATAAAACGACATGGAAAACGTAAAATTGTAATTGAAAAGCACGAATTGAATCGTTTCAAATTGGAACTTCGGTATGTAAACTGTTTTGAGTGTAATATTTACATAGGATTACATAAAAATTAAAAATTGCATCGGTTTCTGAAAACCATATTATGGATCAATTTTCATATTATGGATCAAATTGTGACATATTACGGATCAGTGCGCAAAATCAAGAGATTTTAAACTCAATGCATCTGTATTGCATGATTTGGTGAAAGTTAACAATGTGTCACATATTACTGCAAAAAATAGCAGTATTAGTGCTGGAAACAAGGGTAAAATGTCCTTTTTTGTGATATACTGCATCGCTCCACACCAAGTTTTCCACCCATTTTTGTCTGCTAAAAAGTGAAATTTGCCAACCTTGATGTTGTATTAGTTTTATCCTTAGTGCTATTGTCTGAAAATGTCGAATCCAATGCTTAAAATGGTAGAAATCTACATTCTTTGGTAGTGATCCATAACCGTGGTAAACAATCATTTCCTGGTCCATATTATGGATCACTAGTTAGAAGTGCTAATATTCGGTATTTAGAATCAACAATCAAGAAAACTGTTTTCTAAAGATGAATTCACACTAAATCGAAGCGGACGAGCATGTTTTATGCTATAACATATGAATTTTACTACTTGTGGGAGCTTATGAGTGCTGACGGCACTTCTTACAGAAAACGACCATATAATGATAGCTGTGTGGTACCAACTGAACATTTGTCAAATACACCGTTATTAAGCGGTTGAATGTTGTGCTTAACTTTACAAATGGTAGAAGACAAATAGTATAACATGGGAAAAATATGTTTTACGTCAACGTTTATGTCTTGAGAGAGTTATCCGATGTTGAACGCCAAAGTGATCCGTCACTGTGGGTGATCCGTAACTGTGTGGGCATGGTATACAAATATAGTTATTCGATTTATTACAGATTTTCATTGCACTTTATATAACTGTACGAATTTATGATTTAATTACTTCAAGTTTTATTTTTGTTTCGTTTTAAAGGACTTGAAATTTTGTCGCCTAATTTTGAATTCTGGCCCATAGTGGCACGCCTGGGAACATCAAGAGTATTATTCGTTATTTGGACTTAACACACAATAATCACACTGCCGTAGCAAATGGCAAACTACGCACCCCTTGGCAATCCTTGTGCAGTTCTTCGCAGATTTTGCACATCTCTTGTTCAATTATCGACTTCCGACAAATCACTCAGCTCACAATGAGTCCACTTGTTGAACGTGCGTTTCACTCCGGGCTGATTCGTCTTCTTTATTGAGCTCCATGAATCATTCCTTCACACCCTGATTCTTTTAGCTTTGTTAGTCCCGTGGGGTGGGGGTGCGGAAGCACATTACCATAACTCTTCACCACACCTTACTTTCCCCATGGCTTCGATATCCTTGACATGTTTTTCCAACTTCCAATTAGAAGGCGGCGACAACGCACAGCTTCGTACACGACCGACTGGCGCCCTTTTCCGTTTCCACCCGATTGAACCTGGCAGGCCCGCCGGTTCCCAAGGCAACTCACTTGAGGTGAAGATGAATCTAAGCTGAAATTTTCACAAGCACAAATCAGGAGAACCAGAAAATTTGATCGCTTGATCAGCACCAGGAAGTGACAAATCGATGAAGATTTCAGATTATACGGTTGTCTAGTTCTTTAGATTTGTTCTCTTGAAAATTTGAAGTTTAGCTTCGATGCATCTTCTCATTGATTCGTAAAGATAAATCTTTCTTATCACAGCAACACGTGTCGTAGTTCACTTAATTCCAAAATCCCAGCGAATCTTATTCTAGCTGGATCAGCTAGATCAGCTGTTCTAATATACCGAAGCGAACAGTTTAACCGACCGGGCAGGACTGATGACAGAGACTTGTGAGCGGCCGCCGGTTGCCGCCTAACGAATTCGTATTTCGGCAAACAACGTTTGCTCATTATGACGCTGAAGCTCACTTGCTCACCAGTGATTGCTCTTGCATCCGCCGAAGCCGGCTTTCGGTCCCTCCAATACGGCTGACTAAACAACCGAGATGAGAAGTTCTATGGAGAGCGGGAGCTTGAATAGGTCGTGAAGCGTAGCAGCACAGACAAACGGACGTAACACTTACAAAATGTCTCATTTAACGGTCATTCCCAATTCGCTATGTTTTAAATCTCACAGACAGAGGCGCGGGAATCGTTTTTCTTCGTGTTTGACGTTTCACATGACCGCCATCTGCAGGTTTTGTTGCACAAAACAGTATTTCGTGCAACATGTCCGTCAAGCTAGGCGAAGGTTTTTAATGAAATTTGATCTAACTGTTACGTCTATATATCTGTGTTAGCAGGCTATTGCACGGTGACGTCATCAGAAAATCGCACTCTTTCGCTCCTTCGGGAAATCTGAAAACAATGGTGCCAGTACCTTTCAAAGTTGACAGGTACTGGCACCATTGTTTTCAAGTTTTTTTTGAAGAGCGAAAGAGAGGGAATTCCGCCGTGAAATGCCTAATGCAGGGACGAAAATACTCAATCTCCCCTCGCCTACATTGATACGTGCTGGGTAGCATCTTCGTTGATTTTTATTTGTTTTTATCCTCACCTTGACAACACAACAAAGATTGGCAAAGCGCTTGCGCAAGATTGTCAGTTTCCTTTTAACCTGCTGCTACTCAATCGCTTTTTGATAATCGGAAACAAAAAATGATATTCATTCTAACCAGCTTGACTTTTTTACATTCCGCTTCGGGAAGTTGTAATTTTTGCACGAGACACACTAAAGACGCGTCAATATAATCCATTCCGTGCATCGGATCCTTCATTACCCGTATAGCAGCATATTTTTTAATTAATTTGAACCTCATTGATAATCTATTTTCTAAAACTGATGCTCTTTTGCTTCTGATAATCAAAAACACCAACGACATACGGGCATCGTTGTTTGTTTTGCCCATCTACTTTTGTGCCATCTTCATTGGTACAATCATATTGGTGGTGGTGCGGTTACTTTGATGGTGGCATAAATTCAGTGAATTGAGTATAGTGAGCATGATTTTTTTCGTCCCTGGCCTAATGGAAATGAGCCATTTTACGAAGCTGGTCAAATGACAGGAGACCTGGGAGAATTCAATCATCGTCGTCAGTTTTCGCGACGATGATGGTTGATGACTGTGCGCATTTCTAGCGTAGCTTTTCATACAGGCGAAAACTTAAATGGAGAAAAAATATTAAAATATTTCTAATCACAAAAGTGCCTTTTTATGTGCAATTTGGGTAACAAAGAGGTAGCTGATACAACAACTAGGTGTAATGTTGCAGTACCGTCGTTGGGGGTGACAATGGGTCAAAAAGGGATATGTGCAATTTATTTTTTGAATAACTATCGCAATTTAACTCCAATAAACTTCAAATTTGGTGTGTATGTACTTTGATGGTACATTACCAACTGTTCAAAAAATTAAAGACAACTATTTATTCACAGCGGCACCACAAGTGAATGAAAAATGACCCAATCTCACCCCATAGAGGGGGTGACATTGGGTCACTGTAATTGAAATTACTTGTTTTTGAGAATATGATTTCAAAACCATTCACAACTGAAAAATATTGATAAAAAACGATGCAAACAAGACAAAAAGATATCTAAGATGTTTCACAAGTATGATAAACCCACTTAAAAGAAAGATTATACTGAAAATTGAAGAGCCATGAGAAAAAATATGTAAACCCAACATTTATCGTCAAGTTTACATAAATTTTCTTGGTGTTTCCCTCAAATTGTCTTCATCCCCATTACTATAAAGCCCATTCAGTTTCCCCAAAGGTGTACTGAAACAGTGATTATTTTAAACCTTCGCAAATAGTTAAATTTTGGTGCGACATTCCACGATCAACAAATTTCAGGCAGAAGTTGACGTCATAATCCCAGTATTTCAGCGATCCAACTCATTTGTACTTCCGTGAGATGTTTCTATAATATGAAAACACTGATAAATAATCAAATTTAGAAAAAAAAACACCCTTTTGATAAAAATTTACGATGTTGCTGCGCACGAAACACAGTTGCTGGTTTGAGAAGTTGTCAAAATGCGTTGTATTGTTATTCAATGCACGGAATACTCAAGTAGACTTCTTTGATGTTTTAGAAATGCTGTATTTAGAAAGAATAAACACATCTTAATGAAAAAAGAGAACACCCGGCGCCGTAAAATGTCAAAAAAGTGGACTTGGAATTTCATTTACTATCGTTCTTGCTTGACCCAATCTCACCCCCATTCTCAATGTTTTAGACATCGTACCGAAAAAAATGATTTTTTCGTGGGAAAATCAAACAGATTCCGGAAAATACCTGTGATGTGTAATGAAAAGACTTTCAACATTCTACTAACACAACGATAAAGGCTAGAGTACATGCGTGATACTTTGTACAGGAGAAATATAATGTTGTAAATTTTATCTAGTTTCAACATGCAAGTTTATTGATGTAGTAAACAAAAACTACTATTTCTAAAAATGCATATTGTTATGAATTATGTGTAATAATATGTTCCCTAACATATGAATTATTAATTTTAGTAATATCAGCGTTATTAGCTGAAATGTTTCACAAAACATATTTTTCCGTTTTGACCCAATCTCACCCCCTAGACCCATTGTCACCCCCATCGACGGTAACGAACATTTTTGGATCTCTTTTTTGTCATTTTCTCCATGTCCCCCATTTGGTAAGAGGCGTTTTTAAAAATCACGCTGGATTTAATCCCAGGTCTCCTGTCAATTGACGCCGTTTCGAAGATCAGCTGTTCCGAAACGTCTCGTAAAATGGCTTATACAATTCTCGCGGAACATTACTAAAGGACCTATCTAACATTGAGAGGCTCTCTTTGTTTACTTTCTCTTTCATTAATAACTGAGTCATATTAACCTCTTCTGTTGCGTTTTTTGTATGAATTGCTAGTCAAGGAAATTGACTTTCGATCTATAGTTCCCAAAATCTTTAGTACTCCACTGTTATAATCGAAAGAGAACGAGAGAGGAGAGAATCT
The DNA here is from genome assembly GCF_002204515.2 of Aedes aegypti. Classification (NCBI taxonomy): domain Eukaryota; kingdom Metazoa; phylum Arthropoda; class Insecta; order Diptera; family Culicidae; genus Aedes; species Aedes aegypti. Next base: position 59,488,767 of record NC_035107.1, on the reverse strand, counting down.
CTCATTTGTACATAGGTCCTTTAGTAATGTTCCGCGAGAATTCTAGCGTCACTTTCAGAAGGAGCATTGTAACAATGGGAGATTATTTCCTTTCTTGCTCTCTTTCAATTACGACAGTTAGTACTATAGCCACGGACAAACATACGTAACACTGAAGGAATTTCAATCGACCAAAAGAGCCTCACAATGTAAGACAGGTCTTTTTGAAAAGTTAAGCGAGATTCGGGCAAATATAATTGAATCTTTGCATCCGGATAGTCCGGATATTGATAAGACCATTGCGCTTCAAAGTTATAGGAATGTAGAAATAGTATTCAGCTGAGAGGGACTCGCGGAGAGGAAAAATATCAACGTCAAATGCAGCCCAGATTCCACTGTCACGAAACGTCAAATGCAGCCCGCAGATTATATGGCTGCAAACGTGAAAATTATTGCATTCAAAATAAACTGTGAATGAAAACTTCAGTCAGCTGTTTTTTCCAATGGGTGCTGACAAATCTCAACGCAAGATTAGTTAATTCTAATATCTGCTACGTTTGCTGCCATGATATTTCACTCAAAAGGCTATTTATGATTCGGTGTGATGCAAACGCAATCATTTTTTGCTGAGAGCTTCATGGAAAGGTTTGAACGGCTTACGCATGATTGGTATAAACACAAAGTGGAATAAGAAAAAACTCAGCAATCACAGAAAAAGAAGACCGTCTTCGCGGGTTTCGTCTCAGGTATTCAGTGCAGTTACGATTGAAGCGATTGAAGAGACCCCAGGTTCTTGAGGGCCTCGAAATCGTGGTGGAAATTTCTCAAAGCAGTGGAAATTCAGTATTAAAAAAAATGTATAAGATAGGGAAAATCATGGAAGGATGCTGAATTGATACTGCGTAGGGGCCCCTGTAGCATCCAGTATATTGATGAAGGTAACGTTCATTTCAACGATAAACGTATACGATGAACAAAACATCATGTTATGGATAAAAAAAATCTTTTAATCATTGGGTATCCGAGGGCTTTCTATAATTTGGCCCTGAGAAAGCCAGAAAGCAGTTTGGAAGGCATTTTTATTATAAGCCATATTTTGAACCAAGCCGGTTTCCATGCTTTTTAAAATGAATATTTTTACTTCAGATATTAATAGTTGCGTATGTTGACAGATTCCTCTTGGAAAAGTTTCACGAATTCTTCAAGTGATGTGGCTACAGTTTTCTTCAGGAATACTTACAAAGACTCCTCTAGGGATCCCACCAGCAATTATTATGATGATTCCACTAGTTATTCTCCCAGGAATTCCGCGTGAAAATGTTAATATGATTTTTCAAGGTATGATAAGAGAATTTCCTTCAGAATTTGTACAACGAAATTGTAAAACAGTGCAACGATGTGATTACTCCGCAAATTCTTCCAGAAATTCTTACAGGATTTTCTAAAAAAGATTCTGTCAGACATTTTTTTATCATTTTCTTCAGTTACAACTATCTTAAAATAATATCTGGAGATATATTCATACAGAAATGTTTCCGGGAAATGTACAAAGGTTTATTTTGGGATTGGAAAAACCGTGAAGAAAATTTTCCGAGAAATCAAACAAGAATTTCTCTCATTACGCGGGGTAAAGATGGACAAATTATGGGTGAAAGTATGAAAAAAATCCACGTGCTCGGCTGGGATTTGAACCCAGGACTCTTGTATGCCAGACGAGCGCTTTACCAACTAAGCTACCAAGTGGCTCGGTAGCTTAGTTGGTAAAGCGCTCGTCTAGCATACAAGAGTCCTGGGTTCAAATCCCGGCCGAGCACGTGGCTTTTTTTCATAATTTCACCCATAATTTGTTCATCTTTACCACGCATAATGAGTTAATTAATTTAATAACCATGCGGATTGGATTACCGAACAGCTCAATATAAGTATCACTTTTAAGAATTTCTCGTATTCGCTCCAGTGTAATTTTCACAGTAATAATTTGTGTAACTTCTTCAAGAATAATCCTATAGATAATCACAATTTATTCTTCCAGGCAACATTTCACGAAATTTATTAGGAGTTCTTTCAAAGATTCCACAATGAATTCAACCGGGAATCCTCATAAATTTGCCCATAAAATAAGATTCAGTCAATATTTTTTAAGTAAATTCTTGATGAACTCATCATTTTAATGGTTAAATTTGGTTTTAGGATCACAAAATACAACATCAATTACTCCCGTTATTCATTCAAAAGTTACACTCGAGATTTTCCTGTAGGTTTTCCAATAACTATCTTATCATTTTTTTATGGAAAGTCATTCAAGACTTTCTCGAGAATTCAGAAAAAATCCGGATAGCTTTTGAAGGAATTTATCATGTATTTTACAAGAACCAGTGATATCTTTAGGATTTAGTTTGAATATATAACCCGGATTTTTTTTAAAGGAATTCCATCCGATTATTTCTGATTTTTTTTTTTACTAGCATTTCATAGCATCATACACTAGACTTTCTTTGAGAAATCCCGGATGAATTGAAAGTTTCTTTGAGAATTTTTGGTAGAACCTGTTGAAAGAATTATAAAAGAAAACTTGGGAGAAATCTGTTACCATATTTTAAGATAAATATCTAGTTGCAATATTAAAGAAATTCTGAACGAAAAGAAGAGAATCATAACACAATAATATACATCATACATCATAATAATCATAAGAAAATTATAACAATCACAGAATGTATCTCTGGAGTCATTTCTAAAATCAATGGAAGATTCGATAGATGGGTTCCGAGAAAGATCGCTCCCTTGAGTAACGAATCTTTTTTCAAATTTCTGGTGTATTTTTTGAGCGAAAATCTGGAAGTAAATCCTTGCGAAGGAATCGCTCAAACTCCTGAAGAAATCTTCAGATTAATTACATTCTCAGATTAATTACATTATACGAAACTCTTGTTTGAATATTTTTAAAATATAAACCTTCTTTTTCATATAAATAATTCAATCCTATAAAAAAAAACTTTTTCTCCAGATTTCTACTTATATATAAAATCTAGAAACTCTCGGCTCAAATAATGTTACCCCTTGTGATACTGAGCAACTTTGCCGAAGACGCCATCTTTCTAAGTGGTCAAGCTACTGAGCTATCCGCGAAACAAAAATTCTTTGCTCACTAGCGCCGCATAGTGGCAAAAATTCGAAACTTTCGGGAAGTATTTTTAGCAAGGGCGTATATGCTCACGTGACTATGTTTTAATTAAATAATTGTTCTAGCTGTTACGTCTGTGCTTTTGTGATAATTTGCGGCATACATTACAACATTTAGATATTTCACAAATCTATAATTTTACATGTGTCCGATCTTTCCGATATCAAAAAACACGTAAGATTCCTGGATAAATGCAAGAGTGAAAGAATTAGATGAATCAATCAACCCATTCTGCTAAAACATCAAACAATCTACTTGTGGATTCCGTGCATTGAATATCAATGAAAAGAATTTGGACAGATTCACAAACCAGCAACAGTTTTTCGTGTGGAGCAACATCACACAAAAATAAATTCAAATTATTGTTAGTATACCATCTAATAGAATCATTTCACGGAAATACAAGGGAGTTATTGGATCTAGGAATTACCGGTATTATGAAGTCAACAACTTGGCAAACTGACTGAAATCTATTAATAGCGGAATGTCACACCGAAAATAAAATATTTCCGAAGGTGTAAAATAATCACGATTTAAGTGCGCTTTTGGGAAAACTGAATAGACTATATTTTAATGAAGGTAAGATTTCAATGAAAAACAACAAGAGAAATTATGTAAACTTGACGATAAATGCTGGTTTTACATACTATTGACATAGCTATTCATTTTTGTGGGTATAATCGTACTTTTAAAAGGGTTAAATCTTAGATGTTATTTCGTCTTGTACGCATTTCATCAATATTTCTCAGCTGTGAATGGTTTCGAAATCATATCCTCAAAAACAAGTTATTTCAATTCCAGTGTCTCGCCGTGTATGGAGTGATATCGGGTAATTTTTCTTTCACCTGTAATGCTGTAGTAGATAAATATTTTTCTTTAATTTTTTGGATAGTTGTTGAAGTTTATTGGAGTTAAATTGCGATAGTTATTCAATAAATAATTCGTGCATATCCTTTTTTTTACCCAATCGACGGTAGGTGACAAAAACAAATATTTAAAATTAGACTCTGAAAGTGCTACGATTTCAAATTCTATTTAACAAAATGATAACGGATGTACTATACTTTGCATTATTTTTTTCCATTTTATATCGCTGCTTTCTACTTCGTTAATTTCATTTTATTCCATACCCATCTACCCATAATCGAAAACTGAAGTCCGAAAGTATAATCTAACGTCAACTTACGCTTGGATATACAACATGATACAATGTTAAATAATCCAAATCATGAGTTCATTGCTTTACCAAATTATCCAGAATATTGTTGTATGAAAACTAATATGGTTACATTATGAAATTGGCTCCGTAATGCCTTATAGCGCTTAAGCCTATGAAAATCCAGTCAATTGTGAAGAACTTTTGCGGCATGTAAGAGCAATGTGTCATTGAAAACATTTGAACATGCTTGACGTTATTGTAATGCCTATTTAATATATTTAATACTAGTGTCTTTAATGGTTACACCTCTAAAAGGGCGTAACTCCATATTTTGATGATCTTCTCATTCAAAACTCCACCCAGAAATTATAAATAACTGAAAACACCAAATTTGAACCAAATTTCGATGGTATACTTCTTCTGAAAATCACGACCAATAAAAATCCGTTGAAATGTTTCAGATTTCCATTGAATTTGTAGACTTATACAATCAAAAGGGCGTAACTTCAAAACGGGCCCTCCGATTTTTTTAAAATTTTGCCCAGACATGCAGCATAGCTATAGAAAACGACTGGTGAGCACAGATTTGATGGAGATTTTTTTCTGATAATAACGGTCAGGGGAGCACCGTGTAATTACTTTAAAAACCTGTACTGATATGATGTTTATCGAACTATGTAATGGTTCTATCCCCTTGGCCCCTATGGCCGATAGTTCTAATGAACCTTTAGGTCTAATTGGCAACTAACAGGGATAGATCAGCATAACACGCATTACCTAGAAAACGCCGAATGAATTTCCAGGTCGGATGGATTGTAAATTGTTAGATCAGGATAATTTGCATTACCTGGAAGCCCACAATGTTCGCTGTAAAAAAACAACTAGAAAGAACAGCCTTTGGTTAAATTTCGGAATTCATTCACCAGGTTTCGCTACAGCATGATCAAATGTACCTTACACCTGTACATCTAACCCGCTAAAATACTCGGAAGTTCAACTTCAACAATGCATATCTCTGTTGTTTGAACAGAACGAAAAAGCACCGCCACGAAATACAAACCAACCAGTGCGAAATAGAATAAACCGTTCCAATTGCCACTACCAAAATTTTGCGATATAAACCAAAATTATGCAAATTATCTAAATCGTATTGGCCACCACAGCTGCTCGGATGGTATGGTTGACCTCATTCTAGCCTACAATTGACGGCTTCAAATGCACAACAGGCATGTGGATGCGAGCAGTTTGTCAGTTAGTACCTATGCTCGATTCAATTGGTTTGTCCATCCCACTTCGCTGATTTATTGTTACTGCCTGTCCAATACGATGATGGCACAGATTTTGCTTCTTGTATCACACTATGGGTAAGAAAACAAAATTTCGCGACAAACTCCAAAAACCTTTTTTCAGTATAATGAATTGTAGAGATGAATCTCTCATTACACCTGATTTTGTTGTTGCACGGATTTTTTTGCACGGCCGTGCAAAAAAAGTTTCCATACATTTTTTTTCGCCAAAACCTTATTTTTGCATGAAACGGCAAGAAATGGTGTTACTTTTTTGGAACGGTTTTTGAAATTTTGAACTGAAAACTTTTTTTGCACGGTACGCTTCCCCCGTACAAAACAGAATCGGGTGTATTCAGAACATGTGTGATTGTATACCGACCATTTTGTTTGATTTATTGAAGAATTTAATTGCATTTTACGTAGTTGAATTTTGTTTAAACGTAAAAACTTCATTTTCAGCCTATTTAAAAAAGTAAGTAGATTAAGTATATGAACCATTAGATTAAGTATAAATGTATAAACTAATTTCGTTGAAAGCAAATAAAGTATTAAGAATTCTGCTCGATTCATTTCAAATAAAAAAAAACATATACGAGTTCTGGGCAAAAATTCATGATGTACATATAAAAATTTCGTGCATGAAATGTTATAGCTGTTTTTAAAATAGATGCATCTGATGTTTCACCACATCGAGTAAGGATTCCATTGCAGCAAAGTTATTTCTGACCATATTGTTTCGAAAGTAAATTCGATTATAACGCTATGATTTTTTTTTAAATTACATTGCATCTACATCTGCATCTAAAATAACATTACATATTTTTTTAAATAACACTGCATGTACAAATATTAATTTGTTTAATTTTTGACAATGATTCTATGATGATTTTATGGCTTCGCCAAAGGTAATATGCAGCAAGAATTGTGCGTTATAAACTTTAAATAGCGGTAATGATGAATGATGTGCAATAACGTCAAATATCCATTAATATGTTTAATAAATAAATAGTTGTCAAAACAAGGCAAACGATTATGGCTTTCTGGTCACGTTTTTCAAGCATTTTTAACTGTTCCATGAAATATTCTTCAAAATACTTAGATATGCATGAAACATATCTTTGAAAATTGAAAATGTATTTTGAAACATGCTGCATAAGCAAATTTTGACGAAAAACGCCTCAACTAATATATTTTTCTTAATATTTAAAAATTCTTACATATAACCTCAATTCAATTCATAATGCATCTAACTCATTCCAAACACGACTTTTGCCTGTATTCTTGAGCTTGTAATACTCTTAGGTTGATTTTTGTACATTATGAATGTGCTTGTCGTGAAATTTTGAATTCTGGCCCATAGTGTATCGTTAGTAACAGTTCCAATGTGTGAACAACACACAGCATGTGTTATACTCGTTTAAAGCTTAATCTACTATCAACGAAAGTAACACATTGATGAGCTTTTTCTTGCTCAACAACATTAAGGGGTTTTTCAAGATTTTATTTTTGTATAAAAAATACTCTATAAAACCTCAATAAAACCAAAAACCAAGGATGGACTATGCAGTAAATGTACGCTGAAGACACCTTTACTGCCCTTATTCGCATAACTTCTTCTTCATCTTTCTGGCGTTACGTCCAGACTGGGACAGAGCCTGCTTTTAAGTTCAGATTCGAACCCACTACCCTCAGTCTGGTCTTGCTGGATAGCAGCGCGTTTATCGAAACTTAAGCTATCAGTACACGCTTTGCCAAATGTGCAAATAATTGGCTTGGCATAAACCAAAAGACAAACATCGGTTTCAACACTAACTAAATCTTTGAGATTTAGAACATTGGTTTGTAATCCAAACCAAATATTAGCTTTTGATGCCACTTTCGGGAATTTTCATACATTTTGTTTTAGGAAGAGCGACGAGAGAAATGAATAGAAGTTGAAAATTTGTTTTAACAGAGGGCCATATGTGTGAACAACAGTAATGATAATAAGGAATTCCTCCAGGAAATGCTGAAAGAATTTCTTTAGGAATTTTACCGAAATACCTTCATGGATTTCATCTGTAATTCCTTCATGATTCCACCAGGTGTTCTCCAGAAATTTAATCAAGATTTTGTCCAGTGATTCAACAAGGAATTCTAGTAAGAATTTCCTTAGAAATTCCTTCCAAAAGTTCACCTGGAATTCTTCATGGAATTCCATCGAGAGTTCTTCTAGGCATACCTTGAAAATTTTTTTCAGGGATTCCATCAGTTGAACTTCAAATATTTCCATCAGAAGTTATTGGGAGGATTCCACCAGGAACTCCAGCAAAATTTCCTCCAAGGATTCCATCAGGAGTTCCTCTGGGGATCAGGAGTTATTCTGAGTATTTAATCTCGACTTCGTCCTGGAATTCCATCAGGAGTACTTCTAAACATTCAATCATGAATTCCACGAAGGATTCCATCGCGAGTTACTTCAGGGTTTCCATCGGTCCCTATAGGGATTTCATCGGAATTTTTTCTAGGGATTCCATCAAGAGGTCTTCTGGGGATTTCATCAGATGTTTTTTCTAGAGATTCCATCAGGAATTCCTTCGGGGATTCCATCTGGAATTCCTCTACAGATTTCATCAGGAGTACCTTCAGGGATTCAGGATCAGGAGTACCATCAGGAGTTCCTCTAGCAATTCCATTAGAAATGGATTCCATCAGGAGTAATTTCAGAGACCACCTGGGATTCCTCCAGGGATTCCATCAGGAGTTCTTCTCCGGATTTCATTAGAAGTTCCTCTCATGATTCCTTCAGGAGTTCTTTCAAGAATATCTTTAGAAAATCCTTCAACGATTCCATGAGGAGTTCCTTCAGACATTGCACCTGGAATTTCTCTAGAGATTATATCAGGAGCTACTCAAGGAAATGCATCAGAATTTATTTTATGGATTGCATAAGTAGTTTCTCCAAGGATTCCATCAGGAATTCGTTCAGGAATCTTATCAGTAATTTCTACAGAAATTTCAACAGAAGTTCCTATTAGGAGTTCTTCTGGGGATTTTATCAAGCTTTTATTAGCATTTTTTCTAGACATTCAGCCTGGAATTCCACCAGGGATTCTAATAAAAGTTTCTGTTGGAATTCAATCAAGAATTCCTACAGAAATAACATCAGAAGTTCTTCTAGGCATTACTCCAGTGTTTCCATCAGGAGTTACTGTAAAGATTCCACCTGGAATCCAGCCCAGGGATTTCATCAGGACCTCCTATAGGGATCCTGTAAGGAGTTCCTTCAGAGATTCCATTAGGAGTTCCTCCAGGGATTACATCATAAGTTCTTCTAGGGTCAGCAGGAGTTCCTCCATGAAATCCATCAGGAGTTCTTATAGGGATTTGTTCAGGAGTTTTTCCAGGGTTTCCATTAGGCAGCATCCATTTATTACGTAACGCTAAAATTGGAAATTTTTGACCCCCTCCCCCCCGTCCGTAACGCTTTTGTATGGAAAATATTAAAATTTTTGTATGAGTCGTAACGCTTGAGCCTACTCCCCCCCCCCCACTCCCCCTAGAGCGTTACGTAATTTGTGGATGCCGCCTTAGGAGTTTCTTCAAAGATTCTACCTGGAATTTCTACAGGAATTCTATCAAGAGTTTCTCTAATCAGGAATTCCTCCAAGGATCATCAGAAGTTCTTCCAAGGATTCCATCAGAAGTTTCTCTAGGGATTTCATCAGAGGTTCTTCAATAGATTTCATTGGAGGTTTCTGCAGGGAATCCACCAGAAGTTCTTCCATGGATTCCATTAGAACTTCTTCTAAGATTTCATTATAAAATCCTCATGGGATTCCATTATGAACACTTTCTGGGATTCCATCAGATGTTCTGTCAGGGATTCTATCAGATATTCTTTCAATTCCATGCCTTCAGGAGTTCCTCTAGGGTTATCCTGGGTTTCACCAGGCTATTCATTACGTATTTCTTCTGGAATTCATTAAGGGGTGCTACCAGACGTTTCTTCCAAGGGTTTCTCAAGGGAATTCTTCAAGAGGTTCCATCAGGAGCTCATTAAGGGAGTTCTCTTGGAATTCCTTAAGGGATTCCTCTCGGAATTCCCAAGGGAATTTCTTCCGGAATTAATCAAGAAATGCCTCCCGAAATTCCTCAAGGAATTGCTGCCAGAAAATCTCCAAGGATTCTCGAGGGTTATCATGAGTTTCTCCAGGGGTTTTACGAGAAATAAAAGGATTTCATTACCGGAATTACTCAAGATATGCTTTCCGGGATTTCTCAAAGGATTCCTCGCAGAATTCATCAAGGGATTCCTCCCGGAATTTTTAAAGGGATCAATCTCGAAAATCCTCAAGGAATTCCCCCGGATTTTTTCAAGGAATTTCTCGCGGAATATCTCCAGGGGTTCTTGGATTTTAAGGAATTCCTCCAGCGATTTCACCGAAAATTTCTTGTAAGGATTCTATCAGAAATTTCTTATAAGACTTTCAGTAATTTGGGAATCCACCAGTTTCCATCATCCAGGGCTCCATCAGAAGTTACTCCTGGAATTCAAAACAGGAATTCCTCTGAGATTTCCTTCAGTAATTCTATTAGCAATTTCTTCGGAAATTCCGATAGGATTTCCACCAAGGATTCCAACTAAAAATCTTCCACAAAAATCCTCCAGGGATTCCAGTAAAGATTCCACCAGAGGTTCCTCCGTGGATTTCATCGGGAATTCACCCAGGTAATTCTCCAAGATTTCCATCAGGAAAACCTTCAAAAATTCCAGCTGAAATTCTCATCTGGATTCCACTAGAAATTCTTTCAGAAGCTCTACCAATATTTTCGCTGTGATTTTAAGGGGAATTCAAAAAATTCTGTAGAGGTTCTTCCAAAATATTCTGGAAAAAATCTTCAAAGGATTTCGCCAAGAACTCCATGGATTCCATTGATATTTTTTATTTTACCACAATTTCCTATAAAGATTCCATCAGTAATTCCTTCAGACACTTCACCAGTATTTTCTCTAATTACTTCACCAGTAATTTTTCGAGAGAAAAGTTAAAAAAAATACTAGGAGTTCTTCTAGGGTTAACACTGAAAATATTACCAGAGTTTCGCCAAGTTTTACCATACAATACTTCAATGGTATTACTAGGCTTTCCCTTCAGGGTTATCAGAAATTCATCCAGGGAAGAGTGTTCTAAAGCTCTGTCCCAATTTTAGTACCAAACGCTTAAGGTGCAATTAAGAATGAAGCAAATGTCAAAAATGAAAAAGCAGTTTTCGCCCTCGAAATCAACAAATCGGAAAAAATAAAAACACACAGCCTTTTTATTTTGGAAATAAAACAGCTGTGTGTTTTTATTTTTTTCGATTTGTCGATTTTAACGACGAAAACTGCTTTTTCACTTTTGACATTTGCTCCATTTTTACTTGGGCCTTAAGTTTATGTCAGAAACCTATGTTTATTAAATTTTTAAATGATTCTCGTTGGTTTAAGCAAAAAAAAAACATTTTTTGACGGTTTTTGAGATTTTGTCACACTCCTTGGTTTAAACTCAAATTTTGGGTATGTTTTGTTTTCCGTGTCCCTTCCGAAATGTCAGATAAGAACAACCCCAGAGCTAAAACTAAAGGCCCTGTGGCTTTTTTTGTCGACAAAGCGAACGTCAAACATGATCAAATGTATCAAGGTTCATATTTGGAATTATTTTTAAAATTAAAGTATAATTAGGACCCAATTAACTGATAGTCACTCAGAGGATTGAACAAAGCATTTCTCTGAATGCCTTCAGGTAGAATCCCTGGAAAATATCTTGGAAGAGTTTCTTGAGAAATCTTTGGAGGAATCACCAAAGAAACCGCAGGATAAATTTCCGGAGAAATCCCTGGAAAAATTCCTTAATATATCTCTGGAAGAACTTTAAAAACAATCCCTGAAGATGTTCGTAAAGGATTCTCTATGATAATTCCTGATGGATGCCTTGAAAAAAAATCCTTTGAGAAATTCTGAAAAAAAAACAAACGTATAAATTCCTTAGGAATCCTAGGAGAAATTTCTGGTCGATTCTTGAAGTAGTTCCTGTATAAATCCCAAAACGAATGCCACGTACAGTCCCTTCAGAGATACAAGTAAGAATCTTTGTAGGAAACACTGATGGAATGCATACAAGGATTTAATGAAAATTTTCTAGAAGAATACCGGAGGATAGCCTGGGTAACCTTTAAAAAAATTTCAAGCGAAATCTCTAAAAGAATCCCTGGTGATATGCCGTGAAGGTATTATAGATGAATACTTTTGCAGTAATTTTCGTGGAATCCCAGAAGGCTTCCTGGTGGTAATGTTGAAGGAATTCTTGGGGGAATCTCTGGAGGAACTCTTTGATGATTCCTTGGAGAAATACTGAGTAGAATCATTGTAAGAGTTGCTGGAGTAAACCTCTACATATAATTTTTGAAGGAATTTTAAGAGAAAATTAGTTAAGGTTTTTCTGGAGAAATTTTCTGATGGAAATACTAGGAAAATCACTAGAAGAATCACTCGAAGATTTTTGATAGATCCAATTCCTAGTGGAAATTCATGGTGGAATATTTTACAGAATTCCTGTATTAATTTATTGGACTCTCTCTAGGAAATTTCAAGAGGAATTCCTGATAGCATCTGTTTAGAAATTCCTGAAGTTTCGCTGGAGGAATTCTTAAATAAATCTTTGAAGATTTTTTGGTGGAATTGCTGAAGGAAGCATTGGATGAATCGGTGAAGAAATCCCTTGGAGTTTTTTAGTAGGAGCAGAGCTACTTGGGCACTTCCATGATTCACTTTGGCATAGGGGGTTTTTTCTCGGCCGAATTGCCTGAAACTTTGCAACAAGAAGCACTTCAATACGACGCATATTGTGGCCAAATATGAGTTCAATAGCTTTCAAAAAACCCCACTGCCGAAGTGAATCAAAAGTGCCAAGGATAGGATCCGGCTCTCTATAAATCCCTGAAGGAATCACTTGAGCATTTTTGGATTGATCTTTGAAGGAATCAGTGAAAGAATCTCTGGAAGGATGTCACCTGAAGGTATGCCTGAAGGATTTGAATCTGTGGATAAATTTCTAGAGAAATTATTGATCCCAGGAAGAATTTTTGGTAGAATCCCTAGTATAACCCAAGGGTTCCTGGGAAAACTTCAAAGTAGAATAACTAGAGGAAACCACTAAAACATTCTTAATACAATGTTTGTAATAATTCCCATAGCCATTTCCAAATCGATGACTGCTCAGAATGCCCGACAGAGACCTCTCATAATTTTAGCGTTTGCCCGAATACTTCGTGCCAATTATAACTGGAATTCCTCATCAATATCAATTTCTTCCAGTACTAAAATTTTAAAAGTTCTGCTCTACCTTGCTACGATTATTGCCCAAAAATCGTAGAAATATTGTTTCCCACAGCCACAGCATTCGAAAAAGTAACAAACACATGTTCACTAGACACGCCAAGATCATTCGAAACATGCGAAGAAATATCGTGTTGCTGCAACGAACATTGACAGTCGGCCAAACGGTTGCATCAACATAAATCGGTTTGACTAACTTGGGGGCGGAGTCGATGTTGGTCAAACCGTCTGAGCGTCGGTGGGCTGCATAGCGTGTGTCGGAACAACTATTAGATTATAAAAATAAATCATTTTTTACAGAAACAAATACAGATTTTTGTTTCTTAATGTGCAGGTTATGGTCCTACCCATAAGTCAACAATTAAAACGTTTTGATTTTATAGCTATGACAAATATTAAAAAAAACAAAGGGTATCTGCAAACGTTTTGAGGCAGAGTTGGGTATTGGAGGGTTAAATCAACATAAATGATACCTTAATGAGGCTTTTCTTGCACAAAAAATATTCAAGGGTTTATAAAGGTTTAATAATTGATTACAAATCAAAAAATAAATTAATAATATTTCAATAAAACCAAAACTTCTACCAGTGTTGGCTACAAAGTAAGAAAAAACTATTGTCAGTGGAGGTCATTAAACTCTTCAAACTACAACATGATCATCTCATATCTGAGGTGTACTCGTCAAGGGCGACAAATCACTATGATAAAGATAGCAATAAGCACATCATATCCTAAAAATAGCTAGAAGAGCGGCCACTCATCACTTGGCGCTAAAATATGTATTCCATTCGTCGGTGAGTGCATAAAAGAGCACGTTCACACGCCACCACTGATAATCTATTTAATGCCATTTGATAATGTCGGAGAGGTTCATCGAGCATTATCAGTTTTGATTTTTATTCCCATTCATACTCTGTCTTTTTTTCCCAACAGGCGCACAGCAATCAAAGTTAGTGACGAGCAAAAGTGAATAATACTGCCAGCGAGCACGGAGGGAAAATTTATGAGCGAAATAATCTGAAAACATTACAAAATGTCGTCTATAATAAGTGCTTTGACTCTTCAAGTTCAATATCGACTGAAAGAAAACGTTAATCTTAGTTAGGGAACCCATAAAAAACAAAACTCTGTTATCAATCAACAAGCAATCGGCGGTTCATTCATTATGTTCTTCTGCCAATCGGTGAAAATAATCAATCCATGCGAAACAAAGTATAAATGATGGAGAGCTGTTCCGATTCGGCACTTTTCAATACATTATAGTAGTGCCTCTTATAGGCGAATGTTGAAAAGGTTATCGTGCATCACTAATGGTGATATGTGTGACAAAGTGCGACACTGATTGGCGATAAAAGAGGAAGATTCAGGTCAATCAATTAATAACTGTGATTTGGTCGGTCGTATTCGATGCTTGAATGAAATAGATTTCGTAGAGGACATTTTGACAAAATGCGTCACACGGAAACGCATCCTACTATGGGCACTTTTGAATCTCTTTGTCATATTCCTAGAGGAATCTCCGGAGGGATTGCTACAGAAAATAATTACCGAAGGGATTCTTCCAGAAATCTTCCCAACTAGAGTCCTCACCACAAACAGATCTAGGTCAAGGCCCAAAACTCGTTTTCGAGGTCGTAAACTTTCAATTGCAGTGCGTGACGTTCTACAGCACATAGATCGGTGCGATTCAATCGATTCCCATAAACCTCATTCCTACACTCCGGAGGTCAGCACTATTTCGACGGTTAGTTAGTTCGTTAGTTAGTGGATGCGTGTGTGCTGGAAAGTATGGGAACTAATGCGAGCTGCCGGAAAGGTTAGGGACTCGCGTTCGAAAGTGCTTTTTCCGAGTTATGTGCGTGTGATACGGGGATAGCATATCCGAAAATCGACGAGGGAAATTTCATTGAAGAAATTCCTACCCCGAATTTTCGTTCGTGAGTGACGCGTGCACATATTTCCAATTCCACTTTGCGCTCGGATCGGATGGAACCTCCCAACTTTCCATCAACCCTTTTAGAACCCGACCGTTTCGCTTGATACACAGTGTTGCTCCATTATCTAGGTTAGAACATACCCCACACCGCACTCTGCACGGTGTGTCTGGAGCCATTATTTACTGAAAAAATGACCACTAATTCTGCATCTACCACTCAAAAGATATGGTAGTAGGGCGGTTCAAAATTTCAAAATGTTTGAAAATCCAATCTCCCATATGCTCCTTACAGTGGCGCAACCAAGGGGGGGTTTTGGGGGTTTAAACCCCCCCCAGAGCTGAATTTTTTTAATAAGAAATTTTAAATATATTTTTGAAGCTCAACACTAAAATCCACAAACACTGGAGCAGTGAGTTGTATTAACAATTATGTTGTTCTAAGTTGAGGCTCTCTAATTTGGAGACCATGGAAAAGTTATAAAACGTAGTTTTCTTGCTTTTTTTTGTTAAATAAGCTACAGGTTTTTGAAGAGAAGTTCAATGCTTTGAAAAATCTTTTATTTGGTTCAGCATTGTGCCAAATTTTAGGACCTCGTGAATTTCCGGAATAGGAATTCTTTGGTTTTCAATTATTACAAATAAAAATCCTAGGAAATATTATGGGAAATGATGGTTCCGTTGCTAAGCTAAAAAATCACAAATATTCGTCCACAATATGGAAATGCTTCAATATCTGCCTTCGACAAACTGCTAATGATAGCCGCAATGCTTCTTACTGAGACTTGTGGTGAAAGATTCTGTTCGTTGAAAAAACTTGAAAACGTATGTAAGGAACAAAAAAGACAAAGCATGATTGAACACTATCACTATCACATGTGCGTGCATCCATATGTAGCTTGGAAAACTTTTGAACAAACAACGAAATATGTAAATGTAGATTGAAACGATATCAGATATTGTAATCTCGCTTAACCATTTATATTAAAAACGTAGAATTTAAGACAATGTTTGTAAATAACGAAAGTTTCTTTGGAACCCTAAGGTTTTTCTATAGTAAACAAACATATTTCAAGTATCATTCGTCTATTGTTTTCAATGTTTTCAATGTGAAAGAGTTGCATTTCGGCCCCGTGAAGCCTCCGGGCGTTTGGGCCTTCCAAATCAATAAAATTAAAAAAAAAAACATATTTTAGATTTTTTTTTTTTGAAAAATTTCACCACGTACAACAGACTTCTCTTAAGTAGAGTTGTAAATTTACATAAAAATGTATTCCCATGGTGGACAAGAAAAGCTTAAGTTTGCATATGGTGAAACATATTTTTTAATGGTAATCTTGCAATATTTTTAAATTTGTCCGCCCAAAATTTTTTACACCCGTTTATTTATCCAAAAACACATTATTTTCAAGTTCACAAAACCCCCCCTAGAGCCAAATCCTGGTTGCGCTACTGGCTCCTTACCATCCTTACCATATAAATAGTGGTCTGTTCAGCTTTCTAGGTGGTGATTTAAGGGTGGCCCAAAGACAATGTAGGTTTATATGGAAATAACTATGGAGAAATTTTGAGATATGTTCCAAACACGCTAGTATTGTAATGTAAGCACAAACTTATTATTCCATAGTAAAAACTCATTCTTCAACCCAAAATTTCGACGGATAGCAAAAGTTTGTTTGCTATTATTTGGCTTCATATTGGATTATAGCCCTGCAAACATCTACAAAAATCTCAAAATTAGCTCAAAAAGAATTTGTTTCTTCAGCAACATCCTTCATTAAGGGTTGAAGAATGAGTTTTTAAAATGGGATGATAAGCTTCTACTTACATTATAGTACTAGCGTGTTTGGAACATCTCTCAAAATTTCTCCATAGTAATTTCTATATGAACCTACATCGATTGTGCGATATTTGCCAGAAAACCATTCGCCAGAAAACTATTCGCCAGAATGACATGTGCCAGAAAACCATTTGCCAGAATGTACCACTCGCCAGAAAGTACCATTCCCCAGAATTATTTTTCTTTTCAATTTTGATCAACTAATGTATGGTAAAATATCTCGAAATCCAAAGAAGGCGGTCACAATATTCGACGGTGACACTTATCATATCTTCAAGAGCACTAAATTGAACTAAGATTGCGATAACAATCTCGTTCTTCTCATTTTAAGCTTTCTTCTAGTGCACAGAGTGGAGACAATATAACAATATAATTCTACATCATCTCTTGCGCGATTTTTGCCTATGAGATTTTGATACAATATTCTAAGCTGTTTTACCTAGTTTTAACTTCGAGAAAATTGTATTTCCTATCACCGCAAGCTATTTTTCCTCAGAATAGTGTATTTTACAGAATTTCTTGTACAACTACCAGATAATTTTTGCTTTTCAATGGACAGTTTATTGGGGCTGTGCTACTTTCTCCCGAGTATCGATACTCCGAATGTCCTTTCCCCGAACACCAGTTCCGCAAATGCCAGTTCCTTGAATACTCCGTTTTCTCAAGCAGCCTATTTCCTCGAAAATGTTTTGACACTCATAATTACAATAACTTATTGTATATTTTACACGGGCCCTCCAAGCGTGTCAACCCCATATATATGAACCGTGGCCAACATGATTTTGACATTTTTGGGAATTTGACGCTTTTGAGGAATCTGACAGTTTTGGGTTGCTCACGTTAACTTATAACTACTCATTAACGTGGGTTTAAGCTGGGTAAGGCGCATAATGACAAAATTGATTTTAGTGTGCTGTTGCTCAAAAATTACACGATTCCTAGATATATGCAAGTAAATGAGTAAACAATTGTGTAAGCCACTAAATAAAGGGAGAAACTATCTTCAACGTGTTTTTGTTGTAAGCTACGGGGAAATCGTCTTTTGTTAGCCATCTGATATTTTAGGGTGATGGACCGTTCATATGGTATGCACCCTTCTTTTGTGATCAGCGGTTCTTTGAAGTTTCTCCGAACTCAGCATTTTTTTTTGTTTTCTTTATTGTTCTTTCTAGTTTACCACTCTTAAGATGACTCTTAAGATTGTTTCTTATTCATTCTGAACTGCATCTATTTTTGTGCCGGCCATAAATCACGTGGTTGTTCAAGGGGGGATGGGGTGTAAAAGGGGTGGTTCTATCCTAATACCACGATCCATACAAATTTTGGGTCATTCGGGAGAATAGATTGCGGGGAAAAGTGTCATTCGGATAACTGGCGTTCGGGAAATGATATTCAAGGGTACAACTTTCGGGTAAAAATAGACCAAAAGATTTTTAGTGATAATGGTCACCTAAATTTCAGTACATGCAAAAGTATTCAAAAAAGAGTCATTGCCTATCGCTACTTGATATGGTTTGGGGCAAATAAGAATTCTCCATTCTTCATATATAGGATGTTCTTGTTAATTTTACAACTGTCTTATTTGTCAGAAAGCTCCTTAAAGTTGTTATAGTAAATGTTACTTTGGTTTGCGAGTGGGCTCATTAATTACTTCACAGAACAGACGGCACAATTATCGAAATCTTGTAAATATCCAATGAACTAGCCCTTAAGAAACAACAAAACTTTAAAGAACAGATTATGATGAAAAGAAGGGAGAACCACTTGTGAAATATTCCAAATCAAAATCCCCTGTAAAACTTAATAATATTAAAATAGAAAAACATTTGATTGAAACTGAAAAATTGAGAAAGAAAATCGTATGGAATTCACTAATTATAAAATAACAATCTCATGCTACAACATCTGCATAACAATAGTTGCAACGTATAATAAAATCTCGTTAATATTCAATGAATTAGTCCATAAGAAGCAACAAAACTTTGAAGAACAGCTCAGGATGAAAAGAAGGGCGAATCTATTGTGAGGTCTTCCAAACTATAATACCATTTTATAGGGAAAACATATAATAAAAAAACGTACTTTATTATCTTATCCGTCATGCTGAATATCAAATCTTTACATCAGTAAGCAGTATCTTTCATACATAGTGGAACAGCGTCTAATGAATGGAATTGTGATTCTATTGTATGTTTTCTTCTTTCTAGTTCCACGGTCCCAAAGGATTAAGTGCTGTATTTTCAATTTATATTTATAATGCTTCAAATGTTGATGTTGATCGTTGAACCACCGAGAAATTCATTTTTTTTTAACCGTAAGGAAGTCATGTGTTCCTAGTCCAACAAGTAGAATACTAGAACCACAATACCTAAAACGGATATTTGAAGCTGGCTCACTAAGTCAATTTTAGATGGCGTCCAACATACCCTGTACTTTTTTAAGTAGGGTAGATGTACCAGCTATGGACACAATGGTTCCCTATTTCGCTATACGGGAAAATTTTATTATCTTCAAATTTTTAATCATTCTGTGTGTTTAAGTAGTTTGATATCAAATGTATCTTGATTCAAAATGTGAAAGGTTTCTAGAAACACATATGGCCAAATAGGGAACCACTATAGCCATAACTGGTACACTTTCCCTAACTAACAAAAACAATCTCACTTTTTTTTATCGCTCTGGCTCGATTATTTCTCCTACAACACGATTCATCTGAAAAAAAAATCTAGGGGATGGTCCATTCTGAGGAATGATGCATTCTGGCGAATGGTACTTTCTGGCAAATGGTTTTCTGGCATATGGTACTTTCTGGCGGATGTCATTCTGGCGAATAGTTTTCTGGCGAATGGTTTTCTGGCAAATATCGCACAATCCCTACATCGTCTTTGGGTCACCTTTAAATCACCACATAGAAAGCTGAATATTTCACAGAACACTATTTTTAAGCTAAAGAGCATATGGAAGATTGGATTTTCAAACATTTTTCAAATTTGATACGCCCTAATTTGGTATACTATCATTCTCGCAATGAATTTGGAAAATTTTCAACGAGGGAAATGAAAGTTATAATGATTCGAAGACTTAGGTCTATTTTTTGGTTCAGGGTCATTTGGCCGAATGCTATTTGGCCGAATTCCGTTTGGCCGAATTCCGTTTGGCCGAACGCCGTTTAGCCGAAAGGGTCATTTGGCCGAAATTGAAAATAACAGTGAACTACAATTAGCATGGATTTGTAATGAATTTCAAAGAAATTATTCTGCTTATTCCTAAAGAAAGATAAATCATCATTGATAACGAATAATTAGCCTTTTAGTGATAGTTTAAGAAACAGTCTATGCTGAAAGTAGAACGTCCTTAATGTAAGCAATCATTGACTTCTCTACTAGGGGTAAGATCTGCCAGCAGAGGCTTTCGCATCGCGTTTGTAGTCTTGTAGGCCTCTGACAGTATCTAAAACGATTCACAACTTAATTGTCCTTCTGCTGGATCGGGTTGCTTTGATCTCTCGAATCGTACTAAGTAAAATATGTTATAGTTCTAGCAACCACAAGCCATTGTTTCTGTTTTTCACAACGAAGAACCAGTGAGTTTCTTCGACGTAAGCGTTCACTGTGCCGTTCGGTTTTCCGCTTTACGCAAGCAACGGTACAGAGTTCAGTTCACACGTTGCAATCTTAATCTTGTAGGAGAAAGACATCTCACCTTAGTTAACCATTGTGCTAAAAAAAATATTTTGAAAAAAACCTCTTTATAAACGAGCTTAAATTCCAATAAGGCTGATACAAATAATAATTTTCTTTTATGTCACCCCCCTTCAAAAATCCTAAAATTTTGAAGGGGAGAAAAAAAAGATTTATAATCTTTTTGACATCAGTTAGGTTTTTTTCAATTTTTAAAGTAAAAATCATGTAAAATAATGATCCAGAGGACGTTTGAAAAAGG
Organism: Aedes aegypti; assembly: GCF_002204515.2. Lineage (NCBI taxonomy): Eukaryota > Metazoa > Arthropoda > Insecta > Diptera > Culicidae > Aedes > Aedes aegypti. The sequence goes on along the minus strand of NC_035107.1, from coordinate 59,468,084 downwards.
TTTAACAATTATCGTTAAAAATAAAATTCGAAAAATTAACTTTTTTTCATGTTTATTTTTTTTGTTCCTTATTTATTTTTATTCCCCCCCCCCCCTCGTACCTTCCAGGTGGTCTCGGATATAAAAGAAATTTAATATTTGTATCAGCCTAACTAGGAAAAATACTTCACTCTTAAAATAATTTGATTAAAAGCCTTTGATCAAAAGAAGGAAAAATCTCTAATATAAGCAAAGCACGTGTAATGCAAATATTCGTTTTATTAGTATTACAAAGAACTGCCGATGATTTAAAGAAGGTGAAATTCCCAATGAAAATATAAGCTAAATTATTGCCAATATGAATATAACCAGAATAACTTAAAAGAAAATCCGATGTTTAAAAGAAGGATAAAATTATGATGAAATCAACCATCAGCTTAGAGTCTTGCACGATGTGTGGAGTCCACAACTACGTCCTGAATAGACGGTTCAATTTTACCATTATCGTCCCGCAACATCATACAAATCAACAATTAATTTAGTTATTGGGCCACATTTATGAATCCTTCACATCATCGCTATAGCAATTTGATTTTTTCGTAATTCGGCCGAACGGCATTCGGCCAAACAGCGTTCGGCCAAACGGCGTTCGGCCAAATGGCCGGACACCCTATTTTGGAAGGATATACTCACGATTGAAATAATTAATTTAACGTTCCATGCTCCGTCATCGTAATCATCGTCATCATCGAAACATCAAAAGCAGTTTTTCTGTTCAAAACTAAAACGCATTCGATGAAAATGTGTTAACTGTGTTTCGGTAGGAAAATCGAATACAGTGAACACATTTTCCTGAAAATTTTCTTGATTTTAAACGAAAAAACTGCTTTTGAAAATATTGAAATTAATGCCGGATCCTGCACTAGGGTGGGGCTTATTTCCAAAAATCTTCCGTAGCCAGGATTTACAAAGTGGAAAATGATCATCGGTCCCAAAATAACATACTGTAAAAAAATGAGAATTTTTGGTGAAGGTTTAGAGGTGGCGCAAAGGGCGTATGTGCAGTTTTCCCATTTTAGTGAACTCTGAAAACTTTTGATATGCTTTTCAGCTTGTTTTGGTGATTTTAGGACCCTTAAGGGCAAAAAATCACCTCAAAATTGCGATATCTCCACTCCTTTAGATGATATTTGACGAAATATATTTTATGCATGCGATTTTTGGCCCTTAAATAGGTTACGCTGACTGATTACTATGAACCCGTATAAGCATATGAATAGCTGGGGAGAATTCCTATGCTAGTAGAATAGAACAAAGAGCAAAGAAGAATGAGAGAAAGAACAAAGAACACAGAAGAATGTAAGGTGGGGTGGGTTAAACAGGTGGGAGGGTGAAACTAGTGATGTCGTGAGCGTAACTGAGGAATCTTGAAAAATCTCGATTTTACCCAATGAAGAAAAGTTCCAGTAGAAAACGATGATTATATTTATTGACTTCATTTTTTTTCAATCTTTATTAACGAGATTTTTAGCTCTAAGCTAGTTCATCTCGGGACCAACGGGTTAACTTCCCTTCCGAATGATGTCGCTACTGAAATTTTATTGACTATCTCGGGGATGGGATTCGATCCCAGATCCTCAGCGTGAGAAGTGTGTGTTCTAACCACTACACCAGCTCCGACCCCTTGACTTCTATTTGAAATTACCTACTTTAGAGTTATTTCGAGCAATTTTTCTTCAAGTAGGGGAAAAGCACCAATTTTTTAAACCATCTCTAGTTTTCGACCCATGCATACGATTTTAGATTACTCTTTATGGAAAAATTGTAACGGCTAAAATGTCCTTAATTCCATGAGAAGTTTCATCATTATTCTCCTGGTAGATATACACCACTTTACTGCACACTTAGTTCAATAATCGTTCGTTTTTGTTTTTTTTTGAATGATGATAGCAATTTATCGAAAGAAACCGTTGAAAAATGTACATCCTGAAAATTCAGCCTCACGCAGTATCTATTAAATTCATGACCAATTTATACAATTATAGGACATCCTGTGAAAATTCCTTAATGTAGCTCTGTCCTAAAAAAATATGTTTCAGTTCTGTGACGACTTAATTTTGATTTTTTTCAGGGGTTTTCAACCTGAAGTGCTTTATCTCTTGCACCCTACAGAAGCTCGTGCACGTGAATTTTGAAGCTCGTGCTCGTGAATTTTGACTAACGATTTTTTTCTTTCTGCTGTTGTTTATATACATCGATTTCAAATACAGATGTAGAACGATGTATTGAACTTCATCTGCATTTTCGTTTGTCCGAAGTTATGTTGAAGGTGTTGTGGCGAAAGTGAAGTATTGGAAGCCCAAACGCAATTTATTGCTGAAATGGCAATCCAGAAATTCCTGTGGAAATTCTAACAAGAAGTGTTATTGCTAGAAAGCAAAAATCGTTCATAGATTTACCTAATAAGGATATATCGTGTGGGATCAAAATCCGAACACCTTAAGAATAAATCTAAACCCTTCCACTTCATATAAAACTCCTTCTATTTGTATGAAGTGTACGGATTATGAGCCTATATGGATTTGGGCCCCCTCTGTAATTTCTTTCAGATTATAAAATTGCAATTGCTGGAGTTATATCAAACGGACATTCTATAATACTAACTTGCATATAATCACATCTCATAAATCCAACTGAGATATTTTCACGGCTTCGTAGTTGATTCTAATATAATATCATCAGTTCCACCCCCCCCCCTGTTTAACCCACCCCACCTTTCATTCTTCTGTGTTCTTTGTTCTTTCTCTCATTCTTCTTTGTTCCTTGTTCCATTCTACTAGCATAGGAATCCTCCCCAGCTATTCATATGCTTGGTTCATACTAATCAGTCATTGTAACCTATTTAAGGGCCAAAAATCACATGCATAAAATATATTTCGTCAAATATCATCTAAAGGAGTGGAGATATTGCAATTTTGAGGTGATTTTTTGCCCTTAAGGGTCCTAAAATCACCAAAACAAGCTGAAAAGCATACCAAAAGTTTTCAGAGTTCACTAAAATGGGAAAACTGCACATACGCCCTTTGCGCCACCTCTAAACCTTCACCAAAAATTCTCATTTTTTCACAGGATGTTATTTTGGGACCAATGATCATTTTCCACTTTGTAAATCCTGACAACGGAAGATTTTTGGAAATAAGCCCCACCCTAATCCTGCACCCTTAAATTTTCTTCTACCAAGGGGGTGAAATTTTACGCCAACAACCAAGAGTTCAAAAAAAGGTGGAAGTGCAACTTTGACTTTGCATATCTCTGTCGTTATCGAAGCGATTTTCAAACATTTTTCAGCGGTGGAACCGCACACTATTCAAGATTGATGTTCATTTTTACATTTTTGAACTAGATGCGTCTACCCAAAGTTATCAAGCAAAAGGCACTTCTTAGTTCTTTGAAAAACGCATTTTCTTCACAAATTCAACGATAAAACAAAATACAAAGCTGTGACATTAGACCTGTTCATATTCAAAAAAATGTCTGGAAATCTACCGGTCAAGCAGTATACGGAATTCTCATGCCAAGAACAAAGTCTGGTCAAATTTTCAGCTCATTTTATAAAGATTTCAGTATGCTTCAAGTTGAAAATGTGTTCTTGGTCTTATTTCAAGGTTTGAAAAATCATAACTAGCATGTGGAAAATCAAAACCACTTGATATTATCACTATTTGAAAGCTAATTCTATTCTGTTCAAGTTTGTCGAACACGCTAATAAGATCAAATTGAGTTTTAACATTGTTTGATCCAAATTTGTTCTCCACAGTACCCAGAAATTACAGTTTTATCAATATACATGGTATATAAAACACCCATTGACATAATTTTTTCAAGCCCAAGTCAACGGGAATCGAACATAATAAATTTATGAATTCATTGACCATCAACAGCTTACATGTTGCTTATGGCAATAAATTACAATAAATGCTCAAAGATCGTACACCGCATCGCAACCTGATGATAGTTAAATCATGCATGACACATGTACCGAAAACGAATGAATTGAACAAGTTAGCATTGCTTTTTCTTTCCGAGTGATGATTGTTTTGATTGCATTTCACTGATCATTTCGAACAATTTGAAAACAATCATCATCATCGACTGAGAAAAGGCAGTGCTAACGTGTTCATTTTTTGTATTCTACGAAGCTCACGGTGGTGCTCTTGGCTCACCCACAGTGGATTTACAAATGTGCTTCATAATTACCTAATTTTTACAATTTATTTTCATAAGATAAATGGTAACTTTGAACGGGATTGACTTTTAAATATGCATAGTCATCATGTATGAAAATTGAAAATCCGAAATTTTCATGCAGGCATGCTTTTCAGAGAAAACACTTCCCGAAAAAAGAGATTTTCAAGAACCTCGAGATACAAACCTCAACCAAACAATGTTAAAACTTGCTCCAATCATAAAATAGTGTTCGGCAAAGGTTCATAGAATTGCATCAACTACTATGTAGAGGTATTTCCGATAAATTTTGATGTTTCGTTCGGTAGTTATGATTTTTTAAAGTTTGAAAATAGCCCAAAAACACATAATTGATTTGAAGCACACCTAAATTTATTCCAAATTGACTGAAATTTTGACCAGAAGTTCATTTCGCAATGAAAAATCAAAGTATTGGTTGACTGGGGAGTTTCCAGATATTTTTGAAAATATGAATAGGTCTACTGTGACATATATTTTTTCTATATAAATTTCCTTTTTTGATTGTAGTAAACATATTTGAGCACAAATTGAAATTTTTGATTACACTCAAAATTTATTTTACTTGAAACAGTACGAAAAACCCTATTTTTTGGCCCCGATTGCCTGTTACTCAAAATTGAAAGCGATGCCATATACTTTTTTTCGACAAAATGTATTGTGAAAGCCAAGTGAACAATGTGAACATGTTTAAGTAAAAAATTAAATTTCCAATTACACTCGACATTTATTTTACCCAGAAAGGCACGTATTTATTCTGCTTTTTTGTCTGTAAATCAAAATTGAAGGCTATGACATGTAGTTTTTTCGGCATGAATTTACTTGCAGAAGTCAACTGAACATGTTTGAGCAAAAATTGAAATTTTTTAATAGACTTAAAATTTATTTTGAATCACTGACCCAAAAAGCTTACCATCACTTCAAAAGAGATAAATTTACATCGCGATATATCGAGATCCTAATTATTTGCAAAAAAAAAGACGATCATCAACAAACTTAATCCAAGGACATCCGGAAAACGAACAGTTTGGTTAGAAATTTTGCCGCAAGGTTACTCTGGTGAGCAAGAGCATTTCAAGCTATTTCTATCTTCTGATCCATATAAGATGTGAATCAGACGTAAATCATTCGAACGCGAAGTGAATCAATCTGTATTACTAGAAAATGATGTTTTTCTATCTGAGCAATTTGGAATAATGGTGTCTTTGGAAGAGTTGTTCAATAGCTCAAGGGCTGACATGCGGTGATCATTCAGATACGAAGTTCCGTCTCCAAGCTGTGCTAGGGTGCATGAAACTTTTGTTTCGTGGATATCTCAGGATCCCGACCATTTGGCAAGATAGAGTCTTCGGAAAAGTTATTCAGTAGCTCAATGACTATCATTATTTGAGCCAAGAGTTTCGAGATTCTGAAGCGTTACGGATCATACAAAAATTTAAAACAATTCATATAAAAGGATGGGAGGGGGGTTCAAAAATTTCCAATTTTAGCGTTGCAAAATAAATCGACGCTGCCTCACACTCTATTTTGATGGCTTTTGAAGATGTTGACCATTTATAAGAAAGGTCATTAATCTGAATTTCGATCGTAAGAAGATGGTCGAAAAAAAGAACCTGGATTTTTCCTAGGATAACCACGGAAATCACGAATTCCTCCATAGATTATTTTAGATATTTTTCAAGAAAGTCCTATAAAATTGTTCTTCAGGATTTCTTTATGATTTCAAGAAGGAATTTTTCTAAGGATGCCTTCAGCAGTTACTTCAGAGATTCCTCCTAAGATGTCTCTAGGAATTCCTCCAGCAATTTATTTCGCAAGAAAGTCTGCACGTATTTGTCCAGGCATTCTTCCACCAGTTTTTCCAAGCAAGTTTCCAGAGAAATACCATGGAAACTTTTAAGGAATTAGACATTTTTGAAAACAAAATTCGTGATAGGTAGTTTCAAAGAAAATCTTAAATTATCCTCTGATGAAAGATCTAAAGTAAAAATTACTAATGAGATCGCCCCCTCCCCATTTATTTAATTCTGAAAATTATATGGAGATTTTTTTAGAAATCCTTTGAAAATGTTTATTAGAATTGCAGAAGTAATCCTTGGATAGTATGGTGAAGAAATTCCTAGAAAAAAAACTTTAGACGAACCTAATGTTGAATCACAAGCTGAATTTATTGGAAAATTATTGCAAAAGTTCTTAACAGATTGTCTTAACCTCGAACAATTTTCGGAGCTACTCTTGTGAGTAACCGTGGATAAAATTGCGTTTGAGAAGAAACCCTTAACTATTTTTTGCGGATTTGCGGATGCGGATTTTTTGGAAGAATTTCTGTAGAAATCCTTAGAAGATCTCCTAGAGTCACAACTGGAGAAATACGTTGAAGAATTAGTGGAAATATCCACCGAGTACTTCTGGAGGTATGGGAGGACAAAGAAATGCCCGCCGGCTGGTTGGATGATCTCACACGCCCAATCTACAAGAAAGGGCACAGACCGGAGTGTGCCAATTACAGATGAATTACCCTGATATATTCGACGCACAAAATACTGTCGCGCATCCTGTTCGAGGAGATCCTCGTCTACGGATACCAGGCTGGTTTTCGTGAGGGCCGATCGACAACGGACCAGACGTTTAGCTTGCGAATGATCTTAGATAAATATAACTTGCAGACCCACCATCTGTTTATTGATTTCGAAGCGGCATACGATTCAGTGAAAAGAAAGGATCTGTGACAAATAATGTCTGAACATGGTTTTCCGGCGAAACTTATTGGACTGATACGTGCTACGCTGGATGATTCGAAATCAAGTGTTCAGATTGCAGAGCAGGTGTCAATCTCGTTTGTTTTGTTAGACGGATTGAACCAGGGAGACGCACTTTCGAGTTTACTATTCAACATTGCACTCGACGGTGCTATTAGGAGATCTGGCATGCAGAGAAACGGCACTATCATCACACGGTAGCACATGCTCCTTGGCATTGCGGACGATATCGACCTTATTGGAATCGATCGCAGGTCAGTGGAGGAGGCCTTCATGTGTCTGAAGAGGGAGAACAGGCCTACCACTAATTCTACCAAAACGAAATACATGGTTGCAGGTAGAAATAGAGGTAGGCTCAAAGGTGGAGGGCGGCTGTCAACTGGGAGAAAAATTGGAAAGCTGCCAACCTAAGTCCAGAACTTTTGAACGGAAAAAAAATTCACCCTGCATAAAACTTTGACTTGACGCTGCGCTGTACTCATCTAGAGCAAATGCTAGTGTCTTTGACAACATTTTCAAAGTAATCACTGAACAAATTACTGTAGGTAGTAGCATTGAAGTGCTGAAGGATTTCCTGGAGCAAATCCTAGAAAAAATTCGTCTAACAATTATTTCAAAACTCGCTGGAAGAATTTCTGGGATAATTGAAATTTCTAGAAGAATTTCTGAATATATCCCCAAATGAATCCCAGCTGAAATTACTAGAGAAATCACTAGAATTCCTGAAGCTTTTGCTCGAGGAATCTGAGAAGAAATTTGTGAAAAATCAGCTGAATAGTCACGTAATAGTCTCTGATGGCTTTTCTGGCGCCTGTAGAATTGTGCAATAAAATTCACTTCAAGTAGAATGAGGAAAAAAGATACTTTAGAGACGATTTTGGGTAAAATAGAAATATTTCATTCAAAACATTGGCTTTTTAGAGACTTGCTACCAGCCCTGATGTAGTGAATATGTTTTTTGATAATAGAGTACATGACACATATACATATATGTGCTCAGAATTAAACTATATGATCAAGGTGTAAAATACACAGTCCACAGTAACTTGTGATTTCCTAATCGAATATCTTTAAATTCACATGGAAAATCTTTAAATATTACATTCTTTGGCTGTTGAATGAAAACCTGTTTTTTTGATCTATTTGGAAATGGTGAGAGGCGCACTTTAGGGCAATTGATAAATAAAAGTTGGGTTAAAAAAGATGGAAATTGGATAAGCTAATTCTAACTTGCTGTCACCTGAACGATGTAAAATTTGTCAAGATTCCTACATAGATTTACACACAGATCCAAACCCCAATTTCGAGTTTTCAAACAGATCTTGCAAAATTTAATCTCACATTTACTCGTCAATTATTTCAAACGTGAGAATCACTTTCTAAAATAGACCAAAATCCTCAAATCACTTAAACTTTTATTTCCCTCGATGAAATAATTTCAAATTCACGGAAAGGATGCTAGAATATCAAATCTTTCGAGTTGTATGTGCAGAATTAATGATCATTTTGTTTCGTTAATAACGGTTTCAGATACACCGTGCCTCCCACTTAGTAGTATGGCTACATTGTTAAAGTGTGTGGCGGGAAGTGGAATGGATGGATGAGGGCAGGTTAGTAGCACAGTAGTATAGTGGCCAAGCACCCGAACGGATCAACAAAAACAAAAAAGGTAGAAATGAAAAAATGACGCTTTTACCCGCGCTTTCCACAGCGAATATGTAACTATCTGTCTTGGCTCATGCTTACTACAACGATCGGTCGGAAGTGGTCGATTGTTAGTGCTAGAGTCTGTGGAATCGGTCTTGGTGTTGGTGTTGATGTCGGGATGAGTCGAATCTAGTGCTTTTAAAAGAGGACTAGTGCTTGCCACCTCTTCGTTGTATTTGGTCGTCAGGCCGGGCCTCTTCAGGATACCGCCGCCGAACGAGGAAGAACCACCGGGTCGCGGTTCGTACGGCAGGTTCGGCAGGCCTCCGTTGGCGCGGGAATCGTTCAGCAGCGATTCGGTGGTGGTTTTGATGCTTCGCAGCGTTCCACTTCCGTCCGGAACCGCACCGTCCAGCGGAAGTTCCTCCGCCGAGTGGTACACGGTTTGGCGCGAAAGGTAGAGCGACTTGCGAGCGTTCGGCCCATCGGAGTTTATCGACACGGCATCCAGGTAGATGCTGTCCCGCTCGTCCATGTCCTCGTAGTAGTCGTAATCGAGCGAACCGGTCGAGGTGAGGAGGAGCGGCTGGGACTGTTGCCGGACTATGGGGCCCGGGGGTAGTTGCTGGGAAGACGAGCTGCTGCTGATGACGTCCCGGTAGTCGTTCACATCGAACGCGTCCTCGTCATCCTCCAATTGGCTCACTGTGAAAGAAGAGAGAGAGGGTGAAAAAAAAAGAAAAACTGTTATTGATGAGAATAATGGACTGGTCCAAATTTGGAATTCTATATTTATTGGTGTGTCACAGATGTGGAAGCAGAACCATCTGGGATGGCGTCACAGCGGGTGTAAAGCAGTTCATTGAGAGTGGTTCTCGAAAAAAATAACGAATGAGAACAAAACTAGACATCTCTCAGAGTGTTTTTCCAGTAGTTTTTATTCGGGGTTCCTTCATAATCTACATAATCTTCAGAAGTTTCATCAAAATTTTCCGTGTGTATTACTTAAAACATAGTTTCCCAAACTCGGATTTCGCGGCGCACCGTTCGTCGGATCGCTTTTTCGTTCATCTTCAAGCGAGCTCGCAACAAGCTGGTGCGCCGCGAAAAGTAAGTTTGGGAAGCGCGGACTTAAAAGAATTCTTCAGGAGTACCAAAATAACTGATTTTCTCAAAAGAATCTTCCAGCAATTTTGCAAGCACTATCGAAAATCAATCCATTGTCTCCTCCAAGATTTCAATTTGGAATTGCTTTGAGAATTCAATCAGTAATCATTTCTAATGAAATTGCTGTAGCGATACTGCTAGAGTTTACTTAGAATATCCTCGAAAGTTTTCGTTTTAAACTCCTTTGGAAATCTTCATAGTTTACTTCAGGAATTACTGCAGGGATTCCTCTCAACGTACCTGCAGTAAATCTTCAACAAATTGTTTCAAACAATTTCTACGTTTAGTGGTTAAAGATTTCATCCAGGATATCCTAAACTGAATTCTGCAAGAATTGCACCAGGGAAACTTAATGGGAGCTTTTCATAAATTACTGAAGTATTTCTCCAGAAATTATACATACCAAAGAGTTCTCGGACCTGGGAGAATCTTGGGGATTTTTGGGTAAATACCTTTCGGAATTCATTGAAATAATCCCGGGCTTCGGGAGAATCTTTCGCCGAAATTTGGGAGAATCTCTCCCCGAAATTTTGAGAATCTCTCGCCGAGTTTTGGGAGAATCTCTCAACGAGATTTGGGAGAATCTCTCGCCTAAATTTGGGAGAATCTCTCGCCGTAATTCGGGAGAATCTCTCGCCGAGATTCGGGAGAATCTCTCGCCGAGATTCAAGAGGATTTCTCGCCAAGTTTCGGGAGAATCTCTCGCCGAGATTCGGGAAAATCTCTCGCCGAGATTCGGAAGAATCTCTCGCCGAGATTCGGAAGATTCTTTCGCCGAGATTCGAGAGAATCTCTCGCTGAGATGCGGAGGATCTCTTGCCGAGATTCGGGAAAACCTCTGCCCAAGATTCACGAGAATCTCTGCCCGAGATTCGGGAGAATCTCTGCCCGAGATTCGGGAGAATCTCTGCCCGAGATTCGGGAGAATCTCTGCCCAAGATTCGGGAGAATCTCTGCCCGAGACTCGGGAGAATCTCTGCCCGAGATTCGGGAAAATCTCTGCCCAAGATTCGGGAGAATCTCTGCCCGAGATTCGGGAGAATCTCTGTCCGAGATTCGGGAGAATCTCTGCCCGAGATTCGGGAGAATCTCTGCCCGAGATTCGGGAGAATCTCTGCCCGAGATTCGGGAGAATCTCTGCCCGAGATTCGGGAGAATCTCTGCCCGAAATTCTCATAAATCCTCAAGATTTGGGAGCATCTCTCCCCGAGATTCGTGAGCATCTCTCCCCGAGATTCGAGAGAATCGCTCCCCGAGATTCGAGAGAATCTTTCCGCGAGATTCGGCAGAATCTCTCCGCGAGATTCGGGAGAATCTCTCCGCGAGATTCGGGAGAATCTTTCCGCGAAATTCGCGAGAATCTCTCCGCGAAATTCGGGAGAATCTCTCCGCGAGATTCAGGAGAATCTGTCCGCGAGATTCGGGAGAATCTCTCCGCGAGATTCGGGAGAATCTCTCCGCGAGATTTGGGCGAATCTCTCCGCGAGATTCGGGAGAATCTCTCCCCGAGATTCGGTTAGAATCTCTCCTCGAAATTCGGTTAGAATCTCTCCCCGAGATTCGGATAGAATCTCTCCGCGAGATTCAGGAGAATCTGTCCGCGAGATTCGGGAGAATCTCTCCGCGAGATTCGGGAGAATCTCTCCGCGAGATTCGGGAGAATCTCTCCGCGAGATTCGGGAGAATCTTTCCGCGAAATTCGCGAGAATCTCTCCGCGAAATTCGGGAGAATCTCTCCGCGAGATTCAGGAGAATCTGTCCGCGAGATTCGGGAAAATCTCTCCGCGAAATTCGGGAGAATCTTTCCGCGAAATTCGCGAGAATCTCTCCGCGAAATTCGGGAGAATCTCTCCGCGAGATTCAGGAGAATCTGTCCGCGAGATTCGGGAGAATCTCTCCGCGAGATTCGGGAGAATCTCTCCGCGAGATTCGGGAGAATCTCTCCGCGAGATTCGGGAGAATCTCTCCGCGAGATTCGGGAGAATCTTTCCGCGAAATTCGCGAGAATCTCTCCGCGAAATTCGGGAGAATCTCTCCGCGAGATTCAGGAGAATCTGTCCGCGAGATTCGGGAAAATCTCTCCGCGAAATTCGGGAGAATCTCTCCGCGAGATTTGGGAGAATCTCTCCGCGAGATTCGGGAGAATCTCCCCGTGAGATTCGGGAGAATCTCCCCGTGAGATTCGGGAGAATCTCTCCGCGAGATTCGGGAGAATCTCTCCGCGAGATTCGGGAGAATCTCTCCGCGAGATTCGGGAGAATCTCTCCCCGAGATTCGGTTAGAATCTCTCCTCGAAATTCGGTTAGAATCTCTCCCCGAGATTCGGATAGAATCTCTCCCCGAGATTCGGTTAGAATCTCTCCCCGAGATTCGGTTAGAATCTCTCCCCGAGATTCGGTTAGAATCTCTCCCCGAGATTCGGTTAGAATCTCTCCGCGAGATTCGGGAGAATCTCTCCGCGAGATTCGGGAGAATCTTTGCACGAGATTCGGTAGAATCTCTCCGCGAGATTCGAGAGAATATCTCCACGAGATTCGGGAGAATCTCTCCGCGAAATTCGGGAGAATCTCTCCGCGAGATTCGGGAGAATCTCTCCGCGAGATTCGGGAGAATCTTTCCGCGAAATTCGCGAGAATCTCTCCGCGAAATTCGGGAGAATCTCTCCGCGAGATTCAGGAGAATCTGTCCGCGAGATTCGGGAGAATCTCTCCGCGAGATTCGGGAGAATCTCTCCGCGAGATTCGGGAGAATCTCTCCGCGAGATTCGGGAGAATCTCTCCGCGAGATTCGGGAGAATCTTTCCGCGAAATTCGGGAGAATCTCTCCGCGAGATTCGGGAGAATCTTTCCGCGAAATTCGCGAGAATCTCTCCGCGAAATTCGGGAGAATCTCTCCGCGAGATTCAGGAGAATCTGTCCGCGAGATTCGGGAGAATCTCTCCGCGAGATTCGGGAGAATCTCTCCGCGAGATTCGGGAGAATCTCTCCGCGAGATTCGGGAGAATCTTTCCGCGAAATTCGGGAGAATCTCTCCGCGAGATTCGGGAGAATCTCTCCGCGAGATTCGGGAAAACCTCTGCCCAAGATTCACGAGAATCTCTACCCGAGATTCGGGAGAATCTCTGCCCGAGATTCGGGAGAATCTCTGCCCGAGATTCGGGAGAATCTCTGCCCGAGATTCGATAGAATCTCTGCCCGAGATTCGGGAGAATCTCTGCCCGAGATTCGGGAGAATCTCTGCCCGAGATTCGGGAGAATCTCTGCCCGAGATTCGGGAGAATCTCTGCCCGAGATTCGGGAGAATCTCTGCCCAAGATTCGGGAGAATCTCTGCCCGAGACTCGGGAGAATCTCTGCCCGAGATTCGGGAAAATCTCTGCCCAAGATTCGGGAGAATCTCTGCCCGAGATTCGGGAAAATCTCTGCCCAAGATTCGGGAGAATCTCTGCCCAAGATTCGGGAGAATCTCTGCCCGAGATTCGGGAGAATCTCTGCCCGAGATTCGGGAGAATCTCTGCCCGAGATTCGGGAGAATCTCTGCCCGAGATTCGGGAGAATCTCTGCCCGAGATTCGGGAGAATCTCTGCCCGAAATTCTCATAAATCCTCAAGATTCGGGAGAATCTCTGCCCGAGATTCGGGAGAATCTCTGCCCGAAATTCTCATAAATCCTCAAGATTTGGGAGCATCTCTCCCCGAGATTCGTGAGCATCTCTCCGCGAGATTCGGGAGAATCTCTCCGCGAGATTCGGGAGAATCTTTCCGCGAAATTCGCGAGAATCTCTCCGCGAAATTCGGGAGAATCTCTCCGCGAGATTCAGGAGAATCTGTCCGCGAGATTCGGGAGAATCTCTCCGCGAGATTCGGGAGAATCTCTCCGCGAGATTCGGGAGAATCTCTCCGCGAGATTCGGGAGAATCTTTCCGCGAGATTCGCGAGAATCTTTCCGCGAAATTCGGGAGAATCTTTCCGCGAAATTCGGGAGAATCTCTCCGCGAGATTCAGGAGAATCTGTCCGCGAGATTCGGGAAAATCTCTCCGCGAAATTCGGGAGAATCTCTCCGCGAGATTTGGGAGAATCTCTCCGCGAGATTCGGGAGAATCTCCCCGTGAGATTCGGGAGAATCTCCCCGTGAGATTCGGGAGAATCTCCCCGTGAGATTCGGGAAAATCTCTCCGCGAGATTCGGGAGAATCTCTCCGCGAGATTCGGGAGAATCTCTCCGCGAGATTCGGGAGAATCTCTCCGCGAGATTCGGGAGAATCTCTCCGCGAGATTCGGGAGAATCTCTCCGCGAGATTCGGGAGAATCTCTCCGCGAGATTCGGGAGAATCTCTCCGCGAGATTCGGGAGAATCTCTCCGCGAGATTCGGGAGAATCTCTCCGCGAGATTCGGGAGAATCTCTCCGCGAGATTCGGGAGAATCTCTCCGCGAGATTCGGGAGAATCTCTCCGCGAGATTCGGGAGAATCTCTTCGCGAGATTCGGGAGAATCTCTCCCCGAGATTCGGTTAGAATCTCTCCTCGAAATTCGGTTAGAATCTCTCCCCGAGATTCGGATAGAATCTCTCCCCGAGATTCGGTTAGAATCTCTAACCGAGATTCGGTTAGAATCTTTCCCCGAGATTCGGGAGAATCTCTCCCCGAGATTCGGGAGAATCTCTCCGCGAGATTCGGGAGAATCTTTCCGCGAAATTCGCGAGAATCTCTCCGCGAAATTCGGGAGAATCTCTCCGCGAGATTCAGGAGAATCTGTCCGCGAGATTCGGGAGAATCTCTCCGCGAGATTCGGGAGAATCTCTCCGCGAGATTCGGGAGAATCTCTCCGCGAGATTCGGGAGAATCTCTCCGCGAAATTCGGGAGAATCTCTCCGCGAGATTTGGGAGAATCTCTCCGCGAGATTCGGGAGAATCTCCCCGTGAGATTCGGGAGAATCTCCCCGTGAGATTCGGGAAAATCTCTCCGCGAGATTCGGGAGAATCTCTGCCCGAGATTCGGGAGAATCTCTCCGCGAGATTCGGGAGAATCTCTCCGCGAGATTCGGAAGAATCTCTCCGCGAGATTCGGGAGAATCTCTCCGCGAGATTCGGGAGAATCTCTCCGCGAGATTCGGGAGAATCTCTCCGCGAGATTCGGGAGAATCTCTCCGCGAGATTCGGGAGAATCTCTCCGCGAGATTCGGGAGAATCTCTCCGCGAGATTCGGGAGAATCTCTCCGCGAGATTCGGGAGAATCTCTCCGCGAGATTCGGGAGAATCTCTCCCCGAGATTCGGGAGAATCTCTCCCCGAGATTCGGTTAGAATCTCTCCTCGAAATTCGGTTAGAATCTCTCCCCGAGATTCGGATAGAATCTCTCCCCGAGATTCGGTTAGAATCTCTCCCCGAGATTCGGTTAGAATCTCTCCCCGAGATTCGGTTAGAATCTCTCCCCGAGATTCGGTTAGAATCTCTCCGCGAGATTCGGGAGAATCTCTCCGCGAGATTCGGGAGAATCTTTCCGCGAGATTCGGTAGAATCTCTCCGCGAGATTCGGGAGAATATCTCCACGAGATTCGGGAGAATCTCTCCGCGAAATTCGGGAGAATCTCTCCGCGAGATTCGTGAGAATCTTTCCGCGAAATTCGCGAGAATCTCTCCGCGAAATTCGGGAGAATCTCTCCGCGAGATTCAGGAGAATCTGTCCGCGAGATTCGGGAGAATCTCTCCGCGAGATTCGGGAGAATCTCTCCGCGAGATTCGGGAAAATCTCTCCGCGAGATTCGGGAGAATCTCTCCGCGAAATTCGGGAGAATCTCTCCGCGAGATTTGGGAGAATCTCTCCGCGAGATTTGGGAGAATCTCTCCGCGAGATTCGGGAGAATCTCTCCGCGAGATTCGGGAGAATCTCTCCGCGAGATTCGGGAGAATCTCTCCGCGAGATTCGGGAGAATCTCTCCCCGAGATTCGGTTAGAATCTCTCCTCGAAATTCGGTTAGAATCTCTCCCCGAGATTCGGTTAGAATCTCTCCCCGAGATTCGGTTAGAATCTCTCCCCGAGATTCGGTTAGAATCTCTCCCCGAGATTCGGTTAGAATCTCTCCCCGAGATTCGGTTAGAATCTCTCCCCGAGATTCGGGAGAATCTCTCCCCGAGATTCGGGAGAATCTCTCCCCGAAATTCAAAATAATATGCAATAGAATCAGGAGATTCAATAATCAATTATTATCTAAATCTCTTTCTAAGATTCGGGAGAATATCTTCTCTGGATTCTTAAGAAACTCTCACCGAAATTCTGAAGAAACTGAACCCGAAATTTCTTCGAGAACTATCCCTGAGATACACAAAAATCTCCCCCTGAGATTCGGTAGAATCTCTTCTCAATATTAGGCAGAGTCTCTTCCCCTTGATTCAGGAGAATCTCTACCGGAGATTTGAAGGCATCTCTTTCAAATATTTAAACAAATCCCTTCCAGATTCAGGGACATATCTCTCAGAGAATCAGAGGATTCTCTCCGAGAGATTGAGAGAATTGACTCTGATTCTGAAGCGGACTCTGAATCTGAATCTGATTCTAAATCTGACTCTGAATCTGACTTAGGATATGACTCTGAATCTGATTCTAAATCTGACTCTGAATATGACTCTGATTTTGATTATGAATCTTACTATGAATCTGTTTCTAGATCTGACTGTGAATCTGACTTTGAATCTGACTCTGTATATGACTATGAATCTTACTCTGAATCTGTTTCTAGATCTGACTGTGAATCTGACTCTGAATCTGACTTTGAATCTCACTCTGAATATGACTCTGAATCTGACTATGAATTTTACTATGAATCTGTTTCTAGATCCTTTTTTGAATCTGACAATGAATCTTACTCTGAATCTGTTTCTAGATCTTTTCTGAATCTGACTCTGAATCTGACTTTTAATCTGACTCTGAATCTGACTCTGAATCTGATTCTGAAACTGACTCTGAATCTGACTTAGGATATGACTCTGAATCTGATTCTAAATCTGACTCTGAATATGACTCTGAATATGACTCTGAATATGACTCTGAATCTGACTATGAATCTTCTGTATCTGTTTCTAGATCTGACTGTGAATCTGACTCTGAATCTGATTCTAAATCTGACTCTGAATCTGACTATGAATCTTACTCTGAATATGACTATGGATATTCCTCTGAATCTGTTTCTAGATCTTATTCTGAATCTTACTCTGAATCTTACTCTGAATATGACTATGGATATTCCTCTGAATCTGACTTTGAATCTGACTATGAATCTTACTCTGTATCTGACTTAGTATATGACTCTGAATTTGATTCTAAATCTGACTCTGAATCTGACTATGAATCTTACTCTGAAACTGATTCTAGATCTTATTCTGAATCTGACTCTGAATATGACTCTGAATATGACTATGAATCTGACTATGAATCTGACTATGAATTTTACTATGAATCTGTTTCTAGATCCTTTCCTGAATCTGACTATGAATCTGACTCTGAATCTGTTTCTAGATCTTATTCTGAATCTTACTCTGAATCTTACTCTGAATATGACTATGGATATTCCTCTGAATCTGACTTTGAATCTGACTATGAATCTTACTCTGTATCTGACTTAGTATATGACTCTGAATCTGATTCTAAATCTGACTCTGAATCTGACTATGAATCTTACTCTGAAACTGATTCTAGATCTTATTCTGAATCTGACTCTGAATATGACTCTGAATATGACTATGAATCTGACTATGAATCTGACTATGAATTTTACTATGAATCTGTTTCTAGATCCTTTCCTGAATCTGACTAAGAATCTGACTCTGAATCTGTTTCTAGATCTTATTCTGAATCTGACTCTGAATCTGACTTTGAATCTGACTCTGAATCTGACTCTGAATCTAACTCTCAATCTTACTCTCAATCTGACTCTGAATCTGACACTGATTTTGACTATGACTCTGACTCTGAATCTGACTCTGAATCTGATTCTAAATCTGACTCTGAATATGACTATGAATCTTACTCTGAATTTAATTTTAGATCTTATTCTGAATCTGACTCTGAATATGACTATGGATCTTTCTCTGAATCTGTTTCTAGATCTTATTTTGAATCTTACTCTGAATCTGTTTCTAGATCTTATTTTGAATCTTACTCTGAATCTGTTTCTAGATCTGACTGTGAATCTGACTCTGAATCTGACTTTGAATCTCACTCTGAATATGACTCTGAATCTGACTATGAATTTTATTATGAATCTGTTTCTAGATCTTATTCTGAATCTGACACTGAATCTGACTAAGTATATGACTCTGAATCTGATTCTAGGTATGATTCTGAATCTGACTCTGAGTTTGACTCTGGATCTGACTCTGAATCTGAATCTGGTTCTGAATTTGGCTCTAGATCTGACTTGAAATCTGACTCCGAATCTTCCAATGAAATTACTCATAATTTGGTTCTGAATCTGACTCTGCATTTGACTCTAATTTCTATTCTGTATCTGTAAATGATTCTGAATGTGATTCTTATTCAGAATATGACTCTGTCTGTCTGTGACGACTGTCTCTGAATCTGACTCTAAATGTGGCTTTGGTTCTGGAGAAAATCAAGAGAATCTCTCCCAGAGATCGTAATGAATATATCCCAGAGGTTCAAGGGAGTCTTTTTCAAAGATTCACTTGCAGAGATACGAAGGAATGTCTGAAAGAAATTCAAAGGAATCTTTGGCAGAGTTTTGAACGAAACCCTTGCAGATATTTAAAGGAATTTATTCCAGAAATTCAAAGAATTTCTCACAGAGATTCAAAGGAATCTCCCCTAAGTACAAAGCAATCTCTCCTAAGTACAAAGCAATCTCTCCCATAGATTCGAAGAAATCTCTTGCAGTGATTCGAAGAAATCTCTCGCAGAGATTCGAAGGATTCTCTTTCAAACATTCGAAAGAATCTCTCTCAGCAAGAGATTTAAAGGAATCTCTCTCAGAGATTCGAAGAAATTTATTTTAAAAATTCTAAGGAATCTCTCTTAAAGATTCGAAGGAATCTCTCTCAGAGATTCGGAGGGATCTCTTTTAGAGAATCAATGAAATCTTTCTCAGAGTCAAAAGAATCTCTCTTAAAGATTCGAAGCAACCTCTCCCAAAGATTCAAAGGAATCTCATCCAGTGATTCGTAGAAATTTCTGCCAGAGATTCAAAAGAAACTCTACCAGAGATTCAAAGGAATCTCGAAGGAATATCTCAAAGAGATTCAAAGGAATCT
Source organism: Aedes aegypti (assembly GCF_002204515.2). Lineage (NCBI taxonomy): Eukaryota > Metazoa > Arthropoda > Insecta > Diptera > Culicidae > Aedes > Aedes aegypti. The sequence goes on along the minus strand of NC_035107.1, from coordinate 59,449,009 downwards.
CTCTTAGAGATTCAAAGGAATCTCTCGCAGAGATTCAAAGGAATCTCTGTTGAAGATTTGAAGGAATCTTTACAGGAGATTCAAAGGAATCTTACTCAGATATTCGAATGAATCTCTCTAAGAGATTCGAAGGGATATCTCTTACAGATTTAAAGGAATCTCACCCAGTGATTCGAAGGAATCTCTCCCAAATTTTCAAAGAAATCTCTCCCAAAGGTTCCAAGGAATCTTTTCCAGAGATTCGAAAAAATTTCTACCAGAAATTCTAATCTTATCAATCAACAAACTAATTTTGTTCGTACCAAGGCTGCGATAGGTAACAATTTTGAATTTGTCGCTGCTGGTACACATTATTTCAATTCCACCTCTTCATTTTAACAATTGATTATAAATTTTAAAATCAGATGACGATGACAATTTGAATCTCACAATAATTCCAATCACAACCACCCCATCCGTTTCGCGCAAACCGGCAAAAACTGATAAGCGTAGGTACCACACACCAAAAAGAACGCCAAAATTCCGAAGCACGTGCACACATTATATTTTTATTCAATTCACCCCGAATCGCAAAACTCGCGATATCATCGATATAGGGAAAGATAGAGCCCAACCAAGTTCGGGGCCGCTGTTTCCCTGTTGCTATCTCGGCCCATTCCCCCGTACCTTTCCGATACATGCTGCTGCTGTTGCTGCTTCTCCTCATGGTGCTTCTCCCGCGCGCTGAGACTTCTGTTATCTATTGCTTCGTATACTTTTCGTACTTTTCGTTTCACTCTGGCACATCACAGCGCGATTCAACTAACAGCACATTTTTATTTCGTCGTTGTTACACTAGGCCGCCCTCGCGTACCCTTTCGATTTTAGTATAGAGGAAAAAAAAAACTACTCCACACAGAATTCACTCTACTGGAACTGAAGCCGCACATGGAGGCAACTTTGTTTTCGGGGTGTTTTGCAAGTACGAGCTCTCTACTACAGTCAGCCCACAGTTATGAATCAAATAAGAGTCACTTTTTTTAAATAACTATTGAAAAATATAGTTACGATGCACAAGACCAAATTAAACTCACATTGCAAAATACAAACTTCAAATTTCACGAAAATTTTCGAAAAAAAGTTTTGATTTCGTTCCAAAAGCTGTCATACGAATGTGGATCAGTAAGATAGGAAGACACCAGATGAATTCGTGCATAACTTTTCTAAAGGACCTATCTAATATTGAGGGGTTCTCTTTGTTTACTTTTTTTAACCCCTCTACCAGCAGCCTCATTTTTTTAAACTAGAAGTGTTTTTTGAGAACTTGTGAAATAGTGGTTTCAAACAGTTTGAAAAACAAAAAAGTTATCGCGATGTGTATATTTTTTGCCTCATTAACCTCTTCTGTTGCGTTTTTGTATTAAACGTTAGCCATGGACATTGCCTTTCGATTCAAAGTAAAAAACCAACAGCTTCAGTATTGCACTGTTATTATTGAAAGAGAGCGAAAAAGGAAAGAGTCTTTCACTGTTAGGTCCTTTTGAAGAAAGAATTCCAACCAGAATGAGTTGAAATTATTAGAAATCGTGCTCGATAATCTTCGATTTGGAGTGGATGTTGCACATGTGTTCAGTTTGGTAAAATAAGTGTTTTGCATAGATAAATTGATCGTTTTGTTTCAAGAGTAATTTCTTAAAATAGCCTGTGTGTTCTTGCATGCCATTTATTTGAAAAATATTAGCTCCGAAACTATTGATTCCAGACAAAACCATTCGATGGAAAAGATGTAGTGAACCGTTTGGGCTACAAGAAAAAAAAACAAGAAAAAGAAAATACTTTTTCAGTGTTAAAACCCATTTTATGGTCATTGATAGACAATAGATGTTTGGGAGAAAATTTCTCGATGGAGGCTTTTTTAATAGAAAAAGTGATTCTTAGAACAACTATTGGTCGATTTTCAAAATTTTCGTTTTTGTTAAATGCATACGTTTTGATGATGAAATAAAAATTTTGAAATCATTAGAAAAAAAACCAAAATGATTAGTTATCATGATAACTTCTCTACATACTGCCATTTTTTAGTTATTCAAAGCTAAATTTACAAATTTATTAGTAAGGTAGCAGAATAGGCCTTTTTCATTAGTTATTCACGGTTCCCCTTCAAGAACAATAGATTTTCGAGAGTATAGGTCATATTTGCCTCTGCTAACACTGGCGTATCTGCAGTAATCGATTTTTTTTTGCATCAACTTTCTCTTTAGATTAGTACACAAAATTCAAACTATTTTCGGTACATTTTACGATGTAGGATGTTGCAGGACGATGAGTACTTTCTTGTGAATAAAAAATAACAGTCGGAAGCATTCGCCCAGCCAAGTAGTTAGATAAAGAGAAAATCGATGAAGAGAAATCGATCACTGCAGTTACACCGTTATGATACTTTTTTTTTATTATTTGTGACATTTTACACCAGTTGGTGCATTCATGTCGATGAACTATTGTTATGATACTGAAAGTGAGAAATTATTGTTCTTGATAGAGTATAGCGAATAAACTAATGAAAATGGCTTATTTTTATTTATTTGTTTGATTTTTGAATTGAACTTGAAATAAATCGAAAATGGATACTTCTTTCATTATAGTTCAGAATAGTTATCAGAATTCTGATATTATAATTAGAACGTGTTTATTAGAAACACATTTTTTTTAAATTGATCAAAAGTTTTTCTTAAACCTAACCACTAACTGCATGATTGCAATACAATTCTGCATGAAAAACAGCACAAACGTTGTATAATTTTGTGTGAAGAAAACCATACGTTTACTGTATATACAACGATATTATACAATTTTTGCATTAGGTCTTGTTTTCAGGTGTAGAAAACCTCTAAAAAATAAATTAAACTTAAAATAGAATTTTTGTGTAATTTTAAATTAAACTTTTGTTTTTATTTTTTTGTATGATACAAAATAAGAGAATTTTAAACGCGTTTTTTTTTTTGGTAGGCTAAACAGTTTACTACAACTTCTCCATATTATGTTTCTTCCCTAAAATTAAAAGTTTCGAAGCAAGATTTTTTTTTCAAACAAATTGCATGCATAAGGTCATTTTCAAAAGTTACTCTTGATTGAAAAATATCGATTTAACCAAGGAAAACACTTATTCTACCATAACGAAAACAATTGTACTACTTTTCCCCAGAGCGTTAATGATTAATCATAAATTTAATCATGATTTTTGATTAATGATTATGATTAATCAAAAATATTAATCATTAATCACAAAAAATCAAAAGTTAATCATTAATCACTAATCATAATCATTGCAATTTTATGTTTTAATCATTAATCATTAATCATAATCATAAAGATCGTTAATTTTATTCAGTAATCATAATATTAATCATAAGTCAAACATTTAATCAATCATCAATCAATCATTGAACAAAATTTAACAAATTTTACAACATTGCCTTCTAATGTATAAATAAATTTTATATTTCTTATATCTTGTGGCACGAACAATGAGAATTTATGCCCAAGGAACGTCGAAATCCAACCAGGTACAGCATGACTTTGCTTTGTATCCGAAGACCCTTAAATATTTCCTCCATGTAAGACGGTGCATTTCTTAGTTGTATATGATCCGAATCCGAAGACGCGGTTGGAAGCTTGTGAGTTGCTGTTTATAGGGGCAGATCACAACATTTCGACCTAGCACTAGTTTTTTGGCCGTTCATAAGATTGTTGTATACTTTGTATGAAAATCCGAAAATTGGCATAACATTTTCAAGATCAAAAATTAGTCCTTTTCCCCTAGTAGGTGGTATTTCTGTCAATACTTCCTCGCTGTTTTTGTTCACGTTTGATGTTTGCAATCTAACATCGCCTGCAGAAATTCACTGATTGTATCAGTTTTCTTCAATAATGAGTAAAGCCATTCATTTTCATGTTTATGGCTCATTTGTTACACACTTCAAGGCGTGTAAGTAGCATCCATTCATTACGTAGCGCTAAAAATTGAGTTTTTGAACCCTGGGAAAATGCTTTTTGTATGAACATTATCAAAATTTTGTTTGAGTCGCACCGTATGAGCCTCCCCCTCTCCCTTCGAGCATTACGTGATTTGTGGACGGTGCCTTAGGAACATGCCATTTGATTATTACTTTTATTAACAATCATTGATTAGTCATTCAAAAGCTGATGATTAAATGCCCAAAAGTATGCTCTAAACGCCTTGAAGTATGCAACAGACAAGGTATACATTATATAATGGTGAATTTTCCCCTTGATTAGCAATAAATCTGATATAAAATCTTTTGAACTTCGTAACAGAAATGTTATTAATCGCGAACCATTTTTACTAAAACATATTGATTCAAATCAAGGAAGGGCGGAAATTTCTTTAAAACATTGTTTGAAAAAATATTTTTCCAAGTTTTTCATAAAGATCTCGTTAGGAAATTCCTAGCAAATGTTCAAACTGATTTCGCTCAAAATTTCTCCAAGAATTAGGTTGTTTAGTGATGAAATATTTGCAGTGTTCCGTAGCCTGTTCGAAACATCACATTTTCTAAGTATATCAAGTATATCAAAAAAGATTTCAATCCGTAGATATTTTGATGTAAACAATGACAGCTCGCGCGAAGCTAAATTTGCTGGGGGTGATTCACAAGTTATTCCCATACTAATATCGAACGCGTTATTCAAATAGTTTCGGGGCACGAACAATTTTGAAATTTTGGGTTCTGGTAGATTCAGAAAATACAAAAAAAAACTGGATACTCCTAAACAAGCCGGTTCTTCCGAAAAGTCTAATATCAAATATTTCAATGATTCCCTTGAGAATTAATTCAATGGCTTGGTTTGCAATATTCATGAAGTTTAATATATGGAAAGCTAGGTTTCAGAACTACCAATATAGTGCTTCACTTTCATTTTGGAGGAATTTTCAGAGTATGAATAAACAACTTATTGAATTTCGACATTTCGCTTTACAAAAAGAATACTGAAAATCACTAGAAAGGCGAGCAAATACCATTAAACTTTTATATGTATAATTATAATATAGGTAATCACATGATTAGCAGTATATTAGAGTATACCGGGGTTTGCTCGCCTTACTAATGATTTCTTCAACACCAATATTTTGAATACTTTTCCCGGGAAATCGAAAATCCTTAACGTGAAGATGCATCGAAGCCAAACCTCAAATTTTCAAAAGCTTAAATCTAGAGAACTAAACAGCCGTTACAGCGGAAAATTTAAATGATGGGTAACCACCAGCGAATGACCAACCAATTAAGTTTTCAGCTCAAACAGCTGTCCGGTTCTCTAGATTTGTGTTCTTGAAAATTTGAGGTTTGGCTTCGATGCAACTTCACCTTAACAACCCGGCATATATTCAAGTTTATCATTAACGCCTGAAACATCCGCTTAAAGCTTAATAATTCATGAAGTTGAATATGTCGCAAGCTACGCTCCACAGAGCCGATATATTGACCACTACCTCCAGGATACTGGCTCTTGAATCAGAGCAATTAATCACGATTTGTGATTGAAAACTGTGATTAATTTACCATAACGAAATTCAAATTTTTTTTATATAGGATTGTTTGTTAATCATGAGTAATATTCATCATTTTCTAGTGTTAGTATATAACCCACTGGTTGCATACTTCAAGTCGTTTAGTGCATATTTTCGGGTATTTAATCATTCGTTATTGAATGATTAATGATTAATCAATGATTAATCATAAAAACAATAATTAAATGACATGAGATGCCCAAAACACCTTTAAGTATGCAACGAATGCATAACACTCTTTAAAATTTATCGGTACACTTATGATTAAAAAAACTGAATCAAATAGCTCTCATCATGAATTCGTAACTATCGTAATTTACGAATCGATACCCGCAGTTTCAAAGACAAACTGGAATCCTAATATTTACGGAATTTCGTTAGAAAACGACTGCAAAACATAATTTTGTAAAACAACAATACATATACTTCGCATATGGATTAAATGTAAAAAATGATGTGAAATTTGCGATAAAATTACACGTCTTCTCGGTGAGAATCGAACTCACGACTCCCTGTTCACTAGATAGGGTGCGTTATCCATACACCACGAGAGGACTCACGGATGCAGAAGTTAACCTGAATTCGATTTCATCTCAATTATCACACACTACTCGCCAACGACTTGTTGAATGAGATTTGTATAGTGCAAGCTTACAATGAGTCGCGACGTTCACAATATAAATACGATAAATGATAATTAAAAAAACTATTGTTTTGAAATTAAATATTTTGATCAAATTTGGCATTAGGCATGTAAGGGTTAATCATAATCATTAATCATAATCACTAATCATACTGAGTTTAATCAGTAATCATAATCATTAATCATCTAAAATTGTAATTTAATCATCAATCATAATCATTAATCATACTCTGGCTTAAAAATCAATCACAATCATTAATCATGACTTGAGAAATTTTAATCAATGATCATAATCATTAATCATGATAAAATTGAATGTAATCATTAATCACTTAATCAATCATTGCGACCCTTTAATCATTAACGCTCTGCTTTTCCCCAAATGTCGTTTCCCCGGATGCCAGTTTCTCGAATGCCAGTTCTCCGAATAGCCTAGTTCCCCGAATAGTGTTTAGCATCACTTTTAGCAATTCAAGGTAGAGGTGAATGAACCTATGCAGGTTTAAAACCTCTTCTTTCTAGTTCCTCACTCTGTCACTAAAGACTTTTTTTGCAATTTCTCATCGTAATAGGCTGTTTTTCATCACGCCAATCTGTCATGAAACGGCCTACTTTCCTGCACTGAAGTATGCAGTGCGGAAATAGTCATTACGCAACTGAAACCAGTGCTGTAATGATTCATTACGCAACGCTTTCTCATTACGCATTGCTCATTACGCATCGCTTTCTCATTACGCAACTGTTTTGCGTAATGAATCATAAACACAACAATTTGTCAGAAATTGTAAAATAATGGTGAATGCGTTACGATCAAGTGGTCTTCTACGAAATTGCAAAAAAAAATTGTACGTAACTCGTTGCAGAACTCGATTTTTACAGCACACGTCGTAATTATCCTACGAGGCTTGCCGAAAATTTACGACTCGTGTTGTAAAAATCATCATTCTACAACTTGTTCCGTAAACTACTATTCACGCACCTTTTTGAACTGCATAACTTTTTGGAGAAAGGGATCATTCGGGGAAACGAATTATTTAGGAAATAAGCATTTGGAAAAAAGGGCATTTCAGGAAATTAACATTCGGGAAAGGGTAGCACAATCAACTAAAACATGTGCAAAATTTAATGCAAATCGAAGATGATCGAGTTCTGTGACTTTCATCCATAATGAGTCGAAAAGATGAAGAATCGTGATTGATGTTCTTCGTTTTGGATTTAGTTTCACAAATGGTTTTGGAATTATAGAAACAAAAAAGTTTGCAGTTCAGATACTTTTGAATAGGTCTTTCATACAAATTTATTTGAAAAAATGTAGCTATGGAACCTTTCAAACCATTGTAAGCCTTTTTAAGCCATTTTAGGCAGTTTTAAGTCATTTCGAGCCGTTTTGTGTCGTTTTGAGGTGAAGACGAACCAAAGTCAAACCTTAAATTTTCAAGAGCACAAATCTGGAGAACCGTACATCGTTTTAAGCTGAAAACTTGATCGATTGGTCACCACCAGCAAGTAATCAATAGATAAAAAATTCAGCTTAAAAGGATTTTCGGTTCTTCAGGTATGTGCTCTTGAAAGTTTGAAGTTTGGTTTCGACGCATCTTAACCTTAAGCCAGAATTAAACAAATTAAAAAAAAAACTTCATCATAAGCCAGACCTAAAAGAAGGTCAGGAAAGATTGAATTATAAAAAAGATATAATTTTCTTTTTCAAATCCTCGTTGTTTCCTTGATTAATCCGGTAGAGTTTTCCAAATTTTTACGGTTTTTAGATTGTGCTTATAGGACATATCCCATTCTTGGTACTTTTGATTCACTTCGACAGGGTGGCTTTTTAATGTTACCAATCTCGTATATTCACTAATAATATGCCAAGTTTTAGACAATTTGGGCGATAAAAACCCGAAGTAAATCATCATCATCAAGGTGCCCAAGAAGTTTTTTACCTTAATTAAAATTCCTAATTCTTTAAAGTAAACAAGTTAAAGTTAAGATAGTACAAAGCCACACATGTGGAGGTTAGTATCTCTTGCTTACTTGCAATGTTTATTCGAATAGTTAACAGGGCTGGTAGCGATCAGATAGAAAAATAATAGTGAATTTAGTGACCAAAATGATTGAAATAGTGACCAAATAGCGACCTAAAATTGACTTCAAAACTACAAGTATTAGTCATGAAATAGACTAGGAATGAAAATAACCACATTACAAATTGGAAGAGTTTATAACGTAGAGAACAGTAGCAATTTGAAATACTTCTTCTTCTTCTGTCCGGGATAAGCCTTAATTGACATAATTGGTAAAAAAGATGGCCTAATGGAGATTTCACTTCTCATTTTTACGAGACGAATATTAGCTTGGAATAGAATACTATTTTATATTTCCAATTGGTAGATTAGCAAATACATGAGCTTCGCAAAGCAAATTCGTGATACAACTTTTAGCCGGTTTACGAGGAGCTTACTGACCAATTTCAGTGCGATTTTAAAGTAGAGGTAGAACAAAAATTAGTTTGCGCAATTTCTAAAAAAATGGTGGAATGTATCGATGAAAAATTGTCATTTATATTGAACAAAATCGTGTATGAATTTCAGAACATTCACAAAAAAATCCAGGCCAGGCATTGCAGAATTCGTTCTCATTTGATTTTAAAACACGATCAAAGCTAACGAAGAAAACATCCCATCTGTGTCGGTTTATGATCGGCAATCTTTCGCAAGTTGTAACAAGCTCGATAAATAACAGTCGCGATCGAGAGCAATGATAAAACCCGTTTTCTCGCTTATTTACCATTGGGGTTTAGGTATTTTATTCTACTGACATGATAAACCATCACCGAACATCCTATAACAATAGCAGGGTGGCCACCAAATTTCGGTTATGAAATTCCCGCTTTTCCCGGTATATTTTACATAATTTTCCCGGTTTATAATTTATTCTTTCCAACGACTTTAATTGACTTTTTCTATATCAAAAATCTTTTCCATGGAAAGCACCGCAACATTTTTTTTAAATCTGTTTAAATTTTTTTACAGTCAACCCTCCATGAGTCGATATTGAAGGGACCATCGACTCATAGAAATATCGAGTCATGGAGCAGCAATGCTATGGAAAGCTGCTTGAAGGGACCATCATAGTAACCACGAAATTTGATCCTTAGTATGGTTCCATGAGTCGATATCGAGTAATGGAACATCGACACATGGAGGATTAACTGTAGTTATTTTTCCATAGCAATTTGATTGTTTATCAATAGTTTCACTATTGGAGAAATATGTTGAGTGTTCTAATCTATATAGAATCTTATTCTGAAAACTATGGCTTAGTATTAGACTGGCCCAGCTCAGTATGAGAGAAAAATAAAGTTGTATGATTCCACGGGGCACCCTCCAGGATAATTTCTTGGGATTAGACGAAGCCTTTCTGAAAAATTCAGCTCATTTGGTCGTTCCATGAGCTGGCGCAATTGAATTGAAGTTAATATGGGATTTTCAGCTCAAACATATGAGCAACAGCACATCATCTACTACCCAGAATGACAAAAACACTACTTGATGTAATAGCGAAGAATATTGTTAAAGGTTGTACCATGATCAAAACTAATAAAGTTGATGTTTTAACCATCTGAAGTATATCATGCAATACTGCTTGTATTTCTTCAACATAGCATGGAGGTAGCCACTAAGCGCATCATAGCCACCTATGACGCTGAGCGAGCTGAGGCACATGTCGCATGCATATAAGTGACTGTACGGGAGTGCTGATCTAAGCCTAACTTTCAACAGCTGAAAAAGTAATGAAAATGAGATTAAAACCAGATACAACCTTCTGCAATTATGTTCATTAGGGTATCAACTAGTGTATTTGTCATTCTGGGCTTATATGAACGCGAATAATTAGTATACGGAACGAAACAGTGACATAGGATCAATTTTCAATATATTTGAGACGAATATTCCATACAAACTTCAAATCGAATGCACCAGCTGGTGAAGCAACTAATTGAGTTGAAATTTTGAGAGAGTGTTTTTCTTACCCTAAGGCTCATATCTAGGGGGTGCCCCGTTGAGTTTTACAACTTTTTTGTTTAAGGGCCAGTCTACTTAGTATAGTAGCTGAATCGATTTGTCTCGCGTTCATCGAGAATCAATGGAGCGCTGGAGCTATCTATCATGGGAAAGATATGGTTAATGGATCATTAAAATAACCAAAACTGCCGCTATGAAAAGCATAGATAGCGCCACCGTAGCCTTGTGTGTTTGACAGAACTGTAATGCTGTCACAATGTTCAATCGCATATACAGTGGCGCCTTTGTTTTGATGCGGTGAGCACTGACGAAAACTACCTTCAATGATCCATTGTGCTAATAAAACAGATCCTACTCTTGACACGACAGGAGTTTAATTTGAATGATATCTGAACCATATTTACCAACAATATGCCCTTTAACCCTCTCTTTCCCATGGTAGCACAGGTGATCCACCGATTTTCAACGAACGCTAGCTAAACCGAATTGGTACGAGTAGCTCAATAATTATTGGAATAAATTTATACGCTCATTTGTCTTATCAAACATCGAAATAAGTGACCTAAGGGTCAAACTATTGAAAAACAATCAACTAACTATTGAAAAACAATCAAAATTTTTTATTGTGATTTTTAATAATATAGCTTATTTGGAACAACTTTTGTTCAAGCACTTTTTTTAGAAACGCCATTTTGATAGTTAAATTGTCGAACAAAGCTGTGGGAAAGAAAGGGTTAAGCTAAACTTCGAAATTTCAAGTTCAAGTTTTAGAATCTAGAGAACCTGACAACCGTTCGCGTTGAAAACAGAGTTGCTTGCTGTCACCATCAACGCTTAAAATTTGCTGATTTGTACAGGCCGACTGCGATAAAATTCGGATCATTCCATATCACATCAACATCATGCTCTCTACTCCATCACCAGTGCATTGATGGCGATAGACTATGGATATCACTAATGGCTCAAGTTTAGCCTTAAATTAAGCAAATAAAATGGCAATCTATCAGTACGATATATTTGATAGTGCTTGCAGACGGATTGAGGGGTCTATTTTATAAGTCGAGTCGACCAAAGTGACTCGACTGGAGTCACTGTCGACCAAAAATTTCACTCGACACGGCCTTGTCACTCGAGTTTTTCGACAGTTGTCACTTTAAGTGACTGGATTACTATGGGAGTCGACGGGTGACATCTGAAATATGCATGCTTACTTTGATCGACAGTGACCACAGATGAGTCACTTGGATCTGCTCGACTTACAAAATAGACCCCTGAAACTGTGTGTTGGTCACTGAAAAACATTAATAGCGTGGGTAATTACCACGTGATCACTCATTCTGCAATGATTGTGATCTAGAGTGCGATGTCGCATCACAGCTGTTGGTTGTCAGATCCAAGTGATATTGATAGTTCGCAACTGATATTGATAGTTTTAGTACATCAGCCATCAGCTGATATGACCGATATTGTGCAACTCTGGTTGAAAATTTGATGGGTTGGTTGCATTCTGGTGATGATAAAACGATCAAAATTTTTAGCTCAAAGCTCTGTTTGCCTCTCTAGACTCATGCTCTTGAAATTTCGAGTTTTGGCTTTGGTTTATAATCATCTCATAATGCATCTTAATGCTGAATTTGAGATAATTTGGCCAACAAAAGCCCTAGGTGCCTAAGTAAATCATCAAGATGCCCAAGTAGTTCTTTGCCGTAATTTAAATTATTTGAATTAGGGTGTTCTATGTATTTTGGACAGAGCGTTACGCGTATATAATTTGGCCACCTCCATTTGATTTTGCCGTAAATGGTCAAATTATATGCGCGTAACGGTCTGTCCAAAATACTTTGATCACCCTATTAATCCTTTTAATTTTGTTTCATAAAGCAAATAAGTTCAAGATATGAATGAAACAAGGCCAAACACGTAGAAGCTAAGTGCTCACAACTTTAATAACACCGAAAATTATCATTTTTGACATCCACCCACCCTCTCGTAATGCCTTTTGTATGGATATTTTACAAATTTTATATGAACTGTAATGGTTTGATCGTTATTAAGATCGTAAATGAGCCAATATTTAAAACATCGTCAATTAGATAACTAGTGACATATTAGAAGCTTTCATAAATAGAGACATGTTTTCAAGATTAGTTGTGGTATTCAGCAATTACAGAAGAGTGCTAAGCCAATCCGCAATAAGTAATTAAACCTTGGTTTAAAACGTCTAGTAAAACAAGTTAGAGAAAAGTTCAAAAAATTTTAGCCCTGGTAGTTCGAGAACAAAAATTCTAAAAAAAATTTTCGAAACATTGCTAAGAAAATAGTGAAACATTTTAAAGAAATATGGTGCAGCATAGTAGAAATTAATTCATTGGTGTTTGAAAGATACTTGTTCAAAATTGCTGCTGTCTCACGGAAATGTCATTAAACATAACTACTTTCTATAACTTATTTTGGAGGTTGGTTTGCGGATTACAGCTTGAAGATGTTCGTTCAAAACGATTTTCCCGGTGATCTTCTCGAATTCCCGGTTTTTCCCGTCTTTTTCCCGGTGGATTCAAATCCCCGTCTTTTTCCCGCTTTTCCCGCTTTTCCCGTTTTTCCCGGTTCGGTGGCCACCCTGCAATAGTGCCCCCAGGTTTGGAGCTTGTTTAGATAGGTTTTATCATACACTGTTGCCCCCCCCCTCATTGAAATCAGAGGTGTAGCTGAAGATGGTAAACCGACACTCATGATGTGTTGTGGATCATGATTGTTTCAGAGAGCGATAAGTGATAGATATTTCCAATTTTCAAAGAATTCAACCAGAATCCAGAATTGAAAAACTAGAGAAAATAGATACTCAGACTAAATTTGTGACTAAATGTCTATGAAATGAAACCCCTTCTTCCAAATAAACAGTACAGATAAACATACAAACCGAATAAGATAAATGTTGTGCATAAGTAATTAGAAAATTATTTCATGCGTACATTTCACGTTCAATGACCCTGAAAATGGCATATTTTGCATACTCAGGTTATAAAAAAAACAGTAAATGGTTGAAAACGCATATTTGTTGCTGAAATTAATGAATAGTTGGTTTGACGCTAGGGAATCTCCACTGATATCTCTATTGAATCATTGTTATTGTCTAACAATGTTCAAGTAGTCATTATAAAAACTTGTTCTTGAAAAACCCTCAAGGGTCAATCAATGGAAAAAAATGTAAAACTTTTTTGTTGGAATTTCTAATGTAATTTCTTAAATGACTTCTAAATAAGTACTCGCATTTCCAACTTTCCAGAACCAACTTTTACTATGGTTCTCTAACTCGATATCGAGATGCAAAATATCAAATAAGGGAAAGTTAACTGTAAAATGTAATGATTCAAAAAAAAAATGGTAAAAACGTTGCTCTTAGCAATTTTTTTTTTAAATAAGATTTTCATCAGGGTAGTTTACCTGAAACATCTGTGTCTTGTCAAGAATCTAGGGTGGACATTTGAAAGATATTAAAAATGGGGGTTCTGTATAATTTAATGTTTACGGTTTATTTTTGAATTCTTCATGACAAAAAATAACAATCGGGACGGGGTTGGTGGTCTAATGGCTACCGCTTCTGTTTCATAGGCAGAAGGTCATGGGTTCAATCCTAGGCCCGTTTCTTTCCTCATACTTTGTAGTAGTATCTTTCACTTGATTGTATCTGTCCACTCTTAATCTATCACAGTTGATCTATTCGTTCATAGCATTTGCTAGAACCAGAGACGAATAACAAACCGTTCCCCTACGCTTCCATTCTTCCATCATTATAGCACGCCTGATACATAAGCAGTCTGCTAACCAAACAGCAAGGCGCTTTGCCATAAACTTACCACCCCTACACCTTCCAGCATGAACTGGCGTAGACGCAGTGGTATATACGGTCTTCTGTGGGAGCCAGTTTATTGCATCATAAAGTCCTCCCCCTTCCCCTCATTGGTCTACATTCTGACGTGGCAGGCGCCATTGTTGCCTAAAAATAGAAGATCACCAGCACTTTTACATTGAGGGTGTCTGTTAATCCCAAACATTCATCTGGTTCGTTCGTTGTGTAAGTGCAGCTGATCTGGCGATACTGGAGTAGCAACCACGGGCGACCAATCAAGCTCAAAGCTCAAGCTCATGCTCTTCATGACAAAAAATAAATATTTTATACAGTATATTTTTTTACCTTTCCAAAATGGTTAGCTACAACTCTTTCATAGAGTATTTGTCTCTAAAACCAACAGTTTCGGAGTTATAATTATTCAAATAAATTTCATGCAAAAAACATCCAGACCTCTCAAAAGTTACTCTTGAGTCAAAACAGTCGCATTATCTATGAAAAATATCTATTCTAGGAAATATAAAACTGGGTAAAAATAGTAACTTTAGAGAACATGTGTCTGAAAAAAATAGATAAAAAAGAGTCTAAATAATTCCTTCTAGTGATACGACCAAGGCATAGCTATGTCAAATAATTCTGTTATGGATTTCATCCTAGGAATTCCATTAAAAAATCCCTTGGGATACTTTTATGGATATAATCAGTAAGTATACTGAAGGCCTCTTCAAAATTATTTCAGAGATTCCTCGAGATTTCTTCCTGAATTTTCTCCAGGAAATTCTCAGTTCTCTTAAAATGTATACAATAACACTTTCATAAAACTGTCTTGAGGAAATACAATAGATTTTTTTTTTGGAGAGTTCCTAAAATTTTCTTCTAGAATTTAGTTCAAAATCTGCTCAAGATATTACCCGAAAAGTTCTATTATGATACCACTAGTGTGGGGTTAGGGAAACACCAACTCTCGAAAGCAAACTCGAATTCTCGTGCAAGGTTAGCTTCAAGCTAGAATATTGTAGTTTTATTTAATTATTCAATTTCAAGAAATGTAATTGTGTAGCACTTACAAATTTGGTGACCGTCTAGTCAAACCCAGCAAGTTTGGGCCGCGAATTCCCTCAATTACAATTAACTGGTCACCTATATAACGACGCAATTCAACTGGGATTCTTGGGAAACAAATAATAACAACTTACGATCTACTTCGATGAATTTGACGAATTCAATGATGGATCTACTTTTGGGATAGGCTTAAGAAATAGAATATTCAATTTATGCACGAAAGCTCAATCTAGAATAGAATTTCAAAATTAGGATAACAAATTTCACTATCGTGAGTTTACGAACTGTTTAGGTGACATTGCAATTCATTACTTTGTTGAACATCATGACTTTCTATCTTAATAACTGTCTGACAGAGCGTCAGTTATGTCATTCTTCTTCTCTTTGCTCGCTGTCATTGGCAAGTGTTGTGCTGCAACGGCCTAATCGAGGGGTCTTGTCGGCACATACCCCCGCCCGTAAACCTTGGTGTGGACCTGGAATATCCAGAACACTGGATAGAGGTTTACGATCCTCCACGACATCGAGAACAGCTAGTTTTACAGCTGCTCTTCGGAAGACCCCTGTCGACGTTCGCACAGAAGCCTGCCGTACTCTACCATCTCTCCCAGGATAAACCTCTTCTATACGGCCTCGAATCCACTGGTTGATTTGCCGTCAACCACTAAGACCAGGTCTCCTACTGCAATATCCTTGACGTCCTGGAACCATTTACATCTACGTGTAATCACCGGCAGATATTCCTTCAGCCATCGGTTCCAGAAGTCGCTGGTGATGTATCTGGCTAGCTTCCAGCTGCTACGAAGGGTTGAACGAGTGTCCATGGTCTCCGTAGGCATGAATTTCAAGCCGGACGAATTGCCCAAAAAAAATGATTGGGCGTCAAAGCTTCTTGATCCGCAGACTCTAGCGGGACGTATTTCGGAGACCTTGCGTTGATCATTGCCTCCGCCTCGAGAAGAATCGTTTCTAACGTTTCGTCGTCCGGTCTACGTGGTCCATCCATTATTGCTCCGATTGCCACCTTGACTGAGCGCACAAGTCTCTCCCATGCCCCACCCATGTGCGGCGTAGATGGTGGGATAAACTTCCAGGCTGTCTGCGATGTTGTGAGCTTTTCAGCCATGGCCCTCTTTGTTGCTTTGGTAAGTGTTTCCAATTCGTTACTTGTTCCTTGGAAACATGTGGCGTTATCCGTCCAGAATTCCCTCGGCAAACCGCGGCGAGAGACGAAACGTTGAACGGCCATGATACACGACTCCGTGCTCAAACTATGCACCAGTTCTAGGTGAAAAGCTCTAATGGTCAGGCAGGTAAAGAGTGCCACCCACCGCTTGACGTTACTTCGTCCTACCTTAACGAGCACTGGGCCAAAATAGTCCAACCCAGTGAAAGTGAATGGTTGATTAAATGCTGCCAGACGCATTTCTGGTAGCGGAGCCATCGCGGGTGGTTTCGGGGCTGCCTTTGCGATGCGACAAACTACGCAGTTTTTTGTGGCTTTATCCACCAATCTCCTCAGTGCCGGAATGTCAAAACGTTGGCGGATTTCGTTAACGACGGTCTCACGGTTTGCGTGCCGGAAACGGCGGTGGAACCAGTCTACAATCAGAGTGGTGATCGCATGCTGCTTTGGAAGAATTACAGGATACTTCGCTTCCATCGCTACGTATGGTGCAGCGCCAATTCGACCACGACTCCGCAGAGTTCCTCTCTCGTCAATGAAAGGCCATTTAGCGTAGATACCGCTGGACTTCTCCACCACTAGGTGACGACGATCCGGCGGGCCTTGGGATTTTTTTAGAACGGCGATTTCATCCGGGTAAGTTTCAGCCTGGGCTAGCTTCTACAGCATTTCTTCCGTGCTTCTTTTGGCGAACATTGTCGAGGAAACGTAGCACGTATGCTGATGAACGGAGGAGCCTCGTCCAACTGCTGAACCGATCGAAGTCCACAATGGGATCAAAATGAACGAAGTTGAAGTATGCAGGTCGTAACTCTTCGTTCGTTGAAGTGGTCGATCGTTGTTGAGGCCAGGTCTCTTCCGGTTAGTGGATGAAGCTCGGCCCGTGGTACCAAGGGTTTTCCACGGTTAACTGTGGACTTGTTCCCCACTTGGTAGCCAGATCGGCGACGTTAAACTTCGTCGGCACCCACCTCCACTCCGGTTGCTCTGTGGAAGCAAGAATTTCGCCGACGCGGACGGCGACAAACTTGTGGCAACGTCTGTGGTCATTGGAGCGAATCCACGCAAGCACTGTACCCGAATCGCTCCAGCAGAAGCGACGGCTGATCGGGAACTCGTGCTGACTTTGAATAGTGTCTAGCAAACGAACACCGAGTACGGCCGCTTGCAACTCAAGTCTTGGGATCGACTGTCATAAAGCTGTCAAGGTAATCGTCCACATAGTGTTTGTTCTGGATAGCCGCTGCTGCTCGAGGGTATTTGTTGGAGAACTCCTCTGCGTTCAAGTTCTTGATGTACTGTGCGGAGGCTGGGGAACAGGTCGAGCCAAATGTGGCGACGTCCATCACATACACTCGGGGTATATCGCACGGGTTGTCGCGGAACAGAAACCGTTGGGATTGGCTGTCCGGTGCGCGGATCTTTATCTGATGGAACATCTCCATAATATCTCCGCACACCACGACAGGAAAATGACGAAACTGACGAAGTACTTGAGGAAGTGGGGAAAGCAAGTCCGGCCCCTTGAGCATCTTGGAATTGAAGGAAACGTTGTTCACTTTAGCCGCTGCATCCCAGATTAGTCGCACCTTCCCGGGTTTTCTGGGATTCGTAACAACGCCCAGCGGGAGGTACAACACTTGATCAGCCGGAACTGAGGTCAGTTCAGCCAGGCTCGCTTTGTGGGTGTATCCTTTATGTTCGTATTCTACGATCTGTTCTCGCACTCTTCGCTGCAACTCTGGATCCTTCTGCAGCTTCCGTTCTAGAGCTTCCAGCCGACGAACAGCCATGGGGTAGCTATCGGGAAAGTTTGGTTTGTCTGTTTTCCAAAGCAGCCCGGTTTCGTACCCACATCCAGGGGGCACACGATTCGTTGTGCCCCTCAGCAGCTGTCTGGTACGCTTATCTTCCTCTGACTCTGTAGTCTGAAGTGGATGCAAAATGTCTGCGGTCTCTAGGGTGAAGTAGTCACGAAGCTGCTCGTTCAATTCCCGATCCGAATCTGATACATCTCCGACGTGAAAGCTAACGATTGCAGTTTGAGGCGACTGCCAGGGTACGCAACCGTAGATGCTCCACCCTAGTCTACATTTCGCCCCGATTGGATCCTTTGGTCCCCCTTCTCGCAGCTTTAGCGGAACGCACAATCTAAGATTGTCCAGCCCTATCAACAACTTAGGTTGGACTAGTTCGTAGTCTTCTAGGGGGAGACCACGAAGATGAGCAAACCGATTGGCCAGTTCACCGTATTTGAGAGATTGTGAAGGTAAGACAAGTCGGCTTACGGTACGAGCATCGACTAATCTGTACCGGTGGTCGTTGCCCTTGCCTGCAATTTCAATTTGGACACGGTGGGATTTCGACTCTTTCCGTTTTACGTTTCCGGTCCATTGGAGTGTTAGTGGCTCTAGCTGACCTCTTGCTCCGAGCTGCTTAGCGACTGATTCCTCCAACAGAGTGTAAGAGGAGCCTTCGTCGATGAAGGCAAATATTGTTTGCGATGTACTGCCACTGAAGAGAACGACGGGGACAATGCGAAAGAGCGGCCATTTCAAGTCTTCCAACAGCACGTGACTCGCTGACATTCCTACGTTTCCAGGGGAGGAAGAGGTGATGTGTAGGAGAGTGTTATGCTTTTGCCTACATCCTTCGACACCACATCCATTCCAGGAACGGCATGGCCATTTGCCGTGACTGTTGAGGCACGTTCGACACAAATCCTTAAGCTGTACCAGTTTCCAGCGTTCATCCAGAGTATCGCCCTTGAACTGATGGCATTCCGCCACTCGATGTCCACTCCGACCGCACGCTGCACACGGCTTGCTAATCTTCAAGGAGGTGAGAGGATTCGGCCCACCGTTTGTTGCGGAAGTTGTCCACGAGGATGACCCTTCATTGGTCGAAAGAGGCAGTCGTTCACCAGAATGTGTGTAGATGTTACCGGACTCCCTGGATTTCTGTTTGTCGTTTCTCACTGTTGTGCGTTCACCAGGAAGGTCAAAAGACACCTCACTCGCCGCCGTTACCAGCCCGGCCATGTAGTCCCCGAAGGTTTCGAGGGTCGCCGGAAGATTTTTGTTTTTATAGATTGCCCAGTCAATCCGCATTGAACCAGGGAGTTTTTCTACAAGTTCCTGCATCAATGCCGGATTCGAAAGATGATTTTGCTGGTTTGCCGCTTTTAGATGATCGACTAGATTTTGGACCGACAGACCGAATTGTATTAGTGTCTCTAAGCGATCGTGTCGAGGAGCTGGAACCTGGCGTATTTTCGTCATCAGTGACCGAATGAGAAGTTCTGGTCTACCATACAGTGTACGCAGGGTGTTAATTACATGCGGTACACTTGCAGGTAAGAGTAATCGGCTACGGACCGACTCCAGAGCGTTTCCCTTCAAACATCGTTGAAGCCGGACAAGATTCTCGGCCTCTGAGTATCCACAGGTGGCAGTGGACTGTTCGAAATTGCTAATAAATATCGGCCAGTCTTCTGGGTTTCCTCCGAAAGTGGGTAGGTCCTTGCCCAGAACCTGCCGCGCGGCGATTTGCACTTGCGTGAGCGTGTGAGTCGCTGGACGGATGGGCAACGAGTGCGTCAGAGCATTTTGCGTCACTTGGGCTGGTGGGTTCGGTAAACGGGGAAGATCTGATACGATCGTAAGCGCTTTTATATCAGGGTACTCGATTGCTGGGTCTATGGGATCTTCTAGTGGATCGTGATCGGCTGGATGTTGCTCCCCATTCTCGTCGTCCTCCAGAGCTCCTCTAGATCCTCCAACATCGTTCTGAAAATTCAGCCACTTGTTCACCCTTTCGTTCGAATCTTGGATCGTACTGCTCCTGCTACTCGTCGACGCTGCCTCTCGGATGAGGGCCTGGCGTTTTTCAAGTGACTCCTTCCGGATCTGCATCTTCTTTCGTTTTAGCTCGAGTTCCTCCTGCAGTTTTCGTTCGCGCATCTTGCTTTCCTCTTCCGCTAGCCGCCGCTTTTCCTCCAGTCGGCGTTCCTCTTCGACTAGCTGACGCCTTCTTATATCCTCCTGCTCCTGTAGTGCTTCTTCCTGCATCCGCTGCTGTTCAGCGACGAGCTTCAACTCTTCCTCCAACAGTTTAGCACGGATATTGGAAGTTACACTCTTCGGTGGATCGAGAAGAGTTTTCCCTTTCTTCGAAGCTGTTTTAGAACCTCCTTTAGAGGTTTTCTTCTTATACCTATCACCGAGGGGCACTTCCAGCACACCTCCGACAGAAGGCCCCTGCTTGGCCGCGCACTTCCTACAAACATACCTGACATCGGGATGTTTTACACTACTGTCAACTCCTGCGCAGCCGAAGTGCTCCCACAATTTGCAGACACTGCACTGGACCATCTCGCTCTCCGCCGTATCAGGACGATCGCATGACTGGCAGTTCCGTGAGGCAGCAGGGTTGTGGGACTCCTGGTCTTCCATCCTTGCTTACTACCACAAATTTCTTGAAGTTTTGTGGGGTTAGGGAAACACCAACTCTCGAAAGCAAACTCGAATTCTCGTGCAAGGTTAGCTTCAAGCTAGAATATTGTAGTTTTATTTAATTATTCAATTTCAAGAAATGTAATTGTGTAGCACTTACAAATTTGGTGACCGTCTAGTCAAACCCAGCAAGTTTGGGCCGCGAATTCCCTCAATTACAATTAACTGGTCACCTATATAACGACGCAATTCAACTGGGATTCTTGGGAAACAAATAATAACAACTTACGATCTACTCCGATGAATTTGACGAATTCAATGATGGATCTACTTTTGGGATAGGCTTAAGAAATAGAATATTCAATTTATGCACGAAAGCTCAATCCAGAATAGAATTTCAAAATTAGGATAACAAATTTCACTATCGTGAGTTTACGAACTGTTTAGGTGACAATGCAATTCATTACTTTGTTGAACATCATGACTTTCTATCTTAATAACTGTCTGACAGAGCGTCAGTTATGTCATTCTTCTCCTCTTTGCTCGCTGTCATTGGCAAGTGTTGTGCTGCGACGGCCTAATCGAGGGGTCTTGTCGGCACAACTAGAAATAATCACATAGATTATACCTGCGATGTATAGTATATTCCTTCAGAGATTCTTCCAAGAAATTCCCAATAAACTTCTACAGGAATTGAGCATGAGCATGGTTAATTACCCTTGGTTGCTACTCTATTAATGCAAGAATAGCTGTACTTACACACAGAGAACCAAAAGACTCTACTCACGATCAATGTGTAAGTACAGGACCAGGTGCTCCCATTATTATAACAAACAACAACGGCATCGTCAGCGTCCGAATGCAGGCCAGTTCGGGGATGAGAGGGAAATGTTGACGCGTTACTTGCTTTATGGAAGCCAAAAAGTCCTCTGCACTTCCACAACAAAAAACTTGGAACGAGGTTACGTTCCTTTGATTTGGATATTCTTCAGGGCTCGAAGGGCCAATGCCGCAATTTTTACACGTGTTAATAAGGCAACCCCAATAAACTTCTACAGCAATTGTTATGAAATTATTGAAACAAAATCCTAAAATAAACGGTACGGTTATACCTGCACCGCGGTATGTTCAAAGGCAATAT
Organism: Aedes aegypti; assembly: GCF_002204515.2. NCBI lineage: Eukaryota > Metazoa > Arthropoda > Insecta > Diptera > Culicidae > Aedes > Aedes aegypti. The sequence goes on along the minus strand of NC_035107.1, from coordinate 59,427,088 downwards.
TCAATCACTAAGGAAATTTCATGAGAAATACCTGACAGAATCTTCGAAGAAACTTTCGCACTCTAGAGAAAATCTTGGGAAGTTTTCTTGATAAATTGGAAAATTGGAATCGGAAAAATCAACATGCACTGGATAATTTTCTGGGGGAATCCCATAAAAAACTTGAACAGAGTTTCTGAAGAAGTGAGAACAGTAATAATTGAACATATTACTGGAATTAATGAGTTATTGAAAGATCTCTTGGAGTAATTACAAAAGCAAAAAATGAAGCTCCTGACATTTTCTTTAAGCATTCTAAGGATAATATCTGGAGGTTTGAGCTACTGATCCATTTACAATCGATATATCTAAAATGATAACTTGTCTCGTCGAGAAGTTGTACTGTTTTGGATTTCAGTTCGTTCGTTATGCACGAAAATAGGAAACACTCTTCATATTGGTACGTATAACACAAAAAAAAATCAGCACAATTATATAAACGTTATTGGAGGGTTGAAAATACAGGTATTAGTACACGACACTGAAGACGGCCTTACAGTTGAGGTCGAAATACGCGTATCTGTCAAAAGATACAATCTCTAGTGGAATTAAATGGAATACAGTAATGTTCCGATTTTGTCAACCCCATGCTGAATTTAGGGTTGACATAAGCGGACAAGAGCTAAAATCGGGAAAAAAAAGTTTCGGCTGGTTTCGAGTTTTATTTCAACTTAAGGACATAGTTTTATGATTTTGTTAATTTAAACATTGTGTTTTTTATTTCAATTATCTATGTACCGTAATCCAAGGTAACATTGATCAGTTTCATCAATAATTATTGAAAATTTAAAATTTCAAAATTTTGGTCTTTAAACGATTGTATAGACGTGGCCAAGGTCATGATTGACTTTATGCATCCAATATTGCTAGTATAGACGAGCTAACTCTGATTAAAATAAATATAAATTTTAAGGCTGACAAAATCGGGCAAAGAGGAGGCTAAAATCGGGTTATTATTGTAGTACTAAATTCGGTTTTTCATCTACTTAATCTCTCATTGTCACAGGTTCTTTAAAGCGAGGATTAACAGTTTTTGGAAAATTGTTCCCAATGTAAAAAAAATAGTAAAAATTAGTTTTTATTGGTTCAGATGCTAAAAAGTTCAATAGTTCACGTAGGTAAAATGTTTTCTGCATAATTTAAATTATTAATTAATAATTTAACTATTTAATCCAACACTGATCCATAACTGTAGGGTGACTGTAATACCCTTTAACTAACGTCGGCTTGTTCGGAAGGCAAGTGAACGCCCCAACCGCCGCGGAACCAACTTACTAACTCACAGGCCCAGTCAATTTCACGTAAATAATTCATATGACTGCTTCCCACTTCCGCCCGTTCCGTGCGTTATCGCGTCAGGCCGTCCGTGATCTATGATGGATTTAGAAACTACACTTGCAAAGTAGGCCTTTTTTGTTGGGCGTTTGATATACGCAGTGCGTCGTTAATCTGCGTTCATTAACCGTGCAGTCGTCGTCGTAGTAGGCCTCACTGCACTTGGACAACTTGGATCACTTTTCACTGGGCAGGAAATGCACTTTTCTCCACCCAATGCATTTTTTCGCGTGCCGAATGCTTTTGACGTTTGTCACTTCCCCTCACACTTTTGCCGATTAACCCAATTCACTGGCGTTGGAATGACGTTTCCGTGCAGCTCCAGCTGACTATCACATTTGATTATTAAGAACTAAAAAACACCGAACTGCAAAACTTATTAACAACCACCATATGACGGACCGCAGTGCAATTACTAAACAAATTAATCCCGAACAACTAAACAACAACGAGAACGAGCAACAAGATTAACATCAACAACAACTAGAAGATAGAAGAAGCGCGGCACGGAACAAAAACTAAAGCTCGCATCCGAACGCGTTCGCCACCGGGAGCCGATTGATGAATTTTCAGTGGAGCTCATCGCCCGAACTGAACTGGGTAGGCCCTGCGTCCGATGCACCCGGCCCCACACACGGGTGAACCCGCCTCACTCACCACCGATTCGTTCGTTGGTACATTCTCACCTTAATCCGCCTATAAATGGGGAGTCGAATAAAAAATATACACCGGCGCTCTGCTATCAGCAGCAGCACAGGCAAATTGACGAACAATTTTGCCTTAAATCAAAAATTCTTGATTTAAATGCAAAAATCTTGGTTTGAATTTAAAATTCTTGATTATAATTAAAAATTCTTGAATTTAATTCAAAATTTTCGATTTTAATTATTATCTTAATTAATTTTAGTAATTAATATCTTGATATCGAATTAGAGACCCATAGCAAAAGTTGGTTTCATGGCTACCTCGATGGTCCCTTGGATCCGATGGTTTTGTGGTCTGTAACTCGATACGTCCCTAACTCGATGGTCCCTTTAATATCGAGTTATGGAAAGTGGACTGTGTAGTCGAAAATTCTTGTTTTTAATTCAAAATTCTGAATTTTTATTCAAAAAAATTGAATTTGTTTCAAAAATCTTGATTTTAATTCAAAATTATTTATTTTTATTTTTTTTTTTATAAAAAAAATCTGTTTTTTTTTTAATTAAAAATTAAAAATTCTTTTAATCGAAAATTTTTGATTTTATTTCGACTTTTTTGATTTCTATTCAAAATTCTATTTTTTATATAACATTCTTGAAATAAAAATTTAGTTTAAAAAAATTATTCCTGTTAGAAGAAATCTATTTTTTTTAACAATTCCAGTATTGGAAAACAATCCTCATGGCATCTCTGCCGCCATATCAGGAGCCAGCCGGCAGTCGGTCAGTGAGCATCGGGAGCAATGAAACAGCATTTATTGTTTTTGCGGGTCGGCTACGAAGTTCTGATCGAGCCAGAACAGCGATGATGATGATGTGATGGTATGTTTAGCAGGAGATAGTGCATACACTGGTGTGAGTGGTTAACGTTTTTCCGCCATCCCTCCTCACTTTCCCGATGATATTCCGTTGATGGGAGGTAGTTCCTTTTAGGGTACGTTGGAATGATGGGTGGCGAATGGGGTTGTGCACTTCCGTTCGAAGCTTTTCTGAATGCGACCCGTAGCAAATCGGTTTTACGTGTGAACGTGTCGTTTTCCGGCTATTTGTCGTCACCAGCTATCGAGTTGCCGGCCGGGGTGGTTTGTTGATTGTTGATGAAGCTTAAGACAAATGGATGGGCGATAGGGTGGATCGACGAGAGCGAAATACAAATAAGAATAATTCAATAGTTCTTTCGAATACCGCCAAAAGATTTTTTTTATGTTTTAACACAACGTGTTTTTGTAGTGTTAGGGGCCTTCCTTAGCCGAGTGGTTAGAGTCCGCGGCTACAAAGCAAAGCCATGCTGAAGGTTCGATTCCCGGTCGATCCAAAATCTTTTCGTGATGGAATTTTTTTTTACGTCCCTGGACATGAAGTATCAGTGTACCTGCCACAGGATAGGTGAATGCGAAAATGGCTACTTTGGCAAAGAAAGCTCTCAGTTAATAACTATGGATAATAAGCTGAGAAGCAGGCTTTGTCCCTGTGAGGACGTAATGCCAAGAAGAAGAAAAAGAAGAAACGCTTACTGTGGAAGTGCTTAACAAGATTACTAAGCTGTGACGCAGGCTCCATTCCAGTGCAGGGATCTCTGGACAAGTTCCAGAAAGAGCATCTGGATGAATTCTCGCGCAACGTTTCTAAAGGACCTATCTAACATTGAGAGGCTCTCTTTGTTTACTTTCTCTTCAATCAATAACTGAGTCACATTAACCTCTTCTATTGCATTTTTTGTATGAAACGCTAGTCAAGGTAATTGCCTTTCGACCTATAGTGAAAAACTTCCCAAAAGCTTTAGTATTCCACTGTTAAAATCAAAAGAGAGCGAGGGAGAAGAGAATCTCTCATTTGTACATACGTGCTTTAGTAATGTTTAGCGAGAATTCCTTGAAAACAAGGGAATCACGTCGATATATGCATCCAGGATTATATAGAAAGATTCTTGCATGATACTTTTCAGAAATTCCTAGGGAAGAAGGAATTAGTGATAAATCTAAATATTGGGCGAAATTCTGATCCGAACAATTAATAAGAAATCGCCTAGAAAAACCCTTGGAAATTAAAAAAAAAAACCTGTGGAATCTAGAGAAGTATTCGAGAAGTACAGCATGAATATCAGTGGGATATTATAGCGAAATCTCTCTTCCTCTTGAGGAATCTCTGGAGAATCCTTGAAGAGTTGATAGGAGAAATTCTGAGGGAATTGCTGCATGAATCCTTTACAAATTTCAGTAAAAATCCTTGGACACATTACCGGGATGTATAGAAAGCTATCTGATGGAATTTCAGGGGAAATTTATGGAAGGATTTTTGGAGGAGCAACTAGGGAAATCTCTAGAGTAACTACAAATAAGATAGGAAGAACACTTAAAAACATTTTTCAAAGTTTTCCTGGATTAGTATCTGCAGGAGCCGTTAAACGAATTCATACCAAGAGAGACATTTTTAGAAATTGCTACAGTAAAAAAGAAAATCCCAAAGAAATTCCTTGTATAAAATCTTAAAGAAATACACGGAGGGATCCAAAAGGTATACTGACACAATTATCAGAGAAACCCGACGAAACGATTAGAGAAAATCTGAAAAAAAACACCTGCAATTTGTTCTTTTGTTTCTAAAGAAATTGCTACAAGCATCTCCGAAAAAAAACTGCCACTGATTTTAATTTTCTAACTGAACAATTGAATCTAATGATTGATGCAATGTTCAAAGTCACCACTATGACTGAAGCAGTCCAAGTTGGTGTAAAATTTACGAATAAAATTGTTATTGGATTACGTTTTTCTAATGGATCCAAATAATAATTTAAATATTTTAATTTGCTCAGACTCATTTTCCCGAAAATAACATTTTCCGAACTACGAAGCAACGTACTAGTACAACCATGCTCTATCCTCCTAAGATAGAAAAGCAGATGGTTAAGCTTGAGTACTGCACACAAAATCGATCAATTTTGATTCCAGAGAGCCACAATTCAAGTTTCGATTAAATGAAATGAGTGAGTGAGTAAGTGCGACTCATTTCACCGAAACTTGAATTGCGGCCCACCGAGATCGAAACTGTTGTATCCCATTTGCAACACTCAAGCCCAACCACCTCCCCCTCCATCTCAGGAATACAACGCACAGTTATAACAGTTCATGGCTTCATAATTCGAATTTCGGGGAAATGAGTCTGGTCAACACTGATTTTAAATTGGAATGCTCGTTCTCTGAATGGTAAGGAGGACGAGCTGTTTAATTTTCTTACGGTAAATAACGTGCATATAGCAGTTATTACCGAAACGTATTTAAAACCTGGATCTAAACTCAAAAGAGATCCTAACTTTTTTGTTTATCGTAACGATCGACTTGATGGGGCATGTGGGGGAGTTGCAATCATCATTCATAGGCGTATAAAACATCAACTGTTTTCATCATTTGAAACTAAAGTTTTTGAAACTTTAGGTGTTTCTGTTGAAACACAGTTTGGTAAATATACTTTCATAGCTGCCTATTTGCCTTTTCAATGCTCTGGACAGCATGTTAATTTGCTCCAAACTGACTTGCGAAAATTGACTCGCAATAAGTCAAATTTTTTTGTCATTGGTGACTTTAATGCCAAACATCGGTCATGGAATAATTCTCAAAGTAATTCCAACGGCAGAATTTTATTTGATGAGTGCTCTTCAGGATATTTCTCAATTCAATACCCTGATAGCCCTACATGTTTTTCCTCTCTAGAAATTCATCTACGATTGATTTGGTCTTAACCGACTCTAGTCATCTTTGTAGCCAATTTGTTATTCATGCTGATATTGATTCTGATCATGTCCCTGTTACATTTCAAATATCCCATGAAGCGATTCTCAATCCTATCAGCTCTACTTTATATGAAACGTATGTTGACTCTAATCTTGATGTTAGTATTTCTTTAGAAACTAAACTTGATATTGAGAATGCTCTTGAAACTTTAACAAATTCCATTGTTGAAGCCAGGAGCATTGCAATTCCAAAATGTGAATTTGAATCCGTAATTATAGACGATGATCTTACTCTTGATTCGTCTTAAAAACGTGAGGAGAAGCTAATTTCAACGCACTCGCGATCCTGCTATGAAAATTATATGGCAGGATTTGCAGAAAGAAATCAAGAAACATTTTGCACAGTTAAGAAAAAAAAATTTTGAAAATAAAATTTCTCAATTGGACCCTGGCTCTAAGCTCTTTTGGAAATTATCTAAAATCTTGAAAAAACCTCATAAGCCAATACCGGCATTGAAAGAGGAAAACAAATTATTACTAACTAATTGCGAAAAAGCTCAAAAACTTGCTATGCAGTTTGAAAGTGCGCACAATTTTAATCTAGGACTTACTAGTCCAATTGAAAATCAAGTTACTCAGGACTTCGAAAATATTCTCAATCAAGAGAACGTTTTCGAAAATGCCTGGGAGACTGATTTGGAAGAAGTGAGAACTATCATTAAAAAAAATCAAAAATATGAAAGCTCCTGGCGATGATGGAATTTTCTACATCCTCATCAAGAAACTTCCAGCAAGTAGCTTATCGTTTTTAGTTGATATATTCAACAAATGTTTTCTATTAGCATATTTTCCTGACAAATGGAAAAATGCTAAGGTTGTTCCAATTTTAAAACCAGACAAAAATCCTGCAGAAGCTTCTAGCTATCGCCCAATCAGTTTGCTTTCCTCCATCAGTAAACTTTTTGAAAAGGTCATTTTGAACAGAATGATGGTCCACGTCGTTGACGTGGACAATTTTTGCCAATGGACAGTTCGGATTCCGCCATGGACATTCGACCACTCATCAACTTTTACGTGTAACAAATTTGATCCGTTCCAACAAATCTGAAGGCTATTCTGCTGATCTTGCTTTTCTAGACATAGAAAAAGCATTCGACAGTGTTTGGCATGAAGGTTTGATTGTAAAATTAAAAAACTTTAATTTTCCAACATACATTGTTAGAATAATTCAAAGTTATCTGTCAAATCGTACACTTCAGGTTAATTATCAGAACTCCAGGTCTGAAAGACTTCCTGTAAGAGCTGGTGTTCCCAAGGCAGCATTTTGGGACCAATATTATACAATATTTTCACATCTGACTTACCTGAGTTACCTCAGGGATGTCAAAAATCTTTGTTTACGGATGACACAGGCCTCTCCGCCAAAGGACGAAGTCTGCGTGTCATCTGTTGTCGATTGCAAAAAAGTTTGGATATTTTTTCTTCATACTTGCAAAAATGGAAGATTTCTCCTAATGCTTCCAAAACTCAACTAATAATATTCCCACATAAACCAAAAGCTCTTTATTTGAAACCTTCAAGTAGACATGTTGTAACGCTGAGAGGGGTTCCAATAAATTGGTCAGATGATGTTAAGTATCTAGGGATTATGCTAGATAAGAATTTAACTTTCAAAAACACATTGAGGGCATTCAAACCAAATGTAACAAATATGTAAAATGTCTCTATCCCCATTATCAACAGAAAATCAAAACTTTGTCTTAAAAACAAGCTTTTGATATTCAAACAAATTTTCAGGCCAGCCATGTTGTATGCTGTACCAATATGGACTAGCTGTTGTAAAACCAGGAAGAAAGCTCTGCAGAGAATTCAAAATAAAATTTTGAAAATGATTCCGAGGCTTCCTTCCTGGTATAGTACCAATGAGTTACATAGAATATCCAATGTTGAAACATTGGAACAAATGTCAAATAAAATAATTAAGAATTTCAGGCAAAAATCGTTACAATCTTCTATTGCCACGATTAATGCGTTATATGTTTAGGTTAAGTTAGGTTAAGTATATTAAAAACGTTTTTTTTTCTTTTATAAGCAGGTGAAATCAACTCACCTGTAAAAAAAACTGAACTACTACGGCAAATGAAATGTAATATGTTGTTAACAAAATGTTAATAAAATCTTAAATTTGTTTTACCAAATTAGGATCATAGTGTTGTCTAATAACACAGAACACCTAGGTATAAGAAATGAATGCAATGTTTGGAATAATACTAATAAAGAAATTAAAAAAAAAATGTTTATTTTGAATAAACATATAAATGTATAATTAAGGTACTGAAACGTTGGGTGAGCTGTTAATTTTAACGCGCCATATTTGAACATAATATCATTTTCGCTAAAATTAATTCAATCAATGTTCAACACATTTGACTGCTTATTACGAGGATACAATAGACGAATAAAAATTAAATGATTTATTTTTCAACATAAACATTTCTTCAAATTTCAGTGAGTGATTTATGTTGGCCTGTACTAAATACTGTACATCGTCAAAACAATCACGGATAGGTAGTACCCTGGGAGGGAGAAACTGATACAAACTTTATGTACGTCACAGTGAGCCGAGATTCTGCTGTCACAGAATGTCACTGTGAGCCCAGATCTTAAACACTGGACTAACATGGTAATAGCGCGTAATTGATCAAAACATATTTTCGCATTTCATCAAAGGTGACAAAAATCAAACGAAAATCTATTCAAAAGTATTCAAAAGTAATTTCACGATAACATTTTTCATTATGATTGAATACAAATTAATGAAATGTCCATCTTTTTTACATTTTTGAATAAAAATGAATATTGAATGCATAGAATACTGTGGCCCTTTTTCCATGTTAGTCCGGAAAGATCGAAGGTGCACTATAAATGAAAACTAGCGATTTGCATCAAGTCTGCCTTGACTGTCGTTGGCAAACTGGAGTTATCTTGCAGTTTGAAAAAAACTTTGTTTAATATTTCGTGTGTAGTATCTGTGCCTCCCTCCCAGGTAGTACCTAATAGGTACAATGCGATCAAAACATGGATAGCGTTTGTCGACTATAGATTAGAGTATTTGATGCTCGTCATCCAAGAAATTTAATTATGGGTAGTTGACTATATTAATAATGCCAAATTAATATAGTCAACTACCCATAATTAAATATAGAAGGGATCATTAGGTTAGGGAGGTATCGAGTTATCCCTATCTTCTATATAAATAAGAATGGAATGATGTGTGTATGTAACAAAATAGCTTGAGAACGGGCTGTCGGCTTTTCGAAACTCTCTGTAGGGAAAATTAAGACAACGATGTACTCTTTTCAATGGTTTATTCAATAATAGTATGGGCCTTTGAACTTTGGAGATAATTTGTGTGAATCAATTGTTTTTAATACAACGAAATCCCCTTCTTTGTATTTGGTTATTTTTGTACGCTTTCTATCAGTCATTTTTTTATTATAACTTTGGAGTTTTAAATTATTTTGTTGAGCTTTTGCTCTTATTTCAGAAATATTTTGCATTTCACTCGATGGTTGTCTATTATGAACAAATGATTTCAAATTAAAATTCTCATCATTCTAGTCTCTTTGCATTTTCCCAAATAACAAAATACTAGGATAATTATTTATTGATTTATTATAAGTGTTGTTAAATACATATTCTATTTTTGGCAATAATTTGTCCCATTTATAACTAGTCCCATTACACAATTTTGCCAACATGGGTGTTAAAGTTTTGTTCATTATTTCTACCTGTCCATTTGCTTGTGGAGTTTGGATTGCAGTTTTTATATGTTAAATACAATTTAAATTTAAAAAATCTTGAAATTTTGTTGATGTAAATCCGGTTCTACAATCAGTGATAATTCTAACAGGTTTGCTGTAGTAATTCATGTAATTTCCTAAATGCAAAAGTATTTCATCTGTATTAGTTGTTTTAGTTGGATAAAGCTTAGTAAATTAAGTAAACGCGTCAGTCATAATTAAAATATATTTGAATTTGTTATTAGGCTGAATTTTTATAGGCCCATAATGATCTAAATGTACTGTATTGAACGGAGTATTTCCTTTTTCCACTATTTTCAAAAATCCTTTCTTTTTTCCAACTGGGTTGTAAAAGATACACGACAAGCAGTTTTTGATATGCTTCTTTACATACTTCCTCATACATGAAAACCAAAAATTCTTTTTTATTTCTACTATAGTTTTAAATTTGTCCACGATTATCATGGCATATCTTTAATATATTATCAATCATATCTTGGGAACTACTAATAGATTTTTGCCATTGTCTTTTCTAAATAAAATTCCATCTAATAAAATAAAATTTGGAAAAGTCGATGTTACTAAAATTTGTTTAATATGTTTTAATTTTGAATCTTGCTCTTGAGCTATGGTAATATTATGCTCTATTTGTGATTCGTTAAGTATTCCAACCGTACATCCTGTCATTTATTTTGTTTGCTGATTATTATTTACCTTCTTATACATATACATTCGACTAAGTGCGTCAACATGTCTCATTTTTTCCTCTTTTCTATATTCTAACTCAAAATTATAGTTTTTCAAAAGTAAAGCCCATCTATTTATTTTTGGATTCATTTCCTTTTTCTTCAATGTTTGTATCAAGCATTACAATCCGTGAAAATTTTGAAATTTTTACCAGCCAAATAGACATGGAATCTTTTAATTGCACGAATCACAGCTAAGGTTTCTAATTCGAAGCTATAAAGTTTTGATTCGTACTCATCCGTTTTTTACTAAAGAAACTAACAGGATGAAGTTTATTATCTGATTGTTTTTGCAATAAAATTGCACCAAATCCAAATGAACTCGCGTCACAATGAAGTTCAGTATCAGCATGTGGATCAAAAATTGCCAAAATAGGGGCTGAAACTAATTTTTGTTTCAAAAGATTGAAAGCATTTATTTGTTCTTCTCCAAATTCAAAAATTGCATCTTTTTGAAGTAAATTGTACAAAGGTCTGGCAATAACAGCAAAATTTTGAAAACATTTTCTGAAATAGCTCATCAGTCCAAGAAACCTATGAACTTGCTTACAAATTTGAGGAACCGGAAAATTTTTGACTGTTTCTATGTGACTGCTATTTGGTTTTCTACCTTTATTGTTTATTGTATAGCCAAGATAATCAATTTCGTCAAACAAAAATTTACATTTCTCCAAATAAGGTTCTACTAAATTTTGGCTTAATATTTCAAAAACCTATTGTAAAACTTCAAAATGTTCTTTGATTGTTCTAGTTGCTTTTAAAATATCATCCAAGTATACGCATAATGTTCCTTCTTTAATGAGCTTCTCAAAAATTTTATTTATAAAACGTTGAAATACAGCGGGAGCATTGCATAATCCAAATGTTACTCGTAAATACTCGAATTGGCCACTGGGTGTTACAAAAGAAGTATACTTTGTGCAATTCGGGATAATTTTAATTTGATGAGAACCAGATTTAAGATCAAGAATGGACTAATAATTTTTGTCTTTAAGATTATCAAATAAATCTTCTATAACAGGAAGTGGAAAATTATCACAAACAGTGTCCTTATTCAACTTTCTGTAATCAACGCAAAGCCTAAAATCGTTATTTTTTTCGGAATCAGAACTATAGGACTAGCGAAAGGTGAATTGCTCTCCTTTATAATACCTGCATCTCAAAATTCGTTAATTTTGTCTTCTACCTTACGTTTTTGATCATATGACAACCTTCGAGATTTGAAAAGGAAAGGTTCTCCTTTCTTTAAATTAATTAACACCTCGTACCCATGAATTGGTTTCGATGGTTTAACGTAATCAAGATATTTTTTTCGAAAAATTTCAGAAAATGTTGCCAAATGATCTTTTGATATATCTCCAATTTGAGCATGAGCATGAGCATGATCATGAATGACCGCCCGCAGTTGCTACTCGGTTATTGCAAGAATCTTTTGATATATTTCCAATTTCCATATTATCAAGGATGTTGGAGTTAATATTATTAATTTTATATACCTTATGTTCTGGGAGTTCAGCTTTCAAATTACCAGGATCAATTGAGTAAATTTTGATATTATTTTGAATTATCGTCCGTATACAAGGTTGCATGATGACATCACTTTCAATGATTGCATCAATAAGGTTTAAAACGTTATCCGGGACTACGTAGAAATCAATACTGAAAACAATGTTTTGAATAAAAATTTTGTTGGTGAATAATCCTAAAATTTTGAGCCGTTTCCCACCGATACCCCGAAAACTTTAATAATTATTTATTTATTTAATATCTTTTGCTTTAACCAAACCTCGGCGTATCAGTGAGACCGGACTTCCTGTGTCAAAAAGAGCTTTTAAATTTGTACAATTATCGATTAGTCTAAAATTTACCAAACCGTCATATTTATCTTGTCCGTCATATTGTTTCAAATCATTGTCCTCTAAGGCGTGTATAGTCTTGTCGTTCATTTTTGGTTTGATTTTCCAAATTTACTGTTTGTTTGCATGTGTTTCATCTTGTTGATATCATCTCCTCGATAATCTCTGCAATCTGCTGCAAAATGTCCGGGTTGGTTACACGAAAAGCAAAGCTTTGTCCACTTCCTCACTGGTGCTGGCGCTGGATCAAGTCGTATCAATCGGAATGCTTGCAATACCTCTTGAACTATTTGGAAATTTTGAATCCTGGCTTGATTTCGAAGAATTTGATTTTCAATACCTTCTACCAGATATTCAACCAGTTCTTTCTCCGGTAAATTGAGCTTCTGTGCAATTGAATGTACCGATTGGTAGTATTCTTCAAATGATTCTTTTCCGTACCAGGTTCTTTTTGCAAGTTGGCTTATCAGATAGTACACATTGACGTCGATGGTGAACATGGCTTGTAAATTTTTAGTCAGTTCTTCATAGCTTTTCATCATAAAATCCGCGTTCGAATGCAACCAATACTGGGCTTTTCCTTTCAGTGGCTTGAATAATACGATTTTCATTGTCTGGTCATTAACATTGAGTGCTTGCTTCGTGTTGGATAAAGTCTTCAAAGAATGATTCACATCTTCATGACTGTAACCAGAAAACGTCGGTAACATCAAAGAAAGTTCGTCAGGGCGCAATGGCTGTAAAGCTTAAGAATTTGATGTTTCAACTACGGTGATAACGGGTTGTTGACTGGAACATACAGGTGTCACCGATGCTGGCCTTCCAAATACATTCATTGTTATTCCTGTAGAATCTCCCGATCCTCTCTCTGGCGAAAGCTGCTGCTACACGAGTTCTATCTTGAATTTGAGCGAGACTTCCATCCCCTAGAATGAATTCCGCTGAGTCGCTAATACTTTCACGCTGGGCGAGACTTCCATCCCCAAGAACGGATTCCGCTAGTCGAGATTCAGCGATATTTTCTTGATTTGATTTGGTTGGATTGAATCCGGAACAATGTATTTCTTCAGAGGTCTTCTGACTACCTAGAAACATTTTTTTGGGTAATCCCACTTCTGATGATGTACGGAAAATTAAGGCCGCACGGGACGTCATCATAATCACCCTATCCATTTCAAGAAGCAAATCCCAAGAACCACTCCATATATCGATGCGAAAAAGTATCACTATGATTCTATATATGTAGTGCACAACCCGATAAGTTTTCAGCTTCATCGGTTCACTAAAACTCGAGATTTGCTTTAACAAAGTTTTGATGATTATTGTTAGAGTGAGACGAAAGATAGGGAAAATAACACGGTCTCCCGTGTCCCCTTAAGACAATGATGTACTCTTTTCAATGGGTCATTCAATAATGGACCAATGCACGAGTTCACCCGTTGTCGTTTAGGCAGTGCCGTGTTATTTATGTCACCATAGCAACGGCACCGCTCAAACGTCAAATTCGTGAACACGTGCATTGGTCCATAGTCTTAGTTTGTCAATTGTCATAGTTATAGCCTGCTTAATTATAGAATCATTCACCATAGCCTACTACACTCTCGTAGTCATGTCCCTGAAGTGCTCCGACGTGTTTGGTTGTATGAAAAGCTCAGTATCATCACCAGAATGGTCGGAAACACGAGAGTGAATGGAACAGTTATTTCGTATAGGATGTATCATGGCGTTCTTCAATAGCCTGCTTGATGGCAAGACGAAGTTTGCCGGGACTTGAAACCAGTGCAAATGCGATCTAAGGGACGATCGAGGTAACCATGAAAACCAACTTTTACGAAGGTTCTCTAACTCGGTATCGAGATACCGAACATCGAGTAACGGAGAATTGACTGTAATCAGTTCTGATAAGCGTGGTTTAATTTAATGCGTAATTATCAACTAACTATGCTTTGCAATGCTTCATATGGTACGCTCTATTATAGATGTTATAGACCATGCTCGCTTGAATCACAACATCTGATAAGCAGTAGTAATAATTTCATTTGAACAGTACGCTATGGGTACAGTGAACTAATCTATCTAAGTACCATAAAACTACACGTTACAAAAGGTTAACAAATACAAATGATAAGCCTGGCATATACTATCTTGTTTCTTAAAAGCTGTGACGCAAAATATCCAAACTTTGAAGATCCTGCATCGAACATTTAATTAAATTCTTCAAAATCAATCAATATTCGAAATCAATCAAGAGTGATTCACAGGAATCTCTTAAAATAGCATTTATCGAATTCTTTTGAGCAAGAATCATTGCAATCCATTGAAAGGGATTCATAGCAATCTTCTTCTTTCTTGGATTAGCTGGAACAGAAGCTGCTTACATGCTTAATATAAGTACGAGCACTTCCACAGTTATTAGCTGAGAGCTTCATTTGCCAGTTAACCATTTTTTCATTTGCCTATTGTGTGGCAAATGCAAAGATTTCTACACCCTCGGAAGTCGAGAGAATTTTTAACCCAAAACCATTCTCATCAGCCGAGACTCACTCACATCCATGAGCTAACTAAAATTACCTACTTTAAGAATGATTTATAGGAATCACCTGAGAGAGAATCTTTAGGTAAATTTGTAAGGAGCCCACCAGAATCCCTAAGTCGTTGGAATCCTAGGATTCGAGTCTCTCAAAATACTTGGAAAAGATATGTCAGAATTCGATGGACAGCATTCGTCATTCGTTCGAAACGCTTTATGGGGAATCGTTTGAATTCATGAGCATGAACATTGATGACTCCGAGTTCAACAGCTTGGACCTTCGCGAAACACTCATTCATGGAGAAAAATAATTTTGGAACTGCTTGAGTGAAATTTAGCGACTTGCCTTAGAATGGGTTCATAACAATCTCCTTATACAGCCAACAAACGACTCAAACCGGTTGACCAGCATAGAATCCGTACCCAGGTTGGTGCCCATGTTAGCGCTATGTTTGACCGTGCGTGATGCTGCTTGATGAACTAATTTGACAGTTAGCCAAACATGTTTGACGGTTGGCGAATCGGCGAACTAGTTTTATTTAGCTCAAACCACCGGTGGGCGGCGCCAAATGTTTGATAAACTGATCGTACCATATGTAGAGATGTTTTACGAGCACTGACGTCAGCATGTCAAATTGGAGCTTTGGCGTCCCAAGAATTTCCGCTTCATTAGCGTTTCCCCCAATCTTTAACTCTAGCAGGGATTCTTTGAAATATTCTTTAAAGAATTCCTCCAGAAATATCTTTAGAACATCCACCAGCAATTTTGTCTGTGATTTCATCAAAAGCTCAACAAAGAATTCCTCTAGGAATTCCATCAGGAATTTCACCAGAAATTCCTCCAGATAATGCTCCTGAAATTTCTTTAGGAAATCTACCAAAATTCTTTTATTGATTTCATCGGTATTCTACCAGGTGTTCCTCCAGAAATTTAATAATGATTTTGTCCAGTGGTTTGACTAGAAATTCCTGTAAGGAATACTTTAGGAATTCCTGTAAGGAATCCTTTAGGAATTCCTGTAAGGAATCCTTTAGGGATTTCTGTAAGGAATCCTTTAGGAATTTCTGTAAGGAATCCTTTAGGAATTCCTTCCCAAATTTCACTGGGAATTACTCAAGGGAGGAAATTTGATCAGGAGTTCCTCAAGAAGGGGTATCCATCAGAAGTTCCTCTACTCGAGAAGGCGAAAAAATCTTAATATATATTTTTTTGTAAGATCTGGCCAATAGCTACGTGCTGTTTATTAGATTTGCGAACATCAAATTTTGCTATTGTTCAGAAGCTGCAGGAACAAAGTTTTGATATTATCGCCGGCTCTTATATCTCTTATGTCAATCAAGTTAATATCACGTTTCGATTGTCTGAACATCGTTCTACTTGGGTAGGGATTCCTATAAAAGTTCGTCCATTCCATCAGGAGTTCCTTCAGGGATCTTACCTGGAACTTCTCTAGGGATTGCATCAGGAGTTCCTCTAGAAATTCCATCAGAAGTTTCTCCAGGGAATCCATCAGGAGTTCTTTTAGAGATTTCACCTGGCATTACTCCCGAGGTTATATCAGGAGTTTCTCAAGGAACCAAGGAACTGCATCTAGATGATTCCATCAAGAGTTCCTTAAAGCATCATCAGGATTTCATCAATAGTTCCTATAGGAATTCTATCAGGAGCCTCTAGAGATTCCATCAGAAGTTCCTTCAGAGATTCCACCTGGAACTTCTCCTGTCAGGATTTGCTTCCATTAGGATGTCCTCCAGATGTTACATCAGAAGTCTTCTAGGCATTACAACAGGAGTTCCTCTAGGGCTTACATCAGGAGTTTCTCCATGGATTCTATTAGATTTTATGAGATTCCTACAGGAATTCTATTAAGAGTTTCCTTAGGGATTCCATCATTAGTTCGTCCAGGGATTAGATCAGAAGCTCTTCCAGGGATTTCAACAGAAGTTCCTGTGAAGATTTCATCAGGAGTTTCTGCAGGGTTTCCATCAGTAAATCTTCCATGGATTCCATTAGGAATACTTCAAAGAATTCATTATGAAATCCTCCTGGGATTCCATTTTGAGTACCATCTGGAATTCCATTGAAAGTTCTGTAAAAGATTCTATCAGGAATGCTTTTAAAGATTCCATCAGGAAATTCTTTAGGGTTATTCTAAGTCCCATTAGGTTATTTACTACGAAGTCGTTCCGGAATTCATTGAGGGATTTTAGCGGAATTTTCTTCCAGGGATTTCTTTAGGGAAATCTTCAAAGGGTTCCTCTAGGAATTCTTCAAGGGAACCCACCCGAAAATCTCCAGGGGATTCTGCACGGAATGCTTCAAGGGATTTACCCCGGAATCAATCAAGTGTTTTTTTTAAATATTTTTTTCCTTCCGAAATTTTTTAAGAAATAAATCCCGAAATTTCTCAAGGGATTGCTCCCGGAATGTTTCCAGGGATTCTCGGGGGTTATCAGGAATTCCTCCAGGGATTTAACCAGAAATTTCTTAAAAGCAATTAGCGAAACCAACAGTATTTCTCGATTACGTTTTCAAATCGACGTAAGTAACTTTCATACGGTTTTGAGAAAATTAATTAAGAAGAATCGCAACCTGTCTTCTAAAACCGCTTTAAAATGAATCACCTTTTCGATATTTTTTTTTGCCGTGTACATCACTTAAATTTAGCATACAATCAGCTCGCATACAAAAACTAGGTATTTTCTATTATTTCCCACAAAAATAATTATAAAAAAATGATAAGCCGTTTCATTCAGTTACTTTCGACGTTTTTCATTCAGTGTAAAATCGGCTCAAGTAGTGTTTTGTTTTGATTCGTGGTTAAGTCACTTTGTCTCCCATACAACAGAGCGGCGAAAGTAGCGGTTAGGTTGCGAAAGTGGAGATTCTTACTTTCGTCGTTTTGTAAATCCGGAAATTAAATGTTCTAAAAGTGAAAAATCGAGTTGGTTTAGAGCGGAACGTGTTGAATTTCGTCTGCGAAACACGTAGGATTGATAAAGTAAGTTTGTTAACTTTTCTGACTTGAGACTTCGAGATTTCATTCTGTAACTCAATCAGGACTTCCTCCTGGGATTCAAAAAAATGGGTTACCTCAAGAACTTCTTCAGGGATTCCACCAGAAATTCCTCCAGATTTTATTCCAAAAACTTTTTGAAAAAAAATCTTCAGGGATTCCTCCATGATGTTCTCTAATGATCCCGCAAGGGATTCGTCCACAAGTTCCCATAAAGTTTCCACCAGTAATTTCTTCAAAGACTTCGCCAGTATTTTTTCTATTTATTTCACCAGTAATTTTTTTGAGAGAGAAGTTTTTTAAGGAATTTCACTAGGAATTCTTCCATACCGGAGGAGGAACAAATAACTCACAATAACTTATGCATACCATATTTTGGTATCATACCAAAAATAGGTATTGCTCAGTGTTTTGTCAATACCTCATAATGGTATTATGATGGTATTGAATAAAATCTTTAAAACTATTAAAAATACTTCATTGAGGTATTAGACTGCTATTTAGGTCCGTTGGAGGTATTGAACTATTATTGAAAAATTTCACTTTTATATGAAAATCCATCATATTGAGGTATTAAGTAGTTATTTTCTTCTGCTCGCGTAGTTAACACTGGGATTTTCACCACACTTTCACCAAAAGTTTCACTAGTTTCACCAGAAGTTTCATCGAAACACCTTTAAAGGTTTTACCAGGATTTCCCTTCTAAGAAATTATTCGGGGTTATCGGAAATTTGTACAGAGAATTAACCAAAAAAATTCCAAGGAGTCCAAAATTTTTTTTTTCAGAGAAACCAAAAATATTTCGGCCAAAGAATCTACCAGGGATTTCACGGAGGATTCAACTAGAAAATCTTCCATTCTCTACTCTTGGTATTCCATTAGAAAACTTCTACAAAATTCCGAAAGATATTCCTCCAGGTATTTCGCTGATATTTCCTCAGAAGATCAAACAATGCACTTCTCTAGATGCCACCCAGGCGATCCCATGAGGTAACATCTGGAAGTATTTTTGGGAAAATTTCTGAAAAAAAAAAATCCAAGAATTCCCGGAGGATCTTTCAAAAATGCAAGCGGAATCTCTAAAAGAATTTCTGGTGGAATTTCCTAGAGGAAGTTATGATAAATTTCTTGTGGAATCTTTGGAGGAATTCCTTGATGAATGGACTGAGAAACTGTGAGTAGAATCACTGTAAGAATTCCTGGAATAAATTTTTGCAGGTATTTCTGTAGGAATTTCTGAAAAAATTCAAGAGAAAATCGTTTAGGAATCCCTGAAGCAATCCCAGGAAGAAGGCTTGGATTAATCGGTGGAAGGTTTTCTGGAATAATCTGTGGAGGAATTCCTAGGAAATTACTAGACAAATCACTGGAAGATTTTTGATAGGAGAAATTCCCCGTGAAATTTTCGATGTAATTCCTGTAGTAATTTCTTGGGATGGATGCCTTGGGAAATCTTTTAAGGAATTTACGGAGGATCACAGCAATAGAATCCTGTTGAATTCCTGAAGTCGTCGCTGGGGAATTCTTAAATAAATCTCTGGAGGATGTTTTTGATGGAATTCTTGAAGGAAACATTGGAAGAACCTGTAGAAAAATTACTAAAAAGAATCACTGAAGAAATTCCAGGTGGAATTTTTGATGGAACTCCTGGTGGAATTTAAAAAAGAATCCTAGGAGGTAGCACTGAAAAAAACCATGGAAAAAGTTCTGGTGAAATCTCTGGGGGACATCTTGTGATAAATTTCCTGAAGAATCCCTAGACACCTGAAAAAAAATCGTGAGTAATTCTTCATGGCATCCTTGGAGCTAACTCCTAGGGGAATTTCTGAAGGATTTTTCTAAGAAAGCTGGAGGAAATCTTGGAGGCAACCTTGGAGTAAGAAGTAAAGGAACTAGTGGAGGAAATACTGAATATTTTGTAGAAGAAACTTTGGAGGAATAACTGCAAGAATATCTGGATGAATTCCTGAAAGTATGCCTGAAGGAAGGATTTTCTCTTGGAATTTCTGAATGAATCTGTGGATAAATTTCTTGAGGATTATTAATAAAATTCGTGGTAGAAGCCCAGGCAGAATTTCTGGCGCAACCCCTAGTATGGATGACCATGGATCCCTGGAAGAGTTTAAAAGTAAAATTACTAGAGGAAACGACTGAAAGATTCTGGATAGAATGTTAGGAGGCCCCTCATAATTTCAGAGTTTCTCCGGAATACTTCGTGCGAATTATAACTTCCTCATCAAATATCAATTTCATCCAGCACTTAAATTTTTAAAAGTTTTGCTCTTCCTTACTTCCTTATGGCCCAAAAATCGTAGAAATATCTCCCCAGTGCCACAGAATTCTTCAAAATTATAAACGCATCCACTAGACTTGCCGAGAATATTCAAAACATGCAAAAACTAACGTTCTCGATTTCTTCAAAGAACTTCCTTCGGATCTTTCCTCCAGCAATTTTTTTCCGAAACTCCGTTGAAATTTACGTTAGGTATTCCTTGAATATATCTTTCACAATTTCCTTTATTTTATTCATAAGGTCTTCCATATTCTTTAGGGATTTTTTATGCACATATTTCTGTAATACCTCTAAGCATTCAGCACTCAAGCAATTTTCAGTAATTTAATCAGTAATTTTTTAAAACCTCTATTAGATTTTCAGCGAGGACTCATGTACGTTTTTTCAAAACTTACAGCTTCATGATTTTCCAGAACGTGTTCTTAGAATTCATCCAGGAATTGCTTTAGTGATTCTTGCTGATATTTCTTAAAAGTTTTCTATAGGGATTCAAAGGATTTTATTTTCTTAGAGATTTTTATGTTTTATATTGTCTTCAAATGTTTCTAGAGATTCTTTTACAAATTTTAATTTTAATTTGAACGAACCAACTATTTATTCTGTGATAGATTCCTTGATTGCTTCTACCAAGAAAATTTGAAAAAAAAATATTGTATTTTTCAAGCTGTTCCTCTGAACTACGCAAATTTTCACACTTTTCACTAGAATTTCGTTCGTAGATTCTTCTACGAATGGATTGATCATTGGATTCCAAGAGAGATAGTTTGTTCGTTTGGCTCACGCTTTCACAGTTCTCGCTGCTCGATTGGCTCACACTTTGACAGAAATGTCAGCTTCCGCGAATCTCTCTTATAAAGGATTACTAATCGTAAGTATCTTCAATAGACGTCTACTTCCGAAGGCACATCTTGAAAAATCCAGACAAAATTCTCAAAATATTTTGGATAGAAAGTTTTGTGCCAATGCGTTCGGAAAACCTTGCAAAATCACATCTAATCTAATTCCTCGATATCAATCCAAAAGCCGTTAAGATATCACACTTAGCAAATCGAACCAGAAATATCAATATCTACCATCAATTCGTTATCGGTCACTGATTAGGTAGGTTTGTGCTTCTTCAGTCGGTCGCACGTCTTATCGGTTAACGTCCCGCGCTCGGTTAATCCCTCCATCGGAATGTTAACCGACCGATCCAATAGGTAAGAGTGCACTTGTTTGCACTCGGTGATGCGCCACACCGATCAGGGAGCCGGTTTTGGCACCATCTTCACGGGTCGTGATTGAGTCACAGCCAACGCTTCCGATTGATTAGCATAGCAGAAGCGATCAACGAAGACGGTGACACCGCCATACAAAGGATTTACCTATACGAGAAAAAATGACATCACCGTCATCATCAATCGACGGCTCTATAAGCAAGAAGCCAGCGCTACCTTACCTTCCCACTCCCTCTCCCTTTTGAGTCGGAAAATGGAAACGCAATTTCCAAAACAATCCCGTTGTTTTGGAATCGAATTCCCATGGAGACATCTCAATCTACACAGAAGGGTGACTATTATTAGCCACCAGAACCCTCCAATTCCGAAGGACTTACATCGGTGCAATGAATGAAGAAACAAAAGTTGCTTACCTTGAATGAGAAGTCACTTGGCAGCGCTGGGCTAGCTGGATTGGAGTTTTACCGCTATGTTTCCGGAATTTCGAACACTGAGCGCGCACTCGCGATAAATCACGTTCCGAATTGCACTTGCACTTATCACTCCGATGATCGGTTATCAATTACACACACGGATACGCACTATCTACCAGAAAGGCGCACTACTGGCTGCTAGTTAATTGAGGAGTATCGACCGTCCATTCATTTGACCCCCCTAGAAGTCGCGAGTTGACTCTTGAGGCTTTCGTCGTGTCGACGATGACTGGTACTGCGTGATGATGATGACTGCTTCTCCAGCCAGCCAGCCATACTCTCACTCACGTATACACAGCTCGAAACTGTGGCTGGAGAGCGGACTTCGACTTAGTGCTTTGGTGTTGGTGGCGGTTTGATTGGGATCAACAGATTGGGTAGTTTTACTCATACAGATGTTCTCGGTTCCACCATCATCATCATCATCATCAGGTAATTTTCTTATACGAATCTTGCCATCAATTCCTTCCTAGATTTCTCCTGGAATTCTTCCGACATTTCTTTTGGGACTTGACCTGAAATTGTTCAGAAATTTTGGAAACATTATTACAGAATATTGACAAGGAAATTCTAAGAGTATATCAAATAGTTCCCAAAACACTTATTTTAGAATACAACAATTTTTTTATTTTTTTAATTTCTCTAAAGAGTCGTAGAAATTCCTTCAGGCTTAAAAGAATTCAGGCTTTCAAGAATTTATATGAGGACCAAACTTGAAATCAATGGACTTTGAAGTAGTTTTTAGATGTTACATCTAAGGTTTCTAGTTTTTGAGTGCTCTGTAATGGTCCATGCTAACGAGTTCGTTTATGGCGTGTCTTTGAAATGATGTTGTGACTGCTCTGTCAAAGATAATTCAAATATAATAATGAAAAGCGCCTCCATTATGCTTTGAAGCATTATATTTCTTTTAGGTTCAGTGAAGAAACATTAAATGGTATCCATAGGCTGTATCCAATACTTAAGATAGCTAAATGAACGAAAAAAGAAAAAAAATCAATTATTTTCTTGAGGAATTTTGTCAGAAATTATTTCAAGTATTTTTCCAAAGATTCAGATATAATTCCGAAAATTTACTCAGGCTAGGATGGATATATAAATTTTTTAATTTAAGAGATTTGCAGCCCGAGACTAGCTCATCTCTTATTTTTTACAAGAGTCCATATAATCACTACATTGCCCATGGAATCCCTTCGAGAAATTTCCTAAGGAATCCTAAGCAAGTAAAGTAAAAGAATTTTAGTTTAGAGATTTCTGAAAAACACAACCTGGTTTTTTCAAAATATAACAACAGATATTAACTCAGAGATCATCACGATCCGATATTTTTCAAGAAAGCCCTAAGTCCTCAAGGATTTTATCCAGTGATCTTCAATCGATTTTTCTAGGACATTCTCTATGACTTCCGTTTATAAGTTCTACAAAAATTCAACCAGAAGTTTCTTCAAAGATGACTTCAGGGATTTCTGAAAAATTGTTCTTCATAATTTCTTTAGGATTTTAACTAGAAATTATACTAAAGATATCTGCAGGAGTTGCTCAGGCATTTCTTCAGGAATTCGTACAGTAATTCATAAGGAAGTCTTTAAAGATTTGTCCAAATATTCTTCCGGAAATTTTTCTAGTAATTTCTCCATAGAAATGTGGATGATGTTTTTCAGAAATTTGAGAAAATGTTCAAAAAAAATCGTGAGTTATTTATGAAGCAAATGTTTAAGTGATCTCTAGTGACACTTATGTAAGTTTCTAGATCACCCTTGATGAATGATCGTAACTAGAAGAACCCATAGACCCTTGAGGAATTTTTAGAAGAGTTTCTACTCAAATTGTTGGGATGATTGAAAAAAAGTAAAAAATGTGTAGAATTCTCTGGCAAAATGCTGCAGTGTTGAACAGTACGGAACCTTAAATACACTTTTGTAAGATCCATGGGATTTTTTGAGAAATGTTAGGAAGAACTGCAGTTGTAATTCTTCGTTTAAATTCTGGAGAAATTACAAAAGATCAAACACTACTAACGCGATCCGCGACCCGTGACACTATATAAGCGTGCTACGCAAGCGACGCGCAACACGATTGATCCTGCTCAGTAAGATCAAACACTCCACTGGAGATTTTTTTGGAAAAATTCTTTGGAGTTACTGTGGATGAAATGACGTAGAAATTCTTTTGGGGTTTTTTGAAAAATAGAAGCTCTTTCTTTCAACAACTTTGAAATGAACCTCTGCGGTTTTTCATTAAAAAAAAATCTGTAAAAATATTTAGAGGACTCCCAAGAGTAACAATTGAAGAATTCGATTGAGGGATTAATAGAAAAGAAATTCTGGAGACATTTCTCAAGATATTTTTTGATTCCTGTAGGAGTCCCTTGAAGTATTCCATATGAAATCTCTGGAGAAACCACTAGGATGATTTCTGAAGCTTTTCCTCGAGAAATGTGAAATGAATTTTTTAAAGAATTAATTGAAAAGTTTCGTTACAGTACTCTTTTACTCTCACACCGAGCAGGTAGGAGAGAGCTCTGCTATTAGTGAGGCTAGCTGCCTGCGAAGAGGGTCAGTTTGTCTCAGTCACCATCTGATACTGACGGAGGATGGATGTGCTCCGTGAGGCGTCTTCTGGTGGCTGGACGGGTTTTTTTTTTGGAGGGGCTGGGAATTGAACCCATGACCTTCCGCTTATGAAGCGGAAGCGTAACCTCAAGGCTACAGACCCCCCTCATTTAGAATTTTATTTTATATAATTATTAATTTATAATTTTAAAAATCGTGCATTTCATTCATTTTTGTTGAATTATATCCAAATTATTCCAATTTGTGTCTATTCCAATTCTAAATGGGCCACACTTTAGTGTGGATTTTGGTACTTCATTGTGGATCCTTTGATTCCCATTTGGATATTGAGATTACAGTGTAGATCGTAGGATTTCAGACTAGATCCTGGGATTGTAATATACACTCCCGTGCATAAGTTTGGGTTCACCCCCTAAAAAACATGCAAAAGTGTTCAGTCCATATCTCTGTGATTACACGTCCAATTGTAACTCTCTAAGCCGCATACGAAAGACAAAGAGTTATTCTGACTTCGTATGTATTTTTCCAAAAACATTCTTTGAACTTTGTATACTAAATTTTTACTTAAATTTATGACATTTTTCAAAAAACACACTGTAAAAACAAACCTAATTTCCTCAGCATTGGATCGACCAAAATTTTAAAACAAGGTTTCATTAGAATCGTAATCTTATATTCTTTGAGGTAACCTTACGAAATTTTGGCGGAAAAATCTGAAAAGTATCCAAAATCAATGAAACAGTCAGTCAAGTCATCGTGCAAAAGTTTGGGTTCACCCCTCAGTATGGTGTATCGTGCAAAAGTTTGGGTTCACCTGAACTTACTCAAATCTGTGAAATCTCAAACCAATCATGTACGCGCCATTATTTGCGCTCAAAAAAGCTTTAAACTAATAAATTTGGTTGAAAAATGGCGGAGATATTGACAAAATTGTTGTGTGAGCGGCTCAGGTGAACCCAAACTTTTGCACGATTTGCATCATTATGAGGGGTGAACCCAAACTTTTGCACGATGACTTGACTGACTGTTTCATTGATTTTGAATACTTTCCAGATTTTTCCGCCGAAATTTCGTGGGGTCTCCTCAAAGAATATAAGATTACGATTCTAATGACACTTTGATTTAAAATTTTGGTCGACCTAATGCTGAGGAAATTAGATATAATTTTTCAGTGTGTTTTTTGAAAAATGTCACAAGTTTAAGTAAAAATTTAGTATACAAAATTCAAAAAATGTTTTTGGAAAAATACATACGAAGTCGGAATAACTCTTTGCCTTTCGAATGCGGCTTAGAGAGTTTCAATTGGACGTGTAATCACAGAGATATGGACAGATCACTTTTGTATGTTTTTGAGGGGGTGAACCCAAACTTTTGCACGGGAGTGTACATCGTTAAAATTTAAGTGCGGAGATTGTAGTGTGGATCGCAGGATTTCAATGTGAATCCAGGGATGTTTGTGTAAATCATAGAATTTCATAGTGGATCATGGAATCGCGATGAGGATCGTAGGGTGACAGTTTGGATCTTGGTATTGCAGTGTAGACATATACGAATAGAGACATAGTAGTCGGGTTCAGAATAGGTACCACTTCTAGTACTGCATTTGGTCCCTTAGTACTGCAAAAGGTACACAAGTTTGACAAATAGCAGTGCACTTTTCACGGCATTCTAGGGTTTGCTCTATTACCTTCTTCTTCTTGGCATTACGTCCTCACTGGGACAGAGCCTGCTTCTCAGCTTAGTGTTCAATGAGCACTTCCACAGTTATTAATTGAGGAGAGTTTTCTTTGTCAAAGTTGCCTTTTTCGCATTCGTATATCGCGTGTCAGGTACGATTATACTTTATGCCCAGGGAAGTCAAGGAAACTGCCATTACGAAGAGATCCTGGACCGACCAGGAATCGAACCCAGACACCTTCAGTATGGCTTTGCAATAAACACAAAAGCCACTCTAACCACTCGGCTAAGCAAGGCCTCGCTCTATTACCTTATGTACCATAACATTTTGGGCAACTGCAAGGAACATGGAGGTCTTTATATCGTCTGTGGTAGATCCTTGGATTCCAGTGCGAATTTTTAGATTCTTAGAGTCCAATGTGAATACTGATGTTCATGTATGGATCCTCAGATTTCAGTATGGATCCTAGGAATCCAGTGAGGATCTTCCAGTGTGGATTCAGGTGTTGCAGTATGGATCCTGATATCTTGGTATGGATCTTTAGATTGTGGCATTAATCAGGAAATTCCAGTGTGGAATTCTAGTGTGGATCCGGGAATTTCAGTATTGATCTTGGGATTTCAGGGTAAATTTTGGAATTCCAGTATCAATGCTGGGATTCCAGTGCGAATTCTGGTATTTCAGTGTGGATCCTGGGATTCCAGCATGAATCCTGAGACTACAGTGTCGATTGTGGGACTCTAGTGTGTATCCTGGGACACCAGTTTGGATGTTGGGATTCCAGTGCGGATCAAGTGATTTCAGTGTAGATGCTATGATTTGAACATAGGTTATTGGGTTTCAAGATGCATCCTGAGATTACAGTGCGGATCCCTGGATCGAGCTATGCAAGTGGTTACCAATGGCTTTTAGGGCGTTATCTCAGAGTATGCGAGAATTATAATTTAATGTGCATCTTCAACAATTTAGTTTAGCAACAAGTATGTGAAATATGCTCAAAAATACCCTATGTACTGTAATATCTTGTACATTTCATAACAATTAACTACCTTGTTTAGGCTGTATTATGCAAAATTGTGTATTTCAACGACATCTATTATAAAAAAAATAATATATCTTGAAAGGTAATAAAGTTAGTACCCCTAACAAAATTGTTCAAAATAACATTTTATATAACTTGTGAGGACACCAAACTTGTATAATTATGAAGTTTTATTATAGGGTGTCCCAGAAAGTATGGGCACGACTTTGATAACGGAAATCACAATGTTTTTATTCAAACAAATACATATTTTTATATTTTTGTATTTTTCCTTGGGGCATTTCAAATTCAGCCTATGAAACTAACCATAAACATTGAAATTTTTGATTTTAGAAAACCAATTCTTATCTAGCCAGCACAGACCCTACTTTTGTATTTTGTTGAAACTTAATTAGTACTGAATGTTTTTAACAAAATCCTTTGATGTAGTAAGTTCAGGTACATTGTATTTAAGATAATCCACAATGATTTTTGTTTATAATTTTATTTGGCTTTGCTAGAAATCATTTGAAAAAAAAAATATATATGGTGAAATTAAAAAAAAAAAAACGCTAATTTTTATCTCCACTTACGACAACTTCACGAAATCATAGCTTTTCAGGTATTTTCAATATAAATAAAACTAATCTACTTTTGTCAAATATCTATACTTTTGGATAGGCAACAAAAATTTTAGATTTTAAAATGTTTTAATGGATATACAAGAACTTGATTTTGAACCTTTAACATCGACCACAGCTGATCCGATTCCAGTTTCCATTGAAACTTCATATACTTAAGTTTGTAAATTCAAATGAAATAAGTGATGGTCTGGTCATCTGTCGTACCAGCAATGATAAATATATTTTTTTCAGATTTTAATTGTGCATACTTTATGACCTACCACAAATTTCGTACAACAAAGTCAGGAGCTTCCGGAAATGAAACACCATCAACAAAGAGGTAGCGAAAAAAATCACTCAAAACTCAAAATCTGCTCTTGATGAATGCAAGAATACAGAGGCGTCGCGTGGCCTAATTATCAACCTGTGCATTTCAAATTTATGTCGAATTCGTTTTTGAACCTAGTTTGGAACTGGCGCAACCTGTTCTGAACCACAGTTTCAACCCCAACCCGATTCAAGTTCGGCCGAACTACAATTTGCTTAACGTTGGTTTATTTATCTACTGATAACCGACCCAGTTCCTAAAAACGGAAACACCATTAGTGTCATTTTATATATGTCATTATTAGGTACACCTTGGATTCAAACAAAATGTATAATCAATCTTTACTAACCTTCGTTTTCAAATATAATTTTTTTCTAGTCTTTCAGTTGATTAAAAAACATTTATGATTGCAGATGCTAATCGGGTTATTTAGTTTTATTTTTTCACTTTTTCAATTTTAACGATTAGTCATCATTATGGGGAAATTGTAAAATTGCATATGAAAATAATTCAAATTATGCGGGTCATCAGTTTCTATTTATAAAGCACTGGATTCTAACTAATATTGCAATACAGGGTTGTGATCATAGGTCACATATCTTTACATAGAATTTACAAGATCGGTCGCATTGTGTACTTAGTGCACGCATCAAGAAAAATGCTCGCTTTTAAAGCTCACCACAAGCGTGAAAATGCTGGCCATGACGGTAAGGAGGGCGCAACCGCTTTTGATTTAATTTTCTGGTTATCTTCTGATTCGCACCGCGCTAATACTGTATGTTGGAAGCGAGATTCTTAACTTCGTCAGCCATCTGAAAAATCACGCCAGTGCAGTGCTCCACACCACAAGTGTGGTGATGCTAAAAGCGCGAAGGCCAAAAGAGAGCAAGCAAAATGGATCTCTCTCGTGGATTGATTTGTCTCTTGTCTCCCCACCGCACGCTCGCACAGATTGATGTGGCAAGACTGTGCACCGGCCAGAGTTGACGCGTTGGCTACTTACACACTGGCATTTGTAGTGCAAAAAACATTCTACCACATATACAGAATTGTGTGTACGACGAAAGGCAACGCGTCTCCCGATGAGAGTGCACACGTTGGGTTTCATCGTCACAGCAGCAACGTGTAGCGTGGAACAAAGTGTTGCGTAGCATGCATCGCACTGAGCGCGTAGGGAAAATTAGGGCACAGATCTTGCGCAGCACCAAACAGCTTTTGCATTTAATTTGAATAGCAAAAATATAACAACAAATATTTTGAAAGGTGAAAATTGCGATGATCAATGATAAAGATAATTGAAATTGGCTAAATTTTATTGAGAGAATTAAAGAATCGTACTTCAATAATAGTAGAAATTGTAGGTTGTTATGATGAACGATTTGCCACCTGTGCAGTGCACATGTTGCACATGTGGACGCGACGCCTCTGCAAGAATATAATGTGTAAAAATCAGATATTTATCTGCACTCAGTATGGTAAAGTCGTACCCATACTTTCTGGGACACCCTATGAGACAATCTTCAAAGAATTATAAAAGTAATTATTAGAAACACTTCTACGAGAGTGGATATACAAATGCAAAAAAGAATTCCGTTCATACGAATTCTTGTAGAAAATTGTAGAGATATTTATGTAGGAATTGATCGTATCTTTTAATAGTCCAATTTACGGCTACGCAGTCTTGAAATAATTAAAACGAGTTCTATTTTAAGTTTAATTTTAACGTTTCTACACGGAGATAGTGTTTTCTTCGGGAGAAATTTATTAATAATTTCACTAAACAAAACACGATAAATTTATTTCCCATGAATAAGTCACAGAAAAAAACATGTCATTTTTTTACAGGAACTGCTGAGAGAATTGAACGACTATTTTTTTAAGAAAAACTTTCAAAGGTGTCCAAATTTTTGGAGGAAACTTGCGGAATTTGTTTAACATATTTTAAGAAAACTATAGAAAAATTCTATGATAGTCAGCTGAATCCTATTCTTGACACTTTTGATTCACTTCGGCAGCGGGGTTTACTGAGCTCATATTTGGCCACATTATGCCGGCCATTGAAGTGCACAGTTTTTTTTTCTTATTGCACAGTTTCCAACAATTTGGCCGAGAATCATGGAAGTGCCCAAGTAGATCTGCACCCTAACTCTTTTGCATGAATTTTCAAAAAAAAAGGACCAATGCGCGAGTTCACTCCTTGACGTTTGAGCGGTGCCTTGTTATTTAAGTGACCATGGCAACGAGTGAATTTGGCACTGCTGAAATGTCAGTTTGGAGAAGTCGGGCATCAGTTCATTCCGTTTGACATTCCTAAAGGTATAATGTTTGGACACAGTGTGAAAGAATGAATCCTTATAAACTTCTTCTTCTTCTTCTTCTTGTCATTAACGTCCCAACTGGGACAGATCCGTAGTGTTCTAAGAGTACTTTCACAGTTATTAACTGAGAGCTTTCTTTGCCTAAATTGCCATTTTCGCATTTGTATATCGTGTGGCAGGTACGATGATACTCTAAGCCCAGGGAAGTTTCCATCACGAAAAGATTCTGGACCGAGCGGGAATCAAACCCAGACACCTTTAGTCCCCCAAAAATCCTTATAAACATTCTGGAGGAATCTCTATAGAAACTTACTACAGGGCAAGTAGCAACTAAGTGTTTTAAAATAGGAACTTTGGAGACCACATGTCGGAATAAAGCGACCAGACAAGAACAAAAGAGAGACCAAACAGAAACCAAGAGAACAATAAGAATTCAAACAGCAATCCCAAGATAATAGTTTTCACATGAATCCCTGAAATAACCCGTTCAGACATATTCCTAGTGATATTTCTTAGAGCTTCTGCGAATTCCTCGTGACATTACGATAAGAGTTACTAATCGCTTCACTGTATGCAGATTTTCATGATTTTCTTCGTGAATATAATCATCAAACAGATATTTGTCTAAAATTTCCTTCGGAATGTTTGAGGAGTTCAAAAAATAAAAATAATGGTGGGATTTCTCCAACAATTTTGTTCGGGGTACCTTAAAGAATTCAACCTGGATTTTTCTAAGGGTAACACCAGAAATTATTCCAGAAACACCACCAGGTATCACTCGATATATTCAGATTTTTTTCAAAGAAAGTTCTATGTCCTCGAGAAAGTTATCCATTGATTAATTATTGACTTCCCTATTATGTTCCCCAAGATTTCTATTTAGGACATCTTCATCCAACCAGTAATTTCTCCAGAGGAAGAATTGTCATACAGGATTTTTTTTTAATAATTCAAACACAAATTTGTCTAAAAAATACCTTCAGAAATTACTTAGAGAAATTTACCAATAAATTAGTTATTAGGGATCAGGGATAACTTAATGGTCTCCTCTGGGAATACCATCCGATTTTTTTTTTCGAGGAATTCTCCATTAATTTGTGAACAAATATTTGACTAATTAGGAAGGATTATGAATTAATTCAAAATCCTTCCAAATAAGTCAAATATTTGTTCATAAATTAATGGAGAATTTCCCGAAAAAAAAATCGGATGGTATTCCCAGAGAAAATCACTAAGTCATCCCAGATAAAACTCTTGCGGAAATTCTTGATGAACTCTTCAAAATGGAATGGAAAAAGAGGGATTTCTGGACAAATTCCCGGATGAATTCGAGGATTGATCATTGGAGGATGCTTTGAGGAGTTCCTGGAAATAATCTTGGAAAAATCTCTGAAGTAAACGCCAGTAGAGGAATTCCTATTTGAAGAAACAACCTGCAACAGCAGTGTGCAATAATCGCGTAAAAGTTTACGAACATTTCTCTGGAATGTCCAGAATGTTTTCTCAAGCAAGCAAAAAGAGATAAAAATGAGTTTAAAAACCATCTCGGTTTAAAAAAAAACGTTGGTTCAAAAAACCGTCCATTACAAAAAGAGTCTAGTTTAAAGAAAAACAAATTACTAAAAACAGACCTGTCATCAGTCACGTACTTTGGATATTCTGGAAATAATTCTTGTAGAAATCCCTGATGAATTACAAGGTGTATTTAAATGTATTTTCTCTGAATATATTTCAGTAATCCCCGAGAATTCATTGGAGAAATTTCAAAAGGGATCTCTGGAAATTTTTTGTAGGAACTTTTTGTGGAAATTGTAAAGTGATGGGTATTCTGAAAGAAATTTTAGATTCTGAATTATATAATCTCTGATCTCTGATTCTGAATTATTATAATCTCTGATGAAACTATTGAAGAAATTCCTGATGAACCCTTGCGAGGATCTCTGAAAATCTCCCTAGCATCTTAGGATGTCTAGATGAATTTGTAAGATAACGATCGAAAAAAAAATCAATTGAATACTTGGATAAAATCCTGCACGATTTACTGTATGCATTCCTTTAAAAACATTGAGCAGAATCCCTGAACAATCTTGTGTAAAAATGGTCGGAAGAATCGCTGTGATATTTGCTGGTGTAAAATCTTTAATGAAATATTGTAGAATCCATGGAGATTCTGGAGGAAGTTAATGATGGATCGCAGGTCGAATTTATTAAATTCCATGAAGTAGAATTGACAGTATTTTTATAATATTCCCTGAAAGAATGTTGAAGCAATTCTATCAGATATACCGTAGATGAATTCATGAAGAAATTTATATGATTAGATCGGCGTATGAACTCCCTAAGGAATTATTGTGGGGACTCCTGAAAAAAAAAACCTTCAAAGAATTTCTTCAAAAACTCTGGAATAAATCCTTGAAGTTTTTCACAGAAGAACTCCTGTAAGAATTATTTCAAATCTGCTAAAGTTACTTCTAGAAAATCGGTGGAAATTGGGATTGGTGGAAAAGTCTAAAAGAAATCCAATAATAGCATTTTGATTAATTTTTAGGGTAATTCCTGGTTTCTAATCAGAATTCACTGCAAGAAGGAGGAAAATAGTGACTTTAGAGACCATTTATATTAATAAAGGGACTTTAGAGAACTTCTATTAAAAATATAAATTTTAAAAGACTGCATTAAAATAGAGACCAAGTCTACAAAAAGAGATCTGTTGCCCGTCCTGCGATACGAAATAAGGAATGTTTTGCTGCTTTTGGTCAGTTTTTACCCACTGTGAATAAGGTAGCTCTACTCACACAGAGATTCTCGATGCCATCATCGCCATCGGCATCATCACCGTCATCATCATCAGGTGAAGTTCTGCAATTCGGCGAGAATCAGTTCCAGATTGTCTCGGCCGCCGAAGGTTTGCTCGTTCAAGAAGTCTTTTAAGAACTGACCGTTTTGCTGTTTCCTGTAGATAAGGTGGCACAGAAGGATGGTATTGGAATCATAGTCTAGTTGTTTGTCTTGAAGTTTCCGGTGGTGCACCCGGAGCAGTTCAAGGTTCACTTCGTAGAACGGCTGAAACTCCATGAGCTTCTGATAGTTTTCAAGAACTTTCTTGTCTTCTAGGAGGCTTCTGATTGAAACCAGTTGTTCGTTGAAAAAGGCTTCGCTCCCAGTTTGAATGTTCACCAGAATTCCGGCAAGAAGCTTGTTAATGCTTTTGGAATCGAAGGATCTACCACTGGCCAATTCGGCCACCGTTCGCAGATTCCATCTGGCAGCATTCCGAATGATTTCCTTGGTATCATCACTCATCACGTCCTGGATTTTCTCCAGCGCTTCCAATCTTCTCCCAACTTCCGGCTCACTTTGCCCCTTTAAACTCAAATAGTCCCCGGCCGCCCTTCTCCAAACCAGCCCCCGCTGCACATCACCAATCACCTTTCGGAACTCCTCCTTGCTGCTGAACCGCTTGTAGAACTTCTTCACCACTCCCAAACTCCGTTCCCCGCCTTCCGCTCCGAGAACCATTCCGGCAATCCGGTTCACAATCCCTATCCCACCTTCCTCGACCAGCTCCCACTTCCTCTCACTGTGACCATCCTCACTTCCCCACTTAACCCTCAGCAACTCCTCCAGAGTGTCGTAATTTTTCACAATTCGGCGACTCGCATCCAGCGCCGTTTCCAGAACTCGTCCCAAAAACAACAACTTTTCACAACAGTCCACCCGCGAAAACCGCCCGTCTCCGGTGGTGCACAGTTCCGTCACTATCGCGTCCACATCGTCCGCCAGCAGGATCACATTCTCGAAGTCGTACTGCGCCAAATTGGCCACCAGGTAGATCGAGTCGAAGCGCATGATTTTTCCGGAAACCTGATGGAGTTTTTTTTTTTTTTTTTTTTTTCTTTGGATTGTCGTACTCGACAGGCTAAGACCAATGATGGAGTTTGAACGTAAATTGAAACGAAACGCGCGCGAATCCAACGTAAACTGATGGGAACTGTCAAAATCAGCTGTTTTGCGTTTGGAGTTCGGAATCGGATTTGTTCGGCTTCGGAGTTTTAGTAGTAGTTGTGAGAGCGACGAAACCACGAACAAAATTCATTTCGGAATGAATGAACGTTGTTTTGTCTGGTTGGTGTCTGATGGATGATGACGAGACGGTTGGGATGCGTAAAACAACGGGACTTTGCGTGAATATGGGTGATAAAGCGAGTAGTGAGCGGATTTTTTCACAGTGGGCCAAAGAGACAAGAGACGAAAATGTAAGTTCTTTGTACTGTCGACAAGCTTCGTAGGATAAATGTACGACTCGTACCATAAACATCATCATACTGCAACTTGTTAAGTAAACTTCTATGAATAACGACCTTGAATAAAATTACCGATCCTGGTGAGATATTTGGACCCCCTTATTCTC
Source organism: Aedes aegypti (assembly GCF_002204515.2). Lineage (NCBI taxonomy): Eukaryota > Metazoa > Arthropoda > Insecta > Diptera > Culicidae > Aedes > Aedes aegypti. The sequence continues at coordinate 59,392,399 of NC_035107.1, read as the reverse complement.
AATCTTGGCGGTATGTTTCTGTTAGATTTGCTTTACTAAGCTTAATTGTAGGTTTGCTACTAACAAGAAAAGTAATCGCCTATCTCGATGCGTGGGAAATTTCTTGCAAGAAATGGTCAAGGAAAGCATTTTTCTTTGATCGCAGTACGCAGTTGAAAAGAAGTGTCATTTCAAATGGAGCTCAATGTAGAAAATTTCTCGACCATTTCTTGCGCAGAAATTTTTACTTTTCTTGAGCGGAACAGCATACTTAGCTTTAGGCGAAGTATGCACTTCAACAGAAAAGTAATCGCCTATCTCGATGTAAGCTAGATCAAGGTCCGTGACTGGTTTGAAGGTTTAAGAGATTGACAACTGTTCCTAGCTAGCACTCGAATAGTAATGATTTATTACTCTTTTCCGTTTGACCAACAGACCTCTCGTTGGTCGCTTCTGATTGTTCTTGAAAACATCGTATTTTGTTTATATCAGAGTATGCGTAAGGCAAAATGAAACACTCAAAATGGAAACATATCAGCTCTTCCCTCTTCAAATATTTCGCTATCAGTATTACATTGTTTGATTGATTAATATTTCAATAATTCGAAACTTATATTCTAATAAGCCGTTAACATTACTAATAGGAACTTCAATTGAACTCAGAATTCATTGTATATAATAGAGAAATTTCAGAACGTGAATATAATCACAATTTAAATCATGTAAACAAAATCTTTGTCCATGTTAGCTTGGCGATTCCGTCCTCGGTAGTAGTAGGCAATTTCCTATTGATTTTTGTATTATTGCAGCTCAGACAAAAGAAGACGAATTTTTGAAAAACGTAATATATTTTATGACAAACGGCTGGCCTGAGAAAATAAGCAAACAATATATTGAAGTTTACGCCAATCAGAAAGATTTAGAACTGATTGATGAATGTCTTTTGTATCAAAATAGGGTAGTGATACCTATGTCGTTAAAGAAACAGGTTTTAAAATTATTGCATGCCAACCATGCTGGGATAGGTATTGGTTTGGAATTAACTCTGATATTGAAAATTACGTGGATTGAAGTTGAACTGATGAAAAATGGAACAGATTGTGGGAAAGTGTTAAAAAAACTAGTGGGCATATTTGCTAGATATGGATTACCAGACGTTCTAGTGTCTGATGGAGGTCCTCCATTTAATTCTCATGCTTTTGTAGACTTTTTGAAGCGACAGGGAATCAATGTTCTTAAGAGTCCTCCGTATAATCCCTATATGGCTTTTTGATAAAGCTTTGTCAAAATGTTCAAAATACTGTTTTCTTCCCATCACAGATACAGACGAACCACAATCCACCTCCATGTCACACCAAACATCATCTATTTTTACATTCACCAGACAAGGATCACTAATTTTACCAACTGTTGAAACGTGAATACATTGAAGAACATTTGTCTCACCATCATCCTTATTTTCACTGTCAGTGTCCGCTCGTAATCTGTTGACCAGTTCACTTAAATATTCAACCGGGTTAGATCCTGAAGTGTCCAGGTTAACCATATTCACAGCATCTCGATGCATATTTTTAAGTTTAAAGAATTTTCTTTTAATGTGACCTTGCACCCCACAGAAGTCACAAACCATTTGTGAATAATTAGGTCGGGCTGATGAGCGATTCCTTACTTCCAGGTCTTGTCTTTGTCTGCTTTGCCATTGTTTGTTCTTCCATTGGTTTCGTTGATAAGGAGTATACCCTAGCCTATTCTTAACTGGTCCACAATTTCGCTCATCATCACCATCTGGCCGGCCCGCCATATGCATTGTAGCTGCTAGCTTATTGAGTCTAGCGCCAGGGAAACCAGATGCTTTTAATGATGCTATCTGATCCGCAGTGTTACCGTAATCCATATTTTTAGCATTATTCCTGGCAATTTCCCAGGTCGTTATTAGTTTTTCTGCTGTTTCTAAAGTAAGCTTGTCTTCATTTGCTTTGCTGGAGAGCTTTGTCCCGGATCCCGGCAACAATGCGGTCTCTGATAGCCATCTGTTTAAAATTTTCAAAATTGCAGAACTCTGCCTGGAGTTTTACAGACAACACGAAATCCTCTAATGATTCATCCGGTTGCGGCACTCTGACGTTAAATTTTAATCTTTGCACCAGATCGGACTCCGTTTTATCTAGTCGTGCTTCTAATTTGTTAATCATTTCATCATGTGGAACCTCCGCAAGATTACTATTTGGGTACAGTAATTTTAGTTCCCTAAAAATAACGGGACCACTGAGCGTAATGAAATAGTCACGCTTTTCCTCGACCGGTACTTTATTCATATTAAAAAAGAAACCTAGACGCTCAACCCAATCCCCAAAGGAATTTCCTCTAGGGAATGGTTTCAAGGTATTGTTAATGTTCGATTGAGCCATTACAGTATATTGGGCAGTAAAAACACTCCAAAGGCTAACATGAACGACTTTGCTTAACTGCCGGATTCACTGGATCTTTTCCCTCAAGAGTAAACAAAAGTAAAAAGTCACCAGAATGATTTTCAGCCTTTGCCGACGTTGTGTAAGTCACTACTCGCAGCCCTTTGGCTAACACACGAGCCGTCAGTTGACGTCAATGGAAACCGCTACCTGGGAAGAAAATCTCCGCTTACAACCTTTCGATCTGCCGTAACTGCTTGACCACAGCAGCAAGCCAATCAGCAAAAAAAAAAACACACACCGGGACCACTGTGTAAAGCCTACACCAATGATGATCAGTCAGGTCACAATCACTATGAGATCTAATAAATAGAAGAAAAACTCTCTTAATAAAGCATTTACAATAAAGCTAGTGTGTTGTACGATTTCTTTTATATTCTGAACTTACTATTTTAATCTTATTATACAGGAACAACAGCTCTTATACTTTCCGGATCTTTCTTTGATTACCATACAAAATGGTGGTTTCAGCTAACGCGCTAAAATTTCTGCTCAAAACTTACCACACCCTTCCAGAACCGTAATTCTGATTCACGGTTATAGAATAACCGAAATCGGTGATCAGTGATTATGGGCTATCCAACAACGCCGAACGTAAATTGCCTCCAGCGATTTGATAAGTCCGATTGAAATTCCTGCGCGATGGTGTCAATCCGTCACAAGTAGAGTGTCCATCCCGGGACATCCCGGGACAATAAATCCCAGGATTCGATAAATTTCGGGATTTCCCGTTTCCCGGGATTTTTGTTCTGACATCCCGGAAATCCCGGGATTCCCGAAATGTACGTAGAGTTTGATAAAAAGCATCGTAATTTCCATGAAAAACAATGAAAATTTTTCTCACTATTAAGCCTTATTTGATAAAATAGAAAAGCATCATGAAAAAGAGAATAAACGAGTAATTATTTTCATGAAAAGACCCATTTACCAAGTAAAAAACGCATATTTTTTTCAATGCTTTTCTTTTCAACTTTAGCCGGGGTTAAATTAAATTTGAAAATACACCTAAACTGCATTAAATAATTATCAGTAATTAACTTTTTGCATGTTCTTCTACAATATCTTCATTAATCTGTAATCGTTGTTTTATTCTTTCTCTATTTATTTATTCTAAAGTCATAATATTAATTCAATTTGCTTCAAACATTTCGAAAGCCATCAAATGTTTGAAGCAAATTGATTTAAAGTTATGACCAAAAATTATACCATACTTCCATGCATAGTTGTTGTAGAGAATTTAAAAAAAATTCTTACAAACCCGTAATTCGTGAAGCTAAGTTTTGATTTTTTTTCAAGTTTCTTCATTAGAATACATGAAATGTGATTTGTTGTTATTAAAGTATTATCTTGGAAAGTTACATTATCGTTTTTTCTAAAATTGTAAAAAGCTTTTATTGTCGAATTTGTACTTTTATTTCAACCAAAATACTAGCTTCATTGAAAATTAGAGAAATCCCGGGATTTCCCGGGACAAGCTTAGATTTTTGTCCCGAATCCCGGGACGAACAAAATGGCCGGGAAATGGACACTATTGTCACAAGGTAGCCGATTTAATTAATCTTCCTCACTAAGTGCAGTAAAACACTTCATTAACTTGTCCAAAACCACTTTTTTTTCGTCGCCACTGTTAGATTTGCTTTACTAAGCTTAATTGAACTTTAACTATGGTAAGTTAGATCAAGATCCGTGACTGGTTTGAAGGTTTAAGAGATAGGCAACTGTTTCTAGCTAGCACTCGAATAGTAATGATTTATTTCTCTTTTCCGCTTGACCAACAGACCTCTCGTAGATATTAGACATATTGGTCTGAAGGATTTTGGATTTGTCTAAACGATTTAGGAATGAAGATACATATTTTTGGTACATGGCCAAGATATAGACTAGCTCTAGAGATATTTGTGAGAGAGTCACCCAAGAAACATTTGCCTATTTTATAATCATTTATAAAGCAATTTTTCACAATTACATACTGAATAGTTGCTTTATTATATTACTTCGCAGCTGCTACGCACACATTGTTCAAGCGAATCTGGCGAAATTATTAGGCTACTTATCATTTAGTGATTGTATTCATGTATTGTAATGATGTTTATTCAGGTTTCACTTAGCCTAATAAGTACTGTTGATTTACCAACGCTAATTTAATAAACAACATTATTGCGGTTTAATTCAGCATCATGTTTAACAACATTTTAATTATTTCCATGTGAAGCCTTTGTTCAAGCGTTGTTCACACAAATTTGGAGAAGTTATAAAGCGTGTCATTGAATATTGACTTTGTTGTACAACTTCAAAAGCGCTTTATAAGCATTTATTTCAGCTTTTATTCAACTGCCACAAAATTAATTGAAAACAAATGAATGACCAAAAATCGCTCAACACTGTACTTCAAATGCAGTGTAATACTTTTACCATGAATCAATAACCACTTTTAATAATTACCTGGATACTGGATTCAAACTCGAGACCTTCCCATCGTCAGCGGTATATCTTGCCCTCTGCGCCATCCTTGAATTCATATATCAGCCTTCCAGTGCTCAATATAAACCTCTTGTAGCTGAATATTGATCATGCTTGAGCTTATATTCAACAATGTCTAATCAACACGTGCTATGCTGATCACCAACTGAACAAGCTCAGTGCGCATCGTACCTTCGTGCTGTGCGTACACGAATTCTCTCTGCTCTTGGAAGTTTTCTTAAAAACTACCTAAAGCAATAAAACAGTACTTTTCAGTGCTACAAAAACAGTACTTTTCAGTGCTAATATTCAAAACGGTACTTTTCAGTGCTACTAAAACAGTACTTTTCAGTACTATTTTTTCTACTATTGATCCCTTTACGATCCTTGTTTGGACCCGTGCCTTCGATTTTTCGTTGGACCCGTTGGCGAAAGCTAGCGGTGGTAATCCTTCTTGGACACCGTCTTGGGAAAAAACCTTTCGAAGGTCACGTCTTCTTTCGTTTATTAATTAAACATGGTATCAACAACTAACAAAAGGAAGGGTGAATCTCTGAATTCACTACTTCCTTCCAAAAAAGTGGGTTTTAAAACTGTCACTACACGTGGCAAGAATGGAAAAAAGGACGTTTCCCCGGAATGCGAACTTTCTTCCAAGGGTGAAATGAATAATTGTATCGAAATGAGCAATCAGTTCGATGCTCTAGACAAATTTTCCGAACACCTAATCGAAGCAGCCTCTAGCCCAGGCTCTTTGATTCAAGTGAGGAAGCAAAGAGTGCCGCCTATCGTGGTCAGTTGTTCCGAATTTGGGGGATTTAGGCAGGAGATCTTGAACTCCATTAGGGGAATCAAGGTTTCCTTCCAAATCGCAAAGAAAGGAGACTGTCGCGTTTTGCCGGAAACTCTTAAAGATCGTGAACTTCTTCTCAGACATCTTGAAGAGAAGAAGCACAAATTTTTTACTTATGACGACAAAACTGAACGTTTGTTCAAAGTTGTCTTGAAAGGTCTCTCAAGTGACTATAAATCACCTGAAGAGATCAAAAATGGAATAAATGATTTACTTGGATTTTCCCCAGTCCAAGTAATCATTATGAAAAAGAGAACCCAATCTGGCATTGTTCGGAAAGGGCTTTCTCAAGAATTTTATTTAGTTCACTTTAACAAAAAAGAACTAAATAATATTAAAGCTTTAGAAAAAGCAAAACTTTTGTTTGATGTCCGTGTGACATGGGAACATTTCCAGAAACCTGGAGGAAATTACCAGAACCCCACTCAGTGCCGTCGATGCCAAAAGTGGGGTCATGGTACAAAAAATTGTCGCATGGATGCTAAATGCATGATTTGCGGAGGTTCTTCTCACGCCAAAGACGTCTGTCCAGTGAAGGAAGATACCACCAAATTCATATGCTGTAATTGCGGGGCTAACCATAAGTCCAATTTTTGGAATTGTCGTTCACGCAAAAGGGTCATTGAGGCTCGTGCCAGGCAGATGAAAGATAATATCCGTTACGATAACGGTCGTTTTCGGAATTTGCCTGGTAGAGTATCGAACAATGCTCATTTTTCAGTTAACGATCGCTTGATCATGAATCATACCCATCAGGAAGATCATAATCATGCTCATTCACAAACTAATTTTAATCCGTCGGGTAGTCGTTCGAATCTTTCAATTTCGAATGTATCTACCCACGGTAAATCCTTTGCCGATATCGTAGCAGGAAATTTGAACTCCTCCCCTGTTCGATCCATGGGTACTGATTCTACTTGTTTCAAATCAAATGGAAAAAACCCTACCGCCACAGGTAATTCCGCTTCTTCGTCTACCGGAAATTCTAATGGGAATTCACATGACATGTCTGCCTCTGATTTTAATTTTCTAACTGAACAATTGAATCTAATGATTGATGCAATGTTCAAAGCCACCACTATGACTGAAGCAGTCCAAGTAGGTGTAAAATTTACAAATCAAATTGTTATTGGATTACGTTTTTCTAATGGATCCAAATAATAATTTAAATATTTTAAATTGGAATGCTCGTTCTCTGAATGGTAAAGAGGACGCGCTGTTTAATTTTCTTACGGTTAATAACGTGCATATAGCAGTTATTACCGAAACGTATTTAAAACCTGGATCTAAACTCAAAAGAGATCCTAACTTTTTTGTTTATCGTAATGATCGACTTGATGGGGCATGTGGGGGAGTTGCAATCATCATTCATAGGCGTATAAAACATCAACTGTTTTCATCATTTGAAACTAAAGTTTTTGAAACTTTAGGTGTTTCTGTTGAAACACAGTTTGGTAAATATACTTTCATAGCTGCCTATTTGCCTTTTCAATGCTCTGGACAGCAAGTTAATCTGCTGCAAACTGACTTGCGAAAATTGACTCGCAATAAGTCAAAATTTTTTGTCATTGGTGACTTTAATGCCAAACATCGGTCATGGAATAATTCTCAAAGTAATTCCAACGGCAGAATTTTATTTGATGAGTGCTCTTCAGGATATTTCTCAATTCAATACCCTGATAGCCCTACATGTTTTTCCTCTTCTAGAAATCCATCTACGATTGACTTGGTCTTAACCGACTCTAGTCATCTTTGTAGCCAATTAGTTACTCATGCTGATTTTGATTCTGATCATGTCCCTGTTACATTTCAAATATCCCAAGAAGCGATTCTAAATCCTATCAGCTCCACTTTCAATTATTTACGAGCCGACTGGAATATATATAAAACGTATGTTGACTCTAATCTTGATGTTAACATTTCTTTAGAAACTAAACTTGATATTGACAATGCTCTTGAAACTTTAACAAATTCCATTGTTGAAGCCCGGAGCATTGCAATTCCAAAATGTGAAGTAAAATTTGAATCCGTGATTATAGACGATGATCTTAAACTCTTGATCCGTCTTAAAAACGTGAGGAGAAGGCAATTTCAACGCACTCGCGATCCTGCTATGAAAATTATATGGCAGGATTTGCAGAAAGAAATCAAGAAGCGTTTTGCTCAATTAAGAAACAAAAATTTTGAAAATAAAATTTCTCAATTTCACCCTGGCTCTAAGCCCTTTTGGAAATTATCGAAAATTTTGAAAAAACCTCAGAAGCCAATACCGGCATTGAAAGAGGAAAACAAATTATTACTAACTAATTGCGAAAAAGCTCAAAAACTTGCTATGCAGTTTGAAAGTGCGCACAATTTTAATTTAGGACTTACTAGTCCAATTGAAAATCAAGTTACTCAGGAGTTCGAAAATATTCTCAATCAAGAGAACGTTTTCGAAAATACCTGGGAGACTGATTTGGAAGAAGTGAGAACTATTATTAAAAAATTCAAAAATATGAAAGCTCCTGGCGATGATGGAATTTTCTACATCCTCATCAAGAAACTTCCAGAAAGTAGCTTATCATTTCTAGTTGATATATTTAACAAATGTTTTCAATTAGCATATTTTCCTGATAAATGGAAAAATGCTAAGGTTGTTCCAATTTTAAAACCAGACAAAAATCCTGCAGAAGCTTCTAGCTATCGTCCAATCAGTTTGCTTTCCTCCATCAGTAAACTTTTTGAAAAGGTTATTTTGAACAGAATGATGGTCCACATCAACGAAAATTCAATTTTTGCCAATGAACAGTTCGGATTCCGCCATGGACATTCGACCACTCATCAACTTTTACGTGTAACAAATTTGATCCGTTCCAACAAATCTGAAGGCTATTCTACTGGTCTTGCTCTTCTAGACATAGAAAAAGCATTCGACAGTGTTTGGCATGAAGGTTTGATTGTAAAATTAAAAAACTTTAATTTTCCAACATACATTGTTAGAATAATTCAAAGTTATCTGTCAAATCGTACACTTCAGGTTAATTATCAGAACTCCAGATCTGAAAGACTTCCTGTAAGAGCTGGTGTTCCTCAAGGCAGCATTTTGGGACCAATATTATACAATATTTTCACATCTGACTTACCTGAGTTACCTCAGGGATGTCAAAAATCTTTGTTTGCGGATGACACAGGCCTCTCCGCCAAAGGACGAAGCCTGCGTGTCATCTGTAGTCGATTGCAAAAAAGTTTGGATATTTTTTCTTCATACTTGCAAAAATGGAAGATTTCTCCTAATGCTTCCAAAACTCAACTAATAATATTCCCACATAAACCAAAAGCTCTTTATTTGAAACCTTCAAGTAGACATGTTGTCACGATGAGAGGGATTCCAATAAATTGGTCAGATGAAGTTAAGTACCTAGGGCTCATGCTTGATAAGAATTTATCTTTCAAAAATCACATTGAGGGCATTCAAGCCAAATGTAATAAATATGTAAAATGTCTCTATCCCCTTATTAATAGAAAATCAAAACTTTGTCTTAAGAACAAGCTTTTGATATTCAAACAAATTTTCAGGCCAGCCATGTTGTATGCTGTACCAATATGGACTAGCTGTTGTAATACCAGGAAGAAAGCTCTGCAGAGAATTCAAAATAAAATTTTGAAAATGATTCTGAGGCTTCCTCCCTGGTATAGTACCAATGAGTTACATAGAATATCCAATGTTGAAACATTGGAACAAATGTCAAATAAAATAATAAATAATTTTAGGCAAAAATCGTTACAATCTTCTATTGCCACGATTAATGCGTTATATGTTTAGGTTAAGTTAGGTTAAGTATATTTAAAGCGTTTTTTTTTTTCTCTTATAAGCAGGTGACATCAACTCACCTGTAAAAAATCAGAACTGCTACGGCAAATGAAATGTTATATGTTGTTAACAAAATGTTAATAAAATCTTAAATTTGTTTTACCAAATTAGGATGATAGTGTTGTCTAATAACACAGAACACCTAGATATAAGAAATGAATGTAATGTTTGGAATGATACTAATAAAGAAACTGAAAAAAAAAAAAAAAAAAAAAAAAAAAAAAAAAAAAAAAAAAAAAAAAAAAAAAAAAAAAAAAAAAAAAACTGAACAAGCGCATTGCTTTTGCTGCTGTTCAGTACTGATGCAAGCTGAATTCAGTCGGCTATTTATAGCGCACAGTGAGAACATTTATGACAATGCTGGTCAAAAATAAAGTTTATTCACAAAGTAAAAACAGTCTGAAATGATTAATTGAATTTCATAATAATTTTTAACTTGTTAAAACTTTAATTTAATTGATCATCTAAGTATACTAAAATTTGTTAATTTCATATATTATATTTTTCATTAGGTTAATATTTTAATCATTTGTCGTACTTTTTCTATATATTAAGCATTATAGAAATATAAAATATATTTCAATTATTTGTATGTTAAACGTGCTCTTTTTGTTTATCAAAATCCTACATCAGAATACTGATTTAAAATATTTTCTAAACATAATCCATAATTCAATTCAATTGTATTGAAAAATTATTGTATCCAATATGTTTTTATATATTAGTAAGTTAGTTACAAATTCGCCAAGGGCGAAAAGCCACTCAAATAGAAATATATAATCATAATATTAGTAAATTGAACATTGCAATAGATCATGAATACAACGCAATTTTTAGATATTTTGTCCACTTTCCGTAAACTTGGCTATGGTGTAACTTCTTTTGTAAGGCTTATTTGTTGCTGAACAATGTGTTTATTAATCGTTATTTTGGCTTTCTTTGGATTAACTGCTCGGATGAAATATCATTGTTGAATTAGGATTTTATAAAATACCTATTCAGCTTTTAATCATGTTCATGGTCAGCATGGAAACAGCTGAAGTGCGAAGCAACTAAAACGTTAGTTCGTCTCCTGTACACCTGTTTACACAAATATATTTGTTTGGTGGAATATTGGCCCTTTAATAAAATGAAAAATGACTTGTTCAACTCATTAGTAAAACTATCTTGACAAGTCGACAGAGATGCTTTAGAAAAGTTTAATAAGTGTTGAATCTACTATCATTCATTCCAATGAAAAATGTTGAACATTGACTTAAATTTGGTTCTAATTAGCATCTTCTCAGCTCTTTCTAGGGCATTTTTTCAGCTGTCACCATTATTCTACAATAATCAAATATGTATGTTTATTTGTGACTCTTGAACTATGATGATCACTATATTTGGAACATTTAAATTATGATCTTTTTTATCCAATGTGATTCGAACTTTACCCTCGTTGATCCACATGTCGCCTACATGTCTGAGATTTGATTTAGAAAAACATTTGAAACATTTGAAAATAACATAAAAAAGACATGATATGTTTTGCTTGAATAAAAGCATACTCATATACTGTTATTACATTGTTTATAAGTTTTACTAATCATGCTGGTCAACATTTTAAGTATAAGACACTGAAACTTTTGTACGATTTGTTGTTAATCAAATGCTCAATATTCTACTTAAATTGTGGCTACAACCTATAGAAGCTTTTAATCAGTCAATTGTTAAACTTCTTATGTGTTGTAGAACAAAAGCTACTATATTTGCATTTTCGGAGGTTTATTCAGCTCTTACTTAAAACACAAACTTAAAGTGGAATAACAGCTTTTTTATAAGCGGAAATTAATTTTATTCAGTTAATGATTCAACTAAAAATTTGTTCAGCAATGGTTGCTGCAATGCGGCTTGTATTAAACACGTAAGTATTTTAAAAGTTACCAATTGTTCCTTGGGCAAGCAGTACTTTTCGATCCTTCTATAGCAGTGCAGACAAAACACCATCTCTTACAGGTGACTTGAAAGGTCCGAAAGAACTCTCTGCCCACTCAACTTTAGATCGAGTAAAGATAGTATCCGGTAGATCTAAGTTGTTACCTGTAGTCCCGTTTGGCCTAGAGTTTTCCCAACTTTATCACCTTCTCTATCATCGCTCAATACTAAACTTGACTTAGGAAAATCTATTTTCATCAGTATTTCAAGTGTTTTTTTTGTATCAACAGTAAAACTACCGTTTGTTCGTTTCAAATTACCCAGACCATTTGAAGGATCTTCAAAAAGATTTTACTGTAATTTTGCTAAATCTAGAGTTTTTACTCTGTTTTTACAGTAGACCCATCAGCTTCAGGTTTTTTCTACGAGATTTTCTTATTTCTTTCAATTTTTGAACCATGTAATGAATTGGTTGATTTACAACAATAATAACGTAATTTTCCAAGTGAATGGTCAATTTTGCTTTTACATTTGTTTTCGATGACAAGCGACAAGATGCATCTAGAAATCGAGATTGAAATTGCTTTTGCATGTTACTCCACGATGGATGTCTATAAAGTTTTTGATTTTTTTTTTTTAGTGGATGTTTTGAAGCGCACGTTTCGAATTGTCAACAACATTCTAGTCCTTACACAACATTCAAGAGACCGCTGTTATCACCTCTTGAACGTAAATGTTTTCAATTCCGTGTTGTGAATTTCCTTGCCTTCGATCAAATCCTTGCGATTGAAAATCAGTAGAAGCAAAACTTTTCTTTGAGATTTTTTGAGAAATCTTTCCAACAATTCCTTTCCTAATTCAAGTGTTTTTACTCACTGAAATGTTCGTGTTCACGAATCTTGGCAATGTTCCGAGATTATTGATGATCCAGCCTTGTTATGTCGAAAGTGCGAACCATATTTTCGTGGCTTTTTTTAGCCCTACTTAAAGTTACAAAAATCTGAAAAAAAAACTTGTCTCGACTATGTTTTTAATTTGACTACATCCATGATAATTGACTATGCGCTTTTTATGTACCTATGTTTTGTTTCCTCTCCATCCAACCGCATCGAAAACCGTGCGGTAAGCATTCGCGCTTTACAATCGGATGATCTTTGGCTCGATTCTTGCCTGCTGTGCGTTTTTGCAGTAGTTTTTGCAATGTTTCTCATTATAATGGACTGTCCATGAAACCAAAACCGTCCTATATATTTTTCCAACCAACGCCTTCTATCCAAAACTTTTGTTTTAATCTATTCTTTACTTTGTGTTCGAAAATAAAGTGTGCTGAGTGTTCTACTCTATTGTGTTACCTCTCCAGTTTTGTGTATTTTTCCTTTTGTGATGGATTGAGCATCCTGGCCATCCGGCAGACCCTACCATGTCCCTCCTTAAAATGAGAAACTTATACTAAATTTGGCATTAAAAAAGTTGAGGAATTGCAAAAACTAACACCACAAACAAATAAATCGGCGTCGTAAGGAGTTAAACACGATGGAGCCTCAAAATAAATTAAATTTTACTTTAAATTTTATTGTAGTCTGCATCAAACTGAGATATAAGGGAACTAAGTTAAAACCACTAAAACGGCGCTATCTTAGCAGCATATTCAAAACAAAGTAAGCGACTCTAAACATCTCGATATCTCCACCTAGGCTTCTAGAATATTTAAAAAGATCTCGTTTTTATTCAATATCACGACAGAGCGTGTCCTTGCGTGTCCTTGTCATGATACGACTTTGGCAAATTTTCCTGCTCAAAAAACGACTCAATCATATTTAAACTTTAAATTAAAAAATTGTTCCAAATTTGAACCTTGACACTTTTGATTATGTTTGACGTTCCCTTCGTTGAAATATTTCCACTGGGGTTTATCTGTTTTTTAAGTGTTAACACTGGAGCTGTGTTGGTATATTCACCAAAATGGTTTTGGCGAGTGAATTTGACGGATAGCGCCGACAATTTATGTTAAAGGGTTGAGGGCGACTGTCAAATGGAAGTAAAATTGAAAAGCTGCCAACCTAAGTCCAGAACCAATTTTTAAGGCTTAATGCGGAAAAGTAAAAATCATCAATCGCAAAATTACAGGTAGTCAATATACTTGAAAGCTATTATATGCAAGCAGTTAAATACTACTAGCTACTGCAGTGCACTGTTGATCGTTTTATCAGCGAATTCTGCTAAATTCATGAAATAGATATTTTCGTAAAAAAAAACGATTACGCCTTCACCATTGTTTGATCGTTATTTTGTATGGTTGTTTACATTTAAGAACCAGAGACACGTTGGGGTAGCAAGAAGGAACCGCGAGTACCTCCCTTGTTTATGTTGCATATGATTCATCTCGGTTGTTGCACAAGGGCCAGATTAATTTCTCGAGTGCGTACACGGAAAAAATAACACTACAAAAATAGTAACAAAACAAATTATAATTTATGTATTAATGACTATTTTTTAATCTTTTTCATTCTGGGACTATTCACTTGAATCACTTTAGGATTCTTCATGAGGCTTTGACAATATCCTGGGATTTTTCGAAAAATCTCTCTGAGATTCTTCCTGGAATCCCTCATCAAATCTTCCGTAAATTTCTTTGGTATTATCCCAAAAATCTATCTGAAGTTCTTCCGGTATTCCTAATGGAATCTTTTATACGGCATCCTTCTGAAATTAATCAAGAAATAACTCTTTTGCTCATTCATAAACCTATATCGAGCTGATCCGTCAAAAAATCCTTTTTGGATTATTCTGGAAATGCTTGTGGGATTCCTCTTGCAATTTATTTATAATATCGTATTCCGGGTAACATTGATGATTTTTTTAACGTTTCTTAGCTCATGAATAGGAGGAAGAGAATCACCATTCATGTTTCGAAAATATTTCGTCGATAAATGTTGATTCTAATTTTTTATGAGGATGACCATTTCGTTCAATGTTACTCCGCTGATCAATGTTACCCTGGATTACGGTACTACAGAAAATCTTTCGGAGAAACTTCCAAGAATCTCTGTGGGATTTTTCAGGAAAACCCTTCTGGGATTCTTTCGAAAATCTCTCGGAAAGTCCACTTAGCTTGTTTTGGAAATCCTTTTGAAAATATTATAGTTATCCTTCTAATTTTCCAAAAAAAAGAACCAGGAAGACGTTCTCTTGGATTATTTCGCAAATGCGTCTTGAATTTTTATGAAAGTCTTCCGGATTTCATACGTTAAATTTCCCTGGAATTCTGCAGAAAATATTTCTATGATTGCTTTCCAGAGGGATGGAATTCTTCAAAAAGATCTGTGATTCTTCTGAATATCTTTTGAAGATTTTTTTCCGGAAATATATCGGGTTCCTTACAAAAATCCCTCAAGATTTCTTTCGGAAATCCATCCAAAATTATTACATTATACCATCTGAAATTTTTCAGGAAATTATCAGTAATTCTTTCATGAATGTCCCTGGGACTTTTATGGATACCTCTTAGATTCTCTTAGGATTATTCCGGTTCTTCTGGGATTCTCCCAGAAATCCATCTGAAACTATAATAAAAAAAACCTGTTCTTTCACTGTCAGATTATTTCGTTCAAATTCTTGGAATTCTTCCGCAAATCTCTATGGAATACTTTAGGAAACCCTGACCAGAAATTCTTCCAGATATCTCTCGTGGATTTATTTAACAATCTGTTTTCTGGAAATCCATCCGAAATTTTTCAAAAATTTTCTCCGAAAACTCCTCAGATACTGTTCGAAAATCCTTCTGGCCCTGATCTAGGAATTCTTCTTCAATTCTAACGGAACCCTGCTTTAGTGTTTCCAAAAATCTTTCATGGAAATTTTCGAATATCCGTTTGGGATTCTGATACAATATTTTTGTGATTCTTCGGGAAATGTTCTTGATTTTTTTTGTGATTTATCAGTTAATTTAAGAAAACTTCCGGACAGACCTCCTAGACAGAAAGGAGGAGGTTACTAGGTTACTAGGTTACTAGGAGGAGGTTAAAGTTACCCTGTTCTTCCGTAAATATTTCTGGAGTTCAATCATCGCTCTGGAATTATTCCGGAACATTATCAGGAATTCTTTCGGATGTCTTGGTGAAATCTTCAAAAAACCCTGGGAATTTCCTGAAAGTCTCACAGGAATTCTTCCGAAATAACTTCTGGGATTCTTTTGGATATCATTCTTCCATAATTCTTCATGGGACTCTTTCAGATTTTTACGGAAATCCATCAGTAATTTTTCCAGAAATCCCCCCAAAATTCGTTCAGAAATCTCTCTGTGATTCTTTCGCAAATTATCCCAGAACTCTTCCGGAAGAATTTTTAGAAGAATTCATGAAAGATATTCGGAAGAGTCCAGAAATCATTGTATGAAGATTCCCAATGTTATTACCGGATGAATCTCAAAAGGTTTTACGGAAGAGCAGGAATAAATCCAGAAAAAAAAAATCCGGATGTATCTTTCAAAGATTTGATGAAGCCTTCCAGCAGGATTTCCGGAAGAATCCTAGGGAGATACTCAAAAGAATAATCACACGAAGATTTCTTGAAAAATCCCAGGAGTAATGCCCAGAAGCATCCTAGAAGTAATTTTGGGAGAACTTATGAAAGAATCTTCGAAAAAAATCTAGTAGGAAGTATTCAGAGGATCCTCAGACAGATTTCCGTTTTCCGGAAGATTCCTCATAAGATATCCGGAAGAATTCCAACAAGATTTTAAGAAGAGTCCCAGAAGTATTATATTACAAGAATATTGAGGCAGATAATTACGAAGGATTTTTAGAAGAATTACTGAAGGATTTTCTAAAGTATTTCATAAGAATTTCCGAAAGCATCTCAAATGATTTTCGTTAGAGTTCAGTGGCATTTTCGTAAGAATCCTATGAGTATTACCAGTGAAATCTTAGAAACATTTTCCGAAGAATCTCAGAGTTCGGAGGAATTCCAGAAGAATTTCTATTAGAGCCCTAGGAAATCTTTGGAAGAACCCTCTAAAAAATATCTAATAGAGTTGCAACACGATTTCCGATAGAAATTTCCGTGATATTTTCGAAAAAAGAATCAAAGAATTCAATTTCCAGGATTATAAAACCCAAGGAACACACATGTTACAATTGATGCAGATTAACTCTTATATGACTATATTTAGTCATATATCAGTTGATATGCCTCCATTATAACATGTGCGTCACTCGGGAAGAAATCCCAAGGAGATACACGCTAAAACCACAGAGGAATTCCTGCAAGAATCCCAAAAATAAGCCCAGAAGAATCACAGAGGGATGTCTAGAAGAATTTAGAAAAACTAGAAGAGCTTCGAAAATCTTCAGGAGAAGCTTCGTGTTTTTTTTTCTTATTTGAGTTTCCAAACCTGAGCAAATGACACGGTCCAGGAGGTGGAAACCTCTGTGGAGGAAGGATTTGTTCTTTCCCAATAAAACTTTTCAAAGATATCTTTATACATTGACATAGTTATGATTACAACATGGCTTAAAAGTGATTGCATTCGTTTCAATAAAGTCGTCACAAGCAGACAGAATACAACATCCATTTCTCACCTACCGAATAAAACCTACAACAGAAATAACTAACTACAAGAAGCGCACAATCGCCTCTCGACTTAGAACAATTTTTGAAACCGAAGTTTATCTTCCACATCCTTAAGCCGTATCAGTTCCTGCAGATTTTTAAGCTCTTTACTGACAGCCCCGGCCAGAGCCGGATCCAGCTCGGCAACCCGTTGGAAATCGGCTTTCGCCCGGTCTGGATTCCACGCTCCCACGTGAGCTTTTGCTCTTCGGAACAGGGCTTTCACGTTATCCTTGTCATACTTGTCCAGCACTTCGCTGCAGTGCTCGATGACTGCGTAGTAATCCTTGTCGAGTAGTTTACACTGGGAGTAGTTGAGAAGAAGAGGAACTTTGAGTTGGGCCAGCTCCAGCCATTCTGTGTCATTCGGTTTTTCCCTAGAAGATAAAGTTGCGATTAATTTGGAACAACTTTCAATTCATGTTAGGAATCTACTTCAACATCAACTGCTCAATCAACCCCGCAGCGTACGAATACGCCTCCGTCGCACCGACATAGTCCTTCCTCGAATAGCACTCGTTCCCCTTCTCCCTCAGCTTTTTCACCTGTTCCAGCTTCTCCTTGTCACTCAACTGCCAGGAATCCTTCTGATAGTCCTCCGGATGCTCAATCGATAGCACCTCCAGCACAAACTCCAAATCCTGCGGACACCCAAAGATCTCGTCCAAATCCTTATACCCGATGCCCTCGTTCTGGAGGGTCATCCCGCAGCAGTGCTTCCGGTGTTCCGATGATTTCATCGAATCCCGGATCGTTTTCGACACGAAGGGGTACTGCTGAAGCAACGATTTATCGCACCGGAACTTGGCCACCTCGTGGAGGGCCATTTTCTGCAGACAGACCTCCCACACGTCCAGTTTGAACTTTTTGCCCAGGACCAGTTCCATGGGTTTGGCCATCTCACGGCTATCGTCCAGCACGGTACCGTCGAGCTTCCGCGTCTGGAAGTGGAATTTGATACGGGTGCCATCCCGGAACGGAACCACCTTAGTGCCTGCGTGGAGGGTTTCTTTGACGATCTTCGCTTCGTCCACGCAGGGATCCATGCTTTGGGTCGTTGGAAGGGAAACTCTGAAAAGTGATAGGAAAAATTGTAGTTTACGACGTGAACGAATACCTTTCGTGTCCGGTACAATTAGGTCAAAGATAATGGACGAGCTATAGAGCATACACTTCACGTCTTTGCGTTGTCCTTGATGACACAGGTGGAGTGGGAACTTACGAATCGAATACCTAACAGACACAACCCACTTAGCCTACCAAACTGTTTTAAAACACTATTCGTCAAAACAAAATTTAAAGCCCAGAACCAGCTGACAGAAGAAAACATTTTTGGTGCGGGTGGTTTTTGGGGGTGGTAAAGTGAGCTCTGCGCTGCGCCTACTCACGACTCATGCGGTGGCAGTGAGATTCATCGAGCGTCCATCATTTCCACAGTGGGCCAGCATTGAAAATGATTAACGATATGGGAAGGTTTGAATCTGAGAGTTTGAATAAAATGTAGTGAAGTTTAGTTGTGGAACATCACATCACAAAATACGCTTCACTTCAGAGCTGCTATCGGCTAACGAGAACAAACTGAGAGGGGAGATGAGGGGAAATATTAAAATGCACGATCAACCATTGAGCTCTCGCCGAGCGGTGTCACGAACACGTGCGCAAATTTGCTGGTTGAAAATACTGCCATTTGATTTTGCTGCGAACAGCTGATCTTTGTTTATATTTTCAACCAGCAATCTTTAAGTAGTGTTGGTGACATGTAACGTGTATGTACACGAGCGCAGAAACCACTATTAATATATTGCTGTCACTTGGGCCTTCCTTAGCCGAGTGGTTAGTGTCCACGGCTACAACACAAAGCCACGCTGAAAATTTCTGGGTTCGATTCCCGGTCACCCCAGAAACTTTTCGTAATAGAAATTTCATTAACTTCCCTAGGCCGTTTTGACTCATATTCCGAACACTTAAGGCCAACAGTGGCTTCAAATGCATCTGGTGGGCATAAATTAGATGAAAATAATGAAAATTTTAGTTTCTTTGCAATATCCTACTGTTAGATGTTGACTGTACTAATAAAAATAATTATTTAAACTTGTTTAGTATTGTTTTTACGTAAAAGTATTGAACAACATTTTGATTCAAATGCCGAACACTGCTTTCAATCTGTCTCATATTCCGAACACCTTGATTCAAATTCCAAACAGCACGAATAAATCGTATTCAAATGAAATATTTCGAAAATAAATTTATCTGAGCTGGTTTTACTGGTCTGGAACTAGAGAGTTATCACTACTCCCGAGGTATTAAAAAGATTGGAAGATGATTAAATTGAATTGTAATTGACTGCCATTTCCTGGTTATTTGCAGGCTTGATAGAAACTCCTCTGCGATGCTAAGAGGAGGCGATTTTGCCGTTTTTCTGAGGAGAAAAAAATAAACTCAAAATTTTCAACACAGATCCTCAAGCGATTTGAGTGAGAGTGCAAAAAAATGCGAGGATTATTTCAGGCACTCTCTCTTTCTCGTTGCGATGCTCACCATCACTCACACTTCAAACAAACTCTCGAGTCTGCCGCCCGAACAGACAGTCCTCGGGGAGTTGTGAGAACACCCTTTTTTGATGGAATTTTACTCGTTTTTTTTGTGCTGCATCTTCCTCGCTCATTTTTCGTTGCCTCTCTGCTTAGCATTTTTTCGCTCCCTCGCAAAGAGGCAAAGGCAGCACGCTGCTCTAGAGTAAGTCACCGAACTCTGATTATGTTGAGGAGAATTATCAAGCCTGGTTATTTGATGATATATTTCAGCGAAACATTTCAACCTCATCGCCATTCAAAAACCTAGTGTTCGGAATATGAGTCTGTTCGGAATTTGAGACAAAACGGTATCATCGTAGAAACCACACGATATACGAATGCGAAAATGACAATTTTGGCAAAGAAAGCTCTTAGTTAATAACTGTAGGTGCTCATTGTACACTTAACTGAAAAGCAGTTTTATGTCTGTGAGGGCGAAAGGCCAAGAAGAAGAAGATATTGATGTCACACTCAGACGACATCAATAAGTATATTGTAGAGTAATATGAATCCACAATAGATTGTCGTTGTTGAATTGGATGGAATAAATACAAATTGATGTCAGCTTTGATATTTTAAGATTTCCGTAAAAAATCTGAGATTTGAAAGAGAATTTTGAGATTCCTATAAGTGTCTTCTCCGGAACCTTCCTTCGATAAGGCGAGAATCGTCCTAAGTCTTACTAAGGCTCCCGCAGCCGACTCGTAAAATTTTGATCATCAGATTGAACCTAACTAAGCCCTAACTACGCACTACTCCTTCGTCATCGAATACCAGAGGTAGCAAGTGCAACAAACAGCCGTATTACACCATAGAACTTCGTGAGCACAAGTTTAGCAAGCAAATCCGGTAGTTTCGGGTTGAACTTTGATTAAAGGATCACTGAGCTTCAACTAAACACTATATTACTAGTTGCATTTAATTCTATGGTTATTTAATTCTACTGAAATTTAAGGCGAATAATTGAACTGCGTATGCAGATAGAATTCAGGTATTCATAATTAAATTTTGAATTTTACGTGAGAATAGGATCCTAAAGCCCTGTCCCAATTTTAGTGCCAAACGCTTATGTTTAGGCCAATAACACATGTTTACTCAATTTTCTAATGTTTTCCGTTGGTTTGAGCCCAAAAAACATTTTCTTAGATTTTGTCACACTCCTTGGCTTAAACTCAAATTTTGGGTGTATTTTGTTTTCCGTGTCCCTTCCGAAATGTCAGATAGGAACAACCCCAGTGGTAAAACTAAAACCCCTGTGGTGTTTTTGTCGACGAAGCGAACGTCAAACATGATCTTAAGTGTCAAGGTTCATTTATGGATCCAATTTTTAAATTTAAGTTTAAACATGATAGGGGAAAAGCATTAATTTTCGACCTAAAAGAATTCTGTGCCAATTTTCGGATTTTCATACAATGTAGGCCAAAATCATATGAATGGGTCGAAAATTAATGCTTTTCCCCTAAAGCCGTTATTTGAGCGGGAAATATTGCTAAAGTAATTGCAGTAAGATGCTCTTTCTTGTTATTGAATAAAAACAAGACTTCTTTAAAAATTTTAGGACCCAATTTTAATATCCTAGATACTTGAATGCCTTTTGGGATTCTGGAGTTCCTGCAGAAATTTTGGGATTCCGATAGGTATTCTGGATATTTTATAATAATTCTGGGATTCTGTAAGCCATTTAGGGGTTCTTATATAAATACCGGATACCCCCGTTGGTTTGACCACATATACTAATCTGAACACTTTTGGAACGGAGTAGAGTGAAATCGAACAGTGTGGAACGGAACGCAGAATCAAAACAAAACAGAAAAAGAGGTAATCAGAAACACGATTCTAGGGTGACTAGTAGATGAAGTTGAAAACGAACCCCGATGGTTTGCATGAGTTACCGTTCAACTTAGCGGGGGTGCACGGTAGTGGAAATCGGGTATTTGATCCAGCTATCAATCTTTTGGAATTATTTGGGTATCTTTGAGACATTATTTCTGTAAAAATCTGTTAGACATCGTTGGGAATCCTGCAAATACAAATCTTTGAGATTCTTGCGAAAACTATTGAAAATTTCATTTAATACCGATGATATTCGGTTCTGTTAGTATTTTAGAAACAAACCCTTAATTCTTCATCCAGCCATCATACTTTTGCATGATGAAAAATACACTAAATCCTGCATAACTTTTTTGTTTCATAGTGGATACTGCTGAAATTTTCAGCAGATCCCGGAAAACTCATCTCTTCTCTCTAGTTTAAAATCCGAAAGTTTTGGAAATATGGTCCAAGTAGTTCCGGAGTTATTCTGGATTGTCTTGGGGTACCAAAATTGGCCACAACATCGCTGCAACGGATATCTCAGGATCCTTATGAACTAGACGGTTGGTGTTTTCGGCAAAGTTGTTCAATAGAACAAGGGCTGCTTGGTACTGAAAAATCTGTTTGGGAATTCGTCCGCTAGGTGGCACTAATAACATTTTTTCTTAAACTTTCTATAATTCAAGTTCCTGATGAGTTAGAAAGTAGGTATTTTTGGCAAAGTTGTTCAGTAGACTGAAGCCTATATGGCAGCGAAAAAACTGTTTCGGAATTCGTCCGCTAGGTGGCGCTAATAGCGTTTGATAACAAGAGTATATAAAATATCATTGAAAATAGTTTTGCAAGGAATAAATTCCCAAACAAATATATTACCGTCAGACACTTTTTGATCTGCAAAATAACTTTGCCGAAGACTTCAACCTTCTAGCTTATAAGGATCTCAAGATACAAGGATTTGAAGAAAATTGTTTACTAGCGTCACCTAGTGGACGACCCAAGTAACAATGAAAACTGAATAGCCAGAGTATATTCTGAACATGGGCTGATTAAAGGTGTACATGGCTGCATACGATGACAGCAGAACACAAACATGAAGAAGAGTTTATTCAATACTCTTATTCAGCAGAACACTCACTGCTGAATATAAAGCTGAATAAAGTATTTTCCAGCTACATTTTTCACTACTACTCTGCAAATATAAATGACATTGATTAAAACTGTGATCAACATTCATTATCAAATTGTTTCGTATAAAATTGATGTTTATAAAAAAAAACAATCTCGTTTTTGTTAGTCGTACAACAAATGTTCACACCATGGAGTGGAAAATTGTTACGATAGTACTCAACCCGTTAGTCATGATTAAAATAATGCATTTTTTTTAACAATATTTGATCATGACCCTGATTATAATTAACATGGGCTTATAATTTATTAATTGGGCATCTATGAGAACATATTGAAAAGCGGGATTCTATTCTTGGCACTTTTGATTCACTTCGTCTGTGGGGTTTTTTGAAAGCTACTGAGCTCATATTTTGCCACAATATGCGATGCATTGAAGTGCTTCTCATAGCAAAGTTTCAGACAATTCGGTCGAGGAAAACCCCCCATGCCAAAGTGAATCATGGAAGTGCCCAAGTAGCTCTGCACCCTAGTCATAAGATGAAATAACTACATGCGATCCCAAAGATATATCCTCATCACATGTTAGCTATTTAAAGGAAACGGTAAAAATAATTAATTTTCCACTTAAACCACAAACACAAACCACACACACTTTTGACAGCTGACTCATGTGTTTTTGGATAGCGCTTGAACCTTTTCTCCAGCCTCAATGCAACCTTTGATAAAAAATAATACAAATGTTATTCAGACAAGTCGAAAAGTTATCCCTTTGCTTTGAGTAATATTCAAGTGTTCTCCGGTGGAGCAGATGCTAAGGTGAGTGGCTTTAAATCAGTGAATCCCAGTTCAATTCTCAATTATTCATAATTATTATTCTTCACTATTAAATTTCAGCAAACATCTCTACAACGTATTTGGAATTGTTAGTGGCATTGATAATCTTCAAAACTATAAACCTGTAAACCATTTATTTAATTTTTGGTTCATTGCTGAAAAGAGGTTGAATAAGCGATCGTTAAGCTTTCCTTGGCTGCCATTTGTTTAAAAATAGAATTATCGTCATTCAAAGGGATTCGATAAAAGCGCTTGCTAAGCGTTAAACCAGACTCTTATATAGTCTCATGTAAGCTAAAAGCTGAACAAAATCACCAAAATTAGATGTTTAACAGCTGAATAGAAGTGTATGGAGGCTATAGTCAGCTTTTATTCAAACAAATTTGATTTGGATTAGTTGTAAAAGCATTTGAGCAGCATCAAATTGTTACCTGGGGAATTCCCAAACAAATTTTTCACACTACACATTTTTTTTTAAATTAATGGAAGAATTTTAAGAGTTTAGCTCTCATTTTGCTGAACAACATTGCCGAAAATACCAACCTCCTATCTCATCCGGATCTGAAGACATGAAGGATTGAAGAATTTTTTACTATTGATTTCCCACTGCCAGATAGCCCTCGTTCTTTGCCGATCTCATTATCGACAACATTGCCGAAGACTCTTACTTTTTAGCTCATCAGGATCTCGAGTTTGCAGAAAAATGTTATAAGCACCACATAGCAGACGAATTCCCGAACAAATTTTTCACTGCCAGATAGCCCTCGGTCTACTGAACAACTTTTCCGAAATATTCAACCTTCTTGCTCATTAGTATCTTGAGTTATAGAAAATTTAAGAAAACAATGTTATTAGCACCACCTAGCAGACAAATTCCCGAACCAAGTGTTCTCTGCCAGATAGCCATCGGTCCACTGAACAACTTTAATAGCCATTGAACAACTTTGCCGAAAATACCAACCTTCTAGCTTATCAGAATCTTGAGTTATAGAAATTTAAGAACAAATGTTATAAGTGCCACCTGGCGGACTAATTTCCAAACCCTTTTTTTCACTGCCAGATAGGCCTTGTTCTACTGAAAAACTTTGTCGAAAACACCAACCTTCTAGTTCATCAGGATTTTGCGTTATGAACAATTAAAGAAAAAAATGCTACTACCGCCACCTACCGGAAGAATTCCAAAACAAAGTTTTCACTGTCAGATAGCCCTCGGTCCACTTAACCGCTTTGCCCAAAACAGCAACTTTCTAGCTTATCAGGATTTTGAGTTATAGAAAATTTAAGAAAAAATGTTACTAGCGCCACCAACTGTCTAGCTCATAAGGATCCTGAGATATCCGTTGCAAGGATGATGTGGCCAATTTTGGTACCCCAAGACAATCCGGAATATCTCCTGAACCACCTGGGACATATTTCCAAAACTTTAAGTCCTTAAACAAGAAGAGTTTTTCGGGAACTTCTGAAAATTTCAGTTACTCAGGTTTTAGTGTTTTTCAGCATGCAAAAATATGTTGGCTGGATGATGGCTAATTTTCTTTCAGAAGCTTAAAAAGCAACTCCAGAAGCTATATAAACCTTCTCTAGACGCTAACGAATCATCCCCAGAATTTTTCGTAACTCCAAAGCTTTACGAAAGTTCTCCAGAAGCTATACAAAACTTCTCCAGAAGCTTTACGAAGCTTCCCCAGAAACTTCAAGAAGTTTTATCAGAAATTTTGTCAGAAAGCTTCTTTAGAAGCTTTACGAAACTTCTCCAAAAGCTTTATGAAGCTTCTCCAGAAGCTTACGATTCTTACGAAGTTCTTTACTGAGCTTCTACTGAAGTTTTATGACAATTTTCAAAGCTTTTCCAGAAGCTTTACGACATTTTCCAGAAGCTTTACGAAGATTTTCCTGAAGCTTAACGAAACTTCTCTAGAGCTTTACTAAGCTTCACCAGAAGCTTTACGCAGCATTATCAGAAGCTTGTCGAAGATTATCCTGAATCTTCTCTAGAATCTCTCCAAGTTTACCTCGAACCAATTCAAAGCTTCTCCAGAAGCAATCCGGAGCTTCTCCAGAAGCTCTTCGAGATTTCTCCAGAAGCTTTTCCTGAAGTTTTTCGAAGCTTCTCCAGAAGCTCTTCTAAACTTCTCAATAAACTTTTTGAAGTTTCTCCAGAAGCTCTTCGGCGCTTCTCCAGAAGCTCCCTGAAGCTTCACCAGAAGCTATTGAAAGCTTCTCCAGAAGTTCTTGGAAGATTTTCCTGAAGTTTTTGGAAGATTGTCCAAAACCTCTTCGAAGCTTCTCAGAAGCTCTTGGAAGCTTCTCCAGAAGCTCTTGGAAGCTTCTCCAGAAGCTCTTGGAAGCTTCTCCAGAAGCTCTTGAAAGCTTTTCATGGGATCTTGGATGCTTCTCCAGAAGCTCTTGGAAGCTTCTCCAGAAGCTCTTGGAAGCTTCTCCAGAAGCTCTTGGAAGCTTCTCCAGAAGCTCTTGGAAGCTTCTCCTGAAGCTCTTGGAAGCTTCTCCAGAAGCTCTTGGAAGCTTCTCCAGAAGCTCTTGGAAGCTTCTCCAGAAGCTCTTGGAAGCTTCTCCAGAAGCTCTTGGAAGCTTCTCTAGAAGCTCTTGGAAGCATCTCCAGAAGCTCTTGAAAGCTTTTCATGGGATCTTGGATGCTTCTCCAGAAGCTCTTGGAAGCTTCTCCAGAAGCTCTTGGAAGCTTCTCCAGAAGCTCTTGGAAGCTTCTCCTGAAGCTCTTGGAAGCTTCTCCAGAAGCTCTTGGAAGCTTCTCCAGAAGCTCTTGGAAGCTTCTCCAGAAGCTCTTGGAAGCTTCTCCAGAAGCTCTTGGAAGCTTCTCCAGAAGCTCTTGGAAGCTTCTCCAGAAGCTCTTGAAAGCTTCTCCAGAAGCTCTTGGAAGCTTCTCCAGAAGCTCTTGGAAGCTTCTCTAGAAGCTCTTGGAAGCATCTCCAGAAGCTCTTGGAAGCATCTCCAGAAGCTCTTGAAAGCTTTTCATGGGATCTTGGATGCTTCTCCAGAAGCTCTTGGAAGCTTCTCCAGAAGCTCTTGGAAGCTTCTCCTGAAGCTCTTGGAAGCTTCTCCAGAAGCTCTTGGAAGCATCTCCAGAAGCTCTTGGAAGCATCTCCAGAAGCTCTTGAAAGCTTTTCATGGGATCTTGGATGCTTCTCCAGAAGCTCTTGAAACCTTCTCCAGAAGCTCTTGGAAGCTTCTCCTGAAGCTCTTGGAAGCTTCTCCAGAAGCTCTTGGAAGCATCTCCAGAAGCTCTTGGAAGCATCTCCAGAAGCTCTTGAAAGCTTTTCGTAAGATCTTGGAAGTTTCTCCATAAGCTCTTGGAAGCTTCTCTAGAAGCTCTTGGAAGCTTCTCCAGAAGCTCTTCGAAGCTTCTCCAGAAGCTCTTGAAAGCTTTTCGTAAGATCTTGGAAGCTTCTCCAGTAGCTCTTCGAAGCTTCTCCAGAAGCTCTCCGAAGCTTGTTCAGAAGCTCTTAGAAACTTCTCAAGAAGCTCTTGGAAGCTTCTTCAGAAACTCTTGGAAGCTTCTCCAGAAGCTCTTGGAAGCTTCTCCAGAAGCTCTTGGAAGTTTCTCCAGAAGCTCTTGGAACCTTCTCCAGAAGCTCTTAGAAGCTCTTAGAAGCCTTGGAAGCTTCTCCAGAAGCTCTTGGAAGTTTCTCCAGAAGCTCTTGGAACCTTCTCCAGAAGCTCTTGGAAGCTTCTCCAGAAGCTCTTGGAAGCTTCTCCAGTAGCTCTCTGAAGCTTCTACAGAAGCTTTTCGAGACTTCTCCAGTAGCTCTCCGAAGTTTTTCCAGAATCGGTTTGAAGTTTCTCTTTAAGCTTTTCGAAGCTTCTCTATAAGCTTTTCGAAGCTTCTCCAAAAACTCTACGAAGCTTCTCCAGAAACTCTCCGGAGCTTCTCCAGAAACTCTCCGCAGCTTCTCCAGAAACTCTCCGAAGCTTCTCCAGAAGCTCTCCTAAGCTTCTCCAGAAGCTCTCCGAAGCTTCATTTTCGGCAGCTCTTCGATGCTTCTCAAGAAGCTTTTCGACGCTTCTCCAGATGCTTCACGAAGCTTCTCCAAATTCTTTACGTTGCTTCTCCAGAATCTTCTCCGAGCTTCTCTTGAAGCTTAACGAATTTTCTACAGGGCTACGCTGATTCTATTGAGCATGACCCATTCTTTGATTTGTTTTGGTCAATTCTAATTTGTGTTTTTTTATAACTCCTTGATGGTTTTGTCATCTGGTTACATTATGAAATGTTTTTTTATTACATGGTTTTCTTTCATTTCCAGTCCACAGAAAAAAATCTCTCAACTTTCTTCCATTGATAATAGCTATTTCCGGTCAGTTTTCAACGCTTGCTTACACTCCCTCAATGAAGCCCCCTTGTCCCGTTCTTCAAGCCAAATTTTGATTCGCTTTGGTCATTATTCTAATAATTCTCATCTACACAGTTAGATAACAAACACATACAGAAGAGAGACAGACACAGCAAGATGTGGGGATGTCGTGGTGAGATGTCGGTCGATGAATCAAAAAACAGTAAATGTGTACCGTAAAACGGGGTATCTTTGATAATGCGGGTAACTTTGATAGTGCGTAACCTACCACATAATAAACGAAATATCATAATTTCTGTTAATCAGTTAAGCAAAACGAATGCACAATTAAAGAATATTAATATGACACTTCATGTAAGAGTGGTTTTCATTTGAATCAAGAACATTTGAGGCTTTTTATACGAATATTAAAAATTGACACGATTTCAGCATTTTCGAAACGCTTACAAACAATCTGTTCTACGATCACTATTTGACGTAGTTTTGAATAGTTAGCCACTTATCTTTGACAGCCTAGTTATCATAGAACTTGAATACGGTCTCAAATCTCTTAGCGAATAGCCTTTTCACAAACTGGGACCATTTTTGCAATCTTAGTCAGAAATTTCCATATCACGTTAAACGCCTAGAGGTATGCAATGCCCTACAAATGTTCGTTATTCATTCAATTTTGTTCGATGCATACCCCATTATCAAAGTTACCCCAAAACAGAAAACCGACTTTCGATTATATGAAAAATTATATATCCATTCAAAATAAATCTTTTGGCAATCTATCAACTGCAATCGATTGCTAGGATGCCAGTACTTGTTTTAAAAATATAAATAATAATTCTTTGAAACAGCATGCATAAATATTCAAGTTTCCTTCGAAAAAAAACTATCAAAGTTACCCCGTTTTACGGTACGTGAAATGCATGTGAAATAAGTGTCAAACAAAAAATGAAATGGAATGTACATGACTTACTCAATTGCAATGGAGTGAAATGTTTGCTTTTGCTTGACAACGGATAAAATTGCTTTCAGATTTCCTTCATGATTCTCTAATGCTGAGGGGGGACATTTCCCCCTCCAAAATTGCGATTTCCAAGCGCTTTCAGTTGATACTAATTGATGCTCTAAGACTAGTTTGTTTTGGTTTAGTTTTTGTTTTGTTTTGTATCAACAACAATTATAGGGAACAGTGCTCGGAAACGATGAAGCGATAATATCGTTCGATACAATGCTTTGAAATGGGATAGCCGATTAGTGTTCTAAGATTTTTTTAGGTTAGAAAAAATGTTCCGTCGTTCCACTTTGATATGGTTCATCATAAGTTTGCAAAGATTGCTGTGATCGCTTCGAAATTTGATAAATGGAATATCAGAGGTTCCTACGATGTTGTCGCTTCATCCGTTTCCGGTTCCTTTGTTTCCCTCTTCTTTAACAATACTTTTGTTTCAAATTGGATTTTTGCATACTTACAGTGTTGCTTGGTTTTCAAATTTCACAGCAATTGGTATTCGATTAGCCTACCGAATAGGTTAAAATAATACTTTCCTACGTGTGAATAATTGCTTAATAAGTGTAAAATCATCGCCTCATCACCGTTGGTTCGAATCACAGTTAATCCAGTCCCACGCTCGTTCGGTGCCCGGCCCTTACTTCGACAGGTTGACCACATTCTGGAACAAATCCGAACAGTCCTGGCCTAGAAGTAGGTTCTCAACCTGTTCATCCGAGAGACCATCCCGTGCAGGATCCGACGAGCGTTGGAAGAGAAAAAAATCACTCCCCGTACCGGAGCCGGTCCCGGAACCGGACCCATTGCCCCCATTCCCGACCCCCGTCAACCCATCGCTCCCATCCCGGACCACTTCCGATTCGGAGTTCCGTCGCTCCAGCGAACGCCCAATTCGTTGGATACCCTGGGTGAAGGCATCCTTGACCCGATCGCTCGTGTCGATGATGATGTCCAAGCTCTGCCTCCGGCCGGAACCGGATCCCGTGGGGGTGGTAGCGGTTTCTTTACTACTGGTAGAGCCCGGGGTCGGGGCGCAGCCGGTTATCGAGATCGAAGCTGATCGACCGATGGAACGGCTCGCGATCCATCCGGTGATGCCTTCGCTTTTCCGCGTGTTCTGGTTGGCGCTGTCGTCGTAGATCTCCATCTTGATTATGCGCGCTTTGACCCTGGGGAAAAGGAGAAACTTGGGTTATTCAAAGCCTACTGTGATTCGGAATAGAGGTCTTCAGATCGACAAGCGTCCGCTTCAGACTCACCTGGGTCCCGAATGGCTATCATCGGAATCTGTATCCGTAGTATCGGAGATCAGATCCGCCACCAGCCCATTGTGGTCGTCCTCCAATGCTAGCGAATTGTGCTGCGAGTACCCAGAACTGCTGCTATTCGAGTTGGACAACCGAATCTCCGTCCACTGCTCGATATCCTCCGACGACATGTTGGTGATGTCATCGATGGTCCGATTTGGCGAGAACAGATAGTTGTTGTCCGAATCGCTCTCCCCTCCTGGACTAGGCTTCCGGGCGAAGTCTTTCAACAGGTGCGGACAATCCAGCTTGTCCAGATACTTGGGCTTTATCGGGCTGGACTTCAGCCCGAGCTTGGCCGGGAACTCCAGGTACTCATCACTGCTCTCGATCCGCGCCGCCGACGGGGATTTACTGAAGGGCAAATGCATACCGCCTAGACCTAGCTGTTGAGTTCGCGGGTGATTCGTCGACGAAGATGAAGAGGAGGCGTCCTCGTCGATACTGCTGGCACGGGCCTTGCGCTGCTGGTGAATCTCCTCGGAGATCTTCTCTAAGCGCGTGAGAGCCTCGTTGTAGCTCATCTTCGCCTCGGACACCTTGGCTTCCAGGTCTACGACCTTCTGCTTCTGTTCTAGAAGTAGAGCGTTGTAGTTGGCTCGAAGTTCGTAATAGGGCCTGAAACGAGATCAACTCATGGTTACCGATTTGCGTTTCAAGACTTGGAACATTTCAAGAGTAATTCGTCGCTGAAACCAGACCCCAACGGCACTCAAACAAACATACTCTATGGAGTTCTTCAGATCTACAGACGTAACCAAAGATCTTACGAAGGTTTATGAATAAGGTTCATATCCAAGCAGACTCAAATAAACATATTCTACAAAGTTTGGAGTCTAACGGCTTTCTAGGGTTATCCAAGAACTCCGTTGAACCTAGGTCCTCAGATCAACAAACGCAACCAGTAAATTATTGACGATGGATCAACAATTCCTACAACTCCGGTAAACCAAGTTTAACATTTTCCGGTAATCATTGAACTCCTTTGGACTTAGGCTTCCAGATCTACAAGCGTAATTTGTAACATTATTATTATTATTTATCTTTATTAGGGAGATTTTCAGCCCTTGGCTGGTTCATCTCCGATTTGTAACATCTCTGTTATCAATAAATAAGGTTCACAGCCAAACAGGATCAATTAAATATGTCTTATCAAGTGTCAAAGTCAACGGTTGTCCAAAAACTTCTTTGAGTGAAGACCTTCGTATCTACAAACGTGACCAGAGATCTTTCGGACATGGTTTATTGAGGCTATATGGGAATAAAGCTTATTCATAAATCTACCAAAGATTACTGGTTACGCTTGTAGATCTGAAGACCTGTACTCGAAGAAGTTCTTGTACAATCTTGAACGGTCGTTGAACTCATAACTTGACGGAGCATGTGTGCATAAAATTAATTCAAAGATTCCAATCAAAGATTCCAAAGATTCCAAAGATTCCAAAGATTCCAAAGATTAAAGATTCCAAAGATTCCAAAGATTCCAAAGATTCCAAAGATTCCAAAGATTCCAAAGATTCAAATAGATTCCAAAGATTCCAAAGATTCCAAAGATTCCAAAGGTTTCAAAGATTCCAAAGGTTTCAAAGATTCAAAGATTCCAAAGATTCCAAAGATCCAAAGATTCCAAAGATTCCAAAGATTCCAAAGTTCCAATTCCAAGATTCCAAAGATTCCAAAGATTAAAGATTCCAAAGATTCCAAAGATTCCAAAGATTCCAAGATTCCAAAGATTCCAAAGATTCCAAAGATTCCAAAGATTCCAAAGATTCCAAAGATTCCAAAGATTCAAAGATTCCAAAGATTCCAAAGATTCCAAAGATTCCAAAGATTCCAAAGATTCCAAAGATTCCAAAAGATTCCAAAGATTCCAAAGATTCCATCAAGATTCCAAAGATTCCATAAGATTCCAAAGATTCCAAAGATTCAAGATTCCAAAGATCCAAAGATTCCAAAGATCAAGATTCCAAAGATTCCAAAGATTCCAAAGATTCAAAATTCCAAAGATTCCAAAGATTCCAAAGATCCATTCCAAAGATTCCAAGATTCCAAAGATTCCAAAGATTCCCAAAGATTCCAAAGATTCCAAAGATTCCAAAGATTCCAAAGATTCCAAAGATTCCAAAGATTCCAAAGATTCCAAAGATTCCAAAGATTCCAAAGATTCCAAAGATTCCAAAGATTCCAAAGATTCCAAAAGATTCCAAAGATTCCAAAGATTCCAAAAATTCCAAAGATTCCAAAGATTCCAAAGATTCCAAAGATTCCAAAGATTCCAAAGATTCCAAAGATTCCAAAGATTCCAAAGATTCGCAAAGATTCCAAAGATTCCAAGTTCCAAAGATTCCAAAAGATTCCAAACGATTTCCAAAGATTCCAAAGATCCAAAGATTCCAAAGATATCCAAGATTCCAAAAGATTTCCAAGATTCAAAGATTCGCAAAGATTTCCAAAGATTCCAAGATTCCAAAGATTCCAATAGATTCCAAGGTTCAAAGATTCCAGGTTCAAAGATTCCAGATTCCAAAGAATTCCAAAGATTCCAAAGATTCTCAAAGATTCCAAGTTCCACAGATACCAAGATTCCAAAGATTCCAAAGATTCCAAAGATTCCAAAGATTCCAAAGATTCAAGATTCCAAAGATTCCAAAGATTACAAGATTCCAAAGATTCCAAAAGTTCCAAGATTCCAAAGATTCCAAGATTCCAAAATTCCAAGATTCCAGAAGATTCCCAAAGATTCCAAAGATTCCAAGCTTCCAAGATTCCAAAGATTCCAAAGATTCCAAAGATTCCAAAGATTCCAAAGATTCCAAAGATTCCAAAGATTCCAAAGATTCCAAAGATTCCAAAGATTCCAAAGATTCCAAAGATTCCAAAGATTCCAAAGATTCCAAAGATTCCAAAGATTCCAAAGATTCCAAAGATTCCAAAGATTCCAAAGATTCCAAAGATTCCAAAGATTCCAAAGATTCCAAAGATTCCAAAGATTCCAAGTTCCAAAGATTCCAAAGATTCCAAAGATTCCAAAGATTCCAAAGATTCCAAAGATTCCAAAGATTCCAAAGATTCCAAAGATTCCAAAGATTCCAAAGATTCCAAAGATTCCAAAGATTCCAAAGATTCCAAAGATTCCAAAGATTCCAAAGATTCCAAAGATTCCAAAGATTCCAAAGATTCCAAAGATTCCAAAGATTCCAAAGATTCCAAAGATTCCAAAGATTCCAAAGATTCCAAAGATTCCAAAGATTCCAAAGATTCCAAAATTCCAAATTCCAAAATTCCAAAGATTCCAAAAATTCCAAAGATTCCAAAGATTCCAAAGATTCCAAAGATTCCAAAGATTCCAAAGATTCCAAAGATTCCAAAGATTCCAAAGATTCCAAAGATTCCAAAGATTCCAAAGATTCCAAAGATTCCAAAGATTCCAAAGATTCCAAAGATTCCAAAGATTCCAAAGATTCCAAAGATTCCAAAGATTCCAAAGATTCCAAAGATTCCAAAGATTCCAAAGATTCCAAAGATTCCAAAGATTCCAAAGATTCCAAAGATTCCAAAGATTCCAAAGAAGATTCCAAAGATTCCCAAAGATTCCAAAGATTCAAAGATTCCAAAGATTCCAAGAAAGATTCCAAAGAATTCCAAAGATTCCAAAGATTCCAAAGATTCCAAAAGATTCCAAAGATTCAAGATTCCAAAGATTCCAAAATTCAAGTTCCAAAGATTCCAAAGATTCCAAAGATTCCAAAGATTCCAAAGATTCCAAAGATTCCAAAAGATTCCAAAGATTCCAAAGATTCAAAGATCCAAAGATTCCCAAAGATTCAAAGATTCCAAAGATTCCAAAGATTCCAAAGATTCACAAAGATTCCAAAGATTCCAAAGATTCCAAAGATTCCAAAGATTCCAAAGATTCCAAAGATTCCAAAGATTCCAAAGATTCCAAAGATTCCAAAGATTCCAAAGATTCCAAAGATTCCAAAGATTCCAAAAGATTCCAAAGATTCCAAAGATTCCAAAGATTCCAAAGATTCCAAAATTCCAAAGATTCCAAAGATTCCAAAGATTCCAAAGATTCCAAAGATTCCAAAGATTCCAAAAGATTCCAAAGATTCCCAAAGATTCCAAAGATTCCAAAGATTCCAAAGATTCCAAAGATTCCAAGATTCCAAAGATTCCAAAGATTCCAAAGATTCCAAAGATTCCAAAGATTCCAAAGATTCAAAGATTCCAAGATTCCAAAGATTCCAAAGATTCCAAAGATTCCAAAAGATTCCAAAGATTCCAAATCAAAGATTTCCAAAGATTCCAAAGATTCCAAAGATTCCAAAGATTCCAAAAGATTCCAAAGATTCCAAAGATTCCAAAGATTCCAAAGATTCCAAAGATTCCAAAGATTCCAAAGATTCCAAAGATTCCAAAGATTCCAAAGATTCCAAAGATTCCAAAGATTCCAAAGATTCCAAAGATTCCAAAGATTCCAAAGATTCCAAAGATTCCAAAGATTCCAAAGATTCCAAAGATTCCAAAGATTCCAAAGATTCCAAAGATTCCAAAGATTCCAAAGATTCCAAAGATTCCAAAGATTCCAAAGATTCCAAAGATTCCAAAGATTCCAAAGATTCCAAAGATTCCAAAGATTCCAAAGATTCCAAAGATTCCAAAGATTCCAAAGATTCCAAAGATTCCAAAGATTCCAAAGATTCCAAAGATTCCAAAAGATTCCAAAGATTCCAAAGATTCCAAAGATTCCAAAGATTCCAAAGATTCCAAAAGATTCCAAAGATTCCAAAGATTCCAAAGATTCCAAAGATTCCAAAGATTCCAAAGATTCCAAAGATTCCAAAGATTCCAAAGATTCCAAAGATTCCAAAGATTCCAAAGATTCCAAAGATTCCAAAGATTCCAAAGATTCCAAAGATTCCAAAGATTCCAAAGATTCCAAAGATTCCAAAGATTCCAAAGATTCCAAAGATTCCAAAGATTCCAAAGATTCCAAAGATTCCAAAGATTTCCAAAGATTCCAAAGATTCCAAAGATTCCAAAGATTCCAAAGATTCCAAAAATTCCAAAGATTCCAAAATTCCAAAGATTCCAAAGATTCCAAAGATTCCAAAGATTCCAAAGATTCCAAAGATTCCAAAGATTCCAAAGATTCCAAAGATTCCAAAGATTCCAAAGATTCCAAAGATTCCAAATTCCAAAGATTCCAAAGATTCCAAAGATTCCAAAGATTCCAAAGATTCCAAAGATTCCAAAGATTCCAAAGATTCCAAAGATTCCAAAGATTCCAAAGATTCAAAGATTCCAAAAGATTCCAAAGATTCCAAAGATTCCAAAGATTCCAAAGATTCCAAAGATTCCAAAGATTCCAAAGATTCCAAGATTCCAAAGATTCCAAAGATTCCAATCAAGATTCCAAAGATTCAAAGATTCCAAAGGATTCCAAAGATTCCAAAGATTCAAAGATTCCAAAGATTCAAAGATTCCAAAGATTCCAAAGATTCCAAAGATTCCAAAGATTCCAAAGATTCCAAAGATTCCAAAGATTCCAAAGATTCCAAAGATTCCAAAGATTCCAAAGATTCCAAAGATTCCAAAGATTCCAAAGATTCCAAAGATTCCAAAGATTCCAAAGATTCCAAAGATTCCAAAGATTCCAAAGATTCCAAAGATTCCAAAAATTCCAAAAATTCCAAAGATTCCAAAGATTCCAAAGATTCCAAAGATTCCAAAGATTCCAAAGATTCCAAAGATTCCAAAGATTCCAAAGATTCCAAAGATTCCAAAGATTCCAAAGATTCCAAAGATTCCAAAGATTCCAAAGATTCCAAAGATTCCAAAGATTCCAAAGATTCCAAAGATTCCAAAGATTCCAAAGATTCCAAAGATTCCAAAGATTCCAAAGATTCCAAAGATTCCAAAGATTCCAAAGATTCCAAAGATTCCAAAGATTCCAAAGATTCCAAAGATTCCAAAGATTCCAAAGATTCCAAAGATTCCAAAGATTCCAAAGATTCCAAAGATTCAAAGATTCCAAAGATTCCAAAGATTCCAAAGATTCCAAAGATTCCAAAGATTCCAAAGATTCCAAAGATTCCAAAGATTCCAAAGATTCCAAAGATTCCAAAGATTCCCAAAGATTCCAAAGATTCCAAAGATTCCAAAGATTCCAAAGATTCCAAAGATTCCAAAGATTCCAAAGATTCCAAAGGTTTCAAAGATTCCAAAGGTTCAAAGATTCCAAAGATTCCAAAGATTCCAAAGATTCCAAAGATTCCAAAGATTCCAAAGATTCCAAAGATTCCAAAGATTCCAAAGATTCCAAAGATTCCAAAGATTCCAAAGATTCCAAAAGATTCCAAAAATTCCAAAAATTCCAAAAATTCCAAAAATTCCAAAAATTCCAAAAATTCCAAAGATTCCAAAAGATTCCAAAGATTCCAAAGATTCCAAAGATTCCAAAGATTCCAAAGATTCCAAAGATTCCAAAGATTCCAAAGATTCCAAAGATTCCAAAGATTCCAAAGATTCCAAAGATTCCAAAGATTCCAAAGATTCCAAAGATTCCAAAGATTCCAAAGATTCCAAAGATTCCAAAGATTCCAAAGATTCCAAAGATTCCAAGAAGATTCCAAAGATTACAGAAATTCCAAACAATTTTGAGAATTTAGAATATTATAAGAATTTAGAAAATTTTGAGAATTTTGAAAATTATGAGAATTTTGTGATTTTTTTTAAAGTTCTACAAATTATGAGAATTTTAGAAATTTTAAGATATTCTTCTTCTTTCTGGCGTTACGTCCCAACTGGGACAAAGCCTGCTTCTCAGATTAGGGTTCTTATGAGCACTTCCACAGTTATTAACTGAGAGCATTCTATGCCAATTGACCATTTTGCATGTGTATATCGTGTGGCAGGTACGACGATACTCTTATGCCCTGGGAATCGAGAAAATTTCCTTTACGAAAAGATCCTCGACCAGCGGGATTCGAACCCACGACCCTCAGCATGGTCATGCTGAATAGCTGCTTTAAGATATACAAGAATTTTAAGAATTTTGAAAATTTTGCCAATTTTAGAATTTTTACAATTTTGAGAATTTTGAAAATATTTAGAATTTTTAAAATATTTAGAATTTTTAAAATATTTAGAATTTTTAAAATATTTAGAATTTTTAAAATATTTAGAATTTTTTGAATTTTAGAATTTTTAAAACTTTTAAAATTTTTAGAATTTTTAGAATTTTTTAGAATTTTTGGAATTTTTAGAATTTTAA
This sequence comes from Aedes aegypti, assembly GCF_002204515.2. Taxonomy (NCBI): domain Eukaryota; kingdom Metazoa; phylum Arthropoda; class Insecta; order Diptera; family Culicidae; genus Aedes; species Aedes aegypti. Next base: position 59,354,998 of record NC_035107.1, on the reverse strand, counting down.
CAATTGTAAGAATTTTAAGAATTTAAGAATTTTAGAATTTTAAGAATTTAAAATTTTAAAAATTTTAAGAATTTTAAGAATTTTAAGAATTTTAAGAATTTAAGAATTTTAAGAATTTTAAGAATTTTAAGAATTTTAAGAATTTTAAGAATTTTAAGAATTTTAAGAATTTTAAGAATTTTAAGAATTTTAAGAATTTTAAGAATTTTAAGAATTTTAAGAATTTTAAGAATTTTAAGAATTTTAAGAATTTTAAGAATTTTAAGAATTTTAAGAATTTTAAGAATTTTAAGAATTTTAAGAATTTAAATTTTAAGAATTTTAAGAATTTTAAGAATTTTAAGAATTTTAAGAATTTTAAGAATTTTAAGAATTTTAAGAATTTTAAGAATTTTAAGAATTTAAGAATTTTAAGAATTTTAAGAATTTTAAGAATTTTAAGAATTTTAAGAATTTTAAGAATTTTAAGAATTTTAAGAATTTTAAGAATTTTAAGAATTTTAAGAATTTTAAGAATTTTAAGAATTTTAAGAATTTTAAGAATTTTAAGAATTTTAAGAATTTTAAGAATTTTAAGAATTTTAAGAATTTTAAGAATTTTAAGAATTTTAAGAATTTTAAGAATTTTAAGAATTTTAAGAATTTTAAGAATTTTAAGAATTTTAAGAATTTTAAGAATTTTAAGAATTTTAAGAATTTTAAGAATTTTAAGAATTTTAAGAATTTTAAGAATTTTAAGAATTTTAAGAATTTTAAGAATTTTAAGAATTTTAAGAATTTTAAGAATTTTAAGAATTTTAAGAATTTTAAGAATTTTAAGAATTTTAAGAATTTTAAGAATTTTAAGAATTTTAAGAATTTTAAGAATTTTAAGAATTTTAAGAATTTTAAGAATTTTAAGAATTTTAAGAATTTTAAGAATTTTAAGAATTTTAAGAATTTTAAGAATTTTAAGAATTTTAAGAATTTTAAGAATTTTAAGAATTTAAGAATTTTAAGAATTTTAAGAATTTTTAAGAATTTTAAGAATTTTAAGAATTTTAAGAATTTTAAGAATTTTAAGAATTTTAAGAATTTTAAGAATTTTAAGAATTTTAAGAATTTTAAGAATTTTAAGAATTTTAAGAATTTTAAGAATTTTAAGAATTTTAAGAATTTTAAGAATTTTAAGAATTTTAAGAATTTTAAGAATTTTAAGAATTTTAAGAATTTTAAGAATTTTAAGAATTTTAAGAATTTTAAGAATTTTAAGAATTTTAAGAATTTTAAGAATTTTAAGAATTTAAGAATTTTAAGAATTTTAAGAATTTTAAGAATTTTAAGAATTTAAGAATTTTAAGAATTTAAGAATTTTAAGAATTAATTTAAGAATTTTAAGAATTTAAGAATTTTAAGAATTTTAAGAATTTTAAGAATTTTAAGAATTTTAAGAATTTTAAGAATTTTTAAGAATTTTAAGAATTTTAAGAATTTTAAGAATTTTAAGAATTTTAAGAATTTTAAGAATTTCAAGAATTTTAAGATTTTAAGAATTTTAAGAATTTTTTAAAATTTTTAAAATTTTTAAAATTTTTAGAATTTTTAGAATTTTTTAGAATTTTTAAAATTTTTAGAATTTTTAGAATTTTAAGAATTTTTGGAATTTTTAGAATTTTTAGAATTTTTAGAATTTTTAAAATTTTTAGAATTTTTAGAATTTTTAGAATTTTAGAATTTTTGGAATTTTTAGAATTTTTTAGAATTTTTAGAATTTTTAAAATTTTTAGAATTTTTAAAATTTTTAGAATTTTTAGAATTTTTAGAATTTTTAGAATTTTTAGAATTTTTAGAATTTTTAGAATTTTTAGAATTTTTAGAATTTTTAGAATTTTGAGAATTTTTAGAATTTTTAGAATTTTTACAATTTTTACAATTTTTAGAATTTTTAGAATTTTTAGAATTTTTAGAATTTTTAGAATTTTTAGAATTTTTAGAATTTTTAGAATTTTTAGAATTTTTAGAATTTTTAGAATTTTTAGAATTTTTAGAATTTTTAGAATTTTTAGAATTTTTAGAATTTTTAGAATTTTTAGAATTTTTAGAATTTTTAGAATTTTTAGAATTTTAAGAATTTTAAGAATTTTAAGAATTTTAAGAATTTTAAGAATTTTAAGAATTTTAAGAATTTTAAGAATTTTAAGAATTTTAAGAATTTTAAGAATTTTAAGAATTTTAAGAATTTTAAGAATTTTAAGAATTTTAAGAATTTTAAGAATTTTAAGAATTTTAAGAATTTTAAGAATTTTAAGAATTTTAAGAATTTTAAGAATTTTAAGAATTTTAAGAATTTTAAGAATTTTAAGAATTTTAAGAATTTTAAGAATTTTAAGAATTTTAAGAATTTTAAGAATTTTAAGAATTTTAAGAATTTTAAGAATTTTATTTTAAGAATTTGAATTTTAAAATTTTTTAAAATTTTAAATTTTAGAAGTTTTAGAATTTTTTAGAAATTTTTAAAATTTTTAGAATTTTTAGAATTTTTAGAATTTTTAGAATTTTTAGAATTTTTAGAATTTTTGGAATTTTTAGAATTTTAAGAATTGTAAGAATTTTAAGAATTTTTAGAATTTTAAGAATTTTTAAAATTTTTAAAATTTTAAGAATTTTAAGAATTTTAAGAATTCTAAGAATTTTTAAAAATTTTGAGAATTTAAGAATTTTGAGAATTTTAGAATTTTAAGAATTTTAAGAATTTTAAGAATTTTTAAGAATTTTAAGAATTTTTAAGAATTTTAAGAATTTTAAGAATTTTAAGAATTTTAAGAATTTTAAGAATTTTAAGAATTTTAAGAATTTTTAAGAATTTTAAGAATTTTAAGAATTTTAAGAATTTTTAATTTAAGAATTTTAAGAATTTTAAGAATTTTAAGAATTTTAAGAATTTTAAGAATTTTAAGAATTTTAAGAATTTTAAGAATTTTAAGAATTTTAAGAATTTAAGAATTTTAAGAATTTTAAGAATTTTAAGAATTTTAAGAATTTTAAGAATTTTAAGAATTTTAAGAATTTTAAGAATTTTAAGAATTTTAAGAATTTTAAGAATTTTAAGAATTTTAAGAATTTTAAGAATTTTAAGAATTTTAAGAATTTTAAGAATTTTAAGAATTTTAAGAATTTTAAGAATTTTAAGAATTTTAAGAATTTTAAGAATTTTAAGAATTTTAAGAATTTTAAGATTTTTAAGAATTTTAAGAATTTTTAAAATTTTTAAAATTTTTAAAATTTTTAGAATTTTTAGAATTTTTTAGAATTTTTAAATTTTTTAGAATTTTTAGAATTTTTAGAATTTTTAGAATTTTTGGAATTTTTAGAATTTTTAGAATTTTTAGAATTTTTAAAATTTTTAGAATTTTTAGAATTTTTAGAATTTTTAGAATTTTTAGAATTTTTAGAATTTTTAGAATTTTTAGAATTTTTAGAATTTTTAGAATTTTTAGAATTTTTAGAATTTTAGAATTTTTAGAATTTTTAGAATTTTTAGAATTTTTAGAATTATTAGAATTATTAGAATTTTTAGAATTTTTAGAATTTTTAGAATTTTTAGAATTTTTAGAATTTTTAGAATTTTTAGAATTTTTAGAATTTTTAGAATTTTTAGAATTTTTAGAATTTTTAGAATTTTTAGAATTTTTAGAATTTTTAAAACTTTTAGAACTTTTAGAATTTTTAGAATTTTTAGAATTTTTAGAATTTTTAGAATTTTTAGAATTTTTAGAATTTTTAGAATTTTTAGAATTTTAGAATTTTTAGAATTTTTAGAATTTTTAGAATTTTTAGAATTTTTAGAATTTTTAGAATTTTTAGAATTTTTAGAATTTTTAGAATTTTTAGAATTTTTAGAATTTTTAGAATTTTAAGAATTTTTAGAATTTTTAGAATTTTTAGAAATTTTAGAATTTTTAGAATTTTTAGAATTTTTAGAATTTTTAGAATTTTTAGAATTTTTAGAATTTTTAGAATTTTTAGAATTTTTAGAATTTTTAGAATTTTTAGAATTTTTAGAATTTTTAGAATTTTTAGAATTTTTAGAATTTTTAGAATTTTTAGAATTTTTAGAATTTGAGAATTTGAAAATCGAAAATCGAAAATCGAAAATCGAAAATCGAAAATCGAAAATCGAAAATCGAAAATCGAAAATCGAAAATCGAAAATCGAAAATCGAAAATCGAAAATCGAAAATCGAAAATCGAAAATCGAAAATCGAAAATCGAAAATCGAAAATCGAAAATCGAAAATCGAAAATCGAAAATCGAAAATCGAAAATCGAAAATCGAAAATCGAAAATCGAAAATCGAATATCGAATATCGAAAATCGAAAATCGAAAATCGAAAATCGAAAATCGAAAATCGAAAACCGAAAATCGAAAATCGAAAATCGAAAATCGAAAATCGAAAATCGAAAATCGAAAATCGAAAATCGAAAATCGAAAATCGAAAATCGAAAATCGAAAATCGAAAATCGAAAATCGAAAATTGAAAATCGAATATCGAAAATCGAAAATCGAAAATCGAAAATCGAAAATCGAAAACCGAAAATCGAAAATCGAAAATCGAAAATCGAAAATCGAAAATCGAAAATCGAAAATCGAAAATCGAAAATCGAAAATCGAAAATCGAAAATCGAAAATCGAAAATCGAAAATGGAAAATCGAAAATCGAAAATCGAAAATCGAAAATCGAAAATCGAAAATCGAAAATCGAAAATCGAAAATCGAAAATCGAAAATCGAAAATCGAAAATCGAAAATCGAAAATCGAAAATCGAAAATCGAAAATCGAAAATCGAAAATCGAAAATCGAAAATCGAAAATCGAAAATCGAAAATCGAAAATCAATCGAAAATCGAAAATCGAAAATCGAAAATCGAAAATCGAAAATCGAAAATCGAAAATCGAAAATCGAAAATCGAAAATCGAAAATCGAAAATCGAAAATTCAAAATTCAAAAAAAATCGAGCTTACTGTCATAGCTCAAAGCTTAAAGCTCAAAGCTCAAAGTTCAAAGTTCAAAGCTCAAACGTCCAAGCGCAATGCTCAAAGCTCAAGGCTCAAGGCTCAAAGCTCAAAGTCCGTAGCTCAAAGCTTAAAGCTTAAAGCTCATGGCTCAAGGCTTAAGGCTCAAGGCTCAAGGCTCAAGGCTCAAGGCTCAAAGATCAAAGCTCAAGGCTCAAAGCTCAAGGCTCAAAGTTCAAAGCTCAGAGCTCAAAGCTCAAAGCTCCAAGCTCAAAGCTGAAGGCTCAAAGTTCAAGGCTCAAAGCTCAAAGATTCAAAAATTCCATATTTCAAATTCCAAATTCAAATTTAAAAATTGAAAGCTGAAAGCTCAAAGCTCGAAGCTAAAAGCTTAGGCTCAAGGCTCAAGGCCCAAAAATTCAAAAATTCCAAATTCAAAATTCAAAATTCAAAGCTGAAAGCTCAAAGCTCAAAGCTTAAAGCTCAATTTTGAGAGCTTACTGTAATAGTTCAAAGCACAAAGTTCAGAAATTCAAAATTTAAATTTCAAAATTGATTACGCTTGTAGATCTGAAGGCCTGTACTCAAAAAAGTTCTTGTATGACGTTGAGTAGTCATTGAACTCAAAACTTGACGGAATACATTTTCATGAGCCTATGAGAAGTATAAATGTTGTTCATAAGACTTCGAGAGATCACTAGTTACGCTTGTAGATGTAAGGGCTTGTTTCCCAAACGACCCTCCTCTAGTTTATCTAGTATACGAACGAACTCTGACATAAAATGGACCAATGCACGAGTTCACTATTTGACGTTTGAGCGGTGCCGTGTTATTTACGTGACCATGGAAACCAGTGAATTCGGCACCGCTAAAACGTCAAATTAGTGAATTCGTGCATTGGTCCATTGTAATTCAAACGTTATTGGCAGATGGCGGCCTGGTTTCAGCGATAATTACTCACAAATGATAAACAAAAATCGCTTCTACTTACAAAAACAACAACTCATTCTGATAAACAAGCAAATTCATCATTAGCAGATTCCTGCGAACATCCAAGCTACGAATACCAACCAAAGAAAAAAAAATCATACTTGAACAACCGAAAAGTTGGCACCCCTCCGCCCGCACAGCCTACCTAGATGCCCGGATCGCCCCCTTCAGCTGCGAGTGCAGCTTGGCCACCCGATTGTTCGCCACCTCCAGCTTCAGCTCGCTGATCCTCAGCACGTTGCGCATCTCGGTGCACTCGTTCTGCGACTCGTTCACCCGGGTCGTCGCGTGCGTCAACATCTCCTGGCAGGCGGTATCCAGGGTGGACTTCTCGCCCAGGCCCTGCTCCGCTAGGAACACCATCTCTTTGGCGGCCGCGTGCACCGACTTGGCCTTGTCGTAGTTCAGCGCCGATTGCTGCGTCTCCTTGGCCAGCTGCGAGGCGTACAGGCGCGCCTCGTAGTACGGTTTGGCCGTTTCGATCGAGTTGCCGAGCTTCTTGGCGACGGCCTTGATCTTCTCGGCGCTCTCCCTGAGCAGCTCGCGGAACTCGTTTTTGGCTTCCTGGAAAAGGGAAGGGGTTTAGCGGAAGGTATATGTACGTACAAATGTGGAGGAATTTATAGTATCAAAGTCTGTACTTTTGGTCGTCTGGGGATTGATACGGATACTTACATCCAGTTCGACTTCATACTTGTTGATGCTGTCCGTGGCTTCGTTTAGCTTTTCCAGTTCGATCTGAGGGGATAGAAAGTAAGATGATGGCAATAATCAATCATTGGAAACTAACCAAGCGTGGAAATGTGCGTAGGTTTACGGATGATTGAAAGTTGATTTTAGCTCAGCCGTGGGGTTGGAATTGCTCACATCAGTTAACAGAAAACTCATTTCAAAGTAATGTGGATATGTTGCCCTTTGCCTATAGTCACGGATTTATTGGATATAATTCATTGATTACAATAATTATGAATTAGATACAACTGAAGAAACCACATGTTGTTCTAGACCAGGTATGTATTGCAGAATTCGTTCTCAATTGGATTCGAAGCACTATTTTTTTTAGGTAATCATTGTATCAATGTAGTTATTCCAGGGATCCAAGTGTGCCGTGATAGCAAACGGACGCGAAAATTTTGTCTGTGCTGTTAAAAATCTGTATAATTTTACCTATTTCTATCTTTAGACTGTGTTTTAATTAAATTGTTATGTACAAGAAGAATACAGTGAACACAGGTGAAAATGCAATGAGTGATTTGATGTGTGTTCCTGGTGCGGAGATTCTGCTAGGTTTTAGCTGCTGTATCTAGGACGGAAAGTAGGTGACAGACGATTACAATAAAACAATCTGGTGAGATTGTTCTGATTACTTGAAACTAGCATTTTAGAATCTGTTGCTTGGTTTGCACGTTCCGGTCGATTTATTGTCAGACAGCTAATAACGCGTTCTGTTAGCACAACTGTTACCCGCGTACATATTCAGAACGTGTTTTTTTCTTTTTGTTTGTTTTTTTTACAACTATCCGATGACTCTAGAGGGATCGGTTCTGCTTTGTATTTTATTGAGCAGAAAACTAATTATCAACACAGTTAATTAAGCATTGTTTTCTGTTTTGATTGCCGGCTTTCAAAAGATAAAATTGTAAAAACATAAACAATAAACGGCCTGGGATCATCGCCAGCTTTTCAGGCGAACCATAATCTAATACCTCTTCCAACCGAGGGGGCGACACTCGCAGATCACTGCTTAGATGCACGTTTGGATAAAATCCGATTTTTTAGATCAGTGCATTATTATAGATTTGACGTCCTTCATACGCTGACATCTTCTGCGTGTAGATTGATGAGATGCAAGAAGATACGAATAGGTGGAAGGAGAATCAATGATGATGTTGATGATGGGGAGCGCAGAGCTACGGGTTTTGTAAACAGTAGTAACGGTTGTGATTTTTATTGTTGGTACTTTCAAAAGTAAGTAACAGCTAGCTATTTGTTTCCAGGACGGCAATCAAAAGTCTCACTTGTGGGAAATTGTACTGATCACCATTCTCTTCAGCAGCTCTTCAATCCTGCAAGCTTCGCTATCCTGGCTTAATGTTAAACCTGAAGAATCTGTTATGGAATCCATGCGACACCTAGCTTCTGAAAAGCGAAAAAGCAAGTAGTTTTGTTGATATATTGTTGAATAAAAGCCGAATTTGATAATTTATAAAATGTGTATTTATGAGTAAGGGAGTCTAGATACCCTTTACCAATTCACAACATACACCAAGACACGGACTGAAAATGGGTTACCAAATACATTACTCGTAATCTCCGAGCTCCGTATTCTCCGCTGCCATTTCCGATTCAATTCCACCTGGAACGCCAACTGTTTCGGGCCATCTACACCCACAAAGCATCTCCATCACCGAAATGATCCAGATCGTTTATTCCTCTAGCCACATGCCTCTTCTCTCGGTCCTGGCATTGAACATGATACTTGTCATTTCGAAGGATTCAAACAGCATTATCATCGATTTAATCGTACAGGAACCGCTTCGGTCGAGAAACTCAGCAAATCCCATACTCGGTTTTTCACCTTCTTTGGCTGCCTCGTGTATTATGCCTCAGTCAAGGTATCCGCCCTATCCATCCTTTTCCGTCGCATCATGGAACCGATGATTAGTATCCTTCTGAATCCGGAACAAACTCCGGACCATTAGCAAACCCAGGAGAAACATTCTACCGATGATGCAGCTGCATGCTCCCTCTTTGTTGTTTATCGACGAAAACTGAGTCAATCCGTTAATACGCTCAAGTAAGATGCGGAAAGATAAGCTAGAGTTTTGAAGATAGATGAAGATGTTTTATAAGATGCCACGGATGAAACAAGATAACATGCTGCAAAAAGATAAAAGGCCATCGCAAAGATTGTCTAAAGATATCCTAATAATCTCAAACATCTAGATGTGTCGTCCCCCTCGGCTAAAACACTATTCACCACTTCGCACAACGGGGACGGAATTCATACCACAGGTAAGTATAAAGTTCTTTTTTAATGTCCTATTTCTTTTCAGGCACCACAGAGTATCTAACACGGCACAGGTAAGTTCAACAGTCCACTTCACTTTATTTAATTAATGTAGCTTAAATTACTTTACTCGAATTCACTTCCTATACAAACTAATCACCTACAGTGGGTGGTAATTCTATCACTGGTTTGTTGATGTCTCACTTTCGTTGATGATGATGGTGGTCGATGACGTCGAGTTGTCGCAAAGCCAAAAGAGAGCGAACATGAAGTCCCGTCGGTCTTTTATAGTGGGTTAGTCCATTCTGTCATGGTTGACCGGATAGAGCGAGATCGACGAAAAACGCATATTTCTACAGGGCGCCATGATCGATACTACCAATGGTTGATGCTGTCGGTCGATGTGTTTCCACATATAGGTGGCGCACAAATACATTTTCGCGGGTGCGAACAACTGTTTTTATTGAAAATTTCTCCATAATGAAACTTTGTCCCAAACATCTGTTTTCTATGAAGATTCTATGGTGAAATTTTAAATATTAGAAATGGGGTTTTTGCGTAATCAAATGGTTCACTAAAACGTCTTCATAGAATATTTTCTCTCTAAGATCAACAGTTACGGAGTTAAAATTTTTCAAATCAATTGGATGCAAAAACTTACAGGCCCTTTTCGAAAGTTGTTCTTGAGTCAAAATGATCGATTTTTCTATGGAAAACACTTTGTAAACCATTCCGAAAACATGTTCAAAATCCTTGGTTTTTTATATTCAACATGAAATTCCTCGCGTCTAGATTAAATATAGAAAAACCATCTTCGATAAAGTTGTTTAGGAGACTGGCTGACTGACATGTGGTGGTCATTCAATTACGGAATAACCAGGCGGCTCTAGTGTGAATGAAACTTTTGTTTTGCAAATATTCCAGGCTTACTTTGAAAAATGGCATCTTCGGAAAAGATGTTCAGTAATTCGAGGACTATCACTGTTCGAGCTAGTTGAATTACAATTTTGCTCCCCAGGCAGCACAAGTGAGCATTAAACTTTTTTTTTAAGCTTTAAACCAAATGGTTCATTCGCTTTTATTAAGGATTTTTTTTTATAGTTGCAGGTTATATTTCTTGACAAAATTTAACAATTTCATTTCTTCATCTTCGTTGTTGCTTAGTACAATCTGAATGTTACTACTTAGTCGTAATTCTTCCCTAATAGCATCGTGTTTCATACAGTTCAGATATGTTCTACAGAAAGTTCAGTGTTACATATTTCGCAGTTGTTTGATAACGTTCGGTCGAACAGGTGTTGCTTGGTCATCCGAGTCTCGTTAGTATACGTTGCTCTCGTCGGTCTTTTCTATCGTGCCATTTTTCGACCAAAGGTTTACTGGCTTGCAAAAAAGTTGAGCGATGAGAGTCCCATTTTCCTGAAAAACTGTAGCGGAACAACCCTTTGATCCATTTTATTGCATCAGCTGAGGGTACCGTTTGGTAGAGTAGTCTTGCAGGGACGAAAAAAATCATGCTCACTATACTCAATTCACTGAATTTATGCCACCATCAAAGTAACCGCACCACCACCAATATGATTGTACCAATGAAGATGGCACAAAAGTAGATGGGCAAAACAATCAACGATGCCCGTATGTCGTTGGTGTTTTTGATTATCAGAAGCAGAAGAGTGTCAGTTTTAGTCAAACTGGTTAGAATGAATATCATTTTTTTGTTTCCGATTATCAAAAAGCGGTTGAGTAGCAGCAGATTAAAAGGAAACTGACAATCTTGCGCAAGCGCTTTGTCAATCTTTGTTGTGTTGTCAAGGTGAGGATAAAAACAAATAAAAATCAACGAAGATTCTACCCAGCAAGTATCAATGTAGGCGAGGGTAGATTGAGTATTTTCGTCCCTGAGTCTTGAGGATCGACCTCGTTCAGCTGCTCGATCTGCTTCTTCGTTTCCTGAGATTCCGGAGTGACTTGGAATCCAACAAACTACGATGTTCTTTCTTCCTGCAATTATCTCGAATTCCTGTAGGAAAGGATGATTTGAATCTTCCTTGTCGATGGCGGCTATACAACTTGCAGAATCTGATAGAATGACGGTTGGTCCCTTAGGAGCATATCGCGCGGCTGCTACAAGTGCTGCAGCTTCTGCCGTATATATACTGCATTGATGATGAAGTCTTTGTTCAATTAGTAATGGACCAATGCACGAGTTCACTAATATGACGTTTGAGCGGTGCCGTATTCACTCGTTGCCATGGTCACGTAAATAACACGGCACCGCTAAAACGTCAAATAGTGAACTCGTGCATCTGACCATGGACCGATGCACGTGTTCATTAATTTGACGTTTGAGCGGTGCCAAATTCACTGGTTACTATGGCCACACAAATAACACGGCACCGCTCAAACGTCAAATAATGAACTCGTGCATTGATCCATGGACCGATGCACGAGTTCACTAATTTGACGTTTGAGCGGTGCCGAATTCACGGGTTGCCATGGTCCCATAAATAACACGGCACCGCTAAAACGTCAAATAGTGAACCCGTGCATAGGTCCATTGGGGTCCAAAAACCCCAACGCCAACTTCGTTATGCTTTTTAGATCCATCAGTGAAGAGTTTGTAGTGGTTGAGGTATTTTCCGTTGAGATGCTCTTGCACTAAGGTCCTGGCAAGTTGTGTATTCTGCCCTTTTTGAAAGCGTTCTTGACTGACCAGTCTACTTCTATGCGAGGACTGTCCCACGGGCGGCGGCCCACCCTTTTCAGCTTTGCAATATCAGGAATTGTAGCATTAGTTATTTCCATGAATACGGAGTTGGCTGCTTCACTGAATCGAGGGTAGTTGTTGGAAGATTTTTCTGCTAATCGACAATATTTACGGATGAATATTTCAGCTAAACGAAGGTCTAATGGTAATTCGCCCGCCTCTACTGCAAGACTATAGATGGGGGATGATCTGAAGGCTCCTGACGAGATTCTTCGCAGCTCGTTGAAGATAGTCTGTATTGTATTGGAAAGTTCCATTCCAAATAGTTCGATGCCATACATCAGCTTTGAGAGGTATACAACATTCATTATTTTCCAAAGAGATGATCGATTAGCTTTCGGCGTTAAATCCTTAAAAAAATTATTCGATTTCGTATGCTGTCTGCTGTTTTAGCCCCGTGCGCTCTAAATTCACCCTACGATTCATCCACACTCCTAGAAAACGGGCAATTTTAACTTCAGGGATAGCATCTCCATCTATGACGATCGCGGGTCTGGATTTCATCATTATATGTCGTTTTCTTTGGCATACGTGCAATAGACACGATTTGTTAGCTGATAATCGAAATTTGATGTTTTTGGCCCAGGAATCTACCGCAAGAACTGCTTGCAAAAGTTGTCGACGCACTGCTGCTTAGATTCGGTAACTAGCACGATATCGTCGGCATACACCTAGATCCGAACATTTTTTGGTACGATCTCAAAGACCATGTTCATAGCTAAAAGAAATAACGCAACCGATAGTACTGAGCCTTGAGGTACCCCGTTGTCTTGAGTTTTCTGTGAAGAAAGAGAACCACCATAGCACACTTGAAAACGGCGATCCTTCAGGAATTCTTCGATACATGCTGTCATGCGACTCCCAACGTTAATAAGTTTTAGTTGACGTAATATGTGAGGACGCCAGGTTTGGTCGTACGCTTTTCGTATGTCCAGTAAGGCAAATTCAAGGCGTGTTTCAGACCGTTTTGCTCCTTCAAGAATCTCCTTGAGTTCGGCAAAGTACGTGGAAGTACCTCGACCGGTTCGGAAAGCATGCTGACTAGAATGTAAAATTTTGTTCCTTTCTAGAAAGGTTGTGAGCCGATGATTCACCATGCGCTCGTATATCTTTCCTGTAGAGCTAAGGAGCGTGATTGGACGGAAGTTCTCCGCAGATCTCAATTGAGATACGGGTTTTTGAATAGGGACAATTAGCCCTTCTCTCCAGCAAGGTGGGAACTTTCCCTCAGTCCAGACCCGATTGAAACATTTCAACATGGCTGGATTTTCCGGATACCGGTAGTCGCCGAATCATTGGGTAGCCTACAGTATCGTTGCCAGTAGAAAACCCTTTAGTGATGTCAATCGCTTGTAGGAGTTCTTGAAAGCTGAAGTCACTGTTCAGAGAGGTATTCTCTGCAATTTCCGAAACTGAGTTGGTTTTTTCAGTTTCTCTTTCGTCTTCAGAGTTATCAGCAGCAGATGTTTCGCAAAGTGCTCGGCAATGATTATAGGGTTTTGTTCGTGCTTACCGTCAATCACTAACCCTTTTAATCCGGTCTTCCGTATCCCGGAAAGCTTGTTGAAGTTGTTCCAAAGAATTTCCACTGGAGTTTGGGGGTTGAAAGAGTTGCAAAACGTTTACCAAGATTGCTTCTTGGCATGGTTGACCACTCTCCTGGCAGCGCTCCGAGCTTGTTGAAATTCTTTACGTAATTCATCCCTTTTCGGATCGGTCGCGTGAGTTCGTTTTAATTTTCTCAACGCTTTCCGACGTTCTTTGATGACAGATTGAACTTCGTCAGTCCACCACAGTTCGGCTTTTATTGGCGGGCGACCTGACGTTTGAGGAATGGCTGATTTAGCCGCATTTACAATAAGCTCAGTAATTTCGTCTACAGAAAGGTTTTTGTCTGCATCGTCGTTCAGGTGGTTTTCGATGATTCTCTCGAACTTCGGCCAATATGCATTTTTGTATAGCCATCGCTTCCGGAGTTTTATATTCGGAGCTCTGTCCTCAGTGTACACTCTAATTGGAAAATGATCGCTTCCATGTGTATCTTTGGATATCGACCAATGGAACTTAAACGTCACACTTTTAGATGCTACCGTTAGATCTATCCACGATGCACTTCCGTGGGTGGAACTGATGAACGTGGGCTCCCCATTGTTCAAAACTAAAAAGTCGTTTTGGACAAACCAACTGAGTAGTGTTCGGCCTCTCTTTGATGATTTGGGACTACCCCAGACCTCGTGAGCAGCGTTGAAATCTCCACCAATAATGAATGGTTGCTCAAGGTTGTGTGTGATTTTTTGTTGAGCATCTATTACGTCAGAATCAGGACTGTTCGGTGGAACGTATGTAGAAACTGATGTGATGTTGTGGGGGCTATGCAGCCGAGCTGCACAAATAAGAATCCGAGCGTCAACGCTGATGAGTCGTGAGGAATTTTCTTTAGAATTTTCTTTAGACCAGCCGCCCCAGCACCTTGACAGTAATGTCGATTCGCTAGTTTCCATGAGTATTGTTTCCGGAGGGCAATGCTAGCGTCACCGCACATCATTTCTTGTAGTCCGCTGGCTATTGGAGGATTTTGCGTTACTATGTGACACAGCTCTGCATGGTTGCTCCAGAGACCGCGAATGTTCCATTGTAAGAACAGCGTTTTTTCGGGTCGATCGCGATGGGATGAACTGCTGTAAGTATCGTCGGACACGCGTCGACTGCCGCCGGAGGCTCATCGGTGTGCACCGGAACTTCTCTGGTCAGGGTCGACGTGGCAGGCCTCGCGCTTGGCGAACTGATTTGGTGTTGATTGTTGTACAGTCTTCGGATGCATATAGGTCGAAATGGAGTGCTTAGGGAGTTGTAGCAAGGTCCAACTGTGTTGCTGCTTCCGGGGAGAGGCCGAAACTCGTTGTAGTGGTCGTATGCTTCAGAGTTGAAAAGAACGGCTGTTGGCAACGGTTTTGGGGCTACGTTGATTTGATGGAGTTGCGTGTTGTATGCAGCGTTGATATATGCGAGCGAGCTAGGAGTTTGGCAGTCAACGGGTGGTGGAAAGATGTTCCGGATTGCCTGCCCTGACTAGACTCGCTTCTCCGTTTAGAAGTGAGGGGGGTACTGCACATTCCCCTCCCTCAAACCGCATTTTAACTTGGGATATGTTGTTTTTGAGATGACCATAATCGTATTCCTTGACATTGCGTTGGTCTTCGTCCTTGTGTTTTGGTATGTCCATGCCAGAGTCAGGATGAATTGCCGGGTCGAAACCATTGATGATTGAAGTGACGGGGTTATTTACTGCCATTGTTATTGGTCAGGTGTCTGCGTTTCCCCTTGGGGTCGTAGTCAATGTCAGGCGGAGATGCATTCGTTCTTTTATCGCTCCGACTTCGGTTTCGCAATTTCATTGTTTGAAGTGTGCTTTGAGTTTTGGAGATGAGCGGGGATTTTGGGGGTGACATTGATGCTTTGTCCTTACGCGATTTTCTTCCATTTGCTTTGACTAGTGACTAGTCCATCTCTGCTTTGACCGCTTCTAGCTCATTCCTCAGATTTCTGATGATAGTGTCCTTCTCCAATTCCACTTGATGTAGACGATGCTGAAGAGCGCTGGCGTACGTGTCCTTCTGGTTTTCATTCAACACGCGACGGGCTTCACCAAAGGATACTCGGTTGTCGATTTTGTGATGGATTATTTTCTTTTCGTGTTGGTAGGTAGGGCAGTCGCGTGAAATGATTGAATGATCATTAGGCCGTCCCTTATTTTTCGAAAATGCGAAATGTTAAAAGTTCGTCGTTGTAAAGTGCTCGTTTTGGTGAGAAAAAAATCAGGTAAAAATTTGAAGTCCGTACGTGGACGCTAAGTGGTCCCCCAACGGCCCTGAAGGTATTGGGTGAAAATGATCCCCGTGCGCAATATCGAGCTCGCTGCTCCAGTGCACGCAACATGAGTACGAAAAGCCACTAGTAACAAATTCTTCTGCATGCGTTGATAGTCAGCATAGAAGTTTGTTTTCCTCGGGATGGTTCAAATATTACGTAACGCAAAATTTGCCAATTTCAGACCCCCTCCCTTCCCCATGTAACAGCTTTTGTATGCAAAATTTAAATTTTTTGTATGAACCGTAACACTACGGAAGACCCCTTCCCTCCCCCTGTTGCGTTACGTAATATTTGAACGATCCCTTTGTAATTCCGATTTTTTTTGTCAGCGTGCATTGTTGTGAAGAGATCCACAGTATAAAATACTATTTTACTTAAAATTCTATGCTGATTATCAATTTGTTACTAGTGGCTTTTCATACTCATGTTGCGTACACTAGAGTAGCGAGCTCGATTTGACGCACGGGGATCATTTTCACCCAATACCTTCAGGGCCGTTGGGGGACCACTTAGCGTCCACGTACGGACTTCATATTTTTACCTGATTTTTTTCTCACCAAAACGAGCACTTTACAACGACGAACTTTTAACATTTCGCATTTTCGAAAAATAAGGGACGGCCTAATGATCATTTTTGCAATGCAGGCAGAATGGTGGATTTTGACACTGTTTCTCCCTTGGCTACGTGGGGTTCTTGGGAGCAGTTGAGACATATCGATGTCCTTTTGCAGACGTTTTTCGAGTGTCCGTAAACTCCGCAGTTGTAGCACAGAAGTGGTGAAGGATAGTACGTTCTTATCGGGACTCTTAGTAAACCGAAGAGAATTGTTTGAGGTAGGACGGCTCCTTTTAGTGTCAACACTAAAAGTGGAGTGTTTCGAAGAACGTTATTGACTCGTTTACGAATACGACGGACGTTGGTCACTCCTTGGGATTCCAAGTGTTTCAAAATCTCCTGCTCATCGTCGTTGACAGTGTCCGACTCGTAAACGATACCTTGCACAGAATTTAACGTGTTGTGTGCAAACACTTCTACCTGTGTTCCATCAACGAGCTCCGTAAGCGTTAACAGTTTTTCAGCGATTGAGCGGGCGTCTGTGCGAAGCAGATACTTAGTTCCTCTGTTTTCCTTAGTTGCATTAACTTTCCTAGCTTCCTGTCGTCCTATCAACTGTTCCACCGATGCTCCAATGATAAACGGACTGGGGAGTCGTTTCAACGAAAAGTTGTTTTCCTGGCTGTCCGATGGTGTTTGCTGGCGGGCTTGTAAAACGAGCACAATTTGATAGCCAATTTCGTCGTGGCTCATCAGCCAGTGGGGAATTAGTGTTCCAAACGTGTTTTCAGGAGGATCGCCTAGAGGCGCCCCTGTTCGGGAGCCTTGACTAGCTTCGGCCATGGCCGAAGCCGAGTAGCCGAATGATGATCAGAAAAACTTCTTTCCGTATGAAGGTGTGCATGAAAACGATCGGGTTACAATGCTAGTGCGTCGTGGCACTAGCAACGGTAGGAAGAGCGATTGTTGCACCAACAAAAAGTTGCATAAAGCTTCACTAGAACGCGACTAATCGAAAAACTAACACATTTCACTAAAAGTCCAGATACTAACGACCAAATTGCGACGTGATGACAGATTATTAGTGTGTTATTACCCTTGAAACAGGAAAAAGCTTGATGACACACGGACGTAAATAAACTGGTGCTATCGCTTTGCAATAATTCGACTGCATTAAACTTCCGTTTTGCGAATATCTCAGGAGACTGATCACGTAGAAAGATGGCGTCTTCGGCAGAGTTATTCAGTTTCTCAAAAGCTATATTTATACAGTCAACTCTTCATGTCTCGATATTGAAAGGAACAATTGAGTAATGGAAGTATAAAGTTACATAACACAAAATCAGTACAAGTGCAATCCAAGGGACCATCGAGTTAGCCATGAACACCAACTTTTACTATGGTTCTATAACCCTATTGAACAACTTTGCTAAAATCGTCAGGCTCTTGAAATATCTGAAAAACAAAAGTTTCATGCTCACTTACGGCGCCTAGTGGTAAAATTTTGAATCATCTAGCTCGAACAAAGATAGTCCTTGAGTGAGACTGAACCACTTTGCCGAAAACGCCATCTTACTAAATGAACAGGCTTCTGAGATATCTGCATAACAAAAGTAAAAGTTTTATGCTCACTAGTGCTACCTAGCGGTCAAATTCCGAACTAAATGAGGTATCATCAGATAGATAGATCACTAAATTTCCATCGAAGGTTTATTCAAGTATTCTTCTAAAGATTTATTTAGAAACTCAAAATACTAACAGTAATTTCCTTAAGACGTATTCCAGAATGAGTCGAAAAAAATATAAAAATCGTGCTCGATAATCTTCAAGATAGCTTTACTAAATACCCAAAGTTTCGAAATTTTCTTGATTTTGACGGATTTCGCGCTAACTCCACACGCGATTGGCAGCACCCCTTCAGAATTCAATGAAACTTTCTGGATGTTAAAAGTATGTGAAACTAAGATACTTTGCATATTTTGTATTTTCAAAATCGATCTAGACTAACATTTGAAAAGGGTCAAAGTTTTTTTTTTACTTTTTTTATAAACCCGTATAACTCGAAAACGGTAAGACCTACAAAAAAGTGTTGTATAGGGGACTGTCGTGAAATTTCCTGAAGTTTTAGAAAAAAAATATTGAAAAAATCAAAACACATTTTCTACACCGAAAAAACATTGATTCAAAACTTTAAAGTCGATTTAAAAAAACGGCCATTTCAGATTTTGATCATCCTTAAGCAAAAAGTTTCGTAATTAAATTTACTAAAAGTCGTCCATACATTAAAATTGGGCATATTTTAGGGAAAAAAGTTTTTCTAACAACAATTTTTTTAAGTCCAGATTTTTTTTTTGATATTTTTTATTTCGCTTTAAATAGTCTAGTATGCTCATATTTTAAAGTGATAAATGATTATATATAAATAGATTATATTTGTTTTATTGGGAGTAGTTAAAAGAAATAAAACGGAATTATACAGAGTTTTTTTTTAATTAAATACAATTGATCTCGCACCAAACCGCTTATGAGAAAATGAACTCCGTCTAACAATCCGATGGGTTTTTAATGAATGGAAAGATATCACAACAATATTTTATTTCTTATTTGGTCAATGCCAATCTTAACAGGTGTCTGGAAAGGGTCAATATTATGCTTATAAAAAAAAGTCGTGGTTTTTTTATCATACATCATTATTTTTATTATTGCTATATATCCTAAAACGTAGTATCTGCACATGAATATTTACATTATTTTTGGGCTTTACTGAATAAATTGAATATTTTTGGTTCATCCTCTGAATGGGTATACCGTTTGGCTGCCATTTGTGTATCACTAATAGGCATAAAACAATGATATTTTTGGGTACCAGGGACAGTTTTAACCTTATCAAACAATTCCATCAATTCCTTTGACATTATATTTATTATAGTTTCTAAATTACAGCGATCGGTGGTGAGCCATTGCTGAAAAACTACATCTTCTTTGTCGCTTTCCTCTAAAAGCGAGATTAGTTCTCCTGTAATATTTTCTTTGGAATTACACTTTTCTCGAAAAAACAATCAGTCGTTCTTACTAAAACAGCGCATAACAGTTTTTCACAAATTTCTGCCTGAGAGACAATTCCTAAACTGTTAAGCATTAATTTAACATTTTCGTGGTATGTGCACACACATACATTGTGAATTCTTGTGCTATCGAGAAGCTTACAATGTTTAGGCCTCAACATAGTAAACAAAGTAAAACCAATTTCTACATTTTGGCATCTTTCTTCAAAAATCATGTACGCCTCTTTAAGAGACATCATCAATGGATCGATGCACGAGTTCACTAATTTGACGTTTGAGCGGTGCCATATTCACTAGTTACCATGGTCACGTAGATAACACGGCACCGCTCAAACGTCAACGACTGAACTCGTGCATTGGTCCATAGACGCTTTTGAACTTGTTCTTTACTACCATTTCGGTACTCAGAAACGAAGTCATTGGCTCCTGGCATAGGTCTACTAATATCATCACTATCAAAGAAATCAATAACAACCTGTTTATCTGTTTCACTAATTCCATGCCCACTTCGAGCCCTTGTGGTACATAGAATGCCCTGTTCATTCACAAGTTGTTTCACTTGTCTTACCATGTAAATTGGTGCCTCGAACTCCTCGACAATTTTGTTGATCGACCACGACTTAGGAAGAACCGATAATATTTTCAACTGGTCGTTTCTGTCAATACCAGGTGAGTTGAATTTTTCTTTCAACTGATTGATGATTTCCTCGAATGCCTCCACCTTGTCGACGTCCATTGCATCCATGCCTAGTATGTCATGACGTACAGCTTTGGTGATCTCCACTGACTTTTTAATTCTATAGTCCAAGCTCCTCATGTTTCTCGACGAGATTGGGGATAAATTCAAAGTTTCAATAATACTGTTGAATTTTTCCACGTTGTAGGGGCCTAGTAATTCATCCGCTGATGGGACGGATGGCAAAGATGAACAGGAAGGGACTGCTTCTGAAATATACAATAATGTCGAATTAATATATTGATATGGGTTCTATGTAAACAATCATTGTCGTTTAATGTGCTGCAAAGTAAATTTATCTTACCTAGCATTTCATTGGAGGCCTGACCGCTTGTTGGTGGTTGTGGATTTTGATTGACTTCGCCTCCACCCGAACGTCGTTTTTTCTTAGGCGGACTTCTGTGGAGCCTGATCACTAAGCGACATGACTCACAAATATGCATAGTTTCATCAAGCTGATGACTATATCCCATAGCACGTATGTGTTCGATCATTGTTGGTGACAAGTTTCGCAACTGGCTACGCCTGCACTTAGGATTGTTTATACCGGCGCAACATCTCGAAATTTTAATGCGCGATAAATCTTGTTGATCCATCTTTAACTTCTTTTCACAAATGACTTAGATAAAATGAAAAGAGTTTTATTGACATCAAGCTTAAATAGTTATATGCATAGGTAGAACGACAATTATAAGTTAAATACCTATCTTTCTATACACTCACGCGTTGTTGAGTAACTCAGGTCGTTAACGGACATTTTAGGTAGATAACAATACAAACATTTTTTTTTATTCATATGGCTTGTAACGCAGGTACGTTTAGTAGTATTTTCTAGAAGAAAATTTAATGGGGTATGGATCAGGTTGTTCCTTTTCAATGTTTGCAATCTTCCGAACCATAAAAATCCGTCGGATTGTTAGACGGAGTTGATTTTCTCATAGGCAGAGGCGAAATCCATAGATTGCCTTCATTTAAAAAACATAATCACTGCATAATTCCGTTTTTTAACTATTCTCAATAAAAAATACAATTTATTTCTGATTCAAACTCATTTATCACTTGAAAACACGATCATATTTGACGGTTTAGAACAAAATCTTTGAAAAAAAATTCTGTTTTGGACTTGAAAAATTCGTTGTTAGAAAAACTTTTTTCAAAAGTTCAAAATCTGAAATGGCCATTTTTTTTAAATCGACTCTTAAGTTTTGAATCATATTTTTTTTTCAGTGTAGAAAATGTGTTTTGATTTTTCAACATTTTTTTCTAAAACTTCAGGAAATTTCACGACAGCCCCCCATACAACACTTTTTTGTAGGTCTTACCGTTTTCGAGTTATACGTGTTTATAAAAAAAGTAAAAAAAAACTTTGGGACTTAAAAAAATCGATGTTAGAAAAACTTTTTTCCCTAAAATATGCCCAATTTGCAATGTATGGACGACTTTTAGTAAATTTAATTACGAAACTTTTTGCTTAAGGATGATCAAAATCTGAAATGGCCGTTTTTTTTTAAATCGACTTTAAAGTTTTGAATCATTGTTTTTTCAGTGTAGAAAATGTGTTTTTATTTTATCAATATTTTTCTCTAAAACTTCAGGAAATTTCACGACAGTCCCCCATTCAACACTTTTTTGTAGGTCTTACCGTTTTCGAGTTATACGGGTTTATAAAAAAAGTAAAAAAAAACTTTGACCCTTTCCAAATGTTAGTCTAGATCGATTTTGAAAAAACAAAGTATGTAAAGTGTCTTGGTTTCACATAGTCTTCACGCCCTGAAAGTTTCATTGAATTCTGAAGGGGTGCTGCCAATCCCTTTGTCGAGTTGGCGTGAAATCCGTCAATAAGATCTGGAGGAATACCTGAAATCTCCTAAGAGATCGTTAAGAAATCTCTTGAAAAAATATTAAGGGAATAGTCCACAATCTGTGACACGTTACTTCGATTGAGCCTGTGGCATTTTATTGCCGACCTTCAGCTTATCCTCCTCCCATCCAAACGTGCATATATCCTTTGTTTGGCACCGATCCATTGAGGCAAATCTCACACTAAAATTATATCACCATTGAACCCTCTCTGCAGCTGCATTATACAACATATCCACCCGATTGTGGGGGTTGGAGCTTGTTCCATAGGTAAGTTATGCATTTTACTTGACTAGGTTCGGTTCCCCATTATCCGCAACTAAGGGGATATCAATGGTGTCTGAAGCCGGCACACATCCTTTCCTATTTTTCAGCAAAAGAATACGGCTGACAACCGACGATGGAGGCATGGTTTTATAAAAAGCCAATCAACAGTGTAAAACATATAAGCGTAGATGTTCTGTTTTCTGTATTAATATCTGCCACCGAAGTGATAGAAGCGCCGTACATGCGACGCTATTCAGAATCTTAATAGAAGAGAAACGAGACGGTCGTCGTCGCAGTGTTGATTGTTTTTCAGCGTCATCATCCACTCGACCCGCACTTCCCAATCAGGGATGCCAGGTAATTTTTTGGTTTGCAATTTTTCATCGTAATAGGCTGATTTCCATCACGACAATTCGTCATGAAAGAGGCCTACTTTCCTGCACAAATTTATGCAGTATCGTAAGAGTCGTTTTGTCGAAAGTCGAAATTTTCGTTCAATAAAAGAGTTTCCTCCCAATCAGGCATCCCTGTTTCCATTATTGTGTTGTCTTCTCTTCACGAAACAAGTGTTCCCCATCCTACCTATCCCATCCCAGTATTCATATTCCTCCCCTCCCCAAGCCTATCATCACGCGACTTTCACCCCCCATGTGCAAGCCACTAAAATGTCATCCAATTGAATTACCTGCACTCTTGGATCGACTGGTGCGTTGCTATCGTTTTCCATCGACGACATGGTTGCTTAGTTTCGCTTGCTACGGGTTTGATTATATTTGCTCACTGGCTGCTTCGACCTATAGCTATTTGCTGCTGCCGTTTCCTTGCGTTTTTTTTTTCGAGTTATTTTTGGATAATCGAGCCACCTTTTATTGCTTTCCTGTGGGGTGGAGCGCCATGTTTTGACCCCACCACTATCTTCTAAGTAAGGTAGAATGGAGCCCTGATTAATTGGCAGGAAATGAACCTCCTTCCCGAGGGTGGGAAAATTTTTCCAATCTTTCACTCCGGTTGCACTTTTGCACGACTTCGACACGCTTTTTCTCACCTTCACTTCTGAGGGTGACCACGCGAGTGTGAAAATTTTTCCTGCACTTTTACTGAAATCACGGCTCGCGACGACTACGTCGTGATGTTCGATTGAGTGGAACGACGATTTGGGGCCTCGGCTAACTGGCAAACAACTTAATTTGTGAAAAACAAAACGGTTCCTCCGAAGAAAATCGGGGAAAACCAAACCAATCCTAGGGGGGAAGGAACTTTTGCAGATGGGCCTCCGAATCGAATCCACTATTCGAGGGAATGGAGGCCTCTAGAAAGTCAGCTTTTGCCAGCTGCGAGGCAGAAACGAGAATGCGACTTCACTGAGTTTACTCTGAGCTCTAACCTTCTCAGTTTTTTGAGCAGTGTGTTCGGGAAAGGGAAGCAGGAACCGCCGAATGGGGGTGGCGCATGCGTTGTTCTATAATATTATAATATTATGTTTCGGTACTAGACGTTTGGAGAGGGATGTTTGTGGACATTACATCACCAGCGACGGACAACAGTTTGTTCTCGCTACGCGAGCGGTGGCATCATCTTCTCATCGTTGTCGTAGATCTGTTTATTTACTTAGATGAAGGCTGTAGACGGCGTTGCGAGAAGCGTGCCTCCGTCAATCTGAGTAGGCGATGATTAGAAGATTTGTCGTGAAATGAAGCAAGCTCCTACGCATGCTAGGGATTCCCTTAATCGCATGAAGTCTATGGATTTTACAGCTTAATCTTTTGATTCTTCTAGTAAGCGTGATGGCTAAGCGTGGTTGTTATCAGTTTATCAAATCATCAGTCCACCGGAGGAGTGCGAGGAAACAAATTGAGAGGGACTCTCAAAATCTACGTACTCTCTGTGTGCACGCTAAGGTTAGGGCAATCAACATTTTCTTCAAAGAATTTGTTTAGAAGTCCTACTGCTGAAAGCTCTTCACAGACTACTGTAAGTATCCAGTGAATTCCACGAAGGTCTCTATCAAGCGTATAATATTTCAATCTCGTTTCGAGACAACATTTATGCTATAGATTGTGTGATGTCGAATGTGATTGTTTATGTTTATATTGCTGCTCGTTATTGTGAATAAATCACAACTACTCGATCGACTGTAATGCAGCCCACAGACGCTCAGACGGTTTGACCAACATTAACTCCGGCTCCAGGTTGATGGTCATGTTGGTGCTATGTTTGATCGTGTGCTGCTTGACAAACCAATTTGACAGTTTGTGAAACCGATTTGACGGTTGACGAATCGGTCAGCCAAAATCAAATAAGTTTGATTTAGCTCAAACCACCGATGGGCGGAGTCAAATGTTCGACGAACTGATCGTACCGTCTGTAGGGATGTTGCACGAGAAGGTCAAGTGTATTAAGGGAGCTTATTAAATGAACTAGAAGTAATCAAAAATATGTTCAGTTGCAGTTCCAAGTGACTCATCTGGGAAGGAGCCGCGCAAACGTTTTTGCTGACTTGGAAACCCAAAACATTCTATATTGGTCTCCGTTCTGTGTCCAACGTACGACGAACCATCTTCTCAAGGGAATCAGCAGTAAGGATAACAAAAAGTTACTAACAAAATCGAATAGTGTGTAGTGTAACATGAATTCGGCCTCGAGTTACTCAGGAATAAAATTGTAATGTAGATAGTTCTCGGTGGTAATGTGAAGTTCGTCGAGTGATTCTGTTGAGTTTGATGAAAAGGTTATCGTGATTGCGTTTCGTCCATCGGATTGTCCTGAAATATGGTGTTTAGGTTGATATAGTGGAATCAATGATTATTTACAATCTTTTGCAAGATTTGATGTGTGATCACTTTTTTATTGTATTGAAGATTAATAAAGCAATCATATTGTAGTAAATTGAGAGACGTCTGTGCGATCCAAAATTAGAGCAATGGACCAATGCACGAGTTCACTAATTGACGTTTTAGCGTTGCCTTGTTATTTACGTGACCATGGCAACGAGTGAATCCGGCACCGCTCAAACGTCAAATTAGTGAACTCGTGCATCGGTCCATAATTGAAAGGTTGTTTGTTTGTCTATTTACATGTTCATATTTCTCAAAGCCTACTTACCATTCAATATTGCATCAATAGATTATTTGATTGC
Organism: Aedes aegypti; assembly: GCF_002204515.2. Classification (NCBI taxonomy): domain Eukaryota; kingdom Metazoa; phylum Arthropoda; class Insecta; order Diptera; family Culicidae; genus Aedes; species Aedes aegypti. Next base: position 59,329,751 of record NC_035107.1, on the reverse strand, counting down.
ATCTTATTATCTTCCTTACATTCTCCTTTCTATCTACTCTTTTTTTAATTGAATTAAATGTGTCATTTCTTTTTTTTTTTTTTTTTGTTTATAATGTATGCACTTAACTTATTTCAGATATTCTGGATTCTGTGGAGTATAAATACGGTTTCATAATTCTAATTTCAATGGATTACTCAACTCGTGATTTGATCTTTTAATAGGTAGCCTATTAACATTTTGGATTATTAATGGATATCCCCATAACTCAAAATTTGACATATAGCCAACATTTGTGACACCAGTATAAATTAGATCGACATCTCATAGATCATTAGAAAGAGTTCTTGCTGGCTGACGCAATCACCTGCTTTTTTAGTTAACTGTGGCCACCAAAAATATTCACGGAGAATACCGAAGTAACCACTAGCATTATATCATTATACTAATTTGACCGACAGCCTACCCTTCTGGCATTTTAAAAGTTATTTTGCACTTTTTCAATCACTGTGAAGTAATAACCCTTTCTATCGATATCATGAATGCTTTTCAGTTTCACTTTCATTCAACATTTCAATTCAATAATAAATTATTTCATCATTTAGGATAAGTATAATTTTATTTCATCATACAGGATTGCATAACCTTAATGAATGCTTCATTGCAAGTTGATTCTCTACTGTCTACTAAATAAGGAGAGCATAGCAAGAAATATTCATATTTCCTTCATTGTACAATAGATAAGACACAGATTTTTTTTGTTAACAGTTGAAGACTATTTGAAAGACTCTTGTGTTTATTTCAAACTCCTAATTAATAAATAGACAGCTTTTTTTGCATCAGGATTTTTGATAATTTTGATCCGTTACATTTCCACCGAAGACACGGCAAGAGCTTTTTGGGAAAACAATTATGACCACTTGAATCCTGAACAGCATCGATAACCAGAACTGCTATCAATAAAATAAAAAAAAAATGATGTAGAGCAACTCTTTATTCCCTGGATTTCTACATTGCGAGAGACGCGATTTAAGGCTTGTTGATTGTATAAGTTAGATAATTGTGTTGCACAAATGGCATAAATAAGCATATCAATTCGAAATTGTTTTCCATTCGCTCGTTGGAGCACCGATTTATTGGTGTTTGTAGTAGCACAACGCAAACAGTGGTGTCGACCTCATTCTTCGTTTACGAAACGCTTAAATTTACTAATTTTACAAGACCAACTCTAGCATAGAGCATCAATGCGTTCAGGATTGAACTGAAATTGGACATCTTAAAGCAAATATAAATCAACAGCCTCAAGTTAGGGCCACTAATCAAAATCGTTTTATTCTGCATTGATAATATTTTCTTCCCTTTAAATTTCTGTCATGTCCACATTTGAACTTTCTGCTTATTACTGATCGATATTGTTTGCAAAGGTCAGTATTGACTTTTATCGAAAGCAGTTCAAATGATTTATCTCTTATGTAAATAACGTGGTTCCGATCTATAAATGAACAGCCAACAAAAACATACACTACCCGTCATAAATACGGACTCACTAAAATAAGTATTGCAACACTCAGCTGAATATTGAATCACCCTGAAAAGTTTAGCATCACCTCAAAACAGGTTAATTCACATTGCTATATCTCGAGATCCTTACGACTTACAAAGAAGCGATCTTCAGCAAAGTTGTTAAGGGGATCAAGGACATCCGGAAAGCGAACAGTTTAGTTCGCGATTTTGCCGCTAGGTGGCGCTAGTGAGCAGGCATTCAAAAATGAAGTGTCACATGACATGAATCATTTGGATATAAAGCGAATCATATCTGAATAAATTGAACAAGAATGTAATCGGTCCTGAATTACTTGTGTATGAAGTGAATATTACCTTAAACACTTGACTATGAAGTGAATCAGACATGAATCACATGAAGTGATTCTCGACTGAAAAACTTGAATATAAAGTGAATGAGACCTGAATGCCTTGAATTTACTTTAAAAATCAAACATCAATCACTTGGATATTGAACTAATAAAATCTGAAAAACGTATATAAAGGGATTCAAGCATGAATCACTTGAAAATGAAGTGAATCAGCCCTAACCTGCTTGAACATCAAGTCATACCTGTAAAAGTGGAAAATTCTAGATGAATCAAACCTGAACTACTTGAATATCAAGTAATTCGTACTTGAAATAGGTGAATATGAAGTGCTTCAGACCTGCAGCACTTGAATATAAAGCGAATCAAACCTGAATCACTTGAATATGGAACGAATCTGACATGAATCACTTGTATATGAAGCGAATCAAACATAAATCACTGGAAATAAATCCTAAATCTCTTGAATATGAAATCAATCAGACCTGAATCACTTGTACATAATGTGAATCAAACTTGAAACATTTGAATCACTTGAAATCATTTGAACATCAATGAATCAAACCTAAACCAGTCGAATATGAGTGAATCAGATAAGAATCACTAGGATATAGAACAAACTGAATCACTTGAAAATGAAATGAATCAATTCTGAATAACTTAATAATAAAATGAATCTGACGTAAAACACTTGCGGGTATGGAGAGAACTAAACTTGAATCTATTGAATATAAAATGAATGAATCCTGAGTCACTTGAACATGGAGTGAATTTGACATGATTTTTGTTTACTCCATATTCAAGTCAAACCTGAATTTCTTAAATACACAGTCGACTCTCCACAACTTGATATTCTATAACTCGATGTACTCTATAACTCGATGGATTTTTCGGTTCCTTCAAATTCCCATGTATCGTGCTCTCCATAAGTCGATATTTCTATAACTCCATATCTCCATTAGTCGATGTCACGTGAGACGAAAATTTCCCTCCATAACTCGATATCCATTTTAAAATCCTTCTTATACTGGGAAACTTGGACTAGTTCTTGTCTGAAAGTGAATAAATACTTGCAAGTTGTAATAAATGTTTGAAACATTAAAATAAAAAAAAATATGTAAGGAAAAATTATGGGATTTTTGTTTGTAAAATAATATTAACAAAATATTTTTGCTTTCTTACAGAAGTAATCATATATGTATTGGAAATACAGAAATTTGTATCTTCGATTTTGGGATTTTTTGCTTTGGTATATTCTATAACTTGATAATTCTATAAGTCGATGGTCCCTTGCATATCGAGTTATGGAGAGTCGACTGTAGAGTGAATCAAACCCGAAAGACATGAATCTAAAGAGAATAAGACATCAATCACTTGGATATGAAGTCAATCAAACTTAAACCATGGAGAGATTCTGACTTGAATAATTTGAATATGATGAATATAAGTCCTGACTGAGTCACTTGCACATGGAGTAAGTCATACCAGAATCACTAGAATATGAATCAGAGGGCTGTTTGGGCACGTCAGGAGTTAATCATCATTGTTAGCTTCCTTTTCCCGATCAGCCTAGATAGCCGTGTAGTGTCGGTAGCGGTTGTTTCAATTGGCTAAGAATTAACACTACGGACTGCCTGTTCCGGTGGTAAAAATCCACCTAACAGGTGACCCCTAATTCATGCGGCTTTAAGCTTACCGTGCCTAAGAATGAATGTTTAGGGGGGCCTAAATAAAACCTAACCGCAAACGGAGCCTGTGGAGTACCAGGGCGCCCTCTACAGTATAATGCTCTTCCTGTGCTACCCGGAGCAATGGTGCAGGTGACCTTGTGTTTCTCCGAGATAATCGGCTGCCCTCCTTCAGTCTCAAGCCTGAGGCTAAATAAGGGTGGGATTTTTAATACGTTGTAATTTAGTTTAAATTTTCACCTCTATGCTTTCGCATTATGCGTATTACACAGTGTAGTCTGTGCTTTTCGCCTTTGGCGACTTTTAAGAGATACCGTTTTCGCTGCTGGTTTTTTTCGTTCTGAGATTGCGAAAAGCTTAATCCTGCCTAGTTTGGGTAGTGGCTACGGTTAGGTAGCTCAGTTAGACAAATCTTCAGCATAAAATATCAGCAACGATCAATCTTTGTAGACTCAAGCAAATGGTACAGTTCAAATGGCGCAAAAACCTTACTTCTGTGAACTTTTATCTAGGTAACCTTGTGGACCCAGTTTTTGTTACTTTCATAAACATGAAATGGCATACTCGCGTGCTATGCCTCGTACATGCGTGCTCGTAAATAGCGCTGACGTTACTACACTCATTTCTGAGTTAACAACCAGAGATGTATGTGATGTCACAATTGATGTTTCTGTTGATAACCTCAATAGGAAATTCGTCTTTCGTTCTGTGGTGTATTTACCACATGATGAATCATCCCCAATGGATGATTTCAAACGAGTTGTCGTTCACTGCCTATGAAAAGGGCTTCTGCTGTTTGTGGGTAGTGATGCTGATACTCATCACATCATCTGGAGCAGCTCAGATATCAATTTGAGAAGCTCCAGTCTGATGGAATGCTTAAGTAGTATAAATCTTGGATTACTTTTTTTAGGGAATCGCCCAACCTTCATGGTATCTGCTAGAGAAGAAGTGTTAGACATAATGCTCTGCTTGAACAGAATCAGTCACGAGTTGACGATTTGGCATGTATCAGATGATGAACCATTATCTGATCATCGCTACATCTCTATATGAACATATACTCCATAAACTGGGAATTGGTTGTGACCAAATTCTATGAATTCTCTCCGTCCATTGGAAATCCTAGTGATTTGAATGTTTCCACTTCCGGTGAATTGGGACACAATTGTCCTTGCTTCGAGTGAATTCCACAATTGCTTGTCACTTTGTTCCTCACAACTCCCTTCGCGGGACGAGTTGACGTCTGGCTATTTGTAAAGGAATATGTCAGATAGTCAGGCTGCTTTTAACGCTCTTGCTTAGGTCAACTCAAGGTCTAAGCTTGTTATCGCACGTCGAACTCAATTTGAGGAACTGAATTCAGTGAACTCTGTAAAACTTATATGGGTCCTTGCTATTCTTCCATTGCTGGGAATGAATTGGCTTATGAATTAGCTTGCAATGGAGCATCGCATGACTTCATTGGCCCTCAGGCAGCTATTCCAATTTCGAAGTGCTGGGTGAAGCTTCAGAAATTCTTGGGCGGCAACTCAGCACCAGCAATATTGGAATAATTTTGAGTCATGTCGTCAAACAAAATTGTACATTACTGAAACATCCCAAAGGTGGCTAAGTATTTGACAAATCTGTCAAAGCAGAATTGCAGTCTCTTGGTAACAACTTTGACTGGCCACTGCCGACTCAACTATCACATGGCAAATATTCAGTGTGTTGATACATTTGTGTGTTATAGTTGTGATTCCGATTATGGAACTTCGTATCACCTGATATGTAACTATCCAATCTTCGCGTAATTGCAATTCCAATTACTTGGTTAACACTTATTAAGTGAAACTGATTTCAGAAACTTGAATCTTCAGGACATTCTGTTATTTGTTAACCCGCTGTGGTAATGAGCTATAGGCTTTCTTTACGCTCATGCGTTTTGCAGTGTCCTTTTTAGGGCGCTGTTCCAACCCATTGTGGTATGGAGCTACATGCTCTCAATTCGCTTATGCGATTTTCCCTCTTCAAGGGACCCCACTCCTATTTCCTCCCATCTTTCCCTTCCTTTTCCTCTCCCATCGGGTAGATGATGAAATAGGCTCAAATTTTGCGATGGCACAAATCTCCCAAATGGCGGGGAACGTGCCTCTGGAGCCGGCCATCTGATACCTGATACCTGATATGGAGAGTCGACTGTAGAGTGAATCAAACCCGAAAGACATGAATCTAAAGAGAATAAGTTATCAATCACTTGGATATGAAGTCAATCAAACTTAAACCATGAAGAGATTCTGACTTGAATAATTTGAATATGATGAATATGAGTCCTGACTGAGTCACTTGCACATGGAGTAAGTCATACCAGAATCACTAGAATATGAATCAGATATGATACACTTGAATAAACATTTGATCAGACCTGAATCACTTTAATTTAATATGATTCCATCCCTAATCACTTCAACTTCCTAATGTCAAAGGATTTCTGAACAGCATTCTGGAAATTCTATCTTATCAAATTCATAATGTTTAGGTACAGTCATCCCTCCAGAGTAAACTGTTTCCTGGATGCCCTTGACTTTCCGAACAACTTAGCCGAAGACTCAAACTTTCTATCTCATCTGGCTCGACAGATAGAATTTGTTTCATATATTTAATTATATATGCGTACTATTGCAACCTAGTGGCAAAATTAGGGACCATAAAATTTGATATTTGGATGTCCTTTACTTTATCTCTGTTCTTTACTTACCGAAGACTCGAACTTTCTATCTCTTGTGGATCGCAAGCTAGAACTAGTTCAAAATGCTGAGTTTTACATGCTCTCTAGCGCCTCCTAGCGGCAAAATCTCGAACCAAACTATCTGTCTTCCGGATGTCCTTGACTTTCTGAACAACTTTGCCGAAGACTCGAACTTTCTATCTCATGTAGATCACAAGCTAGAACTTGTTTGAAATGCTCAATTTTGCATGCTCACTAGCGCCACCATTCGGCGAAATCTACAACCTAACTGTTTGTCTTCCGGATGTACTTGGCCTTCTTAACAACTTCGCCGAAGACCAGAACTTTCTATCTCTTATGGATCACAAGCTAGAACTAGTTCAAAATGCTCAATTTTGCATGCTCACTAGCGCCACCTAATGGCAAAATCGCGAACTAAACTGATCGCTTTCCGGATGTCCTTGAACCTCTGAGCAACTTTGCCGAAGACCCGAACTTTCTATCTCTTATGGATCTTATTCAGGAATTATTCCAGGAAATTTCTAGAATTCCTCAAAGATTACTGTAGGGCACGTCGGCTTGCAGCTTCACGCTTCCAACAGCCGCCACGGGAATCTCTTGAGCATAGGCCACGTAAATTAATTCGGATGTCTTTTTGGGAGCCACGAGAGCCGTTTGGGATCTGTGTTGTTGATTCAAATCACGTGCTTTAAATTAATCAAAGCAATCATGTTAAATTATCGAAATAAAATTTTTTTCAATATCTGTTCATTAGTCATCCAAACCAGTCGATTTCAATTATAACTGCCATCTGCAACAGATTATGGGGCTGAGCGAGTATTTTTTTCCACAAGCCGAATATTCTGGAATGTTGAAACTCGATGTTGAAACGAATCTGCGACAAGCACGTTCGACACCCTGACTACCGCTTTCGAGAGCCGTTCGGACGACGAACACACCTTGGAGCTTGTCAAGCGGACACTTCTGGACGAAGCAGCGAAGAAAAACGGTTGCGGTTCGGATTCTGCGATGAAAGTTCGGTTCCGGTGCATGGGTGCACATACCGAAGCAAAAAAGGAAGGATCTTCGTTGGGTATTCGCAAGAACACAAGGCGTACAGGTTCCTGCGTAAGCCAACGCGGAAAGTCTACATCAGTCGAGATGCGAGGTTTGTTGGGGGCGAACCAGGACAGCCCACCGAACACATTTAGGAGGAGAATACCGTCGAGTACCAACCGACACTCAAGCCCACCGTAGTGAGCGCACCGTCGAACGACATAATGAATGACGACCGAAATAAAGACGACGACGGCGAAGGGTATGCCAGCAGTTGTGGCGAGTCGAATGAAGAATTCACCGATAGCGATGACGAGGTCAGTGTGAAACTTGAATATCCAATTGAACCCAGACAATCCATGAGAACAACGAAAGGAGTCCTACCAGAACGGTACCGGCAAGTAACTGGTTTGACCAGAGATTCCACGAGCGAACCCCGGAACTACACTGAAGCAATCCAGTGTCCGGAAAAGGAAGTATGGCAGAAAGCGATGAAGGACGAAATCCTGTCATTGCAGGAACACCGAACGTGGGAGTTGGTACCCCTGCCACCCGGAAAGAAGACCGTTAGATGTAAGTGGATGTATAAGAAGAAGCAGGACGAAAGCGGCAATATCCACCCATCGAACGCTTCAGACCATCGCTAGCCGAGACGACATGGTAGTGTAACACTTGGACATCAAGACTACCTACCTATACGCCGATCCGAAGGAAGTCTACATGCGATCGCTTCCAGGTGTGAAGACGCATTACCAGGTTTGCCGGTTGAAACGCAGCATCTACGGGCTGAAGCAGTCAGCACGTGTCTGAAACCGGAAGATAGACGACACCTTCAAGAAAATGGGATTCCATTCTTCGTCTTCCGATCCCTGCCTGTACGTGAGAGAAGAAAAAGGTAAGCGAAGTTACATTTTATTCTATGTTGACGACATGGTCGTGTGCTGCCACTCGAAACGTGAGTTCGAAGCAATATCGAAGGCGCTGGCGAAACAATTCAAATTTTCCAGCCTGGGAGAAATTCGAACGTTTCTCGGAATCCACATCGAGAAGCAAGACGGCCACTACACCCTGAATCAAGCCGGGTACATCGACAAGATCGTGGAGCGGTTTGGGCACGAAAACATGAAGCTATCCAAAGTTCCGCTTGACCCCGCTTACCTAAAGCAAAAGGAGGAGGAAGAACTGCCCACCAATGAATCGTACCGCAGCTTGGAGGGAAGTTTGCTGTACGTTGTGGTCAACACGCGACGGACTTCTGCCTTAGCACTTCGTTACTCGGCAGAAAGGTATCGAAGCCAACCAATCGTGACTGGACCGAATCAAAGCGGGTACTGAGGTACCTCAAATCGACGAAGCAATTAAGTCTCCATCTGGGATCCAATAATGAAGATTTGGAATGTTTCGTCGATGCTGATTGGGCCGGAGACGAATGAGACCGAAAATCGAACTCCGGCTTCCTGATCAGGTCGGCGGAGGTCTGGTAAGTAGGGGCACTCGCAAGCAAACCTGCGTTGCGCTTTCTACTACAGAAGCTGAGTTCGTTGCCCTGGTAGAGGGATGCCAAGAACTGCTGTGGATGCGGAAGCTCCAATCGTTGTGTGGGAGGACAACCAATCCTGCATCAAGATGGTCGAATCCGATCGTTTGCAGAAAAGGTTCAAGCATATCGACACCAAACATGCCTTCACCCGGGATCTCCAGCAACAAGGCATCATCAAAAAATAGATGAAAAAACAGAATTTAGTTCTATACCATTTAATTCCACTAGAGTTTGTATCCTTTGACAGATACGCGTGTTTCGACTTTAACTGTAAGGCCATCTTCAGTATCGTGTACTAGACTCGACTTGTCTACCAATCTACTCGACTAACTAAATTCGGGTTTTTCGTCTACTTTTAGGTATTCTACTAAACAGGTCGAAGATTTATTATCATTAAGGCATCATCGGCATAACGTAGGCCTACCAACAAGATGGAAGCCGATCTGATGACGAAGCCGTTGGAACGTGTGAAGTTGGAGCGACACCGGGATGCAATCGGAGTCCGAGGCAATCTGGACGCTGATCGTTAACCGTTGACTTCAATGAGGAGGAGTGTTGTACGTTGATCCAAATCACGTGCACCGAAGCAACCTTGAATAAATTTAAAATAATCAAAGCAATCATGTTCAGTCTCTGTTCATTAGTCATCCAAACCTGAGAGAGACTCGCGAAGACGAAAAATATCAACGTCATATGCAGCCAAGATTCCGCTGTCACGAAACGTCGAATGCAGCCCACCGTTTTTATGGCTGAAATAGTGAAAAGTATTGTATTCAAAATAAACTGTTATTAATGACCTCAGTCGGTGGAACCGTTTTTATCAAAGTTGCTGATAAAACTAAACACAAGATTAGTTATTTTCAATGTCCGCTACATTTGCTGACATGGAATTTCACTCAAAAGGCTATTTATGATTCGGTGTGATGCAAACGCAATCATTTTTTGCTGGGAGGTTCATGTGAGAGTTTGAACGGCTTGCGCATGATTGGTACAAACACAAAGTGGAATAAGAAAAAAACTCAGCAATCACAGAAAAAGAAGACCGACTTCGCGAGTCTCGTCTCAGATCCAAACCAGTCAGTTTTAATTATTACTGCCACCTGCAACAATCTGCACATATGCCACCCTGCTCCAGAGTCCATGATCCAGTCTTCTGTCTGATGCACCGGCTTGTGATGCGCTAGCAACGCCACCTGCTTATGGAGACCGGAACCTTCGACTGCCTTGGATTTCTGCTAACATTCTGATGCAAAAAGCCTTAGCTTCTCGCAGTTAAAACACCGCATGGAGTTTTAACTGCGACTTGTCCTTTTTGCCGATGTGCTTCTTCTTGTTGCGTACTAGCAACGCTCCGCTCGAATCAACGCATCATGCATCTTGATCACATCTTCGAGTATTTTAGATTTGACCACGTCCGCCGTCAGATTGACACCTGACGCGTCAAACCGCATGACCATGGGTTCATATCGCCTTGGCAACCCCATCTGCAAAATCAGCGAAAGCCATTAGTCGTCCAGCTTTAATACGATTTCTTCGAGCTTGTGGCTAGTGGACATTATCCCGTCCACGTACTTACTCCTCCACCGACGAACAATCTTCAAGCTCCAACCGAGTCAGCTTGCGAAACAAATTTATCTTCCTAGTTCTTCCACATTCCTGGAAAGCTGTCTTCAGGCTTGACCATGTTTTTTTTTTCGCTATTTTCGCCTTTTTTAACAAAGCTGTAGTTGTAGGGTTCAATGCTGAGTCAAATAGTCGTGGAGCCTCGCTCCGAAAGTTCCACATCCACCTGGGTGCCCTCCGGAGGATCCACTGTTCACCACGTTCTTTCGCGGATCATCACCATACGCATGGCAAACGCCCGCGAAACGTAATTCTCCCGTCCTTTTAATTTCGAAACCGAGTAGAATGACAGCTCAAATTTTGAAGGAAAAAATCTTGAGTTGAAAAATTTCTGTTGATCTACGGTTCTACGGTTACTTCTGCTAGTGGCCCTTGGACCGATGCATGAGTTCACTATTTGACGTTTGAGCGTGTTATTTACGTGCCCATGGACCAATGCACGAGTTCACTACTTGACGTTTGAGCGGTGCCGTATTCACTCGTTGCCATGGTCACATAAATAACAAACTTCAAATAATGAACTCGTGCATTGATCCATGGACCGATGCACGAGTTCACTATCTGACGTTTGAGCGGTGCCGTGTTATTTACGTGTCCATGGCAACGAGTGAATTCGGCACCGCTCAAACGTCAAATAGTGAACTCGTGCATCGGTCCATAGCAACGAGTGAATTCGGCTCCGCTCAAACGTCAAATTAGTGAACTCGTGCATTGGTCCATAACCTGATAGCAGAAAAAACTCGACTCGACAGGAGAGCTTACACAAGAATGAATTTATTTCAAATTATAGAACGAAACGCTTACTATGCTAACAAGAAGGAAGCATTCCCAAACTTCAGGAAGAAAGCTTGGAGTTGGAGGCACTACACAGAGGACAACACCAGCGAACGAGAAATGGATGATTCAAATATTACGTAACGCAAAATTTATAAATTTTAGATCCCTCACTCCCCCACGTAACAGCTTTTGAATGGACAATTTATAATTTTTGTATGGACCGTAACACTGCGGGAAACCCCTTCCTTCCCCCTGTTGCGTTACATGATATTTGAATGATCTCAAACGAAGTCGAACGTAAAATGCCGACGTATTACGCACCCTACACTCAAATAATTCAAACGTCATTGATACGTTAACACATACGTGGTTTTTTTTTCCATCGCACTTTCCACGTAGCTCTTACGTGAATCATAGGTAGCCCAGAATGAACGCATGAACTTCTGAACTTCGTCCATTCCACCGATGCTACACGGCTACGTGGATTTTCCGATAGCCTTTACGAAGCGTTTCAATAGGATCAAGATGATTTTGCATTAAATTTAACTGTAATAAAGACCAACCTTATTTCTAATAGGCTTTGGAAGAAAACTAATTCCCAATGGGAAAATATGAACAAACTTAAAAGATTGTGATATTATTATATTTAATCGGAGCATTTTGAATCCTGTTTCCTATTTTTTGTGAGTTTGGTCTGTCTTCGCGTGCTTTAATTAATAGAGGTTATAAATCAGGTATAAAATATGAAGTAATGCAGGGATTCTTTGGTATTCAAAGCATATTCACCTTGAAATCAATCTATCACATCAATCTATCAATCTATCAAAGCTCAGCAGCTTCTGAAGTTCTTCAAAAATCAAGCGGGCGCCGTCTTAGGATTTGAGCTCAACACCGAATGTACGTACAATATGCAGATGTCAAAATGATCCTAGGAACCAACGTGAATTTCAAGTAAGTGCGATAGGTAACCTCAGTAACAATTACCGAGTCACTGTTTGGTGGTTCTGAATGGCTTAGTGATCTTTATCTTTGTCAGGTGTAGTGGAGGTAAAATGAATTTGGAATGATCTACGTGATTTTTCACGTAGCAATGACGTTTGGATTATTTTGAATGTACACACGGTCAGACGGACTTCGACTTCGCCCCCAAGTTAATCATACCACTCTGTGTTCCTACAACCGCTTGACAAACTGCCTTATCAGGTATTTTTCTAGAAATTCCTATAGAAAATCAAAAGATGCAGAGTAAATTTTTTAGAGGATTTAAAAAAAGAAAAAAAAAACAATAATTCCTCGAAAATTCCCTTAGAAATCCCTTAAATTGCAGTAGGAATCCCAGAAAAAATCCTAGAGGAGTATTTGGGATGTTCCTGGAGGAAACTTCGGAAAATTTCTAAAGATATTGCTGGAAAACTCTTGGAGGAATCCCTAAAGATTATCTACCCAGACAACCAAAATGTACGTATAAAGAAATCACCTGGAGGCTTTGTATGTGCAAAATTTCACTTATAAGATGTCGCGAAAAGGCCTTCTACGTACAAAAGTGGAGGCGATATGCGTGCATATATTATGTGATGAATAATAACATACAATGCGAGTGTATAAATATTCTACCGAATCATCCTGTGATCTTATGCGACTTAACTTATGATAACAAATGTTGATTTGACAGCTGCTACGGATTGATGCGACTTACTTTGTACGAGTGTACGAGACGAAACAGAATGTATAAATGAACTCAGAAAAGAAGTGTTTTATGCGAGGAAACTCATCCAACTGACGAGTTTATCCACGGTGTTTTGTGGGTTTGATGTAATTAGTATGAATAAACGAGTTGTAACGTGAACTTTCATGCGATTTCTGGTTGTCTGGGTAAGGAATCTGTGGTAAATTCCTGGAAAAATTTCAAAGGATTTCTTAGAGAAATTCCTGGGGAATTTCTGGAGACATCCCTGGGACATTCCTGAAAGAATTTTCGAAGCATTTCTCATAAAGTTCCTGGAGAATTTCTGGAGAAATTGTTGGAAGAGTCCTTGGAGAGTTCCTGGAGAAATTTCTGGAAGAATCATTGCAAAATTCCTGGAGATATTTTTGAGGAATTCCTGGAATATTTTTAAAAGAACATCTGAAGAATTTTTGAAGGTATCCCTTGAGAATTTCTAAAAAAATTTGTGGAAGATTCCTGAATTGAGAACCCAGGGGAATTTCTGGAGAAATTAATGTTAATTCCTTCCCTAATTCACTGTAAAATTCATGAAGGAATCTCTGGGACATTCCTGAAATAATTTCTGAAGCATTTATCTACAATCCCTGTGGAATTCTCGAAAAAAATTCTGGAGGAATCCAGCAGGAGTTCCTAGAGGAATCCCGGAGGAATTCCTGGAGGAATCCCTGGATATATCCTGGAAGAATTCCTGGAGGAATCCCTGGAGGAATCCCAGAGGAACCCATGGAGGAATCCCGGGGTAATCTCTGAAGGAATCACGGAGGAATTCCTGGAGGGATTCTTGGAGGAATCCCTGAAGGAATCGCGGGAGAGTTCCTGTAGGAAAATTTTTTAAGGAAATTCCTGGGAAATTCTTGGAGAAATCCTTGGAAAATTCCTGGAGACATCCCTGGTGAATCCTTGAAGGGATCCCTGAGACATTCCTGAAATAGTCTTTGAATCATTTGTCTGAAGTTCCTAGGGAATTCGCGGAGAAATGTCTGGAAGAGTCCTTGGGGAGTTCCTGGAAGAATTTCTGAAAGAATCCTTGGAAAATTCCTGTAGGAATTCGTGGAGGTTTTATTTAGGAATTCCTGGGATATTTTTGAAAGAATATCTTGAGAATTTCTGCTGGATTCCTATGAGAGTTTTTGAAGAAGTTCCTGGAGAATTCCTGAAGAAAGATCCCGAAGGAATATCTGGAGAAATTTATGTTAATTCATTCCCCAAATTTCCCGAAGAATTCATGATGAAATCTATGGAACATTCCAGGAATAATTTCTGAAGCATTACTCTGCAGTTCCTGGGGAATTCTTGAAGAAATTTGTAACCGGTTGATTATATTTTTTGAATTTTTTCGTGTTTGTATGAGTTTATGTGTTTGTGAAAATTCACGTTTTTAATTATAAAATACAGTAGGCTACACTTTAGCGAGAATCTCGTACCTTTGTAACCAAAACTGACTACGTTTCTGAAGGGGATTTCAAGAACTCGCTCAATAGTCGCACAAAAATGGTAGAAATAGTTGAAAGAGAATGTGAATCTACTGGGCGCAGCCATCTTCTAAAAATAGGCTATTGGGCAGAATTGATTTTGGCGTTCGTGTGTTAAGACCAGTGACTATGAAGTGCAGTGTAATTGTCAGCCGTGTGGGCCAACGCCAAGTGAGTACCAGCAATTCCTAAATCTCGCTTATACGCCACATACAAATGTTCAAATCCACACCCACACGCCACACAAGGTCCTATAAAAGTTTAATAATGTGAAATTTCCATAGTTTTCATACTTTGTTCGTGAAGCCTCTTCGATTACCCAGTAACATGCTGACCCTGCGACACAGTTCAGGGGTCTCATGTTACTGTGCTAGTTTTCCGGGAGTGGTTGGAAGCCACTGTAGCTCTCTTCAGGGGTTCTCGGGGAATCTCCAGGGGAATCTCGGGCGAGTTATAAATTTTTGAAGAGCTCCCTAGGGAGTTTCTGGAGGAAACTCTGGAGAATTGTTGTAAAGATGGGGAAGCTCCCTTCCGGAAGCTGGGAAAGCTTCCTTCAAAAAGCTGGCAAAGCTTCCTTCCAGAAGCTAGAAGCTGGGAAAGCTTCTGTCCAGAAGCTAGGAGGGCTTCCTTCTAGAAGCTGAGAAACCTGCCTTCTATAAGCTGGGAATTCTTCTATCAATAAACTTGAAACGCTTCCTTCTAGAAGCTGGGAAAGCTTTCTACCAGAAGCTGGGAATGCTTCTCTCCAAAAGCTTGGAGAGCTTGGAAAGCTTCCTTCCAGAAACTGGGAAATCTTCTTTACAAAATCTGGAAAGCTTCCTTCTAGAATCTGGGAAACCTTCCTTCCAGAAGCCGGGAATGCCGCATTCCAGAAGCTCGTAAAGCTTCCTTCTAGAAGCTGGGAAACCAACCTTCCAGAAGCTGGGAGAGCTTCCTCACAAAAGCAGGGAGAGCTTCCCTACATAAACTGGGAAATCTTTTATCAAAAAGCTGGGAAAGCTGCCTTCCAGAAGTTGGGAAACCTTCCTTCTAATAGCTGAGAAATCTTCTATCAAAAAGCTGGAAAGCTTCCTTCCAGAAGCTAAGCAACCTTCCTTCCAAAATCCAGAAGCTTTCCCTCCTTCAAAAAACTGGTGAAGCTTCCTACAAGATGTTTGGAAGGCTTTCTATCACAAACTGGAAAAGCTTCTTTTCACAAGCTGGAAAGGCTTCCTTCCAGAAGCTGGGAAAGCTGGGCTTTGGAAAGCTTATTTCCAGAAGCTGGGAAAGCTCTCTTCCAGAAGATCGGAAAGCTCCCTTTCAGAAGCTGGGAAAGCATCCTTCAAGAAGCTAGGAAAACTTTCTTCCAGAAGCTGGAAAAGATTTTTTCCAGATGCTGGGAATGCTTCCTTCCAGAAGTTGGGAAAACTTCCTTTCAAAAGCTGGGAAAGCTCCATTCTATAAGCTGGGAAAGCTTTCTTCTAAAAGCTGGGAAAGATTTCCTCCAAAAGCTGGGAAAGCTTCCTTCCAGAAGCTGCAAAAGCTTCCTTCTAGAAGCTGCGAATGATTTCTTCCAGAAGTTGGGAAAGCTTAAGTTTCTTTCCAGAAGTTGAGAAAGCTACAAAGGAACAACTTTGAGTGGAACGAAACTTTCCTTGCTTGGGGAAGAAAGCTATCCCAGCTCGTGGAAGGAAGTTTTTCGTACTTCTGATAGGAAACTTGTTGAGTTAACCTACATATGTTTGCTTACCGAAGTAACTTTGATAGTTTAATTCAGCTAAACAAACTGTCATTCAACTCTGCTTTGGCTTGGCTTTGGCTTTGGCCTTTGGCTTCGGCTTTGGCTTTTCAAATTCTGGATTCAGGCTTTGGTAGTTGGAGTTGAGATTTGAAACTGAATTTCAATTTGGATTCAGGATTTGTTTTTGAGATTTTAGGTTGTATTTGAGAATTTGGGGTTTGAAATCAGTGGCTTGGGAATTGGATTTGGGATCTGAATTTATATTTGGGATCAAAATAATGATTTGATTTCAGGAATTTGAGACTCGGATTTAGATTTTGGATGTTGATTTAGAGGTATCGTAACCATATTTGATTTCACCGGAAAGAGTACATTTTTTTTACTCTGGAAAAGAGTACTAAAGAGTACGCTTAGCCTAAAAGCTTAAAATTTTGAAAAAGCATATTCACTAACATGTTTGTCTTATTTCCTTGTTGTGATAAAATTTGTGTATTTTTTTTAAATCTTAGTCGTTGCTCACGTTAACTTTATTGACAAAAAAGTTCTGTTTCAAAAAAATTGGAAATATTTAGCTTTTTTACATAAATAATGCAAATAATTGTCAGATTAACATTCACAGCCAATTTCCACAGTTAAATTTGCCTTATCTTTTCATTGAATATATCACGTAATTTAATCATAATTGCATCCGCTAATCCTTTAATATGCTTGGTTACTTAACTGGGCATGTGTTTTATCATACAGGGAGCCGTTCGAATTTTGGCAATATTATAGTCTATCAAATGTTTTTTAGTACTTAACAAGAATGTTCTTTACCAAATGTAGAACAATATTTGTTTGTACGGGAAATTAGAAATAGGAACAGCGATTTTTTAAATCTTTGATCTGAAAAAATTCTCAAGCATTGTCATTTGTTAGAGTTTATACTAAGGAATTGTTGAAGCAGTAAAGAAAATGCAAATTTTATTAATTTAATGGCTTATTTTTGTGCTTAAGACACTATATTTTAAACTTGAATTTCAAAGTTAAACTTTGTTCAACAATTTGACCATTGGTAAACGATGTTTGTAGTATAAGTGCACGAACAAAAACTGTTCAAAATCGTTTAGATCCAATTCAATAATAAATAATAAACTATAAACTAAAATCAATAGATAGTTAATTGTTTATCAATAGTTTGACCACTGGGTCACTTATTCCTATATCTAGGACATATGAGCTCATAAAAATTTTATAATCATTATTGAGCTAATCGTTCCAATTTGATTCAGCAATTATTTAACAAAAACCATTGGATATCCTGTTTTCATTGGAAACATCCGGTTTCTACAAAAATTATTTGATTTGTTCGGCAATCGTCAGTAATAACTAGAAAAGAGTACAATTGTACGTCTGGTAACCCTATTTGGAGGTTGAGAAATGGATTTGGCTTTCAAAGTTGGGAATCAAATTTGGAATTCAAGTTTGGGAAGATTTGAAGATTTGAGCTTTGAGGTTTGAGATTGGGAAATAGAGATTTAAGGTTAAGCATTAAGGATTTGAGACTTGGAATTTGGAATTCTTAATTTGGGATTTGGATTTTGGGATTTTAACAGCTCTGTCAACATTATCTGCAACCCACTGTTTTGCTAGTAAACAAATCGAGGGGCTATCCAACGATCTAAAGCAGATCGATCAATTTTTGTTTATTTGATTTTGTTTTCGTTTGCTTGCCTCACAAACACATTCTTACCAACTGAAGTTTCTTCTCCCTCTCTGTATTGACATCCCTCCAAGCGAGAGAGCGAAAAGCAAAAGAGAGCGTGATGCAACTCCGACAAATCGCCGACGCCACCGCCTGCTGCGACGAACTTCAGAACAAACCGACGCAAGTTTTTCCAACCATCGAGACATCCCTCGCCATAAGAAAGGTTCAGTCTACGGAGAGAACTCGAGTCGTGAACAACGA
This sequence comes from Aedes aegypti, assembly GCF_002204515.2. Lineage (NCBI taxonomy): Eukaryota > Metazoa > Arthropoda > Insecta > Diptera > Culicidae > Aedes > Aedes aegypti. The sequence goes on along the minus strand of NC_035107.1, from coordinate 59,311,641 downwards.
ACGCGCGATTGCTGCTTCCGTGAACGGCGTGTGTGTCTTCTTCGCGACCAGACCAAACCCGAAACTCTTTTTTCTTTTCTCCTGGTGATATCTTCTTCCGACGAGTGCATTTTTTTTTTGGTGGATGTCAAGTGCGATGACGGTGTTCTTGAGGGGTGGATTCTGGTGACTAAACAAGTGAATTGAAGTTCTGGGGATTGAAACTTGTGTGATTGGTGCAGTGCTGTCATTAGTGGTAAATATCCTTTTTTCCTTGTGTCGCAAAAATCAATTGAGGAAAAGCGATTGCTCGGTTTCGGTTTTGTCTGCAGGGGCGGGTGGCGCAGGGGTGTGTGTAATCGACCGAGCAAACAGTGTGCGACTCAATCGATACGCGGATGGGTTCAAACGGTGCCAAATTTAGGAAACAAAGTCTTTGAATAATTGATCGGCTGTTTTGAAGGGGGGGTGCATAAACTTCCGACATGTGCCAAGTCTTCGGTGGCGAGGTTGAGGAAGAGTTTCTGCATTGGATTCTGACCGGACTGGCTTCCATATTCTTTTTCCATCCATCCATCGTCGTAGTTGTCGTCTTGGTCGTGGTTGTAACTGGCGGAGTTCTCACACAACTCCGTCAACGAACAGGCACTGACCGATGGACGACAATGCACGATGGACAGGGACAGGATAGAGGATTGTTTACATCTCACAGAAAACGGGCGATTGATGTGACAAAATATCATCGAATCTCAGTTGGCTGTGGTTTCGGATGGAGTTTCATCATTTAGGAGTCAGCAGAATCGCAGTAGGCGTCCCCACCGAGAGGATTATTGGATTTCTTAGGAGACCGTCGCAGCAATCCAGTTTTCTGATTCGAACCAACGAAGCCGAGTTTGAGACAGGAGAAAAGAGGAAGAGAGGAATTTTCTTCTCGGCGTTCAGAGGAGGCACGGTTTTGATGGTGTTGGTTTGTATGGGATTGCGCGAATCAAAATAAAACACATACAAAGTGGGGAAGTTGCGAGCAAAACAGCATGTTGCTGCGCTGCAAACGCCCTTTTCACACACTGCACGGTGGGCAGAAAAGTGATCAAAAGCAACAAGTTGTGGAAGTTTTTATAGGAATATTAGGCGAAGAAGCAGACTCTGTCTCAGTTGGGACGTGATGCTAGAAAGAAATAGAAACTGGTGTCACTGTTGAGTGCTGATAGATATTTGACTTATTTTCAAAAAAAAAAATTCTCGAGAATCGAATGAGACCGATTTCAGTCGTTAAACACGACTGCACAATAAACAACGAGGCTTATTGAGCCCCAATTCCCTTAGAATTCAATAGTTTTCTCAGGATTTTTCAAGCTTTTTTTTTAATCGCTTAGAAATATCACGATTTTTGAAAACTGTGGGTTAATAAATTTTACAAAGAATTTTCTAAATCTTCCAGAAATTCATCCAGGGGTTCTTCCATTGATATCTTCAGGGGGTCTCATTCAGAGATTCTTTCGGGAAGTCTTCCACAAACTGTTCTAGATATTTCCCAAGAATGAAACTGACTGAATGACTTGACTTGACTTGACCCTTAGATCAGCACGATGAGCACGATGACTAAAATCAATCTCATTGGATTTTACTACCGGAAATGAGCTAAATCGCTATCCACACTTAACAGCGACACGAGATACAGATTTTTTTGCCGCTTGTGGTCATTTTTCGCCCACTATGCACTGTTCCCAGCGCTCAGGCTGCTGCGATCCCGACCGTGTCGGAATCGCTGTCGGAGTTGAAGGAGTAACCGCCGTCCGTCTCAGTAGGCGCTGAGATCGTTTTGATGCACACATTGATTCGAATGAGAATGACGAAGCGCGGAATGCATGCAACCAAGCAAGCGGTCAAAGGTCCGATCATCCGGACGATGATGTGATGATAGCTTGTTGCGTTGCTAGCGGACTATATCGTGAAATGGAGAATCTGTGGAGCAGCAGCGGCAATCAGTCAAGATTGCTCTGCTCCCGCGGCCACTCCCTGCTTGCTCGTAGTTGCGGCTCGAGACGAGAGCCGGCGATACGGCATTTAAGCAGGGGAGGTGTACCAGTATTGGACGAAATGAGAAGATATCGAAAAACCAAATTTCGAATTGATCGAAGGTCGAAATACAAAAAGTCGAAAAACTAAAACGTAAAAAAAAAAATAAATGAATGTTTCTTCATAGCAGAATTAGAAGCTGGAAAAGCTTTTTTCTAGAAGCTGGAAAAGCTTACGTCAAAAAAGCTGGAAGTGCTTCCTTGCAGAAGCTGAAAAGCTCCCTTCCAGAAGCTGGAAAAGCTACCTTCCAGAAGCTTAAGAAACTTCCTTCCAGAAGCCAAAGAAACTTCCTTCCAGGAGCTGGAAGAGCTTCCATCCAGAAGCTAGGAATGCTTCCATACAAAAGCTGGAAAAGATTCCTTCCAGAAGCTGGAAAAGTTCCAAAAGCTGGAAAAGCTTTCTTCCAGAAACTGGAGAATTATTCTTCCAGAAACTGAGTAGGCTTTCTTCCAGAAGCCGGAAAAGCTTCCTTCCAGAAGCTGGAAAAGCTTTCTTCCAGAAGCTGGAATCCAGAAGGTGGAAAAGCTTTCTTCCAGAAGCTGAAAATGCTACTTCCAAAAGCCGGAAAAAACTTCCTTCCTGGAGCTGGAAAGCTTCCTTTCAGAAGATGAAAAACCTTCCTTCCAAAAGCTGGAAAAGATTCCTTCCAGAAGCTTAAAGAACTTCCTTCCAGAAGCCAAAGAAACTTCCTTCCAGAAGCTAAAGAAACTTCCTTCCAGAAGCTGGAAAAGCTGCCTTCCAGAAACTGGAGAATCATTCTTCTAGAAACTGAGAAAGCTTCCTTTCAGAATCCGGAAAAGCTTCCTTCCAGAAGATGAAAAACCTTCCTCCCAGAAGCTGGAAAAGCTTCCTTTTAGAAGCTGAAAAAGCTTTCTTCCAGAAGCTGGAAAAGCTTCCTTCCAGAAGTTGGAAAAGCTTCCTTCCTGAAGCTGGAAAGGCTTATTTCCAGAAACCGAAAAACCTTCCATCCAGAAGCCGGAAAAGCTTGGAAAGTTGGAGAAACTTTCTTCCGGAATCTGGAAAAGCTTCCATCCAGAAGCCGGAAAAGCTTTCTTCCAGAAGATCGCATAGCTTATTTCCAGAAGCTGGAAAAGTTTCCTTCCAGAAACTGGAAAAACTTTCTTCCAGAAGCTGGAAAAGCTTCCTACCAGAAGCTAGAAAAGCTTTCTTTCAGAAACTGAAAAAGCGTTCTTCCAAAAGCTGGAGAAGCTTTCTTCCAAAAGCTGAAAAAGTTCCTTCCAGAAGCTTGAAAAACTTCCTTCCAAAAGCTGCAAAAGCTTCCTTTCAAAAGCTGGAAAAGCTTTCTTCCAGAAAATTGACTGACTGACTGAATTACTGGGTGAATATCGGTGCATCCACCCTACAACAAACAACAATACCGCACTTATCGTGTGTGCGATTGAAGATTTTTTGTTTGGAGACGGATGCATCGTTCCCGACCGACGACCGAGCAACGATGATGAAACTTCGCTTTCGGAACAATCGAGATGATTGATCTCCGCTCACGAAGCAAACAAGACAAGTTGAGCCCAGGGAAAAAAACTAATTTTCCTACCCGATCTGCAACGGCGGAGGAGGTAGATGAGAGAATATTGCGTTGTCTGGCAAGAATTGATGGTGGAATCAACATTCTGGAGTGTTATAAAGGCATTAGATTTTTTTCCAGCTCATTTGTTTTATGGCTCAATCGGTCGTAACGCTTTACGGAGCCGTATTTATTGTTGTATGTCATTGCACGGAAACGAGCGTTTTATGCATCCATCAAGATTGTTGACAGATCACAAGTTGACAAATTTTTGTTGAAAAATGTAATCTAAACTCCGAAATGATTCAAACACCTATCTGAAAAAGACAGAAATTTGCATACCAAATTTAATCGTTTATAAAACTTGCTTCCTAATCATTCTTACCATCGTCAACGTAATTCGTTTTTATCCGAGAACACGCGACCGTCATTACTGCTGCCAAATTAATACACTTCGAGTCGTTCGGCGATAAAGCATTTTTGGCTCGACTCTTAGCACCATTACTCCATCGTACCACCAACGGAGAGATATTAAGATGTCCATTCCGCGGTTACCTATATATTCACAGACAAACAGACGAACAGAGTTCGCGGTTACCATGCAAAGCCATGCTGAAGGTGTCTGGGTTTGATTCCCGGTCGGTCCAGGATCTTTTCCTTGACTTCCCTGGGCATTAAGTATCATCGTTCCTGTCACACGATATATGAATGTGAAAATGGCAACCTTGGCAAAGAAAGCTCTCAGTTAATAACTGTGGAAGTGCTCATTTAACATTAAGCTGAGTAGCAGGCTCTGTACCAGGAGGACGTAATACAAAGAAGAAGAAGAAGTAGATAAAGTCTCTTTGTCTGTGCTACATCTAATCGTAGACAAACGGTGGCCTAACGATTCACTTTCAATTGAACCCAATTTTACGCCCGTCGCCCGTCGCCCGTCGCCTCCGGGCACAACCGTCGCTCGTCCGTCAAGTTGCCTCTACTAAACAGGTCGACCCATTTCAAATTTGGCCCTCGTTTTAAAAGTCGACGTCGCCGTCGTCACAGCGCATTCGGTAGGCAAGTAGGCGATGCCAATGAGCAGAAAAAAATGAAACAACAAAGTTATTTCTCTTGGTCACTTTACGCGATGAGGCGGTCGAATTGGAGTGATTGAGTAGTAGGCGTTGAGTACATTTTTTTAAAGGTTGAATAAAATTTTGAAGGATTGATTCGGGTTGTTCTTGTGATTCCGCGTCTGGATCAGAGGTTCAGATGGATGTATATGTTGCGTAAAGAAATGTACGAATTAAAACACTGACATGGAATTCCGTTTTTGGTTGTACCAACCTTCAATGGTATTTACGAAGCTAAATGACCTTAACTGATCAAAATAGTGTATAGTATGAACTAACAATAATAATCAAGTGCTGTAAGATAATTTGCGTGGAATTGTAATGAGACAAAGCTGAGTGATGCTATTTTAAAAACAGGAATGGTATTTCAGAAGGCATAACTCTTTCCAAAACATGAACAAAGTTTCAAACAGAAGACGAACAACACTTCTTCCAGAAGGTAAACAAAACTTCTTCAAAAAGCTGGAAAAAGTTTATTTCAGAAGCTATACAATGTTTCTTCAAGAAGCTTGTCAAAGCTTCCAAGTTTGGTAAAGCTTCTCCTAGAAGGTAAGGACAGTTTTTTTTCTAGAAGCTGTTCAAACATTCTTCATTAATAAGCTTCTTTCAGCAGCTGAACAAAGTTTCTTTAAAAAGATGTAGTAATCTTAATCCAGAATGTTGACAGAGCTTCCTCCAGAAGTTCAGCACGCTCTTTGCAGAAGCTAAAAAGAGCTTATTCAAGAAGCAGTGTAGAATATCTTCCAAAAGCTGGAAAAGTTTCCTCCAAATACTTAGCAGATTTATTTTAAAGGCTGGAAAAGCTACTTACAGAATATAGAATAATCTTCCAAAGCTAGAACAATATTCTTCTAGAAGCTGACCAGAACCTCTTCCAGAAGCTGGGCAAAGCTTCTAATGAAAGCTAGATAAAGCTTTTTCCAGACCTGGCAGAACTTGTACAAAAGTTAGACGACTCTATTTCTAGAAACTCTTTCAGTAGCTGGATTACTGGAAAGCTTAATTTAGATGCTGGACGAAGTTTTGTACAGAAGCTGATCTGAGCATCTTCTAGAAGATAGGTAAAAAAATTTCCAAAAGCAGTTCAGAGCTTTTTCCATTGATTGGCAATTTTTGCAGGCCGAGGACATATCTTCCAGAAGCTGGAAAAGCTTCTTTCAAAATCTGGAAAAAAAACTTAATTTAAAAGCTGGACAAGCTTTTTCAGAAAACTGGAGAAATCTTATTCTTGAAGCTGGATGAATCATTTTAGGGAAGCTGGGTAGAGAATCTTGCAGAAGCTTCTTCCAAAAGGTTAAGCTTTTCTAGAAGCTGAATAAAGCTTTTTCCAGAGGCTGGTCAAAGTTTTTTCCCAAAACTAGGATACGTTTGTTTCAGAAGCTGAGAATACAAAGCTTTCTTCCAGAAGCTCCTACAGAACATGGACATAGCCTCTCACAAAAACTTGACGATCCTTCGCTCAGATGCTAGACAAATCTTCTTCTAAAAACTGGACATTATTTTTCAATCAGCTGAGTTCAATCTAAAATCTATACAAAACCTTTCTCAGAAGCTGAACATATTTTCTTTTGGAACCTGGAGCCAGTTTGTTAAAGAGGCTAAAGGAAGCTTCTTCCATGAGACACGAAGACAGGAGCTGGACATAGCTTGAAGCACTAAACTAAATTTAACAGAAGCTTCCTTTGAAAGCCGAATTAATCTTTTCATGGAAGCTAGACACAACATCTTCAAGAAACTGCACAATTTTTTTCCACGAGCTGAAGGATGCTCCTTCAAGAATCAGAAGAAAGCTAATTTTAGAAACTCAAGGAAACATCTTACAAAATACACCAAGCCAGAAGCTCGTCAAAGCTTCTGCTAGATGTTGAACCTTATTCTATAAGCTGAGCAAACACTGTTTCAGAAGCTGCTTCCTAGAGACGCTGGACTGAACTCCTTCCCAAATCTGGAAAAAAGCTTTCAGCTGCACGGATCATCTTCCAAAAGTTACGCTAAGCCTATTTTAGAATTCAGGCTACGCTTTTCTCATTAGTTGGAGAAAGAAACTCGCAGAAACTGAAGAATGTTCCATCAATAAATTAGAAAGCTCTTCCAATCAATATATTGAAAAGCTTTTCCAGATGCTGGACAAAACTTCTTCCAAAGAAGGTGAACAAAACTTCATCCAGAAGCTGGAAAAACCTTAGATCGGAAACATTGAATGGTTTTGTATGTGTTTCGAATGTGTTTTGTTGTAAGGTTTTACAAACCGTGTAGTCGTCTTACATAATATTACAGAAAATCCATTATTAGCATAGACCCTATGTTATCCATATTTTTTTTCCGGTTGATATCATTGAGGAATTCATGGAAGAGTTTCTAAATGATTTCTTGAGATAATTCCTGGAGGAATTATTGAAGCCAATACTGGGAAAATCTATGAAGGAATACATACTAAAATGACTGGAAGAAATACTGATAACATCGCCATAGCAACTTTTCAATGAATTCTTGTAGAATTTCTAGGAAAGTTCCTAAACGTATTTGTTCAAATACGAACAAACAAACCTATGTGCATTTTTGAGGAATGTAGTACTAATATATCCTACAGTAACAACTGGAGAAACCAGTTTGAGGAATCCTGGGAGAACCTCTGGGAGATTAGAGTGTTTCATGTGAAAATTGTATCAGCATATCAGCGTTGGATAGCCGCAGGATTTCCTAGTGCAAGTTCTGAAAAGAATTTAGAAAACCGGTGTAATTTCAGAACAAGTTTCTGGAAGATTTTTAAAGGAATTTCTGAAGAGATCTCTGAATGTGTTCCGGAATTCATGGCTGCTCTTTTTGGGGATTTGGAAACTATTTTAATGGTAATTTTAAATATTGGCTCGTCAAAAATCCTTCACAGATTCCTCGAGGAAACGCTTAAGAAATTCTAGATTATTCTAGAGTTTCCTTCAGAAAAACGTTCAAGGGTACCTAAGGATTCCTTCAGCATTTTTTTCCAGTGATTCGTACAGAATTTCCCATACGGTTTTTAAGGGACGCTCAATGGAATTCCCCTAATTTCACCCAGGATACTACTTATCCAACAATCCAACGCTGATTCCTCCAACAATTTCACAGATATTTTTGTGAAAATTCCCTCAATGAGTTCGGGATAATTTCTTCATAAAATTGCTCCAGGAATTATTTTATCAATTCTTTCAGAAAATTCTACAAGAATTCCTCTAAAAGATCCCGATAGAGTTGATGGGTCCGAAGTATCATCGGATATTTTTCTTAAAGTTCTCTTCGTAAGAGTTCATCAGGTGTTCCTCAAAGCTTTTTTTCAGAGATTACTGTAGGATTTTCTTTAGAAATGCCTACCGATTGTTTTCATTTTTCTTGACTTTTTCTTACAGTATATAAAAATCCTAAAGAATTCCTGAATAATTTTCTTGAAGATTTTCTTTGAAATGCCCTGGAAGAAAATGAAGGAAATCGTTGAAGGAAGTATCTTTAACGAACGTCCTGGTTGAAATATTAGAGAAATCGGAAATTAAAATTGTGAAGGACATCCCATTAATCCGTGAAGGATACTGGATCAATTCATGGAGTAAAGTTCTTGTGGAGTGAAGGAGTGAAAATTCTTGTGAGAATTGCTGGAGTAATTTATTGAAATGTATAGAAGAAATTTCTGATTTAATTCAGAAGATGACGTGAATAAAAACATTGAAAGAACTGCTAGAGAAATCAGCGATGGAATCAGTGGATAGATTCTACGAGATATTCTTGGAGACCTTGAAACTATCTTTTTTGAGAAATTCAAGAAGCCTCTGGAATAATTTCAAGAGGTATTGTTAGAGGAATTCTCGGTTAGATAAGAGATTGTTTTTTTTTTAAGAATCATTGAACACATGCGCTGAAATTTAAGGACTTTTTTGAAAATTTTCAGGAATATGAAGTAGTTTGTGAAAATGCACCTAAAAAAATATTGGTCGATTGTTTTAGGTATTCTAAACAACAATCTTAGAGAAATTCTTAAGGGAATCCCTGGAAGATACATTGAATGGCTTTCTGAAAATGTATGAAGTAATTTCTGGCAACTGCCTCAATGTATTTCTGATTAAATTCGTGGAGAAAGTTATGACAAAATGAATAGAGTAATAACATTTTTTTTTCAATCCTCATGAAATTACTCTTTTAGTATTATCTGGTTTTTGATTGGTCTATTTTTCTAAGTGGTCTCTTGTTGGTTCCAGCCTGGATTCTTATTGGTCTCTTGTTTCAAGCATATGGTCTATTTTTCTTTAGACTTTCAGATGCTAGCAACTCTGTGAACTGAGTTATGAAAAAATCTTGAAACTTTTCTTCGTTTAATCTATGACGGAGTTCTCGAATAAATCATGAAATAGTCTCAAAGCAATCTTGAATCTCAAAAATTTACTTCACTTCAGAATTTACTTTGAGGAGAAAATTGCGAAGTGTCGCTCAAGAGATCATTTTGCTTAAAAGAAAGACCTTAGAGGCCATTCATTAAAAATTGAGACTGTGGACATTATTAAAGGTATCAAATTCTGGAAGAACTCATCTAGGCTTCGCTGGAGTAATCAGCCCAAAGATCAGCCGATTCAATCTAATATGACTAATGGCTACAAATCATTGAATCTGTAATCGTCAAAACATATAATCATCTTATTTCGACAAAACTACTTCTATGTTCAACCATACATAAGTCATTTGAGCAGCCGTCATTCGACAAAAATTTTCTAGAACCTTTTACTAAAAGTTTATTTTGCCAAATATCCCTTCGACCATACGTTAGTTGACCTAATATCTTTCACCCAAATGTCCCAAAGCCGTAGAATTTTGCAAAAATGCTGAGCCTGGTTTCTCTGTACCGTAAATTCGGGTGTAATTGATCAGTAGGGTGAAATTGATCACCGTGTCACGCGATTTTATTTCTTACTAATAGTGCACCAAGCTCATTGCAACTTATAGTAAATGAACGTTGTTTGTCTTAAATGATGTCTAATTGTGTATAGTGAAGTTTTTTGTGCCACAGAATGTTTATTTCTATGAAAATAATGTAAAATTCTAGAATCAAGTTAAGTGTGAAAATGATCATCATCTATAAACTTCTAGTTCTAAACAAGGATTTGGACATGGTGTAAACCTGAAAGCTTGTGAGGATGCTAACAATATATCTCCAAAACAGATTTTACTATCAAAACTCTTACCAATTTGCTCGTTTTGTTGAATAATTCAATTTTCTGTAACAAAGTAGGGAAATCCTTTGGAAATTGCCTACATTTAGGCGTTTTTCGCGGTATTCTTGAAATTTAATTATTGATTATTTCCATAAATATTGTCTTGTTAAGAATTTGGCAAGCAGATTTGGATTCAGGAGGCCCAAATTAAGTATGTTAAGTTGATTTCGAAACTAACAATAATAACATTGACAAGTGATCAATTTCAATCCGAAATGGGATTCCCCGATTTTTAATTTTAGACCAGATTTTTGGCACTAGCATCACATTTGTTGAAAAATTTCGGTACATGAGCCAATGAGGTTCACCGTCGTGCATTTAGTTGTATGATATTGATAACAGTTTAGAAAGCATACCAAGAAAACAGTGAAAAATGATCAATTTCACCCGAAATTACGGTATTCCTGATTTGGAAATTTCAAGCAGGTTCTCCCGTGTTTTGTGGATATCTTAAGCTGAATTATTTTTCCATATTATCGATGCAGCTTTTGCCCAAGATGATGAATATAACTATTTCAAGGACTGAATAAGATTGTTTAAAAAAAAATCTTGAATGTATGATTATTCTGATCTCGATCATTCTAGATTTCAGAGCCAAACTCGTTATTGGCTTTTCATGACGATTTGATATTGAATCCAAAACAGGATTCATAGTTGTTCTATATACAGTCAGTCTATTAGACGCTGCCACCCACTTTACGCCCATTACGATTTAGCTGTTGTTCAATTGTTTCTAGTGAAATTTGGTAGGTAATAGGTAGGGTTTTGTTCTACTTGGTCGTAAGCGCTACTATTCGTCGTATCAAACTTTAAATGTTCCACTACGGCGGATATTCAAACTTACCTGCAACATAGATTCATTATCCAAGTGTAATTTTGTAAAATCTGTTATGGTTTGTACACTTATACACCAAAAATGCAATAAAACTACTTATTTATTTATTTACTTATTTATTTAACCAAAATTTTGAAAGAGGGAAAAACCCCTTTGAGTGATATCTGTTCGAAATCTTTCTCAAAGAGGCACAAAACCTCTTTATCTTTTCATATAACGTTATAACAGAAAAATTAAAACTAAAGGCTCATACGGTAAAAATTAACCATAGCAGAGCCATAAACTGCAACATGGATCCAAGTGAAGTAATGGGGTATGGGGTGGCTTCCAAAACGGGATGAGGGAGGGGGTCTACCAAAAAAGAGTCCATCTTCATATCTGCAAATAAAAACAAGAAAAAAAAACACACACACAAGCAGAAATATCAAATAGTATATGAAATCTCATTCAAAAAACTATATAAAAGTTTAAGTATTTGATAACATTTCGTACCCAATATATCCCGAATAGATACTGGTATTGAATGTCCGTAATTCATTAAAGTGTTAAATAATGTAGTCCTTGGTATAATAAACCTTGAACATTGAAGGACAATATGATCAATGTCTTCATAAGATTCACCACATTCACATAAATTAGAATCCACAATATTGATACGATATAAATGACTATTACAAATATAATGATTTGAAATGAGTCGTGAAAATGAACAAATAAAATTTCTAGTTGCTGGTATATTCCTAAACCAAGGAAAATTACTGACTTTTGGACAAATTGAATAACACCATCTCCCTTTATTACTGGAATACCAACAAGTTTGCCAATTATCAAGGGAATGTGTTTTCAATTTAGGATAATATTCAGAAGGAAAAATATCACGATCGTAAATTATACCCCGAACAACACCAAATTTAGCCAATGAATCAGCCTGTTCATTACCATATATTCTACAATGAGCAGGGATCCACAAAAATTTAATTATAAATCCTTGACAATGTAAATCAAATAATAACTTTTTCAACATGAATAAAACATGATGAGTTTTAAAATTGAAAGATATGGTACCCAAAGCACGAAGGCAACATAAGCTATCAGAACATACAATGTAAATATTTGGTGGGCAGTCCTTTATCAAGTTACAAGCAAAATATAAAGCAATTAATTCTGCAATGAATATGGAACATGGAGATTTTAATTTGAAAAAATGAGCCACATACTCATTGTATATTCCAAATCCAGCGATGCCTTGAACTAAGGATCCATCTGTGAAATAAAATTGTGCAGAAGTGATTCCATCAAATTTACGCATAAATAGAATATTGGCAAAAAGAGAGTATAGATGATTTGTAATTTGTTGCAATTCATGGAATAGAGAGAAATCAATCAAAGGTAGATAAGTGTGAATATTAATTTCAAAATTATCAAAACTATTATATGAAATTGGTGCAACATTTTCAGTTGAACAAACAATGTAAGATTCCAATATTCTGCTCGTTGGGTTAATTTCGAATAGTGACTTCAAAATATCAATAATTGGATGATTATTCGAGAGACAATTAATCAAAAATTTACAATTCAGTTCTTGAAAACGAATTTTAAGTGGTACAACACCGGCGAGTACTTCTGTTGATTGAGTATGAGTTGAATTCATAAGTTTCAAACAAATTCTCAAACAACGAAATTGTATTTTTTCAAGTTTGACAAAATGTGTATGTGCAGCACTTCCAAAAGTGAAACAACCATATTCCATGACTGAACGGATAGTTGTTTTGTAAAGCGTAATTAAGTCAGATGGATTGGCACCCCACCAAGTACCTGTAATAGTACGAAGAAAATTGATTCGTTTCGAACATGTTTTTTGAATTTGTTTAATATGAATGTTCCAATTTAATTTAGAGTCAAACCATATACCAAGATATTTAAATTCGTCAACTTGTTCGATTTCGATTCCATCAAGATACAAATTAATGGATATGTTCGAATGTTTTCTCGAAAATATGATATATTTAGTTTTCTGAACTGAAAATGAAAATCCGTTTTCATGAGCCCATGAATCAATGTTATTTAAGGCACATTGCATAAAATGACTAATGACTTCTCTATTTTTGCCACTGATAGAAATAACATTATCATCAGCAAATTGAAGCAAATAGCAACCATTTGGAATTATTGATGCCATATCACTGGTAAATAAATTGTATAAAACTGGACTTAAACATGAACCTTGTGGAAGTCCAAAATAGCTATATCTTAATAACTTTGAATCTCCATTGTGAAAAAAGTTCATAATTTTGAAAGAAAATAAATTACATAAGAAATTAGAAATCATATTGGGAATTTTTAAATTATGCATCTTTTCGAACAATAAATCGATTAGAACAGAATCATAGGCTCCAGAAACATCAAGAAAAGTGGAAACTAAGTCCTGTTTTTTATTGAATGAAAGTTGAATTTGTGAAGCTAATAGTGAAACACAATCGCGAGTACCTCGACCTCTCCTAAATCCAAATTGAGAAGATGAAAAAATTTTATTATTCTCGGCCCACAATTCAAGACGATTCAAAATCATTCTTTCCAAAAGTTTACGCAAACAAGATAATAAACTAATAGGTCTCCTACTATCAGCTGATGACGGATCTCTACCAGGCTTTAGAATACTGATAACTTTGATTAAACGCCATTCATAAGGAATAATATTTTGAGTTAGGAAAGCATTATATATTGAAAGTAAATGGAGTTTTCCATCATCCGGTAAACTTTTTAACACAATAAATTTAATATTATCAATACCTGGAGCAGTATTTTTAGTAATTGATAATGCTAAGTTAAACTCAGCTAATGAAAATGAACCGCAAAGTTCAGGAAAATAATTTAGTGAACTATTTTTAAATTTAATGGAACGTGGGACAAAATCAGGACAAATTTTTGAAGCAAACTCATGTATCCATTTTTCCGAATATTCTAAAACATTAGGAATGGTGGGATCATAATTTCTTAGATTTCTGGCAACAGACCGCAAGGTAGATAAAGAAGTTTCTCTATCTAAATTTTGAACAAAATTTATCCAATAATTTCTCTTTTTGGATTTAGTTAGCCTTATGAATTGTGCCTCAGCTTTACGATATAGAAAGAAATGGTTTCTGGAGCCTGATCGACGAAATAATTTAAAAGCATCAGATTTAGTTTTTAAAGCAATGGAACATTCATTATCCCACCAAAAAGAAGGGCGATTTTTTCTAATAGAACATGACTTATTTTTTTTATTTTGAGATTTATGCAAACAATCAATCAATAATTTTGAAAAATTATTGTAATTTTCAATTGGAGATAACAATTTAACAATATTAATTAACGAAAGAGATACCAGATCAGAAAATTTTGTCCAATTTACATTTGTACAAAGGTCAGGAGCATTAAATTCATGGACAAAATTATCTTGGACAGGATTTTGAATTTCAATTAAAATTGGTAAATGATCACTGCCATTAGGATCGTCAATAGTTTTCCAAGAAGATTTCATAGACAAGCTATTAGAGCATAAAGATAAGTCAATACACGAATGATGATTTGGTGGTACAACAATCCTAGTAAAAGATCCATCATTGAGGATATGTAAATTTAAGTCATCAATTAGTTCCATAATCAATGAACCTCTACCATCCGTTTTCTCACTACCCCAAGCAAAATTATGTGCATTGAAATCACCTAATATATAAAATGGGGGAGGAACTTCGTTCAATAAACTTCTAATTTGCGATAAAGAAAAAGTGGTATTAGGAGGAATATAAAAGCAAATAACTGAAAACTCACACTTTTCTTTTTTAACAGAAATAGCAATATATTCAACTTGTGAATGTATTGACAAATCTAAATATTTAAATTCTATATTTTCACGAATTCCAATAAGAACTCCTCCATACGAAGAATCTCTATCTTTTCGAATAACATTGAATTTAGAAACATGGAAGAATTTTGATGACACTAACCAAGTTTCATTTAAACAAAACAAATCAATATTATAACTGCTTATCAAAACTTTTAAACTATCAATTTTTGGAATAATACTACGACAATTCCATTGTAAAATATTCATATCATTATTTTTTATTTGAGCCATTACGAAGAGAAAAATGAAGACAAAAGAGGGCCAAAAGAATTCAATTTATTTAAAAAGGAAGCCAAAATAGGTAAAAATATTTTAATTATTTTTTTCCAGAAATCACTCAATCCTAAAAATTCTACTATTTCTTCTAAAATGTTCAAAATTGAGTTATCAGTATCTACTTTAGCTTTGTTTTCCGATAAATTGTTTGAATTTTGATTTTTATTGTTAGATGTAGGATCAGTCTCTATTTTACGAAATCCTGGAATATTTTTAGGAGAAGTAGTATCATTCAAGGATGGAAAGTGCAAATCGAAAGAAGTAGATGGTTGAGGTTCAAATATTTGATTGTGGTTGTTAGAAGTTTTATTGTTTATTCTTTTCCTTTTGCTAGGAGGTTTGTACACATAATTACCAAAATTTTCATGGTCTACATTACCATCATCATCTGACAAAATTTCAAAAGTATTTGCAGAAGCAATGTTATCAGTGGATTTCATTACTTCAGCATACGACAAGAGATTTTTATTTTTTATTTTTTGGTTGAATTTTGATTGATTTTCGATATAAACAGCACATTCTTTTAAAGAATTGTGTTCCTGTTTACAATAAATACATAAATTAGATTGATTCTTGCAAGTGGATGACGAATGAAATTCACCACATTTAGAACATTTTTGTTTGTTAGAGCAAAAATTCGAAGTGTGACCAAAAAGAAGGCATCGATCACAATGCATGAGCTTTGGATAATAAAGTCTCACGCGAAAAATAACATTATCAACATTAACGTAGTCTGGCAGTACAGATCCAGAAAACGTAATCTTGATACAATTAGAATGTACATACTTGGTATCATTCCCATCAATAAATAATTTTGATAAACGGACACAATCCAGTATCTCGACAGGAGAAATGGATTTGTTTCTAAAAAAACCTGAACCATGATTTCTAATGTCATCACAGTTCAATGATTCATCATATATTATTCCATTAATTTCGCATGAATCACAAGGTGCATACACGCGATAGGAATTAAAAAATAACTTGGATTCCAAGAGAGCATTTGCTTCATCTCGCGATCCAAAAACAATTCTCAACTTGTCCAATGAAATTTTTTTAATTTCCTTTACAGATTTATACTTTTTATAAATCTCAGAGGAAATCAGCAAAACATTAATGGGTTTCTCCTTTTTTCGAAAATATACGACAAAAGGCCCAGAAAAACTAGAAGGGTAAACTTTTACACGAAATGGTTTGGTCAAAGAAGAGGATTCAGCACAATCGGAATTTTCTTTAGGTCCCCCCTCATCCCCGTCAGTTTCCATAATGGAAACTTCACACAGATAGAAATAACAATGCCAAATGAGAACTACAATAACAGGAAAAGAAATAAATAATAAAGGTAAAATTATACTCAAGGTTTTGCAACGAACGAAACTCCAATGACGATAAAAGTGACCGAAAACTTGAATTCCAAATACTTGATAGGCAGCTCTTGAATTATTCACACTGGGAAAATCCTCCAAGCAAATCGTCAAAATTGAAATTCAAAGCTTCGGAAAATTCGGATCTGAAATGGAAAAAAAATGACAAGCGAGGAAAAAAACCGTCTAACCTGGTCAAGGCCTACTTACCGGGTATGCAATAAAACTACTGTATTTCGGTAAATAACTTCAGTTCGATTATCCACTTTGCACTTTTTCACCGAAATCGCATGGACGAACACGATTTGAGAGAAATGCTTAGCGATCCACTGAGCCACACCACTTTCCAACACAAGTTTCTTCCCGCCCCCGTGGGTGACTTAATTCGCCGGGCACTTATTTTCACTATGGAAAACCTTCGTACTTCTTTAAGCTAAGTATGCTGTTTCGCTCAAGAAAAGTAAAGAAATTCCTTGACTGAAAGGGTCAAGAAATTTCCTGCAGAGAGCCCCCTTTGAAGTGACATTTCTTTTCAACTGCGTACTGCGATCAGAAAAAAGTGATTTTCTTGACCATTTCTTGGGAGAAATTTTCCACGAATCGAGATAGGCGATTCCTTTTCTTGTCAGTAGCAAACCGGCCTTTACTGAAGGATTTCATTCCAATCACACGCCGTAAAACTTCAATAAATCACCAAATTTTACGAAATTTCCTCCACCGCCGCGTATGATTGAGAATGTAAACAAAGTTGAATCCATCGTACTGAGAAAAAAAAAAAGCTTGCGCGCATCAATGTGTGCGCGACGCTCGACGTTAAAATACGGTTCCTTTGATTGTGTTGTTTTCGCTGTACTGTGAGCAAATGCCAATATTGTATGGTCAAAAGGAATTGTGTTCAAATGTTTGGGCTGAATTTTGATGACGAACAATTAATTTTAAAGGAAATAAGTATATTCCATCATGCTGAAGGAATAGAGGGAGATGCCCGTAGATCTATATATTCTAGTAAATCATTTTATTATAGCGTTGATATGTTGTGTTTTAACCATTCAATACACACAGTGAGCCGTAAGCTGTGAGACGAATCTGGAAACTAATTGCGACGGAGTTGAAAACGATACGACGGACTGAGAATACGGTAATATGCATTTTCTTTGCATTATTTCCAAAAATAGATCAAGATTTATCAAAATGTTATTGTACAATGCTAAAGCCGTTTAGAGAGCATCATTCACTGCAATACTGGGAAAATTGCAGTTCTCACTGACCAATGCTTAATACGATGGATACTAGCACATCACCCTAATGAATCAGAAGCATCCACTGTTGGCAGGTCCCTTTTGGAATTCTGAAGAAGATTCTCATGGTATCCTTAGTCACACTTTCTTTCAAACCTGAGCCGTGTCGTTTGGCAATCCTAAATTAGTAAGAATTAAATCAAGTTCAAGTTTGAAGGCTCGGGTCTTGGCTTCTAGAGATCTGATTAAACTGAAATTTTCACTGCAGCTCGAAAGTAACTTTAAATATGCTAAGCAAAACATTGTTAGTTTTTCGTTTACAAACTTTCGAGTTATCACAAATCTCAAATTTTGACTGTATCGATTTGAATTCAATAATTTTGAATCTGTATTGATGAAAATGAGAGATGTTTGAATGTCATGAAATAGCTCGAGAACGGGTCAACGGACCGACTGTTTCACTGTTGGGTTCGATAAGAGATGCGACATGTTTGGGAGTTGAAAACATTGGTAAAGATCAATTGAATGAACTAATCGAGTTGCAATATACTGATATTTTGTAGACGATTTTTGCATGGCCTATTTCACAGTCTACTGCTTGACAATACTACGTTTGCCGGGCAACTAGTTAGAAATAATTCTCAAATGGAAGTATTGACAGCAATATGCCCTTTTGCAAAATTGTGCAATTCGATAAGACATACAATTATGTAGAATAACATATTTCAGTAAAAGAGATTGTTTTCAAAATATTTCCAAAATAAATTTATAACATTTTTCACAAAATTTGAGATTTTCAATAACTATGAAGCTTGTGATTCAAATATTGTGATGTTTCAGTTGAGTAAAATTCATGTTACTTATGTCTGAGCTGTGATGAAAATTCCAGACCAATCGGACATCTAGAAGATTCAGAGATCCAGTCCAGAAACTCGAGCATTTTGTATGAAAAACGTTGAGAATGCTTTCGAAAGTCTTTTAAGCAGTTTTAAACATTTCTTCATTAAGATGCTCAACGTACTTTTACACATAAATTACAATTGTTAAGGCTGGTTTGCTACTAACAAGAAAAGGAATCGTCCATCTCGATGCGTGGAAAATTTCTTCCCAGAAATAATACAGAAAATCACATTTTTCTGATCGCAGTACGCAGTTGAGAAGATATGTCATTTCAAATGGGACTCTCTGTAGGAAATTTCTTGACCCATTCAGTCAAGGAATTTCTTTACTTTCCTTGAGTGAAACAGCCTACTTAGCTTAAGCTTAAAATATCATTCAGTTGTTCATTGAAGATCTGTTCCGGGGATCGTGTTGAAATAGCATAATGTTGAAAAACACGTTAAAAAAGATGAGAAACAAAATGTGTTCCGAATTTTCTGGAATTACTGAGCATTTCCCTAAGAAACATTCAAATAAATTCCAGGACTCTTAACAAAATTGTATTCAAGACCACCAAGCAAGGATTCGTTCCCCAATTCTCCAGAGAGTGCACTTCGAGTTTCTACCCAAACATTTTTTTTCGAAAATCATTCGGAAATTCTCAATTATTGCAGCAAAAAAATATCCAAGATTTCCTGTAAAATATAATTATTTAAGGTTGCTCTAAGGATTCCTCCTACTATTCCACAAGATTTTCATGAACAATAAGACAAGATTCAATTGCGAAAATATTTTTAACGATTTAGCAGAGTAGTTCTTCACAAATCTATCTGCATTTTTCTCACAGAAACTTCTCTAAATATTCCTATAGATATATCTAAAAGTCAATTGGATATTGCTTTACGCATTACTTACAATCATTTTAAAAATTGAAACATTTATTTTAAGTTTCTAATAAAATACGTTCAATTGTTCTTTCATGCTCAAAAATTTCCCGAGCAATTTGTTCAGGGATTTCTTTGAAGAACTAGGTAAAATATTGTTTCCCCTTGGACGTCTCCCTAGCATTTTTTTTTTCAAAAAAATCAATACATACCCAACCAAGTGTTTTCCAGAGATTTTTTAAAGTGCATTAGCAATTCTGCTGGGGACTTTTAATTTTTTTTTTTAATAGATTTCTAAAGAATTTTGCAATTTATTTTTGTGCTTGGTAATAATTCTCCAGAAATTCCATCAGGTATTCTTTCAGGCTCTGATCATCATTGTTAGTTCAGGGATTATTCCATAAATAATATCTATATATTTATCCACTCTTCATATTTGGATTCCATTGGCACTTCAATAATTTGTTTAGGAATTTCTTCACAAATTACTCTACGAATCACATAATATCCATAACCATATCCGATTAATATCAAATTTATTGATATTTAGTAGAACTTCCAATTTTTTTTTTCAATAATTTTGTTTGAATTGAATTTGAAAATGTTGAAAATACTAAATTCTTGTCGGAAAATTCAAGAGTTCACCGTACTATTTTGGATACTTTTTTAATTTTTGAAAAAAATCCCGAAGATGTACCTCACCGAAAAGCTTAGGTGTTTTTTGTACGATTTTCTTCAAAAATGAACAAATATTTTTTATTCGTATTTTATAATGGAGAATATTTACTGAAGTTTTGTTTTGCATAAAAGTTTCATGATATTGCTGTGTGCATTTGAAACGCAAATATCAAATGCGGGAACACCAAATGCGGTAAGATTTTCTACAAGAAAGGCGATGTCAAAGATTGATTGTTCATGCTAGGTTGGCGGTGATTTTGGAAAACGTTGCTAGGTGTCCTTTGATTGTTTTGTTTTACCGCATTTGGAGGACGTTTAGTCAAAATTTGCATCTGAAATGCAAACAGCAATACTATGGCGAAAAGATTAAATTTTTTTCTTACTCGATGAAATTGCAAACAAACTTTTTTGGAGGGGCTAATTATAAATATTGTACTAGAACTATAGAAGCTTAGTGTGAAAATATTGGCGATTGCTAAAGATGTCTTATGATAAAATTTGTAATATTCTACCAAATGAAGAGATTACTTTAAAAGTTTGTTAATAATTTCCCGAGCAACACATATGTTATAATTGTGTATTATCAACTTATATATGATTAATTTCAATCATATATCAGTTGATAATACACAATTATAATATGTGTGTTGCTGGGGACTTTCAGATGTCTGGAACCATACGTATAACAATCCTGCATGTTTTCAGAACTCCTAGTATTCACTTTTTCGAAATTGTTTAAAATGCTGCTTCTTGGAGAATGCAAAGATTTTTTCTCCGAAGTTTCTCAAGAATGCGTCATGTGGAGGAAGGAGGGAAAACAAAATGTTGAATCAGATAGAAACAACTGATGGGCAGCGAAACAACTAAAGATAAGTGATTATTTGTAATATTATCTCTAGAGATGAATGACTATTCGATAATTGAAACCACTCTTATGAATTAAAAAAAAAAACAAATTTGTCAAGAAGCTCCTTTAGAAATTATCCATGAAATCTAGCAGAATCCTTCCTTTAATTTATGCATTCTCCAGAATTCTGACAGAAAACATCTAGGAATTCCGCCCTGGAATTGCAGGAGAATTCAATTCCAAGATTTGGATACTGCCAATACTGGATAAAACTATTTCTAAAGTAGTGTTTTCATGAAGATCCTTACAAATTTCAGTCTAAATTTACTAATAAATTCCTTTCCAGTTATTTTGATAAATGTTTCTCTTAAGCTAATTTCGGAAGCAAAAGCAAAAGCGCTTGGTGTTTTCAACTGATTTTCTATGAAGATTCGAAAGCAAAAGACATTCCGAAAATACTTTTAGTAGATGATCACAGTATAATCCGGGCATTTGAAGTAGAACTACCCGGAAAAAAAGCAAAGGAGAACGCGATTCGTGATGTATTTTGACAATATTTTTGATGGATTTTTAATGAACTTCGCGAAAGAATTTGTAAAATATTTTTGGGAAAATACTTGACGAAATTTGACATAATCAAAGAATTTTTGGAGGAATTGTTACAGAAAACTTTGAACTTCTGAAAAATTAAGCACCTCTTTTAGGCCAATCCGGGAATATTCGAATTGGAATTAACGTTGAAAGTATGAGCATAACTCACAATATTATTTGACTAATTTACAAGAGATCTCTCTGAACTTTTCTTGTTCAAATAGCTTGATAAGATCTGTCATAAATTAGGCCCTATTTTTTGCTTTTATCTAAGAAGTTCCTTTAGTAATTTTGATTTATTTAATAACTTTTGTCGGATACTGGACGAGTTGTAGTTAATGTATAAATTTCTCCAGAGAATCTTTACTATCACCGGACACCTCGAGCAGGCCTTAAAACAATTTAGTGGTCTGCGGTATTGAGAAAGGGGGGAGGGGAGTCTTCACGAATTTGTGACGATGTGTGACGAGGGGGAGGGAGGGGTCCTAGCTAGTGGACGTAGCATTTTGAATCACGTCGGTAAAATAAGAGGCGCTGAAAAAATGACATACAATTACACAGCGTAACAAAAATGGCATTTTTGCGTGTCTCAAGAATCAAATTATGTGTCTCTAGTAGATTTGGGGTTGCTGAATCTGATGCCGTTCTCAGAAATGTTCCAGCACGTCACAATTTTTAGCTACAGGTCGCCAAAGTTGCATAAAACATTGGTTTCATCGATGTTTACATAAAATTTAAACAATGATTCATCAAAAAATATTATGATCTAATCTACTAAGCATGCGAAATAGGACTTTAACTTTCATTTCAGATATAATTTGATCAAAATTGCACGATTAAATTGAGGTTAAATCGATTTTTTCAACATGTTTCCAGTCTTCATAGAAAATTTCTCGTTTATCTTATATGGCAAAATACAATACCCTTCTAAACCAACAAAAAATAAGTTTTGAGCATCGGAAATATTATGAACATTGATGATAAGTATTGTTATACACATGAAATTTGAGTTCTGAGGCAAATTAAGCAAATAAATTGCCATACAAGCTGGAAAACTTGCATGCAAGTTGGCTGATATAGTCAAATTTAGCATTTTCAACTACCAATATCTCAAAAACTAGACGTGCTATGATATTTCTGTAAATGGCAATGGATTCAGCAACCATTAATAAAGTAAATAATGGTATTTTGGTGTTTGAGACAAAATCGAGTTCCGCAGTGTTATTTTTTTTATCAAACTTCTTTTTTCATTGTTTGACTTATAAAGTTGGGTTCTGAAGTGATGATTCAGCTTCAAAACATTCATATGACAAGATTGAAAAAAAAAAATTTTTCTGTAGTGCAATCAAACAGATTTTTTTATGCTTTAAATAATTTTGTGAACATTATATTCATGTAATAATAAATTTATTTATAAATAAAGATTAAAGATAGATAAATTAATTAAAAATCAAGGCTTCAACAACTTGGAAAACATTGTTTCTTTTATTCATATTTTCTGTTAGAGCATATTTCTTTAAAAATATGTTCGTTTTGGCAAATATTATATTAAAACATGATATTCATTCCGTGAATTATGCTCTCAATGTTGCAGAAGATCTCCACCCAATCAACTCATCGATTTGTTTTGATATATCAATGCTCTTGATGGAATAGCCTGAATAAAACTTGATGGAAAAGCCTGGACGACAGATTCGATTGTTATCGAAATTGTTCTATCATTCAATTTTCTTAATAACTCGGTAATTTGAAGAAAGATTATTTTTAGTATTTATTTGTTTCGTTATAGTTTGTGTAAGATTATTTCAGTATGGGGAACGATAATGAAGTTAAGCTGAAATATCAATAAAGTTGAATAACTTGTACAATTATCGCTAAGATTTTCTGAACATTTCAAATATTACAAGTGTAATCTTTTCTACATCTGGCACCTGATTGCTAAATGGATTTGAATTTGGATGATAATGACAAATGATTTCAAATCAAATATATCTTATCTTGATCATTTTCATTGAAATCTATTTCCTAACAATGAATAATTAAAAAACAATTCTCTAAAATAATTAAATTTCTTTTCAACATATTATAGAATCTATTGTACGATTGTACTCTAACTCGTTACTGTTAGCCTCATCAATCCAATCAAAGATTTTTCCTTTTTTCTATATTTTCAGCTGTTAACTAATTTTTCATGGTAACAACAGCAAAAGTAATACAATTTAGCCAACAACTTAAACAGGAAAATTCATTTAGAACTGTTTTCCAAATTACTTTCGAGCGCTACTGCAAATCAAACATTTATTCGTTAGATTATCCTTACGTTTCAGTCAGTAATTAATATCAAAATCTATATTGAACTTTTGAATTCCAATTTTTTTTTAACCCAATTGCTAAGGAAAATAAAGAAAAAAAATATAGGGGGGGGGGGGGTTTGCTTGAAATGCTACGTATTTTCCAAGGGGGGGTATCAGCATTTGTGACAAAATGCTACGAGGGGGGAGGGGGGTGTAAAAATCAGTGAAAAAATGCTACGTCATTTATGGACGGCCCCTTTACTCATTAAAGAGTATTCGCTTCGAACTTCAAATAATGGGTATTTTTCACTCTTGGACTCTTGAATGGAAATGGGTACTAAAACCCCTTTTTTCAAGAGCGATGCTTCGGATTGAGGTTAAGGAATTTAAAGAGCTTAATAAGAAAATAAAATCAGAAATAAAAAGCTTTTTACAACGTATCGTTTTTATTCATCACATTTTGTCAACGATTTTATTTCAAGATTTTATTCACGTATGTTTCCCACACGGACGCAAATTTCTGCCAAACATCTTTCCGGAAATCGGATGTCGCATAGAATGATGAAATCTCCGCATCTTTCGCTGGAATCGCAGCAGCTAATAATCCTCGCGGTCGCTCAAAAGCTGTAACGAGAAAAGCAATTTTTGTAAGGATCAACTAATCAGAAAATGTATAAATGTGTAATATTACTTACGTGTCGAAGAACCACTTTAATATTTTCACTAATTCCGAGAGGCAAAAAACTAAAACCGAAAAATGGCGCTGCTGCCTTGAAAAGTATCATGTGTACTAAATACCCATTTGTGTTACCAGTTAGGATACTTCATAAAGAGGTTAAAGTACCCTTTTTTATGTCAAAGAAAAATACCCTTTTTCTGACAACTTCATACTGGCTATCAAAATGGGTACAAGGAACCCATTTAATGGGTACTTTAATGTTAGCGTGAAGCTTATCGATTAGCTGTCAAACGAATCAAACCAAATGTCAAACCAAATGATCCCTACCAGAAAGCGATCTTGCTTGTGGCGGCCATTAGCACTCGTAAAAAGCTGGATATGCGAAAAACATAATGCTCGACGCCATTGAACAATGCACAGTGGGACGGATTGGGGTTTTAGGAGGAAAGATGGAACTCACGCCTTCAATTGTGATTTTACTTAAAAATGATGTTCTACAAAGTTGTTTCTATTATAAAAACAATTTTTTTGGTCGGAACGAAAATTAGGGTGGCCCTTTGTAAAAAAATATAACCATCAAAACTTTTTTATTTTAAGGAATATTGAAATAGTTTGTTCTACAAAGTTGAAGATCGGAAAATTTTAAGCTGATTTGACAAAAAAAGTTTTTTCCTATCTCAAAAATTGACCGTTTTAGAGCATTTTTCGCTATTGATGTAGGGTGGCCCTTCAAAAATAGGTTTTTGTGTGTTTTTTTAGATTTCTCAGCAAAGTTGTCTTCCCTTCATCTTTAGAGCCGATTGAGACGCATGTTTTGAGGTCTGTACAATTTTGTAGGTGATAGTTATAAACATTTTACATATAAAACAAACGTCAAAAGAGTTCAGCAATAAAAATAAGGAGAAAAGTCTTTTGAAAATAAATTCTAAATTTACCACACGGTTGAATTTCCCGGCATGGCTCCTCCCAAACATCCAAGTACTTCTGTTTTGGGATTTGTCAGGCTTTTTGGGAAACATTCTGATTGGAAGTTACGAATGCTTAATTGCTGCAAATCCGTTTACAAGTAATTTGTCCACCGTAGGAGATATATCGTTTCTGAAACGGTATATTACTAAAGTACGATTCCTGATTATGACGCTGACTTTCAAGCCTAGATTAAGGAGAATAACTAAATGCATTATTTGATCATGTTTAGATGTTTTGACTAATTAAGGCTATAATTTAGAGATAGTTAATTTGAGAGTTCTTTTAAAAATCTGTTATTAACGGTTATTAACTTATGAACCAGTCATATCGTTAGCAAACAGATCCACCGAAGAATAATACGATTTTTATTCACATTTTCAAGCTATCGTCATGTCAACACATTTTTTTTTCTTGTTTTCCCAGCTAAACCAACATATAGAAAATGTTTTTTTTTTTTGTTATTAAGAAGTCTTTAACTTTTCATCAGAAAAAATTGTATCAATATTCTTTTTTTGGCATTGGGTCCCCGCTGCAACAGATCATACTTCTCAGGTTATTGTTGTTAAGAGCACTTCCACAGTTTTTAACTGAGAGCTTTCTTTGACATTTTTGTCATGATGCATTCGTGTATCGTATGTATTAGTATCGATGATACTTTATGTCCAAGGAAGTAAATTAAATTTTCATTACAAATACACTCTTGTATCTATTTGTTTTCATTAGCTATATCTTTTTTTTTCGTTTCAATTAGCTCGAAAAGTGATGGGTAGCCAGTTTTGCTGAGAAACATGAAATAATAAAAATAAAACACAACAACCTATTTTTGATGGGCCACCCTACATCAATAGCGAAAAATGCTCTTAAACGGTCAATTTTTGAGATAGGAAAAAACTTTTTTTGTCAAATCAGCTTAAAATTTTCCGATCTTCAACTTTGTAGAACAAACTATTTCAATATTCCTTAAAATAAAAAAGTTTTGATGGTTATATTTTTTTACAAAGGGCCACCCTAATTTTCGTTCCGACCAAAAAAATTGTTTTTATAATAGAAACAACTTTGTAGAACATCATTTTTACGTAAAATCACAATTGAAGGCGTGAGTTCCATCTTTCCTCCTAAAACCCCAATCCGTCCCACTGTGCAATGTTGTATATGCGTAGGTGAAACTAATGTTTTAATAATGCAGATATAGGACTAAATATTAGTGCTCTCGATTGATTGGGCTTTACACTTCGATTTCTTCTAGAATTCTAAGCCTGTTATTTTCAAAATTCTAGAGATTCTCAATTTCTCCTAACGTTCCCTAAGGTCGAAAGACGGATTCTGCTTGAAGTCTAAGCGGATTTTCTTAAAAGTCTGAGCCTTTTTATCTCATGTGAAAAACATTCTCCGAAGCAGACAGAGGCAAAACCATAACTGCAATCTAGAGGCACTGGCAGTGCAACCAGACGGCAGGCAGCACCATAAAGGCATAACAAAACCAGCAACAAAGTTGCAAATCCTTCCCAGAGGAGCTTGCTTGGCTTCCTAGTTTCACCGAGCAAGGTCATTTCACCGAAACGAAACGACGACGACGGCAGACCGCCGGAGTCAACGACAAACAAATCCCATTCGCTAGCTGGAATCCGATGCCGAGCAGAGTGTAAAGTTTTGCAGACGGATTTTTTCTGGCAGTTATCAGAAAAGTTTTGTAAAAACCCTTTTTTCCGTTGCTTCTAGTACATGGAATTGGTAATCTGTTTGATGCGGTCGTTGGTCGCCCGTCGGTGACATTTTGTGACGACTGAAAACAAAATTGTCAACAGCCACCGACGACAGCGACGTGAAAATGCAATAAAAGTCGTCGCAGTACACTATGACATTTATTGCATACAATGACGGCCAGGGCTTTCTACTATGTTTTGCAGATCAGCAGCTTGCTTTGATGTGGTTTGTGTGGTTCCATGGTTGAAAATCGTCGATGAAGGGAATGCTTTTCGCTCGGTCGGAAAAGGTCGACATTGTGTAAATCCATAGACAAGAAGATGGGTGACACCTCTTTTCAAAGATTCCCTTTCATTCTTGCCATTTCAGATTACAATCGAAAGGGAGGAAAATCCCCATCCAAACCGACGAAATCGACCGTCGTCGACGACGACGTTGAAGCTAGATTTTTCGGAATTCGGTGTAAGAGAAACGTTCTCTCGTCGTTGATTGGAAATTCTGCCGCAGAAGAAAACAAAAGCGGCGACGGCGTGACGGTGAGCAACTGTCAAAGGTGCATTGTTTGCGGGAGTTTACGAATTAAGGGAGTGTGAGTTCTCATGTGGGGAAGTCATGTGAGGGTGTGAAGCCCATGGCTTGCTGCGTCCATTGAAGGAAAGCAGTGTTCTGTGAGTTCAAAGTTCATTAACCATTCAAGCAGAAGAAAAAGCGGTGAGTTGTGTTTTTGAGATCTCAGGTGTATGTTCGACAATGTTGGTGAGTGTAAAGCAGAAGATGAAAATGTCTGTCGAATCGTTCTGTTGATCTGTGATTCTGTCAAGAGGGTGTGAGGGAGTTCTGTTCGACGACAGCAGTCAGTGTTTAGATTTTGTGTTTTGTTTTTCTCTCCGAACCGAGGCGAGAAGAATTCAAATCGAATATAAACAACAACCGTTAGGGTGAATCGAGAAGCGCTTCCTGGCGTCTCTGCTGATTGGATTGATTGGATTGTTTTCGTCGCAGCATCAACCACAGGAGGTCACTGTTTGACGGTAAGTGTCATTTGCTTATGTTGGACAAGACAGTAGGCCGTAAATTTCCCGCCTATTAGCGATACAGATGGTGATATCGATTTCACACTCATTAAAGCAGGCCATAAAAATTCCCAGGAGTAAGAATGAAGGAAACCTGTTTTTCCGATTGCCTTGGACGCACATAGTTTGGGGAACAGGGGGTAATATGAGCCTGAGACGAGACTCGCGAAGACCGTCTTATTTTTCTGTGTTTGCTGAGTTTTTTCTTATTCCACTTTGTGTTTTTACCAATTATGCGCAAGCCGTTCAAACCCTCACATGAACCTCTCAGCAAAAAACGTTTGAGTTTGCATCACATCGAACCATAAATAGCCGTTTGAGTGAACTTTCATGCCAGCAAACGTAGCAGTCATTAGAAATAATTAATCTTCTGCTTAGATTTATCAGCAACTTTGGAAAAAACCGCTCCGCCGACCGAGGTTTTTAATAACAATTTACTTTGTACACAATACTTTTCACTTTTTCAGCCATAAAAACGGTGGGCTGCATTTGACGTTTCGTGAGAGGGGAATCTGGGCTGCATATTGACTGTTTAACGATAAACTTGCGACGACCGACACGCCCGCATTATTCATATAACGGTTGGCGTTAGAACTAAGTTGGAAGTGATGTTTTGGAGGTTATTTGGCAATTTGGAGGTTAAAATCACCTCCAAACACTAGCGATTTAGCGGTGGGATGTTGACGTTTGATCACGAATGACGTTGATATTTTTCCTCTTCGCGAGTCTCTCTCAGATATGAGCGTAAGGGGTAAAACGCGGCACCATCGATTTGGATAATCGACGTATTTTGGAACGAGCATTAGTTGCTGTTGTAGTGATTCTAAACATCTCGAAGAGGCTGAAAATGAATGTCTGTATCCAAATTGATGTTCTTCCTCAGAAACGCCCGCTATACCCACAGTTCCCCCACCTCTATCGACATCTAAGCAAGCGTTCCCCATTCATTCGCGTGCGTGTTTCAAAACACTCTCTTGTCGCATTGGATTTGGATTATGGCGGCCAATGCTAGTAGAGGTGCTAGAGGTAATGTCAGCGGGATATTTCTAGATCGTTACTTTCGGGTTCGCTTGCTGCGTTTCGCTTTGGGTCTTACGAAGTTTTCGAACGAAAAAAAAAGAGTTGTTCAGGGAGATGTTTTCAAAACACTGTCATACCAAATTTGCGCCTAGATCCGTTCGTTGGGAATAACGCAACCGTAATTTATGACACTTCTCCTGACGGTTACATGCATTCGGAGCAATGCTGTTAATAAAGGCATATCTGTCCCATGTGGATAGAGTAGGCATTGAGAAAATAGCACTCAAAGTTGGAAGTTTGTTTTCTCATACAAATGTACATCATTTTCTGGTACGTCCGAACATCCATATGGGACAGTTATGCTTTTACGGTAAGATTAGTCAGAATTGGTTTTGGTGACGCGGGGGACTTTGCCAGTTTCTAGCAGATTTATACGTTTTTAATTAGTTGGCGGATTAATGACCGGTAAAATTTGGATGCTGTGCTGTTGCTTTCATTTTCTGCGAACACATTGCGCCGGGCTGTTTAAACTTTATTGGCGTCATTAGTCAGTCACGGTGCAGTGAATTATCTGCGAAATTCGTTTTCACATGGCACTACATTGTTTTTGGTGCATGTTGTGTCTCTGAGGATTACAGCTAAATGAGCTGAATAACTCATAAAACAGACAGTTCTAGAGTTCTGAGAATAAGTCTTATGAAAAACATTAGCAGGATTCTCCAAACCAATATCTGATTGACTGACAGAATGAGCTTGATTCACTCAGAACTTGAAAGAGATTAACTCAGAATTCACTCAGAATCCTGAGCAGGATTCTCTCCGAATCCTGAGCAGGATTCTCTCCGAATCCTGAGCAGGATTCTCTCCGAATCCTGAGCAGGATTCTCTTAGAATCCTGTGCAGGATTTTCTCCGAATCCTGAGCAGGATTCACTCAGAAACCTGAGCAAGATTCACTCTGGATTCTGAGAGAATCCTGCCCAGGATTCTGAGTGAATCCTGCCCAGGATTCTGAGTGAATCCTGCCAAGGATTCTGAATGAATCCTGCTCAGGATTCTGAGAAAATCCTGCTCAGGATTCTGAGAGAATCCTGCTCAGGATTCTGAGAGAATCCTGCTCAGGATTCTGAGAGAATCCTGCTCAGGATTCTGGGAGAATCATGCTCAGGATTCTGAGAGAATCCTGCTCAGGATTCTGAGAGAATCCTGCTCAGGATTCTAAGAGAATGCTGCTTAGGATTCTGAGAAAATCCTGCTCAGGTTTTTGAGTGAATCCTACTCAGGATTCGGAGAGAATCCTGCTCAGGATTCTGATAGAATCCTGCTCAGGATTCTGAGAGAATCCTGCTCAGGATTCTGGGTGAATCCTGCTCAGGATTCTGGGTGAATCCTGCTCAGGATTCTGGGTGAATCCTGCTCAGGATTCTGGGTGAATCCTGCTCAGGATTCTGGGTGAATCCTGCTCAGGATTCGGAGAGAATCCTGCTCAGGATTCGGAGAGAATCCTGCTCAGGATTCGGAGAGAATCCTGCTCAGGATTCGGAGATAATCCTACTCAGGATACGGAGAGAATCCTGCTCAGGATTCTGAGATAATCCTGCTCAGGATTCGGAGATAATCCTGCTCAGGATTCGGAGAGAATCCTGCTCAGGTTTCGGAGAGAATCCTGCTCAGGATTCTAAGAGAATGCTGCTTAGGATTCTGAGAAAATCCTGCTCAGGTTTTTGAGTGAATCCTACTCAGGATTCGGAGAGAATCCTGCTCAGGATTCTGATAGAATCCTGCTCAGGATTCTGATAGAATCCTGCTCAGGATTCTGAGAGAATCCTGCTCAGGATTCTGAGAAAATCCTGCTCAGGATTCTGAGAAAATCCTGCTCAGGATTCTGAATAAACCCTTCTCAGGATTCGGAAAGAATCCTGCTCAGGATCCTGAAAAAATCCTGCTCAGGATTCTGAGAAAATCCTGCTCAGGATTCTGAGAGAATCCTGCTCAGGATTCGGAGAGAATCCTGCTCAGGATTCGGAGAGAATCCTGCTCAGGATTCGGAGAGAATCCTGCTCAGGATTCGGAGAGAATCCTGCTCAGGATTCGGAGAGAATCCTGCTCAGGATTCGGAGAGAATCCTGCTCAGGATTCGGAGAGAATCCTGCTCAGGATTCGGAGAGAATCCTGCTCAGGATTCGGAGAGAATCCTGCTCAGGATTCGGAGAGAATCCTGCTCAGGATTCGGAGAGAATCCTGCTCAGGATTCGGAGAGAATCCTGCTCAGGATTCGGAGAGAATCCTGCTCAGAATTCTGAGAGAATCCTGCTCAGAATTCTGAGAGAATCCTGCTCAGAATTCTGAGAGAATCCTGCTCAGAATTCTGAGAGAATCCTGCTCAGAATTCTGAGAGAATCTTGCTCAAGTGTCTGAGTGAATTCAGCTCAGGATTCTGAGAGAATCCTGCTCAGGATCCTGCACACGATTCTGAGAAAATCCTGTTGAGGATTCTGAGAGAATCCTGCTCATGATTCTGAGCGAATCCTGCTCAGGATGTTGATAGAATCCTGCTCAAGATTCTGAGAGAATCCTGCTCAGGATTCGGAGAGAATCCTGCTCAGGATTTGGAGAGAATCTTGCTCAGGATTCGGAGAGAATCCTGCTCAGAATTTTAAGATAATCCTGCTCAGGATGTTGTGTGAATCCTGCTCAGGTTTCTGAGTGAATCTTGCTCAGGTTTCTGAGTGAATTCAGCTCAGGATTTTGAGAAAATCCTGCTCCGGATTCTGAGAGAATCCTGCTCAGGATTCTGAGAGAATCCTGCTCAGGATTCGGAGAGAATCCTGCTTAGGTTTTTGAGTGAATCCTGCTCAGGATTTTGAGAGAATCCTGCTCAGGATTCGGAGAGAATCCTGCTCAGGATTCGGAGAGAATCCTGCTCAGGATTCGGAGAGAATCCTGCTCAGGTTTCTGAAAGAATCCTGCTCAGTGTCCTGAGAGAATCCTGCTTAGGTGTCTGAGTGAATCCTGCTCAGGATTTTGAGTGAATCCTGCTCAGGATGCTGAGAGAATCCTGCTCAAGATTCTGAGAGAATCCTGCTCAGGATTCTGAGAGAATTCTGCTCAGGATACTGAGAGAATCCTGCTCAGGATTCTGAGAGAATTCTGCTGAAGATCCTAAGAGAATCCTGCTCAGGATTCGGAGAGAATCCTGCTCAGGATTCGGAGAGAATCCTGCTCAGGATTCGGAGAGAATCCTGCTCAGGATTCGGAGAGAATCCTGCTCAGAATTCTGAGAGAATCTTGCTCAGAATTCTGAGAGAATCCTGCTCAGGTTCCTGAGAGAATCTTGCTCAAGTGTCTGAGTGAATTCAGCTCAGGATTCTGAGAGAATCCTGCTCAGGATCCTGCACACGATTCTGAGAAAATCCTGTTGAGGATTCTGAGAGAATCCTGCTCATGATTCTGAGCGAATCCTGCTCAGGATGTTGATAGAATCCTGCTCAAGATTCTGAGAGAATCCTGCTCAGGATTCTGAGAGAATCCTGCTCAGGATTTGGAGAGAATCCTGCTCAGGATTCGGAGAGAATCCTGCTCAGGATTCGGAGAGAATCCTGCTCAGGATTCGGAGAGAATCCTGCTCAGAATTTTAAGATAATCCTGCTCAGAATTTTAAGATAATCCTGCTCAGGATGTTGTGTGAATCCTGCTCAGGTTTCTGAGTGAATCTTGCTCAGGTTTCTGAGTGAATCCAGCTCTGGATTTTGAGAAAATCCTGCTCAGGATTCTGAGAGAATACTGCTCAGGATTCGGAGAGAATCCTGCTCAGGATTCTGGGAGAATCATGCTCAGGATTCTGAGAGAATCCTGCTCAGGATTCTGAGAGAATCCTGCTCAGGATTCTGGGTGAATCCTGCTCAGGATTCTGGGTGAATCCTGCTCAGGATTCTGGGTGAATCCTGCTCAGGATTCTGGGTGAATCCTGCTCAGGATTCTGGGTGAATCCTGCTCAGGATTCTGGGTGAATCCTGCTCAGGATTCTGGGTGAATCCTGCTCAGGATTCGGAGAGAATCCTGCTCAGGATTCGGAGAGAATCCTGCTCAGGATTCGGAGAGAATCCTGCTCAGGATTCGGAGATAATCCTACTCAGGATACGGAGAGAATCCTGCTCAGGATTCGGAGATAATCCTGCTCAGGATTCGGAGATAATCCTGCTCAGGATTCGGAGAGAATCCTGCTCAGGTTTCGGAGAGAATCCTGCTCAGGATTCTAAGAGAATGCTGCTTAGGATTCTGAGAAAATCCTGCTCAGGTTTTTGAGTGAATCCTACTCAGGATTCGGAGAGAATCCTGCTCAGGATTCTGATAGAATCCTGCTCAGGATTCTGAGAGAATCCTGCTCAGGATTCTGAGAAAATCCTGCTCAGGATTCTGAGAAAATCCTGCTCAGGATTCTGAATAAACCCTTCTCAGGATTCGGAAAGAATCCTGCTCAGGATCCTGAAAAAATCCTGCTCAGGATTCTGAGAAAATCCTGCTCAGGATTCTGAGAGAATCCTGCTCAGGATTCGGAGAGAATCCTGCTCAGGATTCGGAGAGAATCCTGCTCAGGATTCGGAGAGAATCCTGCTCAGGATTCGGAGAGAATCCTGCTCAGGATTCGGAGAGAATCCTGCTCAGGATTCGGAGAGAATCCTGCTGAGGATTCGGAGAGAATCCTGCTCAGGATTCGGAGAGAATCCTGCTCAGGATTCGGAGAGAATCCTGCTCAGGATTCGGAGAGAATCCTGCTCAGAATTCTGAGAGAATCCTGCTCAGAATTCTGAGAGAATCCTGCTCAGAATTCTGAGAGAATCTTGCTCAAGTGTCTGAGTGAATTCAGCTCAGGATTCTGAGAGAATCCTGCTCAGGATCCTGCACACGATTCTGAGAAAATCCTGTTGAGGATTCTGAGAGAATCCTGCTCATGATTCTGAGCGAATCCTGCTCAGGATGTTGATAGAATCCTGCTCAAGATTCTGAGAGAATCCTGCTCAGGATTCGGAGAGAATCCTGCTCAGGATTTGGAGAGAATCTTGCTCAGGATTCGGAGAGAATCCTGCTCAGAATTTTAAGATAATCCTGCTCAGGATGTTGTGTGAATCCTGCTCAGGTTTCTGAGTGAATCTTGCTCAGGTTTCTGAGTGAATTCAGCTCAGGATTTTGAGAAAATCCTGCTCCGGATTCTGAGAGAATCCTGCTCAGGATTCTGAGAGAATCCTGCTCAGGATTCGGAGAGAATCCTGCTTAGGTTTTTGAGTGAATCCTGCTCAGGATTTTGAGAGAATCCTGCTCAGGATTCGGAGAGAATCCTGCTCAGGTTTCTGAAAGAATCCTGCTCAGTGTCCTGAGAGAATCTTGCTTAGGTGTCTGAGTGAATCCTGCTCAGGATTTTGAGTGAATCCTGCTCAGGATGCTGAGAGAATCCTGCTCAAGATTCTGAGAGAATCCTGCTCAGGATTCTGAGAGAATTCTGCTCAGGATACTGAGAGAATCCTGCTCAGGATTCTGAGAGAATTCTGCTGAAGATCCTAAGAGAATCCTGCTCAGGATTCGGAGAGAATCCTGCTCAGGATTCGGAGAGAATCCTGCTCAGGATTCGGAGAGAATCCTGCTCAGGATTCGGAGAGAATCCTGCTCAGAATTCTGAGAGAATCTTGCTCAGAATTCTGAGAGAATCCTGCTCAGGTTCCTGAGAGAATCTTGCTCAAGTGTCTGAGTGAATTCAGCTCAGGATTCTGAGAGAATCCTGCTCAGGATCCTGCACACGATTCTGAGAAAATCCTGTTGAGGATTCTGAGAGAATCCTGCTCATGATTCTGAGCGAATCCTGCTCAGGATGTTGATAGAATCCTGCTCAAGATTCTGAGAGAATCCTGCTCAGGATTCTGAGAGAATCCTGCTCAGGATTCGGAGAGAATCCTGCTCAGGATTTGGAGAGAATCCTGCTCAGGATTCGGAGAGAATCCTGCTCAGGATTCGGAGAGAATCCTGCTCAGGATTCGGAGAGAATCCTGCTCAGAATTTTAAGATAATCCTGCTCAGAATTTTAAGATAATCCTGCTCAGGATGTTGTGTGAATCCTGCTCAGGTTTATGAGTGAATCTTGCTCAGGTTTCTGAGTGAATCCAGCTCTGGATTTTGAGAAAATCCTGCTCAGGATTCTGAGAGAATACTGCTCAGGATTCGGAGAGAATCCTGCTCAGGATGTTGATAGAAGCCTGCTCAGGATTCTGAGTGAATCCTGCTCACGATTCTGAGAGAATACTGCTCATGATTCTCAAGGAATCCTGTTCAGGATTCTGAGTGAATCCTGTTCAGGATTCTGAGTGAATCCTGCTTAGAATTCTGAGTGAATACCGCTGAAGATTCTGAGAGAATCCTTCTGAGAGAATCTTGCTGAAGATTCCGAGAGAATCTTTCTGAAGATTCCTGTTGAAGATTCTGAGAGAATCCTGCTGAGGATTCTGAGAGAATCTTGTTCAGGATTCTTAGAGAATCCTGCTCATGATTCTGAGTGAATCATGCTCAGGATGTTGATAGAATCCTGCTCAGGATTCTGAGAGAATTCTGCTCAGGGTTCTGAGAGAATTATGCTCAGGATTCTAAGATAATCCTGCTCAGGATTCTGAGTGAATTTTATTGACTATCAAGAATTCATGATTACTATGGTACCTGACAAGTCTTGAATAGCTGCCTAATGTTCTGAACGTAGACATTGCAACTCAAATTCGTAGAATGCCTACACTCCATTCCGATCGTTTGTTATTGTTCGATGATACCGCTTAATTAAACACGGACCGGCCGTTTCGAACACTCACAGTCAATACCCAGAAGCGATGAAGACACCACAACAGCATATCTGTCAGCAGCTTGCGCCGATACCTAGATATGCTATAGAGGGAAAGAAGCCATCTACTTCCAAACGAAAGTTTACACCGTTTGGTCCCTGGTTTTTTGTAAACAACCGTAATCGTAGTACCTACAGACAGATGCCCGATGCCCACGCGGCTGGATAAATATTTTCGTTCCAATAAAGTTCGGTTTGTTTTGAATCCATTCCGTGGCGCGCGATTGTTTACTGTCATCGGGCGACGGCAAAGACGATGACAAGAAGCTCGCGAGTTTTGAGTTCCAATGTCATTTCCAAACATCGTCGAGCAGGACGGAATGGGGTGATGTGCCTATTGCCGTCGTATTAAGCTTTGATCAGGGAGAATCTGCTGTTGTGGAGTGAATGTTGCTGATACAAACGGATGCCAAACAATTCTTTCTCAATACGGCTTTCGCGTTGCGAAAAAAGATTTATTTGAACCTCAATCTTCTATTAGAAATTATGAAATGAACTTATCACCTTTCGTCGCCTATTCTCGTCTTATTTTTTTTCAATACATGGGCATCCCCGTTCATTCCTGTAGCGCGACGAAATATATTGTCTTTGAAAATCCAGCAATTTTTTACATTTTTTGGGTTTTATCACTGGAAGAATTATCACAGCTGTCAAAAAATTTCTCTTGACAAATGAATGCATATTGATTTTGATACGACGGGAATGGGTACTTGCGACGAAGTAATCCTAAACCCTACGACGAAGTCGGTGCACCGTTATCGATCAATCGTCGGTCGCACCAGAAATGCGACCGAAGTTTCCGACGATGATGATCGAAGTGTGCGTGCGTGGGTTGCTTTGATAATTTTGGTTTGCCATGCGATGCCAACGAATGCGCCTGCTAAGATTGACGGATTTTCAGCGCTCCGGGTTTCGGAATGCTAATGATAATGACTCAGTCGAAGTCGGTGTCGGGCTTTATTTTCAGAGTTGGTCCAAAGACCGCCCACAAGTGATTAAATTTAATTTTTCGTCTTCGTACACCGTTTCGGGACTCTGGTCGGAAATTAAATATATATTCCAGCCGGTAGACGCTAGAGTTGCTTGAGCGTTCGCCCTTGAGGGAGAATTCTGAGCTTCCTCATGCGTGACCATAAGTAGATCCACAGACCAACAGACATAGCACTTTGTTTTGTTTTTCATCGTACAGTTGCATAGCACTCAATTCTAATCCTTGGTAGTGTGCCACCTCCCCACTCGCGGCGCTCGTATCGCTTTTGTTCGAGTTTGACGTTTGTCACTACCGTTTCCTAGTTTCCGTTAGTCGAAAATCAGTTTTCGTGTTTCTATATTTTAAATAACTGAGTGTTCTAACTGATAAGTCTGTTTGCCTGTGGTAGAGCTCCGTTTCGCTTTCGTCATGGCAAGATTTGCTCCGCTAAAAATGTAATGCACTTTTTTCCCTGCCAAAATGGAGAATGCTCTCACCACGAATCCGTGACCAATTAGTCCACCGAGACGCGGTAATTTATGCACTCACTGGCGAGGAAGCAGCAGCAGCAGCAGCAGCCGCATAAGTTTCCATGAAGAGGGAATGTAATTTTATTCAAGTTAAAAATAATTTCGCTTGCGAGGTTATGAACCGAATCCTCGTTTCCCCTAGGAAACTGGATCGATGGCGAAAGGAGGACGTGCGTCAACAGCATGCATCACGACTCGGCATGAATTTGCATACAACGGCCAAGTCCTTGCGACATTCTGTGGAAATTCCGTCGGATCACGCCACCGCGTCGTCGGAAGAATACCGCACATAACAATCAATGCCTACTATTCTTTCCATTCCACATCCAGTCGAACTGTCAAGCCGCCTTGGTCTTTGTGTGCGCATTCTTCGCAAACCATGCCGAAACAATTGAAATTATCAACAAAGAATTAATTCAGGAATTACTTCCTAATGAAGATGGTCTAGACCCGTATTGTAGCTCGCGAGTCGACTGATAGATCACGTCAGCGCGCAGCATTTGTCGGGTCGAGTCGGAGAGTGACGAAAGCCGGTGCTGTCGAACGACGACGTACGGAAACACGCAAGTTTGGTGTTTGTTTTCATGGCTACATTTTGCTGACACATCAAAAAGACCGAACACTGTCGACCGCTGCAGCGCAGGCAAACCTGCGCTTCTGTTTATCTATCAACAAATATGTGTGTCTTTCGTTAACGGCTTTTCCGAATGAAACAATAAAAGAGCAGGCCGTTGTCATTGTCGACTACGCTGCGGTCGTTTGTAAACTAAAGGGTGTCCCACATCAAACTGCATCACGAAAAAATGACGCTGCTGAAGGATACCCATTGTAATTTGTTTTGGGACACCCTTTAGCTACGCACAGAACGACTTCATCGAAGTCGGCGGTGACAGATTGCCGCATTAAACCGAAGACTAATCATCAAAGATGGCGTGATGATTGGTTTTGGTCTATGGCAACCACCGCGAAGTAGTTGACCGACGACGACGACGACCGGCCGCTCTTGATGATGACCATTCGGCGGCACCTTCGCAGCGTACTCTGGTTGATGGCCGGATTCGGAAGTGTGCGCCCGGCGGTTACGTGAGGTGAATGCGAAGCATTCCTGATGAGGTGCTGCGGTTTACTTATTGCAAAAAGGCCGTGCGATGTGGTTCGGGCAGATCGTCGTCGTAGAAATCGTAGATCTTCATCGTCGATAAGCTAAATTTATTTGCGCACTAATACCACCCTTACTAATGGTGTTAATCGGAAGTGCAGCACTGTGCGGAACGAAATGCAATAAAATTTTATTGTTCTGATTTTTGTAATGGAATATTCACCAACAACGAATTTATGTTGTACTGAATGAAATCGGCGACATCCCGAGCAAAGTCGGATAACCGGATGATATCAAATTGATAACAACATTTATTATCGCTGTTATCATGTTGATATTCTGTTATCAATGATAACTGAATGATAACAAAATTTGTTATCATTGTATCCGTGACAGACATGTTCGATAACAGGTTGATAACAAAATATGTTATCACACATCTTTTTCAGCCATTTAGCTGCACAGACTGTAACTTAACACTAGACAACGAACAAGTATGCTCCAATGGTACAGCCGAGAAACATTCCTCACGAAAAGTTTCAATGGCTGCAGCGGGAATCGAACCCACACCCTATGACACGATATGTTCATTGCCTGACGACACTAATCGCACGGCCACGAAGCCCACAAAACCGTTTGTTATTAAACAAAGTTGATTTTTCGTCATACGAAATTTTGTAAATTTATTCGAAGCATAATTTTAATCGAAAACACTCATCTCTTAGAATTTTTCCTTGAATTATGACCATAAAATTCAAAAACATATGATGATGCAAATTCAGTTATCAATTTGAACTCAATGATAACATAATTTGCTATTAATTTGTTATTCGACGAACAAATTTGAGTTCTCATTTTTGTTATGTTGGCTGTTAATTCAGCCAAGGTGATAACAAAGTCAGTTATCAAATGATGATAACCAGGTAACAAGATTTGTTATCATTTTGCTATTCAACTTTGCTCGGGATGTTTGTAAGACATGCTGTTAACTCCATTATTGTCAATCCAGTTTAAAACTCAACTGAGTTTGGTAAAAGCTCGATATTGAGTTATAGAACTATTATAATATTTGTCTAAAGATGGTTTTCATGTTTTCCTGAAGGTGCCTTGAACCGCAGTAGAAGGGGAATCTCTTGGGGAATCTTTCGAGGTAAAATTTCAGCACTTATTCCAGTGATTCCTTCAAAATTGCATTGACGATTACATTTGCAGGAATCAAGGTAAATAAGTAAGTGGAAAGAAATATGGTCTTTACTCTCGAAAACGTATTATTATTAATGGAGAAACGCGAATAACAAATGAAAATGGCCTATTTTAATATTGAAATAATATGTTTTGCATTGAACTCGATATAATTTGAAAAAAGATACTTCTAGAGAAATTATTCATATAATTATCATGGCTTAGAATCATTTCAAGATGCTTACTGTATCATCAGAACGTATTTATTTTGACAAAAAAATCAAAATTTTGAAAATCGACTAGAAGTTGTTCTTAAAAAAACTTTTTTAATAAAAATTTCTCCATCATGAAACTTTGTCCCAAACATCTGTTTACTATCAAGATTCTATGGTGAAAATTTAAAAAATATTAAAAATAGGGTTTTTGTGTAAATTAAAATTTAAGTTTAATTTTTGATTTTTTTTTATGAAAATCAATAAAATATTTTTTCAGTGTATATTTTTTTCTTATAGTCCAAACGGTTCACTACAACTTCTCCATAGAACATTTTTCTCTAAAATCAACAGTTTCGGAGTTAGATTTTTTTCAAATAAGTTGCATGCAAAAATTTATAGGCTATTTTCACAAGTTACACTGGAGTCAAAATGATCAATTTTTGTATGAAAAACACTTATTCTACCATACCAAAAACATGTGCAAAATTTAATCCAAATCGAAGACCATCCAGCACGGTTTTTATTTTTTTCGACTCATTCTGGGTGGAATTCGTCTATTCAATATTAGAGTAAAGTGGGGCAAAAGTTCGAGTGGGGTAAGAGTTTCTTTTTAAGATTCCAAAATCAATTCACAACAAAACTTATAAATGCCATGTTGGTTCGAATGCTATTTAAGTAGGAGACTTTCACTCTAAATATCATAGAAATCGGTTGAGATTTGGAAAAGTTATGGCTAATTGTTGTTTTTTGACGTGAATATTGTAATTTTTGGTCAAACATTCGTTTCACGGAACCAAATAAAGATGAAATCTTGTTCAATATTCTATGTAAGGCCGTTTCTTGGCCTACCATAAGGATGCTTTGAGGTGTTTAAGTTTCTGCATAAATGCTTGGAAACAATTGTTGGCCCATAGTGGGGCAGCCTCGTCAAAACTGTCTTAGGATCACCAAGCAAGAATTTTTACAACAAATTCTTCAGAGAGTTCAGCAACAGTATTTCCAACTTTGGCTCTGATGTTCTTAACAAAGATTTACTTTAGATTCGGTTTCAACAAATCTGTCAGAAAATCACTTAAATTCTTCACGGATTACGCAACTACATATCTATTACGGCTTAAACCAGCCGACGGTGTTTTGAAAAAAAAAAACCTGAAGGTCGTAGACACATAAGTCAATTTGGACAAATTGAGATGTAAAATTGTGAAAATAATAGAATCGTTCTGGTGGGCTTCGAACTCACGACTCCCAATACGCTGAACTAGGCACGTTTCTTCAAGGATTGTTTGAAAAATTCACAAAAAAATAGCTAGGATTTCCTGCAAAACAACATTCAAGGAGCTATTCTAAAAATTCTTGATAATATCCCACAAGCTTTTCATTAGCAACTAAAAAGGATTCAATTAGGAAAACATTCTAAGCGATTTCTCAGACAAGTTCAACAATTTTGCCGAACAAACTTGTGTCGACATATTTACCCATTTTTAATTATAACAGCCTGCTGTGCGGATCTTCTGCTGACCAGTGTATCAAGTCCAAGGAGACGGCATCGATGCTCGTACGGAGGCAAGTTCACCGGATCACGCCAGGGCAGAAAGCGAAGTGCACGCCTTATAAATTGCTTTTGGACAACTTCAATTCTGTTTATCCAAGTCAACTGATATGGGCACCAGGCAACAACATTGGATTCCAACAGTGATCGTACAAGTGCGCAGTATAGTGAACAGAGGCACAGAGGATCTTTGAATTCGTCGCAGATTTTAAAGATAAATCCTAACTGTCGATTAGCTCTGGAAATAATGTCTTCAAAATGGATGCGAAAAGTGAGAACAGTATCCAAAATAACGCCCAAGTCCCGTGCGTGGTCAATATGCTCCAAGTTACGATTGCCGATGGTATAATTGTAGATCATGGGCTTAATTTGCGATGAAATGATATAACACTGCACTTGTGTAAACTCAAGGTAAGCTTGTTGATTGAGCTCCACACAACGAAGATATTTAACAATTCTTGTAATCTAATGCAATCGTCGAAACGTGTATTCTGTAGGTAGTACACGAGACAAATCGTTGATGAAGAGCGAGAATAGTAAGGGTCCGAGATTGCTTCCTTGTGTTGTGGTACGCCAGATAAATTGTTGAATGCAACTGATTTTTCAGAGCCAATCATTGCACGTAGTTTCCGATTTGTTAAGTACGATTTAAGCCAGCAAATAGTACTGAAAGATACGCCAAGCAGCTCGAGTCGCTACAACAAGATGTTGTGATCTACACGATCGAATGCAGATTTGAAATCAGTATGTACCACATTTGTTTGTAGCCCATCGTCCATGTTCCGTATACAATGTGAAGCGAAAATCACCAGGTTTGTAGAAACAGATCTCTTTGGGTAGAATCCATGTTGGCTGGTACAAATATAATCTTTACTGGCAGCGAATAACATATCATAAACCACGATTTCGAAGACTTTTGAGCTGGCACATAGGGATGTAATTCCACGGTAATCATTGGCGTAGGAACAGGGGGGCCAGGGGGGCCTGGCCCCCTCCAGAATCATCCAGACCCCCCCTTCCAGAATTTTTGATGATAATAAAAAAAAACACAACAAATTAACACGTAGCAGAATCTTCTGAATCAATGTAACTACTGAAGAGATTTTTGTCAATAACAAGAGTCATCCCAACTAACATTTAGTGCAAATGTGAACATTCTCTAGGCCCTCTTAATACGGCTTTATGCTGAGTAAAGGCGCTGTACATACGAACAAAAGCTTCTATGCGATCATTTTACCAACAAATCTGGCGAATCTACTCAGCTACTTTTAAGCTGTGTTGGCAGCTCTTATTCATACTGATCATTGCTCTATCTCGACAGTTATACGACAAGTAGCTGTGTACATCTTTGGAAGGCGCTTTCTCAACCATTCCGCAACTTTTGAATAATTTTTCATACAGCTTCGCTGTATTATCGATTAAATATTATTTTCAAGCTGTTTCACAGCTTCCGGAATTCATATCATAAGTATCTGAATTTAATGTTCCCAACGTTACCTGCCACCGCTTGGAATCGAACTCACGATCTCTGCATCCACAAGTCTCGACGCTGTCCTTGTTGCCACCACAGTCTATATCGAAAGACTGAGAAAACACACCATTTTGTTCTACATCGAAAACGGTTCACACAATATTT
The DNA here is from genome assembly GCF_002204515.2 of Aedes aegypti. Classification (NCBI taxonomy): domain Eukaryota; kingdom Metazoa; phylum Arthropoda; class Insecta; order Diptera; family Culicidae; genus Aedes; species Aedes aegypti. The sequence continues at coordinate 59,268,444 of NC_035107.1, read as the reverse complement.
TATAATGATCGTAAAAGAGCTACACTTACACCACTTCATCAGGCTGTAAAAGAGTGCGAAACGTCAAACGCAATGTTTACATCCAACAAGCTGAGTAGATGCGCCACAAATTGTTGTTTTACAGCTTACTGCTGTATGCTCGTTGTATAACTGACGACAAAGCGCTTCTTAATTATATATTGAGCACCATAACAAATCATATTGTATAGAAGCAGCCGGAATAATGATGGCGAGTTTTATTCCACATCATTAGGTTGCTATCTATTACGGTGTTGAGTTACAGCTTAGTGAAAGCAGCAAAAGCGATAACTGACGAAATTTATTCAGCTAAGATTTGTAGCTGCAAAACGTTTGCGTTACAGCTGTATTAACGCTAATCGTTCTATTTTTGACAGCTTTCATTTTTTGCTGCGTTCGCTGCTTCAATTCAACTGTTATACAGCACAAAGCAAATAATCTTGGCTTATAGCGCTAAAATTGTTAGTTGGGATGGTTATTGACAAAAATCTCTTCAGTAGTTACGTTTTCTTATGTTGAACAACTGAAGTGAGGAAACCTCGCTTGTCTCTCATAGCAGCAGCGTGGTGGTTCTGACTTCGGTGAATCGCGCAACAACCAATAGCTTAACCGTTGCTGTCGATCGAATGGTTACTGTTAGAAATAACTTTTTGTTGTATGCGATAAACGCAATTTTTCGACAATAAAAGCGTCAATATCCTGGAAATTCGATTCCCAAAATTCGTTCCAAATCCAATTAATACTGTTTCAGCATAAAACAGCATGTTCTCTGCATTCTGATTTATTATGTTTTTGGAGGATACCCTGCTCGAGGTGTCCGGTAATGAGAATTCACTAAAGAAATCCATACATTAACTCCAACTCGTATAGTGTCTGCTAAAAATAATTGAAAAATATAGACAGAATTTCTAAAGGAATTTCTAAGACACTTACTTACTTTTGCTGGCTCTACGTCCTTGAAAACATGACCTGCGCCACAATGTTACGTCAACTAACTCGGTCCATGGCTGCTATCCTCCAATTTCTCGATCGCCCCACACTTCCAAGATCCTGCTCCACTTGGTCAAACCACCTAGCTCGTTGCGCTCCCCTTCGTCTTGTACCGGTCGGATTTGAGTTGAACACCATTTTTGCGGAATTGTTGTCCGGCATTCTCACAACGTGTCCCGCCCATCGTACCCTTCCAGCTTTGGCGACTTTCGTGATACTGGGTTCACCGTAGAGTTGCGCAAGCTCGTGGTTCATTCTTCTCCTCCATACGCCGTTCTCACATACTCCGCCGAAGATCGTCCTAAGCACACGTCGTTCAAAAACTCCTAGCGCTTGCAGGTCCTCTTCGAGCATTGCCCACGTCTCATGCCCGTAGAGGACTACCGGTCTTATTAGCGTCTTGTACATGGTATACTTAGTACGGAAGTGAAGTTTACCAGACCGCAAGGTCTTGTGGAGTCCGTAGTAAGCACGACTTCCGGCAATGATACGTCTTCGAATTTCTCTGCTGCAGTTGTTATCCGACATTATTAATGATCCGAGGTAGACAATTTCGTCCACCACCTCGAACTCATCCCCGTCGATCATCACGCGTCTGCCAATGCGAGCTCTATCGCGCTCGGTTCCTCCAGGCAGCAGATATTTCGTCTTCGACGTACAGTGAGAGGCAAAATAAAGTGCCCACCTTACCAGTTTTCGAATTTCTCTCATTGATTTGGTTCAAATTAAAGTTAACACACCTAAATCTTTTGTGATATTTTATTTTTGATGTTCTTTTTAAGTTGCACTTACGAAATTTTGATAAAAAAAAGAATTTTACTTAAAGAAAAAGAAAATCAATTTGTATTGAAAAAAAAGTAGTGACAAAAATAAGTGCCCACTTCCTTCTTGGCCCCAGAAAAGATGATTTAAGAAAAATAAAAAGCAATTTAATAGTTAATGTGTCCTCCTTTGGCCTTAAGGACTTGCTGGAGGCTCTTCGGCATGCTTTTCACCAGGTTTTGTAGGTGTTGTGGATCTAGTTCTTCCCAGGCGCGCTCCAAGGCTTCAAAATAATTATTTTTGTTGGTAACACCAGTTTTTTCAACCCTGGCATCGAGAATCGCCCACAAATTCTCGATGGGGTTGAGGTCTGGGCTTTGTGGAGGCCATTCCAGCGGTTTAATCCGACAAGACCGGAAAAAAGACTTGGTCTTCTTTCCAGTATGCTTCGGGTCGTTGTTCTAGAGAAATATGAATTTCTCTTCAAGGCCCGTCTGGATCAGCGAAACCTCCAGATTTTCCAGCAAGATGTTAATGTAGGAATCTGCCATCATTATTCCGTCGATTTTCACGAGGTTTTCTACTCCACTCCATGAAAAACACCCCCAGACCATCACATTTCCTCCTCCATGCTTCACCGTTCCTTGGATGTGGTGCTCTGCATCACACACGAGCCCGCCGCTCTCGGTTAGACAGCTCGAGCTTCAGGAGCGCCACATCCAAGGAACGGTGACGCATGGAAGTGTGATGTGATGAAATGTGATGGTCTGGGGGTGTTTTTCATGGAGTGGAGTAGGAAGCGTCGTGAAAATCGACGGAATAATGACGGCAGATTCCTACATTAACATCTTGCTGGAAAATCTGGAGGTTTCGCTGATCCAGACGGGCCTTGAAGAGAAATTCATATTTCTCTAGAACAACGACCCGAAGCATACTGGAAAGAAGACCAAGTCTTTCTTCCGGTCTTGTCGGATTAAACCGCTGGAATGGCCTCCACAAAGCCCAGACCTCAACCCCATCGAGAATTTGTGGGCGATTCTCGATGCTAGGGTTGAAAAAACTGGTGTTACCAACAAAAATAATTATTTTGAAGCCTTGGAGCGCGCCTGGGAAGAACTAGATCCACAACACCTACAAAACCTGGTGAAAAGCATGCCGAAGAGCCTCCAGCAAGTCCTTAAGGCCAAAGGAGGACACATTAACTATTAAATTGCTTTTTATTTTTCTTAAATCATCTTTTCTGGGGCCAAGAAGGAAGTGGGCACTTATTTTTGTCACTACTTTTTTTTCAATACAAATTGATTTTCTTTTTCTTTAAGTAAAATTCTTTTTTTAATCAAAATTTCGTAAGTGCAACTTTAAAAGAACATCAAAAATAAAATATCACAAAAGATTTAGGTGTGTTAACTTTAATTTGAACCAAATCAATGAGAGAAATTCGAAAACTGGTAAGGTGGGCACTTTATTTTGCCTCTCACTGTATTTACCTTCAATACAACCCGATCTGCTTCACGTTTCAGCCTGGTATACTGTTCAGAAACCACCTGGAACGTTCTTCCGACAATGTCCACGTCGTCAGCAAAGCAGATGAACTGGCTGGATTTATTGAAGATAGTGCCCCGCATGTTGAAGCCCGCCCGTTTCATAACACCTTCTAGCGCAATATTGAACAGGAGGCAGGAATGACCATCGCCTTGTCGAAGTCCTTTGCGTGTTTCAAACGGGTCCGATAATGCACCCGATATCTTCACACAGCACTGTACACTATCCATCGTTGCTTTGATCAGTCTAATCAGTTTCCCGGGAAAACCATTCTCGTCCATAATCTTCCATAGCTCTTCGCAGTCGATGGTATCATAGTCCGCTTTGAAATCGATGAATAGGTGGTGCGTAGGGGCTTGATATTCGCGACACTTTTGGAGGATCTGCCGCAACATAAAGATTTGGTCTGTTGTCGATCGCCCGTCCACAAAACCGGCTTGATAACTTCCCACAAATCAGCTTGCCAGTGGCGATAGACGGCGGAAGATGATCTGGGAAAGCACTTTATAGGTTGCATTAAGAATGATGATCGCTCGATAGTTCTCACATTCTAACTTGTCACCATTTTTGTATATTGGGTATATTATTCCCTCCTTCCACTCCTCCGGTAGCTGTTCTGTATCCCAGATCCTGGCTATCAATCGGAGCAGACAAGTGGCCAACCTGTCCGAGCCCATTTTAATAAGTTCCGCTCCAATACCATCCTTTCCAGCTGCTTTATTGTTCTTGAGCTGTTTGATAGCATCCTTAACTTCGCCTATTGTGGGAGTTGGCACGTCTCCCTCATCCGCCGTACTGATGAAGCCATTCCTCCTGCTCTCCTGATCTTCCTCCTCTGCGCCGTTTAGGTGTTCATCGTAGTGCTGCTTCCACCTTTCGATCACCTCACGTTCGTCCGTCAAGATACCTCCATCCTTATACCGGCACTTTTCGGCTCGCGGCACAAAGCCTTTGCGGGATGCATTGAGTTTCTTGTAGAACTTACGTGTTTCTTAAGAACGATACAGCTGCTCCATCTCTTCGCACTCCAACTCTTCCAGGCGGAGCTTTTTATCCCGGAAGAGATGCGTTTGCTGTCTTCGCTTCTGTTTGTATCGTTCCACGTTTTGACGGGTGCCTTGCTGCAGCATCATCGCCCGCGCTGTATTCTTCTCGTCCAAAACCGTCCGACACTCCTCGTCGAACCAATCGTTCCGTCAATTTCCTTCCACGAACCCAACGGCACCTTCCGCTGCGTTGTTAATGGCTGCTTTGAGACTACTCCAGCAGTCCTCAAGAGGGGCTTCGGTGAGCTCTCCCTCTTCCGGCAACGCTGCCTCAAGGCTTTGCGCGTATTCAGTTGCGACTTCGGGTAGCTTGAGTCGTTCCAGATTGTACCGTGGCGGGCGTCGGTACCGAATGTTGTTCACAACGGAGAGTTGTTGGCGTACTTTAGCTGTCACTAGGTAGTGGTCCGAATCGATGTTTGCGCCACGATAGGTTCTGACGTCGATAATGTCCGAGAAGTGTCTTCCATCAATCAAAACGTGGTCGATTTGCGATTCAGTCTGTTGGGGTGATCTCCAGGTGTACCGATACGGGAGGCTGTGCTGGAAGTAGGTACTACGTATGGCAATGTTTTTGGAGGCGGCGAAATCAATCAGTCTAAGGCTTCTGATAGACTGGACACGCTGAACTCCAGGCTGAGTGATTGACATCCAGTTGTTCATCATACGGAATTTTACTTAATTTATTTCGCAGTTCGCAATTAATACATTTTTCAAAGGCAGCATTACAATCGGTAGCTTCATGATCACCAGTGGACAGCATAACAGGTTGTTACATGAGGAAGCTTTGCGTTCATATTTGGAGCACCTAAAGCAGCGGAGAACATTTACATCTTCATTAACCCGGCAACGATCCCAACGAACATGGACACGTTCACGTTGTATGAGTGTTTCGAAGGTTTGACAATCGGTCTCAATAATTGCAATGAATGGAAATTGTTTCCACTTCTCTATTTTCGCATTCGGATCAGTGTTGTTTCCGCCGAGGTAGGTAGTTAATTTTGTTTCTTCAAAACCGATATAAATTCAGAAGCATCAAGATCCTCGGACAAACCAATGATTTTTATTCTGGGCTTAAGAGGCTTTTGTACAGCAATTTCATAGCAATCGGAAAGAACGTCAACCGCAGCATCAACTAGCTTTTGAGCATGCTCGCTTGTTTCACATCGTACAACAACATCACCGTTTTCTCTGGATCGTATGCCTTTTACAGAGAAATTAACTGGATCAATTTTGTCTCGGACCTGTTTCAGAGTAACATCAGCCTGTTGAACTGACTTTGGTTTGATGATGACAGTCTGCTCAATTTTTTTCACAGCAGTAGATTGTACGTTACTTGATCGTTTTCTCTTATTCTGACTGTTATCGGAAGTTTTGTTCTCTGCAGAAGTTTTCGTACTTGTAAACGATTTAGTGTCACCACGACGTTTGTCCGATCGTACACACTTGCTTTGCACACTTGCTGCTGGTTGAACCCTTCTCATTCACGTCAAAAATTTAAAATGTTTCAGTTCAAAACAAGACTATATGATTCATCGAGACTTTGGTTAACAATAGCAAAGATTATATTAACATTTTTTCAATTTTTCTGCGTATAGTTCTATTTAATAATCTTGAACGACGGCTGATATTGAAGCAATAAGCAAGCCAATAATTTTTTTTTGTAGAAAATTTCTGATTATCTACTTTTATTGTTATAAAATGATCCTTCTTCTTCTTCTTCTTCTTGATATTACGTCCTCACTGGGACAAAGCCTGCTTCTCAGCGTAGTGTTCTTATGAGCACTTCCACAGTTATTAACTGAGAGCTTTTGTTTGCCAAACTTGCCATTTTTCGCATTCGTATATCGTGTGGCAGGTACGATGATACTTTATGCCCAGGGAAGTCAAGGGAATTTTCATTACGAAAAGATCTTGGACCGACCGGGATTCGAACCCAGACACCTTCAGCATGGCTTTGCTTTGTAGCCGCGGACTCTAACCACTTGGCTAAGGTAGGCTCCATAAAATGATCCTATCGTGACTGGTTCATACAATATGCTTTTAAATGCATACTCAATTTGAATTCGTTTCGGTAAAGGAACAACAATTGTCTAGTGTTCTTTTAATCAGACATTCAACAAGTCTTTGCGGATAAGGATCAATTGCTTTGAAAAAAGCACATGAGGTTCACTCTCGGTCGACTACAACTTTCAAAATTAGCTATAAGAGCCTTCCCTGAGGCTCATGTCCCTTGCGTTATAATTTTAATGTTCCAGATATTGACAACAGTTTTTTTTTTCTCTGTTCGGATGCGCCACTGCGACCAGTTTTTAGATCTATTGTGGCATTACCCGTATCCTTAGTGTATAGTGCATGTCGCATAACTCCATTTCCATTGATAGGTAATGAAGCATCGATTTCTGTACAGTTTTTGTTTTGATTCCTCAGAAATTGATAGAAATCGACTATGATGAAAAGGTCCCGCTATTTAAACCCTTCATAGAAATTTACATCTCAGCGAAGGCGCGCCCCTTGGCAAACATAATCGATTAAATTTCTGAGGAACCAAATCGGTACTACTGATATTTGACCATGCAACGGAACTCTAGTCACATCCTTGTTTCGCTTTTAGTTTAGTCCCAGAAAAATACTAGAAAAAAAGGGGCTTTATGCTAGCAGCAAAACCGAATCAAGCTAGAAAATTTGTTTAGTAATCAGAATTCACGTGAGTCCTTGAATTACCAGTACTTACAGTCCTTGTTGAGTTAATACTCATGATTGTTATCCTGGCTTCAAGTGTAGTCTCGGGACTGACCAACTCCGAGTCTTTAACCATCTGCTAGGTAAAATAGATTAATTTTCAGAAACTGTTGCCAGTAACTAGGACTTTGTACCGCGAATCCTTGAATTACCAGAACATATTACCCTAGCCTGACAAACAAGATGAGACTAGAGTTCAAACTGGTAGATCTTACCCCGTAACGCACCACGAAAAGGTGATCTACTCGCGTTACGGGTAGTTGACAACAGTTTGAAAGAACTATGATAACTCCCGAGCGCAAATCTTGTTTTAAAGATCATAGCAAAAGTACCAGACAGTACTTGGGCTAGTAGTTTAGCGAACGGGGAATATATAATTGTTCTAAAATATGTACATTAAATTCAAAATTAAGGTAAAATCTGAGCTTTTACTATCAATTTGATGTGGATTTGGGTCGAAATTACGGTAAATTATAAGCTCTTAGTAAAATTGCAATATTTAAACAAAACTATGAACATAATAATAAAAAAAAAATGTATAGAAATATCCGAAATACCGAATGGCTTCGTCATTTCGAGACCATTGCAGGACATAGAGCACTGTAATTTCGACTGTATATATCCAGAAAACTGTGACAATTTGTTCACGGCGAAAACTGCAGCTTTGGCCCATGCAGCTCATCGTGCTAGAACCAGGTCTGTAATATTCAGTGATTCAGCAAGCTCACTTCAAGCGTTGGAGTCAGGGAAATCAAGAAATTCGTGCATACAAAAAATCGAAAAAATGATTAAAGACAAAGACTTGAGGTTTTGCTCGATACCGGGTCACTCTAGGATTCCAGGAAATGGAACAAACGGACAGTGCAGCAAACTATGGTAGACACAAACTAGTTGGAGAAGAAGATGTGCCAGCGCAAAACATAAAATCTGGCGTGCACATCAATCAGCCTAGGACCAAGCGCCTCTAAATAATTTGAAGATAGTTAAAGCAAACTTTGGAAGATGGATTGACCGATCAAACCGCAAGGAGCAAATAGTCTTGACTAGACTTCGTATTGGTCACGCCTGGTTCACGAAGCGCTACCTTTTTGAGAAAAATCCTCGTGAAAAATGCACTATCTGTGGCCGCAACCTATCCGTTCATCATGTATTGGCATAATGCCAGTCGTACAACGCGGCGCGTCGAGAACTAGAAATTAGCAACGAGCTACGAAGAATTCTTCAGAATTAAAAAACGACCGAAACCAAACTCATTAGTTTTACAAAAAAGATATGAATTTTCAAGTGCATATAATATGGTAACAGTTACAAAATGTGTATTTTTCAAATAAAGTATTCAACAGAGACGAATGCCCCTTCTGGGTAAAATCTCTCTAAACAAAAAACAAAATAACCCGAGAAGAGTTTTAAAGTTTTCGATAAAATCTTAATATTTTCCATCAGCAAAAAGAAGGATTTTCATTGAAACTGAAAATTTTAGATAAAATCATATGAAATTTACTACTAAATATAAAATAATATGATCTTATATCATTATATCTCTGTAAGAATTCATGTAAAACAAAAATCAATGAATTAAGAATATTCCTTCTCGGGGAGGCCCATGATTTCCGGGGCATTTCCCCCTTGGCACTCTCCAAATCCGGGCCTGCCTAGGGGATATATTCGCGACTAGACCTGTTCAAGCCGTGGTGGAACAAAGTCTTCATACCATCTTAATGTTTTCAGCAAATGTTTAAAATTGTCAAGAAGAATAAATACCTACACACGTGGCATTCCTGTTCGATACAATTTCCGAGTAACAACCAGAATTGAAAAAGTCCCACATTGTAAAGCTTCTGATGAACCAACATCGATGTATACGATACTTCATCAGAAATCGACATCGGGGAAATTAATTCTAGAGCAAGAAGCGTGGGGAATCTTTGTATCGAGTGTCATCACGCATCGAATCCACACCACCGCAGAGCTTTGATTAAAATTCCATGTTGATGCCTCCTACAAGGTCATCACCACCATCGGCGTACAGTGAGAGGCAAAATAAAGTGCCCACCTTACCAGTTTTCGAATTTCTCTCATTGATTTGGTTCAAATTAAAGTTAACACACCTAAATCTTTTGTGATATTTTATTTTTGATGTTCTTTTAAAGTTGCACTTACGAAATTTTGATTAAAAAAAGAATTTTACTTAAAGAAAAAGAAAATCAATTTGTATTGAAAAAAAAGTAGTGACAAAAATAAGTGCCCACTTCCTTCTTGGCCCCAGAAAAGATGATTTAAGAAAAATAAAAAGCAATTTAATAGTTAATGTGTCCTCCTTTGGCCTTAAGGACTTGCTGGAGGCTCTTCGGCATGCTTTTCACCAGGTTTTGTAGGTGTTGTGGATCTAGTTCTTCCCAGGCGCGCTCCAAGGCTTCAAAATAATTATTTTTGTTGGTAACACCAGTTTTTTCAACCCTAGCATCGAGAATCGCCCACAAATTCTCGATGGGGTTGAGGTCTGGGCTTTGTGGAGGCCATTCCAGCGGTTTAATCCGACAAGACCGGAAGAAAGACTTGGTCTTCTTTCCAGTATGCTTCGGGTCGTTGTTCTAGAGAAATATGAATTTCTCTTCAAGGCCCGTCTGGATCAGCGAAACCTCCAGATTTTCCAGCAAGATGTTAATGTAGGAATCTGCCGTCATTATTCCGTCGATTTTCACGACGCTTCCTACTCCACTCCATGAAAAACACCCCCAGACCATCACATTTCATCACATCACACTTCCATGCGTCACCGTTCCTTGGACGATCCTTTCCCTAACGATCCTTTCTTGGATTAGAAAATAGTGGAAAAACGATCCTTATTACATTTTTGAGCATATGTGCGCTGTAGTTGATGAATTTCTTTCATTGTTGATTTGAATATTCTTCAAAACATTAAGAAAATACTGCAACAAACCAAAAGTATATCCGTTTAGAAACAAAAAAAGTTATACCCAGGGAAACTGTAATTCGATTTTGCCCAGGGGTATACCGGACAGAAAAACCAAGGTTTCGGATCATCCTAACCAAAACAAATACATTTTTATGATAAAATTAAAAATAAATATGGATAAAATATTTTTGGTCTCTTTAGGTACCGTGAACTCCCGCTGATTTGAACGATACCTCATGCAAACCATAGGGGTTCATTTTTAATTTGAACCTCTAGTCACCCTAAAATGAACCAAACAAAAAACTTTAGTTTGTTGCAATCTCTTCTTAATTGATTGGAGAATCTTCAAATTAATAATGAAAGAAATTCATCGACTACAGTGCCACCTATGGTCGAAAATTTAATTGGAACCGTATTTTTAAACAAATATTCGGACAATTTTCTTCATAACATCTTCAAGACCTAACCTCCGCTTGGACTCAACGAATTCCGCTTAAGTTTTCTCAGTATCTTTTAGGGATGCAAATAAACAAATTTAGGGAGTGTAACTTAAGATTTTTGTAGCAGAATCATTATGGGCCACCCTAGTGCGCATTTACGGACTATGGGCGCGTGGCCAGCGAGGTTCATAATTATGACAGCCGGGTCGGCCCTAACCTGAACCAATGGGCATCATGGACACGGTCCTGATCGATTACGGGTGGATTGCTGTGGCGGCGGCGGTTTCTTTCTTCTTCCAATGCTAAATAAAGGCGCACGCATTTGTTGATTGCTGGTCCACGGCGGTGGTGACGTAGGGGAAAATGGTTCAGAATGCCAACTTCGAAAAAAATCAGAAGTTTCCATAATATTTTCAGGACTTTTATCGACTGTTCCTTAAGGTGACCAAACTGCTTCATAGTCATAGGATACGTTTGGTAGACGTTCTGGCAAACATGTGAAAAACATTGATTGAAAACCGGAACAAACTCACCAAATTCGGAACACCTCTGCAACCCGTTGTTCGTCTCTCAAATGAGGTACATATTGAACCGCTGAACACACAAAGGCCTGCATGTTAAACCACTCCGATGACGCGTCGAGAGGAACCCGCTTGCTTTGGGCTTCTTGAAGCGAGGCCCAGCAAAACACCAAGATCGTAAGATTACTACTATCACATAAGATCAGAGAAAACTGATCGCAGTGGTTCACCCGAACAGAAACAGATTTTGCTTCGGTAATTTTACGTAGTTCCGTCCACGAAGATGTAAAATTACAGCTTTTCTGAGGGCTTTCGGAACCATTAACCTACAGCCAAAAGGTTAAGTGCGGTCAAGTTAGTTTGTGTGTGCGATTGTGAACTAAGAAAGGTATTTGTGATTTGCTTTTTTGTTGTGTGGAGGGAGAGCTAGGAAATATGAAGAAGTAGAAGAAAGGAGCACAACCATGTACACTGAAAAAAATCCACCCGTTTGATCCGTGTGTTTAAAATTATGGATCGATTCATGAACGCCTATGTCGATTTGTTGTGGTTTTCTTACAAACTTCGTGTGTATTACACATTCAATTCTTTCTACTTCATGGACTGATTCATCATCCGACAACATGAATTCCATAGTTTTCCACATAAATTCCTGAAGCTTTCTATTTAAAATTCATATGCGTAAACCTATGGGTGCATAGATTCTCACCCAACACGAATTCAGTGTGTTTAACTCATGGTTATCTTGTGTCATGATCATCATGTTCAAGTTGGTCGATTGCTGTCGATTTCCGTGTTCCAAATTTCTAAATTGTTAGTGATCAACCCATAACGAACTATGCGGTCGGACCTCGTGTCGAACGGCAGTCATCATCATGTTCCAAAGAGAAGAAGCCAATTCTGAAGCTGAAAGTGTTAGAGAAAAATTTGCGGATTCGTTTTTCTTTCTATTAGTGAAGATGTCCGAGTGAATATGAGGAGTTCATTCTAATTTTATAAAAAGCATTACTTCCAGCATTGGATATAATGTATGGTGTTAGAGAAAAATCGGATTCCACTAACAGATTTTCCCAGCTTTCAGCTTCGAATGAAATGAAATATGCTAATCCCGGTCTTCCCAAATTATGGATTTGCGGCGCCCCGCTTGTTGCTGACTCACATGTTTGAAAAAAAAAACATTCCAGTGAGTTTGCGACAAGCAGAGGAGCCTCGAATCCATATTTTGGGGAGCAAGATTTCTTGTATCAAATTTCTTCTTTCAGTCTCATGACATTCATGTTCTATCATACATGACTATCTAAATCCACTACATTTCGAATTCAATAAGCAAATCAGTTGGTTTTCATGATTTAATATTTAGACATTCATGTTTGTTTCACATGAAAATCTAATGTTGATACACATGTAATTATACCATGAGTCAATGACGAAATCCATAAGGCTACCACACTCAAGTCATGTAGTTTTCCTCATTGCGCAAATCTATAAGTTAAACAAACGACCTTGACGTGTAGATTTTTCTCAGTGTATAAAACCTTGGTTATAAAATTTTAATAAACATACAAATGTTTTTGCTGTTTACCTTATAAATTATGTATTTTTGTAGTAAAGAGCGAACACCAAATTATTGCGACACATTCAACAGGGCATAAATTTTCTACCATTGGGTAAAAATCAACCAAATTTTGCACACTTTCTCATTGATGTGTATTGTTTACATGTTGTCAAACTCGAAGTCGTGTTTTTCGATTCAACGAAAATGGAGGTGAACCAATGCGAGTCGAGAGAACAAATTATTTCCAAACACCTGGAATTTCCTGACCTGTCGCACCGGCAGTTGGGAAAAATGTTGAACATTCACCATTCAACTGTCTCCAGAGTGTTGAAGCGGTTGACGTTGGACCACGGCAAAGGAGCTGGAAGAAAACCGGGACCGGAGAACAAAAAGACGGAGGGTAAGGTGAAGCGGATGATTAAAGCAAATCCTAACGTCTCAAGCCGTGATTTGGCTAAAAAGATCGGCATGTTGCAGAGCTCCAGAATGCAAAGAAGAGAACTGGACTACATACATACAAGGTACAGAACTTCCCAATCCGCGATGAGCGGCAACAATCGACGGCTAAAACTTGGGCACGGAAGCTCTGGGAGAAGATGCTGACAAAATATGGTTGGACGACGAAACGTATATAAAAGCCGATTTTAAGCGAATTCCGGGGTTGGAGTTTTCACCAGAAAAAGCAAGTTCGATGTGGACGACAAAGAAGAAGAAAATGTCGCAGTTCGCCTCCAAATATCCCATTTGGCAGGCCATTTGCTCTTGCGGACTGAGGAGTGAGCCTTTCGTGATGAAGGGAACAGTAAATGGCGAGATCTACAAATCTGAGTGCCTCTTGAAGCGCCTTTTGCCGTTCTTGCAGCAGAACGACGAAGCTCCGCTATTTTGGCCAGATTTGGCGTCATGCCAGTAAGTGTCCTGGAGTGGTATGAGGTAAATTCTGTCCATTTTGTTCCAAAGGACATGAATCCGCTAAACTGTCCGGAGCTGCGCCCGGTGGAGCAGTACTGGGCAATAATGAAGCGGGACCTTCGGAAGAGCAAAAAGACAGTCGAAGACGAGAAGGACATGTTAAGAAAATAAAAAAAAAATGAGAAACTGGTACCCGATGACACTGTAAAGACTTTGATGGAGGGCATCAAGCGAAAATGCCTTCAATTTTACACTCAAGGCTCCATCGATCAACTTTTCTTTTGATTTTTGAAGTAAATATATGTATTAAACTACCCTAAAATTTTGTTTTGATTCTAAACATTATAAAAAAATTGGCATGACATTTTCGGTATCCCAATAATTTCGACGTCCATCGTTTTTTTTTTTGGATTTCTAGACCCCCTGTCACGCTTATTCGAATACCTAATTCATGCAATGTCACACTTTCATAGAAGCCCCCTTCCCTAAATGATGGACGTCATTTTGGATGACCCCTTACGCAATTAATGAACGATTCCTCATGGCTTGGCTGTTGAACTTTGTTCTTTTATGGAAGTTTAGATACACATAGAAGAAATTTGTCTATATTATTCCAAACGTCCTTTGAATTCTAGGGGGTGGGCGATGTTTGCTTTCCGATTAATCGATTTTTTGAATCGATGTTTGGAGCACCTAAAATCGGGTGAATCGATTCTCTTCATTCGATTCTTTGATTCGATTCATTTTGTTGAAATCTTTAAATATTCCTAATGGGTTTGTGAAAAAGAAAATATATTTTGAACTAATTTTGAAGTAGTAAATTTGTTTGATCGATTTTTGAAACTGATTTGATTGAAAGATGTTGAAATCGAATACAAATGCATTTGGTCTCATTTAAGGCTTCATAAATGTCAATTTTCATCCGATTCGAATCGATTCGAAAACATCGATTCAAAGGATTCGATTAAATATGTGCATCGATTCGGCAGTTCGAATGTGAATCGATACAGTAACATCGATGTTTTGGACAAATTTGCCCAACGCTAGTGGGCGGTCTTTTAGATACTTCAACAATATTTTAAATCTTTTTGTCCAAAACTTTTTAATTAAAAATAATTCATAAATAAGTTAGGAGAAGTCGTCCAAATTTATTCACATTTTATGCAAATCGCAGGATTTTTTGAGAATCCATGAAAAATCCGGGAATCGGAAAACTGAATTTTAATGGACAAACCTCTGAGTAGGCAATTATAAAATGTAAATACAAATACAAACAAAAAGCAGCTTATCCACTCTTACTAGAATCTGGTATTTCGCTCCTTGAAAAACCCTTCAAACGTTGGAACTAAATTTTTACCCCGCAAACCATCTCGGACACTGAACCTCATAAGGGCGTGTGATAAGGTGACCATAATAAGTTTTAAAGGAATTTGAAGAGAATTGAAAAACCCAAAAAAGTTTATCTTTTAACAAAACCGAGCCGTTTCAAAGTCAAGCGGTTTCATCATTATTGAAATGATCAAGAACTCAAATTACATATTTTAAACCTGATAAGCCCTGAAAAGGCCGGAATCAGAAACATTGAGATTAACAGGGCTGATGGCTGATCCTATATTTATTGTGTTGTATATACTTCCGTGGGTTCCGGGTCATTTGGCCGAATGCCATTTGGTCGAATGTCGTTTGGCCGAATGCCGTTTGGCCGAACGCCATTTGGCCGAAAGGGTCATTTGGTCGAATGCCATTTGGCCGAATGCCATTTGGCCGAATGCCGTTTGGCCGAAATTGAAAACAATATTGAACTACAGTTAGCATGCATTTGTAATAAATTACAAAGCTGAATTTCAATTTCACAGTTTGTTCTTAAAGAAGGATAACTCATCATTGATATACAGCTCTTTAGAGTGAATTCAAGAAACAGTCAATGCTGAAAGAAAAATATCCTAAATGTAAGCAATAATTCACTTCTCTGCCAGCGGTAATAGCTGCATAATAGATTTTCGCATTGAACTCCCGCCGCAATTTTGCTGGTTGAAAATACTACCATTTGATTTTGCTGATCTTTGTTTATATTTTCCAGCAGCACTCTTTAAGTAGTGTTGGTGACATGTGACGTGTTTGTACACGAGCGCAGAAACCACTATTGCGTTTGTAGTCCGATTTTGTCAGGTTATAAAACGGTTTACGACTTATTCGTCTTTCTGTAGCATCGATTTGCTTCAATTATTCTGATAGTACTTAGTAAATGAGCCTATGCATGCTATAAAACGTCTGACTTTTACTGTGCGCCCTGTTTTCAAGTTGCTCGTGAGAGTGAGCAAGACAGCACCAACACACGGCGCACAGTAAAAGTCAAAAGAACAAAAGAGTTTATGGCACGTACAGAGGCTCATTGATTAGTCTATAGCAACCACAAGTTTTGCTTCATCTTTCCACAACGGAGAAACAGTGAGATTCTTTAACGTAAGTGTGCATCGAGTCTTCCGGTTTAATTTTTAATAAGACTATCTATGAACGTATTATAAGCCTTAATTCCGATAACTATGAAAAATATTCATATATGAAAGAATAGCCTATGATCAAAAGAAGGAAAAATCCGTTAAAAATTAAGCAAGTGTAATGCAAATAATGATTATATCAGTATAACCATAAAGAACTGCCGATGATTTAAAGCAGGTAAAATTCCCAATTAAAATATATGATAAATTATAGCCAATAGTAATAAAACCAGTACATGTTGAAAGAATAGCCTATGTTCAAAAGAAGGAAAAAAATGATATGAAATTATCAAAAACATTTCAAACCCTAGCACACCGTTGGTAGCCCAGCGACGAACCAACCATGAGCACAGAATGTTGACACTAGTTTACAACTTCGTCCTGAATAAGCGGATAGTTTTATTTATTCTAATGGAGCATTTATAGACTGACAAACATGACTGGCCACACATCAGAGTTGAAAAAAAAAGTTTTTGTTCGTGATTCGGCCAAACGGCATTCGGCCAAACGGCGTTCGGCCAAATGGCCGGACACCACTTCCGTGATATCTTGAAATGCCGAATCTCTGGATTCGTCTACAAGAAATATTTTGGAGCATTGAAAAAAATGTTGTCTAAATAGAACAGTAAAGTTGTGAAAATTCAACATATTAAAGTGGTCCAAAATCGAACACGCACTGTACAGTTATTAAACATGAGGAATAACGAGAAAAAATAGAAAAATAGACAATCAACTAGTTCCCCATTATGCATTTAAGGTAATATATCATGCCCCCCCCTTTTACTGGGAAAACTCTTTGAACGGCCCTGGTACTAAATTTTTGGTTCCTTTAAATTCCTCAATAAGGTAATAAAAGGGACTGAAAGGGGGTTCTAATTAGAGGAGGGATTATAATGAGGAGGGGCCATAATGAACTTTAAAGTTGAACCCAGCTATTTCTCCCCTCAGGCTTCTACTAGAATTTGGACAAGCCCAAACAACACCCCCCCCCCTTCCCCTGCACTGCCTGCAAAATCCTTTGAACGGTACTTAAACACATTTTTGTACACCTCAAATCATTTTGGTCAAAAAACTTTTGAATTCTAGGATATGTAGATTAAGAAAACGGTAGATACTATAGACTTGTGAAGGCAAAAACAACTGTTGCCAAACAAACTCTTTTATAGTTTTTATAGTGTTACCAAACGGGCATGACCTCATGATCCGACGTCAAAACACACTACAATGGTGTCAGTCAATCAACAATTCCACCTTTCTCGCTTATTTACCATTGGGAGTAGGTGCACTATTTCACTGCATACTACCCCCAGGTTTGGAGGTTATTTAGATGGGTATTATTATGCATCGTTATCCCCCCGATCTAATCAGAGCAATAGCAGAAGATGATAAACAGGTTCTCATGATTTACTGTGATTCATGTTTATTACAAAGAGCGATTAGTGAGAAATACTCTCAATTTTCAGAAATCAATCCCTGCTATATAATGGGGGTCATAATGGAAGAAGGGTCATAATGAATGTTATGAGTATTTAAAGAGATTCTAAACAGAATTGAAATTGATGATAATGGGGGGTGCAAAGGGAGGCCAGGTAGCCATAGCGGTAAACGCGCAGATATTCAGTAAGACCAAGCTGAGGGTCGTGGGTTTGAATCCCACCGGTTTAGGATCTTTTCGTAAAGGAAATTTTCTTGACTTTTCAAGGCATCGTTTTGTTTTGACTTTGACGTAATGCCAGAAAGACGGAAAAGAACTCAACTTGTGTCTCTCTAAAACTCCTTCTGTTTGATAAAGTAAGAAGTATATTTTGAGATCTGTATTTGATATAAATTCTCAAAAACTACCAATTTCTGAAATGATTTTCTGTTCAAATAGGATAACGAAAGATTATAGTTGTATGTATGATACCAGTGAAGTGATTTTAAGTTGTAATGAGATAGTACTATTAAACACTGTTAATTTAATCAAAAAATTAACTTGGGCATTTTACCTCATGAGTGCATTTTGATCCACTTAGCCCTATCAACTGATGCGTAGACAAATTCGGGCTTTCAACCGAGAACCACATTCATGTCGTCGATTGACCATCCGCCGTCGTTCCGCCACCAATCGGTTTATGATTATGATCCGAGCGACTAATGTAGCTGTCAGGCGGATTAAATCGAGTTAATTTTTCCAAATGAATGATCGAGCCGAAGACGGCCGGTGCAAAGATCGGACATTGCCGCCAGATGATGTTGTCCGTTACCTACCGTTTATCAATAACGCCGGAATAGGAGCGAGATCAAAGTAGGCATTGCCCGGTTTTATGCATGCCGACCTGTACAGAATATTGATATCTTCACGTTTCATGGAATGCTTTGGCTTGGCACGATTGCGTTCTCGAAGAGTACTTAAATGTCATCTATTCGTTTTCTGAAAAGAAAAATATCAAATAACTGACACAAATTGGTGTACATAATCGATCGATAGCGGTTCTTTGTTATCTCGTTAGATAACATCTTCTTTTAGAATTTCTGTTCGTGTACTACATCAGACGGAACACTCGACAGGTGAGCTGTCAAAGACAGACGGCACCGCGCGAATGTTTCCGCGATATGGCGGCGGCAGTTACATATTTACACAAGTCTAACTAGACACACATGTTTCTTTCTTTGGAAGACAACGCGGGAGGCGGGCAAAATAAATTGAAAAAATATCCTAAGAAGAATGGCAAAATATGACAATGCTGTTGTTTCGCGATGTGGTTGCTTGATTGACATGAAGTCGACACGTGTTACGCGCGGAATTATCAGTGAATTGTTATTGATGTGCGATACTAACATGAGAGTAACTCACAAATGTATTAAGTAATCGATACAAAAAAAGTTATTTTTCTGGAACGAGTTCAAAAAGGTGTATTTACAAGAAAAAATGAGTGAAGTGAATTCTGTTCAAGCTAATGCTGTTCGTGATGTCTTTCGACCTTTTGTCATAGATTCAAGTGAATACTGCATAGATTTTCAAACAAAACCAGTTCAGGAATGCACATTTTGAGCAGAACTCACCTAGAACCTGGTGCAACATTCGCATCAAATTTTCAATAGCACTCAATTGAAATCCTTAGCAGAATCTTGAGAAAGATTCGTTATAGATCCTATCTCAGACCTCTCAACAAGATTCAAACAGAGTTTGGAATAGGATTCACTTAAATCTTGAACACGATTCATTCAAAATCCGGAAAGTATACAGTCAGAACCCTAAAGAGAATTTATTCAGTGTCTTGAACATGATTGACTCAAAATCCTGAACAAGATTCATTCAGACTTCTGAACAGGATTCATTTAGATTCATTCAGAATTCACTCTGAAAATTCGAAAAATTGACAACCCCATGAGGCTCTTTACTGTTTTGATTTTGTATAGGATTTTGACGTTTATAGGCATTGTAGTTTACTAATTTCATGGCAGAGTGAAAGAGAGAAGATGATTTTTATGCAGAGCCCCATTCAGGATTCCCAACAAATCCATTTCAAGATTCTCAAGAAATCAAGTTAACAACTCTCAACTCAAAAATTCTGTTCGCTATTCGCAACGAAACTTGTTCAGGATTTTCAACGAATTCTGTTTAGGATTCTTAACAAATCCTGTTCAGGATTCTCAACAAAGCCTGCTGAAGTTTTTTGAACGAATTTTGATTAACTAATTCAGAACTCTCACCAGATTGTCAAAAAACATTTTCAGGACCCTTTCTCAACTAATGCTAAAAAACTGGTCAGATTTGTTAATGAATTTTGTTAGATCTCTTACTGTTCAAAATCAGAATTCTCAAAGAATTCTGATTCAAATTAATTTTATTTCATGGTAAAATTTGACCTTTGATTTTTGGTTGGAATTTGAGCCCAGTCAAAATACAAAAAGCTGTGGAAATTATGGTTACCATATGTGCAAAAATTATGATCTGACACATCTTCACCCAAGGCTATTTTTGCTTACCTATCAGGTTGATCTAGAAAAGTATGCGGTGACTTCATGACAAGTATGAGTAATGTGCAGTAAATTTATTATTCCACAAACGAGAAACACGATCCGCTCAAAAGAGGGAAGCAGAGGAAGAGATTCTGTTGACAAGAAGACACAATCTCGAAAACACAAGAAGCCGCATCGAATTAACCGGCCGTGTAAATCCGACAAATGACACCGTTCGCGTTCGTTGACAACGCAGTAGGCACTGGCCCATGGTGAAAAGTGCGGCCTACTGCTTCGTCTGTTGCGCCGCTGTTTGATAAAGTGGTTAATTCGATAGATAAAGAAGACCAAATTCAATGAACAGCCCTCGGCGCAGAGATAACGCGACAAGATACGGGGCTATCGGATATAGTCATAAGCAGCGATATCCAAGATAAGAGCCAGCGAAATCCGGAAGATTCACATCAGCTTAAACGTTGTCGCGCCGGAATGTAGATGTGGGGAGTGGGTAATAATTTCGCTAGTTCAATAATGTAGATGCCGTTGTCGGCGTTCGAACTGGATGTTGGTCGCCGTTTACCGTGTTTTACAGTGGCGCTAAAATATCGGTATGCGATAATATGGCATTTTTATGGCTGATGGTTTGTGGGACCGGTTTGCGATAAGCTTTAATGGCAAACACCGCCAATACCGCAACGATTCACTGGACGAGTGGAATGGCGTTAACCTTTGCGTACCAACCGTTTGTTTTTGTAAAGTAAATGGTATCCAATCTAGAGTGGTCCTAATTTCTAATTAGGTTTTTGGATGGGTGTAAGATTATTTAATTTCCAAATTATTCGTTTAAAACTGACTTTCATTTGGTTTTTTGTTATAAAACTAATATATTTACTAGCAGGTTTGTATCTCACAAATGACTGTTTATCATGGTCTAATCTTTTATCGAAGTGAATACAGTTACCCAATGATTCTCTCCACTAAAAAACATCGCTTCCAGTAACCTTTGTGGAGATGCAGAGGTAAATACGGTCTCCAGATAGCAAAGGTTGCACACTAATATTCCTTCCCCTAATCCCATCCGATTGCAAGGACGTGGCCGGCGCTGTTGTTAACCCTATTTTAATAGAGGCACTGAATTATGCACACTGGAGCAGGTAATCCCAGTCGAACTTTTAGTTGATTATTTGTGCATCTTCACTGGCTTCTGTCAGCAACCATTGAACTTAAATTTAAAACTTTTTTTTTTCAATTTTCCATCGGTAAAATATTTTGAGCCAAAGATTTCTCTGAAAGTTTAGACCATAAGCTAAAAAACTGTGAAGGAAAATTTTATGGTTCATTCAAGTTCTATAATATCTTGGCTCCATATATGCGTGGCACGCAAAGGTTAATTGGGAAGGAGACCATTAATTAATGGCTTCCCTGCTTGCCTCGAGTCGTTAATCAATCGATGATCATCCTAAGATTTTGATTGCAATCTGTGCTAGATTATGACCATATATCACCATGACAGATCCTCAAACCATTTTTTCGGATTATGTAACCCACCGAAAATTTGCTGAACCTTCCAGGGACACAACAAACCGATACACTAACAGCAGCACACATGTTTGCCATTTCGCTTTTTTTTTGTTACGGCGGTCTTCATGGATGCGATGGCAAGAGTCATGTGTATTCTGGAAATACGGCCACCTCCTCCACATGTCGTGCCGTGTGGAAATCTATATTTACGGTCCCGGTTTTTTTTTTCGTAAGCTACCATGAAGCGTACCTACTATTTCCTATTTTATTTCCGTTTGGGTGGCCCATAATTAACGAAAAACTTAATTTAAATAAAAATTGGTTCAACGAGTTTGAAGTTGATATGAAAAAAATGGTTTGTTGAAGTCATTTCTCTATTGATTGGGAAATCTTCAAGTCACTAAGAAAAAAAATCAGCGCCTCATATGTAAAAAATGTAATTGATATAGTGTATCCCATACATTTGGTAAATTTTTGCCATACAAACATCAAGCTCGTTGAGCTCTCTCTTAAGACTTGATGGTTTTAGCTCACAAAATTGCAGTACCTGTAACGCAAGATTTTTACAATTTAAATTATCTTAAGAAATAAAAATAGTATGATGTTTGTCTGTCACGAAATAGCTTAAGATCGGGCTAATGGACTTACAATATTATTTCGCTGTTCCAAAATTTTTGGAAAATTCTCCGGAACAGCTGGAAAAACGGCTGGAAACTAATCTGACACTTTGTATGGGAGTTTTGCAAAGCCGAAACCTCGCGTTTCATAAGAAGGTGGACCGCCCTACCGAAAAGACTTTGCCTTGATTTCAAGGTTACACTTACAGCCGGGACGGGATTCCGGTTGATGGACAGAGACATAAGCTCCAACTTTGGAGTGCACGCCACCAACGGATTTGCCCCGTTTTGTTTTTTTTTTTCATTTACATGGGTGTAAAAGCAATGCAAAATTGCCATATGATCCAATGTTTGGGTGGCGATGGATACCTTTGTAAGAATCGGTAATGCTTCTACTGTTTGGGTTTCGAACCAAATTATGGAAATCAATATGTCAATTCTGCTGCAACTTGTCGCTCTTGTTTTGTTTTGTCTACTTGCTGCCTTGGTTTCTTTTTTCACACGTGACCAATTTTTAATCTCATTAAGGTGAAGATGGAACGAAGCCAAACATCGAATTTTCAAGAGCACAAATCTAACGAACTAGACAACCGGTCAAACTGAAAACTTGATCGATTGATCACTCGCTGGTGATAATCAATCGATCAAGTTTTCAGGTTGAACCGATGTCTGATCTCGAAGCCATAGATTTATCGTCACCTTAAGGTTGATTACGTAATCTCAACGTACACCTATTTGTATAACCATATAACTTTTCGAGAAAGAATGCCGAATTGTGTCCGAACAAGTATTGAGTTTCTTGATGGATGGAACGAGATGTCGTTGAAAGGTGGAAGCAGCACTACTATGAGCAGTGTTGTTAAACTTACACTCGAATCTCAATCAATTTGGTGAATTTAAACCCGCTAGGGTGAATTTAAACCCGTTAGGGCATACTCATTTGAGATCTGCTTCGCAGATCACGCATGACATTTGGATGCAAAATCACTTGTTCACGTCCAGGCCGTCAAAAAATGACTCAATCATAAGAATAAAAACAAAGAATACGTGCTTTATGTGAAAAAACTGTGGATATACAAGCCAGAAACGGATGAGTCAACTTATGCATGATGTTTTGGCTGTTGAGTTGCGTGAGCTACAACTGTAACGTGGAAAATCACAAGCATGAGATATGAGAATTTGAAATTTTAGAGAACGATATTCGAATTTTCATAGTAAGCTAACAATCAGCCATCCTTAGCCTAGTGGTTAGAGTCCGTGGCTACAGAGCAAAGCAACGCTGAAGGTGTCTGGGTACGACTTTCGGTCGGTCCAGGATCTTTTCGTAATGGAAATTTCCTTGACATCCCTGGGTATATAGTATCATCGTACCTGCCACACGATATACAAATGCCCAAATGGCAACTTTAGCAAATAAAACTCTCTTAATAATGGTGGAAATGCTTATAATAAGCTGAGCAGCAGGCTCTGTCCTAGTGAGGACGTATTGCCAAGAAGAAGAACTATCAAAGAGCTTAAGAATAATAAGGCAGCATTAGAAAATTGTATTGGAGGGTAATTTTTTTTTTCAGAGTTTTATATATTTTTCTGAAAAGTTGAAGCTTTCATTCCATAAAAAAAGATTGGAAATTGGTTGACCTGTTGAAAAGTTATGATTTTTTTTAAATAAAATATTTAATGCGCTTAGATTTATAGTGTATGCCGACAAAAAATGACATTTTTTATATTTTCAAGAATATATATCTCAAAAAGTAAAAAACATACATCGCTAAAAATTTGATAGCAACCGTAAAATTTTCTGAACTTTCATGAAAAAAATAGAATAGCAATAGCCCCTTTTGTCCTAAGGCCTTCAACACACGAAAAAACAGAAATTTGATTTTATTTTCATGTAAAAAACATTTTTTGGGAAATTTTATATTTTTATTGAAATGTCAAAATTATTAGCTTTAATTTCGTCCAAGAAAATTAAAAATCGGTCAAGCGGTTTAAAAGTTATAATTTTTTTTAAATGCACACCCTCATCAAAAAATCCAAACACACGTGTATTCTTATTCCGGATAAGGAACAAAATAGCAAATTTTCACGGAATTCGGTGACCCACTAGATCAGGTTTTCATGAAATAGCTGTATACATGAGTTAAAAACTAAAGACGAACTTATTTTTAGATTTCAACGATTGAGGTATTTTTAAAATCACGAATTTTGTAGAATGAGCAAGCCAAAGATTTCGATTTTTTTTACTAGGTTAGGTTGATCCAAATATTATTTTTAATGCTCGAGACCACTTGGGAAGTTCAAGAATGAGACAAATATTTAGAATACGAACATGGGTGCGAACAAACAATATACAAAAAAGTTAATTTTACAATTTAAATCGTCAGGTATTATTTTTACAATCGTCCAAATATACCTACCAGGAAACATCCAAATTTGTTCTCGGGTGACCTTAAATAAATATCAGAATGTATCTTTATAAATGTCTCCTGATAATATATATAAAATTATGCCACAGATTTTCCCAAAATGCCTCAATTTAACATTTCCAGAGATTTCTCTTATATGCCGTTAAAAAACAAGAAGATATTTCAAAGAATTCGTTTTCGAATTCTTTGCAGAAATTCTAACTGGATTTCTTCAGAATCAACATTAGCAACAAATCCAGAGAACATTTTCCAGCGCTTTCATGTAGAAACTCTACAGAATAATCTAAGCAGTGACACCGATTGTGCTATATTTGCCAGAAAACCATTCGCCAGAAAACTATTCGCCAGAATGACATTCGCCAGAAAATACCATATGCCAGAAAACCATTTGCCAGAAAGTACCATTCCCCAGATTTTACTATCCCCTAGATTTTTTTTTTATTTTATTTTCAGGTAAATCAAGTTTGCAATTGTAGAGCCTTAAAAATGCATTAGATTATTTTGGTTAATATACTCAAAAAAGTACAGGGTTTCTTGGACACAATCTTCCGTTGACTTAGTGAGCCAGCTTCGAATATCCATATTCTAATTGTTGGACTAGGTACATATTATGAAAATATCGATTTCTGGAGCATTCAACGATCAACATCAATATTTGAAGTTTTGTAAATATGAATTGAAAAAGCAGCACCTAATACTGGGGGTCCGTGGAACTAGAAAGGATATGCAATATAATAACAGTTGCATTCATTAAAAGCTGCTTCACTATGAATGAAAGATACTGCTTAACTGATGTAAAGTTTAATGCTTAGCATGACTGATAGCATAGTAAGTTTTTTTTTAATATACGTTGTCCTTGTAAAATGGTATTATGGTTTGAAAGGCTTTACAAGAGGTTCACCCTTCTTTTCAGCATTAGCTGTTCTTCAAAGTTTTGTTGCTTCTTATGGACTAATTCATTTAATATTTACGAGATTTCAATATACGTTGCAACTATCGTTCTACAGATGTTATAGCATGATTATGCTATTTTATAATTATTAAATTCCATCTCTCTGTTTTTTCAGTTTCAATTATTTTTTTTTAATATTATTAAGTTTTACAGGGAATTATGGTTTGGAATATTTCACAAGTATTGCTCCCTTCTTTTCATCACAAGCTGTTCTTAAAAGTTTTGTTGCTTCTTAAGGGCTAGTTCGTTGGATATTTACAAGATTTCGATATACGTTGCAACTATTTGTGCCGTCAGTTCGATGAAGTAATGAATGCCTCCACTCGTAAACCAAAGTTACATTTACTATAACATCTTTCAGGAGGAGGACGACTAAGACAGTTGTATAATTAATAAGAACATCCTATATATGGAGAATGGAGAATTCTTATTTGGCAAACACCATGTCAAGTAGCGGTAAGCAAATACTCTTTTTTGAATACTTTTTTATGTACTGAAATTTAGGTGACCATTATTACTAAAAACCTTTTGGTATATTTTTACCCGAATGTTGTCCCCTCGAATATCATTTCTCCGAACGCCATACACCCGAATGACACTTTTTCCTGCAATCCATTATCCCGAATGACCCAAAATTTGTATGGATCGTGGTATTATGATAGAACAACCCACTTCTACTCCCTCTTGAACGACCATGTGATTCATGGACGGCCCCAAAATAGATGGAGTTCAAAATGGATAAGAAACAATCTTAAGAAGTGGTGAACTAGAAAGAACGATAAAGAAAACAAGAAAAAATGCTGAGTTCGGAGAAACTTTAAAGAATCGCTGATCAAAAAAGAAGGGTGTATTTCACATGAACCGTTCATCACCCTGAAATAATCAATAAGTTCTGATAACTATGAGTGCCAAAACATTTTCGAGGAAATAGGCCACTTGAGAAAACGGAGTATTCAGGGAAATGACATTCGGGGTATCGATATTCGGGAGAAAGTAGCACAACCCCAATAAACTGTCAATTGAAAAGCAAAAAATATCTGGTAGATGCACGAGAAATTCTGTACAATACAATATTCTGAAGAAGAACAGCTCGCGGTGACAGGAAATGAAATTTTCTTAAAACTAGGTAAAACAGCTTAGAATATTGTATCAAAACCTCATAGCCAAAAATCTCGTGAGAGATGTAGAATAACAGTGTTATATTGTCTCCGCTCTGTGCACTAGCAGAAAGCTGAAAATGAGAAGAACGAGATAGTTACCGTACTATTTGATCAATTTAGTGCTTTTGAACATCTGAAAAGTGGCACAAGTCGAATATTGTGACGGCCATCCTTGGATTCCGAGATGTTTCATGATCAAAATCGACAAGAAAAATAATTCTGGGGAATGGTACTTTCTGGCGAATGGTACATTCAGGCAAATGGTTTTCTGGTAAATGGTACATTCTGGCGAATGGTTTTCTGGCGAATGGTTTTCTGGCAAATATCGCACAATCGACACCAGGATTTTTTCATGCATTAAAAAAAAATCTGCCTAAAACCACTTAATTATTGCTAGTAATAATCTATCTGACGGTCCTGTATAGACGTGAATTAATTAAGGCGCAAAGATTGTCACAGAGATTCTGAAAATTTCTACCTGGATTCTTTAAGAAATCTACAGGAATCATTCTAGGACTTCATCAAGGTTTCAACCAAGAATTCCACTAAAGAGGCCTCTGAGCATTGTCCTTTAAAAAACAGTTCAGGAGTTTCGTGACGTACCCTTGGTCAAGGAAAATTGTGGTTTTCTCAAGTATTGTTTTACCAATAACTGCAGAGATTCTTCCACGATTTTTATTTATTTATTTCAAATATACCCCTTGGGATCAATCTTACGATTTGAAGTTTGAAGTCGTCAGATAATTGGAAATCCATTTCGTCCATCACTAACTAGGAGAACTTTTTCACGTGATAAAAACAGTGATTTTCCCAGAAACTCCTTAGCGATCCTACCATTTTTTTTCCAGAATTCTTCAAATTATTTGTGGAAGACTTCTGTAAGATTTCTTTTATAAAACGTTCATCAAGAAATCCAAGAATTTAAGGAATTTCGACAGAGTTCTAAAAGTTTTGCTTCAGAAGAATCTATGCATGCGTTATAGAGATATATTCTCAAAATTTACACCAAGGATAGCTGTATGAGTTTCGCTAGGAATTCTTCATACTTATAATAACATCAAACATTTTATCTTGATTGTCTGCTAAATCTGCGTAAAAATACAAATAAAATCAAACAAAATTTTTAAGGAATTTGTTCAGCAATTTCACCAGATATTTTCCTATAAATTGTTCCAATTTTTTTTTTCAAGAACACCTACAAAGATCCTTTTTAAACAGAAACTTATAGGAACTTGTGCAGCAATTGCTTCCACAAGACATAGCATCCAAAAATGGCGGAAATCCTGGCTACGCCCTCGTATGGATACATTTTTACCGGCGAAATATCTCCTGACCTTTTAATCACGAAATTTTCCTCCAAATGTTAAACGTTTTCGAAAAAATGTTAAAGGTACGTGTGAAGTCGGTAATAAAAGGCATATTTTGCAAACCTCTATTTGAAGAGCTCCCCAAATCTACCTCCGCACTGGGCCCTAAAACCTCTAACTACGCCACATTGCAAGCAAAATATAAACAAGGCACCATATCATATCGAAGACAGGGTCATAATATTGGGCAATCTGCCATTCTCGAGTTCGTTTTAGGCGAAACATAGTAAGCATTTTTATCAAATTAAGCAGCAAAGGAAACTGAAGAAGATATGTATGGTATGGTACAAAATTTTCTTTGTTTGCAGTGAGAGCTGTCACAACCAGTGCCGTAAACATTCGACACTTTGCGCGACGTTCGTTTCGTTGCCATGGTCAGTAGTCACAGCACGAGCTTAAGAATGAACATCGACAAACACAAAAAGTGTAAATTGAATGTCGTCTGACACGATGACATTTGCATAAATTATAAGTTTTGCATAGAATTCAGACATCAGATCATAAACAACATGAATAGTTTGATATTGCCTGTTATGTCGAATGTGACACACATACAGTGAAAGCAGAACAGAAACAAACGAAACTGTGGTCTGTGGCATTCAATTGACATTTTTCTTTCGACATTCGTTTGATCGCTCGTGATGTGAATGTTTAAGGGAAGCGCTGCCAAATATCAGCGGAAACGTGTCGTCTACCGTGATTGCTTACAACACTGGTCACAACATTGCTTTTGTTTGCTGATTGAGCTGTTCTGGAAAACGGGAGATTCGAGAAACTGGCATTCACTGAAACTACATTCGAGGAAATGTAGCAAAGCCTCCTGATTTACGTTGAAAATAGTTGCTATATGCAAAAGATGATTCTTGAATAAATTCCTAAAGAAATACTCGGAGTACTTCAAGTAGGAAATAATGGTATTGTTACACAAGGGGAGCATAAGAGTAATTTAAGAATCGAAAGGAATTTTCCGAAGCACTCATTGTGACCCTTTCAAAGTCTGAAGATATTTTTGGATGGAATTCCTCAAGAATGCCTAGAAAGATTGTTGAAAATAACTGTAAATAACTGTAAATAACTGAAAAAATTCGAAAATCGTCATATCATGTTTTATGATAGTTTTTACATAGAAAATTTGAATGTAACATAAATATTATTCATTACTTGTATTGTTTAATCTATTTAGACTCAGTTTTTCGCTTGAGATATGATTTTTATCTGTTACTTTCACCTTACCAGAGATGAATTGGAAGCATACCTTCAAATTTTATCATGCAGACGTCGAGTTCACGAGTTCACGAGTGAGACGTCGACAATATCGTTGTGATGGAAGCTTCTATAACATCAACGATGGCGTGGGATTCTTCACTGGCCTTGTCTCCAGCATACGCCCGTATCAAATGATAGAATTGGTTCATACCTGGGTAATTGGAGACTTAAACATATTTTCGAAAAAACGGCTCATTTTGGAGAGCTTTGATTGAACGTTCATATAAGTGTGATAAGCGGCTCTGTTTTGCTCAAAACCTATGAGCTAGTATTGATATTAGTTATCTCTAACCGTAGGAACAAATTTTATCCTCAAAAATCTGTTATAGGCCTCTGTATTTATTTTTTATTCAACCTTAACAAAACATAAAGGCATATCATACCTATAAGACGCAAATGCCCTCAAAGCTATGACCCTGGCAAAATATTTTATTGTGATCATGAAAAACACGTTCTTCAAGAACACCTCTATCCTCTGATACCAAACAAACTAAAATTTTCAACAATAAAGTGTGATTTTTGAAGGTGGAAAGTACGACAATCAAACGCTGTTTCTAGCTTTGGGCGGGCAAAACATTTGAACTTATTTGCTTTAGTACATTATTTAGGACAGTAAGAAAAATATGACAAAAATTGCCCTGGATAGCGAAGTTGTGTCAGAATATACTACAATAATCAGAAATCACATTCACTATCGAAAACAATGAAAATAACGCTTGTGGATGCTATGTTCACGTTCAAACAATTTTCGCATATTTTTTATGGGCCATACTGTATTTTGAAGAAAACGTCCGATTTCTTATGAGAAAACCTTGTCGAACATTTAAATATTCCTAAAATAATTGTAGAATTCCTGAAATAATCCCCTGGAGGAATTCTTATAAAAGAATTTGAATGAATCATTAGGGTAATTACTGCAGTAAACTTTACAGGTGTTCATGGATAGTTTCTTCATCCTTCATTCATGAATTGGTGAGATTATTGGAAGAACCCCTGAAGAAATTGCCGGAGGCATTCTTAGGGAAATCACCTCGGTGCTAGGTGAATCTTTTTTTTTTTTTTTTTTTTTTTTTTAAATCTTTATTAGAGTGTATTTTAACGCACGAGGGCTAGTTCTACACTTTGCTAGGTGAATCGACCACGCCACCGCTTCGGCTATCCGAACGCTCGATTTTGAACCATCCAGCGTTATACGTATCAGCCTTATAAGTTTCGTCCGAAAACCATGTTCAGACATTCAAGCATGGGAAAATTGACTCACTCACTCGAACGCTACCGATAAAAAATAGCTGAGTATCTGCTGCCACCGAATTTTCAGTGCAGCCGAACGCTACTAAGGTGAGCGCAATCCCGATGAATCGCAAACGATTGAGATAAACCGAAAATCAAAAGAGCGGAGAGAGAACCAATTCGCTTTTAAATGGGAGACACGAAAGAACGCGTTCACCATTCAATCACTGAATGCTTTCTGCGCAATGTACGGATTTCGCGTTCACTGAATCATTTCGCCGGGTGTATTCCCTGTCAGTTAACGCTCATCAGCTCTGAAATACAAATGCGACTCGTGTGGAATCGACCTTTTGTCTTTCGACCTTTTGCCCATCAATCAAATACAACAGTGGTTATCTTAAACATTTAGCTTTAATTTCTTCAAGAATCAATCCTGTGACTACCCTAGATTATTTTTTCTCAGAACTACTCCAAATATAGAAACAGGATTTCTTTCAACGATACATTAGAAAATATTTCAGAGATTTTTTCAGGACTTCGTCCAACTCTTCTTTTGGATTTTATGTGTACAATAATTTATCTATTCATGTCTTCAAGACAACACTTTCAAAATTAAATCCACAGTATCCAAAGTAAATTTCTTCAGATAATTTATTCAATTCCATAAATTTCTACGAGGGACATTCTTAGAGAAAATCCTAATAAATCGTTGGAGGACTTCTTGAATTAATTTTTAAAGTTAAAAAAAAACAAAATCCTAAAGAAAATCTTATATAGATTTTTCAAGAATTCTTGAGATAATTTGTGTAGAAATCCATTGATGAAATTTTGGAGAAATCTTCTTAAGGACTGTTCATTTTATAAAGTGGACACTTTGTTTATGCTATATCTTTTTTATTTATTGATAAAATCGTAATCGGTTTTCTGTGTATCGTTGACCTATTATTCTAAAATGCTATGAAAATATAAAATCTTTGAAAATGCTTTTGGTTGAAGAGCTAAATAGTTTTTCAAAAAACTCTTAAAAAAAGCTGTCCGTCAAAGTTTAACATTATTTTTCGCAAAACAAAAATCCTTATTTTTATGAACAAATTGTATGTTTGTATCCTTTACTATTCTACTAAAGGCTTTAAAAATATCAATTATATTCCACCATTCTATGACACTAGGTAACTTTAGTGATTTACCCATTTATGGCCAAATTTGCTGATACACCATCCTTTCACTCCCAGCAAAAGAGAAAAGTAAAAAGCGTGTTCAAAACTAGTTTGGATTACTAAAGAAACTATATTAGTATAAACGAAAGCTAAATCGTGAGATTAAACTACAGTCTTAAGTATAAATTTTACTGTTTATGGTAGTTTTACTAAAAAGTCTCATACTTTTAAAATCATGTACGCATATTTATCGATCTACAGCAAATTGTAAACAGTTTTCTCCGAATTTTTCAATTGATAATCTCAGAATAACATATTATGAAAAAAATATGTGGAAAATAAAATCGATTTTATTACAGCAGTGTTGCCAATTTTGATGATTGTCAATGTACTTTGATAGGTCTTCTAAGAATAAAACAATTGTCTTTCTGTTGTGCTTTGAATGTGACGTGGGGACTTACTAAGTAACTCTATGATGGCGTAACTTATTTTTCATATTAATACTATATTAGGACTTCCGTCAGGACGTACTTTTACACAAGAAATTCTACTCATATCAATTCCCATCAAATTTAAAAAAAATTTCTTTAAAAATATACGGGAAAATTGATGTTATTATATCTGTAAAATTGTTGCTCCAAAAATAACTTGATTTTTTTCCATCAGGCTTCTGATTGATGATGCTTTCGAAGAACAAGCCATTTTTGAAAATAGAAAATATAAATTATCGAATTTTCCAGCCAATTTTTTACAATCATTGATTTTGATAACCTCAAAAAATCGACCGATC
Organism: Aedes aegypti; assembly: GCF_002204515.2. NCBI lineage: Eukaryota > Metazoa > Arthropoda > Insecta > Diptera > Culicidae > Aedes > Aedes aegypti. Next base: position 59,236,070 of record NC_035107.1, on the reverse strand, counting down.
TAATCGTTGTTCCATATTCGTGTGAAATTTAATTATTTTGGAGAATTTTTATTATCACAACATTGTACAATACTAGTCGAACGATGTGCAAAAAACCGATTGAAATTTCATTGATTAATAAGAAAGATACAGCATGCACAAAGTGTCCACTTTATAAAATGAACAGTCCCTAAGTAAAAGAGCTACTGAAAAAATTACTAGTTTGTAGAGGACTTCCTGGAAAAAAATCTGAAGTATCTTTAATATCTTTAATAGGTTTTTTTTTTTTTAGGTTTTGCTGGCGCTACGTCCTTCAAGACATGACCTGCGCCACAATGTTACGCCAACTAACTCGGTCCATGGCTGCTAACCTCCAATTCCTCGATCGCCCCACACTTCCAAGATCCTGCTCCACTTGGTCAAACCACCTAGCTCGTTGCGCTCCCCTTCGTCTTGTACCGGCCGGATTTGAGTTGAACACCATTTTTGCGGGATTGTTGTCCGGCATTCTCACAACGTGTCCCGCCCATCGTACCCTTCCAGCTTTGGCGACTTTCGTGATACTGGGTTCACCGTAGAGTTGCGCAAGCTCGTGGTTCATTCTTCTCCTCCATACGCCGTTCTCACATACTCCGCCGAAGATCGTCCTAAGCACACGTCGTTCAAAAACTCCTAGCGCTTGCAGGTCCTCTTCAAGCATTGTCCACGTCTCATGCCCGTAGAGGACTACCGGTCTTATTAGCGTCTTGTACATGGTACACTTAGTACGGAAGTGAAGTTTACCAGACCGCAAGGTCTTGTGGAGTCCATAGTAAGCACGACTTCCGGCGATGATACGTCTTCGAATTTCTCTGCTGCAGTTGTTATCCGACGTTATCAATGATCCGAGATAGACGAATTCGTCCACCACCTCGAACTCATCCCCGTCGATCGTCACGCGTCTGCCTATGCGAGCTCTATCGCGCTCGGTTCCTCCAGCCAGCAGATATTTCGTCTTCGACGTATTTACCTTCAATCCAACCCGATCTGCTTCACGTTTCAGCCTGGTATACTGTTCAGCAACCACCTGGAACGTTCTTCCGACAATGTCCACGTCGTCAGCGAAACAAATGAACTGGCTGGATTTATTGAAGATCGTGCCCCGCATGTTGAAGCCCGCCCGTTTCATAACACCTTCTAGCGCAATATTGAACAGGAGGCAGGAAAGACCATCGCCTTGTCGAAGTCCTTTGCGTGTTTCAAACGGGTCCGATAAAGCACCCGATATCTTCACACAGCACTGTACACTATCCATCGTTGCTTTGATCAGTCTAGTCAGTTTCCCGGGAAAACCGTTCTCGTCCATAATCTTCCATAGCTCTTCGCGGTCGATGGTATCATAGGCCGCTTTGAAATCGATGAATAGGTGATGCGTAGGGACTTGATATTCGCGACACTTTTGAAGGATCTGCCGCAACATGAAGATTTGGTCTGTCGTCGATCGCCCGTCCACAAATCCGGCTTGATAACTTCCAACAAATCTGCTTGCCAGTGGCGATAGACGGCGGAAGATGATCTGGGAAAGCACTTTATAGGCTGCATTAAGAATGGTGATCGCTCGATAGTTCTCACATTCTAACTTGTCACCCTTTTTGTATATTGGGTATATTATTCCCTCCTTCCACTCCTCCGGTAGCTGTTCTGTATCCCAGATCCTGGCTATCAATAGGTGCAGACAAGTGGCCAACCTGTCCGGGCCCATTTTAATAAGTTCCGCTCCAATACCATCCTTTCCAGCTGCTTTGTTGTTCTTGAGCTGTTTGATAGCATCCTTAACTTCACCTATTGTGGGAGTTGGCACGTCTCCCTCATCCGCCGTACTGATGAAGCCATTCCTCCTGCTATCTTGATCTTCCTCCTCTGCGCCGTTTAGGTGTTCATCGTAGTGCTGCTTCCACCTTTCAATCACCTCACGTTCGTCCGTCAAGATACCACCATCCTTATCCCGGCACATTTCGGCTCGCGGCACAAAGCCTTTGCGGGATGCATTTAGTTTCTTGTAGAACTTACGTGTTTCTTGAGAACGATACAACTGCTCCATCTCTTCGCACTCCAACTCTTCCAGGCGGCGCTTTTTATCCCGGAATAGATGGGTTTGCTGTCTTCGCTTCTGTTTGTATCGTTCCACGTTTTGACGGGTGCCTTGCTGCAGCATCATCGCCCGCGCTGCATTCTTCTCGTCCAAAACCGTCTGACACTCCTCGTCGAACCAACCGTTCCGTCGATTTGCTTCCACGAACCCAATGGCACCTTCCGCTGCGTTGTTTATGGCTGCTTTGAGACTACTCCAGCAGTCCTCAAGAGGGGCTTCGGTGAGCTCTCCCTCTTCCGGCAACGCTGCCTCAAGGCTTTGCGCGTATTCAGTTGCGACTTCGGGTTGCTTGAGTCGCTCCAGATTGTACCGGGGCGGGCGTCGGTACCGAATGTTGTTCACAACGGAAAGTCGTTGGCGCACTTTAACCGTCACAAGGTAGTGGTCCGAATCGATGTTTACGCCGCGATAGGTTCTAACGTCGATAATGTCCGAGAAGTGCCTTCCATCAATCAAAACGTGGTCGATTTGCGATTCAGTCTGTTGGGGTGATCTCCAGGTGTACCGATACGGGAGGCTGTGCTGGAAGTAGGTACTACGTATGGCCATGTTTTTGGAGGCGGCGAAATCAATCAGTCTAAGGCCGTTTTCGTTCGTAAGCTGGTGAGCGCTGAACTTCCCTATAATCGGTCTAAATTCCTCCTCCTGGCCAACCTGAGCGTTGAGATCTCCGATAACGATTTTTACATCATGGCTTGGGCAGCCGTCGTATTCACGTTCCAGCTGCGCGTAGAAAGCGTCCTTATCGTCATCGTCACTTGCTAGGTGAGGGCTGTGCACGTTGATTATGCTGATATTGAAGAAACGGCCTTTGATCCTCAACTTGCACATTCTGTTGTCGATTGGCCACCACCCAATCACGCGCCTCTGCATTTCGCCCATCACGATAAAAGCTGTGCCCAGCTCATGTCTATTGCCGCAGCTCTGGTAGATGGTATAACCATCCCTATACGTATGTACCGTCGACCCTTTCCAGCAAACCTCCTGCAGCGCTACGATGTCGAACTTGCGGACCCTCAATAATTCGGAAAGAATGCGGGTACTTCCCAAGAAATTGAGAGACTTACAGTTCCATGATCCGAGTTTCCAATCGTTAGTCCGTTTTCGATGCCTGGGTCTATGCCGATTGTTCCGGTACGAATTTACATTGTATGCTTCCTGTACTGATGGTTTTTACGGCTGGCTTGTGAGGCCTGCACCAACCCCCTGTCTCGCCGGAGGATCATCGTGCACAGCACTGTTTAGAGTCCCACGCTGACACTAGGACGATGATCAGCCGCTCCTAACATGGAAAACAGACGCTGTTTTGAGCCGCCCCTGACATGGAGAACAGACGCTCTGATAAGCTACACCCTCAGAAGAGAGGAGCCCCCCTTCCCTGTCAGCATACGACCAAGGTTCCACCAGGGTTGGTTACCCGATCTTCCCTACGGTTACTCGTATCCCAGGCGGCACCACGGGGAGGTAGGGATAGGAGTTACTGGACAAGAGGCTAAGGACCACAAATGGGGTCTATTTTAAACCTGCAGGTACGCGAAGTACCAATGGTACGCATTGTCCAGTCATTTACCACCCTAATATCTTTAATACAATCTGGAATTTTCGAAAAAAAAATGTAGAAATCTTTGGATATAATTTTAGAGGATTCTTTCAAATTAGAATAGCTACTGAGAAAATAACTGTCGGTAGATTCTAGAGAAATCTGCAGTGAAGTTTGTATGAGAACTTCAGTAAGAATATTGGTGTGATCTATGAGTAAATCTTGGTGTAGTTTGTAGTTAGTATTTAATATATCGTTGTAAAACTTCTTAAGTAATCCTTAGATGTATTCCCCAAACAAAAATGGATGAAATTTATAAATACATCTTGTAGTTTTGGATTTTGATCGATTCCTGAAACAATCCCTAAAGAAATCCTATTAGGGTTTTCGAAGGAATTCAAGAGGAAATATGCGAAGCAATCTATTGCTATTGAATGGAAAACCTGAAAACAAATCTTGAGGAAATTTCAAATGGAATTCAGAGTCATTTTTGGGGAGTTGCTGCAGAAATCCGGGAATTATTTGTGGGAGAATTGTTGGTGGAATCCTGAAAAAAAATTGAACTTGTTATTTGTCGTGTCAACAACTATCAAAGAAAAAAAAATATTGGTCAGTAGGATCTCAACTAATTGATTTTTCTAACTTTTTCCGTTCTGGAATATTCTAGATCGTTGCAGGGGCATTACTCAGAAATTCTTGAATGAATTTTAAAGGTCGCTCGACCCATTCATACTGACAGAAATACTGGCTACGCCCATGGCTTTTAGTATCCTTTGGAATATGGAATGCTTAGACACAATCTTACTTATGATGATATATTGGAATCTTTGCCAATTTCTCAGCATCCAAGAATCACTATTCAGATTCTTGAATGAGCAGCATTCCGGAGTTGATCTGATGATCAAGTTTTAGAATTTCAGTCTCTGTCTAGTTCGTACATAAGGTATCGTCCATGGTTACACATGGTTGCACTCCATCACGTCAGGATGCAGGTAAATTAGGAAAAGAAAGAGGGATTGACTACTTTTTTCTTTCGCGTACTGCAGATCGTAAAATCCGCTGCATCTAGGTATCGATGGTAAGTGGTTCATTACATAGATATGCGCTGGTTAGCGGGTTGTTAACTTATCATGGGTAAGGAAAAGCAGACTACAAAGATTTAGTTAAATAACAAAGGAAATGAGTTTTTACTTCTTCGTAAAAAATGGAATAGTATGTGACTCGCAATGAATTGAGGAAAAGAATACCAAACAGAAAAAAAATCTATCTGAAAATAAAAAAGCCGTGTCGCTCAGAAAAAACGGGAATCTAATATCCGTAAATTGATTGCTTCATTTCCCAACGCAAAACAGCAGATGCAGTAGCCTGATAAACTCGATGTTTATTACAAACAACCATTCGTGTCTCATGTCACGCAGTTTAATAAAAATAGAAAAGCCTCCATCGATAAACCAACCGCTTGCATTCACGCTTGCATCGCATTGTCACATGCCACCAAAGCGCTAATTCCCACTGCCTTTCCAGTGGCTAAGCTGCTGCACCGTGTCCCGCCCGTGTTGTGGACGACACCATTTTCGATGCATGACTGCGTGCGATACCGGAATACCGCCGCACTATGGGCGATTAGGTGGCCAGAAGTCTAAAAAAGACGTGCTTTGATAGGCTTTTTTTTGTTTAAAATTCCATAGTAAATACTTATAATTCGATATTTCTGAAATATCAAAGCAAGATCTATTGTAGTTTGGTTTATGCAGGATGTATGATTTCGAATTTTGAAGAAAAAATAAGTTTTGACCGCCAGAATGTATAGGAACTGCCCATAGTGGAGAATCACAATAAGCGAAGATGGAAGACTAGATATAGGACAGCAGAAGCGGCTTTACCGGTCGGTGGTCGCGTGTTTCCAATGGTCAAAGCAAACCTGTTCCGCGGGACTCTTACTTGTACTAGGACAAGTTCCCAAGCACCTACTTGGATGTACTAGCTAGCTGGAGAAATGCGTTGTACGAGAACCCATCGTGACCAGCTCGTCGGTAAACCAACTCCTGTTCTGGAACGTGAGAGTGGAATTGCCCATCGATGCATGGCCTACTCTGATGTATTTGAAAACTGCGTTTGTTCGAATACTTCGAACAAAAATCGATCGTGAAAAATTGAGGTTAGAGAAATGTTTTTGAAATTGAAGCAAGAATTGAGCGTCAAATTAACCTCAGAACAGAGACAGAGGGTTAAAATAGCGTTTGTTCGTATTTCAATTCGGGAAGTTTTCCAACAGATGTTGCGAAGGTGTTAACTCGTTTCCCCAACTTGACCCAAATTGCGATCCGATCCGAATTGCGGCCATTAAGCCGTATTCCGCCCCCATCCATTCCGTTCCAAGGTTAACCTGCAATTAAAAACATTGTTAAATTTAGAACAAAAAGTCCGTCCCATGATGTAACTCAATTTGCTCCATCCGTCCGGGTCATCTTCGTCATCCACCGTAATCATCATCTGGTGCGAAGCAGAAGAATGTGGCACTGATGTGATTGTGTCCCGATCGGACGGAAGGAACAAGATTGTAACAGAATGTGTTTTACTGATGATTTTTTTTTGTATCAAAAGTTGTTGTACAGTTGCCTCTCCACATCTTGATATCGAAGGAACCATCGAGATAGGGAGAGATCGAGACACAGAATACATTTTTAATACATGAATACTAGATTGAAATCACTCCGTTTCTAGGTAAGTTAAAAACAAACAGACGTCATTTCGTCTTTGCAAATTGTTTTGAATCCCTAGAATCTAGTCTAGTAACCTTTGATAATGGGCATATCAACATACGGAGGAGAAATCGGGAATGAAAATCACATCGAGAAGGGGAGATATCGAGATAAGAAGGATATCGAGATTATGGAGAGTGAAAATGTATGCAGATTGAAGGGACCGGAAAAATCATTGACATAGGCAGAGATATCGAGATGTAGAATATCGAGATGTGAAGAGTCGACTATAGAACAAATATTCTAACAATTTTTTCTCCAAATAAAACAAAAATTTAACAAATCCAGGGATTGGATTCTGAGAAAATTGAAAGAATCGCTATCTGTAACAATCATGATCCGCAACACATCATGGTAGTCTGTTTATCATCTTCTGCTACAGCTCTGATTATATCGGAGGAATAACAACAGTGCATGGTAAAACCCGGGATTGTTCAACATGCCAGTAGTGTAAAACACCTATCCCCAATGGTAAATAAGCGAGAAAAATGGGTTTCTTTATCGCTCTCTCTCTCTTTGAAGCTCTCCTTCGCTGCTGCTGTTTATGAAGCTCGTTACATCTCGCGAAACACTGCCGATCATGTACCAATACAGATGCTATGTTTTTCTTCGCTTGATCTGATCGTGCTGCGGAGTCAATTGAGAACGAATTCTGCAATGCCTTGACAAATTCTATGATAATTATTACAAAAATATTATAGAATGTGTTTCAGGGATGTGACAAAATAGCAAAACATATTGTAAGTTATGTAAGTTCTGTTACTTTAAGCTGCTGTTGACAGAAACGTGTTCTAATATTGTTATGGTATTCTGGTCGGGTATTGCGACTTTGAGAGCAGAAAAAGAGAAAAAAAAGTTGAAGTCTACAGGGGCGGATGTATGCCGTTAATGGTACCGGCTGTGACTGTGACGACGGCTAGATAGAAGCAAATCAATCAGAAAACTCTTTCGCATCACATCCGGTCCCCCCAGAGTTGCAGTTGGAAAAATAGCGACGGAAACTGGGTGGCGCTTCACTTCTCTTTTGGAGCACTCACAGATACTCACTCATACAAGAAGTCGAGAGGTTAGGGATTTATTTTTGTTCTCTGCACTTAACGTATCATGTGAAGTTTTATAATGGTAGTATAACTGCCTTAAAAATAAGTCAATAAAACCGCTATAAAACCAAATTTGTTACTAGGATTTTTGAAAGTTAAATTTTCATCTAGCATGAGCCATAGATATTTAACTTCATCTGACCAATTTATTAGAACCCCTCTCAACGTGACAGCATGTCTACATGAAGGTTTCAAATAAAGAGCTTTTGGTTTATGTGGGAATATTATTAGTTTAGTTTTGGAAGCATTAGGAGAAAAAGTATCCAAACTTTTTTGCAATCGACTACAGATAACACGTAGACTTCGTCCTTCGGCGGAGAGGCCTGTTTCATCCGCAAATAAGGATTTTTGACATCCCTGAGGTAACCCAGGTAAGTCAGATGTGAAAATATTGTATAATATTGGCCTCAAAATGCTGCCTTGCGGAGCACCAGCTCTTACAGGAAGCCTTTCAGACTTGAAATTCTGATAATTAACCGGAAGTGTACGATTCGACAGATACATTTGGATGATTCTAACAAATTGAAGTTTTTTTTTTGTTTTGAGACAAACCTTCATGCCAAACATTGTCGAATACTAGAAGAGCAAGACCATTGTAGTGTAGTTTTCAATTTGTTGGAACGAATAAAATTTTATTAAACGTAAAAGTTGATGAGTAATCGTATGTCCTTGTCGGAATCCGAATTGTTTATTGTCAGAAATTGAAATTTCGATGATGTGGACCTTTTCAAAAAGTTTACTAATGGAGAACAGCAAACTGATTGGGCAATAGCCAGGATTCTACAGGATTTTTAAAATTCCGATTTTAAAATTTGTACAATTTGTAAAAGTCACTAATGACAATTTTTTTGACTTATTGTGGGTCAATTTCCGCATGTCATTTTGAAGCAAATTAACTTACTGCCAAATAAGTAGACAAATAGGCAGCTACGAACACATGTTTACCATGCTATGTTCTAACCAAAACACCAAAAGATTCAAAAACTTTGAAACCAATAACGAAAATGATGAATGAATGATGATAACAACTCCTTCAGATGCTCCATCTAATCGATCATTACGATAAACAAAAAAGTTTGGATCTATTTCATTGGTGTAGCTAGGATTTTTTTTCTGGAGGGGGCCTAACAAATTTTTGTTTTACATAATGTCGATCATAATTTTGTAGATGGCATAGGTTTGTATTGATTTTATTTGTTTGTGATTTTGTCTCATACAGCTGCACATCAGCAATATTTGTGAATTCCTCTTTTCACTTCGAAAAAAAAAAATATTGTTTTTTGTCTAATCCAGTAAAAAAACTCATTCAAGGATGCTTCCAAAGAATTCACGATGAAAATCCCTTTCGATTCGTCTACGAACTTTTGAGGTACCTATTCCAACATGTGCTTTCTTTATTAACTGTTTCCGTATTTTTTCAGTGCTTAACATAAACTCATTTACCAGCGTTTACTGAGTATTGTTTTTGCATCTTTTCTTTTGAGGTTCTTCCTAAAGTTTCTCTGCAGCATCCTTTAGCACTTTTTCAGAAAGTCTCTCGGAACTTCTTCAAGAATTTCTTTGAACAATCGTTGCACAAATTATCCAGGACTTCGGGTAAAAAACATGAAATGATTCTTCCAGGTGGTTTTTCACAAGTTTGTTATAAGCAATTGAAAAGGATTCAATAGTGAACATGTTCTTAGCGATTTCTCAGAGATGTTCTCCGTAGTCCCATTTGAATTTTTTCACAGAAATTTATTTGAATTTCTCTAAAAAAACAATTGGATGTTGCTCCCTTCATTACTTTAAAACTCTTTTGAAAATAGTACTTTAAAATTTCTTGAAAAAATGATTAAAAAAAAATTAAAACATCAATTATTTCTGCTATGTTTATTACAGAATACTTCCAACTGTTCCTTCAAAAATTCTTCCACTAAAATACTCAATATAGGGAATATAGCAATTTTTTCAAGCATTTATTCAGAGAATTACATTATTGTTTGTCCTAGGATGAAGACCATAGATTCATCCAAATATTTTCAAAAGTTTTTTTTCTTCAAAAACACCTGTGTACCGTTTTGACTCATATTCCGAACACTTAAGGCCAGCAGTGATTTCAAATGCATCTGATTGGCATAAATTAGTTGAAATTTGTAAAAATTTTTATTTTTTCGCAAAGCCTAACTGTTAGCTAGTTGGTGTACCGATATGGAACAACATTTTGATTCAAATGCCGAACACTGTGTTGATTCTGTCTCATATTCCGAACACCTTGATTCAAATTCCGAACAGCACGAATAAATCGTTTTCAAATGAATAATTTCGCAAATAAATTAATCTGAGCTGTTTCTACTGGTCTCAAACTAGAGAATCATTACTACTCCCACGGTATAAATTATGTTGGAGACGTTATAATTGAATTGCAATTGACTGCCATTTCCTTGTTATTTGGTGACACATTTCAACGAAACATTTCAACCAAACGGCCATACAAAAAGCAAGTGTTCGGAATATGAGTCTGTTCGGAATTTGAGACAAAACGGTATTTTTAAAGAAATGTCATACTTTCAGGTTCTAGAGAATAAAAGAATCAAAAGCTACTCCTCAATATTTTTTCAGTAATTTCTTTGTAAATTACTCTACGGATCACTCCATATCCATTTCCAATTTAAATTAGATTTCTAGCGAAACGCATATTTACTAATTTCCTGTAGGAAAATTCAAGAACTCTCTGTAGTATTTCGGATACTTTTTGAGAAAATTCCTGAGTACATATATATCTCACAGAAAGCGTAAGTAGCTATTTAGGCTTTTTCGTACTCTTTCTTCGCCTTTTCTGAAAGACAATCATTGGCGTTAAAACGGATGGAAATTTTACTGACGATATTTGTTCTCAACAACTTTGGAAATGTTTATCATGAACTCAAAAGTTTTATTATACTATGGCGAACAGATTGATGTAGATACAAATTTTTACCTTCTTACAGAAACCCCTAACAAACTTTTTTGAAATGACTTTTTTGTTTATTGTGGTGAAACTGAAAAGTTGAATGCGATGGAAAAAGAAATTATTTGCTTTGTAAATTTGTTGAGGAATTCCTTATTAATTTTCAGCCGTACGTATGAGAATTATGCGATTTTTAGAAACTTCTACAATTTACGTGTATTCAGTTGTAGTTGGTTTATGCAATTCCAGGGTGGAATTCATAGAGGCTTTCTGTCAGAATCCTGGGGAGTCCAGAAGTTAGGATATAATTCTGAAAGATATCTAGAGTAATTTCTAAAAAGTACAATCAGGTCTCCTATTGAATTTTTCGTTTCGGATCCTATGGAATTTTTGTTTTTCGGATAGTTCCATGTTCACTAGCGCTGCCTAGTGGCAAAATTTCGAAACTTTCAGCTCAAATAATGTTAGCCCTTGTGTTACTGAACAACTTTGCCCAAGACACCATCATTCTAAGTGGTCAGGCTACTGAGCTATCCGAAAAACAAAAATTCCATGCTGACAAGCGCCGCCAAGTGTTAAAAATTCGAAACTTTTGGCTCAGATAATGTTAGCCCTTGTTTTACTGAACAACTTTGCGAAAGACGCCATCTCTCTAAGCGGTCAGGCTAATGAGCTATGCGCAAAACAAATGTTCCAAGCCCGCTAGCGCCACCTGGTGGCGTAATTCCGTATCAGAATAACCACCGCATATCAGCCCTTGAGCTACTGAACAACTCTTCCGAAGACACCAACCTTCCAAATCATTAGAATGTAGAGAAATCATATGTTACAAAATTTTGCATTTTTATCCCCCATGAACCATAGTGTTAATCAGAAAAAGCGCCCCTACCGGCCAAGTTCTCAACTAGAAGGATGATTCTCAACTCCTAAAGGTAGATCGCACTTAGCACTGAAAATTTGCCGAAGACAGTACTGTGCTATCTCTTTTGGCATACGAGATACGACAACACCCCCAAAGTGATGAAATCCCATAAGCCCTGGGTCTCCTATAACGCTCTAGTGTGTCTTATAAAAGTGCGCGTTATAGGAATGCGTTTAAGGTGAAGTAGCCGTCATTGAAATTTGTACGTGACGTTGATGATTGTTGCCTAATCACGCCATAATTTCAAATTGAAGAAAACCTGTTGGTATTGCACTGATGCATCTCAAAAAGTATCACCACATTGTCTGCATGTCAGCGCATATAGTGATACTTCCCCCCTGTTCCTATGCCAATGATCTATTTTAAGATTGGATTCAGGTTTTAAATAAGTTTCAGTAATAACTGCTGTATGTATGTTATTCTGTTAGAATATTAAACAGCTCGTTCTATTTACCATTCAGGAATGTGTAGCTGATTTACTGAAAGAATTCCTAGAGTAATAACTAGGCGACAGACATTTTTGATTTTTTACGATGGAGGAATTCCTGAAAAATCCAAGAAAAATCTGTAAAAAAATCTAGCTAGTATAAATTGAATACATGGATGTGAAGAATCCCTAGACAAATTCCCGAAGACATCCATGGAAATCGCTTGTGAACATTATTGAAAGTATGTTTGAAGGAGTCCATGGATGAATCCTGAGTGCAGAATAAGTCTTGGTAGGATAGGATCCTCGAGCTCTGTCCCAATTTCAGAACCAAACACTCAAGTGTAGGCCGGAAACACATGTTTACACAGTTTTTAAATGGCTTTCGTTGATTTTAGTCCAAAAAACTTTTTTTTCCTGTTTTTTGGTTTTTTACCTCAAAATTTGGGTGTATTTTGTTTTCCGTGTCCATTCGAAATGTGAGATAGCAACAACCCCAGTGGTAAAATGTTGAACCCCTGTGTCGTTTTTGTCGGCTTAGTGGACGTCAAACTTGATCAAAAGTGTTAAGGTTCAAATTGTGATCCGTTTTTAAACTAAAGTTCAAATATGATATAACCGCAAGGAAAGTAGCCTTACTACACGTTTAATAAAAACAAGTTTTAAGCAAAAAATGATGGACCCTATTTTTGAAGCATTTTTTTTGGAGGAGTTCCTCGAGGAACGCATACCTAAAGCTAGAGATACTGATGAGTTCTTTCAGATATCTTTGAAAAGGGTAATCTAAAGCAGTCCATGAATATTCGTTATGCCTTTTGTAAAATTTTGGTTGATATCAATGATGGGATTTCTTCAGAAATAGCTATAGGAATCCTGAATACAATTACACAGCGTAACATAAATTGACATTTTTGCGTGTCTCAAGGATTAAATTATGTGTCTGTAGTAGATTTGGGGTCGCTGAATCTGATGCGGTTCTCAGAAATGTCCCTGCACGTCAAAATTTTTAGCTACAGGTCGCCAAAGTTGAATACGACACTGATTTTATTGATGTTTAAATGAAATTTTAAGTATGATTTATCAAACATTTTTGTGATTTAATCCAGCAAGCATGCAAAATAGGACTTATGCTTTCATTTCAGATATAATTTGGTTGATATTTCTCGATGAAATTTAGATTAAATCGATTCTTTTAACTTACTTGTAATCTTCATACAATACTTTTCTAAATCACCGAAAAATATCTTTTGAGCATCGACAGTATTATGTACTTTGCTGATAAGTATTGTTATACACGTGAAGTTTGGATTTTGTGACAAATTAAGCAAATACATTTCTGTACAAGCTGGGAAACTTGCATGCAAGTTGGCTGATATAGCCAAATTTTACATTTTCAACGGCCAATATATCAAAAACTAGACGTGCTATGATGTTTTTGAAAATGGCAGTGGAATTAGCAACCCTTAAATAAGTAAAAAGCGGTTTTTGATGCTTGAGACAAAAACGTGTTCCGCTGTTCATAACACTGAATGAGCCTTTTGACGCAAATCTAAAGTAAAATTATTTGAAAAATAAAATTCGGAAGAATTTCAAAACGCTTAGAAAATTGTATTTGAAATTTCATGGAAAGATCACCAGAAATCCCTGAACGATTTTCTAGGAGAAATCTCTGGATGAATATTTAATCAGTTTTTGGTGAAATCCCTTAAGAAATTCTGATGAACCTGGAGGAAGTGAACGATAAATCTCTGCATTTGTGGATGAAGTCACTAGAAGAAACCATTGAGAACATACTGAGGAAATTCATAGGGGATTCAGTGGAGGATTTCCTTCCACATATGGTCGGTGTTCAGACAGACCGAACTAGACGATATTTAGGCCTTGTAAAGAAATGTTCGGGACTCCATCAATTTTGATATATTCGGTGCGGTTTTTATACAGATGTCTATTCAAAAAGATTAATTTCAATATTACAGCAAATAAGAAAACTGTTTTGTGACTCAGAATGCTTGGAGTGCGTTTTCCTTGAAGCAATAAAAAACACTTGGTCCAGTCTGTTTGAACATCGACCATTCTTCTTCTTCTTCTTGACATTAACGTCCTCACTGGGACAGAGCCTGCTTCTCAGCTTAGTGTTCCTATGAGCACTTTCACAGTTATTAACTGAGAGCTTTCTTTGCCAATGTTGCCATTTTTTGCATTCGTATATCGTGTGGCAGGTACGATGATACTCTAGCCCAGGGAAGTCAAGGAAATTTCCATTACGAAAAATTCCTGGACCGACCGGGAATCGAACCCAGACACCTTCAGCATGGCTTTGCTTTGTAGCCGCGGACTTAAACCACTCGGCTAAGGAACACCGTCCATATAGTCCTTAAAAAAATACAAGTGATTCGTGGAATGGTTCATGAAAAAATGCTTGGAAAAATGCATAAAGAAATTTCTGAAAATATTCTTAGATTTCATCGAATCCTTGACGAAAACCTTTTTTGGAGGAACCCTTGGAGAAATATCATATGAAATTTCTCGAGAAATCCTTAAGGGAATTTACAAAATCAAGACTGATGATAAGAATTTATATAAGAACTTTTTGAGGAATCTCTGGAGAAAACTAGTGAAAGAAACTTCGTTGAAACTTGCACTGAAATCCCAGGAATGGTTTGGAGAGAATTCTCAGAAGATAAATGTCTCTAATAATAACTAATGGACCACTTAGAGATATTTATGGAACAATTCTAGTTTCGTATTAACAGATTAGATTAGATTAGACTAGATTTCAGAGATAAAAGTTCTTAATAATAAAAAATATAAATAGAAAAAAATATTTTCATAACGAAAAATTCAAAAATAAAGTTTGAATTATCATGATGAATACTTTTTTCAAATTAAAAAAAATGATGTAAAAGCAATTTTATTCAGATTTTACAATTGACTATTCGAAAAAGAGTGATATTTTAGACGTAATTTTGAACTTAGCTTGAAATAAAAAAAAGTAACACTTTCCTCACCTGAATTTTATACAGTTACTACTTATCATGACATACGTTGTATTGACTAGTAGGCGCTGCAGTAGGCTGTGAGAAGATCCATGTAAAATTTCAGTTTATCATTGATCATTTTCTCAAGTTTCTCGGTAAATTTATACACTGATATTATTTTCCATAAACACTAACTACAACTTTGAGAAAATAAGGCAAGTCCGTCTGAAGTTAAAAGTTGGAAGATAAAAGCTAGAAGCACGAACTTTAAAGGTAAAAATTAGATGCAAGACACTAAAATCTAGAAGCTAGAAGCGAGAAGCTGAAGCTAAAAGTTTGAAGCTAGAATCTAGAATTTAGAAGCTAGAAACTGGAAGCTAGATGCTAAATCTAGAAATTAGAAGCTAGTAACTAGAATCTAGAAGCTAGAAGTGAGAAACTGAAGCTTGAAGTTTAAAGCTAGAAACTGGAAGCTAGTAGTTAGAAGCTAGAAACTAGCTGGAGGCTAGAAGTTGGGAGCTAGAAGCTGTAAGCTAGAAGCTGAAGCTGAAGCTAGAAGTTAGAAGCTAGAATCTAAAAGCTAGAAGTGAAAAGCTGAAGCTAGAAGTTAGAAGCTAGAAGCTAGGAGATAGAAGCTAGAATCTAGCAGCTAGAAACTGGAAGCTAGAAGCTGAATCTAGAAACTAGAAGCTAGCAACTAAAATCTAGAAGCTAGAAATGTTAAGCTAGAACTTAGAGGCTAGCAGCTGAAGCTAGAAACTAGAAGCTAGAAGCTGGAAGTTAGAAGCCAGAAGCTATAAGCTAGAAACTGTAAGATAGTAGCTGTAAGCTTGAAGCTAGAAGTTAGAAGCTAGAATCTAAAAGCTGAAGCAAGAAGTTAAAAGCTATAATCTAGAATCTAGAAGGTAGAAGTTAGAAGCTAGAAGCTGGAAGCTAGAATCTAGAAGCTAGTAGCTGGAAGCAAGAAGCTGAAGCTAGAAACTAGAATCAAGAAGATATATGTTAGAAGCCAGAAGCTTTAAGATAGAAACTGTAAGATAGTAGCAGGAAGCTAGAAGCTAGAATCTAAAAGCTGAGGCAAGAAGCTAGAAGTTAGAAGCTAGAAACTAGAATATAGAATCTAGAAGCTAGAAGTGAGAAGCTAATGCTAGAAGTTAGAAGCTAAAAGC
The DNA here is from genome assembly GCF_002204515.2 of Aedes aegypti. NCBI lineage: Eukaryota > Metazoa > Arthropoda > Insecta > Diptera > Culicidae > Aedes > Aedes aegypti. The sequence continues at coordinate 59,220,133 of NC_035107.1, read as the reverse complement.
TGAAGCTAGAAGCTAGAAACTAGAAGCTAGAAACCAGAATCTAGAAGTTGAAGCAAGAAGTAGGAAGCTAGAAGCTGTTTTCTCAGTTTTTTTTTTCATTTTCTTAACATATCCTTCTCGTCTTTGACTGATTTCTTGCTCTTCCTAAGTTCCCGCTTCATTATTGCCCAGTGCTGCTCCACCGGGCGCAGCTCCGGACAGTTTGGTGGATTCATGTCCTTCGGAACAAAATGGACAGAATTGCCCTCATACCACTGCAGGACACTTTTAGAATAGTGGCATGATGCCCCAAATCTGGCCAAAATAGCGGAGCTTCGTCGTGCTGCTGCAAGAACGGCAAAAGGCACTTCTCGAGGCACTCAGATTTGTAGATCTCGCCATTTACTGTGCCTTTTGTCACGAAAGGCTCACTCCTCAGTCCGCAAGAGCAGATGGCCTGCCAAATGAGATATTTGGAGGCGAACTTCGACATTTGCTTCTTCTTAAATTTGTCGTCCACATCGAACTTGCTCTTGCCGGTGAAAAACTCCAACTCCGGAGTTTTCTTAAAATCGGTCCATCACACAGCAGCCATATTTTGTCAGCATCTTCTCGTAGAGCGCCCGAGTTTTAGCCGTCGATTGTTGCCGCTCATCGCGGTTTGGGATGTTCTGTGACTTGTATGTATGTAGTTCAGTTCTCTTCTTTGCACTCTGGACGTAGCTCTGCGGCATACCGATCCTTTTAGCCAAATCACGGTTTGAGACGTTGGAATTTGCTTTAATCATCCGCTTCACCTTTCCCCACCGTCTTTTTGCTCTCAGGTCCCGGTTTTCTTCCAGCTTCTTTCCCGTGGTCCAACGTCAACCGCTCCTGGAACCGCTTCAACACTCTGGAGACGGTTGATTGGTGAATGTTCAACATTTTTCCGAACTGCCGGTGTGACAGGTCAGGAAATTCTTCGAAAGAATTTGTTCTCTCGACTCGCGTTGTTTCACCTCCATTTTTGTTGAATCGAAAAACACGACCTCGAGTTTGACAGCATGTAAACAATACACATCAATGAGAAAGTGTGCAAAATTTGGTTGCTTTTTACCCAATCGTAGAAAAGTTATGCCCTGTTGAATGTGTCGCAATAATTTCGTGTTCGCCCTTTAGAAGCCTCAAAACATTTTTTATCTGTATCAGAGATTCCAAAAATCTGTACCACACCGAACACTGCACTATGGTCCAGGAATCAGTTTTACGCGGAAAGATGCATTTTGAGCTTTAGAATGAAACATTAGACAAAAATGGTCTTCTACAAAGTTGTTTGTATTAGTTAAGCCCTTTGTTTGGTGTTATTGAAAATTAGGGTGGACCACATTTTCATATAAATTGTGTAACTAACTTTCTTATTTGTAGAAATTATATTATACATGCTTCAGCAAAGTTATAGACCATTCAATTTCAAGCAACTTTGCCAAAAAAATTTTTTTTGTATCTCTTAAATTGACCGATTTAGAGCTTTTTTCCTACGGTGACATAGGGTGGTCCGAACAAAACTGGTTTTCTGGCTCTAGAGTTTTCAATTCAAGTTTCTCATCGAAGTAGTCTATGAAACACTTTTAGATCTTTAAAAAATGCGTAATTTGGTGAGTGAAGAAACTCGCTATCTCCTTCCGTTTAGGAGTTATTATTGTTTTTCTTCCAAAAACATGCTTACTTTGATTGTGAATTTCTCTGATTGGGGCAATTATAAAAAATATCTTCTGACGGCGTTCAAAAGACAAAATACAATTGTATATTATATCAAAAAATTACAGATGTGTTATTTTTGTAACTCTAATTAAACGTCTTGAAAGTCAAACATTTTTTATCACAAAAACTTTAATAACTTTTGAACTAAAATAGATATTAACAATCTTTTTGCATGAAAATTTGCGTTTTGTTAAGTTCTAAAAGTCGTTCATAGACGACTTTGACGAGAAAATAATAATAAAAAAACTAGAGTTAAAAAACATATTTTTGTTGGACCACCCTGCGATGATTAGGAAAAAATGCTCTAGATTGGTCAAATTTTGAGCTACAGAAAAACTTTTTTTGGCAAAGTTGTTCAAAATTTCAAGTTCTACCGCTTTGCCTAAGAGCATATACCAGTATTTTTGCAAATAAAAAAGTTGATTATATGATATGTGTGATATTATGGACCACCCTATTTTCAAATGACACAGTATGAAAGCTTACATTTTTAGAAACAATTTTGTAGAAGATCATTTTTGTCTAAAATTTCATTTTCATGCTCAAAATGTAAAATAATAAAGAAATACATACCATGAAAATCTTCAAAATAGTTTTAGAGCCCTATCTTTCTTATTTCAGATTTCTCGTCAAAGCGGTCTATGAACGACTTTAAGAACTTTACAAAACGCAAATTTTCATGCAAAAATATTGATGATATCTATTTTAGTTCAAAAGTTATTAAAGTTTTTCTGCTTAAAAACCTTTGTTTTTCAAGGCATATTATTAGAGTTACAAAAATAACACATCTGTAATTTTTTGATATAATAAACAATTTTGTTTTGTCTTTCGAATGCCGTCAAAATATATTTTTTATGTTTGCCCCAATCAGAGATATTCACAATTAAAGTAGGCATGTTTTTGAGAGAAAAACAACAATAACTCCTAAACGAAAGGAGATAGCGAGTTTCTTCACTCACCAAATTACGCATTTTTTAAAGATCTAAAAGTGTTTCATAGACTACTTTGATGAGAAATTTGAATTGAAAACTCTAGAGCCAGAAATCCAGTTTTGTTCGGACCCACCCTATGTCACTGCAGGAAAAAAGCTCCAAATGGGTCAATTTAAGAGATACAAAAAAACTTTTTTTGGCAAAGTTGCTTGAAATTGAATGGTCTATAACTTTGCTGAAGCATGTATAATATAATTTCTACAAACAAGAAAGTTAGTTACACAATTTCTATGAAAATGTGGTCCACCCTAATTTTCAATAACACCAAACAAAGGGCTTAACTAATACAAACAACTTTGTAGAAGACTGTTTTTGTCTAATGTTTCATTCTAAAGCTCAAAATGCATCTTTCCGCGTAAAACTGATTCCTGGACCACTGTGCACTGTTGACTTGTTGAAAGAAATTCTTAAAATCCTAAAAATATCAAAACTCAAAATGGTTTTTAAATGAAGTAATTTCACTTTTTATATAATTGTTCTATATGATTCAATATATGGAGATAGTTTCTTTTAATAATAGTTTTGTGGAAATAATTTAATTCCAAAAATCTGTACTTATCTGTACTTCTTCGTAAAAATCTTTAACCTTTACCAAAAACTAAAAGATAACCTGTACCTTTCCAGATTAATCTGTACTTGTGGCAATACTGAATAGAAGATAAAAGATAGGAAGATAAGAAGATAGGAAGATAGGAAGATAGGTAGATATGAAGCTAGGGGAAGATTGGAAGATTGGAAGATTGGAAAATAGGAAGATAGGGAGATAGGAAGATAGAAAGATAGTAAGATAGAACGATAGAAAATAGGAAGATAGGAAATTAGGAAGATAGAAATTTATGAAGCTAGGGGAAGATTCGAAGATTGTAAGATAGGAAGATTGTAAGATAGGAAGATTGGAAGTAAGGAAGATAGGAAGAAAAGAATTAAGGAATATAGGAAGAAAAGAAGTAAGGAAGATAGAAAGAAAGGAAGGAAGGAAGATAGGATAGAAGATAATAAGATAGGAAGATAGGAAGATAGAACGATACCCAGTAAACACAAACTCGTATACGGTAGCGCATAAGAGTACAAAAGTGGAGGCGATATACGTACATGCGCCATAAGGCTACATGCAAAATGTATGTATATCGCCTCCACCTTTGTACTCTTATATCCTATCATATACGATCGTGTGTTTACTGGGTAGAAGATAGGATGATAGGAAGTTAGGAAAATAGGAAGCTAAGGGAAGGTTGGAAGATTGTAAGATAGCAAGATAGGATAGAAGATAGAAGGCTAGGGGAAGATTGGTAGGTTGAAAGATAGGAATATAGGACGACAGCAAGATAGAATGATAGAAGATAGGAAGATTGGAAGATTGGAAGATAGGAAGCTAGGAAATGATTGGAAGATTTTTAGATAGGAAGATAGGATAGAAGATAGGAAGCTAGGGGAACATTGGAAGATTGAAATATAGGAAGATAGGAAGATATGAAGATGAGATAATAGGGTGATGGGAAGATAGAAGAGAGAAGATAGAAGATTTAGAAAGAAAAAAAATAACTACTATTATACATATTGTTCAACAAAAAAAATGATGCACAGTGTCCTTGTGAGCTATCTTCATCGGATGATGGTGATGACGGTGAACAGGGAGAATGCAGCTATGTGAGAACTACGGGCGACTATCTGCTAAAAATAGTTGCACATTTTTTCTTCTTTCGCTGTCGACCGGTACTCTGCTCGATGTGTGCGAACCAGATGATGATCAGCAAACATACTGATGGAACAGCCGTTGCGTTCTGTCCTTAGGTACCTACATTCCCGTGCATAAGTTTAGGGTCACCCCCTAAATATCATACAGAAGTGTGGCCACATGTCTGATTGGAACTCTCTATGGCTTATTCGAAAGGCAATGAGCTAATCTTACGTCGTTCATTTTGAATGAAAACATGTTTTCAATTTTGTTCACCAAATTACCAAATACATTGTTCAAAAATTACACTAAGCCAGACATGGCTAATTTTATCAGCATTCAGTCGACCATAATTTTAAAATGCTGAAAAGATGAGTTAAATATTTTCAGTGTAGTTTTTCGAAATGTTGCAGCTTTAAGTTTAAACTTAATTAAAATAAATAAAATAAATATGTTAGTTAAGATTAATAACCATCATCGTTTTACAAATTTTCAAAACCATTTTTTTTGCTCAAAATTGAAGCAATGTTCAAAAAAATCTATCATTGCATTGAACTTACTATATGTAATGCAATGATAGATTTTCATGGAATTTTTTAAAAGTTTGAACGAAAAAACAGCTTTTCATTCTTGTTGATTGCTGATGATTGAAGTCTTGAGCCTTAAATGCTTACGAAGCAGGGTGACCTCATTACCTTTCCGTTTGGAGACAAAACGTCGAAAAACAAAACGTCAAATGCCAAAACTTCGAAAGGACAAAACGTTGAAGGGACAAAATGTCATAAAGACAAAACGTCGAAAGGAGAGAAAGAGAAAAAAAAAATCCTTCGAAATAATAAAGTTTGTCGACGTTTTGTCATTATCGACGTTTCGTCCTTTCGACGTTTGAGCATTTGACGTTTAATCTTTCGACCTTCTGTCTTTCGCCGCTTAGTCCCTAAACCATTTTCCGGGGACCGATCCCAAACTTCCGTACGGGTGTGTACATCTGAATTTCAAATGGGAACCAAAGATACGCGCTGACAGCTACGAGTTGATGTTATTTTTGCCAAAGTTGTCGCTTTCGTCGCCATCGCCGCCGCGGTGGTTTAACGATGGAGGTGTTTTACACCCATAACTGGTGTGTTTTGGGGGGCAAAAAAGACGGTAGACGCTGATGACGCACAGCATTTGTAATTTGGAGCGCAAAGTTTTGGGTAAGGCGCGGAAGCTCTGTGTTGATCCAACGGTGGTGCGAATCGGCTTTCCTTGGACGTCAAAGTAGGCCGAGAATCAGGCGATGGGATTTTTCAATACCTGACATTTGACAGCTGTTTTTTCGCTCAAATCATGCCTACTATGATTTGCATTTTTCTTCGGAAGACAATTTCAGTCAGTTTTCAAATAATCAGATCCTTTTTATATAGAGTGGAAATTCGATAACTGAAATTCTATTACAAATTCTGCAGTTTTGATTATTGCAACACATTTTCAATTATCTCATCGGTATTCGTTAAAATGCAACTCAACCGCTTTTCGATAACAAAAGGTGGAAACACAGTTTTGGAAACAGGAGAATTTCGCATGAAGCAAATCATGTTTGACCTTTGTTTGTCCTTTCGACCTTGCATCGGAAAACCCTATCGTCATTTGAAGTCTGAGATTTCGTGAATCTTCTGGTGCGTATGGCAGTTGTCACTGCGATAACAATACCTCTCTAAAAATGCAACAAAAATTTCGGAAATGAGTCGGTTGGCGCGAAAAAAGGTCGTAAAATGATCATTTTTTTTTCTGTCGAGATATATGCAGCACCTGTCCGAGTGGCAGGCGCGTGATCTGTCAACCGAACAGAGGGATGGAAATTTTGGGCTGTTAAATGCTTCTCTTCGGCAACAACTGGACGTCTATTAATCTCCGCAGATTTCAGAGGCTGTCAATGGATCGTTTTATGGAGACTTTTATGATCACTTTGTTGTATTTTTAAGTTCCTACGGATTTTAAATAAGTATTTTAAATTGTTTTTCTAATATCTGTTTTTTTTTTCTATTTTCAGGTATGTTAAAGCTTGTCCAATACTTTTTGAATCATCTGTGAGTATTAATAGTTTTTTACAAAAAAATACGAGTTTGATTATTGATTATGCTGAAATCATCAGAGTAGGTAGGTGAAATCAGGAACTGCTAATAATTCTAATAATTTAAACACTTTCCGTCAGGGCTCAGGAAAAGTGTGTAGTTTTGGAGAGAGAATTTTAGCTCGGTTGCCTGAAAGGGAACTTACTTGTGTATGTTAAATCTGAACGTTTTGTATCGACATGCGCTGCAAGTATTCAGATCTGCATCAGATTATTAGATTATTTACAGGCTCAAGCACCATCAGGCATAACAGAGCCGAACTCATTTAAATTTTTATTACAATCCTGTTCAATTCCTAATAACTGATGTTAGCTTTGAGCAACCGTAAAAAATCTTTCACTAAGATAGGTTACGCTTTTATTTGCAAGCTGAAAATAATTTGAGAAATAAATATTGAAATTAACTGCCTTGCATTCCACCTATTTCACTTTGAACTTATCACTAGTTTAAGTATTTAATTTTATGGGAATGTTGCTCTCCATCGAAGCCCCATACATTACGAATCTCAATCGAAGCAGAGCTCACACTTTGAAATACGACCTTCGCAAGTGACCCAATAATAGCGACAGTCAGTCAGCTTGCAGTCAGCCAGTGTGATGCATCCTCCGACCAGAATGCATTAAAATTCCACACATCGCACTCAGCCCTCGGCGCGGATTCGGCGTCGTAATTTCCCTACCTGACCCAATCGACAGACAATAATGCCTCTGTAGTGCACAAGTGCAACTGCATATGCAATCCGAACTGCAACTCAGCAAACGCGGCCTGGAAATGTAATGAAATTAAACTGCCATTCCGTCACCACCGTGAGCTATTTGTTGTTACCGTGGAATGGTATAAGTTTAAATAGGTTTTTGGGTGAAAATTTGATTGTTTTTTGTTTGATAACGATCAATTTTGAAGTACCTACAATTTTTCATATGTGTACGAATTACAATAGGATTCTAATGTCCTGCCCAAATTTCATCATTGGTTCTTCTTCTTTTGCCAGAAAAAAACCGTATTTCCTCATCTCCTACATTGTTGATAATGCCCTTATGTTAACCCTTCCTGTCTACACTACTGGAGAAATCATGTGGCCTTTCACCATTTTCGTGGTAGAGGTGGAAACAGCGTCAAGCGGTCGGAAGTTGACACCAAAAATATGAAGGTTTTTATAAAATTGTACCCACGAGTTTTCAACCTGATTACGCCTCTGGTATGATAAATATACATTTTTAATAAAGATAATGATACATTCTGTCTGTAACTACTATCATCAGCATTAAGATTGTAGTTTTAGTTGAATAAGAAAATATTTCAATTATATTCGACGTGTAAAAATTTGCACCTTTAAGGTGAAGATGAATCGAAGCCAAAGTTCAAATTTTCAAGAGCACGGATCTGGAGAACCAAACATCCGTTTGAGCTGAAAACCTAATCGATTGGTCACCACCAGCTAGTGACCAATCGATTAAGTTTTCAGCATAATCGGATGTTTGGTTCTCCAGATCCTTGCTCTTGAAAATCTGGAGTTTGGCTTCGATTCATCTTCACCTTAAGAACCCCTCCTGGCTACACCACTGGCCCATCACCCGAAAGGCTTTGGATTTTTCCATATTTTGACTTATAGAATCCAACAAAAATAGTCCGGTTGAAAACCATGGGGGCGTGATCGTGACCCTCCCTTGTCAGTTATAGTAGAACATGAATCCAGTCTCAAATCTCCTAGCGATAATCATTTGTATAAATTGGGGCCATTTATGTAATCGAAGCCCGAAATTTACATATAATGTTAAACGCCTAGAAGTATGCAATGGCCTATTTGTTCTAAGTCAGGCCTGCCCAACGTACGGTCCGCGAAGGGTTTGAAGATTCTTCTAATATTTGGCCCGTTGAATTAACTACCAACTTTATGTAAAAACATACTAAGACAGATATATTTTACTTTTGAATTAATTTCAAGATTATTTTTTACGATTTAAACATGGTTTATAATTCAGAATGAGTAAATTTAGAATTGTGAAAATATGTTAAAGTTTAGCAACTTCAGCACTTTTTTGATCGATTTGAAATTTATTTTGAGAATCGTTCGTTCAATTTTATTAGGACGTCCTTATTTTGTTCACTATTTGATAAACAAAATTGAAACTCTTTCCAGCCTGAATAAAAGTTGCTTCAAAAAGGCCCATAACAAGCTCACTGAATTATTTAAGAAATTTTGGCATGAATTTCAAACAAGCCTGAGAGCGATTTACACATAAACAGGTATTATGCAAATTCTTTAATAGGGTTCTCTTAAAATCAATGACAACATTTTCTTGGAAAACTTTAGCAGTAAAACTGTTAGAAAAATTCACTTCATCCTAGTTGGATTTCTTACATAATTTTGTGCAAGATTCTCATTAAATTCTGAACATCATTCTAAAAGTTCATAATGAACAGTTTTTGAATGAAGGTTTTTTTTTTTTTTTTTTTATCTGTGTTTACGAGATTTTTAGCCCTGGGCTAGTTCATCTCGGGACCAACGGCTTTACTTCCCTTCCGAAGGAAGTCGTCACTGAAATTTTTAGTGACTATCTCGGGGATGGGATTCGATCCCAGGTCCTCGGCGTGAGAGGCGTGTGTTCTAACCACTACACCAGGTCCGTCCCCACCTGAATGAAGGGTTCTCACAATTCGAATTGTGCAACTTAAATACAAATCACCTGCTTCAAGCTATTGGTACAGATAAATAGACTTCTTCAATTATACAGCGTAACAAAAATTATTTTTTTGCCTGTCTCAAGAATCAATCATGTGTCACGGTGCTCCCCTGACCGTTATTATCCGAAAAAAAAAATCTCCATCAAATCTGTGCTCACCAGTCGATTTCCATACACAAGCTGCATGTCTGGGCAAAATTTAAAAAAAAAATCGTAGGGCCCGTTTTGAAGTTACGCTCTTTTGATTGTATTAGTCCACAGATTCAAAGGAAATCTGAGATATTTGAATGGGTTTTCATTTGCCGTGATTACCAGAAGAAATATATCATTAAAATTTGGTTCAAAGTTGGGTTAGTTAGTTATTTGTAATCTCTAGGCGGCGTTTTGGATGAGAAGAAAGACGAAATTCAAAGTTACGCCCTATTTGTGGTGTTACGATTAAAAGCACTATGTTTTAAAAGATTAACTAGGCATTCTAATATCATCGAGCATGTTCAAATTTTTTGACATTGCACTAGCATGTAAGTGCAATGTCAAAAAAAATCCACAAGTCTCCAGAGTCTTTCAGAGTCTTTCACAATCAATTATTTTTTCAAAGGCTGTAAGGCAATACGGAGCCGTTTTTGTATTTTTATTTTTCATTAAATATTGTTACATCCCAACTAGCCGAGTGGGTAGGCTGTTTCGGCTAACTTTGTACTGCTCCAGAACTTAAACCTCAATTGCTGAGTAATGCACTTTTGGCCAAACTATGTCACTCTATACCACTGTTAATACTTTTGTGATCATTTGTAGTACACCCCAACCTCTTTTTACGACCGTTATCGGGGGGTCGTAAAAAAAATCGGTCGTAAAATAAATCAGGATCATAATTATGTTTTTGAAAAATGCAACGTCTAGATGCGAAAATACTGATTCGACATATTCGGCAAAGTTGAAGCATGCACAGCTAAAAATTATGTTGTAAATTTAAGTTTATTTTCATGCACATATTTGGAGCATCAAAATAAACCTAAATTTCAACGACCAATCCATTATTTTTCAATCAAATTCACTTTAAATTTACACGATCATGTAATACTCAACCAATTTTAGTTGAAAATTAAATGTATATTCATTTAAATTTACATGATGCTGTAACAACACACTAATTTGATTTATTTTTACAGTAGACTTCAGTTTACATTACATTGAAAATTAAATATTTTTTTCTGTGTGGGTTGAGAACTTTCCAAAATAGCCGTTCAAGTTTTCATATTTTGGTAATAGATGGCAACACTGATCGATTGTTATCAAAAGAGCCAATTTTATGGGGGTGTGATATGCAAATACCAACAAAATTTAAAGATAACGATACCGAATGTTCACCAAAGTTGAAGGAAGTGTTGCGTGCCATAGAGTCGGCCGAATAAAAAGTGTTCATGAGGCTGGCAACACTGTTTAGGAAGAATAAAGTGAAGATCAAAACCATCAAACTTGAGCGGAACAGAAAAATATAATGCTTAGCAACATAGCAATACTCTTCATCTGTAATCCAGTTTTTCACGAAGGCTTCAAATTTTTTTTCGCAGCTGGCAACACTGCTTAAGTGAAATTGCGCCACCAGGCAGTTGCGGATATCTCAGGATCCTGACCACTTAGAAAGATGGCGTCTTCGGCAAAGTTGTACAGTAGCTCAAGGACTTTTATTATCAAAGCTATGAGATTCAAAATTTTGCCACCAGGCGGCGCTAGTGAGCATGAAACTTTTGTTTTGCGGTTATCTTAGTATCCTAGCCACTTAGAAAGATGGCGCCTTCGGCAAAGTTGTTCAGTAGCTCAAGGGCTATCATTATTCTAGCTAAGAGATTCGAGATTTGGCCACCAGGCGGCGCTAGTGAGCATAGAATTTTTGGTTTGCGGATAGCTTAGGATCCTGACCACTTAGAGGGATGGCGTCTTGGGCAAAGTTGTTCAGTAGCTCAAGCGCTATCATTATAAAGGTTATGAGATTCAAAATTTTGCCACCAGGCGGCGCTAGTGAGCAAAGAATTTTTGTTTTGCGGATAGCTCAGGATTCTGGCCACTTAGAAAGGTGGCGTCTTCGGCAAAGTTGTTCAGTAGCTCAATGACTATTATTATTCTAGGCAAGAGATTCGAGATTTGGCCACCAGGTGGCGCTAGTGGGCATAGAATTTTTGTTTTGTGGATAGCTCAGGATCTTGGCCACTTAGAAAGATGGCGTCTTCGGCAAAGTTGTTCAGTAGCTCAAGCGCTATCATTATAAAAGTTATGAGATTCGAAATTTTTCCACCAGGCGACGCTAGTGAGCATAGAATTTTTGTTTTGCGGATAGCTCAGGATCCTGGCCACTTAGAAAGATGGCGTCTTCGGCAAAGTTGTTCAGTAGCTCAAGCGCTATCATTATAAAAGTTATGAGATTCGAAATTTTTCCACCAGGCGACGCTAGTGAGCATAGAATTTTTGTTTTGCGGATAGCTCAGGATCCTGGCCACTTAGAAAGATGGCGTCTTTGGCAAAGTTGTTCAGTAGCTCAAGCGCTATCATTATTCTAACTAAGAGATTCGAAATTTTGCCACCAGGTGGCGCTAGTGAGCATATAATTTTTGCTTTGCGGATAGCTCAGGATCCTGTCCACTTAGAAAGATGGCGTCTTCGGCAAAGTTGTTCAGTAGCTCAAGCGCTATCATTATAAAAGTTATGAGATTCGAAATTTTTCCACCAGGCGACGCTAGTGAGCATAGAATTTTTGTTTTGCGGATAGCTCAGGATCCTGACCACTTAGAAAGATGGCGTCTTCGGCAAAGTTGTTCAGTAGCTCAAGGACTATCATTATTCCAGCCAAGAGATTCGAGATTTTGCCACCAGGCGGCGCTAGTAAGCATGAAAATTTTGTTTTGCGGTTATCTAAGGATCCATAAAAAAAGATTGGAAATCGGTTGAGCTGTTCAAAAGTTATGATTTTTTTTAAACATTGCAAATCTAATGCGCTGAGATCTACAGTGTGTGCCGATGAAAGATGACTGATTTTTTATTTTCAAAAAAATATATCTCAAAAACTTAAAAACATACATCGCTGAAAATTTGACAGTTTACGTAAAATTTTCTGAACTTTTAAGAAAAATGAGAGCAGCAATAGCCCCTTTGGTCCCGAGGCCTTTAAAACACGAAAAAAACGGAAACTATTGAGTTTTTTCATGTAAAAAACACAATTTTTGTGAAATTTTATATTTTTTCCGGAAAGTCAAAATCTTAAGCCTTCATTTCGTCCAAAAAGATTGAAACCGGTCCAACGGTTCAAAAGTTATAATTTTTTTTTTAAATAAAAATTTTGCAAAATCGCGATTTTTCTGGTCACCCTATTTCGGAAATGGTCACCCTAATCAAAAAATCCAAAAATACGTGTATCCTTATTTCGAATAAGAAACAAAATAGCAAATTTGCACGGAATTCGGAGACCCACTAGATCGGTTTTTCATGGAATGGCTGAATAGTGAAATAATGGTATTAATCAATCAACCCATTGGGCTCTGCACTGTTTTGATTTCGTATGGGATTTTGACGTTTACTGGCCTTGTTGTTATAAAATTTTATGGAAGAGTGTGAGAGAGTCCAAATCATTAATCAAAGTGTTAACCCAAGTGTCATCACCCTGAATGCACTACTACGCTGAATGCTATTGTCCCGGATATATTAATACCTGGTTACCTGCTGGTCTACCCACCATAATATGGCTTCAATCCTAAACAAACTGAATATTTCTATGTGAACTTTTATTTTTTTTTTAATTTTGCCCAAACATGCAGCCTAGCTATAGAAACCGACTGGTGAGCACAGATTTGATGGAGATTTTTTTCTGATAATAACGGTCAGGGGAGCACCGTGTGTGACCTTAGTAAATTTAATATTGATGCAATCTGGAGGAATTCCCGGAGGAAATCTGGGTGATTTCAAGGAGGAAATCTTGGAGATTTTCCCGTAGAAAACCAGGCAAATTTCCCGAAGCAAATCTGGGATATTTTCCGGAGAAAATTTGAGGGATTTTTCTGAGGAATTCTGAAGAGTTTCGCAAAGAAAATCTGAAGGATGTCGCAGAGAAAATCTGAAGCTTTTTGCAAAGGAAATTTGAGGAATTTCTTGGGCGATTTCCCAAAGGAAATGTGAGCGATTTTCCAGAACACAACAGAGGGTTATCTCAGTGGAAATCTCCCAGAATTTCCCAGAAGAACCCTGGGAAACTTTATCAAGGAATTCAAGAAAATTTCCCAAAAAAAAGTTTAAGAAATTTTCCGGAGAAAATCTAGAGCTTCTAGAGCCATAAATATGGGAGATTTCCAATATAAAAAGTGGGAGATTTCCCAAAGGACATCAGAAAGATTTCTCAGAGGAAATCAGAAAGATTTCCCAGACGAAATCAGGGAGAATTCTCAGAAAAAAACTCGGATGATTTACCGGAGGAAATCTGAGAGATTTCCTGGGGAAAATCTGGAAGATTTTTATGAGAAAATATAATAGAATTTCTGGAGAAAATCTGGAAAATTACACAGAGGTAATCTGGGAATTTTCCCAGAGAACATCTGAAAAATTTCCTGGAGGAAATCGGAGAATCCCCAGAACAAATCTCTGATATTTTCCATAAGAAATCTAGGAAATTTAATGCAGGAAACCTTAAAGATTTCATGGAGAAAACTTGAGCGATTTCCGAGAGGAAATCTGGAAGATTTCCCGCAGTATTTTTGGTGATTTTCCCAGAGGAATTCTGGGAGATTTCGCGAATGAATTCTGAGAGATTTCCCGAAGGAGTTCAGATAGATTTCCCGGAGGAAATATGGGAGATTTCCCGGAAGAAATCTGGAAGGTTTCTCGTAGGAAATCTGGGAGACTTTTAGAGGGAGTTCTGGGAGATTTCCCGGAGAAATTCTGGGAGATTTCCCGGAAGAAATCTGGGAGTTTTCCCGAAGGAAATCTGAGAGATTTCCTGGAGGAAATCATCTAGCAGAATTCTCGTAGGAAATCTGGGAGATCTCTCGGATGAGATCTGAAAATTTTCCCTGAGAAAATCCCTAGTTTTCCTAGATATCCCGGAGGAAATCTGGGAGATCTCTAGTAGGAAATCTGGTATATTTACCGGAGGAAATCTGAGAGATTTACCTGAGGAAATGTGACAGATTTCCCTCAAGAAATCTGACAGATTTCCCGGAGGAAATCTGGGAGATTTCCCTGAGAAAAATTGAAAAAAATCTCTGAAGAAATCTGACAGATTTCCCTGAAGAAATCTGACAGATTTCCCGGAGGAAATCTAGATGAATTCCAGAAGGAAATCTGGTTGATTTCCTGGAGGAAATCTAGGAGATTTTTTGGAACAAATATGGGAAATTTCCCGGAAGAAATCTGGGAGATTTCCTGGAGAAAATCTGGTAGATTTCCCGGAGGAAATCTGAGAGATTTCCCGGAGGAAATCTAAGAGATTTCTTAGAGGAAATTGGGTAGATTTCCCTGGGGGAAAATGGGAGGGATTTCCCTGAGGAAATCGGGGAAATTTCTCTGAGAAAGTCGAAGAGATTTCCCTGAGGAAATTGGAGAGATCTCTCTGGGAAAATTGGAGTGTTTTTCCTGAGGAAATCGGGGAGATTTTCCAGAGAAATTCGGGGAGATTTTCCTGAGGAAATCTGGGAGATTACACTGTGGGAATGTGGTAGATTTCCCGGAGAAAATCTGAGACTTGGGGGGATGCCCCTGAGGAAATCGGGGAAATTTCTTTGAGGAAATCGAAAAGATTTCTTTGAGGAAATCGGGGAGACTTCCCTGAGAAAATTGGAGAAATTTCCCTGAGAAAATTGGAGAGTTTTCCCTGAAGAAATCGGTGAGATTTCCTAGATAAATTCGGGGAGATTTTCCTGAGGAAATCGGGCAGATTTCCCTGAGAAAATTGGAGAGATTCCCCGATAAAATTGGAGAGCCAAATTTTTGCAAACTCTCAAAAAACTCTCCTTTTTTAGAGTATGCGTCAATCTTTAGTCATATGGTTTTGAAGATATTCAGATGTCCCTTGGGGGACCGACATTCCCCATACAAAAAATTTTTGGGCGCCGTTTTGTTTTAGTCAATTTATCAAAAATCTAAAATGTGGACTCTACAATGTCAGGTTATTGTGCTTCTTCTTCTTTCTGGCATTACGTCCCAACTGGGACAAAGCCTGCTTCTCAGCTTAGTGTTCTTAAAGCACTTCCACAGTTATTATCTGAGAGCTGTCTAGCCAATTGACCATTTTTGCACGTGTATATCGTGTGGCAGGTACGAAGATACTCTATGCCCTGATGTGTCGAGAAAATTTCCAACCCGAAAAGATCCTCGACCGGTGGGATTCAAACCCACGACCCTCAGCATGGTCATGCTGAAAGCTTCGCGTTTACTACTACGGCTATCTGGGCCCCAAAACAGGTTATAGGGCGCTTCTCTAAAAAAAAAGTCATACAAATCGGTTGAGTTTTCTTCAAGAAATCTGAAAATTACAAAACGATGTTTTTTGAAGTTTTAAAGATCTTAATGCGGCCAGGTTGGTACCAGACACATAAATGTTCATTGCTCAAAAACGGTTGCACCAATTACTTCATTTTTTCACAACAAACTCACATTGAAGTATTGTTTCGAACAGCGAATGATCGAACATGACAAAAAATCTGTAGCCTGAGATATTCACGTAGGTTGTAGAAAAATGTCGGTCCCCAAGAAATTTCGGAATATCTACGGATCTATATGACTTATGATCAATATCGACACAGATAATTAAAAAAGAAGAGTTTTTTGAAGGCTTGTGAAAAAATGGTTCAAAAATATAGAAAAACGAAAAAGTTATCGCTGTTTGAAAAATTTGTTAAGGTAAAAACGTGAAGCTGCAGGTAGAGGGGTTAATACGGACTGTAAACACTTGAAAGTTTCCAACCAAACTATTGTTTGACTTCGTAATAAAACAAAATGAAAAAAAAAAAGAAATAAACTACAAATGAACTACGTAAATTATCTACAGAATTGCATAACTCTAGGCTTTAAACGTTATATGGATATATCTGACTTATGTAGATTACAAAAATTGGTCCATTTTGCACAAAATCATTTCACTATTTGAGATCGTATACAAGTTCTACTACAACTACTCTATCAACGAACTCTCTAAAACTTTATCAAATAGTGATCCTAGAAGAGATTGTTTATAAGCATTTGAAAAATGATAAAATCTTAGCAATTTTTAGTTAAAAACTTAAAACATTTTCGATTCTGGCGAAAAAAGTTCTGCCATGAAGTGTCGTACTACAGTTAACTCTCCATAACTCGATATTGAATGGACCATCGAGTTATAGAACACAAAACCAGTGAAAATGCGATCCGAGGGATTATCGAGTTAGCCATGAAAACCAACTTTTACTATGGTTGTCTAACTTGATACCGAGCTACTTAGTATCAAGTAAAGGAGAGTTGGCTGCAATACTTTTTACTTTTCCATTTGTTTTGTTTATCTGATTTTATGTTATTATTATTATTATTATTATTATCTTTATTAACAAGATTTGCAGCCCGAGGCTGGCTCATCTCGGCTGATTTTATGTTATTTCCTTTATTATATTGTGGATCCCGCATTTTCAAAGATACCTCGTTTCACGGTACCGTAAATTCGGGTGAAATTGATCACTGTGTCACACGATTTTATTTCCCTCTTATAGAGCACAGAAATCAATGCAACCTATTTAAATGAACGTTGTTTGTCTTAACTATTGTCAAATTGCATGTTGTGAAGTTTTTTGTGTTAAGGAATGATTATTTCTATGAAAATAATAGAAAATTCCATAATCTTGTTCTGTGTGGTATTGGCAGACACCAATAAACTTATAATTTTAAACAAGGTTTTGGACATGGTGTCAACCTGAAAATATGTAAGGATGCTTGAAATATATCCCCAAAACGATTTCTATCATCAAAATTCGTACCAATTTGTTCATTTTGTTGTAATAATTGATTTTTTCATAGATATCAGAAGATTCCTTCGGAAATTGCCTACATTTAGGCGTTTTCTACGGTATTGTTGAAAATTAATTGGTTAATTATTTCCATATATGTTGCATTGTTAAGAATTTGGTAATTATATTTGGATTCAGGAGGCCCAAATTAAATAAGTAAATTTGTTTTCAAAACTAACAATAATTGTTTTGACAGGTGATCAATTTCACCCCGAAACGGAGTTCCTTGATTTTTTATTTTAGAGACGATTGTTAGCACTAAAATCACAACTGTATGAAAATTTGAGTATATAAGCCAATGAGGCTCACCGTCGTACTTGTTTTCCTTCATTAAGTTGTATGGAATTGGCAGCACCATGAAAAACAGACATGGAAAACGGTGAAAAGTGATCAATTTCACCCGAAAATACGGTATTTCTGTAGTGAAATAAGAGCGACAAAAATTTATGTCTTCGAAACGATATCCCCTGGCAGAGCACGCACTCGACTTGATGGCATCCGAGCAGGGCTTACTGACTGCTAAATGATGCGCACAAAGTCGAGCGATTAATTTACGACCACATATTGCATTTCGTCGGTCGTTAAGTCAGTCGAGTCCAGATGGAGTACACAGAATTATTGGACTCCGATGCACTTGTTATCGAGATAGAGTGTCTTGATGGCAACCGGATGTCAAGGATTGCGTCAAGCAGACTGAAACAAAACGACTCCGAGCCGTCACTTGATTTATCGCACTGCCTTATTTCGGTGGGAAAATGTCACTTTCGGGCTCCGTACAGGACGCGACCTCCCCCTTTATCGTTGACCTCAATCAAGCTGCGCGGTCAACTGCAAACTATTTACTTTACTGCGAACTACGAGCACGTAGCCACTGAAAGGTAATCGTTGATGGATTTTTAATGCTTTAAATGAGCTAAAACATATGTCACACGAATGCGAGTCCAAGTGCACCGTTCGGTCGCAGTAGGACATGAGATCCAAGTGCGAAAGCACCTTGGCAACGGGCATGGCCTACTGGTTGTTGGGTTTTAACACCTTGTTATACGATTCGATTGATGGTGATGGAGTTATCGAGTTTTGATAATTTATTGAGCGCGAGCTGTCAACGCATTAAACCGACTTTGGTGCGCTCTAGTCTGGTAGCATGAATACACCCGGCTTAGTCTCAGTCGTCGACTATAAATAGTCCGGTACTAAAGGTTCCATTAGGCGCATGTGATTGAAGGGGAAAATCCTCTTATAGGTAAGCGTTGTCAACAACAACCGAAAAGACCTACCGATATGATGCTGGCAAACTATCTCTTCCGTTAAAACAACACTCGAAAAGCCATCATCAGCCGGGGAAATTGACGAATAGACAAAACAAGCTCATTAGCAATTCAATAGACACGAGTGGAACCCCCGTACCATCATCATCAACAAGGGGGGGCATTATTGTTATTATTTTAGATACTGTAGTTTGCCACGTCTACACGTCAAAGCATTAGGCAAATTCCACACCCGTCAGGGTTTGTCGCCTCCCAATCAAAATATTTACGCAGCCATATACTCTGACACTCAAGAGGAAGAATGGTTCTTTATTTGCACATTATAGGAGTTTCAAGTGCGAAGCTTCTCTAGCCTTGAAACGAGCATTCAACGATTGTTGGAATTTTACTGTGATTTAATCCTTCAGTTTGTTTTGCAATGTTTACCGAAACCAAAGTCACAGTGAATTGTTTACAAACTTTCCAAACAAAACGATACTTGAAATTTATTATCACCTACCATACGGCGTCACTTTTAGCCTCTCAGGGTTTTCAAACTACAGACGAGAAGTTTTGAAAAAACACCTCTAGTAGAACGTGCACTGAATTGGAAGTCATCAAAGTATGCCACCTGATAGATCATCACAGCAGGCCACCATCAGTTCCAATAGGGTCCTAAAGCCGTATCTTGAATTTTGTAATAATCGCTTTAGTTTACGTCAGAAATACACGTTTACTCATTTTTCTAATGTTTTGAGTCCAAAACAAAATTCTTTCGTATTTTGAGGTAATGTCAAACTCGTAGATTTTAACTCACATTATGGACGAAATATGATTTCCGTGTACCTTCCGGATTGTCAGATAGGAACAACCCCAGTATTGAAATGCAGTGAATAAACAAAACAAAAACGAGATTTCATCAAACCTTTTAGGACCCTATTCTAATGGGGTTCACATTGATCGTGTCGCGGTAGCCATGGCAATTCCAGCGTTCACGCCTTGCCTCGGATCCAAGCAAACCGAGCGAGTCGTGATATGGTGGCATGCGAGGATCCCAGCGGGATATCCAATCCATCGGTCGGTTGCCGTCACTTTTGGACGACATGACAGATTTGGTTGCCCCAGGTTCTCGATCATACAGGGTAGACTTTGTTTATACACACATTTCCAACTTCAGCGAATGTTTGTTCACTGTTTGAAGATTGATTACCTGTTAGATTGTATCGTATATTCATTTTCAAAGTTGAAAAAATACGCTTGATAAATTAGATGATAATCTACGTAAGCACATAATCAGAAGAACACAATTTGTAATCTTCTGAAGAATTATGAATGCAATACAGTTAACTTTCCATGACTCGATATTGTAGAGACCATCGAATTTGACAGGTATCGAGTTACAGAACACTTAATCGATGCAACTATGATGTTAGGGACCATCGAGGTAGCCATGAAAACCAACCTATACTATGATCCTCTAACTCGATATCACGATACGAAATATCGAGTAAGTGTGAGTTGACTGTACAGTGTGGATACTTACTCAGAAAAGTCCGAACAAATAAATAGGTCATCCTAGAACTGCTTGGAATATTATTTTTATTATCTTTATCAACGAGACTTTCCGCCTGTGGCTGGTTCATCTCGGTTCTGGGAATGAATATAAATCAAGATGAGTGCCGATTTCCTCCGGGAAATCTCTCCTATTTCCTCAGGGAAATCCCTACAATTTCATCAGGGAAATCTGTCCGATTTCGTGAGAGAAATCTCTCCGATTTCTGCTGGGAAATCTCTTTGATTTCCTCTGGGAAATCTCTCCGATTTCCTCTGGGAAATCTCTCTGATTTCCTCTCCGATTTCCTCAGCGAAATCTCTCCGATTACCTCAGAGAAATCTCTCCGATTTCCTCAGGGAAATCTCTCCGATTTCCTCAAGAAAATCTCTCAGATTACTTCAGGGCAATCTCTCAGATTTCCTCCGGAAATTCTCCAAGATTTCTTCCTGGAAATCTCTCGGGTTTCCGCTGGGAAATCCCTCGTTTTTTCTCCAGGATAATCTCTCGGATTTTCTCCAGGAAATATCTCGAAATTACTCAAGGAAATCTCTCAGTTTTCCTCCGGGAAATCTCCCAGATTACCTCCGGAAAATCTCTCAGATTTCCTCCTGGGAATCATTCAGCTATCCTCCGGGAAATCACTCAGATTTTCTTCGGGAAATCTGTAAGATTTCCTTCGGAAAATCTCAGATTTCCTTCTGGAAATCTCTAAGAAATCGAATCCTCCTGGTAATCTCTCAGATTTTCTCCTAGAAGGAAGATTTCCTCCGGGAAATCTCCTAGATTTCCTTCGGGAAATCTCCTAGATTTCCTTCGGGAAATCTCCTAGATTTCCTTCGGGAAATCTCCTAGATTTCCTTCGGGAAATCTCCTAGATTTCCTTCGGGAAATCTCCTAGATTTCCTTCGGGAAATCTCCTAGATTTCCTTCGGGAAATCTCCTAGATTTCCTTCGGGAAATCTCCTAGATTTCCTTCGGGAAATCTCCTAGATTTCCTTCGGGAAATCTCCTAGATTTCCTTCGGGAAATCTCCTAGATTTCCTTCGAGAAATCTCCTAGATTTCCTTCGGGAAATCTCCTAGATTTCCTTCGGGAAATCTCCTAGATTTCCTTCGGGAAATCTCTCCGATTTCCTCTGGGAAATATTTCCGATTTACTCTGGGAAATCTCTCCGATTTCCTCAGGGAAATCTTTCCGTTTTCCTCAGAGAAATTTCTCCGGTTTTTCAAGGGAAATCTTTCTGGTTTCCTCAGGGAAATCTCTCCGGTTTCCTCAGGGAAATCTCTCCGATTTCCTCAGGGAAATCTCTCAGATTTCTTCAGGGCAATCTCTCAGATTTACTCCAGGAATTCTACTAGATTTCTTCCAGGAAATCTCCAAGATTTCTTCCTGGAAATCTCTTGGGCTTCCGTTGGGAAATCTCTCGTATTTTCTACAGGATAATCTCTCGGATTTTTTCCAGGAAATATCTCGAATTGACTCAAGGAAATCTCTCAGTTTTCCTCCGGGAAATCTTCCAGATTTCCTCCGGAAAATCTCTCAGATTTCCTCCTGGAAATCATTCAGCTATCCTCCGGGATATCTCTCAGATATCCTTCTGAAAATCTCTCAGATTTACTTCGGGAAATCTCTCAGATTTCCTCCGAGAAATCTCCCACATTTTCTCCGGGAAATCTTTTAGATTTCCACCGGGAAATCTTCCAGATTTCCACCGGGATATCTCCCAAATTCCTCCAGGAAATCTCCCAGTGTTTCTATGGGAAATCTACCAGATTTCCTCTGGGATGTCCCTCTGTTGAGTTCTGTGAAATTCCTTACATTTCCTCAGAGGAAATCCCTCCTAAAAATCCCTCATATTTCCTCCGGGAAATCTTCCTGATTTTCTCAGGGAAATTTTCCAGTTTTCTTCCGGGAAATCTTCCAGATTTCCTCTGGGAAACCTACCAAACTTCCTACGGGAAATCTTCCAGCAGATTTCCTCCGGGAAATCTCCCAGATTTCCTCCTGGAAATCTCCCAGATTTCCTCCGGGAAATCTCCCAGATTTCCTCCGGGAAATCTCTCAATATCCTTCTGAAAATTTCTCAGATTTACTTCAGGAAATCTCTCAGTTTTCCTCCTAGAAATCTCCCACATTTCCTCCGGGAAATCTTTCAGATTTCCACCAGGATATCTCCCAAATTCCTCCGGGAAATCTCCCAGTTTTTCTATGGGAAATCTACCAGATTTCCTCTGGGATGTCGCTCTGTTGAGTTCTGGGGAATTCCTTACATTTCCTCAGAGGAAATCCCTCCAAAAAATCCCTCATATTTCCTCCGGGAAATCTCCTAGATACCTCCGGGAAATCTCTCAGATTTCCTCCGGGAAATCTCCCAGATTTCCTCCGGGAAATCTCTCAGATTTCCTCCCGGAAATCTTTCAGATATCCTTCTGAAAATCTCTCAGATTTACTGCGGGAAATCTCTCAGATTTCCTCCGAGAAATCTCCCACATTTTCTCCGGGAAATCTTCCAGATTTCCACCGGGATATTTCCTAAATTCCTCCGGGAAATCTCCCAGTATTTCTATGGGAAATCTACCAGATTTCCTCTGGGATGTCCCTCTGTTAAGTTCTGGGAAATTCCTTACATTTCCTCAGAGGAAATCCCTCTTAAAAATCCCTCATATTTCCTCCGGGAAATCTTCCTGATTTTCTCAGGGAAATTTTCCAGTTTTCTTCCGGGAAATCTTCCAGATTTCCTCTGGGAAATCTCCCACATTTCCTACGGGAAATCTTCCAGCAGATTTCCTCCGGGAAATCTCCCAGATTTCCTCCGGGAAATCTCCCAGATTTCCTCCGGGAAATCTCCCAGATTTCCTCCGGGAAATCTCCCAGATTTCCTCCGGGAAATCTCCCAGATTTCCTGCAGGAAATCTCCCAGATTTCCTCCGGGAAATCTCCCAGATTTCCTCCGGGAAATCTCCCAGATTTCCTCCGGGAAATCTCCCAGATTTCCTCCGGGAAATCTCCCAGATATCCTCCGGGAAATCTCCCAGATTTCCTCCGGGAAATCTCCCAGATTTCCTCCGGGAAATCTCCCAGATTTCCTCCGGGAAATCTCCCAGATTTCCTCCGGGAAATCTCCCAGATTTCCTCCGGGAAATCTCCCAGATTTCCTCCGGGAAATCTCTCAGATATCCTTCTGAAAATCTATCAGATTTACTTCGGAAAATCTCTCAGTTTTCCTCCGAGAAATCTCCCAGATTTCCTCCGGGAAATCTCCCAGATATCCTTCTGAAAATCTCTCAGATTCACTTCGGGAAATCTCTCAGTTTTCCTCCGAAAAATCTCCCAGATTTCCTCCGGAAAATCTCCCAGATTTCCTCCGGGAAATCTCCCAGATTTCCTCCGGGAAATCTCCCAGATTTCCTCCGGGAAATCTCCCAGATTTCCTCCGGGAAATCTCCCAGATTTCCTCCGGGAAATCTCCCAGATTTCCTCCGGGAAATCTCCCAGATTTCCTCCGGGAAATCTCCCAGATTTCCTCCGGGAAATCTCCCAGATTTCCTCCGGGAAATCTCCCAGATTTTCCTCCGGGAAATCTCCCAGATTTCCTGCGGGAAATCTCCCAGATTTCCTCCGGGAAATCTCCCAGATTTCCTCCGGGAAATCTCCCAGATTTCCTCCGGGAAATCTCCCAGATTTCCTCCGGGAAATCTCCCAGATTTCCTCCGGGAAATCTCCCAGATTTCCTCCGGGAAATCTCCCAGATTTCCTCCGGGAAATCTCCCAGATTTCCTCCGGGAAATCTCCCAGATTTCCTCCGGGAAATCTCCCAGATTTCCTCCGGGAAATCTCCCAGATTTCCTCCGGGAAATCTCCCAGATTTCCTCCGGGAAATCTCCCAGATTTCCTCCGGGAAATCTCCCAGATTTCCTCCGGGAAATCTCCCAGATTTCCTCCGGGAAATCTCCCAGATTTCCTCCGGGAAATCTCCCAGATTTCCTCCGGGAAATCTCCCAGATTTCCTCCGGGAAATCTCCCAGATTTCCTCCGGGAAATCTCCCAGATTTCCTCCGGGAAATCTCCCAGATTTCCTCCGGGAAATCTCCCAGATTTCCTCCGGGAAATCTCCCAGATTTCCTCCGGGAAATCTCCCAGATTTCCTCCGGGAAATCTCCCAGATTTCCTCCGGGAAATCTCCCAGATTTCCTCCGGGAAATCTCCCAGATTTCCTCCGGGAAATCTCCCAGATTTCCTCCGGGAAATCTCCCAGATTTCCTCCGGGAAATCTCCCAGATTTCCTCCGGGAAATCTCCCAGATTTCCTCCGGGAAATCTCCCAGATTTCCTCCGGGAAATCTCCCAGATTTCCTCCGGGAAATCTCCCAGATTTCCTCCGGGAAATCTCCCAGATTTCCTCCGGGAATCCCAATTCCCGGAATCTCCCAGATTTCCTCCGGGAAATCTCCCAGATTTCCTCCGGGAAATCTCCCAGATTTCCTCCGGGAAATCTCCCAGATTTCCTCCGGGAAATCTCCTCTCCCAGATTTCCTCCGGGAAATCTCCCAGATTTCCTCCGGGAAATCTCCCAGATTTCCTCCGGGAAATCTCCCAGATTTCCTCCGGGAAATCTCCCAGATTTCCTCCGGGAAATCTCCCAGATTTCCTCCGGGAAATCTCCCAGATTTCCTCCGGGAAATCTCCCAGATTTCCTCCGGGAAATCTCCCAGATTTCCTCCGGGAAATCTCCCAGATTTCCTCCGGGAAATCTCCCAGATTTCCTCCGGGAAATCTCCCAGATTTCCTCCGGGAAATCTCCCAGATTTCCTCCGGGAAATCTCCCAGATTTCCTCCGGGAAATCTCCCAGATTTCCTCCGGGAAATCTCCCAGATTTCCTCCGGGAAATCTCCCAGATTTCCTCCGGGAAATCTCCCAGATTTCCTCCGGGAAATCTCCCAGATTTCCTCCGGGAAATCTCCCAGATTTCCTCCGGGAAATCTCCCGATCTCCCAGATTTCCTCCGGGAAATCTCCCAGATTTCCTCCGGGAAATCTCCCAGATTTCCTCCGGGAAATCTCCCAGATTTCCTCCGGGAAATCTCCCAGATTTCCTCCGGGAAATCTCTCAGATATCCTTCTGAAAATCTCTCAGATTTACTTCGGGAAATCTCTCAGTTTTCCTCCGAGAAATCTCCCACATTTCCTTCGGGAAATTTTCCAGGTTTCCACCGGGATATCTCCCAAATTCCTCCGGGAAATCTCCCAGTTTTTCTATGGGAAATCTACCAGATTTCCTCTGGGATGTCCCTCTGTTGAGTTCTGGGGAATTCCTTACATTTCCTCAGAGAAAATCGCTCCAAAAATCCCTCATATTTCCTGCGGGAAATCTCCCAGATTTCCTCCGGGAAATCTCCCAGATTTCCTCCGGGAAATCTCCCAGATTTCCTCCGGGAAATCTCCCAGATTTCCTCCGGGAAATCTCCCAGATTTCCTCCGTTGAATCTCCCAGATTTCCTCCGGGGAATCTCCCAGATTTCCTCCGGGAAATCTCCTAGATTTCCTCCGAGAAATCTCCTAGATTTCCTTCGGTAAATCTCTTAGATTTCCTCCGGGAAATCTCCTAGATTTCCTCAGGGAAATATCCTAGATTTCCTTCGGGAAATCTCCTAGATTTCCTTCGGGAATTTCTCCGGGAAATCTTTGCATTTCCTTCAGGAAATGTCTCGTATTTCCTCCGGGATATCTCTCGTATTTTCTCCGGGATATCTCTTGAATTTAACCGAGAAATATCTTGGATTTCCTTCAGGAAATTTCACAGATTTACTCCGGGAAGTCTCCCAGATTTCCTCGAGAAGTCTCTTAGATTTTCTCTGCGAAAACACTCAGATCTCCTTCAGGAAGTCTCCCAGATTTCGTTCGGCAAATCTACATCTGTCAATGTTCAAATTTGTCATGGCAGGCGTCGGTATCGAAATACAAAGTAAAAATCAAAATCGATTCCAATAATCAATAAACCCTGAGACAGCATGGTTAACCTGATTCGCAATACCAATTCCCACCACAATTAGTGACCATAATGAGAGTCCATGCTTCAAATACCGCCAATAATTAAATCCATCTGAATGATTCCTAGGAATTTCCCAATGACCTGAGGCAGAGCAACTTTAACTGTGCCATCGCCGCCGCAGTATGCATACCTCTCTCAACCTATTAGCGCTACAAATGTCCACCGGAATGCCAATTTGTAACATATTTGTGTGACACATGCAACAAAACCACCTGCCAGCAATAGGTTTCCTCTCATTGCTGCACAGCTCGACGATGTCATCGGTTGTTGCTGTTTTTCACACACAAATATCACTCCGGTTGTCGCCTCCGTCGTCGCTGGTCACGCAGATCTCGCTCTAGTTCAGTTCGGTTGCCGGACGAAATGTCCTCCTGCGCTCCACCGATTCGATTGACGTGCGATCTGCTAGTTGCCCAGCGGCGGCACTGCAGTAAAGGTGCCAGAATGATTAATTTACAATCGGAGCAGGCTGATGCCAGATGCCGCAGTCATTGTCGACCGCGGCACGACATTCGGCTGTGGTATAGTTTCAGAGCCTTCTTGGATTGGATTCTGACATGGCAACCGTTGACTGTAGATTTCAGGAGGACGTGTTGAAAGAGTTAGTCTGGGATACAGCTGGAACCAATTTTCGAAATTGTTGTCAAACACGTCAGTCAGGGACTCATTCATTGCGCAAATTCTTCGAATAACTCCAATTAGAATATGTAAATGTACTTTGATTGCATATCTGTATTCGATCGATCACCGCAAAACAAACCAGTTTTATGACAGACGTCATAACAGCAAACGATCCAAGTGTCAACGTCCGAACGACGACCCGCGGCTTCCCATTACAGCTGATGTGTAAGAATTAACATCATTGACTTAATTATCAAGATCACAACACAACATTCAGATCTGTATCAATCAGTGGATCAACCGCAGTGTCGCCGAAGTGCAGTAGCGACACAGTAATTTCAAAGACCGACAACGATGGCAGTCAATTAGCCTGTCATCCGATAGCTTTATACGATGTCTCCGAACAGGACAGCTCTGCTAGTCTGCAACGAACTGATTCTAATTAATGACGAAATCAAGACCTTTATGTCACTTGCAGTTACCTAAAATTTTATGGCACATGGGGTAATACATGGTAAAAAGAGGCAAGGTATTATCCTCCGAAAAATGACATTTGGCATCGCAAACTCGAACGAGTAAAAAAGAAAGCAAGGCCTGCTCTCCTTTACTATCCTAAAGGACTCATGCTTGGCGATAGGAATGACGACACATGTTTTTATGAAAAATCGTTGTTTACACGTGAGAGTAGCCTACCTTGTTGTGTCTACCGTGGGGTAATAGAGCAAAATCTAGAATGCTTCGAAAAGTGTACTACGATCTGTCAACCTTTGGTACCCAAGTAGTACCAAAGGGAATGAGTGTAGTACTAGAAATAGTATTCATTCTGAGCCTGACTACTATGTATTTATTTCGCCTTTGACTGAACGTCTTTGGTCACATCGAGATTTTTCCAATTAGCGTCGACGAACTGTCTTTCATCTCTTCTCCGCGGTTGTGGAAATTAGTGCGTCTTCTAGCATGACCAGCTGAGGGTGAACCTCGCTGGGTAACCTGATACAGGTTGACGGGGACAACGACGGCAACGATTTGTTCTAGTTTCTGTTTTTACCATGTCTTTGTCGCCGCCGGTCGTTTTCAGTGGAACAAAACTATAGCCATAGGAATGGCCCATAAACGCATAACTGTCCCATATGGGTTTTCGAATAAATTTATTTTTTCATCACAGCATTCATGATTCAATTAAGGTAGTATCTTAACGCTTAACAAATTGACAAACTTTGTTTAAGAACGTTGTTAAAAAATATAAAGCCAAAAAAGTTAAAAGAGATCCAAACTTTTTTGTTTATCAAAATTACCGTCTGGATGGAGCATGTGGGGTAGTTGCTATCACCATTCATAGGCGCATAAAACAACAACTTTTTTCGTAACTTGAAACCAAACTTTTTGAAACTTTGGGTGTTAATGCTGACACACAGTTTGGTAAATATAATTTGAAAACAGCTTAGTTGCCTTTTCAATATGCTGTGCACCGACGGTAGACACAACAAGGTAGGCTATTCCCACGTGTAAACAACGTTTCTCATCAAAACATGTGTCGTCATTCCTATCGTCAAGCATGAGGCCTTGAGGATAGTAAAGGAGAGCAGGTCTTGCTTTCTTTTGCACTCGTTCGAGTTTGCGATAGGAATGACGTCACTGCCAAATGTCATTTTTCGGAGTATAATACCTTGCTTCTTTTTACCGTGCTGTGCACCAAGATTATTCGCTCCAAACTGACTTGCAATAAGTCAAATTTTTTGTCATTGGTGACTTTGATGCAAAACATTGCTTATGGAATAATTCGCAAAGCGATTCCAACGGCACGATTCTAATTGCTCTTAAGAATATTTCTCATTTCAATACCCTGATAGCCCTATTTGTTTTTACTCTTCTAGAAACCCTTCTACGATTAATTTGTTCTAACCTACACAGTACCAAAAAATAATGTGATTTACGTCTTTTGAGATGCACATAAAAGAAGCGATCCGAATGACGTAAATTTGTGTCGAATTTCAAATACGTTAGTGTCTGATTCGGGAAATGTCGATCACAGTTCCATTGTTTTCGTGTCCTTTTACATGTGAAATTACATTTTTTGTTCAATACATCTTCAAGGACACGTTTTCGTGTCGTTCCATCACTTACATCATGTTTCATTCAGTCATAACCAGAATTACGTCCAGAGTAATTTTCATTATTTTTAAGAGTGTACTCTAGCCAATAGGGTACTCCCGCGGATTTTGATTCTGAAACTGAGAAACTTCCAGAGAGTAGCTCATCATTCTTGGGTAAAAGTTTGCTTGCTTTCCTCTATCAGTAATCTTTTTGCTTAAGTCAATTAAAACAACAAAAATCCAATTTTACCAATGAACAGATTGGATTCGGAAATGGACATTCGACCACTCATAAATTTTTGAGAGTATACCCCATTAGGCATAAAGACGTTAGGCATAAGGACGTTAGGCATAAAGACATTAGGCATAATGGACGTTAGGCATAACATACGTTAGGCATAATGGACGTTTGGCATAAAATAACTTGCGTATGTGTCATTCAAAAAATCTTCTCCTATCGAAAATTGTTCGGATCCATTTACAAATTCCATTACGTTGATGGGGATGAGTGGGTGTCTTTAAGCTGTAACAGCTCATAAAAATAGTGGAAAATTCTCACAAAAAGCGTTACGAGGGTTAATTGGTTGGTTATAAATTGCAATTTCCGGTGTTATGAAATTTGACAATGAATCGATTATCGCAAGATATGGAAGAAGATTGTTATCATGGTCATTATTATCATTCTAAAGTTCAGTTCAACCCATTTTTGTAAGTATCCATTTTTATTTGCAATGTGCAAGTGTTATTTATTTCTAGAGATGTTTAGTTTGGTGAATATATGCCATTTTTACATTTCTCTTACTGTAAAGACGTCCGTTCTGGTTTGTGGAACAACTTATGATGAATCTTTATTCACGGAAGCTAGACATATTAATAATAATGGATTGCTTAGATCCTACATCCCCTCCTTACGTTTAACAAAGTTTAAACGTATTTAATTAAAGTTTATGACATAATGGCAGGACTTTTGATTTCTGACGTCATGGTGGATTCCTCTGAAAATAAACCTGAAACGAAAACTGCTTCGTATGCAAATTATATTATGTTTTTTTTTACCTTTAAATTTCTCATCGTTCAACATAGGGTTTGCACTTAGTATGCGCTTCGTGTGGTTTACATGCCGGTTAGAGATAATACCTGTTTGTATGTTTTTCAAGTGTAATCTTGGTCCGTCACGCTGTATTACGAGATGTGGATCCGAATGGAATGTCGTGGTCAACTTATTTTTCTTTATAAAATTTTTCACTACTACGTAATCTCCCACATCGACATTATTCGGTTTTGCTTTCCGTTTGTAATCTGTGTACACTCTACCTTTTTCCTTTGAGCTTTTGTCGTTTTCCTTTGCTTTGTTGATGCTGACTGGTCTTGTAGTTCCTGGTAATTTGTCACGAATGTTCCAGCCAAACAGTAACTCAGATGGTGAATATTGTGTTGTACTGTGAGGTGTTGCTCGATAAGAGTGCAAGAAATCTTAAAGATCATCACGCCAATTTCGACCCATCGTGCAACTGATTTTCATTGTTTTCAACAGTGTTCTATTCTGTCTTTCAACTAACCCATTCTGAAAAGCCGCGTAGGGAACTGTATGATTGATACTGATTGCGTTGGTGGTACAAAATCTGGAAAATTCATCTGAAGCAAACGGTTGACCGTTGTCACAGACAATTTCTAATGGATATCCAAATCTCGCGAAGATTTCCCTCATTTTCGTGATTGTTGCTCTTGCTGTTATAGATGTTTGAATTTCAACCTCTACATATCGAGAATAATAGTCTGTGATTACTAGTATATGATAACCGCCAGGAATCTCCATGAAATCTGCAGCTAACTTTTGCCACGGACTATTAGGCATTTCAATTCTTGTCAATGGAAGCGTATCAGGAACGGATACTAATGTACAACCTGTACAAGATTGTACAAAGTTCTCCACCATAGAATCCATTCTTATCCACCAAACTTTCGATCTTAATCGACGCTTCATTGCAGAAATTCCAATATGCGGCTCTTGAGCTAATCGCAACATTTGATTTTGAAGTTTTCGAGGGAAAACTATTCGTTCATCTTTCAGTAATATACTTCCATCGGTGGTCAAACTGTCTGCCAATTTGGAATACCGTGATAATGTCTTAGGCCATCTTCGAGGCGGATAGGGTAACCATTTCATAAGTTCTCGCAGTTCGTCGTCCGAACTGGTTGCAGTTATAATTTCTTTAAGTGTTATTGCTACTGGACATGAATCGCTAGCCAGCATACGTATGATCCGTTCGGATTCTTCGTCGAATCTAAGGCCAGTATCTGGTACAGACTGGCAAAGCCGTGATAGTGGATCAGCTATGTTGGTTTTCCCTGGCCGATACATAATTTTGAAGTCATAGGACATTAATCGTTACTTCCAACGTTCTATTCTTGGAGATGGTTTGAGTCGATCTCCAAAAATCATAAACAGTGGTTTGTGATCTGTTACTACAGGGTGATTACTAATTCCTGTCAGTAAAGTAAATGATCGTAGATAAAATATGTGTGTATGAATTTTAATTTCCAGTATACATTCTGTTTTGTACACCTATGAAGTTTGGTTTGACAAAGTAGAGATTCAATCTTTTTTCATTTACCTTAGTTTTTAGTCATATGTGTTGCTTTAAAGGCATAACACTTGGCACGCACGTTTTCCACAGATATGTATTTTTGACTAAACTCCGCTGAAAAATTTGCCTGTTTGAAACAGTATGTTTCCACAATCTTTCAGACTAACTAGGGAATAGCATAATACTGATTATGGAAAATTTTAGCGAAAAAAATATGTCTTTTTTGGTTAAAATATATGCTTCTGAATAACGTGCATGTTAACTGTAATACTTCTGAAACAACGCATGTGGCTGGAAATTAAGGTAAAAAACTAAATATGTTATCTATGTATAGTGAAGACAAATGTTATAGATGTCCAAAACTGGATTTGCACTGGTAATTAAAATTCATACAATCATCTTTTTTCTATGATTTCTTATTTTACTGACAGGAAATAGTAATCACCCTGTAAATGGAAAAATTTTACCTTTACGGGAAAATTAAAATTTTTCACAAGCCCATACCAGTTCCAACGCTTCTCGCTCAGTTTAGGCATATTTTTGTTGTCCTGGAGTTAATGTCTTAGAGGCATAACATATCACACGGCTTCGATTGTTTTTGTCCTTTTGTACTAGTACAGCTCCAAGACCTACGGGACTTCCATCAGCAATAACAAAACCAAGAGTATGTCTGTTTAATAATGACGTCTTGATCAGTTCAAACGCTTTTTGTTGGACTGGTTTCCATTCGAAAAGAACTCCTTTTCTAGTCAGCTGGTTCAAAGGATAGGTAATAGTTGCCAAGTTTGGAACATGTCTATGAACGAAATTGACTAAACCGAGAAGACTTCGTACAGCTTCGGCAGATTTGGCTGGTTGTAAATTTTCAATAGCTTTCAATTTCTCTTGTGATACAGAAATTCCTTGAGCGGAGATATGGTATCCCAAAAAATCAATTTCTTTCACACTGGAGACAACTTTGTTGGTGTTTAAAAGAACATTATACTGTTTTAACCTTTTGAGGACTATTTCTGTTCGGTTCTGAAGTTCTGATTCGGTTTTGGCTGGGATCAAGACATCATCAATGAACACAATTAGCCACGGCATATCAGCAAATATAGTTTCCATGACTTTTTGGAACAATTCCAGAGCAGCAGAAAGTCCAAACATGAGTCGTTTGTATCGGAACAGCCCAAGAGGAGAAATGAAGGTAGTAATATAACGGCATTCTTTTCGGAGAAGTACTTGATGAAAAGCTTGTCGTATGTCGAGTTTGGTGAAAATGCAATTACCACCAATTTTCTTAGTTATCTGCTCCAGTGTTGGAAGCGGATGTACTTCTCTTAGAATAGCTTTGTTTGCTTCGCGAAGGTCAACGATAATTCTGACTTCATTGAAGCTTTTCCTTTTAACTAACATTGGCGAAACCCACTCTGAGGCCTGATTGACGCGTTCAATGATGTCCTGCCTCTCGAGTTCTCTGAGTTTCTCTAAAGTTAGTTCTTCAAGCGGAAATGGAATGCGACGTAAGCTTTGGCGGACTGGAGGTATGTTTTTATCAATTTTGATATTTGCGACAATGCCTGTATAGTGTGTTTCAGAATTGATTTATTCAGATTAAAATGAAAATAAAATTATTGCTTACCAGTAATGTGTGGGAATTGTTCACCATCTACTACCTGTAGGAATTTAACCAGTCCAAGCTTAACCGTTGTCTCGCCTGAGAGAAGTGAGCACTTCCCATTCTGGATTACGTAAAATGTAGTATCGATGCTTTTTCCGCCAACAGAGGCCGCCGCGTTCACTTCACCAAGAACTTTTAGCGGTGAATTGGATCCATATGAGTTGAACACCTTGTTATTTCCCCTTCTTACAGAATATGCTTCGAATCCGATTCGTTTGAGTTTGATCCAATCAGCTTCACTTAAAATGTCTTCGTCAGCTCCTGTGTCGATTAAAAAGTCCAAGTTGACACCGCGGACTGATATTGGCACAAATCTTTTTCCATTGCCAAGATGAAAAAGATCCACTACATCCTGTTCTTGGGCTCCACTGCTAGTAGATACTTCTCGTACAAACTTTTTGTTCTTTTGATTAAACCCGAAACGGTTTGACTGGACTTTCGGTTTGGTGAACCTTATTCTCTTTAGGAAACAGCAACGGGAAAAATGACCGATTTGACCACAGCTCCTACATTCAATTGACTTGGCCGGACACGATGGGTCTTTCGGATCGTGTCTTCCGTTACACCGGAAACATCTGAACCGCCTTGGTCCACTATTATTGGAATGCATCTTCAATATAGACTCTCTACCTGATTCCTCCGGCTCGATAGTACTGACTGCTTGTAGATTTCCATTCGAATTGTCCAGTTCCCCCAATCTGCATTTGAACGGACTCGTGGGTACGTCCAATCTTCAGAATTTCTTCGAAAGAGTAGTCCTTCTCTAGGTATTTCCTCTTCAGGTGCTTGTCCACAGTGGTGGTTATGATTTGGTCTACCACCATGCTTTCTACTTGATCACCATAGTCGCAATATGCCGCCTGCCTTTTCAGCCGAATGACAAACGTATCAAACTTTTCACTCGTCGTTGGTTTCATCTCACGAAATTTTTCACGTTCATACGTTTTCGACAGCTTTGGAATGAAACAATCGTCCAGTAATGTCATAGCAACATGGTAACGATTATCCACGGCATGATTTTCGTCGATTTGAACTTGTTTGACCACTTTGCGTATGTCCGGTCCACCAAACATCATCAACGTTTTGAATTTTTCGTCATGATCATCAACGCTTCTCCACGCCAGATACGTTTCAAACTGTTTACGCCATTTTTCCCAGCGAGCCGAAACCGGTCCATCGACGTCTTCGGAAAATGGTGGAATCAATTGGTTAACCATAGGCCAGGCCATATTAGCGGATGCCAACGAAATGGAATTGAATTAAATCGTCCGTAACTTTTTCCTGCGTCGCCAAAATGTAAAGACGTCCGTTCTGGTTTGTGGAACAACTTATAATGAATCTGTATTCACGGAAGCTAGACATATTAATAATCATGGATTGCTTAGATCCTACACTTACATATTTGTGTAATTCTAAAGAAGGGAAATCTTCCATATAATTATTAGTACTTATAATGCAAATAATTAACTTGAAGACGGTAATCTAGAGTCAAGCCAAAAATTCAAGTAATGATAGGTGATATTATCTTCAACAATATTCTGGTAGTGTGACGCCAATAAGAGCGTTACTTTCCTACTCCGGGTCTGCTCGTCAATTTAATGTGGTGAAAACAGTTCTTTTGCCTCTTCTGTCAACAATTTTCGATGGTTTTCAAACAATTTTCATCAACCACATATGAAGGATTGCCAAAAGCACCTCGAAAATATTTGAAATTCATCGCGTTTGAATAGTAAAACTTGATTTCAAGTCAATTTAACAGTCAAGCACAAATTTAACATAACGTAGCTTTCAGCATTAAGCATGGCGTTCATTTTTTAATGAAAATATTTACATCTACAATTCCAATAACTATGAGAAAAGAAATAATCCACAAAACAGCATATTATTGGAAGGAGGTGCCTTTCTTACAATCATTAAATTGATCTAAAAAGTAAAAAGAACAGCCTATGATTCAAAGAAGGGAAAATGTATGATGGAAGTATTAAGAGCAATAGTGATATTATTTTTTTAATAAGTAAGTCTGAATAGAACAGTTTAACTATAAGAAGAGAAAAAATTCTGATTTTAACTTTAGCAGCACTAACTCCAATAATTTTGTCGACAGTATAACTATAAAGAACTGCCTCCAATTTAAAGAACGGATAATCTCTGATGAAAAAATTGTCAATAATATGTATACGACTTAACTCAAAAGATGAACAGCAGTTACAGCGTCGTTCATATTCTTGGCATTACTCCCCAACCCAAGCTCTTAGCTTAGTGTTCTAGGAGCACTTCCACAGTTAACAACCAAATGTTTGCTATGCCAAAGTAGCCATTTTGCATTATGCACGACACATGAACACGTTTCCACTTCATGGCCAAGGATCCTGGATCGACTTGAAACCGAACTAAAATACCTTCAGCATGGCTTTACTCTATGGTCACAGAAGTTACCACAAAGCTAATGAAGGTAATTAACAGCATTTTCATGCTCATCATCTTATCAAGTTTTGTTCTAGAAATTGACCTCAAAGTATTCACAACTATGGGACGACTGCAAGGCAATCGTATTTCAAAGGACACAATTTTGATCTTTTAAGCCTTCCACAATAACCAAAAAAGTCAGCTCACTTTTCACACAAATAATTTCATTCTTTTGTTTTTTGAGAATTATGCCTATCGTCCATTATGCTTAATGTCTATTATGCCAAACATCCATTATGCCAAACGTCTATTATGCCTATCGTATTTATACCTATCGTGCTTATGCCTAACGTCCTTATGCCTAACGTATTTATGCCTAACATCGTGCACCCAATTTTTGACGTGTAACAAATTTGATTCGTTTCAACAAGTCCAAGGCACGGAGCTCCTACTCACTATTTTTAAGAAATACAATATATGATAATTGAAACTAAGGTTTTTGTTGTTCATTTTGTCATGTGTTCTTTGCTGAAAATATTACCAACTGTTGAAGTTTCAATTCGAACCTACCAAAACTTCACTTACATATCTGTCGGATTACAATTTTTGCAGTTTATCCTTAAAAACCACAACCCACATTTTTTCGCTACATTTACGTCTCCACCAACTAAGAACGGATGATCCACACATGGAAGACTTCTGTTTGCTGGTCCGACCATTGTAGCTGTGTGAAGCAAGATCTGTGCACGCAGCATCCAGAAACGATACAGACGATGCCTAGGTATTGTAATTGTTTACGAGACGCATGTAATCAATTCTATAGCAGATCAGTGTCAATTATCTCACCATATCAGCAATACGCATCCGTACCTTTCTGTCCATCAATGTTAAATTTAAGTTGTGCCTCTGTAACGAATTCTTAAGAATCAATTCATAATAAGTTAAAATATAGTGCCTAAGAAAATTAATAAACTGTTTTTGTGCATGTGGTGTTTAAAAGTATTTTGTCATTTGCCTGATTGCCGATAATGGAAACCGAACAAAAGGAAACTATATAAGTCCACTAAAAACCGTTTGAGCGTCGAACAATATCAATTTATTTTCGTTTGGGCCCTTTATTTATAGTTGATACATCAAATTTCTTGAAATAAGATATTGCAAACAGCAGAATCGCTACTTTTCAGAAATTACTACAATTATACTCCGGGATAAAATTTAAACTGCCGTAGAAAAGTATGCATGAAGCGCTTACAGAAATGCGAGCCAACATTGGGAAAAAAAATCAGCAAAAGATGCCATTTTTTGTTTGCAGATATTCGCTCTTACAAGTAACTTTGCAAAAAAAGTCTTTAGGACTATAATTGATCGTTTTTTAATTAGATCTTCTTCTTCTTTCTTTTCTGGCGTTACGTCCCCACTGGGACAGAGCCTGCTTCTCAGCTTAGTGTTCTTATGAGCACTTCCACAGTTATCAACTGAGAGCTTACTATGCCAATGACCATTTTTGCATGCGTATATCGTGTGGCAGGTACGAAGATACTCTTTGCCCTGGGAAGTCGAGAAAATTTCCAACCCGAAAAGATCCTCGACCGGTGGGATTCGAACCCACGACCCTCAGCTTGGTCTTGCTCAATAGCTGCGCGTTTACCGCTTTTCAGTTAGATATTCGTTAAAAATGTTTGACAAAATATACAAATCCCATAAAAAATGAATTCTTTCACCGAGTATTAAAAAACTTCTTTGAATATGGCAACATCCAACAAAAAGAAATTTTATTCCCTACAGAAACCTACAACATTTTGAAGAGTATTTCAATATTCGGGGAACGAATCCCATACTTAATGTAGAATGTAAAAATTCAGTGCAGAATGTATTCGAAACAAGTTAAAATTTCAAGCGCATCGATAGATATTGTGTAAGCTCCGCGGAGCACTTAACAAGGTTTCGCGGAGCACCAAGTACTTATTAAGACAAAATTTATGCTACTTGATTCCATAGGAACAGTAGGCGTTGTTACAAATCTTTACGGTTGGAAACGTTCAACTATTTTACTACCACGGGGATGAAAACTTACGCTTACAACAAAGGGTCCAGTAAAAGTTAAAAGTCAAACTTTTATAATGCATATCTCCGTCGTTTTCTAAGCATTTTTTTTTTTGCAGCAGAGGAATCAGACACTATTCGAGATCATTACCTATTTAAAATTTATTTAACAAGATAGTTAACCCATTTTTTTTACAAAAGATACTTATAAGAATTATTAGTTACGGATTTGTGACACATTTATTTTAGGTGTTAAACATTATTTTATGTGTTAAATTGTGGTTTTAAAAGAAAAAAGAAAGACACGGACACCGCCTTCAGGCAATTAGCTGCACAGACTGTAACTTAACACTAGACAACGGACAAGCATGCTCCAGTGGCACAGTCATGAAACATTCCATACGAAAATTTTCAATGGCTGAAGCGGGAATCGAACCCGCACCCCATGACACGATGCGATTAAATGCCTGACGACATTAACCGCACGGCCACGAAGCCCACAAAAAAATATGTTCCGGAACCAAAATTCACATGTTTGGGTTGAAATTTAAATATTTGACTACACTCAAAATTTATTTTACTCAAGAAACCTCAAAAAACCCTTTTTAACTTTTCTTCTATAAATCAAAATTCGACCCGGTGGCATGCAGGTTTTTCTACATGAAGTAAATATTTTTGGGCAGAAATAGAAATTTTTGATAACATTCAAAATATATTTTAATTAAAAAAACTGCGAGAAAAGTATTTTTTATACTGTTTGTCTATAAAGCGAATTTCAAAGCAATAAGTGGTAGATTTCTCGACCGAAAGATGACTTCTGAAGTCTATTGAATATATTTGTGCAGAAATATAATTTTTTGATTACACTCGAATTTATTTTCAACTTAAAAAAAATTACGAAAATCTCATTTTATATACTACTAGTGGTCCCGGCAAACTTCGTCTTGCCATCAAGTAGGCTGTTGAAAAACGCCATGCAAGTCCCGTGTAGAAAAAGACAGATTAGTATTCTCCCGTTTTCCCCACTATCCCGAAGACTTTCCTAAACTTTTTTTTCGCACAAACACGTCGGAGCTCTGGACGAATTCAACAGTGAAAGAATCATGTAAGTCCAATCACCCGTTCTCAAGCCATTTCGTGACATACAAACACCATTCCATTTTTATTTATATAGATTTGCCAATACATCAAAATGTAATGCGATGACATCTTGTTTTGTCGATATAAATTTTATTATAGAAGTCTGGTAAATATGATCGGCAAGAAAATAAAATTTATGAGTGCAATCAAGATTTATTTTACAGCTAACTCTCCCTTACTCGATATTCCGTATCCCGACATCGAGTTAGAGAACCATAGTAAAAGTTAGTTTTCATGGCTACGACGATGGTCCCATGGATCGCATTTGCACCGGTTTTGTGTTCTGTAACTCGATACCCCTCTAACTCGATGGTCTCTTCAATATCGAGTTATGGAGAGTTGACTGTATTTCAGAAACTACGAAAAGTCCTTTTTAAACTTTTAGCCTGCAAATCAAAAAAAACATTTTTTTTTCGACTTCTAGGCCCCTCTACAAAACGATCCGAAAAACGTTTGAAGCTATGTTTGTCCCATTCCTTGGTGAATAAAGAAATTGTATTTGTATTTTTGTCAGGGATTGTGTTTTTGTTTGTAACTGGTAATAATTGTCAAACTAGAATGAGCTATTCATCATTGGGATCTTTTTTTCTGTTGATGTCATCCAATTAAATAAATAAAACAAAGACTTGTACTTTTTACATCAATCAGCTAATAGAAGTCCATTGAAAATTTATGGTGTGAAATAGAAAGTTTTTATCAAACTTAAATTTATTTTACTAGTACAGTCATCTCTCCCTTACTCGATATTGAAGGGACCATCGAGTTAGGGATGTATCGAGTTACAGAACACAAAAGCAGTTCAACTGCGTTCCAAGGGACCATCAAGTTAGCCATGAAAACCAACTTTTACTATGGTTCTCTAACTCGATATCGAGATACGGAACATCGAGTAAGGGAGAGTTATCTGTATTACGAAAAAAGTATTTTCGTAACTATTTGTTTTTAAACCAAAATGTAATGCGATGATTCGTGCATTCGTTTAATTATTTCTAAACAACTTATGCAGGCAATCTAAGGTTGGAAAAACAACATGTCCTCGCTTTGAGTTTGGATGTAAAGAAAAAAAAAAGTTAAATATATCCTATTTTTTAAGTAAAATAAATTTTGAGAGTTTTCTTATATTTATTTCTTGCTCAAACATGTTCACCAGACTCTAAAAGTAAATGATTGTAAAAAAACACATATCATTGCTTTGCATCTTGATTTACAGACTAACATGCTAACACCTTGAGTTTTAAAAGCTAAGGAAAAAAAATAAGTATAGACAGTTTATTTCTGATCTAACGCGATGACTAGACTTCAACAATCAATGCATTGACGAAAAAAGTGCATATAATTACCATGAATTTTGATTTATAGGCAAGCAGTTAAAAATAAAAAGATTTTAATTTGTTTTTTGAGCAAGAGAAGTTTTGTGTGTTTTTCAAAAATACTATTTCTGCTCAAACATATTTTATAAAGTTCTAGAATGAAATTTATGTTGAAAAAAATTGAATGTCATCGCTTTAAGTTTAGATTTCCAAGCAAATTGTATAAAACAATAGGGGTTTTCTATTTTTTTTAGCAAAACAATTTTTGAGTGTAATCTGAAATTTTCATTGTACGCCAAACATGTCAACCAAACTTCTATAAGCAAATAAATACAAAAAAATATGTTTGTAATCGCTTTGAATTTCAATTTATAGGCTAATAAGTTCAAAACTTGAGTTTATTGTAGTTAATTAAGCCAAATAAAGTTTGAGTGTAACTACAAATGTCCCTGGCGTATTCATGAAGGTTTTCCAAGAATCGTGGAAAACATCTGTTCTGAAAGTTCCTGCCTAAGACTGCATCAGTGAGGAGAAGCCACACCAGTTTGTATG
This sequence comes from Aedes aegypti, assembly GCF_002204515.2. NCBI lineage: Eukaryota > Metazoa > Arthropoda > Insecta > Diptera > Culicidae > Aedes > Aedes aegypti. The sequence continues at coordinate 59,179,671 of NC_035107.1, read as the reverse complement.
CATTTTATCCTAGAATTATTTGAATACTTTTCAGAATTTTCATTATGCCTTTCCCGTGACACATCATGTTTTGTGCATATAACGGATAAGTTGCAAAATAGTTTTCGGCGGAACCTGTTCCTTGTGCTCTGGAGTGGCGAGATCTGTTGGTAGCGAGGTCATTCTTCATTTATTGACCAGACCAGAAATGCGCTTGACTCTACCATGTCTGTAGTCGAAATAAAATTGATGAAAATAATTTCTGTCCTATATACCAGTAATGTGTTGGGAGGTACTATGAACATGGCGTAGTCAGCTAAAATAATAATTTTTACCACAGTATTTTTTTCCGTGTGTAGCAGTGACAGATGCTGCACGTTAAGAAAAATCTATTCAGAGTGCAGAGTGATTTAGCACGTAAAGAAAAATCTATTTTGAGTGACGCTTAAACTTAATACAATCATGCATATGAAGGACTTCAAGTGATATGTCTGCTTCTGATTTTAATTTTCTAACTGAACAATTGAATCTAATGATTGATGCAATGTTCAAAGCCACCACTATGACTGAAGCAGTCCAAGTAGGTGTAAAATTAACAACTCAAATTGTTATTGGATTACATTTTTCTAATGGATCCAAATAATAATTTAAATATTTTAAATTGGAATGCTCGTTCTCTGAATGGTAAAGAGGACGAGCTGTTTAATTTTCTTACAGCTAATAACGTGCATATAGCAGTTATTATTGAAACGTATTTGAAACCTGGATCTAAACTCAGAAGAGATCCTAACTTTTTCGTTTATCGTAATGATCGACTTGATGGGGCATGTGGGGGAGTTGCAATCATCATTCATAGGCGTATAAAACATCAACTGTTTTCGTCATTTGAAACTAAAGTTTTTGAAACTTTAGGTGTTTCTGTTGAAATACAGCTTGGTAAATATACTTTCATAACTGCCTATTTGCCTTTTCAATGCTCTGGACAGCAAATTAATTTGCTCCAAACGGACTTGTGAAAATTGACTCGCAATAAGTCAAAAATTTTTGTCATTGGTGACTTTAATGCCACACATCGGTCATGGAATAATTCTCAAAGTAATTCCAACGGCAGAATTTTATTTAATGAGTGCTCTTCAAGATATTTCTCAATTCAATACCCTGATGACCCTACATGATTTTCCTCTTCTAGAAATCTTTCTACGATTGATTTGGTCTTAACCGACTCTAGTCATCTTTGTAGCCATTTAGTTACTCATGCTGATTTTGATTCTGATCATGTCCCTGTTACGTTTCAAATATCCCATGAAGCGATTCTCAATCCTATCAGCTCCACTTTCAATTATTTTTGAGCCGACTGGAATATATATGAAACATATATTGATTCTAATCTCGATGTTAGCATTTCTTTACGAACAAATCTTGATATTGACAATGCTCTTGAAACTTTAACAAATTCCATTGTTGAAGCCAGGAGCATTGCAATTCCAAAATGTGAAGAAAATTGGAATCCGTGATTATAGAAGATGATCTTAAACTCTTGAAAACGTGAGGAGAAGGCAATTTCAACGCACTCGCGATCCTGCTATGAAAATTATATGGCAGGATTTGCAGAAAGTTTAAAAGTGCGCACAATTTTAATTTAGGACTTACTAGTCGAAATGAAAATCAAGTTACTCAGAACTTCGAAAATATTCTCAATCAAGAGAACGTTTTCGAAAATGCCTATGAGACTGATTTGGAAGAAGTGAGAACTATTATTAAAAAAGTAAAAAATATAAAAGCTCCTGGCGATGATGGAATTTTCTACATCCTCATCAAGAAACTTCCAGAAAGTAGCTTAGCATTTTTAGATGATATATTAAACAAATGTTTTCAATTTGCATATTTTCCTGACAAATGGAAAAATGCTAAGGTTGTACCAATTTTAAAACCAGACAAAAATTTTGCAGAAGCTTCTAGCTATCGTCCAATCAGTTTGCTTTCCTCCATCAGTAAATTTTTTGAAAAGGTTATTTTGAACAGAATGATGGCCCACATCAACGAAAATTCAATTTTTGCCAATGAACAGTTCGGATTCCGCCATGGACATTCAACCACTCATCAACTTTTACGTGTAACAAATTTGATCCGTTCAAACAAATCTGAAGGCTATTCTACTGGTCTTACTCTTCTAGACACAGAAAAAGCATTCGACAGTGCTTGGCATGAAGACTTGATTGTAAAATAAAAAACTTTAATATTTCAACATACATTGTTAGAATAATCCAAAGTTATCTGTCAAATCGTACACTTTAGGTTAACTATAAGAAATCCAAGTCTGAAAGACTTCCCGTAAGCTTGTGTTTTCCAAGGTAGCAATCATCAATATTATACAATATTACCTCAAGGATGACAAAAATCTCTGTTTGCGGAAAGCACAGGCCTCTCCGCCAAAGGACGAAGCCTGCCTAGATTCCAAAAAAGTTTGGATGTTTTTTTTGTGATTGCAAAAATGGAAGATTTCTCCTAATGCTTCCAAAACTCAACTTATAATATTCCAACATAAGCCAAAAGCTCCAACATAGCCAATTCGAAATGGTACTAATAATACTTTTCCCATATAGGACAGTTATGCCTTAATGAGCAGCGTGGATCAGGGTGCTGATGATGTCGCCGCAAGGAATACAAGTCCAACGATGTGTTCATACAAATTGTAATTGGATGCCGTAGCCGACGCGCCGGAGCAACCACTGACGACTGCACTGTAATCAAACCACTGACTGGGGCGCGCATAATGGCATTTTCTCACGCACTCGGATTATCGATTGAGATCTGATAGCGTCAAAATCGTCAGAACTGAGGTTTTTATGGAGAAATCCGATTAATTTATTCAATTGCTGCTTAATCGCGTTTTCAATGATAATACGAAAAGAATGTTATTAGAGTGCTTACTAACGTTCCACTACTCGAACTGTAAAGTCGTCAAACTGACAGGTCTTGTTATGATATTCAGGGCTGCCAGTTGAGCAGATATATTTTTATTTTGGGAACATTGGAAATGGAATTTGTAATTTGTGCTGGAATTCAACAAAAAAGCATCTCATCCAACTTTACAAACAGCCTTCACAAAGGTATCGAGTTGGGTACCGTAGCATCCTAGCAGCAATGGGTATCAAACTGTTTCCACTGGAAATGGCAAGACATCGAATAATTATAGCTGTCTCGGCTAATCCTATGATGGCAATCGATATAATCGATTCCGCCATTGCTTGTTTCCTTTTTCCGATTGGAAACGACAGTGCCTACATTTGTACTGCATGTAGATTGCTTTCCCCAGTAGGGAGACAAGAGATCATTGCACTTGTTCTGGCAGAAGTTATATTACGGTGCGGTATAATCCGATGCGGATTTCGAACTCTCTCTGATTGTCTACCGGAGATAAGAACTCTTCTGCGGGGTTGGTCAGAGTAGTATCACAGACAAACAGACATAACATTTTGAACAATCTTTTTTTTTTTCAAATACATCGCTCAGCTCACACCCAGGGTTGCCACATATACAGATTTATCTGTATTTTACAGATTTTCTCTAATATTAAGGTACCAAGAATCTGTATATACAGATTACAGATATTTTAGAAAAATACAGATATACAAATTCTGTATACAGAATTTTACCACAATTATACAGATTCATACAGATATTCGAACAAAAACTAAAATAATACTTTTGCGAACCTTGAAATTCAAGCTTTTGTTATGAAAAGTCGTCATTGCAGGTACAAATGATTGGTATTTCCTTGAATTCCATGATAAATTCCCATGTCTTTATCAATTTTCAGGGATACAGATTGAAAATACAGATATTTTGCTCCAGGATACAGATATACAGATATTTCGAGATGAAAATACAGCTTTTAATGTGGCAACCCTGCTCACACCATCATCATCTGGCGAGCATGTTGCACGAAATACTGTTTCATGCAACAAGACCAACCAAAACAAAAACGATGGGTGCGCCTCTGGTCATGAGATTTACAACATAGCGTATTTTAAATTAATTTTAAGAGAGTAGTCGATAGAAATTTTACTAGTAATACGTCTGTGCATCTGCGGTAATATGATCCATCTGGACAGTCCACCAGAACTTAGTTAATGTGCTTGAAATTATTTGGGTCAAACTGTCCGCGAAATGAGTGAAGCCAAACGGGCAGACCTACTTGGATTTGCAACAATTTCGGATACATTGAGTGGCAACCGGTGCGGAATCCAAGTTGTCAATCATTTTCAGTTTCGAATGAGGGAAGCTGCATCCGAGGGTACATCTTTGTACATACATAATCCATTTTGACAATGCGGGGGATCTGTGCTGAAAATCTGTCGGCGCAGACAGAATTAGACATTTCATCCAAATAAACTGTAATTTGTTGTAGATGAACATCTGGCATTGTATACGAAAATATTGACAGTTTAGTGGTTTGGGTAGCAAATTTGTGCAACGCAAATGCAAACCACAAGATGCATGCTATTGGTGCGGAGAAACAGACTTAACATTCGAATTGTACAGCGTAACAGAAATATTTTTGTTGTGTGTCTCAAGCATCAAATCATGTGTCTTCAGTAAATTTGCAATGCTGAAATCTGGGAGATTTCCTGGAGGAAGTTTGGGTTATTTTCGAATTGAAATCTAGGAGATTTCCCTGTGGAAATCTGAGAGATTGCCTTTAAGACATTCAAATTAATTTAGGAAGAACGTAAATTATATTAGTAGACTAATAAATAACATAATAACTCTTTTTATTTTTCTATGATAATCCTGTTTAGTAGTGCAACCGTTGATTTTTTTTAATAACATTCAACTAAGCATTCTCTTATTCAAAATGTCCAACATGCCTCTCATCTAAATGTCAATCACGCGTCCATTGTAATCACTTAGCTCTCATTTCCTTCTACTAGCATTGAAAATCTATAGCAAATTAAAGATTCATAATTTTCCTCCTACATTCAATTTTCTCAGTGAAACCAATGCCGAAATGATGGGCTTCCGTTCCCTCTCCGTTCCGTCTCTTCCCCCTCCTCACGATGACAACCAAGTGCTCAAACAATTTTCTATCGGTAAAATTATTCATCGTCTCGCCCTTCGTTGTCAATCATCTTTTGAGCTCCCCTAATAGAAAATTATTTATCGTAGCAATACTATACTGTCCAATAGGATTCCCGTTGAACGATTTTTCACAATATACTTGCGATCTATTCTATTGTACCATTGAATTAATTTTTAAATGTCACTTTTACAATCAATGACTGTAGTCGTAATTTTTTTATTCAAGATTCAAACCAAAACAATTTAATTTGTGGTATTTTTAATAAAAACAATAAACCTTGCTATGGACTCTATTAGTCATAATTATGGTGTTCGAATACGTTAAACTGTTAAATTATTTATTATTAAATTTTTACTCGGGTCGACTAGCAGCGTGGGTTGCTTCGATGTCCGCCGAAAGAATATCGTTTTTAAAGTCCGATTTCCGTCGCTTTTCTTCGCAGTAACGCAACAACAGCTGATGATGATCCGATCCATCTCCGTAATATTGCTTGTTTTGGCTTCGGTGGATTCAAAATAAACTCTTGAAAACCGAGCGCCATTCCACGATCGATGGTGTGCGAAACAACAAGATGGAATGCGCGCATCATTCGTTCTCGAACAACATCCGCTGCATTGCACATTTTGTGATTTTTTTTTATGGTTAACCCTTTCACAACGGATGGGGCATTTTGACCCAACTTCTATATTTGGCAGTATCTAATTTTATACTTCATGCTATATCTCAAAAGTCCAGATTTCCGGAACTTTTGGAAAATTTTCTGTTTAATGCTTACTCTAACAATTGAATTAGGAATCATAATATATATTTTTTCTTCGTTCAATACCGATCTACAACAATCATATTATAGTCAGCTCTCCATAACTCGATATTGAAGGAACCATCGAGTTAGGGAGGTATCGTGTTATAGAGCACAAAACCAGTGCATATGCGTTCCAACGGACTATCGAGGTAGCTATGAAAACCAGCTTTTACTATGGTTTTTTTTACTCGATATCGAGATACGGAATATCTAGTAAGGGAGAGCTGACCGTATATAGGATTATCTGCCTTATTATGAAAATATCATATGTATATGAGAATTCCATAATGATTCCCATACAACAGGTTAGGTAGCAGATCTTTTTTTAAAGACTTGGCCCTTAATTTTCTGGAAGCCTCTAAAAATCTGATTTTGATTGAAGGTCTCTGAAGTCTCTATTTCAACCAAAATGGTCTCTGGTCTCTTTTTTCTTATCTTTCTTGTAGTGAGTTCTGATTCTAAATTCTACAGGCTCCCGAGAAACTTTCAGAAATTGTTATCCTAGTGGTTTCTCCAGAGATTTCATCTGGAATACTTTCAAGAACTCCTACATGGATCTTCAAGAGATTACTCTAACAAATCTCCGACCGGGACCACTAGTTTTTACTAATCTTTCAATCCAATTGTTACTCTAGTAGGTTTTCCAAAAATTCCCACAGAACTTATTCCCAGAAAACCCGCCAAGATTATTTCTAGAGTGTTTCATGAAATTCGTTCAGGGTTTTTTTCCAATAAACTCGACAAGAATTTCTACGCCTTTTCTTCCACTTTAAAAACTCCTCGAGGGTTTATTCGAGGAAATCTAATGAAAACTTTGCAAAGAATTTCTCGAATTTGAACTGTGTTTCAACATTGAAATCCTTTATAAAATTTTCTAGTAATTTCTCCCGCATTTCATCCAACGAATAACTCAGTTCTTCCAAACATTTCTGAAAGAAAAAATCACCATGGAATCATCAAAATTGCATTTGAGGATTCACACCTGTAAACACAACAGCAATTTTTCGCACAATTGTTAGGGATTCCAGCTTATGTTTTTCAAGGAGCTCCTTCATAAAACCCTGCGGTATATTATCCAAAGATTTAATTGATTTGTATTATTTCAATTATCTTTGCAACCAATGAAATTAATCTTTTAAAATTTCGTCAATAGTCTATGAGTTCTTCTAGAAATCCTAATTCATCTAGGGAAACTTGAGAGCTTACACAAGTTTTACCAGAGGTTACTTTTTGCTTTAGAAATACCTAACGATTTACGCGAGGTTTCCCGAACAAACAGATTTTTTAAAACTTTCGTTCACATTTCCCTAGAGAAATGCCTGGAAGAGAGCTTGATTTTTTTTAAGATTTTGTTAAGTAATATCTTAGATTACTGAAGGAATTCCCAAAGAAATTTCATGAGCAGTCTCTCCTAAAAGTATTCTTCCTAAAAATTCTCAGTTAAAATCTTAGAGAAATTGTGAAGGGCAATTTCATAGGAAATCCCTGCAGGCACCGCTGGAGAAGTTTCTAGTAGACTTTTCGAATATTTTTTGAACGGATGTCTTAGAGGATGTGCTAGAAAAACCTATTTGTATATCAGCGCATATAATCCTGGTTTACTAAGGACTTTCTTGAAAAGTATCTGAAATAAAATTTCAAGAATTCCTAATGAAATCTCTAAGGTAGTTTCTGATATAATTTAAAAAAACGATGTTTTCTTTTGAGATATCCAAAACAAAATTGAAGGAGATCCTTAGAAAAATTCTTGGAGGAATTCTTTGAGAAATAATCACTAAATAAACTTCTGCAGAAATCTTCAAATCTCTCAAATGGAGATATATGTACATCAAACTAACCTGAAGAAATCTTTGTAGTAATATCTTAATCTTTAGGCAAATACCTGACATGATTTCTGATGGATTTCCGTAAAAAAAAAACATTGAAAAATGCATACAGTTAAACGAGCAGAATTATTTGTCGTAATCTGCCCATAAAGGCATAACTGTCCCATATGGAAAAAGAAGGCATTGAGAAAACAGCACCTAAAGATTAAAGTTTGTCTTCTTATACAAATATTCATAATTTTCTAATAAATTTCTACGTACCATATAAATTTAACACAACCGTGCAGATAACTCATATTGCTTCTATAGATCAGCAAAATATATAAAATTGAACAAAATTCACGTTTTGCAGTTGTTATTTGGGTTGAAAGTTCATATAGAGACTGTTATGCATTTATTTTTCAATATGGGACTGCATCAACTTCATATTTTTCCACAACATTTTCAAACAAATTGTGTTAATTTTAATACGCACAGTAAAATATATATTAAAACATGGATGTTGCGATGAAAAAAGTTGTTGGCTTGAAAATCAATATGGGACAGTTATGCTTTTATGGGCAGTAATGTCACGAGTAAGTTTCAAAACAAGTGTTAGAAATATTCTCAGAGAAATGTCTGATCTGATTTCATGAGGAATCAATCTCTTATCTCTTGATTACAGTTATGTTGTTTTTTGATTCCTGTTTGGTCTCTGCTTGGTTTCTCTTTCGTCTCCTTTTAGTCTATTTTTTCAGGGCAGAGGCCTCTAAAGTTTCTATTTTTAAGACACTAAGTAGCTACCAGCCCAATCATAAACTTTGAAGGGCTTGTGCAGTCTCAGTACTCATCCGAATGAGTTTAAATTTTGAGAGGACACTCATGTCATAGATTTTGATCCGGACCCGAATGAACAGTGTGGAGCATTAACGATATTTGATACCCTAATATGATATGTTTTATGTCCGTCAAATAATCCGGGAGTTCAAGTCAGATGATCTTCTAGGTTTACCATGGCTGTTTTCTCGCTGTTTTCTTTCTAACAGTACATATTCAACCATGTAATGTGAGTCTATGTGCAGCTCTTGCAATTGTTGTTCCTACATACTTAATGTTCTAGGGTCTCCAATTAAATTGATTTACGACATCAACCAGGAAGTCTTTCTTAGCATAGTGATTAAGTCCTCGGCTACAAAGCAAAGCCATGCTAAAGGTGTCTGGGTACAATTTACGATTGGTCCTCCAGAATCTTTTGTAGTGGAAATTTCCTTGACTTCCTTTGGCATAAAGCAGGGCTTCCCTACCGGTGATGGTCCGCGGACCCCTAGGAACTCTTTGAAAGCTATAACTGAAATTTTTGTAAAATCTCCCACCTATATCTGTCGCAGTGAACTTAGGTAGATTTCTGCGAAGATTCTTAACGGATATCTACCAGGTTTGTTTAGGTTTTCGGAGATTTCCTAACGAAATTTTTGACAAATTCTCCCCACGTCAGAAAGGTAGACTCTAAGAAACCCAATTAGCAAGCCTCTTAATAAATTTAATGCACTTGATACTTTGCTAAAAGATAGATGATGATAACTATTGGAAATGTATCTTAATCTTGGCACTTTTGATCCACTTCAGACTTTTTTAAAGCTACTGATCTTGGCATCAATGTGCATCGTTTCGAAGTACTTCTTATTTCAAAGTTTCGGATAATTCTTTCGAAAAAGTCCCCCTCATCAAAATGAATCGTTGAATTGCCCATTAAGATCTGTGGTGGATTACAGATGTGATTTGTAGCAGTGCCAATTTAGTACATCAATTAACGCCTCTGTAGCCGCACTGTTGTATTTTGTACAACACAAGCGAAAGAAAACCTCGCTTTTCGCACACAGCATCAGCGTGATGGTTTTGGTAGTGGTCAATTTCACGACGAGTAGAAGGTTCAGAGGACTTTCAGAGCCCGATGCGGAGTCCAATTCGGGAGTCCTTTAAAATAGGGGCGCAAACATGTCTAGCCAAAAGGGCTGGTTGCGGCTAAGTATCTTAAAATATGAAAATAGAGAACACATGCGATGAAAAACGTGATTAAAAAGAGACTGATCAGGAGTCACATTTTTTCAGTTAATAATTCAAAGATTTCTTCAGGAGCTCATAGAGCGATCCTTTCACAAATTTCAAAAAGAATTCCTCACAGATTTTTGTTCAGGATTCCTTGAAAAATTCATCCTAGAATTTTTAGTTCCACAGATACCCTCAGAAATTACTCCAGGGATATCTTAAAAGTTTCTTTTCTCAAGGAAATGGACTTTCTCGACACTCATCCACAAACTCTTCAAAAGAATTCAGAAATAACTTTAGAGATTTCTTCGGAATTCCGTTTCCTTTGTGCATTGCATACGTTCGACATAAAGTTAAAATTTGTTGAAAACTTCGAAGGCCCTTTAAAAATTCAAAAACTAGGTTATTGCCATTAACATCACATTGCTTCTTAACTCCTAATAAACACATTCGTTGAGATTTCTAAAATCCAGTGTCAATGTCAGGGCTAGTAGCCACATAGTACCTTCATATTGGAAGCATTAAATACCTTATGTTTGAGAAAAGAGACCGAAAATAAAAATTATAATAGGGTTAACGTTTCTATAATAAAAAGTCAGGTAATACGACCAGTCATTTTTGTATGATTTTTGTTTTGTATTACTAGTATTACTGCTCGTCTTAATGTTTGCATTTTTTTGAGATTTTTACCAAGAATTCATCAGAAACTAATTCAAGTGCTTGACCAAATAATGCCTTATAGATTCTTTGATGGCCGTCTCAAGGAATTCCTTCGTGAAATTAGGGAAAGATACCTTCAATAAATCAACCTGACATTTTTCTACCCTCTCTTTCTTCAGAGCTCCATTGATTTTCGACGAGCTTGATCAAGCCGAATTAGGCGAATATGTACTGCAATAGTTATTGGAATATTATTTCATACTCATGAGATTAAAGCAATAGTAAACTAATTGTTTCAATGATAAACAATCAGTTTAAAACAAGTTAAACTTTGCATAGTGATTTCTAATCCATTTGTATCATTGTTTGTTCAAATTCGTTTTATAATGATGCTTATTTCGCAAAGAAATAGACGCATTTCGCGCTAAATCGTGACAGCACTCTCTCAGATATCAATAACATTTTCTGGATTGACAAAATAATCTATTTTGCACAATTGGTTTTTCCAAAATTTATCTAGACTATCATTTGAAACTTTTTCATCCGATTTTTTACAAAATAATGTAATAAAAAAATAGTAATTCCTACAAAAAAGTATGATATGGATGACTCATAGACAATTGTCTAAATTTTTGAGTAAAATTACTAAAAAAAATCTCATATGACAGCGTTCATTTTTTACGTAACGCTAAAATTTACTATTTTCGAGCGCTACGTAATTTGTGGATGGTGCCTATGTGACTTACACTGAAAAACAATGATTTTAATAATTTGAAGACGATTAAAAAAAATGTCATTTTTTATTTTAATGAAATTTTATCCCAATTGCTACCAACCATCCATCCCGTACATCGCGAGCACTTTAAAGGAAAGAAAAAAGATTTACGAACAACAAGGCTGGTAGCGAGTCACTTTTTAGTGACTTGGTCACTTTTTTGAAGCCAGTCACTTTAAAGTCTCTTTTTTGAAGCCATTTCAACTAAAGTCACTTTTTTCGTCAAAAAGTCACTTTTTTCAACTATTTTGAGCTAAATTTTTGAGAGAAAATTACGAATCAGCTTTTTTTTTAAATTTAGGCTAAGTTTAAATTTAACTTAATGTCAGTATCAAAACTTTGATTCATGTTTTTTTTTGTGTGAAAAAAGTCAATCTTTCATAGAGTTCCACTTAGCTCTGTAAAATTTTACAATATCCCATAGAATAGGTATTTGCACTAAAACGAAAATTCAAGAATAATTATTTAATGTTCTATTTGAGAATAAACATTTATCAAACATCATCTTCTTAGGTCAGTCTTTATTCGCAAACCAAACCTTTAAAAATGGGCGAATAGACCTTGGGTAGAGTCTACTTCTCTTCTTTTTTTTATGCATGTATTTAAGCATCTTTTAGGAATGTATATTAGCAATTATTTCTAGGAATAAATTTTGAAAGAACCTATTTCGAAGCTTTTTGAGAATGCTTCCAAAGCATATAGTCATGGATTAATACGTAATACAGAAATGCTTTAAAGAATGTATCGTTTTCGATGAATCGCTCATGAATTCATGCATGGTTTCTTCAAAGAAATATGGGGAGTCGGATCCTCTTCTTGGCACTTTTGATTCACTTCGGCTGGAGGTTTTTAGAAAGCTACGGAGTTTATATTTGACAAGAATATGCGCGGTATTAAAGTATTTGTAATTATACAGTTTATGACAATTCGACTGACTATAACCCCTAATACCAAGTGAATTATGAAAGTGTCATTTTGATTATAATATTAGGAGCTTTGTGCTAATAACAACTTTAAAAGCATAACTCAGATGAACGGCCTATCAAGCCTATTGTCTTTAAGCTAATTTCCTATTCGGACAACTTGCTGATGAAAAATTTCAATTTCACTCAGGCAGGCTTGATTCAACTATTTGTTCACCCTTAGTCGGCGTTCGAAGAACGCGTCTATGATACATTGGTTCTAAGCATCGTATTCGTTCTTCCATCATCATATTTAATTTGAAATATTGATCGATGGCCAAATATTAAATTTTCTGTAATTTTGATCTAGTTACAATAATAGAAAGTATCCTTCTTTGAATACTATATTTGATCCAACTTCATCTATACGCTAATAATTCTTATCGACTTGAAGTATTGGAAACATTTTTTGTTCTACACATTTCACTATGAATTCAATTTTAGCGGTTTTTAATATATCATTTTTTGGAAGTCTGAAAAAAAATAATTTCACATGCATAACAAATTCTTTTAAAATTTGCATTACAAAATAAAATACTTTGATGATATAAAAGGCACAAATGGTGATCTTCTTCAAAGCATCTTTCTAACACTTTGAAATGGTTGGAAATCTACTAAAAAAGAATTATTTGCGTAAATTCTAACTTCTCTGTTTACAATTGTTGTCAATATCTTGAAATTTTGGAAGTACAATAAAAAAATCCAAATTTGGTAGTCAACTACACAGATAAAAATATTTAAATTTCAATGTAGTAAATAGAAGAGTATAGTAAAAGTAAATCGAATTCGTCTATTGTTGCAGCATCACGTTTAATTTTCAACTTAAGATGTTTGACTGTTGTATGATCGTGTACATTTAAAGAGCATTCGATTGAAAAATAAGCGATTTGTATTTGACATTCCAGTTTATTTTGATGCTCCAATTATGTACATGAAAATAAACTGAAATTTACAACATATTTTTAGCTGTGTAGACCTACTACCTGTAGTAGATCTTATTGGATATTCCCTTCTTCATCGTAAAACAATGTAGTAGAACTGAAATAAAACTAATTACGTTTTGATTTTCAAGTCACTATTAGTCACTTTTTCCAGAATCGGAAGTCACTATTTAGTCACTTATTTCTCAAATCTGGTCACTAAAATAACTTTTTTCTGCACTACTTTTTGCTACCAGCCCTGGAACAAAAACTTTTTCTTATCTTTAGTGAAATTTTGCAGTGTAAGACACAAATAAGTTTTTTTTTGTATTTTTATTCAAAAAAATAAACAATTACCTACAAGTTATCCATGTCACACGTTTTTGAAGGAGTTAGCTTTTTTCGATTACATTATTTTGATTAGAAAAAATGGGTAAAGAGTTTGGCCCTATTCAAATGATAGTCCAGATAAATTTTGGAAAAACTAGGAATGCAAAGTGGATTGTTGTGTCAAAGTTTACACAACCAGAAAATTTCATTGAAATGTGAGGGGGTGCTGCCAACATCTGTACGAGTTGGCGATATATGCGTCAATAGTCGATCCAAATCGTGACAAGGAAATGGTTTAGGATAACCCCTGAGACTTCTCCATATATTTCTTCAGGAATTCCTCAAAAGTTTTTTTTTTGCACAAATCATGGAGTTCATACAGTGGTTCTTCGATCGATTTTGCTATAATTTTGTCCAAAATTTATGATTAGGTTTTGTTTAAGAACCCAAGCAACAAATTCTCCAGAAATGGTACCACTGATTTCTTAGGACTTCCTATAAAATTGTCGTTCAGTTTTTACAAAACTTTGACCAAGAATACCTCTAAAGATACCTTTAAAATTACTCCAAAAATTTCTCCCATGGTTTCTTCAGAAACTGTAGCAGAAATTCTTTGAGAAAATTTTCAAGTCAACTCCAGCAAATCCTGATGAACTCTAGTGAGGAGCACTGCACAACTTCCTAACTTTGGAGGAAGTCTTGAAGGGTTGTTATAGATAAATTCCAAGGATAATTATCGAAAACTTAATCAATTGAATCTCTGGATAAAATCCTACAGGATTATCCTGAAAAACATTTAACAGAATCCATGGAGAAATGGTCGAAATAACTGCTATGAATTTGCTGGTGTGAGACCTCCAAAGAAATTTCGAAGAATCTATGGTGGTTTTACTTGAAGAACTGCAGGAATAATTCATGGATGATTAGTTGGAGAAATTTGTAAATAACTTTCTGGAGGAACTTATTGAGCATTAGCATAGATCACAGTACAATTCGTATTTGCTACTCCGTGATTGATCAGAACAATCAAAATTGCACAAGGAATCAACAGACGGAGCTTGGGAGTAGCTTACCATCTTCAGTGTACAATTTTAAGAACCCAAAACATTACAGAGCCAACAACGACACCGGCCATGTCCTTACGGTCGTCTGGGAAGGGAAGGAATGTTACTGTGACATCCATTGTTACTAAAGACTGGGTATACCGCTGCATCTTTCAGGTTTCAGACGCTACAAAATCTGGATTAATCTTGTTAAGTGATGTTTAGTGAAACATTAAATATAAAATATTACGACACCTATGGGGTGTTTTCATGTCTCAGTCGTTAAGTGTAGAAAGGGATGTTTGAGATTAATATTATCCTATATCAATTATTATTAGCAAGGTTTCAAATTGTCACTCACTCGCACGATAATGGATTTCTCCCTCACAATAATTTTCAGTGAAAACTTGCTTTGTGAAATTATCCGTCAAAAAAAAAAAAAACAAAGCGAACGTAGACAATTATTATCATTTTCTTTATTAGTATCATTCCAAACATTACATTCATTTCTTATATCTAGGTGTTCTGTGTTATTTGACAACACTATCATCCTAATTTGGTAAAACAAATTTAAGATTTAATTAACATTTTGTTAACAACATATTACATTTCATTTGCCGTAGCAGTTCAGTTTTTTTACAGGTGAGTTGATTTCACCTGCTTATAAGAGAAAAAAAAATGTTTTTAATATACTTAACCTAACTTAACCTAAACATATAACGCATTAATCGTGGCAATAGAAGATTGTAACGATTTTTGCCTGAAATTATTAATGATTGTATTTGACATTTGTTCCAATGTTTCAACATTGGATATTCTATGTAACTCATTGGTACTATACCAGGGAGGAAGCCTCAGAATCATTTTCAAAATTTTATTTTGAATTCTCTACAGAGCTTTCTTCCTGGTATTACAACAGCTAGTCCATATTGGTACAGCATACAACATGGCTGGCCTGAAAATTTGTTTGAATATCAAAAGCTTGTTCTTAAGACAAAGTTTTGATTTTCTATTAATAAGGGGATAGAGACATCTTACATATTTATTACATTTGGCTTGAATGCCCTCAATGTGATTTTTGAAAGTTAAATTCTTATCTAGCATGAGCCCTAGATACTTAACTTCATCTGACCAATTTATTGGAACCCCTCTCATCGTGACAACATGTCTACTTGAAGGTTTCAAATAAAGAGCTTTTGGTTTATGTGGGAATATTATTAGTTGAGTTTTGGAAGCATTAGGAGAAATCTTCCATTTTTGCAAGTATGAAGAAAAAATATCCAAACTTTTTTGCAATCGACTACAGATGACACGCAGGCTTCGTCCTTTGACGGAGAGGCCTGTGTCATCCGCAAACAAAGATTTTTGACATCCCTGAGGTAGCTCAGGTAAGTCAGATGTGAAAATATTGTATAATATTGGTCCCAAAATGCTGCCTTGAGGAACACCAGCTCTTACAGGAAGTCTTTCAGATCTGGAGTTCTGATAATTAACCTGAAGTGTACGATTTGACAGATAACTTAGAATTATTCTAACAATGTATGTTGGAAAATTAAAGTTTTTTAATTTTACAATCAAACCTTCATGCCAAACACTGTCGAATGCTTTTTCTATGTCTAGAAGAGCAAGACCAGTAGAATAGCCTTCAGATTTGTTGGAACGAATCAAATTTGTTACACGTAAAAGTTGATGAGTGGTCGAATGTCCATGGCGGAATCCGAACTGTTCATTGGCAAAAATTGAATTTTCGTTGATGTGAGCCATCATTCTGTTCAAAATAACCTTTTCAAAAAGTTTACTGATGAAGGAAAGCAAACTGATTGGACGATAGCTAGAAGCTTCTGCAGGATTTTTGTCTGGTTTTAAAATTGGAACAACCTTAGCATTTTTCCATTTGTCAGGAAAATATGCTAATTGAAAACATTTGTTAAATATATCAACTAAAAATGATAAGCTACTTTCCGGAAGTTTCTTGATGAGGATGTAGAAAATTCCATCATCGCCAGGAGTTTTCATGTTTTTGAATTTTTTAATAATAGTTCTCACTTCTTCCAAATCAGTCTCCCAGGCATTTTCGAAAACGTTCTCTTGATTGAGAATATTTTCGAACTCCTGAGTAACTTCATTTTCAATTGGACTAGTAAGTCCTAAATTAAAATTGTGCGCACTTTCAAACTGCATAGCAAGTTTTTGAGCTTTTTCGCAATTAGTTAGTAATAATTTGTTTACCTCTTTCAATGCCGGTATTGGCTTCTGAGGTTTTTTCAAGATTTTCGATAATTTCCAAAAGGGCTTAGAGCCAGGGTCCAATTGAGAAATTTTATTTTCAAAATTTTTGTTTCTTAATTGAGCAAAACGTTTCTTGATTTCTTTCTGCAAATCCTGCCATATAATTTTCATAGCAGGATCACGAGTGCGTTGAAATTGCCTTCTCCTCACGTTTTTAAGACGGATCAAGAGTTTAAGATCATCGTCTATAATCACGGATTCAAATTTTACTTCACATTTTGGAATTGCAATGCTCCGGGCTTCAACAATGGAATTTGTTAAAGTTTCAAGAGCATTGTCAATATCAAGTTTAGTTTCTAAAGAAATGTTAACATCAAGATTGGAGTCAACATACGTTTTATATATATTCCAGTCGGCTCGTAAATAATTGAAAGTGGAGCTGATAGGATTGAGAATCGCTTCATGGGATATTTGAAATGTAACAGGGACATGATCAGAATCAAAATCAGCATGAGTAATCAGTTGGCTACAAAGATGACTAGAGTCGGTTAAGACCAAATCAATCGTAGATGGATTTCTAGAAGAGGAAAAACATGTGGGGCTATCAGGGTATTGAATTGAGAAATATCCTGAAGAGCACTCATCAAATAAAATTCTGCCGTTGGAATTACTTTGAGAATTATTCCATGACCGATGTTTGGAATTAAAGTCACCAATGACAAAAAATTTTGACTTATTGCGAGTCAATTTACGCAAGTCAGTTTGGAGCAAATTAACTTGCTGCCCAGAGCATTGAAAAGGCAAATAGGCAGCTATGAAAGTATATTTACCAAGCTGTGTTTCAACAGAAACACCTAAAGTTTCAAAAACTTTAGTTTCAAATGACGAAAACAGTTGATGTTTTATACGCCTATGAATGATGATTGCAACTCCCCCACATGCCCCATCAAGTCGATCATTACGATAAACAAAAAGTTAGGATCTCTTTTGAGTTTAGATCCAGGTTTTAAATACGTTTCGGTAATAACTGCTATATGCACGTTATTAACCGTAAGAAAATTAAACAGCTCGTCCTCTTTACCATTCAGAGAACGAGCATTCCAATTTAAAATATTTAAATTATTATTTGGATCCATTAGAAAAACGTAATCCAATAACAATTTGATTTGTAAATTTTACACCAACTTGGACTGCTTCAGTCATAGTGGTGGCTTTGAACATTGCATCAATCATTAGATTCAATTGTTCAGTTAGAAAATTAAAATCAGAGGCAGACATGTCATGTGATTTCCCATTGGAATTTCCGGTAGACGAAGAAGCGGAGTTACCTGTGGCGGTAGGGTTTTTTCCATTTGATTTGAAACAAGTAGAATGGGTACCCATGGATCGAACAGGGGAGGAGTTCAAATTTCCTGCTACGATATCGGCAAAGGATTTACCGTGGGTAGATACATTCGAAATAGAAAGATTCGAACGGCTACCCGACGGATTAAAATTAGTTTGTGAATGAGCATGATTATGATCTTCCTGATGGGTATGATTCATGATCAAGCGATCGTTAACTGAAAAATGAGCATTGTTCGATACTCTACCAGGCAAATTCCGGAAACGACCGTTATCGTAACGGATATTATCTTTCATCTGCCTGGCACGAGCCTCAATGACCTTTTTGCGTGAAGGACAATTCCAAAAATTGGACTTATGGTTAGCCCCGCAATTACAACATATGAATTTGGTGGTATCTTCCTTCACTGGACAGACGTCTTTGGCGTGAGAAGAACCTCCGCAAATCATGCATTTAGCATCTATGCGACAATGTTTTGTACCATGACCCCACTTTTGGCACCGACGGCACTGAGTGGGGTTCTGGTTATTTCCTCCAGGTTTCTGGAAATGTTCCCATGTCACACGGACATCAAACAAAAGTTTTGCTTTTTCTAAAGCTTTAATATTATTTAGTTCTTTTTTGTTAAAGTGAACTAAATAAAATTCTTGAGAAAGCCCTTTCCGAACAATGCCAGTTCTCTTTTTCATAATGATTACTTGGACTGGGGAAAATCCAAGTAAATCATTTATTCCATTTTTGATCTCTTCAGGTGATTTATAGTCACTTGAGAGACCTTTCAAGACAACTTTGAACAAACGTTCAGTTTTGTCGTCATAAGTAAAAAATTTGTGCTTCTTCTCTTCAAGATGTTTGAGAAGAAGCTCACGATCTTTAAGAGTTTCCGGCAAAACGCGACAGTCTCCTTTCTTTGCGATTTGGAAGGAAACCTTGATTCCCCTAATGGAGTTCAAGATCTCCTGCCTAAATCCCCCAAATTCGGAACAACTGACCACGATAGGCGGCACTCTTTGCTTCCTCACTTGAATCAAAGAGCCTGGGCTAGAGGCTGCTTCGATTTGGTGTTCGGAAAATTTGTCTAGAGCATCGAACTGATTGCTCATTTCGATACAATTATTCATTTCACCCTTGGAAGAAAGTTCGCATTCCGGGGAAACGTCCTTTCTTCCATTCTTGCCACGTGTAGTGACAGTTTTAAAACCCACTTTTTTGGAAGGAAGTTGTGAATTCAGAGATTCACCCTTCCTTTTGTTTGTTGTTGATACCATGTTTAATTAATAAACGAAAGAAGACGTGACCTTCGAAAGGTTTTTTCCCAAGACGGTGTCCAAGAAGGATTACCACCGCTAGCTTTCGCCAACGGGTCCAACGAAAAATCGAAGGCACGGGTCCAAACAAGGATCGTAAAGGGATCAATAGTAGAAAAAATAGTACTGAAAAGTACTGTTTTAGTAGCACTGAAAAGTACCGTTTTTAATTTTAGCACTGAAAAGTACTGTTTTTGTAGCACTGAAAAGTACTGTTTTATTGCTTTAGGTAGTTTTTAAGAAAACTTCCAAGAGCAGAGAGAATTCGTGTACGCACAGCACGAAGGTACGATGCGCACTGGGAACGTAGACAATCATTTTCTCTTTCTCTTATCCATGAAAAACATTTCCTCTATCCATCGCCACAAGTAGTAGTTGTTTTATGCACCAAATTAACCACTGCTTTTGTCAAGTTGATGTGGTAGCATAGCTAGCGTGCTCGCATCGCGGTTGTTTTTAGCAATGTTCTAGGTTCGAATCCTGTCGCCAGCAACAATTTTTGTTTATCCACATAGTGATAATTCTCGGGAGAAGTTGGTGAGCAGAAATATGATGGGGTGAAAAAGAAATTACCCCAGAGTGGAATGATTTTCGGTAATCCTCCATCGTAACTGTAGGGAAAATAAGAGTGAGCGAAACAAGATGTTCACGTGAGGCAGCGAAAAAGCATTCTCCTTTAGTGCGAAAAATCGCAGATTTCGCATCATTGATATGAAAATTCATAACCCTGTATACCTCTGCATCTCCATGTATGTCACAGGAAGAGGCTTCTCTCTTCTTTCAAACAAAACATCGACACTTTCAGTATCGAACCTTACGTTGTTTTATTACAAAATAAAAAGTACAGTTATGTTTATTTGTTATGTAAAATATGGATGAGCATATATCGACGCTTGTAGAATCAATCTAATCGATGTTTTCTTTTTTAAAGACGCATCTATGTTAATATATAAAACTCATTTGAAATATTAGAATGAAACGAGCTCACCAATTGACACTCCATGATAGGGCAGTTGCCAATCACTTTCAATGTCATCATCAGCACTACCTTAACTACCTGGAGGAACGTAGTAATGAATTACTGGTCGAATTAATTGAGGGATTCCTGGAATAATTATTGATTTTCCTAGTTCAAGGAAGAATTTATGAGCGATTCCTGAGATGAGCTGTACTGCCATTCTACGCCACCTTGTCCCATGTTACATAGAACAGCCTTATGGATAACAGGACAATTATGCGTAGAACGGCAGAGTAGATGAATTCACGAAGAAATGAGAATGGCTGAAAAAAAAGAAGAAACAAATAAGTATAGAAACACCTTGAGGAATTCTTGCAGGGGTTCGTGGAAAAATCTTTAAAGAACTTTTTAAAATACTCTGGAATAATCCTTTGGGAATTTTCTTGGAAAAACTCCTGTTGGAATATTTCGAAAATACGCTAGAGTAACTGTTGAAAATAATCGATAGATAACTGAAATTGGTGGAGAATCTGGAATAGCATATTGGAAAATTTTCAGACCAATCCCTGTGGAAAATCGAAGTTTACTAAAAAGATAGTGATAACAGTGACATCAGAAACCATTTTGGTTAAAATAGCGGCTTTAAAGACCCTCCATTAAACCATTACACGTAGATAATTTTTAGAGACTTGTATCAAAAAAGAGACAATGTTTCTAAAAAAAGACCTGCTACCAGTCCTGAAATGTGTGTTTGGGCCTTGGGGACGTTTTGTATGACCTGAAGTACCGAGTAATTACCAGACATCATATCTGTTTTTAAGGACTTCATATGCTTTGAAAATAATATGCATGATGGTTTTTGAGCTTTTAGATCCACTAAGATAATTAAACAACATAAAAACACTTTCCAAGTCTTCATTGGTGTCGTAAATCTAAACTCAAAGATGGTTTGATGCACTTTGGATGTCCCATATGCACTGGAAGACTATGTGAACAGTTTGGACAAGCAATGAATCAGGATCATTGACTCTACACGGAGAAATCAGACTACCCGAAAAATAAGTTCTTTAAACTCAAATTTGGGTAAACTGCATTTAGTTTTTACCCACGGTTGGGTTGTTTTTCCTCTCTCGCAACAGCAATGTTGTCAAAAACAGAGAGAGACGCACCGAGCCATCGTCGAAGTTCAACGGAATAAGCCAAATTTGGGTTCTTTCGAGTTTACCTAAAGTTAAGTTGTTTTAACCCATCACTGAAACTGCGAAAGCTAACGCTGGGTAGATTTTTGTTTGCACTGAGTTGCTTGATTTACCGTTGTCAAATGAAAACAGCCTAATGATAGGTATATGTCAGTTTACCTAAATTTGGGTTATCCCACGGAAGAGCCGAATTGCGTCAGAAGAAGTCAAAGTTGGGTTGATTTGTCGCTATCTGTAGTAATCATATATCATTGAGAATCCTCTGTTCTAACCAACTTCCTAACTGATATTTGTTTTTCTCCCCGTAAACTTTGTTAAGATTTTAGGTAAACGAGGTCTTCAAACAGCAAAAGCGTAGATTACACTACCCACCAAAAGTATGCAATCGTTACAATACTGAGCTTGCAGCACTTTTCAGTTTCGTATAACCCAAAACCTAATGAAAAAAGTGTTCTTAACTAAAATTTAAAATATTAGTTACATATTGAAAGACATTCCCGAAAAACAAAATCGAAATTTCTCTTTGCAATTCCGAAATAATAATCATTTTAGGTGATGCTAAACTTTTCAATATAAGTGTTGCAATACGTGATTCCATACTTATGATGGATGGTCATATACACATCAAGATTTTTCTTTAGACCTAAAGGATCTGCTTGGACATATTTTGATTCAATGGAGCATCTTTAAGTTTGGGTTGCGCTGGTAGATCAAATGAACCAAACTCAAGGACAATTTGAAGAACCTATAATCTATTATTTCTCTTCATAAGGTTTCATAGGTCGTGTTGTAATGATGTTATAAGGATTTATTTTTGATCAAAAAGAAAACTTTTTGAGTCTTGTACTTGATTGAATGATATGAATTCCAAAATAGTTTGTAGAACCTAACATATCTTGATTACTTTTATGATTTTAAAGTATGTAATATTCTCGTGATTCAATAAAGCTTCGCAAAGTATGCAAATTGGTAGAAGGGAGGTTGTTTACCATAATATGAATTATCGGAACATCGATAAACCAGAACATTTTGGACGACCTAGAACATCCCGAAAAATGTTTTCAATATATTTAGCTTTTTCTATGATTTTTAAGGTACATCTGAACAAAAAATGTGTGCAGAAAACAGTACTCCCAAAAGGGTTACTGTTGGGATACGTCTCCGTCTTCCGGGCCATAATTTTTCCTTCTCGTCAAATTCTCCAAGTCGAAAGCGGCTAGTAAACATATTATTTAAATTGCTCCAAAGCTGCGGTGCGACCGACTAATGGCTTCTCCAGCCCGCGCAGCGTGAGGAATCACTCAATAATCGCTCATTCACGTTTTGTTTGTGTATTTACTCCGCGTGTATGGACGATTGATTCGATGATCGCTTCCCGCTGGCCACTTTAGTTTGTTTACTACGCTAATGGTTACGAGAGGGAAATCTAAACCGGCAGGAATGCCAAATGTGCGCTGGTAATTGATTTTTATATTTGGGCTATGAGGATATTATGTATATAACGATAAATTGTGGAAATCCAGCTCAAAATTTAATGATCGTTGTTTGTGAAATTTGGGAACACTGCCCCAGAAACTTTTTCGCTAATTTCCAGCGCAAATTCCATCTCGCTAATTTGTTTACTCATGTGGACATTTTCCTCCCTTCTTCTCATCTCCCCAGGCCGGCTAATTCATCCTGGACCAGCACCCTGGCGGACGGCACGGACAACGGTTAGGGAGGCGGGAGAGTTGGCAGCACTGCCTGGGCCATGGATCACGCGGTTCACGCTGCCCGAGGAAGACCATGGAACAAGCTGCGCTTCGAGAACAACGAGCTGGAATGCCTGTACCAGCGGTACACCCTCAAGTTGCAACGGTTCTCCGTGACCGGAGTCGTTGCCCTGGTCGTGGTCCTGTGCGGCGTCATGGCCGGGCTCAGCCTCGGTTACAACCAGGCGCCGACGTTACATGTAAGTTCCGATCCCTTTCCCATGATCCCAGGTAACGAACCTCAACGGCTTCTCATCTTCTCTTCCCGCAGAACGTCTTCAACTCGTTCATGTGTCTGATGTTTGCCGTCATTCTGGCGCTGCTGCAGTTCCGGTTTATCCGGGACTCGCACCTGCCGTACCTGTGCTATGGGATCCTGTTCTTCACGGCGGCCTTCTGCTTCATCTCGATGCCCACCGTGGGGATTGTGTTCCCCGTCGATACCCGGGAGGTGATGGCCGAGGGCGTCTGGCAGATTGTGTTTGTGGTGTTCTTGGCGTACGCCATGATGCCGCTGCAGATCTGGGAGGCGGTGCTGTTCGGGATCATCTTGCCGTCGATACACATCGGACTGACCGGGTATAATATCTACAATGAGAACTTTCAGTATTTGGCGTATCAACAGGTAAGTGGTACAAACATTTAGGATTTCAAACGTAAGATTTCAGAATTCTTCAGGAGACTGTTTGGAGTCTCCGGATTCTACGCAATCTCGATGGGGCGATCCTACGGAATCTCCGTAGCGAGATTCTTCGCAATCTTCGTGGGGAGATTGTATGGAATCTCTGTGGAGAGATTCTACGGAATCTCCGTTGGGACATTCTCCGAGAGGAGATTCTACGAAATCTACATGGGAGATTCCACGCAATCTACGTGGAGAATGGGGTAGATTATTTAGAATCTGCAAAGGTATATTCTCTGGAATCTCCGTATCGATTCTCCGGAAGAGAGATTCTTCGGAATCTCCATAGAGAGATTCGTCAGATTCTCCAGAATCTCCATAGCGAGATTCTCCAGAATCTCCATAGCGAGATTCTCCAGAATCTCCATAGCGAAATTCTCCAGAATCCCCATAGCGAGATTCTCCGGAATCTCAATGCAGAGATTATTCGGTATCTCCATGGATAAATTCTCCGGAATCTCCATACAGATATTCTCTGGAATCTCAGTAAAGAGATTATCCAGAATCTCCCTAAAGAGATCCTCCAGAATCTCAATGCAGAGATTCTCCGGTATCTCCATGGATAAATTCTCCGGAATCTCCATGGAGAGATTCTCCAGAATCTTCATAGAGAGATTCTCCAGATCCTCCATACAGATATTCTCCGGAATCTCCATAAAGAGATTCTCCAGAATCTTCCTAAAGAGATTCTCCGAAATCATCAGAATCTCCCTAGACATTCTTCGGAATCTCCCTAAAGAGATTCTCCGAAATCTCCCTTGAGAGATTCTCTGGAAACTCCATGGAGAGATTCTCCAAAATTTCCGTAAAAAGACTTTCTGGAATCTTTATGGAAGGGTTCTCCGGGATCTCTTTGGAAGGATTCTCCGAAATCTCCATAGAGGGATTCTCCAGAATCTCCATATAAAGGATGATTTTTCTGAATCTCCGAAGGAAGATTCTTCGGAATCTCTCAAGGAAGGATCTTCGGAATCTCTGAAGGAAGATTCTTAGGAATCTCCAGAGGAAGATTCTTCGGAATCTTTGAAGGAAGATTCGTCGGAATCCCCGTAGGAAGATTCTTCGGAAGCTCCATTGAGAGATTCTTTGGAATCTCCGTGGAAGATTCTACGGAATCTTCGTATGGAGATTCTAGAAAATCTCCGTGGGGAGATTTTACGGAATCACCATTCCCCACGGTGATGGGATCTCTCTTGGGAGATTTTATGCAATCTGCGTAAAGGGATTCCACTGAATCTCCGTGGGAAGATTCTATGGCGGAAGATTCTTTGGAATCTCCGTAGGTAGATTCTTCGGAATTTCCTAGGGAAGGTTTTTTGGAACCTTCGAAGGAAATATCTTTAGAATTTCCGACGATAGGTTTTTTAGAATCTCCGAAGGAAGATTTTTCAGAATTTCCGAAGAAAGGTTTTTTGGAAGCTCCGAAGGAAGATTCTTCGGAATCTCCGAAGGAAGATTCTTCGGAATCTCCGAAGGAAGATTTTTTGGAATCTTCGAAGGAAGATTCTTCCGAATCTCCGAAGCAAATTTCTTCGGAATCTCCGAAGGAAGATTCTTTGGAATCTCCGAAGGAAGATTCTTTGGAATCTCCGAAGAAAGATGCTTCGCAATCTCCGAAGCAAGATTCTTCGAAATCTTAGAAGAAAAATTCTTCGGAATCTTCGAAGGAAGATTCTTCAGAATCTCTGAAGGAAAATTCTTTGGAATCTTCGCAGAAAGATTCTTCGGAATCTCCACAGGAAGATTCTTCGGATGCTCCGAAGGAAGATTCTCTAGAGTTTCCTGGAAGATTCTTCGGAATCTTTGAAGGAAGATTCTTCGGAATCTTCGAAGGAAGATTCTTCGGAATCTTCGAAGGAAGATTCTTCGGAATCTTCGAAGGAAGATTCTTCGGAATCTTCGAAGGAAGATTCTTCGGAATCTTCGAAGGCAGATTCTTCGGAATTTTCGAAGGCAGATTCTTCGGAATTTTCGAAGGAAGATTCTTCGGAATCTTCGAAGGAAGATTATTCAGAATCTTCGAAGGAAGATTCTTCAGAATCTTCGAAGGAAGATTCTTCGCAGAAAGATTCTTCGGAATCTCCACAGGAAGATTCTTCGGAATCCCCACAGGAAGATTCTTCGGATGCTCCGAAGGAAGATTCTCTAGAATTTCCTGGAAGATTCTTCGGAATCTTCGAAGGAAGATTCTTCGTAATCTTCGAAAGGAAGATTCTTCGGAAAATCCTAAGGAAGATTCTTCGGAATCTCAGAAGGAAGGTTCTTCGAAATCTCAAAAGGAAGATTCTTTGGAATTTTCGAATTAAGATTCTACGCAATCTCCGCAGATAGATGCTTCGGAATCTCCGAAGAAAGATTCTTCGGAATCTCAGAAGAAGACTCTTTCGGAATCTCCGAAGGAAAATTCTTCGGAATCTTCGAAGGAAGACTTCGGAATCTTCGAAGGAAGACTTCGGAATCTTCGAAGGAAGATTCTTCGGAATCTTCGAAGGAAGATTCTTCGGAATCTTCGAAGGAAGATTCTTCGGAATCTTCGAAGGAAGATTCTTCGGAATCTTCGAAGGCAGATTCTTCGGAATTTTCGAAGGCAGATTCTTCGGAATTTTCGAAGGAAGATTCTTCGGAATCTTCGAAGGAAGATTCTTCGGAATCTTCGAAGGAAGATTCCTCGGAATCGAAGGAAGACTCTTCGGAACTTCCGAAGGAAGATCCTTCGGGATCTCAGAAAGAAGATTCTTCGGGAATTCCGAAGGAAGTTTCCTCGGAATCTCCGAAGGAAGATTTCTCGGAAGTTCCAAAGGAAGTTTTCTCGGAATCTCCGAAGAAAGATTCTTCGGAATCTCCGAAGGAAAGTTCCTCGGAATCTCGGAACGAAGTTTTTTCAGAATCTCCGAAGGAAGTTTCCTCGGAATCTCCGAAGGAAGATTCTTCGGAATCTCCGAAGGAAGATTCTTCGGAATCTCCGAAGGAAGATTCTTCGTAATCTCCAAAGGAAGATTCTTCGTAATCTCCAAAGGAAGATTCTTCGTAATCTCCAAAGGAAGATTCTTCGGAATCTCCGAAGGAAGATTCTTCGGAATCTCCGAAGGGAGATTCTTCCGGATCTCCGAGGGAAGATTCTTCGGAATCTCCAAAGGAAAATTCTGCAGAAACTCGGATGGAAGATTCTTTTGAATCTCAGAAGGAAGATTCTTCGGAATCTCCGTAGGAAATTCTTCGGAATCTCCGAAGGAAGATTCTTCGGAATCTCCGAGGGAAGATTCTTCGGAATCTCCGAAGCAAAATTCTTCGGAATCTCCGAAGGAAGATTCTTCGGAATCTTCGAAGAATGATTCTTCGGAATCTCCGAAGCAAAATTCTTCGGAATCTCCGAAGCAAAATTCTTCGGAATCTCCGAAGGAAGACTCTTCGGAATTTTCGAAGGAAGACTCTTCGGAATCTTCGAAGGAAGATTCTTCGGAATCTTTGAAGGAAGATTCTTCGGAATCTTCGAAGGAAGATTCTTCGGAATCTTCGAAGGAAGATTCTTCGGAATCTTCGAAGGAAGATTCTTCGGAATCTCCGAAGGAAGATTCTTCGGAATCTTCGAAGGCAGATTCTTCGGAATTTTCGAAGGCAGATTCTTCGGAATTTTCGAAGGAAGATTCTTCGGAATCTTCGAAGGAAGATTCTTCGGAATCTTCGAAGGAAGATTCTTCGGAATCTTCGAAGGCAGATTCTTCGGAATTTTCGAAGGCAGATTCTTCGGAATTTTCGAAGGAAGATTCTTCGGAATCTTCGAAAGAAGATTCTTCGGAATCTTCGAAGGAAGATTCCTCGGAATCGAAGGAAGATTCTTCGGAACTTCCGAAGGAAGATCCCTTGGGATCTCAGAAAGAAGATTCTTCGGGAATTCCGAAGGAAGTTTCCTCGGAATCTCCGAAGGAAGATTTCTCGGAAGCTCCAAAGGAAGTTTTCTCGGAATCTCCGAAGAAAGATTCTTCAGAATCTCCGAAGGAAAGTTCCTCGGAATCTCGGAAGGAAGTTTCTTCGGAATCTCCGAAGGAAATTTCCTCGGAATCTCCAAAGGAAGATTCTTCGGAAACTCGGAAGGGAGATTCTTCCGAATCTCCGAGGGAAGATTCTTCGTAATCTTCAAAGGAAGATTCTTCGGAATCTCCGTAGGAAATTCTTTGGAATCTCCGAAGAAAGATTCTTCGGAATCTCCGAGGGAAGATTCTTCGGAATCTCCGAAGCAAAATTCTTCGGAATCTCCGAAGGAAGATTCTTCGGAATCTTCGAAGGAAGATTCTTCGGAATCTCCGAAGCAAAATTCTTCGGAATCTCCGAAGGAAGACTCTTCGGAATCTTCGAAGGAAGATTCTTCGGAATCTTCGAAGGAAGATTCTTCGGAATCTTCGAAGGAAGATTCTTCGGAATCTTCGAAGGCAGATTCTTCGGAATTTTCGAAGGCAGATTCTTCGGAATTTTCGAAGGAAGATTCTTCGGAATCTTCGAAGGAAGTTTCTTCGGAATCTTCGAAGGAAGATTCCTCGGAATCGAAGGAAGATTCTTCTGAACTTCCAAAGGAAGATCCTTTGGGATCTTAGAAAGAAGATTCTTCGGGAATTCCGAAGGAAGTTTCCTCGGAATCTCCGAAGGAAGATTTCTCGGAAGCTCCAAAGGAAGTTTTCTCGGAATCTCCGAAGAAAGATTCTTCGGAATCTCCGAAGGAAAGTTCCTCGGAATCTCGGAAGGAAGTTTCTTCGGAATCTCCGAAGGAAGTTTCCTCGGAATCTCCGAAGGAAGATTCTTCGGAATCTCCGAAGGAAGATTCTTCGGAAACTCCGAAGGGAGATTCTTCCGAATCTCCGAGGGAAGATTCTTCGTAATCTCCAAAGGAAGATTCTTCGGAATCTCCGAAGGAAGATTCTTCGGAATCTCCGAAGGGAGATTCTTCCGAAGGAAGATTCTTCGGAATCTCCGTAGGAAATTCTTTGGAATCTCCGAAGGAAGATTCTTCGGAATCTCCGAAGGAATATTCTTCGGAATCTCCGAAGCAAAATTCTTCGGAATCTCCGAAGGAAGATTCTTCGGAATCTTCGAAGAAAGATTCTTCGGAATCTCCGAAGCAAAATTCTTCGGAATCTCCGGAGCAAGATTCTTCGGAATCTCCGAAGCAAAATTCTTCGGAATCTCCGAAGCAAGATTCTTCGGAATCTCCGAAGCAAGATTCTTCGGAATCGCCGAAGCAAGATTCTTCGGAAAATCCGAAGGAAAATTCTTCGGAATCTCCGTAGGAAATTCTTCGGAATCTCCGAAGGAAGATTCTTCGGAATCTCCGAAGCAAAATTCTTCGGAATCTCCGAAGGAAGATTCTTTGGAATCTCCGAAGAAAGATGCTTCGGAATCTCCGAAGGAAGATTCTTTGGAGTCTCCGAAGCAAGATTCTTCGGAGTCTCCGAAGCAAGATTCTTCGGAATCTCCGAAGCAAGATTCTTCGAAATCTCAGAAGGAAAATTCTTCGGAATCTTCGAAGGAAGATTCTTCAGAATCTCTGAAGAAAAATTCTTTGGAATCTTCGCAGGAAGATTCTTCGGAATCTCCACAGGAAGATTCTTCGGAATCCCCACAGGAAGATTCTTCGGATGCTCCGAAGGAAAATTCTGCAGAAACTCGGATGGAAGATTCTTCGGAATCTTTGAAGGAAGATTCTTCGGAATCTTCGAAGGAAGATTCTTCGGAATCTCAGAAGGAAGATTCTTCGAAATCCCAGAAGGAAGATTCTTGTGATTCTCAAAAGGAAGATTCTTCGGAATTTTCGAATTAAGATTCTACGCAATCTCCGCAGATAGATGCTTCGGAATCTCCACAGGAAGATTCTTCGGAATCTTAGAAGTAGACTCTTTCGGAATCTCCGAAGGAAGATTCTTCGGAATCTTCGAAGGAAGGCTCTTCGGAATCTTCGAAGGAAGATTGTTCAGAATCTCTGAAGGAAGATTCTTCGGAATCTTCGAAGGAAGATTCTTCGGAATCTTCGAAGGAAGATTCTTCGGAATCTTCGAAGGCAGATTCTTCGGAATCTTCGAAGGCAGATTCTTCGGAATTTTCGAAGGAAGATTCTTCGGAATCTTCGAAGGAAGATTCTTCGGAATCTTCGAAGGAAGATTCTTCGGAATCTTCGAAGGAAGATTCTTCGGAATCTCCGAAGGAAAAATCTTTGCAATCTTCGCAAGAAGATTCTTCGGAATCTCCACAGGAAGAATCTTTGGAATCCCCACAGGAAGATTCTTCGGATTCTCCGAAGGAAGATTCTCTGGAAACTCCGAAGAGAAATTCTCCGGAATTTCCGAAGGAAGCTTCTTCGGAATCGTCGATGGAAGATTCTTCGGAATCGTCGATGGAAGATTCTTCGGAATCTCCAAAGGAAGTCTTCTGGACTTGTCCGACAAGTCATCCAGACTTTTCCGACAAGTCTTCCGGACCTGTCCGACAAGTGTTCCGGACTTGTCCGACAAGTGTTCCGGACTTGTCCGACAAGTCTTTCGAACTTTTCCGACAAGTCTTCCGGACTAGTCCGACAAATCTTCCGGACTTGTCCGACAAGTCTTCCGAACTTGTCCGACAAGTCTTCCGAAATTGTCCGACAAGTCTTCCGAAATTGTCCGACAAGTCTTCCGAACTTGTCCGACAAGTCTTCCGAAATTGTCCGACAAGTCTTCCGGACTTGTCCGACAAGTCTTCCGAAATTGTCCGACAAGTCTTCCGAAATTGTCCGACAAGTCTTCCGAAATTGTCCGACAAGTCTTCCGAAATTGTCCGACAAGTCTTCCGAACTTGTCCGACAAGTCTTCCGAAATTGTCCGACAAGTCTTCCGAACTTGTCCGACAAGTCTTCCGAAATTGTCCGACAAGTCTTCCGAAATTGTCCGACAAGTCTTCCGAACTTGTCCGACAAGTCTTCCGAAATTGTCCGACAAGTCTTCCGAAATTGTCCGACAAGTCTTCCGAAATTGTCCGACAAGTCTTCCGAACTTGTCCGACAAGTCTTCCGAAATTGTCCGACAAGTCTTCCGAACTTGTCCGACAAGTCTTCCGAAATTGTCCGACAAGTCTTCCGAAATTGTCCGACAAGTCTTCCGAACTTGTCCGACAAGTCTTCCGAAATTGTCCGACAAGTCTTCCGAAATTGTCCGACAAGTCTTCCGAAATTGTCCGACAAGTCTTCCGAAATTGTCCGACAAGTCTTCCGAAATTGTCCGACAAGTCTTCCGAAATTGTCCGACAAGTCTTCCGAACTTGTCCGACAAGTCTTCCGAAATTGTCCGACAAGTCTTCCGAACTTGTCCGACAAGTCTTCCGAACTTGTCCGACAAGTCTTCCGAAATTGTCCGACAAGTCTTCCGAAATTGTCCGACAAGTCTTCCGAACTTGTCCGACAAGTCTTCCGAAATTGTCCGACAAGTCTTCCGGACTTGTCCGACAAGGCTTCCGGACTTGTCGTATAAGTCTTCCGGACTTGGCCAACAAGTCTTCCGGACTTGGCCAACAAGTCTTCCGGACTTGGCCGACAAGTCTTCTGGACTTAGCCGACAAGTCTTCCGGACTTGGCCGACAAGTCTTCCGGACTTTGGCGACAAGTCTTCCGGACTTGGCCGCCAAGTCGTCCGGACTTGTCCGACAAGTGTTCCGGACTTGTCTGACAAGTGTTCCGGACTTGTCCGACAAGTTATCCGGACTTGTCCGACAAGTGTTCCGGACTTGTCCGACAAGTCTTTCGAACTTGTCCGACAAGTCTTCCGGTCTAGTCCGACAAATCTTCCGGACTTGTCCGACAAGTCTTCCGAACTTGTCCGACTAGTCTTCCGGAATTGTCCGACAAGTCTTCCGGACTTGTCCGACAAGTCTTCCGAACTTGTCCGACAAGTCTTCCGAAATTGTCCGACAAGTCTTCCGAAATTGTCCGACAAGTCTTCCGAACTTGTCCGACAAGTCTTCCGAAATTGTCCGACAAGTCTTCCGAAATTGTCCGACAAGTCTTCCGAACTTGTCCGACAAGTCTTCCGAAATTGTCCGACAAGTCTTCCGAACTTGTCCGACAAGTCTTCCGAAATTGTCCGACAAGTCTTCCGAAATTGTCCGACAAGTCTTCCGAACTTGTCCGACAAGTCTTCCGAAATTGTCCGACAAGTCTTCCGAAATTGTCCGACAAGTCTTCCGAACTTGTCCGACAAGTCTTCCGAAATTGTCCGACAAGTCTTCCGAAATTGTCCGACAAGTCTTCCGAACTTGTCCGACAAGTCTTCCGAAATTGTCCGACAAGTCTTCCGAAATTGTCCGACAAGTCTTCCGAAATTGTCCGACAAGTCTTCCGAACTTGTCCGACAAGTCTTCCGAAATTGTCCGACAAGTCTTCCGAACTTGTCCGACAAGTCTTCCGAAATTGTCCGACAAGTCTTCCGAAATTGTCCGACAAGTCTTCCGAAATTGTCCGACAAGTCTTCCGAACTTGTCCGACAAGTCTTCCGAAATTGTCCGACAAGTCTTCCGAAATTGTCCGACAAGTCTTCCGAACTTGTCCGACAAGTCTTCCGAAATTGTCCGACAAGTCTTCCGAAATTGTCCGACAAGTCTTCCGAACTTGTCCGACAAGTCTTCCGAAATTGTCCGACAAGTCTTCCGGACTTGTCCGACAAGGCTTCCGGACTTGTCGTATAAGTCTTCCGGACTTGGCCAACAAGTCTTCCGGACTTGGCCGACAAGTCTTCTGGACTTAGCCGACAAGTCTTCCGGACTTGGCCGACAAGTCTTCCGGACTTTGGCGACAAGTCTTCCGGACTTGGCCGCCAAGTCGTCCGGACTTGTCCGACAAGTGTTCCGGACTTGTCTGACAAGTGTTCCGGACTTGTCCGACAAGTTATCCGGACTTGTCCGACAAGTGTTCCGGACTTGTCCGACAAGTCTTTCGAACTTGTCCGACAAGTCTTCCGGGTTTGTCCGACAAGTCTTCCTGACTTGTCCGACAAGTCTTCCGGATTTGTCCGACAAGTCGTCTGGACTTGTCCCACAAGTTCTCCGGACTTACCATACAAGCCTTCCGGACTTGGCCGACAAGTCTTCCGGACTTGTCCGACAAGTCTTCCGGACTTGGCCGACCAGTCTTCCGGACTTATCCCACCAATCTTCTCGGACTTGCCCTTAAAAACTTAAACTTTCGTTTTTGTATCGACCTCCTTCCAGCTCGCGGCCAACATCGTCATCTTCGTGGGCGTCAACGTGGCCGGACTGGTCGTCAACGTCATGATGGAACGGGCCCAGCGACGGGCATTCCTCGATACCCGCAATTGCATCGCAGCTCGACTAGAGATGGAAGATGAAAACGAGAAGCTGGAGCGGCTGCTGCTATCGGTCCTGCCGCAGCACGTGGCCATGGAGATGAAGAACGATATCCTGTCGCCGGTGGAGGGCCAGTTCCACAAGATCTACATCCAGAAGCACGAGAACGTCAGTATTCTGTTTGCGGATATCGTCGGGTTCACGGTGCTGGCTTCGCAGTGCAGTGCCCAGGAGTTGGTGCGGCTGTTGAACGAGCTTTTTGGGAGGTTTGACCAGCTGGCGCACGATAATCACTGTTTGCGGATAAAGATTCTCGGGGATTGCTACTATTGTGTGTCGGGGATTCCGGATCCGAGGGCGGATCACGCGAGGTGTGCCGTGGAGATGGGACTGGACATGATCGATGCGATCGCTTCGGTCGTTGAACAGACGGATGTGATACTCAACATGAGGGTGGGGATTCATTCGGGCAGAGTTCTTTGTGGAGTTCTGGGTCTTCGAAAGTGGCAGTTTGACGTGTGGTCTAACGACGTGACGATGGCGAACCACATGGAGAGCGGAGGCGAGGCAGGTCGGGTCCATGTGACCCGGGCTACCCTGGATGCCCTCGGAGGAGAGTACGAAGTTGAGGCAGGTCACGGCGATACGAGAGATTCGTATCTCCGCGATCACCAGATCGATACGTACTTCATCGTACCGCCGGCTCATCGAAGAAAGGTAACTAGATTGCAATGCTTATGTGACTGTTCGGTATGACCAAAAATGGCCTAACAACCTTCATTGCCATGGAAACGATGACTGACCCCCTGAAACCCCTGTTACCCATCCAAGTGTCTCAATGTCTGTAAACTAATCCATTATTCTTTCGTTCATTCTTTTATTTTTATCCTCCTGAAAACGATCGTCTTCGCATTTGGTCTTCGTCGTCATCCCGCCTGTCACCAATACCACCACCCTCACCTTCATCGCCTGCCTGTTCCGTCGTGTCATATCTATGTCACACACAAACCCCCAAAAAAAGCCCCTGATGTTGAACACCTTGGGGGTTCGTTCGGCCCTGGGGGCCGCCAACCGGAGAAAGCTCTCGTTCCGGAACGTGTCCAATGTGGTGGTCCAGCTGCTCCACACGATCAAGTACTCGGTTCCGGTTCCGTTCTCGCACATGGCCACCGGTGGGTCACCTTATCCCGGTGGCGGCGGCGGCGGAAGCAGTGGCGGTCCAGCCGGTGGCCCCGGCGGTGGAATGTTCCTCGATAAGAACGCCCGAAAGGTAAGTGAATACGCTTCTTCCCGAGGACGATAAATCGTCCAATTAGCGCCAAATTAGTAGGCTTAGAGTGCTTTCGTAGCAAGCTTCTCGAACAATAGCAAGCGAGTGCTTTATAGTTGCTTCGTTGCCTTATCAATTGATGATTGCTTGAAGCTTTTCGATGTTGTTTCTCGAGGGTTGTGAAAACGATTGGCATGTAGCTTCTTCATATATGAGTTCTTTGTCGAAACATTCCTGCAAAACAAAACGAGTGGGAACGTTGTTGAAAGCGAAATTTGTAAGCACTTTTAGCAAGCAAAAATCTAGCGAACCTGTTAGTTAAAGTGCCAAACACACTATCTGTATATTATTTCGTTTTTCTTTTTCTTCTTCTTTTGTATATTTTCATCATCATTTTCGACTTTGTATAAAAAACAACTCCTTCGTAGGATCCGGTAAGTAGTTCTTCGCTTGAACCGCAGTCGTCATGCTTCATATTTGGTGGTAATTTGCTAGATACAAAAATTTAAGGTTTTAGAATTGAAAATCGATGTTGATTGGTCGTTACACGAATGCATCAAAGCAACCGGCTGCGAACGCTTTCGGTGTTGTTTGCAGATAGAGTTATGATGTAAATATCGATGGTTTTAGTGAATATGCATACTTAGATAGGGTAAGACTACTGAGTTGCACTTGATAAATGCAGTTTTGATATTTTACAGGTTTTAGCTTGAGAAAACTTAAATCACTGAAAAGAAACACACAATTAATCAAACACACCTTTGGGCACACTTGTGCGCCGAGAGCTTGTTGGTTTCAGCGCCGAACACTGATTTAAATTCAAACTACACGTCAACTTTTTTTTGCTGAAAAAATGATATTTTTTGCTAAAATTTGCCGAGTTGAATATTTCAGATTTTTTTTTTCTGAGATTTCAGTTTGGTTTGCTAAATGTTTCAGCAAATTCTGTTGACTACCAGCAATGTTTTGCTGAAATTTAGCAAATTTTGCTGAAACTTCAGCAATTGGGTTTGCTGATGGCTTCAGCTTGGCAAATTTTAGCAAAATATTGCTGAATGAATTTGATGTGTATGTTTGATATTATTGATCACAGATTTTTTAACAGAAATTTTAAGGAATGTGGCTATCTGAGATTGAAAAATAAATATTAGGATTGCAGAACTTTTTCGCATACTGAGATAAATTTAAAATATGCTCTTCAGAATCTTATAGGTGAAGGATGCTCGTCGTGGATTGTTTTTGCAAAAAAAAACATTATTTTCGGTAAAATCGTTCAAATAAATACGTTTCTGGTGCTTTGGTATGGATGGCATATCACACCTATAACACCATAAATTCATTTTTATTGAAAATTGAATGCTCTAGAACTTTATACAAGGCTATAAAAAGACAAAATATTGAAGACATCGTGTAAAAATATTGTTAAAGCTATAGACAAGAAATTTCAATTTCGAACATCGATGAAACGTAGAATGCAATCAACTTTTAGGTTTTAGCTCCAATTGACTTGTGACTCTTTGAGAAAGTTGTTGAGCATACAATCAGCAAAGAGAATACATTTTTCAGTTGGTTTTCGAGACATTTTAAATGGTATCTTGGGACGAAAATCTGAATTTAGGGTGTTTAAAAACATGTTCACCCTCGTAAACTTTGAATCGGTCTGGAAATGGCAAAAGTTAACCGACTTTTTTCTGGTTGATACTCCCTGGAAATCAATAAAACAGTTTATTCTTGACGAAATTTTTAGAATATAGCAAACAAAATCTTGAATCATGAAGAAATATAGAGAAGATCTTCTGTGAATTCGTTTTCAGATCATTTTTAATTTTCTAAAGTTTTCTAGGCTTTTGTAAAATATCCAATGCGACATAGTTCAGTGTTCTTGACATATTTTTGATAAACTTCCGGTCCAATCCTTAGTTATTGATTAAATTTTCTGCATATATCTCTGGCAAATAAGGAAAACTGGAGAAGATTGCCTTTTTTCGTAGTGTGGCTGCAACATAATCTAAGAAAGCGTTTGAGGAAGCTTGAATGCACTTGATTCTTTCTTGAACACATGTGGTGAAAGAAGGGTTTTTGAATTCGGAAAAATTGTAAAAAAAATTGGTTTGGTGACTAACCAAACATCAAAAGCGCCTGTTTCAAAATTTAAATTTAAATTCTCTAGAATATGCCGCTTCATATAATTGGAGTGTTTTGAACTGACATTTGTTATTTATAAAGGCAAGCAATGCAATTATTTTGTAACAAATTTAACCTTTACGTCCTCGATCCCCCGACAAGGCATTTTCAAATAGCTGTCATTTTATTAATTTTACTTCGATTATTTTGGAACCACCCTAAATGTACTTTAAAAAGAAACAAGTTCCACAAGGGCCTTTTTGGGAACATTCAACGAGCAAAACCATACCATGCGATGTCTCAATATTCATGAATTTGAATGAACATGCGGGATAGGATTTAGATGGAAATGTTTTGAGCACTTTAGATAAAGAGTTTAGTGAAGTTTATTGAAAAACGAAAATTAAAGTCTTTGAAAATACGTGGTTTACAGAATGAAGTACTTGTAGTGAAATGCATCAATGTAACAAAAATTAAATCAAATCGTCTTCAGTTAATTATTCAAATTAATAAATGAAATGAACATGTCAACAAACGAAGAATAATCATTGTGATAAAGGATGTTGAACCTACAGAGCATATGGCACAGGTTTCCTCAACGCTTCCTTAGACATTTTTCCGTTTTATGATCAGAACATACCGAGCGACGTCTCTACCTGTGTCAGGTTCTCTGAAGTGATATTAGTTGATACCGAGTTTATTATGCATTTATTGACAAGTTCTTTCAAATTCATGAAGATTGAGACGTCGCACGATATGTTTTGGTCATACAATGGGGCCCTGGCGGAACCGGTCATGGCTAATGCCTTGTCGGAGGTCGGTTACGTAAAGGTTAATAATATATTATGTTCGCATACTATTCCAATGAACGACATGAAATCTAACAGAGTTTGTATAAATAATTATTTGTAGACAATCTCAGTCATCCAAAATCTTCCTGACATTTATGCCAGCAAATCTATGGACATAATTTACTGCTTATTGCAGAATTATGAATTTACTACATTCTCAGAAATGGTTTAAGAATTAAACTACAACTCTTGGTTATGCAATTGAAGTTCTAAGCCATACAAGAACGTCTGGAATTACAGACCATATTATCTACAAAATCTACTAGCATGGTATTCCATGGAATCCTCGAGGACCAATACCATCGGTACAAACCAATACAATATTTTGTTCACTTAACACATTTCGTGGTTAAGAGCCGGTTCTACAGTCAACTCTCCCCAACTCGATATTGAGGGGACCATCGAGTTATAGAACACAAAACCAGTGCAAATGCGATTCAAGGGACCATCGAGGTAGCCATGAAAACCAACTTATTCTATGGTTCTCTAACTCGATATCGAGATACGAAATATCGAGTAAGGGAGAGTTAACTGAATTACTAAATATATCAATAGGTCCTTAGTTTCGCTTGAAGCTCCAAAAATCAATGCTCCATGAAGTCTTTGTGGGACCAAGAACATCCGTACAAATAAATTTACAGCTCGGTTTACTAATGCGAAGGGTTAAGAGTGTATGCCATAATTCATTCATCTCATACTCCATGGAGTTCTTGTAGAAGATCGGTATAAATCAAAAGCACACTCCGTTACTTTTATGGCTAAGGGCCTGTATCTTAACTGAAAACCAGCAATAGATCACTGTTTACGCTTGTAGATCCTAAGACACATTTTGACCTGATTAAAAATCACACAAGTCATTAATATGCAGCATACTTAACCCTCAAAATCCCGGGACGAACCTTGAATTCTAAGAAGGCCACAATTTGGAAACCGTTAGATCAATTGATTTGGAATAACATTTCAAGAACATTTCCCGGAAACTTATTCAAACAGACTCAAATCAAAAAAGTATACAAACTTACTTTATCGATTCTACGTGTTTCGCAGACGAAATTCTACACGTTCCGCTCTAAACCAACTCGATTTTTCACTTTTAGAACGTTTACTTTTCGGATTTACAAAACGACGAAAGTAAGATTTTCAACTTTCGCAACCTAACCACTACTTTCGTCGCTCCGCTGTATGGAGAGACAAAGTGACTTTAACAAGAATCAAAACAAAACACTACTTGAGTCGATTTTACACTGGTACAAAAACGGCGAAAGTAACTCAATAAATCGGCTTATCATTTTGTAATAAAAATTTTGG
The DNA here is from genome assembly GCF_002204515.2 of Aedes aegypti. Taxonomy (NCBI): domain Eukaryota; kingdom Metazoa; phylum Arthropoda; class Insecta; order Diptera; family Culicidae; genus Aedes; species Aedes aegypti. Next base: position 59,140,927 of record NC_035107.1, on the reverse strand, counting down.
GGGCAATAACAGGAGCTCCCTAGTTTTTTAATGCGAGCTTATTGTATGCAACATTTAAGCAATGTACACGACGAAAAAATGTCAAAAAGGTGATTCATTTGAAAACAGTTTTAGAAGACAGGTTGTGATTCTTCTGAATTAATTTTCTCAAAACCGTATGGAAGTTACTTACGTCGATTTGAAAAAGTACTCGAGATTTGGTAAGTTGGTCTTACAATCGTTGGGTCCCCCTGACCCCTCCTCCTTTTCTTGGAAATGGAAAAAACGTGGACGCGTGGGGTGAAAAATTGTAAAATATCTAAAGATCCCAATGCGCTAGAAGGTTGGTGTTTCCATTCGTTTGTATCTCAAAATTCTTATCAGATAGAAAGTTGGTGTCTTCGGCGAAGAAGTTTAGCAGCTTAATGGCTTTCGGGAGTTGAAAAATCCAATTGAGAATTTATCCGTTGGTGGCGCTAATAACAAATATTATTCAATCGTCTACATCTCACGGTTCTTATCAGCTAAAAGATTGTTGTCTTCGTCAAAGATGTTCAGCATATCAGGAGCTATCTGACGATGAATCTGATTGAGAATCAATCCGCTTGGTGGTGCCTGTATTTTCTACCATTCTCAAGATTTTGATCAGTTAGAAGTTTGTTGGTACCAAAATTAAAAAGATTGCGATACACTAGACGGTGGGTGGCTTCGTCAAAGTAGATTGAGGGCTCTTTGTCAGATTAAAATACAGTCGCCTCTCCACATCTCGATATCGAAGGGACCATCGAGATAGAGAGAGATCGAGACAGAAAACAAATTTTTGATGAATACTAGATTGAAAAACACTCCGTTACCAAGAAAGTAATAGGGGAAAAGCACCAATTTTCGACCCATCCATACGATTTTGGCCTACTTTATATGGAAATCCGAAAATTGGCACAGAATTCTTTTAGGTCGAAAATTAGTGCATTTCCCCTACACAAACAGACGTCATTTTGCGGTCCTAATTTGTTTTGAATCCCAAAACGTTGGTCTAGTAACCTTCGATATTGGTCATATCGACATACGGAGAGAAAATTGAGAAGAAAATATCAACAGAAACACATCGAGACATGGAGGTATCGAGATAAGGAGGATATCGAGACATGGAGAGTGAAAATGTATGCAGACTGAAGGGACTTATGAAATCATCGACATAGGGAGAGATATTGAGATGTAGAACATCGAGATGTCATCCGCTAGATGACAGTAGTGAAAAAAAATTCTTTAATCTTTGTAGCTCGAGATTCTGATCAGCTAAATAGTTGATGTATTCAACAATAATTTTCAGCAGATCAAGGGCTAACCGGCGGTAAAAAAAAATATGAGGAATTCATCAGCCGGGCTGTGCTAGCAGTTTTTTTTAGCTTTCTGTATCTCAAGATCTTGATAAGATAGATAGAAGGTTGATGTCGTTAGCGAAGTTATTTAGCACATATCAAGGGTTTTCTAACAGTTGACAACTCATTTTAAGATGAAAAACTGATATATTTGTGTTATTAATATTTATACCTCAAAACAACACTTTCGATTTTCAAACTGTCATACCCTTTCTAACTAATCCACACAACTACTGATGACGCCGCGTTGCCCCCCTTATTGTATGACTATTGATGCCACACTGTATCTATTCCAACAAAAAAGACACATACATTGGGTGGTATGAATAAAAAACTTTGAACTTTACTACATGTAGCATCTACTCAAAAACAAAATCCACAAAGTTTACTACACTTTTGGTATGAATAAAAAACTTTTCGAACATGTAGTACTTACTACTTTCGAACATGAGCAGTGACTGAAGCTACACGTTAAGAAATTTCCATTCAGAGTGCAGAGTGATTCTGCACGTAAAGAACAATCTATTCAGAGTGACGCCTAAAATTAATACAATCATGCATATGAAGAAAATGCATGGAATCTAATCGATTACGCGACAATTTGCACAAATCATGAAGTTGCTGTTATTTGACAAAATTTGTAGTGTAATTTTGCGATTAGTCTGGTATTCTCTTTATGTCTATGATTTTATGATGATGGTACATCAAAGAATTTTCTGGGTGGTTTTCGGCCTTCGCCAACGCCAGTGATTGATGATTTTTTAAATACTAGCTTAACATCTATGAAGAGATCTTGAGATTACAGCTATCAAATTAGGAACCACATATTTTCTAGCACCAGTACTGAGATTGTGGTGAAATTGCGGTAGAATTTTGATGCTTCCCGTGTGTTTTCTTAACAGCATGTTGAATTCCGAAAGTTCTAAGTGTTTCTGCGATATTCTCGTTATTTTGGTGGGGTTTCTGATAGTATCCTTGGAATGTCTAGAACTTAGAATGTCGAGATTTTTATGGGAATTGTAGTGATTCCATTGGTAGTCGTTAGAATTCAATGAGGATCTCCCCTAAAACACCAGGGTTCCCTTTGAAATTATCAAAATTCTTGTCGATTTCCCAAAAAATCCCATTGGAATCTATAAAATATTTACCGACATTCAAATCGTTTATATTAAACCGTTGCTTTGAAATTCCGACGGAACTGGAGATCAACGGAATCTTAAAGGTTTTTACAATAATTACAAAGATTGATTTTCAAAATTACAAATATTCACACAATAATTCGCAGGAATCCCACCGCAATCTCATAGATTCTTACAAAAATACCGTCTCAAAGATACCCACAGAATTCCAAGAGATTAATATTCGGAATCCCATTCCCACCCCAATTCTAGAGTTTTTAACAGATTCCTAATATTTCCGCAATATTCCTAGAATGGTATTTAAATTTTCAGAATTATCATAAAAAATCCGACATCCCTATCGGAATCTCAAAGTTCCTACAGGAATTCCGGAATTCAAAAGGAAATCTGAGATGTCAGATGTCAGATTTACACGTAAAATTCAGAATGACTTTATCAATATCTGAATTCCTACCGACATCCTAAAATTCCTAGAAAATAACATAATTATCGTAATGCCAGAATTCACACGGATATTACAAATTGCTACTGCCGGTAATCTTACCGGAATCTCAGAATAGGCGGAGCGAAAGTTTTCGTAACCTCAGAATTCCTTTGCAAAACTCAAAATACCTTCCGATATATCAAAACTCATATCGTTTTCCCATGATTTTTACTCAAAAGTAAATTATTCCATTCAATTCCGCAAACTCAAAACATGTGTAGCAACCTCTGAAGCTAACTACCAGTAGCTTTGTAGTAAATGCTACCTTTATTCATAGCAATGCGTTGTTTGTAGTATGTTCGAAAGGTGTAGAAAGGAAAATGACACAAACATGTTCCACTCGTGTTCCACATATAGCGTTTACTACCGAGAATGTAGTAAACTCAACTTTACTACATTTTATTCATACGGCCCATTGTCTTCCGCAATTCAGCTGCACAGACTGTAACATATGTAACGGATAGGCACTGCCGAGGAAAACTCCTCACGAAAAGGTGTAAAGGCTGAAGCGGGAATTGAACCATGACACGATGTGCTCAAATGTATGACGACACAAGCCGCATGGCCATGAAGCCGTCAAAGCATAAAACCTGGATTTTGAAATAGATTAGTTTCGTAGAAATGTCACACATGCTTGAATTCACTACCACTTTCACTAACAGATTGACATTGTTCATCTGAGCAACGTTTCCAAAGACACCATTTATTTTGTTTATCTTAAGATGCAGAAAATCAAATAAGCTTAGAACTACAGTTAACTATTTATAACTCGATATTGTAAAAATTCCAGCAAGATAAACATCGAATCAAGCGAACTTCCAGTGAGCCATAAAACCCATTTCTACTAAGTATGGTACTAGAACTCGTTATCAAGAGTCTGAATTTCAAGTAATAGAGAGATGACTGTAGCGCCATCTATCGGTTCAATCTCCAGTCAGATTCCATCGTCAAATTAAAGCAGGGTTCTTCACTCCTTGCTGAAGACGCGAAACTTATAGCTTTTCAGTTTTAAAGTAACTGGAGATTGAAGAAAATGTGTTCTTAGCGTCATTGCAGTTGAATTCCAAATCATTCGTTTTTCATCGTCAAATAGCCCTCGATCTACTGAACATCTTTGTCGAAGACATCAACACTCTGCCTTATAAGGATCTTAAGATACAGAATATTGAAACTTTTTTTATCAGCGTCGCCTGTCGTATGAATTCTCAATAAGACTCTTCACCATCAGATAGCGCTTCACGTGCATAAAACCTTTGCCGAAGACACAAACCTGCTAGCTAATAAGAATCTTGAGATGTTGAAAATTGAAGAAATTTTTTTTACTAACGCCACTTAACGGCGGAATTCTCAATGAGATCCATTATCGCCAGAAAGCCTTTGATATGGTGAACAGCTTTGCCGAGTACACGAACCTTTTAAGATACACATGATTGAAAAAAGTTTTTCACTAGCGCCATCTAACGGATGAATTTTCAATTAGATTTTTCATCAAAGACACCAACCATTTGGTTCATGGGGATGTTTAGATATCCATGTAATGCTAATTTTGGACGTCCACGCTTTTTCCGTTACCCAGAAAAAAGAGAGGGGTCAGGGGTCATGTCTCACCCAAAGATTGTAAGACCAACTAATCACATTAACTTTATAAGTTGTTTCAAATTAATTGATCTTCGCGTCTCCAAACTGTGGCCATTTTAAAATTAAAGGTGCGTCCCGGGCTTTTGAGGGTTAATAAGCACAATTGCTAGAAACAGTGAAAATAAATTTCTCATAAGTAGAGTCCAAAAACCTCGTTTTACAAACTAAGCTTGCTCTGCTCCCCATACCCTAAATTTCATTATTACAGTCGGGTCTCCTATTAAACGCATTCCTATAACGTGCACTCCTATTACGCTCACTCCTATAAGACACACCAGGACGTTATAGGAGACCCAGGGCTTATGGGATTTCATCACTTTGGGGGTGTCGTTGAATATCTCGTATGCTAAAAGAGATAGTACAGTACTGTCTTCGGCGAAGTTTCAGTACTAAGTACGATCTACCTTTAGGAGTTGAGGATCATCCTTTTAGTTGAGAACTTGGCCGGTAGGGGCGCTTTTTCTGATTTGCACTATATGAACCATGAGGGATAAAAATGCACAATTTTGTAACATATGATATCTCCAGATCCTGATGTTTTGGAAGGTTGGTGACTTCGGAAGAGTTGTTCAGTAGCTCAAGGGCTGACATGCGGTGGTCATTCTGATACGGAATTACGCCACCAGGCGGCGCTAGTGGCCATGGAATTTTTGTTTTGCGCATAACTCAGTAGCCTGACCACTTAGAAAGATGGCGTCTTCTGCAAAGTTGCTCTGTATCACAAGGTCTAACATTATTTGAGCCGAAAGTTTTGAAATTTTGCCACTAGGCGGCGCTAGTGAGCAAAGAATTTTTGTTTTGCGCATAGCTCAGTAGCCTGACGATTTAGAAAGATGGCGTCTTCGGCAAAGTTGATCAGTATCACAAGGGCTAACATTATTTGAGCAGAAAGTTTCAAAATTTTGCCACTAGGCGGCGCTAGTGAGCAAGTAATTTTTGTTTTGCGCATAGCTCAATAGCCTGACCACTTAGAAAGATGGCGTCTTCGGCAAAGTTGCTCAGTACTACAAGGGCTAACATTATTTGAGCCAAAAGTTTCGAAATTTTGCCACTAGGCGGCGCTAGTGAGCAAAGAATTTTTCTTTTGCGCATAGCTCAGTAGCCTGACCACTTAGAACGATGGCGTCTTCGGCAAAGTTGCTCTGTATCACAAGGGCTAACACTATTTATGCCGAAAATTTCGACATTTTGCCACTTGGCGGCGCTAGTGAGCAAATAATTTTTGTTTTGCGCATAGCTCAGTAGCCTGGCCACTTACAAAGATGGCGTCTTCGGCAAAGTTACTCAGTATCACAAGGGCTAACATTATTTGGGCCGAAAGTTTCGAAATTTTGCCACAAGGCGGCGCTAGTGAGCATGGAATTTTTGTTTTGCAGATAGCTCAGTAGTCTGACCACTTAGAAAGATGGCGTCTTCGGCAGAGTTGCTCAGTATCACAAGGGCTAACATTATTTGAGCCGAAAGTTTCGAGATTTTATATATACGTAGAAATCGGGAGAGAAAGTTTTTTTTATAAGATTGAATTATCGTTATGAAAAAGAAGGTTTATATTTTAAAAATATTCAAACAAGAGTGTCGTGTAACTAAAGAGATAAGGCCAGTCATAGTTATCTCATTAAGATAGTTGGCGAATGGATTTCCCAATTTATTAGTAATGAATGACATTCCAACCTAACTTTATTTCTATCCAATCCATACCTTGGAAAATGTTCAAGAAATGAAGTTCATGCAATGACGAAATAAAAAATAAACATACATATTTTTTTCTCTGGTTCATATGAAAAGCTAACGATCACATATTTGAGTAGTAAACGGATCCTCACTCATTCTCATATCAAATTATTGATCAAAAATTCTCCCAATCCGTCGAAAATAGTAGCCATACTTTTATCCGATTGTAAAAATAATGTATATATTTTTCTCCAGGCACTTTTACTTAAACGTGACAATGCGAGGAAAATCGATAGCCTAGTATCATGTTGAACAACTTTGGTCAGGCTTCTGAGCTATCCGCAAAACAAAAATTCTTCGCTCACTAGCACCGCCAAGTGGCAAAATTTCGAAACTTTGGGCTCAAATAATGTTAGCCCTTGTGATACTAAGCAACTTTACCGAAGACGCCAACTTTCTAAGTGGTCAGACTACTGAGCTATCCACGAAATAAAAATTCCTTGCTCACTAGCGCCGCCTAGTGGCAAAATTTCGAAACTTTCGGCTCAAATAATGTTAGCAGGTCCGTCCCACTCGGGCTCAGATTGGGTACCACTTCTAGTACTGCATTTGGTCCCTCGGTAGTGCAAAGGGTACCCAAGTTTGACAGATCGCAGTACACTTTTCACGACATTCTAGATTACCTTATGAGCCATAAAATTTTGGGCAACTGCTGGCTGCTTGGTCGTTCATAGAAGTTAATATTCAATGTTATCTTCTTTTCCAAGCAGCCTAGATAGCCGTGTAGTGTCGGTAGTGGTTGTCTCAACTGACTAAGAATAACACTACGGATTGCCTGATCCTGTAGTAAAAATCTACTAATCAGGTAACCCCAATCCCAAGGTGTGATGCGACCCGTGCTGATGGATGAATGGTTGAGAGGGTTTAAAATATGCTCAATCGCTAACGGAGCCTGGAGAGCACCAGGGCGAACTCTCCAGTATGTAGCTCTTACTGCATTAGGGCGGGGCAATGATGCAGCGGACCGTCTTTCCCCAGCGACTCGTGGGACCAAAAAATGAGTGCAAATAATCAAACCAAAATAAAAGGTGTCGACTGCCTCCCTCAGTTCGAAAAAGGTGACGACTGCCTCTCCCAGTCGGACGAAACGGAAACAGAGAATGCTTTTGGTAAGCTTGGACTGACCGAAGATGAGCTTCTCAGTAGTTCGCATGAAAATATGGAAACCGACTTCCCTCTGACACTCCCGAACGACCCAGGACTCCATCCTTCGGTTGAACCAATGGACGACGAAGAGGATGGAATTACAGTCACAATAAACTTGACAGGATCGCAGCCATCAATCACAGGATCGAACGTCACCTCGGGTCCTATTGATGGGAAGACCGATCAACATCCAACAGATGACGCGAACAAACAAAAACCTACTGGCACCAAAAAGATCACTCGGAGCCAAAGGAAGCAGCTAAAAGCACTCCGACAAAGTGGCTTAAGCCGCCCTGAGGCCCTATCCAGAATCACGGGGGGTGAGGCTATGGTGTCAACTCCTTCGAAACGCACTCGGCAGGACCTTGACAAGTCTACAAATGCTGAAGAAGAACATAAGCAGAAACGGATGAAACAACACCTGAATCCGAGAAAGCGCGTTGGGCAACAGGAAACCAACAGCTCAACAGCCTCGACGATCAACAAACCCCCTCCAGAAGATAAAAAACAGACTAGTCTAAGCTACGGTGAAATTACCAGTCGCAGGAGAGTCGGAATAATCCCAAAAGACTTCCCCATGACCCAACTTTCAACGACTCGGCTGGACGTTCTCCAGGAGGCACTGCTGCTTCGGGTTGAACAACAACGGAACGCGACAATGAAGCCCAAGTTCTCTAACCTTATCTACAAGTCTGGCCATATGGTTCTTATTTGTAAGGATCAGGAGACTGCGGAATGGGTAAAGGAGATAACACCTGCATTAAATCCCCTGGAAGGCGTTGAGTTGGTTGCAATGGATGAGGATAAGATTCAACGTCCAGAACTGATTCGAGCCTTCTTCCCTCAAAGCGCACAATACACCGATGATCGTATCAAAGCTCTCATCGAGAGTCAGAACGATCTGATAACCAACAACTGGCGTGTCATGCAACGGCTCACTCCTAACAACAAGCATGTGGTGTGGGTCTTTAATGTAGATGGACCGTCCATGGAAAAACTCATTCAATCCAAGTTCATCCTCAACTACCGCTTTGGAGAAATACAGTTGAGGAAAGTAAAGAGCACAACCCCAAACTCCAATGACAATCCAACTGGACAGCCGACCCAAGAGAAATCTGAGGAGGCCTCTAGTAGCATCCCACAACCAACTCCCACCATACAGGCTAGCTTGTCTTCCTCTGATGGAAAAGATGCATGTTTGACCTCACTTCCTGGCCCAAGCGGTGTCACCTCAATGGCTCCCAATAAGAGCAGTGGAAATGTCAAAAGTGTAAAATTGACCACAGGGGATAAGCCAGCAGGCCTAGGTAAGGGAAAGGACAAAAACCAAAATCTAAGACATCCCCCAAAATCAAAAGTTGATGATCCGCAACATCCAAAGAAGGACGGCAAACGTCCGGAAAATGCGGAACGCCTCAGCAATGATTAAAATCCTCCAAGTGAATCTCCATCATGCTCAGTGCGCAACAGATGTGCTTTGCAGGAGATTCACAAAAGAACACCTTTCCGTGGCACTGATTCAAGAGCCATGGGTCAACAAAACTCGAATACAAGGTATTCAACTAAACTCGTGTAGGTTGGTATATGGGGACAGCCAGCTCTCTCCCAGAGCAGCTATTCTAATACGCAATGATACTAAATGTTTTCCAATTACAGAATTCATCAAAAGGGACATCGTGGCGGTCAGGATGGAGGTTTCTACTGCTAGGGGCAGATACTGAGATCATTATGGTTTCGGCGTATTTCCCTGGCGACGCAGAAGACATTCCTCCTCCAGAGATGGCTGCGGTTGTGACGCCAATGCTCATCACCTTGTATGGGGAAGTACTAACACAAATATCAGAGATGAGCATCTTTTGCAGTTTCTTTCCTCCAAAAATATTGACATGTGCAATGTCGGTGATAAGCCTACATTTGAAAACATCTTTCGACAAGAAGTCCTTGATCTGACTTTATGCAGTCAATCCATCTCGGATAAAATAAAAAACTGGCATGTTTCTAATGAAATATCTATGTCAGACCATAAACATATAGTCTTCGAGTGGGAAGGGGGTCTAATGATTCAAAAGTCGTTTAAAGATCCCAAGAAAACTGATTGGGAAACCTACTCAGCTATTTTCCGTTCTGAAGACTATATAATAGAGCCGAATATTCAGACTATTATACAGTTAGAAGCAGCTTCGGATTCTATTAAAAACAAAATTCTAAATGCTTATCAAGAGAGCTGTCCGATCAAAACAGTTAGTTCGAACAGAGATGTTCCATGGTGGAACTTCAACCTTGATAAACTCAGAAAAACTGCTCGGAAGGAATTCAACCGAGCCAAACGCACTTCTGATTGGAGTCTATACCGAAAGGCTCTGACAGAGTATAACAAAGAAATGAGACGAGCAAAACGGAAATCATGGGTTCTCATGTGTGAAAGCATTGAGAAAACTCCCGTAGCTGCTCGACTTCATAAAACTCTTTCGAAGGATCACTCCAATGGTTTGGGAAGTCTTCAAAGGACTGACGGTTCACTCACTGTGGAACCTCGTGAAACACTGAGTGAAATGCTAAGAGTTCACTTTCCTGATTCAATCCCACAAACGAGTCTAAATGCTGAAGGTGCCAGACTTGACGTCTCAGTTCCACACGGGTTCCTATCAGGGGACTCAGGAGCAAAAAGGGACGCAATAAAGGTTGCCAAAGAAGCTTTTACTCGCGATAGGGTTGTTAGGGCAGTGAGATCTTTCGAGCCATTCAAATCTGCTGGCATGGATGGAATCTTCCCAGCGCTTATCCAAAAAGAGGAAGAGACACTGATTCCACACATGGTAGAGATTTTTAAGGCAAGTTTAGTTCTGGGACACATTCCAAATGATTGGCGTCAAGTTCGAGTTGTCTTTATTCCAAAAGCAGGAAAAAAGGACAAAACCAACCCTAAAGCATTCCGACCGATAAGCCTATCCTCGGTAATGCTTAAAATCATGGAGAAGGTATTATGCGAGTATATAGATTCTAAATTTATGAAAACTATGCCTCTTTCTAAATCCCAATTTGCTTATCAAAGCGGAAAATCAACGGTCTCAGCACTGCACACGCTAGTGAACAAGATCGAGAAAAACCTTTAATGCAAAAGAAATCGCTCTTATAGCATTTCTTGATATTGAGGGTGCGTTCGATAACGCTTCTTATTCGTCTATAGGTTCGGCAATGTTGAGGAGAAACTTCGACCCATGCATTGCAACCTGGGTACATGCTATGCTAGCAAATCGACAGATCTCATCTGAGGTGAGTGATTCGCGCATTACTGTAATGGCTACAAGGGGATGCCCTCAAGGGGGAGTACTATCTCCCTTATTGTGGTCATTAGTGGTGGACGAACTGCTAGATAGCTTAGAAAGAAGGGGTTTTGAAGTTGTTGGATACGCAGATGACGTAGTAATTATTGTACGAGGCAAATTTGACAGCGTTATTTCATCAAGGATGCAAATTGCTCTCAATCACACACTCTCCTGGTGTCAAAAAGAGAAACTAGGAATAAACCCTTCAAAAACAACAATTGTACCGTTCACAAAAAGACGAAAGGTACAACTCCACCCTCTTTTCTTGAACCAAATACAATTAGTTTACTCAAATGAGGTCAAGTATCTTGGCATCACACTTGACGCAAAACTAAATTGGAACACCCATCTTCAAACAATCATAAATAAAGGTCTCAATTCACTCTGGGTTTGCTCAAAGACCTGTGGTAAAACATGGGGTCTAAAACCCAGTAGGATCATGTCGATCTATAAAACAATCGTTCGGCCTAGAATAACCTATGCGTCCCTTGTTTGGTGGCCTAAGACAAAGGAAGCTACGGCTAGAGCTAAGCTGAACAAAATTCAACGTACTGCCTGTATTGCCATAACCGGTGCAGTTCGTAGTACCCCCTCGTTTGCCCTAGATGCTATACTCAATCTGCCCCGGCTGGATCAATTCATAAAGCTGGATGCTGAGAAAAGTGCTCTTCGGCTAAAACGATCAACAGTCCTACTGTCAGGGGACTTAACAGGTCACCTCAGTATATTAAACGAATTTTCGATAAATCCTATTGTTGAAAAATGTAGTGACTGGATGGAAAAAGTGGTAAACTATGACTCGCCATTCACGGTGGTCTTTCCTTCTCGTGAGGAATGGGAAGGAGGTGGACCCACCATTTCACCGGGATCTATTAAATTCTACACAGATGGTTCAAAAATGAATAATTTGACAGGGTCTGGAGTATACGGACCGAAAACCAAAATCTCTGTCTCTCTTGGACAGTGGCCTACAGTATTTCAAGCAGAAGTCTATGCAATCAAGGAATGTGCGCAGCTGTGTCTGAAAAGAAATTACAGACATGCCACCATCTGTATTTTCTCTGATAGTCAAGCAGCGCTTCAATCTTTGAAGGCTTTCACTTGCAACTCAAAACTTGTGTGGGAATGCATTCTTGCACTGAAATCCCTAGCTGAACGCAATCGAGTTAAACTATATTGGATCCCAGGACATACGGGTCTAGAGGGTAACGAAATTGCCGATCAGCTAGCAAGGAATGGATCAACCAATATGTTCATTGGTCCAGAGCCATTCCTTGGCATTTCAAACTCTGCACTAAACACGGAATTGAACAACTGGTTGTTCGGTCAAATTCAATCAAATTGGAATACAGTTTCCAATGCGAATCAGTCCAAAAGGTTCGTAACAATAAACACGACACAAACACAAAAACTTATAGGTCTCAACAAAAGGGATCTCAGAACATACATCGGTCTAATAACTGGTCACTGCCCAAGCAGATACCACTTATACAAGATCGGTGTCGTCCAAAACACAAATTGCCGTTTCTGTGACGAGACGGACGAAACCTCACAACACCTTCTCTGCTCTTGCAGTGCACACATCCATCGTAGGTTCAAAATATTTGGCAAGCACTACTGACAGCCAGCTGATATTTGGAACGCATCCCCCAGGGAGGTGGTTAGCTTTATTAGGCTGATCACGCCAGATTGGGGGAACTACAACACTGCAACCTAGGACTTCTGCCCATCAATGGCAGATGGTTCAAAGTTCAGTCAAATGCGCAAAGTATTCCGGAGGCACATTTGCTACTGGAAAACATTGTGTACATAGAGTAATAGGGTATATCACAATAGTCCTAAAAAATGGACGCAGTGATCCCACACCCGACATAAGAAGAAGAAGAAAGGCACATGGAGGTCTTTAATTTGTCTTTGATGTTAGCCCTTGTGATACAGAGCAACTTTGCCGAAGACGCCAACTTTCTAAGTGGTCAGACTACTGAGCTATCCACGAAATAAAAATTCCTTGCTCACTAGCGCCGCCTAGTGGCAATATTTCGAAACTTTCGGCTCAAATAATGTTAGCCCTTGTGATACAGAGCAACTTTGCCGAAGACGCCATCTTTCTAAGTGGTCGGGCTACTGAGCTATGCGCAAAACAAAAATTCCATGAACACTAGCGCCGCCTGGTGGCGTAATTCCGTATCAGAATGACCACCACATGTCAGCCCTTGAGCTACTGAACAACTCTTCCGAAGACACCAACCTTCCAAAACATCAGGATCTAGAGATATCATATGTTACAAAATTTTGCATTCTTATCCCTCATGGTTCATATAGTGCAAATCAGAAAAAGCGCCCCTACCGGCCAAGTTCTCAAATAAAAGGATGATCCTCAACTCCTAAAGGTAGATCGTACTTAGTACTGAAACATCGCCGAAGACAGTACTGTACTATCTCTTTTGGCATACGAGATATTCAACGACACCCCCAAAGTGATGAAATCCCATAAGCCCTGGGTCTCCTATAACGTAGATTTCTATTACGCCCCCCAACCATGTGTCTAATAGGAGACCTGACTGTATATTATTATATCTCACTCGAGCTGAAAAATTTCAAATGTGCAAATTATTTTAGTTATTTTAGTCGTTTACGACTAATACTGTTTTCTCCGACAGTTTTGACATATTTGACGCTCCCTTCTTCTAACAAACCATCCCGTGGAAAACTCGACAAGTATTGCAAATTTCAATCTGTTGGATCATACTGTTGTTAGAAGATTCTTTTATTCCCGAAGATTTCGCGTAATTGTTTCTGTTTACCAGACCGCCGCTCCCCTTTTGGCCCTTCATATAGCGGTTGAATTCATATTGTAATTAAATTTGACTTCATTGTCATGTGGAGCCGCAAACAGAGCAAGAATCAAGCAACCTGCATGCATACATACCAATGAAAATTTTACACAAGAAGGCTAGAAGTTCAAGTACGCTTAGAAAACCAAAGACCAAAGACCCAAAGCAGGATTTGTACCAGTGAGAGAGCTAAGAATAAGAAGACTACGAACAACTTTGTCTTGCCTGGGAACGTCTATGTTATTGTTTGGCGATACTGAAATGCTCAATAAATTGTTAAGTTTTGCTGAAGCACTTTCCCTACCTATTGAAAACAGGATCCAATTAATAATTGTTTGCTGTAATCCGATTTTAAGTTAAATACAGATTAAAAATAATGAAATATATGGAAAATATGTGACGGGGTCGATAGTCTAATCAAAGATGAAATAAATTCGTTCATGTCCCGTGCAGTTATCCAAAAATTAGCCAATGTTAAACTGCTGAGAAAAGTTCACTGTGATCTGTTAAATTTGGGCACCTAACTAAGTACTAGAACAGGTACTAAGTTTCAGCTTCACTACATCCCCTTATTCGGTCTATGGTTCAATAGTTACTGCTTCTACTTACTTGCTTGGAGATCTCTAATGACAAATAACTGAAAATTGACTGAACGTATATGACTATCACATCCAACATCGAACACTCCATGATGCCATTTGAAATAAAAAGATGCAGAGGTCTTTACAGCCCTCTCAACTCAAGTACGTTTCCAATTAATCACACTCCTCAATGGTTGCTAGGACGTGGCCACGGCTACTTGTTGAAGGATGCGTTAGTCCGTCCAACAGCCCAAGCTAAGTTTGAAAACTAGGGTGGTTCAGAAAATTGCTCACTCAATTCTAGATAAAATGATGGGTGTTCTCCCGAAATTTGAGCTTTTGTATGGGAATTTCTATGGCGCCATGGCAAAATCAAGTATTTCATTCAATCGTTCATTATGTTTCCGCATTATGCTGATATTGTTAGATACATACATCAGCTACAACTTTGCCGATGCCCGTTTTCATATCCTACTCCACAGTTTTTAGTTATTGATTTCAGTATGAACTGAAAATCTTTGGCTATAAAACGTGAGCCACTCTACAGGCATCATTGGATCTAAGCAGTAAAACATAGTAGCCGTGATTCGTGTGTGCTATCTTTCGCACCAGATGCCAAGATGTTGCCTATTCAGAAGTTAAAAGAGCACTGTTGGAGAATGTTTGATTGGATATAAATCAATAACTAATTATTTAGACACCCAATTTGAACACTGTCTTCGGCTATATTGTAGCTGCTTAATGCATCTTACAACATGATCACGATAATATCCCTCAAGGGCTCATAGGCACACCGTAGGATTTGACATCTACGAAACATGTGCTCAATACTAAAAAATGTCCTTAAGGCATTTGCAAAATATTTGATTTGATGCAAAATATGCAAAATAGTTCAAATTCTAAGCATTCAGAAAAATACAATTTTCCGGTTTTTATATGTTTATAAAAATCATTTGAAAAAATTGGAACGTGGAAAAAAGGGTTATGTTCCTTTTTAAATATTTATACAAAAAATAAACAATGAAACGATCTCACCAAATGAAGTCGAATTGCTGTCTGTTTAATTTCATAAATTCTTGAAAATTATGGATTTTTTTTATGAAATTATAATCAGACAAACGCATTCAAAATCCACATTTCGCAATCGCACAAAACCACCGTAAATGTTCATGAAACGTTCAAACAATCGCACAAAATCCACACTGTACACCATCAATCAATATGCCCAGGTGCTCCACTTGCAACGTATGCTCCACGCCAGTCCCTACCAGGCGCACATGGCTGCCACCGCTGCAGCAGTAGGCGGCGCCACCGGAGAAAGCACCGGTCTGATGGCCGGGACGCGTGGAGGCGACGTCGGCGATTCCTCCCAGTACGATACGGATTCCGGTGGCACCAGACTCAAAGTGAGGACACGGTTTGCTCGTTACTTTTTTTGTTTTGTTCTTTATTCTCTACTTCTCTTCTCGGTTTTGTTCTCTGTTTCTTGCATATTTTTAAACTCTTCAAACTTTTCATGGCTCACTATGTTTCAAATATCTGTTTTCTTATTCTGTAGTTTTGTTTCCGGTTTTAGACTTACAAAAAAGGTTTTCTTCTCTCTTCTCGCATTTCTCTGTTTTTGCCTCGGTAAAATTGTCTGGCTTGTCACCGAAAAAAAAAAACAAACTGTTTTTCATTCTTCCGACAGACGCGAACGCGTGCTTGGAATATGTCGTTGCACACAACAACACTTGAAAGAGAGCACCCCCATACTTCTTGTTGTGACAATTAATGCAGCACCAACCAAAAGCAAAGCATCCGCCTACTTTGCACCAGCACCACCCATTTGGCACCTCGAGCTCATTCACTCATCCATCCACTCACTTAATACGCGCTATTCCTCAGGAGATCCACCATGTCCGATTGCACAATGGTCCGAATCGACAATTAGGCAGGAAACATGTTTTATAACTCGGTTCTCGCTGATTTCAGACGTGCATAATATTCAAAGAAGTAGGAGTTCGTAATTGATTTTGCATCTACTTATTTAAAAAAAAAGGTAAGATAGGGTGGTATTTATTGAGGCACAATTTTTATCGAGAAACTTGTTGTAGAACAACATTATTGGAGCCACTTTTGTTCTATCTCTTCATTTGAGCATAGTCAATCGATTCTGAAAGTTCAAGCCTAGTGTGGACCCAAATATCAGTTTTATACTGTTTAACATTTTTTGCTTTTAGTTTATGTGAATGTGTTCTTCGGCAGAATAGTAGACAAGGGACAAACAAACAAAAAATAACTATTCAGATACGGTAGGAGATATTTGTTTGAATTTTTCATAGATTATCTTATTTTTATTTTCAAAAAAACTGCGTCTTGATACATTTCTTGGGTAAATCCCGAAGGCTAATTAGATATCGAATACTGCCAAATATTTTATCAAAAACCATTAAAAAATGTCGTAAAGAATCAACAGCGGTACTTGAAGAGAAGCTAATAAAAATAATTTTTAGAAACTCTTCGGTTATTAAAAAAATCTATTCATTTCTATTTATAAATGGACGCTGCTTTATAAATCCTTCAAAAAAGTGTTTCTAGATATTCATGAAAATGTTTTTTTTTTCGAAGATTATTCCAAGAATTGCTGGAGATTCCTCTAGGTATTTCCCCACAAATTTATCTAAGAATTCTTCCAAAAAATCTTCAATGAATTAATTGAAAACTTTTCAAATTATTTTCTTTGAATTTCAAAAGGAGTTTATCAGAACACTCCTTAGAAAATTCATCTTGGAATTTCCGCGTGAATTTTCTTAAAAACCAAGGAAATTTCTTTATGAACAACAAAAAGATTCCCCATTTTTTTCAATGATTTGTGCCACATAAATTAAGATATTTAAAAAGTTTTATCCAAGTATAATGTAGGAATTCTACTAAGGACATCTGCACAACTTTGGGTCATTGATTTTTCAGTTTTCCAAAATATTGCCTAATATTACGTTTTATTTTTAAAAAGGCATCCCCTTTCAAACTCACGAAGGAATTACATCCTGAATTCTTAAAAAAAATTTTTTTTTGATCACTACAAGAATTTTGTCGACGATTTTTCAAAAAAATACATGATTTTATTTTTTAATTCAATGGTATTATTCAAGATTTTGAAAACATCTCATTGATATTCCGGTTATATATTGAAAAATTATATTATGAATTCGTTCACAGAATTTCAATGAAATTCTGGAAGAGTGTTCAGGAATTGGAACAAGAATTTCACTCAGGATGCCAGAACGCTTTGTTCAAGATAATTTTCAAGAAACACTAATAGGGATTATTCCGTGTTTTTCTCCTTGATTTCTTTCATGAATTATTTCAAGGATTCTTCCAAGTAATTGTCTTCAATATTGTTTAGTAAGTTCTGACAATATTAAACGAATCCTTCCTGAAACTCGCTCTATGAAATAATTTTCAGCTCAGGTTTTTTTTTTTCAAACTTTAACCAGGACTGCACGAATTCTTCGAAGGATAGATTAGGAATATTTTTTGCATTCCATAAAAAGTTATTTAGAAAATAACTGTAAGTAATTCTAAGAAAACCTGAAGCTGAAACCGCTGCCGAAATTTTTAGAGGAATTAATAAAAAACATGAGGGTATCTCGAGTGAAGTATATGGTTTATGTCTAATAGTATGTTGAAAATAATTTCAGGAGTGACTTCTTAAGGAAATACAATCCCCTAACTGTACCTCGAAAAAACATAAAAATTAATGAATATTTGTAGACATTGCGACATGAGAGAAGAATCTAAGTAACTTACTGAAGTAGTTGCTCGTGTTAATTATGAAACATCCATGAAAGAACCTTAAATGAACTCTCAAAGATGTTTTTTGACTAACTTTTGGATAAATCTTTATGTGAATTCCATTAAAAATATCTCGAGAAATTCCTCGAGTAAGTGATTCGAGAGGGAATCATGGTTGACATGCTGAAGTAATTTTTCTGCACTGCACCTTGGCAGTTCCCGCTCGCACTGTGCGATGTACTGCGTGGTATCGAATCGTATCATTCTCCCTCTTCGCGTTTCATACACGCTCCAAAAATACCACTTGAACTCAAAAAAATCCCATTTGGCACAAAAAGGAAATATTTAGAAAATAATTAGTTTAACTGAAAATTGTTATTCCACAAACTTGTGTGTGGATAAAATTATAAAATTAAACAATTTTGCAGAAGGGAAGATTGACATAATTTATCCATATTAAAGTAATACAATTCAAATTATAATTCAAAATGTTATAAAATTTGTAAGAATTGAAGATTTTCGATAACTTTAAAGTTTGTTTATGAGAAGCTCAGAATGCTCAGCTTAGCATATTCAAAGTTAGTTTCATGCTGTGCTGAAAATTCAGGTAATTCATACCATTAGTTACCGACATCCAAATTTAACCATTATGTATGGGAAAACGGACCAATGCGTACTTTATTCTGTATAGTACTGTATACAGATTGCTGAATAATGCCTAGGTCATCGTTCATCGAGCCAATCCCCAGTCAGTTGGTCAGAAATACGACGTCATAAAATTTGAATGAAAATAAAAAAAAAAGTTTCTACCGAGATTCCAACACGGGGTCTATAGATTCAGAATCGGACACTTTACCCTTGCACCACGGAGTAATGCATGATCTACGTGTGATTGTTCGCCAATATGAATGCATATTATTCTTTGAGACTCATCGTCAGCAGATGGCAAGTTCGAGTGGCAATTTTTCGCTAAGTTAGTCCGATTTCATTTGATCCCGTTTAGGATTGATATACGATCTGTCAGTTTATAAAACTTGACGCGATTCTATGTAGCACTATTTGCGGCATGTTTTCAACACAAATGGATCGTGGAAGGGAATTATACAGCCATTCCATGAAAAACCGATCTAGTGGGTCTCCGAATTCCGTGAAAATTTGCTATTTTGTTCCTTATCCGAAATAAGGATACACGTATTTTTGGATTTTTTGATTAGGGTGACCATTTCCGAAATAGGGTGACCAGAAAAATCGCGATTTTGCAAAATTTTTATTAAAAAAAAATTATAACTTTTGAGCCGTTCGACCGATTTTCAATCTTTTTGAACGAAATGAAGGCTAAAGATTTCGACTTTTCAGGAAAAATATAAAATTTCACAAAAATTGTGTTTTTTACATGAAAAAACTCAATAGTTTCCGTTTTTTCGTGTTTTGAAGGCCTCGGGACCAAAGGGGCTATCGCTGTTCTCATTTTTTCTTGAAAGTTCAGTTTTACGTATTCTGTCAAATTTTCAGCGATGTTTGGTTTTTAGTTTTTGAGATATATTTTTTTGAAAATAAAAAATCAGGTCTCAGCGCATTAGATTTGTAATGTTTAAAAAAAATTATAACTTTTGAACAGCTTAACCGATTTCCAATCTTTTTGTATGAAAGCTTAAAATTTCAACTATTCAGACAAAATTGAAAAATCTGATAAAAATATGTTTAAACGTGAAAAAATATAAAAATTTCTAGTTATTTTTAGAAATTTTCATATATTTTAATGTGAAAAAAATTTTTTTTTTCAAAGTTTTCTATTTTTTTTTTATTTTTTCTGAAAAGTTGAGACCTTGCAGACAGATTTTGAGTTTTTTTTAGGAGTATTTATGAGGTGATTTTTTAGTTTAAAATATGAAGTTCTTGTAGGAAAAATTGACTCATGTCAAAGATCATGTTCGAAAGCCGCTAAAGAAATATCCAACTAACTGACTTATTGGCATCATTAGATCTCGTAGTTTTTCACTTAAATTCGCATATAACTTTGAAATTACAAGAATAATAAATTAGCAATGTTCAACCAAAATGTGTATCACAAGTAACAAAACTAAGAGCAAAAAAATTAAACCAAAAAAACAGATTTTTTCGATCCACCCCATATTTGAACTTAAAGCATAGAATTACTAATCTCAAATTAAGAAATGAATCAAAAGCTACCCTAGAAAAATTGTTCATTATAACTTTTCTGAATACATACGTGCAATATCGTCGAGAACAGAGAAACGACTTTTTTCATGCAAATTGTTAATTCGGACCACTGTGCATTATTCCGTCATCATCATCGTCCCGCCCTTTATTCGTTTGGTGCATGATTTTATTTCCGTGACTTGTGAGATTGTAGAAGAGATCGTCACACCGCCGCCACAAGTGAGTACTATCTGCTGGATGTTTATGGGGATGAAAAAAGTGGCTTTTGAAGACAACACGAGCTGATGAGAGTGCTCGCCTCAATGCGCGCCTGCAATTTTATGTTCCTTGTTCCAGGGAAAGTGTTACTTTCGGTTTATTCGTTGTGATTTTGTAGCTTTGTTATGTTGGAACACTATTCGTGTTATCTTCATCTCATTTTTCGATTTAGAACAGACCATGGTTTCTCCAGAATTTACACAGGTAGATTCTCCTGAATCTCTACTGTGAGATTCTCCAGAATCTCCATGGGGAGATTCTCCAAAATTTGCGGGGATCTTCTCAAGAATTCGCTTAGGGAGATTCTCAAGAAACTGCATGGGGAGATGCTCCAAAATCTCCGTGGGGAAATTTTCTAGAATCTCCATAGAGTGATTCTCCGGAATCTCCAAGGGAAAATTCTCCGGAATCTCTAGGGAGTTTCTCCGGAATTTCCGCGGAGAGATTCTCCAGAATTGCCGTGGAAAGATTCTACAGAATCTCCATGGCAAGATTCTCCGGGATCTCCGTGGGGAGATTCTCCGGAATCTCCGTAGGGTTATTCTCCGGAGTCTCCTTGGGAAGATCTTTCTGATTCTACGTGGTGAGGTTCTCCTGAATCTGTGTGGGGAATTTCTCCAGAATCTTCATGAGGGGATTTCCCAGAATATTCGAGGGAAAATTTTCCACAATCTCCGTTAAGAGATTCTTCGGAATTTTCATGGGGAGATTCTCCGGAATCTTCGAGGGAAAATTCTCCGGAATATCCATAGGGAATTCCTCCAGAATCTCCGTTGACTGATTCTTCGGAATATCCATGGGAGATGCTCCTGAATCTCCGTTGGGTGGTTCTCCGGAATCTCCTTGGGGTGATTCTCAGGAATATCTGTGGGGAGATTCTATGAAATCTCCGTAGGGAGATTCTCTGGAATCTTCGTGTGGAGATTCCACGGAATCTCCGTTGCGTGATTCGTCGGAATCTTCGCTGGGAGATTCTCCAGAATCTCCGTTAGGAGATTTAGTATCCTGAATCTCCGTTGGGAGATTCTCCGGAATCTCCGCTGAGAAATTTTCTCCGGAATCTCTTTTGAAAGATTCTCCGCAATATCCGTTGGGAGATGCTTCGGAATATCTGTTAATAGATTCCTCGCAATATTCGTTGGGAGATTCTCCGGAAGTCCCGTTAGGAGTTTTTTTCCGAATCTCCGTGGGGAGACGCTCCGCAATCTCCGTGGAGAGATTCTCCGCAATGTCCGTAGAATGATTCTCCGCAATCTTTGTGAGGAGATTCTCCGGCATCTTCGTGGAGAGATTCGCCGCAATGTCCGTTAAGAGATTCTCCGTAATCTTCGTGGAGAGATTCTTCAGAATCCCCGTGGGGATATTCTCCGGAGTTTCCGTGTGAAGATTCTCTGAAATCTGCGTGAGGATGTCTTTGGAATCTCCGTGGGTACATCTCCGGGATTTTCAGCGGAAGATTCTGAGGAATCTCCGTGAGGAAGTATTTTGGAATCTCCGTAGGTAGTTCTCCGGGATCTTCATGTGGAGGTTCAGAATCTGCATGAAATGATTCTTAGTGATTTCCGTGAGAAATTTTTCCGCGATCACTGTGAGGAGATTCTTTGAAATCTGCGTGGGAAGGTTCTCCAGAATTTCTGTGGAAAGTTACTCCATGTGAAGATTCTCCAGAATCTCCTTTGGACGATCCTTCTGGATCTTTGTAGGAAGAGTCTCCAGACTCTCCAGGTCTCCAGCATTTCCGTGGAGAGATTCTCTGGAATCTCCTTGGGGAGATTTTCCGAAATCCTTCACAATCTCCACGAGGAGTTCCTACGAGGATCTCCGTAGGGAGATCCTGCCAATTCTTCGTGAGGGGACCGACGGAACCTTCGTGGGGGAGATCTTTCGGAATCTCTGTTGGGAAATCCTCCTGAATCTCCGAGGAGAGATCCTCCATAACCACCGTTGGAGATTCGCCGGAATTTCCGTGGTTCTCCAAAATCTTCCTAGGGAGATTCTTCAGAATGTCCAGAGGGTAATTCTCCAAGATATCTGTAGGGAGTTATTCTGAAACCGAAATTCTCCAAGTTTTCCGTGGTGCATCTCAAATGTCTAGAACACATCTTGAAGTAGACATTAAGGGGTTAGTTCGATATCTCGCATATAGCGTTATAGGATTACGTTTTTTGCCATAAAGTTGTCATACTTCAACTTAAGTGTAAAGTTTTATACATATTTTCGAATTGAAATATTACAAGGAATTCGTGCAATTATTAAACATATAAAGCCTTTCGAAAAAGTTCATACAAGAAAATGTGACCTCAACGTTTAAAACCGAGGTTAGATCCGGAAGGTATATCGTTGGTACACGCTAGTTTCGTTAAATCGAAAAGGTTTTCTTAACTTTTCTAAAAATGAACCATCTATTCAGCAGGCTCAGTGTTTTTGAATAAAACTTGAGGTAAATTTAAAATTCCGCGAGGTACGTTTATTCATGAATTCAGAAACAGATAAATAAGAGCAGAGATTCCCACAGAAATTTACGCAAAGTTCGTTACAGAGTTTTTTCAGGAATAAACGATTCTTCTAAGAATTCTGCAAGTAACATCTTCAGGATCTCTGAAAGATGTCAATTAAGAATTCCTACACACATTTGGAAACTTTTTGGGCATTACTCCAACAATTTATATAACGATACCCTTAAGCACAACTACTAGCATTCCTCATAGGAGGTTCTGAAAATAGCCACCAGATATTTCTCATCGGTTTCCATAAACAGTTGCACCAGAAATCAAAGCCAAGACATTTGGTACGAATGATCACGTAGACGCCTTGTAGATCGAAGTAGAGTTCATAGTCTATGATTGGATATCAAGTTTGTAGATGCAGTACATCATACAGCTATGTAGAACTCCACGGTCCAACTCCTGAACTGTTGTGATTCGTTTATGAACCGTAGTCTTTAGTCAGATCACTTGCAATCCTTCTGAAACGTTCCTGAGATTTGTAAGGATTTTATTTTTCAAAATATATTAGATCTTTCGAAGATCTTAAATTAATTTTGGGCAAGTAATCCAATATCATTCTGAGTCATCTAGTTCAATTGATCTTATTATTTTCTTATTCGGGGTCTACGAGAAGCTCCTGTTAATCACTTCTTACTTAACTCGATCATCAATGCACTGCTGAATCTCGCACTCATTGCTCGTTCTCTCGAAGCACCATCTGGAATGGTCAGCAATCGCTATATCTAGCTCTTTTTCTAATACACCAGCAACAATTTCGTTAGCCTGCTTGTAGTCGTTAGTTTCTGTATCTATGTTTCAAGCTGCGTTTGTAGTCTTCGTTTGCGCAGTAGTAGTTGTAGCATATCTGTAGCTTTCACTCAAAATCGTAGCTTTTATCCCGAAGCAACTTGTAAACTCACGCGCCGTTTTCGTAACCTCGCCATGATTCTAGAACAAGGTCACCGACAAGTTCAAGCGGCCGTTCAAGAAGCGCCACTCCAGCGTGTACCACCAGCCGTCGAACCGGGTCAACAAGTTCCTCTCGCAGGCCATCGAAGCGCGCAGCGTCGATCGGGAGAAGTCGGTCCACGTCAAACGGATCTCGTTGCAGTTCCGGGAGAAGGACAAGGAACGCCAGTACCACCAGGACTTCGATCTGGGCTTCACCACGGCCATGGGCTGCAGCTTGCTGCTGTTGATCCTCAGCGCTGGATTGCAGGTGGGTGTTGCGTGGGTGATCGACTTCGAGACTCTGGTTGACATGATCGTTCTCTCATTACAGATTTCAGCGTTACCTCGTACCTTGATATTGCTGTTGCTATTTCTGACGGCGTTCATCTGGATCAGCTCGATCCTGATGCTGCTGTTGGCCGTAAGACTGAAGTGGATCTTCTGGGACCTGTCGCAGAGTTTCTCGCTACGCCTGGCGATCACAGTTTTCACGATCGTGCTGCTCTACTCGGTCGGACAGGTCAATGTGGTAAGTGATCGGTCGGCCTACTAGCTAGATCGTGTGCGATACTAACACCAATCGTGTGTGGGACCCTTTTTCCAGTTTACCTGCCTCTCGGACCACCCTTGTACTACTAACTTCACCACAAAAGCCGTGGATCCGTTCCAACACGTGGATCCGGCGGCAGCTTCAGCATCTTCGTCAGTGCCTGCCTCGCACGAGACGTACGTACCCTTTCCGGGTGATTCCGTGCCGACGGCACCTGGAGCGAACTACGCTCACCGAAAGTGTGCACTTCCGCAGTACATCTCCCTGTCGGCGGCCTTTTCCTTCCTGACCGTGTCGATATTCCTGAGGTATCCTCGAGTCAATAACTCAATGTAGAAATTGCTGAATAACTTCCCTTATTCATAGGTTACCGATCATGGTGAAAACGTTCCTGATCATGCTGATGGGCATCATGTACTGTCTGTTCATCGAGCTTTCGCACACGAACATCTTCGACTGTTACGATCAGCGGGTAGAGTCGGCCATCCCGCTGCACACGATCTCGCTGGCAAGGATCATCATCTTCATGATCGCGATCTTGGCCCACGGGCGGCAGGTCGAGTGGACGGCCCGGTTGGACTTCCTGTGGCAGCTGCAGGCATCGCAGGAGAAGAAGGAGATGTCGGTGCTGCAGCAGTCCAACCGGAGGATCCTGTACAACCTGCTGCCGTCGCACGTGGCTTCGCACTTCCTGGACAACCACTTCAGCCGGAACAACATGGTGAGTAGTTGGCGGCGTGCTGCGTGTTTGTTTGTTTAAGAACAGCCCCAGTCTAATTCGCAGGGTACTCTCGGTGGCAATCAGGATCTGTATCATCAGAGCTACAGCAAGGTGGGCGTGATCTTCGCCAGTGTGCCGAACTTCCACGAGTTTTATACGGAGTTGGACGGGTCCAATCAGGGCGTTGAGTGTCTGCGGCTGTTGAACGAGATCATCGCGGACTTTGATGAGTTGTTGTGTGAGGAGCGATTCCAGTCGGTCGACAAGATCAAGACTGTGGGCAGTACGTATATGGCTGCGGTGGGGTTGATTCCGGAGTTCAAGATGCTTCCGAGTGATCACGGTTCGACGCGGAAGCTGATGACGGCGTTGATCGACTTTGTGAAGGCAATGCGAGTCACGTTGAAGAATATCAACGAGAATTCGTATAATAATTTCATGCTGAGGGTTGGGGTGAACGTAGGACCGGTGGTGGCTGGAGTTATCGGGGCCAGGAAGCCGCAGTACGATATCTGGGGAAATACGGTGAATGTAGCGAGCAGAATGGACTCAACGGGTATTCCGGGGTACACGCAGGTAACTCAAGAGGTGATCGACAGTCTTCAGGGCAGCCACTTTGAGTTCCGGTGTAGGGGACAGATTAAGGTAAAAGGTAAGGGTGACATGGTGACGTATTTCTTGTGTGAGCAGAATGAGAATATGCTGAATGGGGGAGGAGCGATGGGAGGGATGAACGGGACGCGGGATCGTCAGACGCCAGCTTCGAACATAATCTCCAACTACCAAACGGACAGTTTTCATCACATGAACATTGGGAGTCAACAGGGGTGTTACCAAACGCAGGCGCCGGTCCTGCAGCCTCAAAGTTACTATATGAAGCGATCGGACATGGATAGCGGGAGTGTGAAGAATACCAAGTGGCAGATGGGCAACGACAGCTTCTCGAAGAAAGAGAGCTACAATTTTCTGGAAAGCCCGAACTTACTTCATCAACAAACTCCCGTCGGTCAGCACCATTTTCAGCAGCAGCAGCAGCAGGCCCAGCAGCACCAGCTACAACAGCAAGCACAGATGAAGATCGCTTACAAGCACAACAACATTAACAATAATCACATCAGCGCTGGATACCATGGCAACCATCACAGTCAACCGACCAATCACATGAACAACAACAATAACAACAATTACGGCAAACGCAATGACTATCTCCATGGCAACGGCTCGGTGGGAGGTCAGCACCAGCCAAGTTACAACATTCGGGAAAACTTTAACATCATCGAAAACCCGAATGTAAAAGAAGCTGATGAGAACAACTTCAACAAGCTGAACCACAGTGGCCATAAAGTCCGAAACAACAAGAACCATCATCATCATTATCACCATCGACACGACCCCGGTGCGGGTAGCACCAGCCATAATCCCAGCAATCGATACGTAACGGCTTCGGAGAACGAACCTCTGCTTGGCTCGGGCATGATCGGCAACGCCATCATCAAGCCTATCCAGCAGATCCAACAGATACCCAAATACGAACCTCCCCGCTATGCCACGGGAAGTGCTGCCTTCCCTCATCAACCGATGAACAACAACGCCAGCTATAATTTCCCCGCAGCCCCTAGCTATCACCAACAGCAAGTGCCGCCTCCGCACCTTCTCCGACAGCACCAGCTCTACCAACAGCAGCACCAACAACAACAGCAACAACTCCTTAAACAGTACATCAAACCTCTACCGAAGCTTCCCCACGAATACGACGAATCCCGGGAAATGTCCTCCACGGATGATCTCAGCTCTCGACCGCGCTCCCCTTCGGTTTCCTCCTCCGACGAGAGCTACTCCAAAACCACCGAAGGCGAAGAGCTGGACGGTCATTCTCCGCTCCCCGCCCGGACTTCCTACCCCAACAACTTCAACAACCCGCTCCAATACCTCTACCCGGGCGACATTCAGGTAGATCCGACCTCCCCACCCAAGCTCAGCCCGATCGACTTCGCCAACATGAAAGACTTCGAGGTGACCACGACGGCGGAAACCAAATCCTCGGCGAACCCCAACAAGGGCGAGTCGTGCAATAGCTTCGAGTTCCATGACAAGCCTTCCGCCGCAATGGGCGCCACTCAACCGCTTCAACCTCCAACAAACTTCCCCAAGTCGCCTTTTGAACGGGAACTGCAACGAAGGCTTGCCGAGTCGCAATCGCGACCGATGCTGGCCTCCGCCGCTGGCAACGGCAACAACAACCTCGATCACCAATCGGAGCTGCCGTCGGTGCGGCGGGACTCCGCCGAGAAGATCAAGAACGTGAACAACTTGTTGCTGGCGAAGCACCCCGGAACGCTGGAGGCGATCAAGGAAGCCACCAGGAATAAGAATCCGTCAGAGTCGAGTCATATGTGAGTGTGACTTCGTCCGATCGTCTGTTCTTACTAATTCAAATTCCTATTTATTTTTAGGCAAACGTCGGACACGGAATCGTGCGAGATCATCCACGACTACCGGTCGTCCCCTTCAGGCGGTGGACCGGGATCGATGGACCGTCGGCACCAACATCACCACCACCGGCAGCACCATCACCATGCACTGTCGCAACAATCGCCCCGAATGCACCCTCGAAACCTCCACCACAAGTACAATGCGGCGACCAAGAAGTCCTCCAACGAGACGTCCTCCAACATCGAAGCGGACGAAGACCTGCGGCTGTCGAACGAAGCGATCTACCGGGGTCGAGGACGGGACTCGGACGACCTGCTCGACGATGACGAGCCGGACGAGGAGGACGTGGAAGAGGAGGAGTCGGAAGACGACGACGATGACGAAGAAGATCTTGACGAGCGGGAACCAAGACGGAACGCGATGCGAAGGGGACTGGGCGCCAACGGCGGCGAGCGATCACGAACCGGAAGCTGTGATGCGACGAGGAACTACATCTCGGACGAACTGAAATACGGAGCGGGACACTCGCGGGAACGGGATCTCAGCCATCACAACAACAGCCATAGCTCGCACCACAACCACCAGTCGCTGGACTCGAACCCGGTGGAAAGCCAATCCGAGTGGAGCGACGACGAATGCCGGGAGGAGGCGACCGGTGAGATTCGCAGTGAACAATTCCACACCTATCTCCTATAACAACCACGTTCTCTTTTTTCAGGCGGCGCCGAGAGCACCGGCTACATTACGGACGAACCCGGCCTCGAGAATATCTCGCTGCTGAACGAGGCCGGTCTCACCGACGCGGAGGGCGCCCTGTCGGACGTGAACTCCCTGTACAACGCGCCGGACGTGGACGACACGTCGATTTCGTCCCGGGCCAGCAGCCGGCTACTGAGCCTGGACTCGCTGAGCGGCCTGTACGACTGTGATTTAGACTCGAAGCACGAGATGGCCATCGTGAGCGTGTCGCACAAGATTAGTAGTAAGTTTGGACCAAGTCAGGGCGGAAGCAGTAGTAGTTCGGCACCTCCGGTGGCCAGTGTGGGAACGGAAACCACCGGAGGAAGTGGCGGCGGTGGCGGAACCGGGTGAGGGTTGTGCAGTGCCGGCGAAACGGGTCCGCCTAGTGGACCGGCTTCCGTTGGCCAGGTGAGTGCCGCTTCCGGAGAGGATGAACAGCAGGAATCTACCAGCACCGTCAGTGCTGGCGGTGCCAAGCCGAGCAGGTTGTAAATATAGGGGATAAGTGGAGGAAAAGGGGTTTCCCAAGATTTCGGTAGTGGCATTTTAGTTTCTACTTTCGTCGCTTACGTTCATTGTGTTGAATAGTTGGGAGCGCTGTTTCGCTGATTGAAAATGCATTTTTAGGGTTATGTTTGGCTTAATCTAGATGGAAAGGTGGAATAAAAGGCGCTTACTTTGTTATCAGTGAAGGATTTTGAATAAGCAGAGAGAAAATGTTAGGGTTTTTATTTTTGGAGTGACAATTCGATACCTATTTTTGTTTGAAAATTTTTATTTAAGAATTTAATCCAAATAAGATTAGAGAATTCTTAAAAAATCTTGTGAGGATTCTGCGGAGAATCATAAAGGGATTCTGAGAAGAATTTTGAGAGGATTTTT
The DNA here is from genome assembly GCF_002204515.2 of Aedes aegypti. Lineage (NCBI taxonomy): Eukaryota > Metazoa > Arthropoda > Insecta > Diptera > Culicidae > Aedes > Aedes aegypti. Next base: position 59,111,710 of record NC_035107.1, on the reverse strand, counting down.
GAAGAGATTCCGAGGAAAATCCTCAAAGTATTTTGATAGAATCATAATCGGATTCTAAGGAGAATCCTGAGTGCATTCTGAGGAGAATCCTGAAAGGAATCTGAGAAGAATCCTGAGAGGAATCTGATAAACATCCTGAGAGAATTCTGAGGAGAAATCTGAGTGGATTTAAAGGAGAATACTGAGAGGATTTTGAGGACAATCCTGAGAGGATTCTGAAGAGAATCCCGAGAGGATACTGAGATGAATCTTGAGAGGATTCTGAGAAGAATCTTGATAAGATTCTGAGAATAATGAGAGCAATGAGAGAAGAATCCTCAGAAGAAGCTGACAAGAATTCTGAGTGGATTCTGAGAATACTGAGAGGATTCCTAGGAAGTAATGAAAGGGATTCTGACAAAAATCCTGAGAGGATTTAAAAAAACCCTAGAGGATTCTGAGAAGAATTCTTAGAAGATTCTGAGAAGAATCCTGAGAAGATTCTGAGAAGATTTTGTTAAGAATCCTGAGAGGATTTTGGGGAGAAGACTGAAAGGATGCTGAGAAGAATGCTGTGAGGATTCTAAGAGAATCCTCACAGGATTCTAAAAGAATCCTAAGAGGTTTCTTAGGAGAACCCTAAGAGGATTCTGAGAAGAATCCTGAGAGGATTCTGAGGAAAGTTCCGACGGGATCTGAGAAGAATCCTGAGAAGATACTGAGATGAATCGTGAGAGGATTTCAAGAAGAATCCTGATAGGATCTGTGAATAATCCTGAGAGGATTCTGAGAAGAATCCTAAGAGGAATCTAACAAGAATCCTGAGTGGAATCTGACTAGAATTCTGAGAGGAGTCTGAGGAGAATCCTGAGAGGATTTTTAGGAGAATCCTGAGAGGATTCTGAGGAGAATCCTAAGAGCATTCTAGGAAAAATTCTGAGAGGATTTTGAAAAAAAAAATCCTTAGAGGATTTTGGTAAGAATCCTGAGAGGCTGCTGGTCAGGATCCAGAGAGGATTCTGGTGAGAAACCAGAGAGGATTCTAAGAAGAATCCTGAGAGCATTCTGAGAGGACTCTGGTAAGCTGGAAGCTGGTAAGAATCCTAAGAGGATTCTGAGAATAATCGTGAGAGGATTCTAAGAAAATTGCTGAGAGAACTCTGAGAAGAATCTTGAGATATTCTGAGAAGAATCCTGAGTAGAATCCTGAGAGGATTGTGAGCAGATCCATTCTGAGCATAATCCCGTGAGGATTCGGAAAAAAGGCTACATGTCATAGCTTGAGTGTTTTGAGTGTAATCAAAAATTTCAATTTTTTCTCAAACATGTTCAGTTGACTTCTACAAGTGGATTCATGCTGAAAAAAATGTCATAACTTTGAGTTTACAGACGAACAAACTAGGGAAATTAAAAAACTAAACATTACATATACCTTGCAATTGGATTGAATGGACAAATTGATGTGAAGTTTTGCGAAAAAGTTACACGGCTGCTCGTTGAGAATCGAACTCACGACTCCCTGATCTCAAGTTAGGGCGCGTTATCCCTACGCCACGAGAGGACTCATGAACGCAGAAGTTAACCTGAATTCGATTTCAGCTCAATAATCACGTGGTCCTTTTTCGCAAAGTGCACCTCTTTTGGAAGAATTAGATGCCCATCCAAACATAATGCTTTCTATTTATACCCAATGCCTAGCCCGAGAGCGCATTATTTTTTAGGTATTGAAATAAGCCACCACACTCGCCAACGACTGTGCTGGCTGAGATTTCTATTGTGTGGGCTTCCAATGGGTCGCGACGTTCTCAAACGACCGGTTACAGAACATGAGTCCGTTGCTCGATAAATCGATAAATACGATAAATACCGGTCGTTTGAGAACGTCGCGACCCAGCTTTGGTAAACCCATTCGCTGGATGTTCATGATTAGGAATGTAGTGGATTTCAATGTTACCTTTCTCAACCTCGTCCTTCACAAATCGGTAACGGATGGCCACATGCTTCGTCCGGGAATTACAACCGTCGTTCCGGGTCATATTGCGGATTGATTATCACAAAAGATAGGTATTAGCTGCTCACCACAGATCTGCGAGGGAAGTTGCTGCCACCAAAGTGCCTCTTGTGTAGCTTTAGATAAGACGATGAACTCCGCTTCACATGATGATAACGCCACGCAAGGTTGTCGCTTCACGCTCCACGAAATGGCTCCTCCCATCATCTTGAAAGCATATCCGGTCGTAGATTTGCGCGTATCGGGGTCTCCTTCCCAATCCGCATCTGTATAACCGGTCAGCGTAGACTCACCAGATCTCGTGTGCATCAGTTACCCATCACACGTGCCGCGTAAGTAACGAATAACCGGTTAGGGGCGATCCATTAATTACGTAAGACAATTTTCAGGGTTTTTAGACACCCCCCTCCCCCCATGGTAAGATTTTTTGTATGAAAATTAAAAATAAATTGTATGGCGCGTAAGAAATCCCAAACACCCCCTCCCCCCATAAACCCTTACATAATAAATGGACAGCCCCTTAAAAGCCTCTCAGAGTTATCGTCCAGGTTTAGCTGAAAATTGGCTTACCATGTTTACAGCAAATGCGATGTCCGGTCTTGTACCTTGCGTTGCATATAACAGAGAATCAACTGCTTCTTTGAAATGAACATCCTCCATATCTGCAACTTCATCTGGCGTCTTGGGGCACATTGACTTATCGAGTTTGATGCTTGGGTCCATTAGCGTCGCAACTGCTAAATTCAAAAGCCATGTTTAATCTCTTCAGGATATCTTCGATGTACGGTTGTTGATCTAGAGAAAGTTTTCCATTCAATCGGTCACGACTTATCCGTAGTCCCAGACAAAATTTCGCTTCTCCTAGGGTTTTCATCTTGAATCGAGAATTCAGGTAAGTTTTTAATTTTTCCTTAACCTCTGCATTGTTCGTGAACACCAGAAAATCATCCACGTAGATCGTCACGAATAACATCTTGTCGTCTTCTTCGAGGATACAATACAAACAAGGATTTACACTGGATCGAATTAGTCCGAACTTCTTCAGAGATTCGTCCAGCTGAATATTCCACACCCTGTCCGTATAAAGCCTTTTGTAACTTGCACACCATCATGGGATCGCCAACGTAACCTTCGGGCTGTTCCATGTATATCTCTTCATCCTTGAGTTTTCCTTGCAGAAACGCTGTAACTGCATCAAGCTGCTCGATGTCGAGATCATGTTGAACTGCTTATGCCATGAGGAAGCGGATGGTAGAGTATCGCACTACCGGGGAATAAACTTCATTGTAGTCGATACCGGCTCATCGAGAACATCCTTTTATAAAAAGCCTTGCCTTATACCGCTCGATTTTGCCATTTACTTCTCGTTTGGTCTTGAAAACCCATTTATTCCGAATCGCTTTTCTCCCGTGTGGTAGATCAGTCAGGACCCAAGTACCATTGTCTTCCAACGCTTGAAGCTCCTCTTGCATCGCCTTAGTCCAGTGACGATGATCCGCTCGCTTCAACGCTTCAGTGTAACTCGTCGGATCTCCTCTATCGTCATCAATCGCTTCGTCGCATCAAGATCAAACAGTTTGGAAAAATTCTGGATAGCAGTTGAACTAAAGCATGCAAAATCAGAATACTTGCCCGGGAATACGCGCTCCCGACCGCTGCGCCTCAACCCTTGCTGCTCATCAGCTGGGCTTGTAAATTGCGGTGGGAGCGCAAGAGCAGGCACCACGTTGCCCGAAGAACGATCGAAAATGGTGGCCTGATTGGTAACATCTTCGTTGGCTCGATCGGCCGGTACCATTGCTTCTTCTTCTTGGACCCTTGGTGGACTGTCAGATTGAAGATTATCTTCAGTTGTTTCAACCCAGGAGAACAGTTCTGTGAATTCAACTAATTCTTGCTTCCTCAGAAACATCGCTGGTCTTCCTCCATCCACAATGACTACATCCAACTTTTAATCTTTCCTTGCAACTTGGCTGATTGATAACTAGTTTGTGATCAAATCAGGAACAAGCAGCACGTTCTGTACTTCGATACTTCCTTATTTGAGATCCAGCTCGACAAACCCTCTGGCGACCGACTTGATGGACTGATTATTTGTTGTATCTATCGAATTCACCACAGTTTCATGCTTCTTAAAGTCTTCCTCGCTTCTGGTCATAGCTGCTTGCAGCTGAATCAAAATACCAATCTTCTTCTTTTCCTCTGCCCACAGCAGGCTACCGACATGCATGGAGACACCATCTTCTATGGTGACAGAGGGCTCGATTGGCTTGCCAGATAGATTGGGCCCGGGACATCCTGTCTACTGCAAATCGCTGCAGTTGATATAGGGCATGTCCATTGCCTGGCCCACAGCCATCATTGCATACAACACCTTACCTTTGCCTCTCGTTGGCAGCTTCTGCGGACATTGTGCAGCAAAGTATCCAGGTTTCTTGCAATTGAAGCATGTTCCGATTTTCTTATCAATTTTCACGTGTTTTGATTTATGATTATGCTTGGTGTACAAAGCGCCCTCCGCTCCGGAACCTTTCAACGGCCACCAATCTTGAAGTATTTTCGCTTCCACAAGGTCAGCCGTCAGCTGGATGCCCGAAGCTCCAGGCTCTGCGCCGTGGTTGCCAACTCGTCGAAGTAACCGACTTCAACGGAACCGATTTCCTCCAACATCGCTGACTTCAACTTGCTCAGCAATCCAAAACGTCGAAGCAGTCCGTTATCCTGAAACGCCTTCTGGAGCTTTTCCCATGTTACTTTCGCTGTTTCAACGTTTTTTTACCAAGCTGTAGTTGTTCTTCTCTATGCTCAGGCAGATTGCGGCCAATGCGGGAAAAATTCGCTTCTCGTACTTTTCAGACTCTGACCAACTCTGGGCCCATAACCACTTGTAAATGGAAATAAAACACTTGCGTAGTGGCCAAAGTCTGAACAAGGAAGGAAATTTATTACATCTATTTATCCAGGAATACAACGCTTACCAAGGTTGCTTCTAGATACGACATTACTTGAATCGCAGGTTACTACTCCAACAAAAAGGCAACAGATTCGTGAATATCATCTATGCAATCGAGATGGCTCCAGTCAAATAGGTTTTCTTGTAGTCAAATCCAGTATGGTCGAATAGTGCTTCACAGGTAACGGGTAGTGGACATGAAACAATTAATTCAAGCGGAGGGTGATGAATATCGATACCGTAAGAGCTTCCATTACTTCAAACAATGAAAATTTGCATAACGACGTCATTAACGAGATCGAGAGTACGATCACCTCCATGAACCATTAAAGACCGTGAGGCAGAAGCCATCCAATAGAGTAGAACTGGCGGGATTCAGGCGTGAGCGAGTTAGATCGATGGAAACATTGTCGTCCGCATTCGACGACCAGAACACATTAGAAAGATTGTAATCGCCGAAATTCAGTGCCATATCGCTTTCTCGAAGAAGACTTTGAACGGCTCCGATAGAGTCAATGTGGCTATGAATGACGCTAATGTAATTTTTCTTATTAGGCGCTGATGACTGCAGAATCCAAAGAGCAGCTTAATCACGATGATACAGCTATTAACACTCCTCACCCACTTCTTTTGTCACTATTCAGAGCACTTCTGAATACTGAGTAGAGGCTTCCGAATAACTGTGATGATAGGATGCGCTCATCTAACCAGGTCTCACAGAGTACGATGACGTCATAGTCCAGATTGCTGACAGCAAGAAAGAGCGATTCGATTTTTGTCGCAAACCACGAACATTCTGGTAGTAGATGCGTAGACTGGAAGGTGTAGAGATGTCAGGAAGTAAACAATCATCATTTTTACCGTACTTGCCTGATTGCACAGGCTGGAAGACCTCTTCACCACACCCAACAACAGGATACGGGAACGCTGACTGGAGAAACTCGACTGTCGAGGGCGGCGTTGGGACTTGTGCTAGATGCTGTGCGTCCCGAGTGAGGAGAAAGCGTATGTTGCATATTGGTCGGAGAATGATCACAAAGCACCGAGGGCGATGTTTGTGGAGGTCGATTGCACGTGCGAAGTTCGTTTGATGCCGAAGGGTCAACATCATAATCAGCGCTATTAAACTAGACAACTTCAGTGCAGAAATCACAATCAACTTGAAGATACTTGCCTGAGTGTATACGATGGAAGACCCCTCGCCAGAACCTATCACAGGGCCGGGACAATTGTTGGGCGCAGGCTGGAAGAGCTCGGCTGTGTATGAGGGCTTAGGGACTTCCATGGGGCTAGATGTGATGCGTCCCGGACTATATTGGGCAGCAGGGATGTCAAGAATCTGTTCTAGCCTAGGTACGTGGAATCCAACCCCCCCCGCGAAGTGACAGATAACGCGATTTTCACGTACCTACTTGCAACCAAAACAATGGGGCCATCCACGGCTGCCGGCACAATTTTTCACTATGGCAGATCGGGATTTTGTTTCGTTGTTGAAGGATGTAAAACAACGAATGGAATGATATGAAATAAGGGCGAGTCTGATATTGTCTTCTTCCAATGAAAATATATTTAATAAAATCACAAAGTTTTACCTCCAAATGATCTAAACAGAGCACAAATGCTTTCAGTGAAACGATTAAATGACTTATTAGTGCTATATTTTGCGGGGAATAGAGAAATGCTGTTTGGTAAAGCGATAACAGTACATTTGTTTTTGACGAGCGTGTTTCATGGCTTGACGGAGTAAAGTTATCGATTTTGATGCCCTCAGAAGAAGTTGCGAGTCGTAATACATAAAAATGTTTATTTGACAGGTTTCAATAAGATTGCATTTTTTTACATGAGTAGTTAGATGAGTTATTCAGAACTCAGAATGTCCATACAAGTAAGAATTTCAAATCACCATATGTCAATGGAATATTTTCAATGAATGGATAGTGCTTCTTTTTCTTATATTCATGAGCTAAACAAAACACAGTGCGATGAGTGTCAGTACTTGTAAAACTTGCAACATTTGCATTTTCAAATAAAACATTTAATAAATATTCAAAAAATAAAATAAACTGGTCAGTGTTTCCCCGGATTACGGTACCTCCTTTAATTTTAAGGACATAAAACACAGGCAGACTAAACCTTTTACGTAGCTCAGATATCTGGGGATTCAAGTTAATTTTGAAACCTTTTTGCATGCTGAAATTTTGGTTCCAGATTTGAAAAAAAAAACATCTAGCTTATTTGAAAACGATCGTGCATTATGAAGCGTTAGATAGGATAACGAGAAACATTATTAAAACAGTTTGTTTACATGCACATTTTTATTCTTCTTCTCAATATTAACACATTTTCCGTTTTGTATGTTGATATTTTCTATTAGCAATAGCTACTAACATCATTCTTGCATACTGCCGACAGATATAAAATTTAACAACTAACAAAAAAATCCGGAAGATTGCCGCTCCTGAGGCACAACAATAATCACTCAATATAATCGCATAAATTGATAGTGAAACTAGGTGCATCGGAAAGAGAACTTTTTTTCTTACAGATTATGGATCGTTTGTTTCTCTACTACAAGTCAAAAATTGAAAAACGTGCAAGTTTCCTATGTGGCGCCATGTAATTTTGTGCTCGCAGCACTTATTTTTTTGCGGACTTTACCATAGTCACCACCGGATGTCTAAATTTCTATCAAATAATTATATTGGATGAACCAGTTAGCTCACTTTCTAGTAGGGATCCAACAGTTTGATATTTGGCTTGTGTCCGTTCACTATTAAACGTTAGATCAATAGATCCCTTCAAGACAATGAGCTAATTTTCAGTAGTATAAGCGCATGTAAAAAGCGAAATATGATCTCGGACTCAATGCAAGCTGATAACTATTTTCAATTTATCATATATTAGGGGGATTAGGGGCATAATGAACACACGAGGCGAAATGAACACTCCTTTATTCTCTGAGAATATGAATATTACATTAAGGCTAAGTAGCCCGTCATTCGTTTTGGCAACAATGATGACTTTTCAGCTTACATTTCAAAGTGATAAAACTCAGCCTTGATAGTTTATATCGACTTGAAAAAGTATCACTGTTGATACTTTTTCAGATGTGTCAGTGCAAAACCAACTGATTTTCTTCGATTAGAAATCGTGAGATGAATTAGCAACAATCATCAACGACACTTACAAATTACAATGACGGCCTACTTCGCCTTAAAGTTTTGTGCATAGTATGAAATCTGTATGATTTGTTTGACGGTATGAAAGTTTATGGTTTGCTACAATTATCCTCTGAAATTTGACTTTTTTCTTCTTAGCTTCAATTGGGTTAGCAAGGCGGCGGAAGAATCTAATTTTTGAGCAAAGTCACTTACCTAGAAAAGTTTTTTTTTTGCTAATGTGATAAATGGGACTCTCTTTTACCTTGTAATAGGTTTAACAGCCAATAATAATAAAGTTTTTACTAAATTTCACAAAAGTGTTCATTTTGATCCGATACCTTTTTTCTAGCCTTGTTTTCTATCTCGTTTTTCTGACATTTGATATGATTTTTTTTCACCATGAATAAATGTAGCACGTCGTACTGATAACAAACTTGGAAGAACGTCGAAGGTAACTGAAAAATATTGTTATTATATGGTCTTAAAATATGTATTTGCTTAATGTGTTCATTATGCGCAGTAAACATTGCAATAACAAATGTTTTGCTTGTTTCGATTTAGTTTCGTCAGCGCAAATCAAATGGAATATTTCGCTGAATTATTTTTTTTATTAATGATTCCAATACTCTCCACATATTCGCCCACAAAATCAACTGGCTGCATCTGACAGCGAAATCTGGGCTGCATATGACGTTGCTTTTTTTCCTCTTCGCGAGTCTCGTCTCAGGTTTTGATGATATCTGCGGTTTTAGTACCTAGTAAACCGGGTCGGCCAGAGACACCAACGGCATTTCCATCGTTTTCCCATCGATGTTTGGGTGAAATAAGTTAACGATTGTCACGATTATTGGGAATTCATGGAATTGCATCGAATGTAGCACCACAATATCCTCTGCAGATAATGCGGTCCGATTCCATAACATTCTTTTGGCAACGCTGACAAGCCATTGCAATTGATGTGGAATATGCCTGATACACTAGAGATGGGCAAAAAGAATCTGCTTATTCTGTGCGGCGTGTGAGGTGAAACGAGTCGAATGAGGTGACAAATATCGATTCGCTCTCATTTGATTAACATTAGTCGTTTCACGTCACTCGCATCGAAGGCGGCTCGTCTCAACTCACACGCCGCGCAGAATAAGCACAATTAACGAAACTGAGACGATAGAACTACCTTAAAATTGTGAATTCAGATTAGACCGAAGTTCATAAGAGAAATGAAATATCTCCCATAAAAGATCGCCGAAGTTCGAGGTCGGCATTCTAACTAGTGCTACGCCGAAAAAGGCAATTCTCATGCGTCGTCGAAGCACTAAATTAGAATGCCGACGCCGAAGTTTTGACTGCCGAACTTCTATAAATGTCACTCGAATTGTCAAAATAACCTCTAGATTGACCACCGACATAACCTCACCCTTACTCGCAAAAATGCATTTCTCGAACCGGGGTTCCGATCGTTTCTGTAAATATAAAGTAACTCGTTTCGCGCCAAATTCTCCACATAGGTATATAGGTTTCGTTTCCCGTAGCTGTGCTAGCTGTACAATCTGTTACGACAAAAAAAAGTTCAAAATAGCGCACTTTCTCAAAGCAAAACCACACACGAATTTCGACTGTGAACTCGGTCCCACCTTTGCGCAGACATGTCGCACAACTATGCGAAATTACATCGGACGAACTCAAACTCTTGTTGTAACGTGACGGTATTCGTATTACTTTAGAGAGAACTAAAACTCACGCTTTCAAAAAGCTGGCTGTCTGCATCTGTCTGTCTCTTCTTATAGATGTGAATCGGAAGGAATTATATGCAATTCGAAAATTAAAAAACAAAAAATCAGAACTATATTGCGCTACTGATGTTTTGCGCTTATTAACTAGTATTTAGTGTAGTAATTTATACAAAAGAAAAACATAATACAGTAAAACTCACAACCTCTCTCTTTATCTGTTTCTTGAGATGGAAAAGTACTCTAACAAAATCGACAAAAATGAAAAATTAAGAAAACAAAAAACAAGGAAATGCACTTTGATACTTAGCTGGTAAGCGAACTACTTTACTTATATAGGTGAAAAAATGGCAACCAATTAGCTAGAACTACTGGCTGGGAAATCAAAGGCAAAAAAGCGCTGCTGGGATAGAAATCTCTGGTAAACAATTACATAGTAGGTACCCATCTGCATTACGAATATGTATTTCTGAAATCTCATTACATTTACATAAATCGAAACCAAATTCACCAAATTTCTGACAAGGAAGCAAGCAAGCACAAAGGAAATCACTGGCGAGGAATGCTCGTGTTCGGTTAACCTATTAAAGAAATTTGCTCACTTTACACATTATCCAGCAGCAATGCGCTTCCGGTCCGAGATAGGTGTGGAATTGTCAATTTGAAAAAGGGGATCGAAAAGCGAAGAACTCATCTCAGCATGCCGCGACTGAGCAACTGAGATCGGACGCCATGGCACTCTTTGATGTTTAGGTAGGATACGGTTATGACGCGAGCATTTGTGCATTATTGTACATAAAGAGAAAACGATATTACAAATCGATGATTGGCACATAAAACTCAAAGGATCATCACGAGCGAGCGACAAGTTCGGTCACGCAACCTGACACAGAAGGATATTGATAGAAAACCTTACTAGGTATAAGAGGTCATCACATATGATCGGAGCATATGAAGGTGGGCTACAGCAGAAAATGAGATAAACTATTATCGATAAAGGAAATTAGATTTTTTTCTCTTATGGAATTAAATAACACTGCTACGATGCAACTGTTGAAGGAATATGAAAGCAGAAGGAGAAGAATGTAATAAAAAAAAAAAATGAAAATTTAAACAGTATTTCGCTTATTTTGATGACATGCCATTCGTGACATAACGCAACGCTTAAATGCGAAGGTGGCGCTCTTGACGAATTCCATGTGAAATCGGTCGGTCATAGACCCCGACCATCTTCGTCCCAATTTTGCACATGTTTTCGTTATGGTAGAATAAGTGTTTTCCATAGATAAATCGATCATTTTTATTAAAGAAAAGCTTCTGAATATCGCCATGAGTTCTTCATAAAATTTATGAATGAAAAATTCTAACAACGAAACTTTTTTATCTTTCTTAACGAGATTTTTAGCCCTAGGCTAATTTATTCGATCCCAGGTCCTCGGCGTGAGAGGCGTGTATTCTAACCACTACACCAAGTCCGTGGTTAATAGTGGAGAAGTTGTATAGCACCGTTTGAGCTGCAAGATAAAAATATTTTATTTATTATCATGAAAATGTCAATTTTTACTAGAGACACTTGATGGGATGTTTGGGACAAGATAAACATATTTTTTAATAAAATAGTTTTTCTGAGAAAAAATTTTGATCGATTTTTAAATTTTTGTTCTTTGTTAAGATAAATTTGATTTTATGATCAAATATGGATCTTATATGCTGAACCATAATCCAAAATATTTATTTGTAAATTTTAAAAATGAGGTTTTTGTGTAATATAAAATAATAAAAATACTTATTATTGCAATTTTAGAGATAACTTTCCGTTCTACGGTTGAACAGAAAGCTACCGTAGCAGTCACATTACTGATTTTCACAAAGCATCATCGATCGGCTGGGATGATATCTTGGAGACCACGATGATAACTGTTGTTTTTGGCTGTTTTTCAAAGCTTTGAACTCAATTAGCATGCTTCGATCAGATGTTTTCGTTCAATGATACAATGATTCCCAAGCCTGCGGTAGAACTTTGACAGCTGCGGTAGAACTTGGCGGCTACCGCAGAACGGAATATTTTCAAAAGAACCGTAATATTATCTTTATAAACAAGATTTGCAGCCCGAGGCTGGCTCATCTCGGTACAAAAAATAATTGAATATTTGATTTTTGCATGATAAAATATATATTTGCAGTGTATATACTTTTTTGCAGCCAAAACGATTCAAACAACTTCTCCATAGGACTTTTTTTAATCAACATTTTCGGAGCTAGAATTTTTCAAATAAATCGCATGCAGAAACTCTTAAGCCATTTTCAGAAGTTATTCCTAATACAAAATGATCGATTAATCTATGGAAAACACTTTCTACCTTCAGTATGGTTAAATTTGCGTTAAATTTAATCCAAATCAAATCATCGGGCACGATTTCTAATAATTTGAACTAGATTCTAGAAGGAATTGTTCGTCTCTTCTAGAATAGTGATTCGAGGTTATGGACGTGAACTGTGGAAGAAAAATCACCATAAATATTTTACGGATTTTCTCGGAAGATGTTTGCAATTGAAAGCATAGAGAACCGTTAATATTCAATTCAGTTTGCAAACAGTCCAGGGTTCGAGTGGCTGCAACATGATACATAAATGCAATTTTAACGACGAAAGCTTCCACCAATATCTGCAGAAGTGATCCTAGAGCATCATGCTCCGAAATGGAATCTGTCCCAGAAGAGACAATGTAATCTCAAAGAGAAGAAGAAGATGTTATTGATATAGTTAAGTCCAAGTTGAATGAACCAACATGAAAGCAATGGATAATCCAGAGCTTAATTATGTTGAGCGGAAAAGCTTTTGTCTTTCAAGTCTTTCATTATGCTTTCGTTGATATGCGAACGAAAGTTCTTTCGTGATTGAGAAATGCTCTCTCCTTTTCTTCGTTTCTCTCTTCCTTTCGTTGTCTCGCTATACTCTTCAAAGTGCTTACTCTCTGTTTTCATAGACTTCCTCTCTGCATAAACTATAGTTTCTCTCGAGCTGTTTTCGGGATCCGTCCTACACAGTGTGACCAAATTCTCGATTAGTTTTTGAATAACTCGTCTAATATTAAACCTATTTGGGACAGTTAAATCGCCACAATCCTGCCTACACTTTCCAGAATAAATCTCGACGATTTTTCAAAATCTTTCATGATGCTTCTAGAATATTTACATTGATGATGCTTTTGAAATTTAGCAAAAATGGATACTGAATCTTTCTTAATGGTTCCAATATTTTAAACAGGCAGACAATTAATCGTTCCATAAAAAAATATAAAATTTCCATAAAAAATGCAAAATTTGCCAGTAAAGAAACAAAGGTAAAATCAACAGATAAGTTAAAAATTTACATAAAAAGATAAAGAAGTGCATAGAAAACACAAAATTTTCCATAAATAAACAAATTTTGAGCAATAAATAGATTCAAAAGTGCAGTAGAATCGACAATAATCTCACTAAAAAATATCGAATTTTACATTTAAAAACCTCAAAATGTCCCTATTTTCTTCACAAAAAGCAAGAAATAATTATAAATTTTCCACAAAAAAGCCAAAATTTGCAATAAATAAATAATAATTCGCCCGCAATAAATCAAAAATTTCCATTCAATAAATCAAAAAGAGCAATAGCAGTAAATACAAAGTTGCAATAAACAAACCCAACTGAGCAATTCAAAATGACAATCAATACATGAAAAATTCCAATATTTATGTCAAACTTTACATAAAAATAACGTAATTTTCCAATAATGAGTAATAATGTGTGTAATGGATTTCATAAATTTTCAGTCAAACTGAAGCATTGTTTTCACAATTGGAGCTAATTAGTCGCCGTATGTAGATGTAGTAATTGTATTTTAGAGTTCGATAATTAATTACGTAAAAAATTAGGGGAGGGGAGATTGGCCGGGTTTGAAAAAAATATTTCTTGCCATATAGAAAAAAATAATGTTTCATACAAAAAATCATACATGGAGGGGAGGCGAGGTTTCGAAAAATCACAAAAAAATGTTTTTTAATACACCCCATCGTTAGGCGCTACAATTTTAATTATTTCGGCAAAGTTGAAATGAAACATTGAACATGGGATATCTAATCTTCCAATATTAGGAACACATATGTCATTGCTTGGGTTATGTCCAACTACATTGATGGTAGAAGCTTATGCTCTCATGCCCCACCAGCCAGGGAACTGGTGTTTACAAACTAAGCATCAGTAAAGTATAAGTCCAGTTCAGTAACATAGTAAACACCAGTTCCATAAGCTTCTACTATCAATGTAGTTGGACATAACCCAAGCAGTGACATAAGTGTTCCTAATATTGGAAGATTAGATATCCCATGTTCCATGTTTCGTTTCAACTTCGCCGTAATAATTAAAATTGTAGCGCCTAACGATGGGGTGTATTAAAAAACATTTTTTTGTGATTTTTCGAAACCTCGCCTTACCTCCATGTATGATTTTTTGTATGAAACATTATTTTTTTCTATATGGCAAGAAATATTTTTTCAAACCCGGCCAATCTCCCCTCCCCTAAATTCTTACGTAATTAATTATCGAACTCTAAAATGTAATTACTACATCTACTTACGACGACTAATTAGCTCCAATTGTGAAAACAATGCTTCAGTTTGACTGAAAATTTATGAAATCCATTATACACATTATTACTCATTATTGGAAAATTACGTTATTTTTATGTAAAGTTTGACTTAAATATTGGAATTTTATACAACATTTTCATGTATTGATTGTCATTTTTAATTGCTCAGTTGGGTTTGTTTATTGCAACTTTGCATTTACTGCTATTGCTCTTTTTGATTTATTGAATGGAAATTTTTGATTTATTGTGGGCAAATTATTATTTATTTATTGCAAAATTTGTCTTTTTTTTGTGGAAAATTTATAATTATTTCTTGCTTTTTGTGTAGAAAATAGGGACATTTTGAGGTTTTTAAATGTAAAATTCGATATTTTTTTAAGAGAGAGTACGTCGAGAAAGCCCGAGAAATCGTCATTATTTTTCCCTCTCGGGTGACGCATTCTTTTCTGCCGGGCAGTGCGTCGAGAAAGTCCGAACAGTGCATCGAGAACGTCCGAGAAGTCGTCAGTTTTTTTTCCCTCTCGGGTGACGCGTTCTTTTCTGCCGGGCAGTGCGTCGAGAAAGTCCGAACAGTGCATCGAGAACGCCCGAGAAGTCGTCAGATTTTTCCCTCTCGGGTGACGCGTTCTTTTCTGCCGGGCAGTGCATCGAGAAAGTCCGAGAAGTCGTCAGTGTTTTCCCTCTCGGGTGACGCGTTCTTTTCTGCCGGGCAGTGCGTCGAGAAAGCCCGAGAAATCGTCAGATTTTTCCCTCTCGGGTGACGCGTTCTTTTCTGCCGGGCAGTGCGTCGAGAAAGTCCGAACAGTGCGTCGAGAAAGCCCGAGAAATCGTCATTATTTTTCCCTCTCGGGTGACGCGTTCTTTTCTGCCGGGCAGTGCGTCGAGAAAGTCCGAACAGTGCATCGAGAACGCCCGAGAAGTCGTCAGATTTTTCCCTCTCGGGTGACGCGTTCTTTTCTGCCGGGCAGTGCATCGAGAAAGTCCGAGAAGTCGTCAGTGTTTTCCCTCTCGGGTGACGCGTTCTTTTCTGCCGGGCAGTGCGTCGAGAAAGCCCGAGAAATCGTCATTATTTTTCCCTCTCGGGTGACGCGTTCTTTTCTGCCGGGCAGTGCGTCGAGAAAGTCCGAACAGTGCATCGAGAAAGTCCGAGAAGTCGTCAGTTTTTTTTCCTCTCCGGTGACGCGTTCTTTTCTGAGTGCTTTTATATGGCCGAGCACACGAGTGAAGATGAAAGTGGATTGTGGCTGCTCAATCAAGGATGAAGGATCAATCGGTGAGCTCGTTTCATGCTTTTTTTTCAAGTCTATAAAATATGTGTGACCGCACATTTAATCGTTACATAAATATGATTTTTCTACAAACTATGAATGGTTCGTCACTGTAAGTGTCGGCATAAACTCTAATTCATAACTTTATTGTTTTATATTTTTTATATAAAATCACTCACTCCTTTATTTTTATACATAAAAAAATGCTTTGAATGGTTTGGTCTGTGCTAGAAGTGTAGACTTGCAAAACGTTCATTTTATTCAAAAAACTTTGAATGGTTCGCCCCTGTAAGTGTCGGCATAAGAATATTATGTGATGGTCTAGCCAATCGATATTTTTTTTTTTTCAAATTGGGTAAAATATCCTGTAGGAATGTTGCTTTTAGCTATTTGTTCAACAAACTTTGAATGGTTCGTCACTTCAAGTAACGGCATTATTTTCTCATACTTGAAAATTTTTCATGTCAATCGAAAATTTTATATTTCTAAGTATGTTTATATCTCACAAATAATCGTTTATCATGGTCTAATCGCTTATCAAAGTGAATCCTGTGACCCAACGATCCTCCCCATTAACAAACATCCCTCCCAGTAACCTTTGCGGAGATGCAGAGGCAAACACGGTCTCCAAATAGCAAAGGTTACACACTAACATTCCTTCCCCCAATCCCACCTGACTGCAAGGACGTGGCCGGCGCCGTTATTGACCCTGTATAAATAGAGGCACTGAATTATGCACACTGAAGAAGATTATGGCCAATCCCAGCCGAACTTCTAGTTGATTCTTTGTGCATTTTCACTGACTTCGGTCAATCACGGAATAGCAACCATTGATATGTGTAGTCAGTCTAAGCTAAGCTAAGCTAAGTAAAATTCGATATTTTTTTAAGAGATTATTGTCGATTCTACTGCACTTTTGAATCTATTTATTGCTCAAAATTTGTTTATTTATGGAAAATTTTGTGTTTTATATGCACTTCTTTATTTTATTATGTAAATTTTTAACTTATCTGTTGATTTTACCCTTGTTTCTTTACTGGCAATTTTTGCATTTTTTATGGAAATTTTATATTTTTTATGGGACGTTAATATTTTAGCCATTTGAAACATGCTTCAATGTGTCTTATATTTTCCAATTAAGTGAAGTTCTTTTCGCAAATTTCAATTCAACTTGTCAATTTTACCCAGTTGTAATTGTTAACATTTCCACTGGACTGAATTTAGCCACAAACACGATGAATCACTAATGAAAAGCGTACAAATCGATGTTGAAATTGCTAAAATATACATATGGTCCGATGGGGTTCGAACCTTCGACTCGCTAGACGGGTGCTTCACCTACAAGCTACAGAGATCTTTCCATTCTAACTAACAGTACTAGAGCACGAATCTATGACAACAGGTCGAAATGACAAAAGGTCGAAGATCAAAAAAGATTGGACAAAAGGCCGAAAATATTTTTTCAAAGAAGGAAAAAATTCCCACCAAGTAAATCATTTTCGACCTTTTGTCCTTTCGACCTTTTGTCCATAAACCCGCACATAGTTATCTGCTGGGGGGGAGGCACAGATACTACACACGAAATATTGAACAACACTTTTCCAAATTGCAAGATAACTTCCGCACACCAACGACAATCAAGGCAGGCTTGGGAAAAATTGCTAGTTTTCTTTTGATGTGTACCTGCGATCTTTCTGGACAAACTTGGAAAAAGGGCCATAGGTTTATGTGCATTTAATTTTAATTTTGATTGAAAAAGAGTAAAAAGATGCGTATTTCAGTACTTTATGTTCGATCAAATTGAAAGGTACTATCGTGGCATTGCTTTTGGGTGTGCAGGAATTGATTTTCAACCGATAGTTGTCAACTTTGTTGAAATGCAAAAATATGTTTTGATTAATTACGCGCTTTTTTCATGTTTGTCCATTCCTTAAGATCTGGGCTCCGGTGACAGTTCGTAACAGCAGAATCTCGGCTCACTATGACGTACATAAATTTTGTATCGGTTTCTTCCTCCCAGGTTATCTGCATTTGTTAATATAAATCTCCTTCGGATAGAAGAGATGTATGTTTCAGACACATTTGACTCTTATTCTGTATGTAATCCTTGAAGTACTTTAAAACATTGAAATCGTGGTCATTTTTTTTTTCCTTTATTAACGAGCCATTGGCCATTGGCCGGTTCATCTCGCATCGTGGTCAAATAAGTATCTCATCGCATGCAAGCAGAAGCTCTTTCCATATTGTGTAAGTAATTCAAATTCAATATTTGTATAACTCTTTCCACGCTCATGTCCTTCATGAAATAATTGCTTCATATAACAATTATTATGGTTGTCTTTATTAGGGAGATTTCCAGCCCATAGCTAGTTCATATGAAAAAAAGTTCTGAAGCTACCATAATCTACCAGCAGATAGCAAAGTTGTTACAGAGTATAACGTGATACTTTCTCAACTACAGTTAAAGCAAGTTTTGAAAGTATCCGGATGGGCTTATAACAAGGAATAACTGCTAGGGTGTCTGAAACATGAATGTAAAGAGCTTCATTATGAACGTCTTGGAAAATATTAGAAGCCAACCAAAAAATGGACTTCTGCCATAGATCTTACATAAGAACAAGAAAAAAGTTTAAAAATCTGCAACGATTATTTATACAAGAATGTTAAAAAAGTGTTATGATACTTTCCAGGCTTTTTTCACCAAAATCAAGCCGATATAGCTACTTTCAACTTGTCTAGAGAGTCCTAAGCGACTGATTATTTTTCTTATTTTCTGTCTTAGAATGCTTATTTACTATCTATACCAGGCAGGATCCTTTTCAGAGTTCATTGGGGATTTATCCTTAAAACATCTGTGATTTACTTCTTGAAATGTTTCGAGAATTTTCGCAAAGTTCCTTGTTTCATTCTATCAGCATTTGAGAACTCCATCAATAGAACCTTCAGGAAGTTTTCTACACGTTTTCCAGAAATTTCAACTGACATTTCCTTTTGAACTCCTGTGAAAATCACCGTCAGAATCCATCTTAGACTTATTTTACGAATTTTTTGAAGAAATTTTCGATAGGTCCTCCCAAAATTCTTTTTTCCCGCAAAATTTGTTACAACGATTTGCGATCAGATTTTACATTCTTCTTCTTGGCATTAACGTCCCCCACTGGGACAGAGCCGGTTACTCAGCTTAGTGTTCTTATGAGCACTTCCACAGTTGTTAACTGAGAGCTACCTTTGCCATTTTCGCATTCGTATATCGTGCGGCAGGTACGATTATACTCTATGCCCAGGGAAGTCAAGGAAATTTCCATTATGAAAAGATCCTGGACCGACCGGGATTCGAACCCAGATACCTTCAGCATGGCTTTGCTTTGTAGCCTTGGACTCTAACCACTCGGCTAAGGAAGGCCCCAAGATTTTACATAGGTGTCGGTTTATTTTCGAAAGTAAATTTTTCTTTGGTAGATTTCATATAAATGTTGGACATCTGGTGCTAAATTAATGTTTCTTCTATCGAGTCAAAATTTTACACAGTTGTTAATGGGTCCAAAACGTTCACCTCAAAATAAATGATCTAGAGATTGTTGAATCTTAGTAGTCCATGATGCACGTAGTTAGACAAGAGACTCTAATAAATAATCATAATTAGCTAAACTACCAATCAAACAAGTCTTCAGAGATAACTCCAGGAATTTCTCGTGAATTTATTCTATGAATCCCACCAACAATTCTTTAAGGTATTTCTGTTGAGAAACTGGTTTCAAGCAGTAGGGAGCCGGATCCTATTCTTGGCACTTTTGATTCACTTCGGCAGTTTTGAAAGCTACAGAGCTGTTATTTGGCCACTATATGCGTCGTACTAAAACGCTTCTTATTGCAAAGTTTCAGAAAATTCAGCCGAAAAAAAACCATGCCAAAGTGAATCATGGTAGTTCCCAAATTGCTCTGCACCCCGTTCCCATGTATACTAGACGAGTTTTCCAGTGATTTATCGAGGATCTCTTCACGAATCACTCCAAAAAATCATCAAACAGTTGCTTCAGGTATTCTCTCTCGATTTCTTTTCAGAACTAAATTTGAAATTTTTCCAATATTAATTATTGGGTTGCAATAAAAAAAGAACAAACAAATAGCAACAAAACTGCTTTTTACATTTTCCAGATATTCCTGAAAGTTTGCTTTCGAAATTTCCAGGAGTTCAGTGTTAAAGGCATAACCTCACTTTAATAGTGAGCAATTCTCGCTGAGACCGGTTCACTATTTACACTTGGTCTTTCAAAATGTTTGAATTTAGGCTCATTCGAAAGCTCCTGTCGAGTAAGTAAAGAAATTGCAATCGGTTGATCAAATTGATGGACCCCTCGGTAGTTAGGGGGAGATCCCCCAGTACCGGACACCTAAGCTTCTAAAATCATAACTAAAAAACTATTGATTTTTTGTGGTCTTGGTGCCCAATTATGATAAATATTATCATTATTGTAGCGTACAAAAATAAATATGGAAATATAAATATGAATTTTCACATTGTATTTTGATGATGTATTTTAGTACCAAATTGACGTATCATAAAAGGTGGCTCCCAATACCGGACACGATCTGGAAATGTCCCGAATTCTAAAAAATTGTATATCATCGAATGCTTTTACTTCAGGAATAGTATTTTATCAATAATTCAGTGCATTTGCAACTTTCACAAGAATAATTTGAGCTTCACTAAGTCTGCAAGTTGGTCATCAAAAAACCTCTTTCATATATGACGAAAAACAACATTTTTTATATGTTGTTCTGAATTTTCATTCTTCTTATTTTTATTGCATGTTCGATACCAGGATCGATGAAATCCATGAAAAACGAATGTATTTTGAGTCACTGGTGCGAAAATTACAAAGATATCATGTAACAAATCAAATTGTCCGAAACTGGGGGACAGGAGGTGCTAGACCAAAATTGTAGTTTGATCATATTTAGTTTAAATATGGTACAAAATACATTCACACTTTCAAATTATGATTATATGCGATCATGCTTGCGTGTTTTAAATTATTTTGCCATGGTAAAAATAATTACTAATTAGGCTTAAATTTAGGGCGATACGTCAAATTTTTAAAAATTTTCATTCATCTCTACTTTTTTAAAAAGTCAAGCATATTTCAAGGATGTGATATTCTACGCAAACATTACTCTCCATTATAGCTTCCTTTTCTTCTAATACACCATCTTGATTGGATCATGATTTCTCAATTTTCGAACTTTGTCCGGTATTGGGTGCTGTCCGGTACTGGGGGATCTCCCCCTATAACCTGAGACGAGACTCGCGGGGACGGTCTTCTTTTTCTGCGATTGCTGAGTTTTTTCTTATTCCACTCAGTGTTTATATCAATCTTGCGCAAGCCGTTCAAGCTCTCATATGACCATCTCAGCAAAAAACTGCATTTGACGTTTCGTGACAGCCGAATCTGGACTGCATATGACGTTGATATTTTTCCTCTTCGTGAATCTCTCTCAGGTTATAACCAAAACTGCTAATGAGGACCTGAGACGAGACTCGCGAACATGGTCTTATTTTTCTGTGATTGCTGAGATTTTTCTTATTCCACTCAGTGTTTATAGCAATCATGCGCAAGCCGTTCAAACCCTCACATGGACCTCTCAGCAGGAAATGATTGCGTTTGCATCACACCGAATCATAAATAGCCTTTTGAGTGAAATTTCATGCCAGCAAACGTAGCAGACATTAGAAATAACTAATCTTGTGTTCAGATTTATCAGCCACTTTGGAAAAAAGTGCTCCACCGACTGAGGTTTTTAATAACAGTTTATTTTGAATACGGTACTTTTCACTTTATTTGACAATTTAAACTTGTATCATTAGGTTTTAAGAACGATACTCCTTAAATGAAACATCTAAAAAAGGTGAAACTTCATGACTCCTAGAGCAAGTACCAGGATGAAATGCTTGGAAGAATCTTTGAATGAATATCTTCAGTAATATTTTGGTGGGATTCTAGAAGGTTTTCTTGTAAGACTTCATCCTGTACAGTTCGGTTCTATCATTTTCAGACTACGAACAATTCGGTTTTATTTTTTTCAGACTATGGACATGCCCTATATCAACTGCAGCGATTCGCAGTGGACAGGATGAACCGGGCTCGATCCATCTGACAAATCAATCGGCCCCTCGTTCATCTAAAAACTGAGATATCCGATTTGAAAACGTTCTTCGGCAAACTTGTAGCTGATGGATGTATCCCACAGTATCAACGTAGCTCTAATACCCGAGAGCACATGAGTAGACCTGTGCGCCGAAATATGTTTAATAGGCGGCGGCGTTAGGGCATTTTTGCACCAGCGGCGGCGGCGTAACCGGCATCACGCCGTTGGCCATTTTCGGCGGCGGCGGTGGCGGCGTACACCGGCGTGGGGAAAATTGAACATAAAACTTATATTTAAATAAAAATTTATATGAAAAAGATACATTACCAAACCTTAATACTCAAGCTTCAATAAGCAGAGCTGCTGAATGAATAATTTTATTTTGTGCAAATTATATTAAGAATCGCCATATCTTTGATTCGTTCATAGTGCCAGTTATAAATCATAGTATCGAGCCAGGATGTCTTTTCCTACGTTATGTTGACTTAACAGGGCTGGATAACGAGCATGAGAAATTAATGATTTTAGTACAACTAATAACTTATTACAACCTAGGAACAGCCCAGATAGCCGTAGCGGTAAACGCGCAGCTATTCAGCAAGACCAAGCTGAGGGTCGTGGGTTCGAATCCCACCGGTCGAGGATCTTTTCGGGTTGGAAATTTTCTCGACTTCCCAGGGCATAGAGTATCTTCGTACCTGCCACACGATATACACATGCAAAAATGGTCATTGGCATAGTAAGCTCTCAGTTAATAACTGTGGAAGTGCTCATTAGAACACTAAGCTGAGAAGCAGGCTCTGTCCCAGTGGGGACGTAACGCCAGAAAGAAGATGAACCTAGGAACAGCGTGCTCACTCAGTAGGAAGTGAACTACATGGTTAAAGCTATACATGCAAAATTACAATTTCGATATTTTATTTTCTTCGACGAGAAAAATGTACCAAATTCTATTATAACTGATAGCAAAGCTGTATGGATTTGAAGCTAACGTATGTTAAATGTGTTCAACGTTATTTAAGAAAAAAAAACAAATTAGTAAGTATTTATGCATTTTGCTCATTCCTAAAAATAACGTATGAATATTTATGTATTTCAATAAACTTTGATCTATATTTGTAGACTAATTAAAACTGTAGGCCGAGTGTTCTTCAAATAATAGATCAATTGAAATTGTTGCCCTATATTTGTTCATATGTAAAAATCCCTGATTATCATAGGGTTTTCCTAATACAATCTAAAAAAACCCTTTCCTGAAAGAATACTTGGAGAAGTTGCTGATAAAATTCCGGTCATTTTTTTTAAATTCTGAGAGGATGCCTGAAGATAAGTCTGAACGATTATCTGTCGGTGAAGAAATATAAGTTTGAGAAATTATTGCATGAATCTTTGGAGAAACTCTTGGATAAAGTCTAGAAATGTTTTCTGAAAAGATACGTGGAACCTGAATTGCTGTAATATTAAGAAGAATCTTCTAAGGAACCCATGAATTATTTACTAGAGAGATTTCATAGTGTATAATTGATAATTTAGATTATTTGCAGGAATCACTAAAGGTTCAAGAGCACAAATGTATAAAAATATAATCCTCATGGAACCCCCGAATTAGCTTAGCTTAGCTTAGCTTAGACTGACTACACATATCAATGGTTGCTGTTCCGTGATTGACCGAAGTCAGTGAAAATGCACAAAGAATCAACTAGAAGTTCGGCTGCGATTGGCCATAATCTTCTTCGGTGTGCATAATTCAGTGCCTCTATTTATACAGGGTCAATAACGGCGCCGACCACGTCCTTGCAGTCAGGTGGGATTGGGGGAAGGAATGTTAGTGTGTAACCTTTGCTGTTTGGAGACCGTGTTTGCCTCTGCATCTCCACAAAGGTTATTGGGAAGGATGTTTGTTAATGGGGAGGATCGTTGGGTCAAAGGATTCACTTTGAAAAGTGATTAGACCATGATAAATAGTTTTTTGTCAAATATAAATATGCTTTTATGAAAATATAATATTTTCATTTGATATGAACAATTTCTATGTAAAGGAAAATTATGCCAACACTTGAGGTGATGAACCATTCAAAGTTTGTTGAACAAATATCTGAATGTAACATTATTACAGCTGTCAGGACGAAAGCATGTGTTATTATATTTTACTTATTTGAAAAGAAACAATAACTCGATTGGCTGGCACATCATAGAACACTCTTATTCTTATGCCGACACTTACAGTGGCGAACCATCCAAAGTTTGTTGAATAATGTGAACCTTTCGCAAGTCTACACTTGTAGTGTTGAACCATTCAAAGTTTTTTTTTTATAATTACAAAAATAAAGATAAAAAGAAAGGGGTGTTTTGAAAACAAAAAAATGTTAAACATAAATAATTCATGCATTAGAGTTTATGTCGACACTCACAGTGACGAACCATTCATAGTTTGTTGAAAAATCATTTTTACGTCCTACCCTTGTATCGATTAAATGTGCAGTCATACATATTTTATAGATTAGAAATAGTAGCATGAAACGAGCTCACCAATTGATCCGTCATCCTTGACTGAGCAGCAACAATCCACATTCAGCTTAACTCGTTTGCTCGGCTATATAAAAGCACTCAGAGAAAATAGGCGCACGACCGAGAGGGAAAACAACTGACGACTGCTCGGGCTTTCTTGACGCACTGCCAAGGAGCAATCGTCAAGGTCGAAGATCAAACAGAACTCACCCCCGAATTAATTGAAGAAAACCCGGAAAACTCTATCCGGTATATATGAAAAAATCCCTTGAAAACTTCCGAGAAAGAACTTATGCAGTAGTCATTTGAGGAATTCCAGAGAAATTATAGAAATCTGTTGAAAATTCCTAAAAAAAACGCATAGGGGAATTAGATGAGGAACTCCTAAAGTGATACTTGAACAAATCTATTTAAAAATCCAGGAAGAATCCTTGGTATGATTCATCAAGAAATATCTAAGAGACCTACATAGAGAATTTAAAACATACACTTAAAAAAATACGGATTACGCTGAAATTTCACCGTAATCTCAACAGCGGAAGGTTCGGTGAAAAATCACTGAACAATCTGTAAAATGATTGAACAAAATCATAAAGAAAAACAAGAAAATGGTTCGACTGGGAATCGAACTCCCGACCTTCCAATCAGGAAGCAGGCTTGCTACCACATTCACTGCTTGATAATAGTGTGCAAAAACTGAAACAAAAGGAAACTCATGGCTCTGGCAGGCATCACGATTTCACAGAAGTTTGGTAAAAATAATGCTGTTACCGAACTGTTCGTTAATATTTCACAGGGTTATAGTAAAATTGTTTGTTTCACGGATTTTTTACGATGAAATAGTCGATTTCACGGATTTTCTCCGGTAAAACAGTCAATTTCACGGATTTTTCCGGTAAAATAATAAATTTCACAGGAAAATTATTTTTGTTGTTTACAGTTCGAATTCGATGAAATATTTCACAAGATACTGCGATTTATTTTAAGTGTGTGCATTGAAGTGCTAATTATTGCATTCAGACAAATTGTGTGAGTAAACCCCCTCGAAATCAAAAGTGATTCATGCAGGTGCCTACAAAACTATTTTTCACGAAATTTCTGCAGGAATCTTAAAAACAGTTCTTAAGGAATTATAAAAAGAACTCTTACAGAGTAATGTTTGATCCTTCGACCTTGACGCTTGCTCCTGCGGGGGCGGGCGATGAGGGCTGGAACAAACATGTCGCGCGTCGTTCGCGTACCACAATGGAATAGTATCGCGGATCGCGTTAGTAGTGTTTGATCCTTTGATCTTGTCGCTTGCTCCTGTGGGGCAAGCGACGGACACTTGTACGGCGTTCAATTCTTTTATCGAGTAATATCGCGAATCCGGTTAGGCGCATTCATTTCAAATTATGTATTTATCGTTTACCAAAACGAATCCTTTACCCAAACCTTTCCCATATCCAAACTGGAAGTGCAGAGGACTCCTCGGCTTCCATAGAGCAAGTAACACGTCAACATTTCCCTCCCATCCCCAAATTGACCTGCATTCGGGCGCAGCCGGCGCCATTATTGTTTGTTATAATAATGAGAGCACCCGTACTTACACATTGATGATGCTACTGATCCCGAGTAGTGTCTGTTGGTTCCCTGTGTAAGTACAGCTGTTCTTGCAATAACGGAGTAGCATCTGCGGGCGGTCAATCATACTCATGATCATGCACTTATAGAAAGAACTCTTATAATAATTTACAGTAATATTCTTAAAAAAAATCAGGTAGTTTCTTGAAAGAATCTCTGGAGAAATAACCAGCGGAATTCTAAGACTATTTAAGAAGAAATCACTAGAGCAATCCGATAATTAATTCTGGAACAACCTTTGAACGGCTTAACATAGACAATGGTGAATACGTGGTGAGGAGGAGGAATCCTAGATAGAACTCAAGAAGATATCTGTGAACGAATACTAGAACATTTTATTTGTAGAAATCGCTGAAGAAATACTTGTAGACTCTGTGGTAACCGCGTGTTCATAAGTCGAGCGTGTATACCAGACTGCATGCTGCTGTACAGATCATGTGCTAGGTATGGCACTATTCGGTGTGTACTGTATGAAGGGTATAATGTATATGATTATGAATGAGTAGAGCGCTCATCACCACAGACTCCTTGATGAAACTCCATGATTTTTTTTTTTCTTAATTTTCTGAAGATTCCAAGAGGTGTCTCATGTCTACATAAATTCATTGAAGAAATTAAAGCATCCTTTATTCAGGTTCTACTTGGAAAATATCTTGAGAAAAAAGGGAAAACTTTTGGCAGAATCACTGAAGAGATCCTTTTGAGTATTTCTTTTAGTGATTCATAGATATATCACTAGAGACAAATCTTTGAAAAGCTTTTGGAATAATTCTTAGATATTTTAAGGGAAATGCATGGACAAATTCCAGGAATATTTTCGGAATGTTTTCAAAAGCATTAATGAAGAAATATAAAAAAAAAAAACTTTGGAGTAGATCCGAAAAAATGCAAGTATTCCAAAAAAAAAAATATACCAATCCTACGATTAGTTCTTTAAAGAATTCACAGTAGAATCCTTCAAAATTCACGAATACCTGGTAGAACCTGGAAGACATGTTTTTGATGCAATTTATGAAGAAGTCGCTAGATAAATCAATAAATAAACATCGGAAAAATCCTCGAAGAGATTTCTTGAAATAAGTTCCTGAACATAAACTCGGAGGTGATCTCGGAGGAATTCCTAGTGTAATTTATATAGAAATTTATGGAAAAATACTTAAATATATTTGAAAAAAAACTGTAGAAAAAAATCCTGGAAACAATTCTGAATAAATACACATTTATTGAGGAATTTCTGAAGAAACTCCAAAAGGTATTATCGGAAGAATTTGTGATTCTCGATGTAATCCGTATTACAATTCCTGGAGAGTCAAATGAAGAAATCCCTTGACGCATTACATGCACGATGTCCTGCAAAATTCCCAAAGCGAGGTCTAAATATTTCCTAGACCGGGGGTTTTCAGCCTTTTCGGCTCGCGGAGCACTTTTTGAAAAAAAATTGTTGCCCGGAGCAGCTGTTCTTCATCACCGCTCCATTTGAAAACTGAACTTTTTACAAGCTTAAATCGACCCTAGCATTCCTACGAAAAAAACGGATCGGCGGCGGCGTCGTGGCGCGGCGGTGCACATGTCTAACTATGAACAGTCTTAATTTTTATTCGAATGAGCTGAAATTTTGGGAGAACACTCAGAATTTGATCTTGAATCGAATGAGTGGTGTACCGCAAAAACGATTTTTTGAACCACTCTAGTCACCATATAGAAGATGATTGTTGTTGTTGTTGTTTGAGAAGGACTTTAACCCGAAGGTCATTCGTCCCTATAGAAGATGGTGTATGGTATGGTGTAATTAATAGTTTGATTTGATGTCCGTGCTAGAGATTTATATAATGCGGAGATGTTTTGATGATTCCTAAACATTTACGCTTGACCTTTTCCAAGATTTAGTAGTGATTATATAAATAAGGAAAATATTTCAATATTCCAGGACTACTTATAACTAATAGCTAATAACTTTGAGAAAGTCTATAGCACTTCTTGATGGATTAATCCAAATTTCTAAACATGACTTTACTCTCTTTCTGTAGCTGCTATGAACCAACAACAACCTTTCATTCAACGGCACAGATCGAAGAGCATGCTCTCTCTCACATCATAACTCATTCGAGCTCAAGCTCAGTTCTACCAATCCGATTCCGTCCTCCTGAATCTTGCGAACCAAAAGCCAAACCGTAGTTCAGTTCCGATTCGACAGTCGGCAGCTGAGCATCGCCTGAGCTCTCCCCATCTTCTGCTGTCTCTAGACCGAGACTTTGCTTCGCGCTGAAGTTGTTTGACTTGTTTTTTGCTTTCGGTGTGTGATGTGCATCCTAAATCTATATATTCATGTTGTTTCAATTTGCTTTGACCTCATCACCATTCGTCGTCGCCGTCGTTGTGTTTTTGTGGTGTGACCGGGAATGAAGGAAGATATTGTCTTTGAATACAGTGCATTCACAGAGTGAGTGAAGGAGAGAGAACCAAATAACATAAAACGGATTTATTTATAGGTTTTGATTTGCATGGCCTACTGTTACTCTCGTGTGTAATCGATACAAAGCGGCTCCGTCAAAATCGATCCAAGTGAGCCTTGGGGTTATGGGGCACTGAATGAAAGGTGTGTCAAAAAGTGACAAGTTTCACATTTTCGAGAGGGCGAAAGGTTACGTCGAAAAGGGTGGGAGTGCCCTTTCATGATCGTAGATTGATGATTGCGGCGAAAGTGGACAGCCGTCGGTGACAAGGAAGAAAGTGTCGCACTGCGGCGAACTCCGGAATTTGAATTGGCACGAGAGGAAAGTGTGCAACACATAGATATTAAGTGCACTACGCTGCGGATGTTTTTCGATTTCACCAACGCTAGTAGGAATTTTTCCGGCGGTGGTTCCTTGGATGCAATCTGTTTGAAATAAATTTTATGCAGGGCAATCCAAGCAACCGACATCGCGTTCAAAGTGTCTCCGAAGATAGTTTCGCTCTCTGCGTTCTGTTCGGGCTGAGGGAGGAAGACAGCGAAGAACAGCCGCCTAAACTATTCACGAAACGGTTAGAGAGGAAAGACAGGCATCCGGTCACGAAAGTTGAAGAACCTGACCAAAATAACCTAGGCCGAGTCGAGTGCGAAGGAAAACTTTTCAACACACATATGCGTATTGACGCCCACTACGGAGTTTGGGACACGTTGTTTACGAACAAGTCTGGAAGAAAACGCAAGTGAAGAATAATTACCTTAAAAACAGTCGTTTGTTTAGATTTCAACACCGGGTTGCTGTGTTGTAACGAAGCGCGTGTGAAGAACATTCGTAGCCAGCAAGTCGAGACGTTGAACTTCCGATCGAAGAGTGCGTGACAACTGTAGTCGAAGTCTCAGTCGCCGCCGCCAAACGCTTGCTTTGATTTGACCGTCGATTCGTCAAATATGGCCGCCGTCGAAAAGTATCCATTAGAATCGGACACAAGTGTTAAGGAAAGTGACCACTTTTGGGACGAAAACTAAACTAAGAGCGAAAGGTGCGGAAAAGTGAAAACTGAGCTTCCAGATCAGGATACCTTCCAAATAGCTGAGTTTTGCGGTTCTTCCTCCAGATACCAATAAATATCTAGGTGAGTTTACACGGAAAATTGTTTGTTTGTTTTCAGAGGCAGTTTCTGGCAATTCTTGCGAAATCTCACGCTCGGCCAAAAGCAAACAGAGAAGTTAATTATTATTTCATCGCCAGCCTCATTCAGTTTTGCGGGATGTATACAAACAGCGTCATTTATTTTCGGCGGGATGTGTGTCTCTGGCAAAATCAGAATTTGCTTGTTTCTCGAGTCTTCTTCGCAGAATATTACTTTTATGCAGAGAAAGTCTGATATTAGTGCATTATATCATCAAACCTAATTGGGATAAAATGTGTGTGTTTTTCAAACAGCTATTTAGTTTACTACGCATTGAAATGAGAAGTATGGATGGGTTCCAAACTATCTTCGGGCTAAGACTATTTTAATCTTGTGTTTATCTGTAGGAGTTCCTCTGGCGACTCCTGTAGGAGTTGCTCTAGAGGCTTCTGTAAGAATTCCTCTGAAAGCTTTGTGGAAGTTCCTCTGAAAGCTTCATAGGAGTTTCCCTGGAAGCTTCTGTAGGAGTTCGTCTGACGACTCCTGTAGGAGTTGCTCTAGAGGCTCCTGTAGGAATTTCTCAGGAGGCTCATGTAGGGATTCCTCTGGAAGCTCTTGTAAAAGTTCCTCTGGAAGCTCCTGTAGGAGTTCTTCTGGAGGCTTTTGTAGGCGTTTCTCTAGTGGCTCCTGTAAGAGTTCCTCTGGAAGCTCCTGTAGGAATCCCTTTGGAAGCTCCGGTAGAAGTTTCTCTGGAAGCTCCTTTAGGAGTTTCTCTGGAAGCTTCTGTAGGAGTTCCTTAGGAGGCTTCTGTAGGAATTCCTCTGAAAGCTCCTATAGGAATTCTTCTGGATGCTCCTGTAGGAATTCCTCTAAAAGCTCATGTAGGAGTTTCTCCTGATGCTCCTGTAGGAGTTTCTTTGGAAGCTTCCGTAGGAGCTCATCTGGTGACTCATGTAGGAGTTCTTCTAGAGGCTCCTGTAGGAGTTCCGCTGGAAGTTCCCATAAGAGTTTTTCTGGAAGCTCCTGTAGAAGTTCGTATGGAAGCTTCTGTAGGAGTTCCACTGGAAGCTTTATAGGAGTTCCTCTGGAAGCTTTATAGAAGTTTCTCTGGAAGCTTCTGTAGAAGTTCCTCTGGAGGCTTCTGTAGGAATTCCTCAGGAAGCTCTTGTAGGAGTTCCTCTGGCTACTCCTGTAGGAGTTTCTCTGGAAGTTTTATAAGAGTTCCTCTGGAACCTTCTGTAGAAGTTCCTCTGGAAGCTTTTTAGGAGTTCCTGTGGAAGCTCCTGTAAGAGTTCTTTTGGAAGCTCCTGAAGGAGTTCCTCTGGATGCTCCTGTAGGAATTCCTCTAAAAACTCCTGTAGGAGTTCCTCTGGCGATTCCTGTAGGAGTTCCTCTGGAAGCTTTATAGGAGTTTTTCTGGAAGCTTCTGTAGAAGTTCCTCTGGAGACTTCTGTAGAAGTTCCTATGACGACTCCTGTAGGAGTTGCTCTAGAGGCTCATGTAGGAGTTCCTCTGGAAACTCTTGTAGGAACTCATCTGGAAGCTCCTGTAGGAGTTCCTCTGGAAGCTCCAGTAAGAGTTTTTCTGGAAGCTCCTGTAAAAGTTCGTCTGGAAGCTCCTGTAGATGTTCCGCTAGAAGCTTCTGTAAAAGTTTCTCTGGAAGCTCCTGCAGTAGTTCCTCTGAAAGCTTCTGTTGGAGTTCCTCTGGAAGTTCCTATAGGAGTTCATCCGAAAGCTTCTGTAGGAGTTCCTCCGGAAGTTCCTGTAAGAGTTCTTAAGAAAGTTCCTCTAGGGTTTTCTCCGGGAATTGTACTATGAGTTTTTTACGCATTCTTCCGGAAATTCCCGGAGTTCCTCCGCAGAATTCTTCTGGGAATTGTACATTTTATCCCGAAACATCTCCCAGAATCATTCAAAAGTTGCTCTTCGAGTCCTTAAGAGTTCTTCTGGAAGTGACTCGTCAAGATTTTTGCTGTGAGTTCCTCCAAGAGGTCTTCCAGAAGTTCCACTAGGAGTTTTCCTGGAAGTTCATCTGGAGATTCCTCTTGGAGTTCCTTCAGAAGATCTTGCAGGAGTTCCTCTGGAAGTTTTTTCGGACGTTGCACTAGGAGTTCTTGTGGAAGTTCCTCCAGCAGTTTCTTCTGGAGTTCCTCCAAGAGTTTATTCTTGAATTCTTCAAGAGTTCTACCGGAAGTTTCCCTAGAAGTTACCATAGAGGTTCATATAGAAATACATCCGGAACTTTCCTACGAAAATTCTTTTGAGTTCTGCAATGAATTCCTCCGGAATGCCCTAGAAGCTTGTCCGGAAGTTCCGCTAGGACTTCTTCCGCAAGATGAAGTTTCTGTAGAAGTTCCTCAGGAAGCTCCTGTAGGAGCTCATCTAGAAGTTCCTTAGAAAGTCCTTCAAAGATGTCATCCGGAAGTTGCACTTAAAGTTTTTTAGCTGTTTTTTTAGAAGTTCCTCTGCAGAGTTCTTCCGAAAGTTACTATAGATTTCCTCCCAAAACTTCGTCTGAAATCCTCCGGAAGTTTTTAATGGAGTTCTTCCCGAAAGTCGTCCGGAGTTCCTCCAGAAGTTTCTCCAGTTCTGTAGTTAATGATTTCTCCTGGAAAAAGACTTCTCCTGGATTAAAGACTTTCTCCTGGAGGTTCTTAAGTTCTGCAAGCTTTCTTAAGAATAACTCCGCAAGCTTCTTCAGGAATCACTCTGCAGGATTCCCCAGGAGTCATTCCTGAAGCTCCGCTAGAAATTCCTGCAGAATTCCCCCTAGGAGTTCCTCCAGAATATCAACTAGAAATCACACCAAAAGTTCCGATAGGAGTTCTCCCGGATGTTCCTCCGGAGATTCATCCAGGAGCTCCTTCAGAAGCTCCTGTAGGAGTTTCTCTGGAAGTTTCTCAGGACGTTGCTTCTTGTGGAAGTTCCCCTACGAGGTGCTCCAGAAGTTCAGCCTGAAATTCATCCGAGATTTTGTTCTGGAGTTCCTCTGGAAGCTTCTGTATGAGTTCCACTGGATGTTTTTTCTAGGAGTTCCTATGGAAGTACCACTAGGAATACCCCCGGAAGTTTCCTACGAAAATTATTTTGTGTTCGGCAACGAATTATTGCGGAAGTTTCACAAGGAGTCCCTTCGGAAGTTCCCTAAGGGTGTCCTCTGGAAGTTCTCCTAAGAAATTCTTCTGCAAGTTTCTCTGCAGGATTTACTCCGGAACATCCGCTTGAAGTTTCTCCGGAAGATACTCCAGAAGCACCCCTTCCCCAAGAGTTGGTATGGTAGTTTGTCTTGGAATTCTTCCGAAAGTTCCTCAAGGAATTTCTCGTTCAATTCTTTCAAAAGCTCCTCTAGGATTACTTTCGGAAATTCCCCTAGGAGTTTCTCCAAAAGCTACTTCTAAATAATTCTTAGAATCCTTAGAATTCCCTAAAGAAATTCCTGTAGGATTTTATCCGGAAGACCCTGTAGGATTTACTGCGCAAGATACTCCAGGAGTATCTTTGGAAGTTAACCTAGAATAATCCACGGCAGTTCTACTAAGAGTTGCTCTGGAAGCGTCAGTAGAAATTATTATAGGAGTACTTCTGCCATTTTCTACATAAGTTCTGCTAGGAGTTCTTCCAAGTTTCGTTAAAAAACTTTTCTGGAAATTCCTTCGGAAGTTCTTCAAGAGGAGGAGGATTTCATCAATAAGTCCATTAGAAAAGAGTTTCTCCAGAAGTTCCACTAGGAATTCCCCAAAAGTTCCTCCGGAGATTCCTCTAGGAGTTCTTTCAGAAGCTCAAGTAGGATTTTTTTTTGTTTCTCCGAGCATTGCCCTAGGAGTTCTTGCGAAAGTTTCCCTAGGAGTTCCTCTAGAAGTTTTCTTAAATTTTTAATTGTTCTGTAATTCTTTCGGAAGCTAAAGAGTTCCACCGGAAGTTTCCCCAGGAGTTCCTCGGAAGGTTTCTTTAGGAACACATCCGGAACTTTTCTTCGGAAATTTGTTTGAGATCCGCAACGAGTTACTGCGGAAGTTCCCCAAGAAGTTATTCCGGAAGTTCCCTATGGATATTTTCTGGAAGTTCTTCTAGAAGATCCTCCACAAATTTTTCCAGGGCTTACCCCAGAAGTTCCGCTAGGAGTTTCTCTAGGAGTTCCTCCGAAAGTTTCCTTAGGAGTTTCTCCTAAAAACTATTCTGGATTTTTTTCTTAAGCTCTCTAGGAGTTCTATATTTTTAGATTTCTCTAAGAGTTACTTCAGAAGCTACTTCAGGAGTTCCTCTGGGAGTTTCTCCAGAAGTTGCTCTAGACGTTCTTGTGGAAGTTCCCCCGGAAGTTTTTCTGAAATTCCTTCGAGAGTAAATTGTTCATCCGGAACGTCCTCCCCCTAAAGATTCCTAAGGTTTTTTTTGAGTTCTTCAACGAATTACTGCGGAATTTCCCCAAGGAGTTCCTTAAAGATATCTTCTGGAGGTTCGTATTTACGATCCTTCTCAAGTTTTCCCAAGATTAAATCCGGAAGCTCCGCTAGGAGTTTCTACGGAAGTTTCTCCGGAAGCTCCCTTAAGAGTTCATCTGGTAGTTATTCTAGAAGTTCCTCCGAAAGTTCTTATGGATTTTTTTTTCGGAAACTCCTCTTGGATTATCTTTTAACATTTCCCTAGAAGCCCCTTCGGAAGCTCCGCTAGAAATTCCCCTTGAATTCCCAGTAGGAGTGCCTGTAGGATTTACTTAACAAGATACTCCATGAGTTTCTTCAGAAATTGCCCTGGAATTTTCTCGGGCGGTTCCGGTAAGAGTTTGGTAGCTTCGCTAGGAGTTCCTTTAGGAGTTGCGCTAAGAGTTCCTCCGACATTTCCACTAGAAGTTCCCACGAAATTTCCTCTATGAGTTGCTCCGGAAGTTTCCGTTAGGAATTTTTTTATAAGTTCCGCCAGATATCCCTTCAGGATTCCGCTCGAAGTTCATCCGCAAGATTCTCAAGAAGTTTGGAAATTAAACCAGAAGTTTCTCCGGCAGTTCTGCTAAGAATTCCTCTGGAATTTTCTTTAGGAAATCGTCTGGAAACTCTTTCTGTTGTTCCAGATATTTTTCTAGGGGTTACTCTGGTTCCAGAGATTCTAAAAATTCTCTAAAAATTCCTCGGGATGTTTCTCTAAGAATTTATTCGAGATTTCCTTCAGGGATTTCCGAAGTAAAGTTCCAATACAATTTTTTCATCGTTCATTTTTGGAGCAACCCCTTTCGAGAATTACTTCAGAATTTTCTAAATCACAGTTTCCCAAACTGTGGGTCGCGACCCTCAGGAGGGTCGTGAGCTAGTGTCTGGTGGGTGTTATAATACAATCTCTGATCTAGGATGACTCGGCCAGATGGGCCTTGTCACCGGGGTACCTCTGACTTCTTGTCACGGCCACGGAAATTGTCTGGGGCGGGTAACAACCACCTCTTTTCCCAGGGTCGGTTCTTCGCTGTGGTACTGATCAGTGCCCAAAGTAAAACAACACCACTTTATTATGAATTTATTATGAACGGGTGGCGTGTTGTCTCCCAACAAGATGGCAGCCGGTTGGCGTGCCTCCTACTTATAGATGGACCCGGGGAGGGCCTACGGCGGAGTGCCTGTGGCACGGATGGGAGGTCTTAGGGCTGGGTTTGACTTATGGCGTTGAGTATCTTCCATACCTGACTTCGCTGGTAATTTATCACCGAATCCTTTTTAACGAAGGATTATCATCTACGATAAATAACACAATTTATCTATATAATGCACTTTAGTGACTAACTGAATTTTAACTGATTGTAATAGTTCTTTACTCTTTGGTGGTTCAAGTTGGAAAGAACTATCTTATCCATCAGATCCCGTAGCTAACCGCTAAGCCCCTCCCCTCATGTTCTGAGCCACCACCCTTCTCCTTGGTCCATTCCAAACTTCCAATGCCACCTTATGCTTCTGTCATCCCGTGATATATATATATTGTCAAGTTGTTTGTGTAGTATGTATAGTGTGCTAACAACAATTTCGGTTGATTGATTGGGAGTGGCTTACCTATAGTATAATTCAAAAAGTAAACTGATATACACATATTGTTTAACAAATTCATGCCGAACTCTAGTATGGAATACCTCTCTTTTCTCCTATTTTATTACTCACTAGCTCTGGATTGGGATTATAGGGTAAACGTACCAGAATGGTAACATGGGTCGCGAAGAAAATCGTATATTTTATCTATTTTCTACGTTTTGAATGTTTTCTCGAACTTTAGGGGATTTTTTTTTATTTCCGTACAAAGTGGGCCGAAGGGTCTCAGATTTTCATAAAACTTTATCCACAGGCAGGGCTCATCAGTATATGAATAAAAAAATTGAGAAAATTTCAGGGTCGCTTATTTTCCCGGAAAACTCAGTTGAATTTTTTTTTGTTTTCCTCTGACACTACTTATTTTGAAAAATCATAACTCAAGAACGAAGCATCGTAGAAACAAAGTTTTTTTTTATGAAAATGAAAGCAAATTTTTTCAGGAATAAAAAAATATTAACTGGAAAAAGTTTTTCACAAAATTTTCCACCGTTGAGAAAATTTGTAAAGAAAAGCCGGAAAAACTATGTTCTAACTCGTGGAAAATTTTCAAAAAAATATTTTTGAGAAGGTAATTTCATAAGCTTTATTCGCTGAAATTTTTGAAATGTACTTTTTTTCGTTTTTGAGTTATGGCCAATTTTGTAAAAAATGTGCAAATGTGCATTTTGAGCCTTTTCTTTGAAAAATCATAACTCAAGGAAGAAGCATCGTACAAACAAAGTTTTTTTTATGTAAATGAAAGCAAATTTTCTCAGGAATAAAAAAAAATTAACTGGAAACAGTTTTCCACAAAATTTTCCACCGTTGAGAAAATTCTTAAAGAAAAGCCGGAAAAACTATGTTCCAATTAGTGGTAAACTTTCAAAAATATATTTTTGAGAAGGTAATTTCATAAGCTTTAATCGCTGAAATTTTTGAAAAGCACTTTTTTTCGTTTTTGAGTTATAACCAATTTTGTGGAAAATGACCATATATTTTTCTTTGAAAACCCATATGTCAATCGAAGCATCGGAAAAACAATGATTTTTTTTATCAAAGCTATTGCAAATTTTTTAAAACATCCGAAAAAAGATATGGGATTGGTTTTAATGAAGTATAAGTCGGAATGGATGATATTTAATGTTGCCACCGGTACCATCAGAAGGACCTTTTTCATGTGAGGTTGGGAAAAAGTGCAAACATTCATTATTTTCAACCGTTTCTTGCAGTGATGAGGTATTTAGGTCAGTGGATACCAATGATCAAAATTTGATTTGAACATTTATCTTAATCTTAACTGTCAAAGTAGTTAGGTCTAAACATATTCTCAATTAACAATGTTGCTGTTTTTGAAAGATGTGACCAGTATATTTGGAAATTTCACAACATACTATCGTTAATATGCTCTAAAAGTTTCAACTGTTTTTGAGGTTATTTGTCACGGCTTGTCATTGATGATAGACAGAGTATCGAAAGACCATGAAAGTTACAATAAAAAAAATCATTTTTTCTTTGGTGGGTCGCGAAGAAGACGGCTGATGGCTGGGTGGGTCGCGCATCCAAAAAGTTTGGGAACCTATGTTCTGAATGATTTGTCCGAGGAATTTCCCCTGAAGTTATTCTCAGGCGAATCCTTGCACAAGATTTTAGTGAATTCCGGAACGAATTCACAGGTAAATTCCTTAATGAATCCTCTAGGAAGCTATCTTGACAATTTTCTGAACACTTCCTGGAACCTTGGACGAATTTTTGAAGGCTTAGCTATTTCTGTAGAACATTCTTCACAATTTAATGATGAATGTTGGGAACAATTTCTTGAAGAGCTTATAGAGTAATTCTCTAGAGGAATTCCTAAGGTAATTTCCTGGGGAATATCTGACGTTATACCGAGATAAATTCACTCAGAGTTGCTCGATGTCACTATCTGCGATACAAATCAGATCATTCCATTTCACATCAACATCATGCTGTCTATTCCTTCACCAGTGCATTGATGGCGATAGACTATGGATATTACTGATGGGTTAGGTTTTGCTTTAAATTAAGCAGAAAAAATGGCAATTCATCGGTACAATATTTTCGACAGTGTTGCAGATAGATTGAAACTATATGTTGGTCACTGGATAATGACCACGTGATCACTCATTCTGCAGTAATTTTGATCTAGAGTGCGATGTCGCATCACTGCTGTTGGTTGTCAAATTAAAGTGATATTGATAGCTCGCAAGTGATATTGATAGTTTTAGACCATCAGCCATCAGCTGACATGATTGATATTAAGCAACTCTGAATTCACTGAGAAAATGTATGAAAAATTGCTATAGGAACTTCTGAAACAGTTCTTGGGAGAATTTTCAGGAATATTCTCAGAGTAATTCTTGGAGGAATTCCTAGGACTGGAGGAGTTCACTGACGTGTTTGCAGGAGTGGTTCCTGAAGAAATCGCTGATTACTTCCCGAAGGAATTTTCAATTGATTTCCTTGAGAATGTCCAGAATAGTTCCTTTAAAAAAATCATAAGAGAAATTCATGGAAAATCTCCAGAAGCATTCATGGTTTCTGAAGAAATTAATGAAAAATTCCAGCCGAGTTCCGGGAACAATTACCGTAAAAAATATGGAGAAACTTCTGGAGTAGAAATACATATTATTATTGCCTTTGCTTGGAGCCGGTGTTACCCGAGAAAATGGTACCCTATTTCTGGTTGGCTTCTAGGGCTCTTATAATCAACCGTGTCGTTTATCAAGACGAATCCATTATTCAACCCTTTCCCATTTCCAAAACTCTAAGTGTTTTTTCGTGCAAGTGCAGAGGACTCAACGGCTCCCTTAAAGCATGTCAACATTCCCTCCCCATCGAAAATTGACCTGCATTCGGACGCAGCCGGCGCCAGTATTGCTCAGTACAAATAATGTGAGCTCCAATACTTACACAATGAGTGTGAAACTAGTCCCAAGTTGTTTCCGTTGGTACCTTGTGCAAGTATAGTTGTTCTTGCAATAACGGAGTAGCGAATGCGGGCAGTCAATCATGCTCATGCTCATAAAATCTGCGATTGTGGTAGTGAGAAGATTTATGTTTTGCTCTCTCTTACCACTACACGCTAACACGCGATATATCTGTCAAAACACTGGCTAGCATTGAAACATGCCCTATATGCGAATATAGAGTCAATATTGTGCTTATTTAATGTATGTTCGCATCAAGCTTAGTAGCATTAAACGTGCAGTAATGGGGTTCCCATGCGGTGGAAGTGCTGTTATTAGTGCTTATGGTTACTTGGGTAAAATACGATGTATTGTATCCAATACGGTACAATGTACATCAATGGTTTATTCCGTTCAAAGAAATATACATTTTTATAAGTGCTAATCCTCAACACAGCTATTCAATGGCTTTTGAGGACTGAATATCAGTCATAAAAACGCTGGAAAAGTAATATTAAACTGGTAGGGTAAATGTACCAATAGTGGCGCATTTAGTCATCATAGTGAAAATTTTTGTCAATTTCTATGTGGAATATAAAGTAATTTCAGTATATTTCGGTTCATAAGGCTAAATGAATCTTTTTTGTTCATTAAAACTGCAATTGAGTTCTATTTAAACAAATATTTATATAAAAAAATACATTTTTCATTACCTTGTCTATGTACCTATAGTGGAGGCATGGTTCCTTTAGTGGTTGCATTGTGTACCTTTAATGGAGGTAAATTAATCTAATCAACATATTTATTGATTTGGTCAGAAAGCGACCGATAACTATGTATCAAACTCGTTTTCCTGAGCGTATAAATGGATATACATAAAAAAACAGCGAAATAATACATACATAAAGTTTCTTTTCTTTCAACTTCATGTGGTGCTCGTTAGTCTACCGTTATACAATAATTGTTTATCTTCTACGGGGTTTCGTATGCATATAGTCGGCAGTCATGTGTAGAGAAACTGTATTCTTCATTCGAATTTATGGTTTCGAAACACAGAAGGGTAGTTTCGATTGTTCCGAATCAAAAAATCCCCAGCCACGCTTTTTTTACTCATCCGCCGTTACTTCATCACTAAAGTATCTTTCAGTACTGCGTGCCCATTGTTTCCGTTTCTCTTTGTTTCCCTACGTAACTTTTCTTACACTGAAAGAAATAAAATGGGAGACATAAGAAACATAGAAATAAATGCTCATAATGCTCAATTTGAGGTGCTTATGGGTTTTTATGTATACAATAGACAATTAAACAACAAGCAATCATAGTTCTAATCGATAACTTTATTTCTATTTGAAATATTGTTCAATGTTATGAGGAAACAAATCAATCTGATTTCATATTTCGGTGATGACAAATGAACGAAAAATCTAATTCAGGAACAAAAAAAAATAAAACCCATGAATACCAGCTTAACTTTGCTGCTGCAGTTTCAAAGCCTCCAGTAGCTCCATCTTCAGTTGCTTCTGTTGATTATCTTTCGCTACTTTACTCAGCTTATCTTTCTCCTTCTTTTTCTTTCGCTGCTCAGTTTCTTCCTGCTTTCGCTTTCGAAGTTCTGCTCTCTCGATTTTTCTCATTTCGGTTTCCGCTTGTTTTTGCTTCCGAGCTTTTGCTTTCTCTTGCTTTACCTTTTCAGCCTCAATTTTCGCTAGTTCTCTTTCTTCTGCTTTAGCCTTCTTTCTCACTACTTCGTTCTCCTTCTCTTCTTCAAGACGACGTATTTCTTCCAGTCGTTCTGATGCTGTCAGAACCGGATGAAATTTTCTTTTATAATTTCTATGACTGCTGCTCCTTTGTGGAGTTGGCGGGGTCTGTAGCAATTCCGAGATGCTCATTTTACGACCAGCAAAGTTATCGCCATTGCAATCCTGCAGCACTCGTGGATTGTGAGGTGGGTCGCTTTCAAAGGAGCCCTCTTCCACGTTCTCGACAAATGCAGAATCTTCTTCAGCTGTGGAAGTATTCAGAAATGATGTCTCCTGCAATCCACATTCGGCTTCTGTGTTCTGTGAATCGAACGGCTTCAGCAGCATTTCATAAATCGTCCGGATGATTTCTCCCTCTTCCGAAGAGTTAGAATCATCTCCAAATCCATTTATGCGATCTCTGCCAATGCAATCAATTGCAGCATGAACCGTTGCCGTAGGAATAATCACAGAGTCTTCCAGAACAATGCTCTGCGCATCAAACTGTAGATTCAATTCCGGCAATATGTCAACCGTTTCAGATGCAGCTTGCTCGTTCCCAAATTCTTCGCCGTTATCTGATGCACTGCAATCCGAGGTAGGATCGACACCACGTTGTGTCACTGATTTGGCGATGCACTTCCCATAGTCCACGTAGTCGGCTCCGAAAGGATAGAGGCCACAAACTCTGAATCCATTCGTGATACTGTGTTTTTTGATTCCACCATCCATCGCTTTCTGCAGAACTCCAGGAAAATCCTTCAATAAAAGATTCTGACCTCCGTACTCCATCCGCCAGTCCGCAACAGCGCTTTTCCAAGCTGACTTGAGTGGTTTGAATATGGCGACAATGGGTACAATGCGATTAACACGATACCCAAATCCAAACATAAATCAGCCACCTCTGCGGCAGTGTGGGAGGAATGACCGTCGACGAAATAGAGTACCGGGAAACGAACCTTTTTCTTCTGGAGATGAGGATAGAATACATTTCGGATGTACAACATGAAGTTGGTAGTATCCATCCATCCTTTTGGGCTCTTCCCGACGCCCCAATCACCCGGAAAAGAGCGCAAAATTTCCACCGATAAGCGTTGCATTGGAAGAACAACTCCTGGAGACACAACAGATCCATCTGCTCCGAACGTAAACATTACGGTTATGTTCTTGTGACCGTCAGCGTGCTCGATCTCGTACACATTTTTACTACCGCGGCTTGCAAGCACGGTTTTTGTTTGCGGGTGTAGGAAGAAGGACGTTTCGTCACCGTTGTAGATTCGGGTCGGATCCAGTGCTGCTGCCATCAGGCAATTCTCTTCCAAGTAGGATTTGAGGTTAGCAAACCACCCTCTAATATCAGCTTCCTTCACCTTGGCGCTGGCGGAAGAAACGGTTTCTGGTGTACGGAACGTGATTTCA
The DNA here is from genome assembly GCF_002204515.2 of Aedes aegypti. Taxonomy (NCBI): domain Eukaryota; kingdom Metazoa; phylum Arthropoda; class Insecta; order Diptera; family Culicidae; genus Aedes; species Aedes aegypti. The sequence continues at coordinate 59,069,999 of NC_035107.1, read as the reverse complement.
CGGTGTCGACGAAGAAATCCCTTCATCCACTTTCGTCCTACAATCAATAGTCAAATTAATTTAACATTACAGTGTTCAAGAGATCAAAGACTTACCTGGAACATTGTCCGTGAACGGATTAGACCGAGAACTTGAGTCGAAGAATGTTTTCACTTTGTAGAGCAGCAAATCTTTGACCACGGGAAAGCCTTTCTTCTCCATAGCAACTAGGTATTGCACAAGTTTTTGCTCCTCTACTTCAGTGAGCACAGTTTGTGGTCCTTTCCTGACTTTGGTGGTCCATTTGCTGCTCAGCCGGTAACGAACGGTGGATTGAGGAATGCCGTAAGTTTTGCAGGCTGCATATAAAGTCATTTGCTTGGTGGTCACCAATTCCATGCAGCGGGAAATCGCCGCTTCATCGTAGTTGGGTGTCGTTTTCGTGGTAGAATCCATTCTACGGTGAATTTAGATATTATAATTATGATTTTTTTGTACTTATCAATAGTATTTACCCGTTATTTTACATAAAATCAAGAGAAAAAAACTTTGTTTACTTTTTTCAGTAGAGATGTCACTGGTAAACACTGGTATGCAACCACTAAGGGAACACGGTTGATTTTCTGTGCCCATAATGGAACAACGGGAAAATACGGGAGAATTTGTAAAAATCATTGTAAAAAGCATATGAAACACAAAAACAACTAATATTTTAGGTGCTAAGTGTCAATTTGATTTTATAAATATCATTACAAATGAATTAAAGCGTTAATGAAAAAGCTCATTTGCTAGGCAAAACATAAGGAAATGAGAGCGATTTTTCAACCAATTTAATAAACGATGTTTAATTAGTTGTTTTGTTAATACGACAAATTTATCCCAGCTTGAACGGTTCGTTGGTGTTGTAAGATCGTTTTGTATATTGATTGGCTTTAAAATTACTATTTATTTCTTGTACAGACCTTAGTTTATTCAACTACAGCCACTATTGGTACTACCTCCACTAAGGGAGCGTTTACCCTATCCCTGCCAACGCCAATCAAAACCAATCTTATTCTTGTGACAATCATCGTCCGCCCGATCACGATCGCTGTTGCGCCCCCGTTTGGCACAGGTTCCGAATCGCAACACACAAATCAGCAATTACTAGATCCACATTTGGTACCATAAGCGACCAGGATTGCGGGGAGTGAGGGACACGACACTAAAACAGCCATACCTGTTTTGGGCAGAACTTTAATTGCTTTCTACACTGGCAACGCAAAAGAGCGCGCACTAAAGCCGCCGCAAGATGGCGCACGATCGATAGCACGTTTTAGTGGTTCTTGGACGCGCGCACAAAACACAAATCGCCCGCAATAACAGGATGTTTTATGCAACTCGGCTTTGGAGTGGTTCTTCCGGTTCTCGGTGAGGTTTAGCGATGAGCAGAACCAGGTGGGAGCTACGATTTCCAATTGTAATTCTGAATATGCGTTTGAGCTGTGACATCGTGTTCGATTGGCCAGTCACAATAGTGAAAAAACGTGACCAGATGCATTTGAGTTCTAGCAAGATCAATGACCTTTAACATGCAAATAATAATACATTAAGGTGAAACATCTCGGAATCCAAAGATGGTCGACTTGTGCACTGAACTGATGAAATAATAGGCAAATATTCCGAATCGATCCTGAAGCGGAAAGCTGTTTGAGGGGACCATCAAAGTAACCATGCAATGTTGTCGACTTATGGAGGTTCCACTTTAGTACTTCTTTACTCGCCACATTCATTAAATATACTTGACGTTGCCAGGATTCCTTCAGGAAGGGGGAAGGGCGGAAGGTACCGTGAGGGCACGAACGGTCTTTTAGGTTATTTGTGTTTTTCTTGTTTCTAAAAAATAAGCATGATTTAAACAATTTACAAAGTCATGCTTTGAGTAAAGTTTTTGAGAGCTGTATATCACCCTTTTCAACCGCATCTCGGCAATGTAATCTAAATGATGCAATTTTGCATTTCTAGCGTACGGGTACAATTCCGCGTACAAGATTCGCTTCATTAGAATGACGAGATTTACTCTACTCGTGGCTTCTTTCCTTCTTGGAACATTTCAGACGCCAAATGGGAATCGCATCGACGAACAACGAGACGCACACAGAATTCATCTCAGTCGTTCCGTCGACGACGGTGCGTTCATCCATTTCGTCCATCAGTCAATCAAGTCGAGGTTTACAGGGATTCGGAGATCTTCAACTTGTGGTGGCCAATTCGAGCGGCCACAGATAAACAACAAACGAATGAGCATCCATTAGCTGTCCATTATTGTGTGATGGACGAGAAATGGGATTTTCTCGAGAAGAAGCTCCCGCTTGCCATTGCGAAGATTAGCGCGAATTTGATTGCACGCGTTCGCTTGAATTGAAATTGCGCCCAACTGAAGCGGCTGTACAGTCACCCCACAGTTATGGATAGCAAACAGATATGGATCAGAGTTGGATTCAAGCGGGAATATCTCATCAAATAGAGTTGCTATTACGCAGAACACATTTTACCCTGAGAGAGAGGAGACAGCTGGCTTAGATTGCGAGCTCCGAAAAGTCAAGGGAACCTGTCATCCACTGTCACTGGAAAACCGCACATTCGAAGGGCAGAGCGTGAAAAACCGTCATAATTTGATCAAACTTTAACTGGATGTGATTGAATATTCAGGTTGTTTTTCTGTGCTCTCGCATATAGAATCGTTGATTATTTAAATATTGTCGATCGGACTCAAATTGCTATTGAAATTGTTTAATTTTATGATCTTTTTGATAAGAAATAGGATATGAAAATGGTTTTGGCCCAGTTTGTGCTCTCCGAACCATTGTGCGCAACTCAAACATGAGAAGAAGAAATCAAAGAAGCCAAAAAAACAAGCCAGTTGTCAGTGAGCTGTCTCCTCTCTCTCAGATTTTACCTACGTGAGCCATACATCTGTACAGAATCACAATAAATTATAATATGCTTAAGCATTTTTTTTCCGTCCGTAGGAAATGAAATGTCAAACGTTCTCCCAGAAGCGTTGATTCTTAACTGTGGGGCATTGGAAACCATACCACAGTTATGAATCAAACATAAGACGATTCCGAAACAAACGCCAAAACGTATGCTTTCACTAACACACCATTCGTTTACCTCGCAGATAAATTGCTGTTATAGAGCTTTGATCCATAATATGAGTCGATTTGATCCATAATAGGGATCATCCTCTCGCACTGAACCACATCGGTGGAGTGGACATCGTTTGAAATTTCTATTGAAATCGACACTTTTTCGTAAATAACCTGGAATTTTGAGATGTACTTTCAAAAACAACCATATTCTGCAGTGCCAGAGAGGTAATTTGGTTTTGTGCTGCGTCACCATGTTTTTTAATCATATTTTGTACTGAAAAATGATCCTTAGTTGATCCATAACTGTGCGGTGACTGTACTCGCTGTATGTAAGAACGCGATTATCTGGGGACAAGTTGTTGTTTTGATAGAGAAAACGATTTCAGGTGAAACATCTCGGAATCCAAAACCGGCACAATGGCCGACTTGCGTCCCCTACTCACGTTTTCAAAGGCACTAATCTGGAGAAATGGTTGGCAAACGTTTCTGATATTCTTATTTTATGCTTCCTGCTAGTGCACAAAGCCAAAATAAAAAGTGCACTGTTGTGGGATGCTTTCTTCGCGAGATTTGTGCCTTTGAACTTTTAGTGCAATCTTAAAAGTTGATTGCAAACAAAAAGGCGTAATTAAGTTTCCGGTAAAATTTTCTTTGAGATCAATAGGGTCCTAAAGCCCGGTCTCAATTGTAGTGCCAAACGCTTAAGTTTTGGTCAATAACACATGTTTACTCAATTTTCTGATGTTTTCCGTTGGTTTGAGTCCAAAAACATTTTAATATTTTTTTTTATGTTTTGTTTTTTAGATTTTGTCACACCCCTTGGGTTAATTCAAATTTTGGGTGTATTTTGTTTTCCGTATCCCTTCCGAAATGTCAGATAGGAACAACCCCCGTGGTAAAACTAAAACCCCTGTGGTGTTTTTGCCGATTAAGTGAACGTCAAACATAATCAAAAGTGTCAAGGTTTATTTATGGACCCAATTTTTAAATTAAAGTTTAAACATGATATAGCTGTTATTGGAGCGGGGAAAATTGCTAAAGTAGTTGCAGTAACATGCTCTTTATTGAATGAAAACAAGATTTCATTAAAACTTTTAGGACCCAATTGCGCCCGTTTAACCCAAGGGGGGGGGGGTGTGGTTTGGTAGCGAGGTACGTCTACCGTTCATGTTTTGTGGATATGTTAGTGTGGCTCATAACCCGTTTGTTGAGTGACAAATGTAGCGGTCAGGAGATTTGTATATATTTTGTAAATATATATGTTATGAAATTTGTAAATATTGTCAAAATGCGTTGATAGAATAAGATAGCGATAATAGGCAATGTACAGTATATTAAGCAAATTCAATTTATAGTAAATCCCTTAACATAGGCAATTACAAGTTGCGAACATTTTGCTGAATCTCTCCTAGGGCGGGCTTATCGGTTTTTTCGAAAGGTTGGAAAGGGACAGCTGCACTACCATCGTGCCGAGTTATCCTTCGTGACTATATGGTCACGAATGTGTACGAAGAAGTTTCGGGAAATGACGAATTTCCGGTTTGTCCGAGATTCACTTTCCTTAATCTGAGGAGTCACAGACTCGTTCATTTCGTTCGTGACTACCCAGCAAATTAGAAGTGTGTGCGTTTGTAATTCGTTTGATTTTCTTTGAAAAGTAAGATTGTTCAAGTGACGTTAAGTTCATGTTAAATTAATTAAATATCTTGTTCGTTCTCTAGTTTGTTTAAAGTGTGCGTTGTGTAGGAATTGTGTGCGAATTAGCTAGAAAGCCAAGAAGTAGAGGTAATTGTGCTCGATATGTGCCATGTAGTGTCGTGCTCAGTGTTCTTTTTAGCCGTGAGGCTGTTCTATTCGCAGCAAATACACCCGCACCCAAGCGCGTGAACTTTTCCCCAACGGACGAAATCGTTTCCCAGCACCCGCCAACCAGCTGGAAGTCGGCCGATCCGTCAACAAATCGACCGAGGGAGGTCAGGGGACCTCCAGGAACTCGCAGGTCGGACAATTCACCCGATTGACTGCGAAGCTCGTCTCCGCCATTGCTAGAACCCGGCTCCGGTGAATGCACGCGTCATTGAGTAGCATCGCCATTGGAGATCGCCGCTCGTCTAGACGAGGACACTGACCTGGGTCACAGGTCAACGACAGCGTAAGGCAAGCCAACGAACTCGGTGAGTCAAGCCATTTAAAACCTTTTTTCGAAGCGGAGTGGGGCGTCCGGTGAGGGCGCCTCGGAGTGTTTTTTGTCCTGTCTTAAGACTGAAGAGTATGCGCTACTAAAGCCTTACTAGTGGAAGAAGTGAGGATCACGATGCGTGCGTGACGAATTGCCGCCGCCAGATCCAATTGTCACCAGGAGTACAGACTAGCCTGCAGATGCACTGCCATCGACGGTGACGTAGAACACGTAGAGCACATGAGCACAGAAGTAGAGAGATAGAAGTAGAAACCGCACACATGTTAGGGAGTAGTTAATGAGAACGAACACATACAGACACACGAAAATAGGATGATAGCACGATAAATAAATAGGAAATTATGTGAAATCATTAATAAATTATGTCCCTTCGACTAAATCGTGTCTGAAGTTAATAAACGTTAAAGTACTGTGTAATTATAATACTCCCAAATGTTTAATTGTTTTCATGTGTGAACCGTCACTTCGCGTTTCCTTATCGTCCCGTCCTCCTTATGGGGTTTGATCGTTGGGTACTCAGTCCGCTTCCTATTTGTTGATGCGTAGCGCGTCGAACGACGAGTCTGCCCGTGATGAGAAAGAGCGAGCGGCAGCATATGTTGGCTCGTATTGAGCATGAGTGATTCTCTTACCGGAGTCTCTGAGTGCCTTTTTGATTGTGTGGTGGCGTAGCGGTAATAGGGTGAACCCCGTTCGGTCGTTTGGTTCGTAAGTCAGCTGAAGCGATCTGTAAAATTCCTTTCGGGAAAATTAAATGGACTCGCCCTCAGGAGAGTCTCAACCGGGCAAATTAAAATTGGGCATGTGGTCTCCCTTGTGGAGTGGCGCTTAAGCTACGTGCTTTAAGACGGATCGCCCGGGCTGGCTACACAAAAAGCATCAGCGTTTGCTGCTTGGTTTGGTCCGCGTTTCCGACCTGTGTTGTTTGGGCCGGCCCGCGTGGGAGATGATTGTTAGGCGAGCTTTGTTCGTAGTTGACAGTCTTTTACCCACCCTGGTTTACCCTCATAGGCCTTTTCATGTGACAGGTCCGTCTATGCATTTGTTTACATCGGTGGAGGACCGGTGCATACACGGGCCTGTCATTTTCATAGAAGAACTGTCAAAGAGCTTCTGGATCAGCTGATTTGAAACGTCTTGTAAAAAGGCCTACCGAATTGATTTTGGATAATTCAATTTGTCGGAGTGAACCTTCAATTCGACGACAATAAAACATGTGTTTTCTGTTTTTTAGCTTTCAAGATAATTCATAATTGGTGTCAAGGTTCATCTAAAAATGTAAAGAGCTTTGCATCCAAAATAGTCTATTGTTGCTCGACTCGATACTATGTATCCATTGTTTTGGTATAGGCAGACCAACTTCAGAACGGTGATTTCCTTGTTTTTTCGCACATAAAGTCAACTCCCAGCTTTTTTTTGGGAAAGTATTTCATTTAGTTGATCTGCTTTGTCAAAGACACCATATTTATGTCTTATCACTGGACTTCATTATAGGCGAACAAAATATTTGCCGACTAGCGCCATCAACTCCGAACTAAAAAGAATTTAGGCGAATATATTTCTTTCGATTGATTCATTGGACTGAGATATAAGTGTATAAAATGTTTGCCCACTAGTACTATTTTGATGATTACCGAACTAATAAGTTTCCAGGCGACCAGGAACACCAAATTTGTGTCCAATCACTACTTGATTGACATATGGTCAGTGTTCAGAAAGACCGGAGTACATGATATTTAGGCCTTGTACCCAGGGTTGCCACATTTAAATCTGTATTTTTTCCTTCAATTATTCGTATTTCTGTATCCTAGAACAAAATATCTGTATTTTATATCTGTATGCTTAAAAATTGAGATAGAAACCAAAATTATGCAAAAAATTCATGATAATACTAATCATTTGTAACTACAGTCGCCTTTCCACATCTCGATATCGAAGGGACCATCGAGATAGGGAGAGATCGAGACAAAGAACATTTATTTATGAATACTAGGTTGAAAAACACTCCGTTGCCAAGGAAGTAATACACAAACAGACGTCATTTTGCGCTCCTAATTTGTTTTGAATCCCAAAACTTTGGTCTAGTAACCTTCGATATTGGTCATATCGACATACGGAGAGAAAATTGAGAACGAAAAATCAACAGAAACACATCGGGGATATCGACATAAGGAGGATATTGAGATATGGAGAGTGAAAATGTATGCAAACTGAAGGGACTTATGAAATCATCGACATAGGAAGAGATATCGAGATGTAGAACATCGAGATGTGGAGAGTCGACTGTACATTGCGGAATTGTTACATCAAAGGTTAAATTTGAGAGTTTTCAAAAATACAAATTTCTATTTTTCCTTAAAATCTGTATAAATCTGTATAATTTTGGCCAAATTCTGTATACAGAATCTGTATATCTGTATTTTCACAAAAAATCTGTAATCTGTATATATAGATTCTTGGTCACAAAATATTCGAGAAAATCTGTAAAATACAGATAAATCTGTATATGTGGCAACCCTGTTTGTACCAGAGGCGCGTCCACGTTCGAAACCATGGGTAGGACAAACGTTGGCAAATCTTTTGTGCACAGATAAGAAAAATTTTAACCCTGGACAGGAAATTAAAAGTTACTACATTACTATTACAATTACTATTACTATATACTATTATTTTTTCAAGGAGAAGCACAGAAATGATTTTTTTTTTCCAAAGATTACTGAGACATCATCGGAATTCCTCCAAAAATTCATTGAGAAATTTTTAAAGAAAGTACCAACTTTTCCAAGATTGCATCCCAAGATTTTATTGGGAGATCCTCCAAGTTTCTCTTTCCAAAATGTCTTCTAAAATTCAATCAAGAATATCTCAAGCAATTTCTAGGGATTTCCTTTAAAATTGTTATTCAGGATTTACATAAGATTTCAACTAGGAATTTCTCTAATAATACAATCAGCAATTGCTCCAGAGATTTCTTCTAAGATTACCACAGATTTTTTTTTTAATTTTTTGAAATTTTCTCAAGTAAGCCTTGAAAGTTTTTTTTTTTTAGGGGAAATGTCAAGGAAAATTTTATGAAAGAAAAAGCAAATCCTTGAGGTATTTCTAAGGATAATCCTTTAAATAAACTTTTAAAAATTGAATGGGATTTTTTTAGAAACTTCCTAAGTAATGTTTGGTAAAACTATAGAAGTAAAGTAGGATGAAATGCTGAAAAAAATCCTGGAATAAAGGATTCGTTCGAAGAAACGCTCAGGGAATTTTAGATTTCTGGAATTATACAGGGATGAATTCTTGAAGCAATCCGCACGGACACGTGGAGTAATTCTGGCAGGGTTTCTTAAAAAAAACATTTTTAGAACTCTATAATAAACATTTGAGAAATCGGAAGAAATTCGATAGAAATCTTTGGAAGATCTCCTATATTAACAACTGAAGAATTCAGTTGAAGGATTAGTAAAAAAATATTTGGAGGAAAAGTAAAACCTGAGGAAATTACTGTAGGTACTAGCTTTGGACTTCTCAAGGATTTCCAGGAGCAAATTCTTCTAAGCATCCTTTGAAAAATTGGTGGAAAAATTGGTAGAGAATTGGGAGAATTTGTAGAGAAAGTCCTCCAAATATTCTAAATAAAATCACTAAAATGTTTCCTGAAGCTTTTCCTCGGAAAATCTGAGACGAAATTCTTGAAGAGCCTGTTGAACCCGTTATATTCCTAAAGGCATCTTTGATGTCTGTACATTTTTTCATCTGGATTCAATGCATGCAGAATAGGAAAAAATAAACTTTAGAGACCATTTTTTTAAAGACCTTAGAGACCTTCCATTACTTTATAGAGACTTGCATTAAAATAGAGACCGTATTCTATATAAATTACACTGAAAATCGTCAAGGGATACAGCAACGCATTGATAAATTATTATAAGAGTCGCTAGCTACATTACACATGGCAACTGGTATTAAATTAATCCATTACTTCATCCAAAGATTCTTCAATAATCTTCTGATGATTCTCTATGAATGCTCCAGAAACTTCTCAAGAATTACTTCCAGGAATGCTTACAGCAATTTGTTCCAAGAACATATACAGGGTTGGTCACAAATATTTTTAAGAAACTACCTATTAATTAATTAAGAAATGCTGTAGTGCAAGATTTTGAAAGGGTCGTCTCGTCATCGACGAAAGAATGCCTGACTAACGTCAATCAAAATTCGTCAACGAACAACTTTGTCTTCATTCCGTTCGCTCCCCTTTCTCAAACGAAGGAGGTGTTTATTGTATATTCGCTTGCTATGCACAAAACGGCAAATGCAATCCCAGAATTGCTTGTATTGGCAATTTAACCCGTACTCCTCAAGCTTCAACAATGGCTCTTTTGGTAGGCGCGTGACGTTGACGATTCAGAGATCGTTTGTTCGATTCCGGACACGTATTGTTGTTTTGTTTTTGTTTTATTTTTTCAAAAAAGGCTCAATCTATCGACGCCACGGTTCATATTTTTAGTCGGCTCAGAGCTCCAGAACGAAGATTCGACCATAACGAAGGAGGCCAAGCCTTTGTGGTGGACCATAGCAGCAAATCGTCATCCAACGCTGGTTGAGTGACGATGACGATTCTTTTTTTAGTTTCGTCGACGACTTTTTTGATTGCCTGCCCTGCACGAATGTTCTTATCAAGGTTTAGTTATCGTCAAAAATAAATAGATTTACCATTTCTGTGAATATCAGCCGTTATATTCTAGTGGAATAATAAAAAAAAATATATTTTTGTTTCCACTATTAACATAATCGGCACTATAGAAATACTTCTACCATACACTAAAACAAAGTTTTAGGACTAGAATGTCACAGAATTTTTATATGTCGAAAATGAATGCTTCTTTTCTACTTCCGGAATTTTCAAAGAGAAAAACATTTTGTTACTTCGGATTTCAATACAATTGATAACACTAATAACAATTTTGCCACTATATACTGCGATCGTGACCGGTAGCTAGTGGACTTTTGCTCGTTTCTCTACACCGCCACCGAAGCGTAGAGCCACTAATGACAATCATAATCGTAAAATATTGAAAATTAATAAACCCCCACTCAACAGCACCAACGCATATTGGCTTTGGCAACAACAGTTTGGTCCCTTTTCCCTATCGGCATACAGCCGGGAAAGCAGCCACTGCGACAACGGAAGTGTCCGACCCTCCAATATGGCATGCCTCGTGTCGTCGTTTGAGACATCGGCAGCGCGGCATTATAAGGAAGTGTTTCTCGTCTTCCCCTCCCGAGCACACGATTTCCCTCAATCCATACGATTGGATTATTGTTTTATGTAATCATATTTTCCACATCGATTTCTCGTAGTCGGCCCTCACAGAGCGGGGAGCTTCTGTTGATGCATTAGTATTCCGCACTGCCGGACGAGTAGTTGGCAACTTCCGGTGCGCGTTGGATTTGACGCGCCGCCTTCTCTGATGCCTACGTTGCTGTGCGATACGTTACTTCGCGGTCGGCCTACTTATCTAATGGATTTCAACCTTCTTTCTTTCGATTTCAGAACATGCCACCTTGGATCGAGTCCATGGAGCAGCGCCGTAGAAGATCCACGCGGAACCTGCCCGAGAGCAGTAGCAGTAGCGGTAGCTGGTCCGTCCGATCAGTCATGTACAGTAGTAGTGGCGCTAGTGGTAGCAGCGGTAGTTTTAGCAATAGTTTCTCAATAAGTCCAGTAGCTGTAAGTTCGACGCCGGTATCTAGGCTAAGATGGATGTTCGGCGCGTTGACCTTGTTGACAGTATTATCCAGGGCGGAAGCGGTGTGTGATCCAGATCGGTGGTGGAATCTGGAACGGGAAGAGTGCGACCCGTGTACGGTGTGTGGTGAGCAGCAGCTGGTCCTGAGGCCGTGTCAGGAATACATGGACACGGTCTGCGGGACGATCGGGGATCTGGATATGGATCTGGCGCAGTTGGCGCGTACCGAAGCACGCCACGAGCAGCGCCACTGGAAGGAGGTAGGTTGGCATAATTCACATCTTTTATTCTTTTTTTCATTCGTTAGGGTATCTCGGTGTAATACGCCCCAACGGGGCAATACGTCTTACCTTATTTTCGCGGAATGGAGGATTTTTTTACACGTAGGGGAACTGGGTGTAAAATGCGCCATTGAGGTAAAACGCGCCACTCTCGATTTGAACAAACGACATGCTTTGGGACGCTATTTTTCACCCGAGATAATAGAAAAATCTCAAAAAACGTTTTTTGCTGTTTTCGTTGCAATTTCGTATTATTTTCTAGGTCATTTTTCAGGTCGATTAACAACAAAACTTTTAAAACTATCAGCGAGAATCGCCTTGTGAACTCCCAAAGCTTGCATTTCATGCGAAAAAAAGTATTGAATTTATCCTTAAAAAGTGTATTGGAGGACTTAAACTTTAATCAACTCGTGGGGCAAAACGGCCACTCCTATTTCATAACACCAAAACAGCTGTTTGAACTCAAATGGATCATTAAAATAACCAAAACGGCCGCTATAGAAAGCATAGATAGTGCCAGCGTAGCCTTGTGTGTTTGACAGAACAGCAATGCTGTCACAATGTTAAAAATGATAAGTGGCGCCTTTGTTTTGATGCGGTGAGCACTGACAAAAACTACCGAGTCGAGTCTAGTACACGACACTGAAGACGGCCTTACAGTTGAGGTCGAAATACGCGTATCTGTCAAAGGATACAAACTCTAGTGGAATTAAATGGTACAGTACTAAATTCGGTTTTTTTATCTACTTATTTTCAGTATGTTTTTATGAGATATCTCTAGAAAACTGTCGTTTCGCCGGTTGTCACATTTTCCCTCGAAATCCATTCTTTATATGTCATAACATTTTGCAGAATGTTAGGCAGTTGAATGTCTACGAAAAGATGCATACTCATTCTTACCTGAAACATTTCTATTAGTAACCTGACTCACTTTTCTTCGAAACTGGGACGTGCTGAAAAACTTCTGAGACATCAGATTCAGCCGCCCTAAATTTACTTGAGACACAAGGTTTGAAGTGTCTATTTCCCGGTTATTCGTGACAAAAGTTGAGGCTCGTCCCGGGAAATCCCGGGATTTTTCCGATTTTCATTGCAACTAGTATTTTTCAAATAGATGCAATATTACAACAATATTTTGGCAATGAAATATGAAGAGAAAAAAGCTTTCTAATAATAAAAATAATTATAACAATATAAAAGTTTACATTACGGGTTTACTTTTTTCCCAAATTCTCTTCAATATCAATGAACGTCGACACTGTACCTTCACAGTACCAAAAAATAATGTGATTTACGTCTTTTGGGATGCACATAAAAGAAGCGAGCCGAATGACGTAAATTTGTGTCGAATTTCAAATACGTTAGTGTCTGATTCGGGAAATGACGATCACAGTTCCATCGTTTTCGTGTCCTTTAACATGTATAATTACATTTTTTGTTCAATTCATCTTCATAGACGCATTTTTGTGTTGTTTCATCAATTACATCATGTGTCATTCAGTCATAACCAGAATTACGTCCAGAGTAATTTTCATTTTTTTAAAGAGTGTTTATAAAGGATGGTACACTAATTATGCTACGCTTGACATGACCCCCTCTCCACTTGGAAAGTGTAATAATTTGTGCAAGACCCGTAAAGGCTTAACTGACTTGATCGATTTCTCTTCAACGATGCTCACTTGCGCTAATTACTTTGGCAAACTAAAAAAAATCCGTCAAGTTCTTGTTTATGAAGCATGATATAGTGACACACACACGAAAACATGTTAAAAAATTGAATCAGTTTTTTGCAATAATACAAAGAGAGCAACAATGAATGCAGATAAGTCCTTATGAAAAATCAATGTTGAAGTATTGTAAACATTGATATCATAACATCAGTACAATTTTCTTCAGACATTTAAAAGGCCATGTAAATTTGGTAGAACAAAAAAACGTTTTGAGAGCATTGAAGGTATTGTATTGATCATATTAAAAGTTAAATACTGAATATTACTAAAGCCTGTCCACGATAAATTTCGGACACTTTTTTTTCAGTGTAGGTTTTGAATTATTTCACGGATTGCTGAAACGTTTCACTTATATGACAGCTGAAACTCTCCACCACTTTATTTCGTGGTACAACATGTTTACATTATCGTAACATTCACTGAAATGGCGTCCAATCAAGTGGAAGTGCGCAAACGCATTTTGTTTGAACGGCAGCAAAATCCGAATTTATCGGTACGCGATCTTGCCAAAAAAACTAAAGCTACCGAAAAGTACGGTATTTAGTGTTTGCAAATCATTTGACCAGCGCTTGACTGTGGATCGGAAGGTTGGAAGTGGAACAAATCGAAAATTATGCTCCCGACAAATGGATAAGAAGGTGGTAGCCATTATTGAGAAAAATCCCAATCTTTCTGTGCGAAATGTGGCTCACAAAGTTGGGAAGTCAAAATCATACGTACAAAAAGTGATTAACATCCTTGTCAACTGTTTATTTTGTAGATATAACTCTTTTATTCTGAAATAAACAATTGTTTTTGTTGAATTATGAGTAACTTTTTTTTGCTGCCATTATTTGGGTGTCCGAAATTTAACGTGGACAGGCTTTATAGTTTATGTGTAGTGAGTAGTGTGTCTAGTTTAAGACTAACTCTTTTAGCTTTGGCTTATGAATACGGATAATGTTAAAGAGAAACGCAATAAATAACATTTCAAACAAAGGCAAACCAAAAAAAAATATTTTGGGCTTGGTCTTTCTTTTCTTTACGTTTTGCTTTTTTATTTTATCGAATTGAGTTTATGCAGGCGAAAAATGTATTTGTTTTGCATTGAAAATGTTGTAGTTTCCTGTAGGTTCGAACTTATATCCCGGGAATCGGGAAATCCAGAAAATTGTCAAATCCTGGAATTTCTTGTCCCGGGGATGGACATTCTAACATGGTTTGGTTTTTTAAACACGCAGAATGTTTGTTACGCTGTATAAGCAATTGTAATTAAATTTCAAATGATTCTGGCTCCATTATGCCTGATGGCCTTCGAATAAAGAAATAAGTAAACCATAACTAAATCAGGTTTTGTCGTTTTTTTTAACAGCAATATTTCAATGGCCGACTGATTTCATCAAGAATTTGTTAACTCAAGACAACCTTGGAACAGTGAGTCTTGTATCAAAAATAAGTTTTAAGGCGATAATCTTATGAACTTTTAACTGAATAGAAAACAAAAAGCGAGATGAAAGTTTTGCTTTGAGTTTATGTACAATTCTATTCTTTGGTCAATTTTGAAATCAAAATGTTCACTAAGTCGAGTTATACCTGTACCAAGATAGTTCATAAATTGTAGTATAAATTTGACTCAAAATCGGAGTTTTATACAACTTGACAATCTACAGCTCAAAATTGTGCCGTGCTAGAACAATTTTGCAAGCGACATTGGATTGAGCAACTTCAAATGTGTACTGCAAATCTAATTTCAACCAGTACAGTAAACTCATGTTGTCGAAATCGAACGGTTATTTTTATTGAAACTTTTAACAACGCAATGACTACTAATTCTATTCAAATACCGTTTTTGAACATAGTAAGCCTCGGAAAGGTACTCAGAAACATTAAGATTAACAATATTGGTGACTGACTTGCTATTCATTTATGTGTATATGCATTTAAGCAGTCCCATAAGATTCTTTAGTTGTATTAGGTAATGTAAAACGAATTGAACTTATCATAGTACACGGATAGAAATCAGAATAAAAAAAAAAAGATTATGACTCATGATATCATGATTCCAGTGTGTTTTCAGGTTATGAAAATACACCATGATTTGGACTCATGATATCATGAGTCAAATTGTCGTAACGTAACACACGCGTTACGTTTTTGTTGCTGATTGCTCGGAATCATGATTCAAATGCCAAAAATGCTGAGCCGCGCATCCGTTTATGATCGACAAAATAAAAATAAACTAAAAATACACTATATTCAGATTCGAACCAAGAACCTTCCGATTGAGAGCCTCACACTCTACCACTGAACCACTTGGTCATCTCAAATAATAATGCAAAGCGCACCGCTTAGTGTTTTCACTCTGGATGATTATGACTCCAGGAACCATGATTTGTGATCCTTATATTATGACCTAACCAATTTATGAATTTCATGATTTGTAAATCATGATTTGAGGATCAGATTTTTCCCCGTGTATGTCTGTAGATGCATTAACCATAAGCATTAGCTTAGATGATTTTACAATTCGTAGTTGCTGCTCTGTGATTGACCAGAACAATTGAAGTTGCACAGAGATTTAATGAATGGGACTTGGGATTGGCTTACCATTGTCAATGTGCACAAAACGAGAGCTCAAATATTAAAAGACAATAACAGCGCCGGCCACATCCTTACGGTCATCGGGGAAATGAAGGAATGTTAGTGTGACTACCGTTATTTCTAAAGACCGAGATCACATCTGCATCTCCATCTGCATTTTTTCAGGAATACTTAAAGCTTTTTGCACATTTTCCCAGAAATTTTGTAGTTCTCCATGAATGTATCCCGTAATTCTTATTCTTACTGTTTAAGATCTTAAAGATGCCCCTTTAAGATCATGAACAGTAATTTCTTCAGAGATGCCTCCATTTTTTTCTTAGAAATTCATTCAAAATTGTCTTTTAGGAATTTATCCAAGAATGAAGAAGTTTATGCTAAGATGTTCGGAGGATCTACTGGATTAATTGCTCTATTATTTCCTGGAGTGAAATCTTGGATTGAATTTTGGTGTATCCTTCGATTTTTGTTTAAACAATCAGTCGGAAAATGATTGAAATGACTGAGAGTAAAAATTTCCTTGATAAAATTGTGAAGGAGCTTAATGAGGAATCTCTGGTCAGTTTTTTGAAAAGTTTTTGGAAGAGTTCCTCATAAATTACCTGGATCAAATTGGTGGAATTTTTGCAGCAATTCCAGTTCAAAACTGTAGATTAATTCTTGAAGGAATTTTAGTGGGTATGGCTGAAAATGTTTTTTCTCCTGTTCAAAAACCCCAGTATTCTGAAACCCAACCTAGCCGCCGAAACATCAACCACAGCTAAATCCACACACGACTTCAACCCTGGACATCGGCTCTCTGGCGTAACGCTCTCCGATAACAATAATAAGATGTACGATAGACGGTTGGACAAGCTGGTTTACAGTTTTGAGGAAATTAAACTATTTCCAAGCATTCTAATTAAAGATATTTTCTGGTGAAATTTCCGCTCAACAGAAAGAAATAACTTTATTTTTAGAAAACACACTTGTGTTTTAAGCTTGCTGTGTATAGAATGAAAAAATGCTGGAAGAACTTCAACGTAGATTTTCCCTAAACTATATTTTAGTCACTGACATTGCTTTCTAATCTTTTCATGCCAGTCGTTACCACAAGAACAAGAAAGCTTTCCGTATTTGCATGGCTGCTAGCGACTGAGTGTCTTAAAATAGGAAGCTAAAGACCTCTTCCCTGAAAACAAGAAACCAAAAATAGACTCAAATGCTCAAATGTTCAGGCATTACTCCGGAAATTTCTATTGAAGTTGATTATTGTCCACTTAATTTCTTCGCAAATTTTGTTGAGGATACTTCAATAATTCAGCCTCGATTTTTGAAAGGAGAACCACAGAAATGAAATCTCCCAAAGATTATTTCAGAAGTCAACTGAAATCCTCCAAAAAAATGTTGAAAGAAAGTCTTAACTCCTCCAAAATTGTATTCTTCACACATCCTCCAAGATACGCGGTCAAAACATCTTCTAAAGTTTAATCAAAAACTTCTTCAGAAATTTCTAGGGATTTCTTTTAAAATTGTCTCTCAGGATTTACATAAGATTTCAACTAAAATTTCTGTAAATATACTTTCAGCAATTATTCCACTAATTCCTCCGACAAAGATTCCTTCCAAGATTTTTACAGAATTTCCTCCAGTAGTTCTTTGAGATATTCTCAAGTAAGTCTTGAACGTTTTTTTTTCAGGAATTCTTTCAGAAATGTCTCCAGGAAATAATTGGAAAAATTACAATACTATTAACTGGTGTGAAAACTTAAACAAACTCTTGGAGATTGCAAAGGATTTTTTTTTTGAGAATCTTTTTTTAAGAATTTTTTAGAAAAACTGCTGGAAAATTTGCTTGATATGCTGGAGGTATTCCTCGAAGTTGTGCATTAGATTTGTTCGGAGAACCCCTCAGGTATTTTTGGGTTTCTGGGAGGAAACGAGGATGAATTCTTGAAGGACATCACATGAGTAGGCGGAGGAATTCTTGTTGAGTTTTTTGAAGGAACCCTTAACCTACTTTTTTCTCAATATCTCTGAAATAAACTTTAGTGGATTTCCTCAAAAGGAGTTCTGGCAACTTGGAAGATATCGTAGAGTAACAACTGGAAAATTCGGTTGGAGTATAAGTGAAAAAAAAAACATCTGGAGGAAATTCTAGGATAGTTTTGGAAAAAAATCAAAGTAATGCCCGAGGAAATTACTTTATATAAAAGCTTTAGAGTTCGCAAGGATTTTTTGGAGCAAATTCAAGAGAAATTCTCTTAAGAATCCTTTGAAAAATCGCAGGAAATTTTTTTGGGAGAATAGGTAGTTCAATCTCTAGAAGAATTGCTGGGGAGATCCCTGAAGGAAACCCTTAAAGCATTCTAAATAAAATCGGGGGATATGTGACGACATTTTTGAAGAGCCTGTTTAACCCGTTATAGTCTCAGGAAGTTTCTTTGAAGCATGTTCATATTTGCATAAGTATTCAATGCAAGCAGAAGGTTCTATCCCTTTAGGTCGAATGCCGTTAGACCGAAAGTGTCATTAAGTCGAAAACGGCCGATAGTTCCAATGGATCGTAAGGCGCATTAATTTTAAGATCGAATGGGTTGTTAGTTGTTAGGTCCAAGTAATTTGCATATCCTAGAATCTGCCGAAAAAAGTTTGGGGGCTTTTAGTTGTTAAGTCAGGATAATTTTCATGACCTAGAAGCCCACAATATCTGCAGTGAGAATAACTTAGTAGAAATAACAGCCTTTGTTAAAAAGAAGGAAAAGAACACTGTTGAATGTGAAAATGTGCTAATGTTATTTCGATCCTTTCGGCCTAACGGCATTCGGCCTAATGGCCTGCTTCCCATCAAGATTTGATGCAGAATAAGGATCGCACTCACTCTGCGCGCGTGTGTAGTATTCATAAGATGGATGGATGTGGGTTATAAAAAGGGTCTGCGTGATCTGTGGGAATTTGAATTCGAAACCAACCGAGTTATTGGGTCACCAAGTAGCTCGGTAGCTTAGTTGGTAAAGCGCTCGTCTAGCATACAAGAGTCCTGGGTTCGAATCCCAGCCGAGCACGTGGATTTTATTCATAATTTCAACGATAGTTTATCCATCTTTATCACACGTAATAAGTTAATTAATTTATAACATTTAGTTCCCAGGATTTTGACTATAGGTATTTTCAATCGTTCTTCTCATGAGCCAGTATTTTTGGGGGTCATGCTCAAGCCATGTCACGCTTTACTAGGCATGAGAATATCACGCGTTGATCGAGTTTGTATGTATATTTACAGATGATAAATAGTTTAGTTTATTTTACTGGCTTTCTGCTGATCTCCTTTTTTTGTAGAATCGTGGGTAGGACAATCCTTTGACTGTCCTACCCAGGTTGTTTTTTGGTCCATATCTCTGTGATAATCCGTTTAACCTGCCAGTTGTCGCGCGATTCAGCACCGTCAAAACCATCACGCTGCTGTTGTGAACGAAAAACGAGGTATTATCAATAGTGTTGTACAAAATACAACAGCGCGACGACTGAAGTGTTAGTTGAAACGCTATGGCTCATTCGAAAGGCAATAAGTTAATCTTGCTTTGGTATCTCGACCAAGATTTTTTTTTTGATTTTGTTTACTAAAGTACAAAACTGTATAATATTAAGTTCAAATTGTAACTACAAGGTCTACTTATAATTGAAATGACATGAAATAAATAAATTGTTACAGTTATCTGGGGGCTTATTCATCACTGGGGTGATTTTGATCAGGTCGGTACCAAATAGCATTTCCTTCCAAAGAAGCTTAATGTTTCGTTGGCAACATAGATATTCCATGTTTTCTGATCCATAGATGTCTTATGATGGTTTTGAATTACTTCATTTTTATTTAGGTGAAGAGGCAACGAATCCAAACCTTCAATTTTCAAGAGCACAAATCAAAAGATCCTGACAATCAATTGTGCTGAAAATTGGATCAAATGGTCATTCGCTAGTGGTGTTCAATCGATCTAATGCTCTGCCTAATCGGGTTTCTGATTCTTTAGAATTGTGCTCTTGAAAATTCAAGGTTTGGCATCGGTGCATTTTTTATCTTAAGGACAGTTTTGCGTAGAAATATTGACAGTTTTTTGGAGGATTGAGCAATACTTTCGGAAATGTGGTACTTAACAATTCGATGGTACTAAGGCTACATGTAAACTTTGAGTGTTAATAATGTTGTGTAAGCTTAAGTGTGAACTATTGAGCTTATTTTTGAAATTATAAGCATAGATTGTTGCTCATGAAACTAGTTTTTTTTTCTGGAATAAGGTGCTTATTTCAAGGTAAATTCCCTACATTTAGGCCTAGATTCACAAATTTGAATAATAATATAGTTGTAATAAAATGATAAAATACATGGGTTGTAATAATTTTGACATCATGTTTTGAACACAAATTTTGGATATAGAGAAATTGTTTGTTCTAACACCAGTTTTGTTATACAGTCAACTCTTCATTACTCGATATTTTATATCTCGATATCGAGTTAGAGAACCAAAGTAAAAGTTGGTTCTCATGGCTACCTCGATGGGTCCTTGAAACGCAGTTACACTGATTTTGTGTCCTATAACATACTCGATAGTCCCTTCAATATCTAGTTAGGGAGAGTTGATTGTATTAAATTAATTTAGTTTTATCAAATTCCAATGTTTTGATTATCAATTTAGTGTTTTGAAATGATATTAGGAATTAAAAACATCTATTCTTGAGAAGTCTAATCGTTCTCTCCATCCCCCCCCCCCCCCAGGAACGCCGGAAAGACGGTTCCGACGGGCCCCAGCAGCATCGGTCGCATCAGCACCACGCCAACCAGCAACACCCACATCCGGGCACGGCCAGAAAGCACGAGAACACCGAAGAAATCCTGTGGGACTGGCAGGCGGCCTCGCTGCTGCTGGCCATCATCGGATGTCTGATGTTCTTCTTCGCCGCGGCCATCATTGCGCTGAACCAGACGCGCCAGTGGAAGCGAATCGAGAAACATTTTGACGCGGGTAAGTCTCCTGAATCCGATACCATGAAACACCTAATAATCTCGCATTAAGGTGGTCGATATTTATAGAAAAAACAAAATCAAACAGTTAACGGTAGGAGCTCGTTTAGAACCCCGGATTCTACTCAAATCTTCACAATTGCTTCAGGGGGTCCCAATGAACAAATTTTGGGAATGGGTGTTTGCAGTTCGATCACTATGGGCCACCCTAAGCGCGCATGTTTTGACGGCGAAAATGCGCAAACGGAACGGAGCGAAAAACTCGAGCACGAGGAAACGGTCGATTTGAGGTTATGCTTCGTCGTCATCCGTCGTCACGCAGCAGGCGGTGATTTGCGTCTTGTTGAGTTTGCCCCGAAAACGGATGGCGATCGTTTATTGCTTCGAATCTCCGCACAGTAGGTTAGGTGGTTGCCTCGGGAAACGACCGTCCAGAACTATTTTTGCACGAAATGTGAGACGGACGTGTACTGGTTGTAGGGTAGAATAACCGATATTCGCCACAGTTCTTGAGTCATCACCCCGGATTATATATCGTTTTACGAGAACAAATATTCATAAATTGTTTAGTGTTTATTAAATCACTTTCAAATTATTTCGCAACACACTCAAAATCTCCAAAATTGAGAAACTAATAAAAATAAATCATTTCTATGAGCTTTCTTCTTTTTTTGTGCCATGTTTCGCCAATAAAAACATAGCGAATACCTGTACAAGTCTTCCAGTATTCGCCAGGCAAGTTTTAAGTGCAAAAACAATGTTTTTGACCAATCATTATATATTTCCTGCCAAACATGGATTCAAAGCTTTTGTTTAATATATTGACTGTATAAGCCTCCGTGATTGACCCATCAAAATTATTTTTCCTTAGAATGGTGAATACTGGTACACATACCCTACCTAGGTAAAATACGGATGGTCGGTCAAGTGGCGATGAATGGGAAAGACGATTAACACGTTCCTCTTATTAGAGACGAATAGTCAAAGGAAGTCTGTTTTGTGGTGGATTGGTAATTAATTGATCCTCTTAGTTCGTAATAGGGTATCTAATTCCAAATCAGACATTTTCCAAGTATTTTCACCTCTGCAGTTTGGTTTGATATGAAAATACTAAAAAACATAATTTAATGAACTGTTATGCCCTTGGTAACATTTTTACATTCATGCGAATAAGATATTGTGGATCACAAAATATTGTATGGAGTAAATAAAAAAGCGAATAAATTAGTACGCTGCTTCGAGTCGAGTCTAGTATATGACACTGAAGACTATTGTTACTTCTGTAAAGCTTACCTTTAATCTAACCCGTATAGGCCTGAGTGAAAGGAAAATTACTAAAACTTAAAACTTAAAGCGAATACTTAACGGATTTTCATTATTTTTTGTCAGTATACTCGTACACATATCTAGTTTCTAGAAGTGGTCAAAGAATCTCAGGGATGTTCCTGTGGTCAGAGTTTTTGCGGTGGATCACTGGGTCAGGTCGGGTGACAAGGGTTCTGTGCTTCCGTGCCCCTGGAGGTAGGCAAATTTCAAGTCACATATAATTTACAGAATCGGCTGTAATGTGGCCACTATATCAAGTTTTAAGAAAATTGAATCAGCGTAAACCTTCGGATAATCGATTAAATTGAATAATTATGTCAACTGCATTTGATTGATCCTGCAAATGACCATTTTCGGGTCCCCGGGATGCCTCAAATGTATGATAAAGTGCACAATTTATATCTTTACATCTGTGTCAAGCTAATGGGAACGCATTTTAGTGAACTATTATGTTCGATCTATACTTTTAGAGAATTGAAACATTTCAGTACCTAATAAATCAAGAGCCGGTTCTTCAGGGCATTAAGTCCGAGTGGCCGCATCTGGTAAACTCTAAACGGTGCAAAACTATTCACTTATAATGTTGAATATTAGATCTTAATGATTTATGCAAAATAAAATGAATTCCGTTGGAAATAGCATATCCCAAAAAACGCCTTTTTCTTCCCGACTTGACCCAGTGACTCATCGCAATAACTCCGGCTACAAGAGTATTGCCAAGTTCCTTTTTCTTCCTTTTGTAATCCGTGAAAGAAGTTAGAAATTTAGAAGCAAACACTACATAAGTTCCTGGAGAAAAATCTCTGTCAAATGAGCTTATGGGATAAATTCTGGTTAAATATGATTATTTGAAGCAAACTCAATAATTCTTAAGGAAGAAAAATACAAGGATTTTTTTTATATACTACTTTTAAGATGTCCTCAGATTTTTTTCATAATTTTTTTCCAACATAGTTTTTTGTAAGGGAATTCCTGGATGGATCCTGTTAGAAATATCTTAAGCAATCACTTGGAAAAATTCTTCAAGAATCTCTCCATAACTGGAAACTACGTATACATGGAAAAAATCACAGCAGCAGGGAGTCCCAGAGGGAACTTGGAAGTGCATACAATTTCAAAATTTCTGGAAAGAGTTTTAGTAGGATTATATAAGATGATTCTTGAAGACATACTTATAAATTTTTTGATGAGTCTTTGTCGAAACTCCTGCAATAAATCTTAGAACTTACGAAGAAATACTTGATGGAAGGCTTGGAAAAAGAAATGGTTTCTGAAATTTCTAGAGGACTACAGGTAGTAGTTTCATAAAAATATCTAATTTGTTTCCTAGACGAACACTGAATAAATTCTGGAAGTCATTATTGGAAAAAAAAATCCAGCCGGCATTGACAAAATATCTCTAAGAAACGGAAGAATAACAGGAGAAATCTCTGAGAATATTATTTGAGGAGTTTTAGAGTATTCCTTAGAGGACATCTTGGAGCACGAATGCGTTTTGAATTTGCCAGAAATATCAGCCCAACAAATTTTTTTGAGTTGAATAAATCTCCCTCAAGCGGGTCAAGCTGAATAGACTGCACATTGGGTCACTATGATGATGATTTTCTCGAACAAAAGTGTCTTCGGCAAATGTGATGAGGACTATATTTTGATATTATTGAACATTAGGATGGTCCAACAAAATACGGAAATAGTTTAACCAGGTTTGAAGATTTTCAAGTTAGCGTTCCATCATCAAAGTTTGCGAAGTGTTCAACGAAGTTGTTCTTTGTTTAATTTTGAACAACTTTGTCCAAAACGCCAATCTTGTAAGTCTTCTGCAGCGCTTACTATGGTGTTTTTAATTATGTAGAGTAGGGTGCTAAAATTACGTGTATGACAAAGTTTTGCTGTTCAATAAAGTAAAACGTCTATTTGCTGTGGTGTTAACTTTCTAAACTCATGTTTATCAATTGCAATGACAAAATAAAAAAAAATGGGAATTACATAATCTAAATTTTATTTCTTAAATTTAATTCAATCACTCTCAACCATACACTAGTCCCTTGGAAATGTATAACGAATCCAAACACTTATTGTTATCATTATTATCTTTATTAACGAGATTTGCAGCCCGGCTTATCTGGCTCATCTCCGTTATTACAAACACTGATATATGTCATCACATTTCCAGGAAGTGACAGTCAATTGTAACTCAAATTTAATTTGTATACCCTGGGTGTTGTAACGACTCTCTAATTTGAAGGCAGTTAAACCAGATTTGATCAATTATTTATTTAAATAGGATTTATTCATGGTGTTTGGAGCTCGAATCACAAAATGTTGTTCCATACTTTTGCGTAAACTTATGATAAAAAGTGAAATATTGTTGGTTTTGTTATTGTGTCATTTGCCCACAAGATGAATTTGAAGTCATCAAAGCTTCAAGTGTTAGGAATATGGATTTAAACGGTGCTTAAATAAGTATAATCTGCGGAAAACTATTCACTCGAACAGATTTCGAACGATTTTTTTAAAACTTAGTCGTAAATATTATTGGTTCAGATAACATCCTTAATTTGCGAAAATTCTTGTCTTCACGTCAAAATCATATTGTGTATTCTTCAATATTTTCCAGAAGTTTAATATACTATTTAAACCTCTGAGTTGGGGATTTTTTTTATTTCCGTACAAAGTGGGCCGAAGGGTCTCAGATTTTCATGAAACTTTTTCCACAGGCATTGCTCATCAATATATGAATAAAAAAAAATTGAGAAAAGTTCAGGGTCGCTTATTTTCCCGGAAAACTCAGTTGGATTTTTTTTTGTTTTCCTCTGACACTACTTACTTTGAAAAATCATAACTCAAGAACGAAGCATCGTAGAAACTAAGTTTTTTTTATGAAAATGAAAGCAAAATTTCTCAAAAATAAAAAAAAACTGGAAAAAGTTTTCCACAAAATATTCCACCGTTGAGAAAATTCGTAAAGAAAAGCCGGAAAAAACTATGCTCCAACTCGTGGAAAATTTTCAAAAAAATATTTCTGAGAAGATAATTTCATTAGCTTTAATCGCTGAAATTTTTGAAATGTTTTTTTTTTGGTTTTGAGTTATGGCCAATTTAGTAAAAAATGTGCAAATGTGCCATTTTGAGCCTTTTCTTTGAAAAATCATAACTCAAGAAAGAAGCATCGTAGAAACAAAGTTTTTTATGAAATTTAAAGAAAATTTTCTCAGGAATAAAACAAAAATATTAACTGGAAAAGTTTTCCACAAAATTTTCCACCGTTGAGAAAATTCGTGAAAAAAAGTCGGAAAAGCTATGTTCCAATTAGTGGAAAACTTTCAAAAATATATTTTTGAGAAGGTTTTTTCATAAGCTTTAGTCGCTGAAATTTTTGAAATGTACTTTTTTTCATTTTTGAGTTATGGCCAATTTTGTGGAAAATGACCATATAAGCCTTTTCTTCGAAAACCCATATTTCAATCGAAGCATCGGAAAAACAAAGGTTTTTTATCAAAGCAATTGCAAACTTTCTAAAACATCTAATAAAAGATATGGGATTGGAATAAGTCGGTATGGATGATATTTTTCATAAAAAATTACACCGCTAAGAAAAACTGAAAAAAAAAACTATTTCTGCCTCAATTTTTCATTACATTGAAAAGGGATTCTTTCTTTTCTATGGAACAAATAAGATTATTATTATTTTTTTTTTTCAAATTTTATTTATTCAATTATTTAGTATATAACTTACATTTTCATCTTAATATTAACTATTTTTTCTGGCTAATCATAATCATGCACTTCATGCAGATTTTCATCTTTTCCGTAATCCATCGAACTCCATTCGAATGAAACTTGGTCATGAGACCATGGCTAATCGAGCGTAAATTTGTCCTTACTGATTTGTGGCCGTCCAGTGCGAAGGGGTTACACCATAGCGAATAGTTTTCGTAGTATTGAACTTTGTCCATTTCAACAGCATCGGTAATAACGAGTAATATACAGCTGACAACACTTGCACTTTCTCACTGCTCTTTGCTAGTTTTTTTGGTAAACTTATGATTCTCAAGCCATTTCAACGCTTTAAACCAGAATTGGTAAATACCTAATTGCCATATTGTCTACCCATTGATTTAACTGTCAATTTTGTAGTTACCTAACAGGTAGCTGGAAAAAATGCCTACATTATGATTGAAGAAATCTTTGTTTCTATGCTGTTTCGTTCTTAAGTAGTTTTGTTTATAAACTTATGAATTTGAAAATAAGCTTTAAAAACTTATAAATGTATAAATTTGTAAACAGCTCATCTTGGCAATATTTGATCATGTTTTAGGAACGAAAAATGAGCGTATTTAAAAAATGTTTAGGATTGGATCTTATTGATCGCTCTTTTCAAATATACTTTGTTTGTAAGCTAGAATAGGTAATCGGGTTATCATTATTTATTTTCCTTAACGGTGAAAAATGTCCTGGAAAACTTATTCCATTTCAAAAAATCTCAAAGTTTTAAGAAAATTTGATTCCGATTTGACAAAAAAATGTTTCTGTGACGTTTTTATCTTCAGTTATGATTTTCAGACTTATACGAGAACTTGTACGAGAAATCTGGGCATTTTCCACAAAAAAAAAAAAACGCAAACGCAGGAATTAAAAAGTAGTACATCTTAAAAATTTCAGTGATTGAAATTTATAAAATTCTGTTCTCAAAAATATTTCCTTGAAAATCTTACACGAGTTGGAACATAGTTTTCCCGGCTTTTCTTTACGACAATTTTTTTCAGTTAACATTTTTTTCTATTCCTTAGAAAATTTGCTTTCATTTTCATAAAAAAAAACTTAGTTTCTACGATGCTTCGTTCTTGAGTTATGATTTTTCAAAGTAAGTAGTGTCAGAGGAAAACAAAAAAATCCAACTGAGCTTTCCGGGAAAAAAAGCGACCCTGAATTTTTCTCAATTTTTTTTTATTCATATATTGATAAGTCCTGCCAGTGGAAAAAGTTTCATGAAAATATGAGACCTTTCGGCCCAAACCCGTTCGGAAATAAAATAAAATCCTCAATCTATTGTAATTTGCTTAATCATATTTTTCCGTCTGAAGAAAATAAAATCTCAACCATAGAAGAGTTGATTAATAACTGTGGGATATTGGAAACCATACTACAGTTATGAATCAAATGTAAGACGATTCCGAAATAAACGCCAAAACGTATGCTTTCACTAACACACCATTCATTTACCGCGCAGAACAATTGCTGCTAGTGCTCTGATCCATAATATAAGGCTGTGATCGTTTCACCAAATCGTTTAACTATTAGTTGACATTTCGATAGTTGTTTTCCCCTCAAATGGTTAAATTGAACTTCGCGATCGACCCGTTTGAGCTTTGACAGTCGAGTAGTTATTTCAGAACAAAGTTGACAGATGGTTAGTTATTCTCAAATTCACGGGAGCAGAAAATAACTTTCGAACTGTCAAGTTTATCCATGCCCCAGATCAAGGTTATTTTTAACCCGAGGGGAAATAACTAGCGTGCTGTTAAATTTTAACTAAAAGTAAATCGATGAAACCAGGGCCGGATTTACAAATTTGGGGCCCCTGGGACCAGAGTCTTGTGGGGGCCTTTTTCTCAGAAAACAATTTTGATGGTATAGTATGTTATCGTTGGTAATTTTCCTAATAACTTTCATACTTAATGTTCTGGATAAGGTTTTAATTAATTTAAGTTGTGTTTGGACTGCTTATTACCCTCAGAAGCGCAAGTTGTGATCAATGGGTGTAAGTGACAAAAACTTGCTTTTCAGAAAAACAGTTTTAAATATTTTCAGCAATATTTCACTTCGTACAAATTGTGTGAGAACCAAAAAAAAAACAAACCAATTTTCCAATCTTCTTCTTCTTTTTTCTGGCGTTACGTTCCCACTGGGACAGAGCCTGCTTCTCAGCTTAGTGTTCTTATGAGCACTTTCACAGTTATTAACTGAGAGCTTACTGTGCCAATGACCATTTTTGCATGCGTATATCGTGTGGCAGGTACGAAGATACTCTATGCCCTGGGAAGTCGAGAACATTTCCAACCCGATTCGTGGGATTCGAACCCACGACCCTCAGCTTGGTCATGCTGAATAGCTGCGCGTTTACCGCTACGGCTATCTGGGGTGCACGACGTTAGGCATAAATACGTTAGGCATAAGGACGTTAGGCATAAGTACGATAGGCATAAATACGATAGGCATAATGGATGTTTGGCATAATGGATGTTTGGCATAATAGACATTAGGCATAATGGACGATAGGCATAATTCTCAAAATACAAAAAATGAAATTATTTGTGTAAAAAGTGAGCTGACTTTTTTGGTAATTGTGGGCTTCAGAGATCAAAATTGTGTCCTTTGAAATACGATTGCCTTGCAGTCGTCCCATAGTTGTGAATACTTTGAGATCAATTTCTAGGACAAAACTTGATAAAATGATTAGCATGAATATGCTGTTAATTACCTTCATTGGCTTTGTGGTAACTTCTGTGACCATAGAGTAAAGCCATGCTGAAGGTATTTTAGTTCGGTTTCAAGTCGATCCAGGCTCCTTGGCCATGAAGTGGAAACGTGTTCATGTGTCGTGCACAAATAAGAATGCAAAATGGCTACTTTGGCAAAGCAAACATTTGGTAGTTAACTGTGGAAGTGCTCCTAGAACACTAAGCTAAGAGCTTGGGTTGGGGAGTAATGCCAAGAATATGAACGACGCTGTAACTGCTGCTCATCTTTTGAGTTAGGTCGTATACATATTATTGACATTTTTTTCATCAGAGATTATCCCTTCTTTAAATTGGAGGCAGTTCTTTATAGTTATACTGTCGACAAAATTATTGGAGTTAGTGCTGCTAATGTTAAAATCAGATTTTTTTTCTTCTCTTATAGTTAAACTGTTCTTTTGAGACTTACTTATTAAAAAAATTATATCACTATCGCTCTTAATACTTCCATCATACATTTTCCCTTCTTTGAATCATAGGCTGTTCTTTTTACTTTTTAGATCAATTTAATGATTGTAAGAAAGGCACCTTCTTCCAATAATATGCTGTTTTGTGGATTATTTCTTTTCCAATAGTTATTGAAATTGTAGATGAAAATATTTTTATTAAAAAATGAACGCCATGCTTAATGCTGAAAGCTACGTTATGTTAAATTTGTGCTTGACTGTTAAATTGACTGTAAATCAAGTTTTACTATTCAAACGCGACGAATTTCAAATATTTTCGAGGTGCTTTTGGCAATGCTTTCATATGTGGCTGATGAAAATTGTTTGAAAACCATCGAAAATTGTTGACAGAAGAGGCAAAAGAACTGTTTTCACCACATTAAATTGACGAGCAAACTCAGAGTAGGAAAGTAACGCTCTTATTGGCGTCACACTACCAGAATATTGTTGAAGATAATATCACCTATCATAACTAGAATTTTTGGCTTGACTCTAGATTACTGTCTTCAAGTTAATTATTTGCATTATAAGTACTAATAATTAAATGGAAGAATTTCCTTCTTTAGAATTACACAAATATGTAAGAAAAATGTAAAAAATGGCATATATTCATTAAACTAAACATCTCTAAAAATAAATAACACTTGCACATCTATCTTCTATCTATATAAATAAAAATGGAGTGGTGTTTGTATGTCACGAAATAACTTGAGAATGGATGAACGGATTGGCGTCAGTTTTTCACAGTTGCACACGGCAAGGGATGCGACGTGTTCGTGTGAGAAAAAAGTTTGGGATAGTATCCGGAATAATCGAGAAAACCGGGAAAGACTAATGCGTAATTTTGTAGGAGGGATTACATGACGTTTTACAACAGCCTACTTGATGGCAAGACGAAGTTTGGCGGGACCACTAGTTGCAAATAAAAATGGATACTTACAAAAATGGGTTGAACTGAACCATGACCATGATAACAATCTTCTTCCATATCTTGCGATAATCGATTCATTGTCAAATTTCATAACACCGGAATTTGCAATTTATAATCAACCAATTAAACTACCCCCTCGTAACGCTTATTGTGAGAATTTTCCACTATTTTTATGAGCTGTTACATCTTAAAGACACCCACTCATCCCCATCAACGTAATGGAATTTGTAAATGGATCCGAACAATTTTCGATAGGAGAAGATTTTTTGAATGACATATACGCAAGTTATTTTATGCCAAACGTCCATTATGCCTAACGTATGTTATGCCTAACGTACATTATGCCTAATGTCTTTATGCCTAATGTCTTTATGCCTGACGTCCATTATGCCTAACATACTTATGCCTAACGTCCTTATGCCGAACGTCTTTATGCCTAATGGGGTATACTCGGCTATCTGGGCCCCCTTCCAATCTTCTACGAATTTCAATATATTATGGGACGGAAACACCACTTAAAGATAGTGTTGGAAAGCTTGAAAACTGTAATGTACCACGGGGCAAGTGGGGCTTAAAAATAGCAGTTCAGACAAATTGTTCAATATAATTTCCAAATGCGAATATTTTTCAAATCCAACAGTTCAGTCACGTTACGGCAGCATGCTAATGCTTGCATACATGGGAAGTTATGGCTATGAAATATTGAAGCTGAAGTAGAAAGTTTGAACATTAAGTTTCCCCGCTACTCGAGACAAGTAAGACCAATTCAATTAAATTTATTAATTCACCTCAAAATATTTATGGTTACTAATAAACTGAATAATCAATCTTAACATTCCATATTGGACACATATTTAATGTAATTAATATATGAATTATAAAATATTTTACGTTTTTGGAAGAAAATGTTCATTAGATGAAATGCACATCATACTTAAGATAAGCTAAAATTGTCTAATGAAAAGTGTTAAGAGGAGCATGAAATGGTAAAAAGCCTATTTTATGAGATAAATTATTAATTACGACCGCAATCATAAAAATGCCCTGTTATTAATGTTATGTTTGTCGGAAAACAATTTATTGGGTGGAATAACTGTTCACAATAACTAAAAATGGAGAAAATTTTTCGTGAAGTATGGCTGAACAGAAAAATTCATATCATAATTTTAATTCACCAATAGCCGTTTTTTTTTAATTTGAAAATTATAAATAATGAGCAATTTAGTCGTATTTTGTGGGGGCCCCTTAAATATGGGGGTCCGAGGGTCATGGCCCCCTTGGATAAATAAATAAATACGGCCCTGGGTGAAACCGTTTACAGCCTAAGTCGATTTGATCGATAATAAAGATCCTCCTCTCCCACTGATCCACATCTGTGGAATAGACAACGATGAAAATTTCTATCAAAATTAACACTTTTTCGCAAGAAACCGCGAGTTTTGAATGGTTTTCTCGAAAAGAACTAAATTCTTCACTGCCTGGGGTGTTATTTTGTTTTGTGCAACGTCACCACGATTTTTAATATTTTTTTTCTGAAAAGTGATCCTTAGTTGATCCATAGAGTAAAGTGGGGTACAAGTTCGACCTTAGTGGTATAATCAAAGTTAAAACTTAAAAATAAACATAAAGTATAATCAAAGTTAATCAAAGTCTTAAACGAACTTTTGTGCCACCGGTGGGGCAAGAGTTCGAATCTAGTGTGGGGCAAAACTGCCCATAATTGCATATTTGTAACATTAGACAAAAGTAAGCATTGAGTAAATGGGATACCAAGTTTGCATTTTATTGCAGTATAGAAGGGAACCAAAATTTCAAAAAAATCACTGAGAATTCAAAAGTGCTTATTTGAAGCTGAAATTGTGTACAACTCCTATCGCATATTGGGTGAATAGTCAGAAAATAATTCGGATAGAAATTTCGTTGCTATTGCATTATAAGGCTCGTGTATAATCTCAATGTGACTGTTATGCGGTTACAATTGTCAATGTGACAAAACAACTTGGTATTTTTTTCGAATTTTCTAGAACAATCTCACAGATTTCAGAAGGTTGATCGAAAGTATTTGCCATTTGATGACTCTCCCCGCTATTAACTCAAAAATGTCAAAAATGTCGAATGTGACAAACATGCTTTTATGGGCGGTAAATGGAATACCAAATGTGCATTTTATGGCACATTGGGAGGACACTAAAATTTCTAAAAATTACCAGGAACTCAAAAGTGCTTATTTAAGGCTGATATTTTGTACAACTCATATCGCATACCTGTTGAATAGTCAGAAAATAATTCTGATAGAAATTTAATTGCTATTACATTACGAGGCTCATTTACAATCTCAATGTGACTGTTATGCGGTTATAATTACCAATGTGACAAAACAACTTGGTATTTTTTCGAATTTTCTAGAATAATCTTACAGATTTCAGTAAGTTGATCGAAAGTATTTATCATTTGATGACTCCAGTAGGGTGCGATCCGCACGGGGCCCTGGGGCCTCAAAATCGCAGGGTGGATTTCTCATCACATCAAAAGTTCTATATAGCTTGTTCGAAACTGACAAGATCCCAAAAAGATAATGAACATGTCAAGCATAATTTTTGGAGGAGACTAGGATCAACGATCTGTGGGCTTCGTGGCCGTGCGGTTAGTGTAACCAAGCATTTAACCGCATCGTGCCAAGGAGTGTGGGTTCGATTCCCGCTTCAGTCCGGAAAAACGTTTCGTCAGGAACGTATTTCGACTGTGCCACTGGGCGTTGCATGCTAGTCCGTTGTCTAGTGTGGTGCTTCCTTCAAAAGGCTAATCGTCCACTGGAAGCATTAACGTGTCGGTGTCTTAAAAAAAAAAAAAAACCGTTTTTAGGCTTAGCACCAGAACTAGGCTGACGTAAAACTGCAACCGATGCCAAAAGGTGTCGGTTGACCAGACAAAGAAAAAGAATAAGAGCCTTCGATGAGGGCCGCTCTTGGCTTTACCTCCTGTAGATACTTAAGTAGGCTCAAATAGCTATTTGGAAAATGAGCCATTATCATTGTTTTCATTTCAGAAATGATACAGATACCTTCTCAATATGATGAATGAGTAAAGGCCTAAAACTGTACAGTTATTTAAATTTCAAAATATTTTCAAAATAATGAATTTTCTAAAATGTGTGATTTTGATTTTCATTTAACTATTTAGACTGATGAAAATACTAATTTTGTTTTATGTTCGAGACCCCTAGGAGGTCCAAGGCGGGGAAAGATATTCAGGGTACAAACTGGGGTGCAAACAAAAAAAAAATACATAAAAGGGTAATTTTAACAAATTTTAATTTCATTTTTTATTCTTGAAATATGACATAGCAATACGCTCTTTGTGTTTCAAGGTTGTCCTTGGGGTCGTTGTTCCATGGGGTTATTTGAAATTAAGAACGTTAAAACCCTGATAGGGTTGAACAGAGCAATGAATCTCTTTTGATCTCGTCTTCAAAATTTTCGATTTTTCGAAGGACGTGGTGGTGGAAGAAAAAAAATGTATCAGCCTTATCTGAAAATCAATCCTTCAGAAACTACTACAGATATTTCTCCAGGGTGTCTGCTATAGAGTATATCAATGGCTTGTTGAAATTGTGTTTTGATTATTCTTACAATAATCACTTACACTGAACAATTCCCAATGACTGCTCCATGAAATTTTTTGTTTATCGAAATTTCTTCAGGTATTATTTTTTTAATCATTCTAGAACACCAATCAAAAATCATTAAAATTTGTTGTCGGGTGACCGTGAATAATTCATAAGGATGTTTCTTTGAAAATTTCTCCTGGTAATTTATAGAAAATTTTGCCATGAATTTTTCCAACATTTAGTTTTTGTTAAACGTCTCGAGAGATTTCGTTTAAAAATACGAGTAAATTCTTTCAAGAATTCGCTTAGAATTCTTTCAGGAATGTTTGCAGAAATCCTAACTGGATTTCTACAGAATTAAGATTAGCCATAAGGGGTCATGCACAAATAACGTCACGCTCCAAGGTAGGGGGGAGGAGGTCGAGCCAAGCGTGACAAGCCTTACAAAATTTCCGTAGGACTCATATAAAAAGTGTGGCAAAGGAGGGGGGGGGGGAGGGGGTCGAAAAAATGGACATTTAGCGTGACATAATTTGTGTACCATCCCTAAATCTAGGGAACTTTTTCTAGTGCATTCATGTAGAAAACTCTACAGAATGATTTGAGCAATGCTATCAGGGATTTTTCTATAATTTTCTGAAGAATTGATTTACTATTATTTAAATTACTATGATAAAGCTAAAAAAATCACTATGATAAAGTTAGTAATAATCTATCTGGCGTTCCTATATGCACTTCAATTCATGAAGGGGTGTAAATAAGTTGTCACAGAGATTCTGAATATGTCTATTTTTTTTCTTTTTAAAGGATTCTTCAAGACTGCCAACAGGAATCATTCTAGGAATTTATCAAGGTTGCAACCAAGAATTTCACTAAGGCGACCTTTGAGCATTTCCTCTGAAAACCACTGAAGGGATTTCTTGGCGAACCTTTGGCCAAGTTCGTGGTTTTCGCAAGTATTTCTTAACCATTAACTCCAAGGATTCTTCTACGAATTATTTTACTTATTTCAAATATACCCCTTGAGATTTATCTGAGATTTTTTTTGTATTTATCTTATAAATTTGCGAGCATTCCTCAGACAAAAGGAAATCTTTTGGGATTCGTCTTTATTTTTTTTTTCCAGTGAGTTCTTTTTGGATTAGTTTATTACTACAAGGAGTTCTTCAAGTGGTTGCAGCAGAACTTGGTTGTACCAGTTTTTTTTAAGTATTTTTTTAAATATTCTTGTTACATTTCTTCTAAGACAAAAATTTTCGAAAAAAAATCCAAGAATTTAAGGAATTTTACAAAGCTCAAGAAGCTACAGAAAAATCTGTGCATGTTTTATTTTTCAAAGAATAGGGCGATATTCAAAACTGAAAAGCCAATAGAAGACTCTTTTTCAGTGGTAGTAAAAACGAAATCCTGAAGCAAAGAAAGCACAATGGAAGATGAACTAAACACAAAAAGTTTTATATTCATATTACGCTTGATTTCTAATCACTACTTTTTCGATCCAGTTTCCTAATTGCAAGTAATTTAAGTTTTTAATTATTTTCCATACGTTTTGACAGTTCACCGACTACCATTCTTCCATGAGCTTGTGTTTGAAATTTGAGAAATTTGAGAATCCAGCGTAGCGCGATCAGTGAAAGGAATACACACATCAGTGTCACCGCTAGCGGCCAGCACAGATAAACTGAATGTTCGAAGGGTTGTTGTCTGTACTTTTTGCCACTGGCGCCAACTGTTAGCGATAAAGATCAAAATAAACAGTCGTTACCCTATTGGAAAATTTTCTCTAGGGATACCTCTTTAAGTTTCGCTCGGAATTCCTCATAAAATAACAAAAACATAGCCTGCTAGATCTGCATAAAAAACCTCAATAAAGAATTTATCAGTGATTTGCACAATACTAGAATTTCTGATATTTGTCCAGCGATTTCATCAAATTTATAGTAAATATGTTCCAAGAATTTTTCAAGAAGTTCTACTAGGAATAATCGTAAGTATGCTACTTAATACCGTACAATATACAGAAAGTTATCCAAGAATATCTCTGAAGATCCTTTTAAATAGAAACATGTAGAAACTTCTGAGGCAATCTCTTCACATATATATTTTTTAATTCCACAAGGCGTAGCATTGAAAACTATTTCCTGGACGAAATTCTAGTTACGCCCTGGTATGAGCGATTATTTTGACCATTCAATCACGATTTTTTTTTACATAAATTGGGTTTGAATTTGAAACTTGTAACCTTCTGAGTTATTGAATCGAAAAATGGCTCGGTAGCTTAGTTGGTAAAGCACTCGTCTGGCATACAAGAGTCGTGGGTTCGAATCTCACCTGAGTATCGTGGTCGGACCGTACCGTTCTCTTATTCGAAGGACCGACCGACACACGTTGTAAACAGACCCGGCATAGACACGTAACAGCAACACAAGAACCAAGGAAAGCGAAGCATCGGTGGTGTCAACTAATGGTCACGAAGACCGGAGATCACCGTGCTTCCAAAGTGTTTTGGTATTATGGTGTTCTAAGCTGGATACAGCTTCGGATCATAATCAAAACACATGGTTCTAGGTTCAATCAAGACTGTTCTTTATTCATAATTGTCACGACTTAAATAGGTAATAATTGCTGATATAAACAATTTCAGTTCGATGATTGATTTCTTCAATCGATACATGAGCGAGAGAGACAAAAGGTAGACACCCGGGAACGACGTTCTTTAATTTGGCTATTCTGCATATATTTAGGTGGCGTTGTAATTTGAGCTATTTAATTTCATTGCACCGCGGTTGAACTGTGGCGCACTGCATATGGCAGTAAGTGATGGTCAGCAGAACAAGTGTATCACTCGGAATTTCTTGACCACACGTACTGCCTTTTGGAGTGCGCTTTTATCGTGACTCATGTTGTTATGATTTATGAGCTAATGAAACAAGGGAGGTCCACTACATGAGCTTTACCACTTTACCACGCGTAATGAGTTAATTAATTTATATATTGAACGTTTTCGAAAAAATGTTGAAAGTACGTGTGAGTTCGATATAAAATCAGTTTGCAAACCTCCTTCGGAGGGGCCACCAAATCTTGCTCCGCACCGGGCCCCAAAGACTTTAGCTGCGCCACTGGATGACTCCAATTTGTCAAAAATGTCGAATGTGACTGTTATGCAATTATGGGCAGAAAAGTTCGCTGGTTGAAACACAAAATATCGATACTTATCTGACAGTCATACCTTATACTAGCCGTATACTTATGTTTGCCGAAAAATACACTTTACATTTTCATCAAAAAATTGCCCAAAACAGGGTTAATTGTAATATACCTAAAAATAGCATTTTTTCACAAAACTAAGTGAAAATGTAAAATTTTGGTGACATTTTCCGCTTGATGAGGCAAATTTCGATAATTTTGAAAATAATATGTGGGTTTTAGACAATTTGAATTTTTTTCCGTTAGTTTAAACATAGGTCGAACTTTTGCCCCACTATGGGCCAAAAATTGTTTGCAAGCATTTATGCAAAAACTAATACACCTGAAAGCATCCTTATGATAGGGCTAGAAACGCCCTTACATAAAATATTTAAATAGATTTTATCTTTATTTGGTTCCATGCAACGAAAGTTTGACCAAAAATTACAATATTCACGTCGAAAAGCAACTAATAGCCCTAACTTTTCCAAATCTCAAGCGATTTTGATGATATTTGTAGTCAAAGTCTATTACTTGCATAGCATGCGAACCACCAAGACATTTATAAGTTTTGTTTCAAATTGAGTTAAAAATCTTAAAAAGAAACTCTTGCCCCACTTTACTCTAACTGTGAGGTGACTGTATTTAGTCACCATCAAATATTGACCCCGGAAACAGTTCCAGAAATGTGCTTGATCTACTATGTCTGTAGTCGTAATCAGATTGATGAAAATGATATCAGTCAAATGTACCAGTTATGTGATGGGATGGACTATAAATGTAGATTTTTTTTTAAATTCCATGGTAGTTTTAAGAATGGGCGTAATCTGCTAAAAAAATATTTATTTTACCATATTTTTTTCCCGTGTAGTAAGTTGTATTAAAGTTACAAAATCTAAGACTAACTGTACTCAAAACAGAGGTATTGCAATATACCTAAACATATCAGTTTTTCACGAAACGAATGAAAAAGATTCTACCCCATTACCCCGAAAATTTCTATAATATTTGGTGGGCAATTCTCTTTTCAGAACAGCATTCGAACCATCTTGACCTTTATAAGTTTTTTTTTTTGAATTGAGCTAGGAATGTTAAAAAGAAACTTTTGCCTTATTTGAAATGTTCACCCCGCTTTACTCCGCAATCATTCAGTTGTATTCTCATCTCAAAGAAAGTCGTTCAATCGATAAACGAGCCAAATGGTATCCGTCTTCGATTTCCAGCCCAGCTTCAACAGTCTGACACTGTCCGTCCAAAAATATCCTCTTCACCTCTGTGTTTGCCGCCACAAATTTTGACTGAGGAAATAAACTCATAAATTGATTTGGAAGTTTTTCAAGTACCTTCCGAAAAAAATGATTTTTTTTTTCGGCCAGAAACGAGAATGCATCACTTTGCTTCCGTTGCGTTGGTTCACTCCCGGAAGTGTGTCTCCGCTTTCATTTTTTTTCGGTTTTTCCAACAGAAAGAAAGAAATCAAATTTAAGATGAATAAACAGAACAATCTTCGGGAAATTGCACCACTTGAGATCACTCTCCCCGTCATCTCTTGAAACGGTAGGCCATGGATCGGAAGTTCGATTTCCGCCACCAGCCAGTCAGTCAGAGCCTGCCTCGATTGCCGTTTCATCCCATTCAGATGGGAAGAATGTGCGTAGCACGTGCCCTCTGTTCGAATTGCTTCTTCGACAACTGTGCTGTGACGCAGAGGATGAACGACGTGACAAATCGACAGTATTCGACTGTCGCAAGGAGGAAATCGATTCTCTCTTTCAAGGATCCAATTACGTGTACCTAATAAACTCCGGTCTAGTTGATCTATTCTCAAAGTATTCTTTTTCTCGTCTCATCCCAACCAGACATGGAGGCCCTGTCGGCGCAGCTGATGAACCATCTGTCCAGCATGCAGCAGCTCGAGAACGGATCGATCTTCCTGGATGACGTTCTTGGAGGTGATCAGCGACGGTTCCACCGGGGAGGAGGAGAACGCAGTGGAGACAGTGTGAGTAGCACTAGCGCTCTGCTCGGAGGCCACCACCATCATCACCATCACCATCCGATCGAGGTGCGATGTGTCTACTTGGATCAGTTGCTAGGTGAGTTAAGAAGTCGCCGACGGCCGCCGCGAATTATTGCACGTTTGACAAATGTTCCCTAATAATTGAGGTCTTGGCCAGGTGCGGTGCTGCCTTCAGTTATAGATATGTTCTATCACGGCTGCGGTTTTGTTCTATTCATGATGTAGCAGAATGCTTGTTCGTTTCTAACCGCATGATGCGCGTGATGCACTGAATACGAAAATAGTTACGCGGCTGGTGACGATCGATTTATGTCCACTTGATGGCCAACCATCTGGGAATGCTAATCAATTGTTGGCTCCCACTTGGAGGAATAAATTGTCTCACTTTGTAATTTGTGGTTGACAAACCACAATCTGGTTAATGTGCAATGGGATTTGTTTGCATCCTATAAACCGATTCCCGACTGATGGAATACAGTTGATTGAATTTTTTCGTTGAATTTCAAACAAATTCTTATACGCCAGACGCCGACAAGTTTGCATTTCAAAAACACCGTCTGCATCCCTAATTGGATGCACTGTTTTTCAAACTGAACACATTCAGAAGAAATTCTCGAAATTCTAAGAATTCGACTCCCCCCGTTTTCGATTCGCCCAACTGCCCAACTAGCTAACTGCCCAACTGGACAAATTTTGCGAAACTGGCCATCGATCATCCCACGCGGTGCACTTCCAAATTTGGCCATCACTAACATTCCGATCGTTAAACGCATTTAAGGAGCTTCCCCAACCATCAAAGTTACACATCACGTAGCCCCATAGCTTGTTGTTCCTCGCCATCCAAGTCCGGACAGCTCCTACACTGCCCATAATAGCATATTTGTCTTATATGGATTTTCTTACCAACATCTTTTTTCATCACAACAATAATTTTCTGTCATATAATTCACAACATATATAAAAATAACACACTTCGTTTGAAAAAGTTGTGAAAAAAAAAAATGAAACAAGTGTAACTTTTAACCCCAACATAAATTGCAAAACGTGAATTACAGTCAATTCTCCCTTACTCGATATTTCGTATCTCGATAATACGTTAGAAAACCATAGTAAAAGTTATTTTTTCATTGCCTACATGCTTCATATGAGACACTTATGGTTTTATGAGCTGTGCAGTAAGGTACATTTCAGTAGTAGGCTTATGAAATCACAAATCACCTGCGCGTTCAGCTTTGGCATGGCTTGCCTTGATGGATGGGAAACGTGCCCGTTTTATGCATTCCGATCACATTCGATGCGAGGCATTTAACACAAGTGGATGGATGGCTTTGATTTCGTTATTATTTTGTTGTTGTTGTTGTTGAAGTACTTCAACACTTTTATTGTGTGTTGGACACAACGCGACAGATTTCCAAAGGTTTGATAGTGTATCGAGAATGCGACATGTTTGAAGTGCAAGAAGAATGTGGGCTTATAGAATTTCGGTCTACTTCGTCGCAAGCGCTATTATTCGTCGTATCAAACTTGAAATGTTCCACTATGGAGAATATTCAACAAACCTACAATATAGATTCATTTTTCAAGTTTAATCTTGTTGAAGCTGTTATGGTTCGTGCACTTGTACACCAAAAAATGCAATAAAACTAATGTGTTTCGATAAATAACTTCATTTCAATAATCCACTTTACACCGAGCGAAATATTATTAGTGATCGACTTGAGCCACGCCACCTTACGATTCACATTTCTTCCCACCACACAGCGAGACTTACTTCACCGGGCACTCATTTACACTATGGAAAACCTTCGTACTTTTTCACAAAAGGATTTCATTCCAATCACACGCCGTCAAACTTCTTCATCATAGGACAAGTTTGAATAAAATGGGGTTAATTTTTCAAAAGTATTTGAATTAACTTAAAACAGGAAAAAAAAAAGAAAACTTTGAATAACGTACAACAAAATTCCATTTAACATGTTAGTAATGAGCTTCTATGGAAAAGTTTCGAAATGCAGTTGAGCTTTCAGTATACCTGACAGAGTTAAGAATTGTTTTCAATAGTCATAACAAATATTTGAACATGTTTGATCCCTGATGTATAAAAATTCTACGTTTCGACCATTTTTACACTAGTTTGACAATAATTTGGTTCAAACCAGGAATCCCGGGATATCTCGGGGTTTGGAAAATAAAAATCCCTAATCCTGGATTGTTGGTAAGGATCCTATACTGCCCATACTCGCATAACAGTCCCGTTTGAATTTTTGTCATTT
The DNA here is from genome assembly GCF_002204515.2 of Aedes aegypti. Lineage (NCBI taxonomy): Eukaryota > Metazoa > Arthropoda > Insecta > Diptera > Culicidae > Aedes > Aedes aegypti. The sequence continues at coordinate 59,029,051 of NC_035107.1, read as the reverse complement.
TTAAATTTTCTTCATAAATAGTATTTATTTATAGTGCACTTTTTAAAATCTTTTTTAAAATTGTATTTTTGTATGGACGAACTGCGAAAAAAATACCAAATCATGTGCATACTTCGCCTTAACTGAAAATTTTTGTCTGACAGGACGTTTTTGATGCGTCTATCGATGTATATCGATATATCGAATATGAATAAAATTCTATCAGAATTTCAGATTTAGACTTCCGTGAGAGAATGTCTGAATCTACCAAACATAGTGCTGTGACGCTCAAATATTTGACTTGATACACTACACCAAGGCTAGTAATGACCGCCAGTAGGGCCAACCACTAGGTTGGTTTGATACAACTCTTGAACGTTTCTGACGACGGATATCATTTTCCCTACTACTGCGCCTCTCATTCCATAGGTTTGGTTCATTCCAATCTTCATAGAAACGTTGAATATTTAGATTGGACAGGAGGAACATTTTGTACTATTCAATACGGGGAGCTTCTTGCATTCAATTGATCTCCTGTGAGCTTATGACAGTGATTCAATCCTGAGATTGAATCCTGGCACAAATTCCGCACGCTGAGATTAAAACAATCAGGATTTAAAACGATCCCGCTCATTGAGATGAATTTAAAGCATGCTTGTTTAAATCTTGGAGCAGAAGGATGATCTTAGAAGACTGGTCTCTATCGGTTGACGGATGGAATGCAAACGTGAGCAGGGGTATGCGGAGCAGTGCTTACAATATTCATGAGATAGCTGACTGAAATCTTCATATCTTATACAAATCAAACGTAGGGGAAGACGGGGTAAGAGCGCCCGCCGGGGTAAGACGGACCACTTTCAGTTTGGCATGAAAATGACGGTTTTCTTGAAAGTTCACCAAGCACTTTACTTAAACACTAGATTTTTGATATTCCGAAGCATTTAGGGTGATATTTACATTATATTTTTTCATAACAAATATCAGAAACAAAGTTTTTGCTCGTAGATACTAAATTTGATCTAAATTTAACAGATGCTAACTTGAGGATTTCGGAAGGATTTTTTGTCAAAGTATAGCAAATTACCCGTCAATGCTTTAACTGAAATGTGAAATATGATTCAATGAACTGGAATACGAATGGTAAACATTTAGCTTTGTAATTGAGCTCTAGTTGTGAAAATTGCGCAAGCGGGATAAAACCGATCACTACGGATGGGGTAAGACCGCCACCCCCAATTTATACCGAATAAAATGTCTAAACCACTTTAAAAATTGTAATTACGTTGTACATTTCTATTCAAGTAAAATAAATTCAATTTTATAAAAATACTGGCCAAATCCGCATATTTCCAAAATATGGGTGTTTCAAGGTGATGATAAGCATACATCTAAGTTATTGAATATTTTAACCCTAAAAATAATTGAATATCCACGTTAATCACTGTAGAAGTCATTTAACATTATACTTTGTATAATCACAGGGAACTGATATTTTTTTCGCAAAATTGTGTACGAAAATCGTGGTGGTCGCTTTTACCCCGTGGGTGGGCGGTTTTACCCCGTTGCTAAAAATAATCGTGATAAGAAAGCACTTTTCCAAGCATCGAGAAATAAACAAATTTTTCTAATACAACACCTGTGATATTATTTAATCATGCCCATGGCTTCAAAAACGACATGCTGCGTCGGAAAAGAATTGATTGATTCTTGATTTTGACATATGAATTAAATTGCTTAGGCGGGCGGTCTTACCCCGTCTTCCCCTAAACGTAACAGACTCCTATTTCAGCGCAAATTTGTGGAATTAGAATTTAAGAAGATATTCAATTTCAAGGCGTTGTTTATGAAGAATTGCCAAGAATTGCCTTCTTGTCATCGGTTCCAACAAATAATCGAAGAACTTAAAAAATGGCTTTGAAAGTACCATTGAGAAGCTGAGGAGTGCGAACTCGCACATTTTGGGCTTTCAATTTGAACATTTTTTTTCCATCAGTGCTAACCGTTGCTTTTTTGCTTGTCTCGCAGGAAACCATTTCCAAAGTGCCCACTTAACATAGCGGAATTTGGGGCAAGTGTGCCACCTTAAGCAAATTGATTTCTGACTTTACCCAAAGCTTATAAAATCCACTTATTTAGCCTCATGATGTTAGTTTCACATCTTTTCATAACCACTGTATCATTCCAAAAGAAAATAACTTCAAAAAGTATTAGTTTTATAGCTTCTCAAATACCATCCAAACTCACCTATTTTTCGACACTATGGGGCAAGACGGCCACCGAATGAACATCGCATGGAATTCTACTTGTAATAAAATTTTCTTTATTTCCTAATAATATTACGCTAATCGATAATTTAAAAAATAATTTAAGTTTACCGTAACAAGGGGATGATTTATAACAAGGTTCAAAACATGCCTAGCTCTCTATTACTCAATTCGAATAACTTAAATGATTGTTTTTGTCTCCATTCAATAGAATATATGTATTACCCTTATATTATGGCGAATATGTATAATACTACACTAGATCAGCACTATATAACGGTAAAATATTGATGTAGATATGTAAAACGGTACTTAATAAGCCGAAAAACAAGTTATTTTTGAATATTTAGAGAAAAAAATCACTTAAGGGTTAAAATGTCAGTTATTTCCCTACTATACTTCAGAAACCACTACTGGTGCCTCATTTTGGTCTATTATTATGATTTTAATGATGATGATTACATTTTTATAAATTTCACTCCAACAATTTTCGTTTACCAAATAGGTGGCACACTTGCCCCAATAAGTATAGATTTCAACCAAACTGGATTTCGTATGTAGAACTAAATATTTTTTTCGTTCAAATGTCACAATAACTTACACATTTGAATAGTTTCACGATCTGCAGTACATAAAAAAATCTGTTAATAATTTACCTTTTACCATGCTATTTAGAAACAACGAAATCTTATAAAAATCCACTCAAATATGGTTGTCTTTGAAAAATTCGATGTAAATACGTGAAAAATAAAGCAACTTTCATCATATTTTGATAATTGTATTGTGAACTATAAAGAAACATATTGCTAAGCTCAAATAGAAAATATATATTGTAGTTTTTATGAAAAGCAGGGGTGGCACACTTGCCCCAAAGTCCGCTACTTCACACAAAACTACTGCAGATTGATGCTGGTAATAAATCAGCTGAATCAGGTAGTTTCTGACCGTCCATTAGTAAGACATATATTTTACCAGACTTTTGATAAACTTATACATAAATAAGACCATGTATAACGTTTTTTCAAAAGTTGTAAGTTCATGTGTCACATAAATTTCATAACATTTTTAGCGTGATTAAGTAATAACCGCACACTCCTAGGCATACTTGGATAATTTTCATGAAAAACTTAACTTGACAGCAGCCTGGCTGCTTGTTGATTTCCAGTTCGCACCCCCTAGTTGGGAAGTACTGTTTCATTACATCAGATCAGTGATTTTCGCATTTTGTACCGTATAGGCCTGAGTGAAAGCAAACATTCCAAAACTCTCATCGCTCAGCGCATATTGGACAAATTAAATTTTTTGTCAGTTTACTGGTACACATATCTAGTTTCTGAAAGTGGTCGGAGGAACTCGGGAATATTTCTGTGGCCAGAGTTATTCCGGTCGGTTACTGGGTCACGCCAGGTAAAAAAGGGTAATTTTTTGGGACATGCCAAGTTATCTTTATTAGATTGCAATGACTATGATTTAATATGCATAAATCATAGGTCATATTCATACTTAGATCTGATATTCAACATTATAAATAAAGAGTTTTGAAACTCCTTTGGTCACTTTTAGAAACTAAATATGTGTACGAGTATACAGTCAAAAAATTATTGGAATCGATTAAGTATTCGCTGAGCGAGCGGGTTAACCATTTTTTATCGTTTTTTTTCAGTTTTTTTTAGCTACAATGCACAATGGTTGGATAAACTAAAATTAATAGTAACAATCTGTTTGTGTTCAAATTTCCGTATTTTCAAGTTTAATGTCGTTCGTAGACAATTTCGACCGTCCTCCATCTTGTCTGCTCTATTGCGAATCAAAACATTTGGTCAACGTTGAACGGATTGAACACCTTCTTGCGTTCACCGTATCGGATGTTTCTGGTTTCCTACAGCTGATTAACTACCACTGGGTCGTCTGGGTTTCCTTGAATGATTTGCCCAATCAGAACACCGTCGAATTTGGAGATCCCGAGTGTTTCACGATCCGAATTGTCCACAATCTGGTCTTGCGATGAACTATTGCCACACTATAAGCTAGTTTTAGTCAGAACTTCATTAACCAAACCTTCACGCTAAGAAACTGCAAACCAGACGATGTGTTTCATAGTTTTTAGCACATTAATTAATTAATTTGATATAATATTGTTTTTTTTTTTGAATTGTGGTTCAGGACTGATTAGATGTCTTTGCCTTTCTCTTGGGGGATTTTTTGTCTAAATTTGATAACTTCACACTCGATGTAACGTAATGTTAACTATAGCTTCACTCAGCCATAACCTTTCATAAAGTTTCTCCACAAATATGACAGCGAAAAGATGACATCCAGGTGTCAAAACAATCCTCACCTTTCACAGCGTGCGAACAAAATGGAAAAGGCCTCTCCATTTAATGTACTAGGATACTGCTCGCTTGAAGTAGAAAGTATAATTAGCCCATTCATTCCTACTCATGTTGCACCTTTCGCCGTTCGCGTTTGCTGCTGCTGCTGTGAATGTTTTAATTATAAACAAAACGCCAAACTGAGGTAAACGCATTAGGCCGCCGCCTTTGCCATGACTGCCGCACGTGGCCACTAATTCACTTAACTCACTGTAACGAGCGAGAACACAAATCTGACAGGGGGCTGCCAGCACCATCTGGTTCCCGTTTTTCGAGATTAACTCCGGGAAACATTAATTGCGCGCAAAAGCAAGTCATGAAATCGCATACTGCGTCAATCCATTCCATATAGCCTGCTGAGATCGAGGATCTTCTTTCTCAGGGTCTGATTGAGAGGGGAGTAACAAACAATCAAATCCGAAGATGGAAATCGCTCACCATTCGTCGGTTTTGTGCTGTTTTATAGCCAATGTGACACCTTGCTTAACAATACCCGACCCCTCATTTTTCGACCGATGACGATTGTGACATCAATAATCAATCATTGTTTCTGTTTTATATCGTTTCAGACGGCAAGAATTGCATCCAAAGTCAGGGCCCGGGCAATTTGTACATCGAAGAGACAAACAACACCCCAAACGTGGACCGTGGAACGACAGCCGCAGCAGTTTCCCAACCGCCAGCGTGTCATTTCCCTAACGGTGGTTCTCCACTGAATCGAGTTCGATTGTATTGAGTGAAGTCAATACAAACTGATCCTTAAAAAGTTAGTTCTTAGCAGCGCACACATCACCACAATGACTCAAATGATAGTATTGCATCAACTACCTGTCGAAGTGTAACGTCGAAACAGAGAAACGTATTTTCCTTTCGTTTTATTTTCTGATGAAATCTTAGATTTTAGAAAAATAGAGTATCAATTGAAAATGTACAGCCGTCTGTGTAGCAATTAGATAAAGTGCCTTGTTTCAAAGGGAACACTAACCACAGTTTTAATAAGAGAACACTATTATCACAGCACTAAAACCTTACGAGCGTGTAGCCACATGGTGTAGGACTTTTTGCGCAAATCGCTTTAAGTGTGTAAATATATTTTTGTAGAGGAGTTTTTCGGCTGCACTGCCGTAACAAATAACAACAGTAGGCAAAACAGCACAATATTAATTCTATAACGCTGGTAGCTAGTAGCAACGCAAAATGGAACTTAAAACAAATAGAAACGCACATACAGAGGGAGCCTGCTTGAATCCCGTGTGCATTTATCGATTGTAATAAATTCTTGCTTCCGAATCCGAAACTGCTGCCGCCTGCTTTCTCTCTTTAAGTCCGAAATCCATGCACTGACGACGACGGCTACAGGCAAACATGCAATGGAATTTCAATGGTTTCGATTCCTTTCGATTGATTACATCGCCGTAAAACGTGTAACGGACTTTGAGTGGGTGGGCGCAAGCTATTGGCATTGTTTCAGGTGATTGGAATTTAGTTTGGTAAACGCGCTGAAATGACGTTCGATGAACATTGTACACTTGAATCGGGTTGAGTTATTCTTGGTCAAAGTATATTCACTTCAAAATTTGCATGTAAAAATAGATTAAACAATATGTTGTGCAACGCGTAATTACAGTCTAGTACAATCATGATGTCACAAGACAACACAAGCCATCAAGACGCATCTAGATAATGAATGTGAAATGTTGCGAGTGAAATTCATAATTCTAAAACAGACACTAGAAATGACGGAACGTGACTGCGGAACACAAATTTGAAACATCTGTCATGGCATCAAACGTTCGTGAAGCATAAGAGAGCGACATGTAGGACTGCTACGTTTGAGTGATGCATGCCTTCATAATACTTTGCGATTCATTTCACACTTGGATCTTCTGCATGCCTTAAAATAACGCACATGGAAACCGAAGGTTTTGATAAGCGAAAAAGATAGACAAGAAATGATGTGACTTTGAACTTTGCTGGATGGCCTTATGTTAGTTGATCTTTGAACATCGACATTAATGAGGTTCAGAGATCGTGTTTGCTCCATGCTGCTCTTTTGATTCATGCTCAAATTCTCAGTTGTTTCGAAATTTTCTAAAACATACGGATGAAAACCAAGGCTGCAAAATTCTTTGAATATTGTATATATGTTTGATGTGGAGTGTCAGTAGGTAACAGGTTGAAAGAATATCTCCAGGAGCCGAATGCTAGTGGCCGGTAACTACAAATTGTTAAAGGTTAAGGTTTTTGGGCTTTTTGGAGATAAACGAATTGAAAGACCAGGGTGGCTTTTGGTGTGCAGAGGGTTGGATCCCCCAGAGTCATACATATTTGACTTTCTCACAGATTTGAAGCAAACTTTTTGAAGCTTGATTAATTTTAGTATAATCAAACTTCTCAAGCGATATCAAGGGATAGCTCCTGCTTTGAATCTCTTGGAAATTAAACATGTAATATTGTCTAATTTGTTCATATTTGCAAAGTGACAGGACAAACATTAGTTTTGTGCTTACTTTTTATCCGGATCCAATCAAAAAAAAAAAAAATACATCACAAATTATGTATGTTTTTTTAATGGCAATTTTGCTTCAAATCTCGAAACCATACAAGAATTATCTACGAAAAGCGTTTTTAGAATGTCTCTTGTCATCGAATCTTCAGAGGAAATGTGTTGAAAAACCTCAGGAGTACTATTGCTTTTAAAATTCAAACATTTAGCGAAATAGCGTGGAAGGGGGGGGGTGTTCAAAATAATGGGGTAAAGAATAGAGATCTTCCTCAAATTTTTTTTTTTTTGCAGAATTCTGGGGAATCCAGTTGTCAAGGTAGGAAATCTAAAACATTTCAAGGATAATTTCTAAAGAATATTCTGATGGAACTTATCGAGAATTTTGTATAGAGAAACTTAAAAGCAGATGGAGTACCGTGTACCTTTTAATTCCGCTCCTAAATGCTTATCTTTGACAGATAAGCGTATTTCGACTACCACTTGCAGTCTTCTTCAGTGTCAGTTACTCGTATCTTCTTCAGTGTCAGTTACACGTATCCACGAGTAACTGACACTGAAGAAGACTGCAAGTGGTAGTCGAAATACGCGTATCTGTCAAAGATAAGCATTTAGGAGCGGAATTAAAAGGTACACGGTACTCCATCTACTTTTAAGTTTCTCTATTTGAGATTCTGCTCAGAGGATTCGAACATTCATTAAAGAGAATTTTGTGTTTTTCTATTAATGAAGGAGGGTTCAATTATCTTGAAACCATTAACCTCTAGAAAATAATAATATAAATAATCACTTATCTCTCGTTGTCCAACTGTTTTTTCAACCTACTCCAACACTTTGTTATTTTTCCTCACTTAGCATTACGCTTTCTAGAGGAACTTCGCTCAAAAGTTGTTTCATACACCCGAAAAGCAACAACAACAGAAACAAAGGAAAAAAGTAGAAACTGTAGGAGTTTGGAAATTTGTATTTTTCCTATACTCAGGGATTCCCCAACAAATTTTTCATATAATGCAAAAATTTTCTCCAAGATTTAAATTTAGTAAAAATTTACGTTACGAATTTTATAATAAAACTTATTTTGACAATGTTCTTAAAAAATACTGCCAATATTTTCACATCCAACTTCTACAGTTCTATCAAAATAATGGAAAAAAACTCAAAAAAAGTTTTTTTTTGGGATTTCTGCAAGTAGGAAAAAATTGGTTTCTACTCCAAACCGTATCATGAAACTTCGGAGTTCATGAAAAATATTTTCTATGATTTAACAAATACATTCAGTAGAAGTTCCATCCGTATTAATGCCAATTGTTATAAATCGGAAAAGACGAAACAAAAACAAACAAGATTGTTTGTAGGAAATCCTACAAAAATCACTTGAGTTGCTGTGTGAGTTATATCAGGTTCGTCCAACTCGGCTTCAGATTGGGTACCACTTCTAGTACTGCGTTTGGTCCCTTGGTACTGCAAAGGAACCCAAGTTTGACAAATCGCAGTACACTTTTCACGGCATTCTAGATTTTGCTCTATTGCCTTATGTGCCATCAAATTTTGGACAACTGCAAGGGACATGGAGGTCTTTATTTAGTCTTTGGTTATATGGTTAGGAATTTTGTCAAAAAATTTCAGAAATTCTACGGTGATTTCTTGAATTTTCCGACAGGAATTAAGCATTTTTTTTTTCAAATTATCAAACAAATTTGTTTGAAAGTTCTTCCAAAACTTTTTTGTCTGTGTTACTCTTGAAATCTGGATATGGAGTGATTCGATGAGAAATTTATAAAGATATCCCAAAAAATTATTAAGGTAATCTTGGAGTAGTTGAAGAATGAAGAATCGATAGATTTCTAAATGTTCATTGTGGAAAAATGTCGGAATTTACATTCAGAAAAATATGAAGTAATTTCCAGACCCTAAAAGAATACTTGATGGAGTATTCGCAATTTTTTTTTGTTAATTTCAAGAATGAATTGCGAAATCTCTCCTTCACTACATCCGACGACACTTCTGCTTCGGAGATCTTCTTGCCTAGGACAGGACGTGACAGCTCAACTAAGACTGCCCAGTTGTTCTTCAGTCGATAAGCTTGACTATGCAAAAGCTCTCGGGCTAGGCATTGGATATGTATAGAAAGCGTTGTGTTTGGATGGGCATCTAATTCTTCCGAAAGAGGTGCATTTTGCGAAACAGGACCACGTGATTATTGAGCTGAAATCGAATTCAGGCTAACTTCTGCGTTCATGAGTCCTCTCATGGCGTAGGGATAACGCGCCCTAACTAGAGATCAGGGAGTCGTGAGTTCGATTCTCACTGAGAAGACGTGTAACTTTTTCACAAATCTTCACATCAATTTGTCTATCTAATGCAATTGCAAATTATATGTAAAGTTTAGCTTTTCGGTAGTTGTGAAAACTTAAGCTTTCATTCCATAAAAAAGATTGGAAATCGGTTGAGCTGTGCAAAAGTTATTTTTTTTTTAAATAAAAAATCTATTCCGCTAAGACCTACAGTGTGTGCAGATAAAAAATGACTGATCTTTTATTTTCAAAAAAAAAAATATCTCAAAAGATAAAAAACATACATCGCTGAAAATTTAACAGTAAACGTAAAATTTTCTGAACTTTCAAGAAAAATTAAGAACAGCAAATGCACCTTTGGTCCCGACGTCTTTAAAATACGAAAAAACGGAAATGATTGATTTTTTCTATGTAAAAAATAAAACAATTTATTTGAATTTTTTATATTTTTTCTTCAAAAGTTAAAATCTATAGCTTTCATTTCGTACAAGAAAATTGAAAATCGGTCAAGCGGTTCAAAAGTAAAAGAATTGCAAAATCGCGAGTTTTTTGATCACCCTATTTCGGAAATGGTCACTCTAATAAAAAAAAATCCAAAACCACGTGTATCCCTATTTCGGATAGTGAACAAAATAGCGAATTTTCACGGAATTCGGTGACCCACTAGACCGTTTTTTCATGGAATGGCTGTATAAAGAGGTATTGTATTAAAAACTATTGATTCTCAAAAATTATACCCAAAATTTAAATGGACCTTTAATAGAAGTTCTAAAATTTTGCCAAACGATCGATTCGTTGTACCATTTTGACACATTTTCCGAACCTTTACGGCCAACGGTAACTTCAAATGCATCTGATAGGCATATATAAGCTGGCATTTGAAAAAAAAATCTTCGCAAAGTCCAACTGTAAGCCGTTGGGTGTGCCGATATTTATTTTAAACAAACTTGTTTAGTATTGTTTTTACGTAAAAGTATGGAACAACATTTTGATTCAAATGCCGAACACTGTATTTATTCTGTCTCACCACAATCATTTATCTGACTGGGCCTACTGTAATGGAACTCATATTGAGTGCCATTCACTGGAAGGCTCGGCGCACACTTGGTGTAAAGAACCCTTTCGCACCCACACACACATGGTGTTTCTTTTGTATATCAGTAATAATATAACAATTTTTATTTCACAAAATTTTCAGTTTTATATAAAAGTACTAAATGCTTTGTATGTAACATATAAAATTGCATTTTCTCGACAAACACATGAGTAAATGTGACCATCTTAGATAAAGTTTCGGAACACCGGATTTGGTCCCAAACTTACCCATTTGTGAATCACTAAACAAAACTGTTTTAGCAAATTCAAACTATTGGAGGAAAAGTTTGAATATTTTGGATGTAAATATGCCATTTTAGGTTTTGATTTTCACCAGAGTCTTATCAGTACTCTCTTTACAATCCTTTCAAATTTCTCATCAGAATCTTTCTAGGATGCTCATAAGATTTGTTCCAGAATGCTTATCAGAATCTTCTTAGAATTATCATCAGAAATATCTCCGAACTGTATCAAAATCCTTTCATTGTTCTTATCAGAATCCTTCCTAGATTCTCATAAGAATTCTCCCAGATACCTCTAACCAGAATACTCTCCGGTTTCTCTACGAAACCTTCCTAGTAATCTCATCAGAATCGTTACACATTTTTCATCAGATTCTTTCAGATGCATTCCAGGATTCATATTACAATCTTCTCAGGAGTATCTTTAGAAGCATCTCCGGAGTCTCATGAGAATCGTCTCAGAATTATCATCAGAATCCTCTCAGGATTCCCATCAAAATTCTCCCCAGATTCTAATCAAACACTTACCAGGATTTCCACCAGAATCTTACCTGGATTATCATAAGTATCATTTAAACATTCTAAGCATAAGTTTTGATGACCGTACAATTCGTAGTTGCTACTCCGTGATTGACCAGAATAGTCGAAGTTGCACAAGGGACCAATAGATGTAGCTTGGAAGTAGCTTTCCATCTTCAATGAACACTCAAAACTCGAGATCTCAAACCATTAAAAAGTCAATAACGGCGCCGGCCACGTCCTTACGATCATCGGGGAAGGGAAGGACTGTTAGTGTGACATCCATTGTTACTGGAGACCGAGATCAACTCCATGGTTGTCATGGGACGGAGTTTTGTTAGTGGGGAGGAATCATAGCTGCAAAATCATGATTCACCTTGGTAAGTTATGCGATTCTGGCAACCTCAGTTCAAATAATCACCTATCAGTACTCAACGACAATGAAAACATACGGTAAGTCGACATTTTCAGCGTCAAAACATTTAAAGGTTATTTTTTATAATTATAAAAATCAGGTAAAAGGAAAGGTATGAGATTTTGAATGTTAATGTACAAGAGTCTTTGTCGACACTTACAGTGACGAACTGTTGTCATGATAAAATACGTTTCAAAATATATTGTACATTAATAATAAAAGCATGAAACGAGCTCACCAAATTGATCATCCATCCTTAATTGAGCAGCTGTAGCTACTTTTATGAGCATGCTCAATTCACTAAAGGAAAATATCACTCCGGTGACGCTCAACCCCTAACTCGATTGCACTCAGAACGCGTGCAAACTAAAACGAGAAAAAAAAACATTTTTCTGGTCAAGATAAAAAGCAGCCAAAACTTAAACCCTCAAGAGCACAAATCTAGAGAACCAGACAGCGGTTCAAGCTGAAAACCTAATCGATTGGACCAGCGAGTGACTATTTGATCAAGCCTTCAGCTCGATCCACTGTCCGGCTCTCCAGACCTGTGTTTCTAAAAATCTGAGGTTTGGCCTCGATGCATCTTCACCTACGGCTGGCGCTTTAAGGAAGCACTGCCCAGCAGAACGCGTGCAGAAAAAACCGTTCTTTATCCGCTATAGACGGATTTCACGCCAACTCGACAAAGGGATTGGCAGCACCCCTACAGAATTCAATGGAACTTTGTGTTTTTTACAAAATCGATCTAGACTAACACATGAAAAGGGTCAACGTTTTTTTTTACTTTTTTTATAAACCCGTATAACTCGAAAACGATAAGACCTACAAAAAAAGTGTTGTATGGGGGACTGTCGTGAAATTTCGTGAAGTTTTAGAAAAAAAAATGAAAAAAATAAAAAAACATTTTTTACACTGAAAAAATTCAAATTTTCAAAATGATTCAAAACATCAAAGTCGATTTAAAAAAACGGCCATTTTGATCGTTCTTAGGCAAAAAGTTTCGCAATTAATTTTACTAAAAGTCGTCCATACATTGCAAATTGGCCATATTTAAGGAAAAAAAGTTTTTCTAACAACGAATTTCGATTTTGAAAAAAAAAAAAAAACAAAATATGCAAAGTATCTTAGTTTCACACACTTTTGACATCCAGAATGTTTCATTGAATTCTGTAGGGGTGCTGCCAATCGCGTGTCGAATTGGCGTGAAATCCGTCTATAGACACCTTTTTCAAAAACTGCACCAGAATCTAATAACTTGCGAAGTCGAGGAAAACGTGTCAGATAAATTTTCAACACACCCGTTCGCGCGCGCTGCCTACTGCGATCAGTCACTTACAGTACTCCACCAGTATCATTTCAACATTCTCTTCAGAAACCTTCCAAGAATCGCATAAGAATGCTTCTTTCACTCTCATTATTAATCAGAATGATCATAATAATTGAACCAGGATGCTCATCAAACCCGTATAGGATTCTTATCAGAAATCATATTTACATCACAATCCTTCTAAGATTCTCATTCGGTTTCTTCCAGGATTCCCATCAAAATATCTCCAGGATTCATTTAAGAATCGTCTCAGGATTCTCAAGATTCTCATTTTAAGATTATCATCGGAAACCTTACAGTTTAGTTGCAAGAAACCTTCCAGTATTTTTAGTAAGAAACATTCCAGGATTATCATTAGAAATCTGGTAGAATTCTCATCCGAATCCTTTCAGAATTCTTACAATAATCCTTATGGTATAAGAGAAACCGTATAACAATCTACGTATAACTGTGTTTTATTTTGTAGATTTAGTGCACTTTTTGAATAGTGCCTAAACTGTTGATTTTAGCGATATAGTTTGTTCGGAGATGTTTCTTGGTATATTGCAGCGCATCTTTTGTTACAAAAGTGTTGTGATCAATTCTAATCCTAAATCAATTCTAATTCAAAAATCCAAACTCTGTGTGAATATTGATTTTCTTGCTTGAATCAGTCATTATTTTAATTAAAAGCATTGATTAATAGTTAACAATGGCATCGTCCAAATCCCAAGAAATCGTGGTACCGTAATCCGGGGGCAAATTGATCACTATTTCATAACTTTCTGTTACGCTATCCTGTGGAATTCAAATATTGTCAATTTCATTTTGACAAAATCAGAACTTAATTGATCTTTATCAGTTTCTGTAATCGATTTTTTATGAATTAAAATTAAACATTTCATAAAATTAATTTTAATATCAAAAATTGAACAGTGTGTGGTGAAAATTCCCAAAGTCTTCCCAAACGAACACCGAACACGTTGGTTCAAGCGGTTTCGTACTCTCCTAGTACTCTGTTTTCGTGTTCAAACCGTAACGCTCGAGACTGAACCTAAATCCAAACATGTGTAAAGTGAACATCGGTGCAAACGCCGGTTTGAAAACCGGTCCATTTGAACCTCGATTGCAACCGTGGTTCAAATTTTGGTACTAATCTTCGGTTGCATCCAAGGTACAGAACGATGACACAAACGGAGAGACAGAAAATTGTCGATATCCACGCTTATGAATTTCTTATTATCGTGTCTTGTTGTTTGATATAGTAAAATCCTTTGGTTTTACATAAAGTTACCGCTAAATGTTATTTAAAGTATTGATCTTAGTTGATCTGCCTAAATGAAACATTTATCCAAGCCTCAAGGGTCTTGCGATTTGAACCAAAAAGATCCATATATGATCGTAGAAATTTATCGGCGTGGATTTCAACCGTTCCCTGCCTGCCTGTTTGTGCCATTATTGCAATTTTAGAGATAACTTTCCGTTCTACGGTTGAACAGAAAGCTACCGCAGTTGTTACATTACTGATTTTCACAAAGCATCATCGATCGGCTGCAACGATGTCTTGGAAACCACGCTAATGACTGTTGTTTTCTGTTGTTTTTCAAACCTTCGGACTCCACAAGCATACTTTGATTAGTTGGTTTCATTCAATGATACAATGATTTTCAAGCCTGCGGGTGAACTTTGACAGCTGCGGTAGAACTCGGCGGCTACCGCAGAACGGAAAAAAAATCAAAAGAACCGTAATATTCGAACCCAAGTTTGAACCGAAGTACACATGTACCGGGTTCGGTTTGATACACTGGCACAGAGACGAAGCGCGTTTGTGGTTCAACACGTTCAACACAAGTTGCAAGGTTCAAACCGAAGTTGTACATCGGTTCGGTCCATGGGAAAAATTGGGGTGAAATTGATCACTTTATAAAAGAGCATAGTTTAGAATAAAAAAAATCCCCATCTACTAAATTTGGGTCTCCTGAATCTGAAAATGATGTCAAAATTCTTACAAACACTCATTTTATTGCAAAATTAAACTTTGTAAATCTGCACAATACGCCTAAATGCATGCAATTTCTTTTTAAATAAGTACTCTATTCAACAATAAACAGTTTTATGGGCAAAAAACTACTCTTGTAATGCTGTACGAATTCAAAAATGAGTTCAGTAGTTTACACTCAAGATTACACAAAATTTTTGACACTCTAAGTTTGCATGCAGGCTTAGCACCAGCGGCTTATTTAGCGCAGACATTTTCAACAGTACTGCTTACACCCTCAAAAATTGTGTATATTTATATGCAAAACTGACCTTAATAAATATGAAATATTTATTAAGCATGCTTGGAACGAAACGGTGTCCAGCCATTTGGCCGAACGCCGTTTGGCCGAATGCCATTTTGCCGAACGCCATTTGGCTGAATGTCATTTGGCCGAACGGGTCGTTTGGCCGAATGCCGTTTGGCCGAATTACGAACAAAAAAATTATCAAATTACTACAACACTTATGTGTGAGATTCTTAGGTCTACCCAATAATTGATCGGCTAATTAATTGACTTTAATGATGTGACGGTACGTCATGTTTGTCACTATATAAGTGCTCCAAGAGAATGATAAAATTAACCCGTTAATTTAGGACTAAGTTGTGAACTCCACTCGTTGCATCAAGAATCAAAGCTCAAGGTTGTTTCATCTGGGGCTACCAACGGTATGATAAGGTTCCAGTTTTTTAATGATTTCATTAGAAGTTTTTCCTTCTTTTAAACATAGGCTATTCTTTCGAGTTATACTGGTTTCATTACTATTACATACCAGGTCCGTCACACTCGGGCTCAGATTGGGTACCACTTTTAGTACTGCATTTGGTCCCTCGGTAGTGCAAAAGGTACCCAAGTTTGACAGATCGCAGTACACTTTGAACGGCATTCTAGATTACCTTATGAGCCATAAAATTTTGAGCACCTGCAAGCGACATGGGGGTCTTTAATTTGTCTTTGGTTATACTAATATAAAAATTGATTGCACTGCAGTTGCTTAAAATTTCATAAGAGATTTTTCCTTCTTTTGATCATAGGCTGTTCTCTCTGTTTATGCTCCAATATGAGGATTGCAACGTGTGAACAGAGCTCTGCATCGTTGCTTGCGTATAGCAGTAAACCCATTGAATCGGTAAACAATTACGTGGAAAAAGCTCACAATTTCTCCGCTGGGAAAATAAGAAGCCAAAATTCGAGGGATCGAAGCAATCCAGTCCTGCAGAAGGACTAATAAGTCGTGAGCCGATTTAATTACTGTCAAAAGCTGACTTCAAACACAATGCAAAAACTTCTGCTGGCAGCTATTCTGCCCATAAAGGCATAACTGTCCCATATGGAATTAGTAGGCATTGAGAAAACAGCGCACAAAGTTTGAAGTATGCATTTTCATACATATATTTATAACAAGGGGTGGATCACTTGTTCAATGCACATCAAATGTACATTCATTTGCATCAAATGCATTTTTTCAACTTTGAGATCAACTTAGCCTTGGTGTACTATCGAGTCGTATAGTGCTATAGCAACGAGACCTTGTTTGTTGTGCATGTTTCAAATGCTTTGTTTCCGATAAACCAAATCTTATAATTCTTATGTTTCCGATAAATCATTTCCAATATTTTTATACTAATCAACCTTATTCCTTTCAGCATATCAAGATGATCATTTACGATCAAATTTTTATTTAATTATTCGAGGTCTAATCGATGCCACTGAGCGGTCCTCCGAGGCTTTGAGCAGCACCAACTGAATTGATTGAGCATATCAGTATTCCAACCACTTCATATATGATTTCATGGATGGTATATTTGTTACAGGAACAATCAGCTTAACGGAGAGAAGAGGAGAATGATGGCTTGGTAGAAATAAATAGTCTAGAAAACTTCTTCTCGGGGAGCCTGGGGCCTTTGATATGCATTCAGCAGTCTAAATAAGCAACACTTTGCAAGGTGAAATTATTTGGTTTGATACATACCTAAAACTCTGTATCGAGCTCTACAATCAAAATCCGAAGAAAGAGCCATGCATAAATAATATCACGCTCCAAGGGAGGGGGAATTGGCTCATTCTGATCATTCCTACAAAATATTTAAAGATTCCATGCAAGAAGTGTGACAAAAGGGCCTACCGTAACATAATTTTGTGGATATTTTGGTAAATTAGATACCTTCCTTCATCTCAACAGTGTACATTAATATAAAATCCTCATCGGATCTGTTCTCTTTCTGAACAGATAAGGGTTTTCGATAGTGATATGCCACTTTGCAAAAATCATCTCTAAATATCAAAACCATTGTCGTCGCGGAAAAGCATTAGAAACTGTGTTTCTTTCTGGAAATCTATGCTAGGTACCCAATTTTGAAAGTGGTGCAATCAATTCGCATCCAGATGCGCTCCAGATATGGAAAAGGAATTAGTTGGAGCTCGTCTGAAGCTTCGTTGAAACGCCCACACAGCTGCCGGTCTGCAGTAAGGTTTTTGGGAGTTCCTTTACTACTATCAGCATCGAAAAATAGCACCTTCGCACTGGTTCCGAATAAGTGGGTTGCCTTACCCTCTATCAGTTGGGACGAAGGATTATCAAGACCGGTTAGAACACGAGGTATCATTGGCAGTGATTTGTTTAGGGAGTGCAGAAGCTTTTTTTCTCGAGCGCTTCGAAGAATGAGTTTATTTATGTCAAAATGCCAAGACAAGGATAGCAAATAAACATTTGAGCAAGCCATGAACTGCAAATTTGCTGAGTGTGCATTTAAATGCATTTGAATGTATTGACCATTGCACGAATTTTTAGATTCTAATGAAATTTTTGATTTGTCAGATACAATTTGCACACTCACTAATAACAGTAGGCGTGTGCTTCAAAAGCTATGACGCTTCAAAATTGTTCAAAGCAGTGAGATAAATTTTATCAAAACATGTCCATTTTCGCGTACGTTTACATTTCGGCATGATTTTTTTATAGAGGTATTGAGATCAAATTCAACCATAATATGCATCGTATTAAGATTGGAAAATGCTAGATAAGGCATACCATTGCAACCTCGCGTATCTGCATGAATAGAAAAAGAAGGCTGTTTCGCCCAGGGTTGACCAGGCCCTACGTAGTGTCTAACTTTGGTCCCGAAGGGGTAGACGAATAACGAAAGAACTTCTCCTTCAGCTAATTTATTGCCTCCACCGAGAGGCAGTGCTCCTGCTCGGCGGGGAAACGATATGAAACGATTACAACAAAAACTTAAATCTAATTTTATACATGGAACAGGTGCCTCTTTAGCCCAATGCAAGAGCATCAAATAAATTGCTACTAGCTGGGGCAGAAGGAACTAAATTGAATAAACCGCTGCAATTATAGCTGACTGCGCCTAGATAACAATTAATGGGAGATGTCGTTGCGGTGTGACCGAACAACCCCTTTATATAGCCCTAGCCTCCTGCCCAGCAAATCCTATCCCTACTAGCCGGGGTACGAGCAACCTTAGGGATAATCGGATAACCAATCCGGTGGGAACTTGATCGTATGCTGACATAAGGGGGGTAGGTTCGCCGTTACCAGATTTAGGTCGTAATAACTACTCATTGAAGCATTCTTCCGGGGGCTTCAGGTCGTTTCAGGCTAAGTTCGTAATTTGTCGATGATGGCTAAAGCAAAATAAGTTGTGAGAGTACGAAATCACTGTTGATCACGAAAAACAGCTCGAATTTCAAACGAAACACTTACCAGAGATCGTTAGCACAGAAAATAAACAGAACAGATTCGAAAAGCGTTGGTAACAAAGCAACTGTCAAACTGTTATGCAGGTGTATGTGTGAGGTGTGAAAATGTTCACTGTGCAAAAATGTTTTGCACAGTAGTCTAATATGGTGCAAAATGCTCAATATGAAATTTATCAGATGCATCAGAAGTGATCCACCCCTTGATTTATAATCTTCTAGTAAATTGTTGAATGCAATATTAATTTAGCTCCACCTTACAGAATACTCAATTTGCTAATATTGATCAGTAAAAAATATAAAGTTAAACATAATTCCAGTTTTGCAGTTGCTATTGCGGTTCAAAGTTCATATAGGGACTGTTATGCCTTTATTTTTCAATATGGGACTGCACCAACTTCATATTTTTCCACAACATTTTCAAACAAAGTGTATACATTTTCATATGCCTAGTGAAGTGCATATTGAAACATGAATGTTGCGATGAAAAAAGGTGTTGGTTCGAAAATCAATTTGGGACAGTTATGCTTTTATGGGCAGTATTACCGCTAGCAGAAAAGTGAATATTTGCCTACATTTAGGATGTTCTTCTTTCAGCACTGACTGTTTGTAGAACTAACATTAAAGAGCCAGTTATGTGTATATCAATAATGATTAACCTTCTCTAAAAATAAGTTGAATAAGTTCTTTGAAATTCAGCTGCGAAACTCACTACAATAACATGTTAATTTCGGCCAAATGAGCCGGAACCAAACGAAACGCTATTTGGTACCGACTTGATCAAATTCACCCCAGTGATCAATTTGCCCCCGGATAACGGTACAACAAACAAGCTGTAAATAACAAGAATTACCATTTAGAGTAACATCGTTAAAGGGATCATCCAAGTATAGTATTTTGTCTCATTCTTCTTCTTGGCATTGCGTCGTCACTGGAACAGAGCATGCTTCTCAGCTTAGTGTTCAATGAGCACTTCCACAGTTAATAACTGAGAGCTTTCTTTGCCAAAGCTTCCGTTTTTCGTATTCGTATATCGTGTGGCAGCAGGTACGATCATACTTTATGCCCAGGGAAGTTAAGAAAACTTCCATTACGAAAAGATCATGGACCGACCGGGAATCGAACCCAGACCAGAGATGCTTTTTGAACGCTCATGTTCTGTGAGCGTTCCAAAATGTTCCTTTGATTGCTCATGCATTCATGTTCAGTATGTTGAACACGCACATGATTACTAGATTGATCACAAAGGTAGGATCTCCAAAACCTCAACCATTCGAGCATTCACTTCAATCCTAGTGATTCTCTAACCTGACATTAAGAGTTTAACAGATTATCTTCCATTCCTGTATAAGAAAATCGGATGAAAAAAAAAGTTTTTCAACTTTTAAATCACCACGGCATACAATAGTAGTTATGAGTGTATGATTTTATCAAATCCATCGGAATATTTAAAGGATTCATTTATCGAATATTAAAAAAAAAAACTAGAAAACATCACTTTAAAAGTTGTATTTTATTTGCACATTCGCAATTTTGACGGCTGATTGTGCGATTTTATGTCACTAGCCCGAAAGTCACTTGTCGAAATGCCAGTAGCCCGGATGTCACAAGTCCGAAAGTAAAATTAGTCCTTATGTCACTGTTCCGAATAATGTACATTGTCTATTCTTCGGAGATATTTATTTTAAATCTCGTTAATGTTTTTTCTTTCTTTCAATGATCGGGTAAACTTTTTTCTCGGTGATCCTCGTGATTCACCATTCGTAGATATCAAAAATCACGTTTACGGTTGCCAGGAGATGAACAGTGTGCTGTGTTCAAACATCTAAAATTGTTTGAACTTGAACACGGATCTCATGAGCACAAGCTTTGAACAGAACGCGTTTAAATTTATCTCTGACCCAGACGCCTTCAGAATGACTTTTTGTCATTTAAGGTGAAGATGAATCGAAGCCAAACTTCAAATTTTCAAGAGCACAGATCTGGAGAACTAAACATCCGTTTAGGCTGAAAACTTAAACGATTGGTCAGTCGCTGGTGGTGACCAATCGATAAAGTTTTCAGCTTAAACGACTGTTCGGTTCTCCAGATCCGTGCTCTTAAAAAATTTGAAGTTTGGCTTTGATTCATCTTCACCTTAAGAGAAACGGAGAATTTTATACGGAGTCTGCAAGCATGTTGGAAAAGTCGATTTAATTTGAATTTAATCGTCAATATCAACCAATATCTAAAACGAAAGTTGGAGTCCTACATCAATGAAACCACCCCTTCATAGAACTTTAGCGACCTGTAGCTCAAAATTGTAATGTGATGAGATCGGCACCAGATTTAGCAAACCCAAATCAACTAGATATATATGTTTTGAATCTTGAAACACGTGAAAATGTCATTTTTGTAATATCAAACTTGACAAGTTGCACTCTAACAGATAAAAACGCTATTTTGTTTGTGTCCTCACAAACCGAGGTGTATTAGCCGAATGCATTAACGATGCAATTATATCGTTAAAATTGCATCTGTAAGCGATTATCTCACTGTATTTTCCCTGCATTGCTTTTCATTCACTAAAATTTTCCCGCCTACTGTAGGATGTAGTCCAGCATAAAGCATAAATAACAGCTCCGAAATGGTCCCATAAATCTGGTTCCTTTTTGCCGTATTATTCTAAACAGCAACACGTGCGCAAACGACAACTGATACCATCGCACTCCTCCATTCAAACCAAACCGAGATCGAGAAGCAATCCGCCAGCAGCAGCAGCATCATAATTTTAGGGGTCGTCCATAAATGACGTAGCTTTTTAGGGGGGAGGGGGGGGGGTTCACGAATTTGTGACGATGTGTGACGAGGGGGAGGGAGGGGTCCTAGCTAGTGGACGTAGCATTTTGAATCACGTCGGTAAAATAAGAGGCGCTGAAAAAATGACATACGATTATTTTTTTATCAAAATTCTTTTTTCATTGTTTGACTTATAAAGTTGGGTTCTAAAGTGATGATTCAGCTTCAAAACATTCATATGACAAGATTGGAAAAAATGTAAGAAATTTTAGATTTTCTGTAGTGCAATCAAACAGATTTTTTTGATTCTTTAAATATGTATGTGAACATTATATTCATGTAATAAGAAATTTATTTATAAATAAATAAATTTTCATATAGATAAATTAATTAAAAATCAAGGCTTTAATGACTTGGAAAACATTGTTTAAGTTTTATTCATATTTTCTGTTAGAGTACATTTCTTTAAAAAGCATGTGTTCGTTTTGGCAAATATTATATTAAAACAAGATATTCATTCCGTGAATTATGCTCTCAATGTTGCAGAAGATCTCCACCCAATCAACTCATCGATTTGTTTTGATATATCAATGCTCTTGATGGAATAGCCTGAATAAAACTTGATGGAAAAGCCTGGACAACAGATTCGAGTGTTATCGACATTGTTCTATCATTCAATTTTCTTAATAACTCGGTAATTTGAAGAAAGATTATTTTTAGTATTTATTTGTTTCGTTATAGTTTGTGTAAGATTATTTTATTATGGGGAACGATAATGAAGTTAAGCTGAAATATCAATAAAGTTGAATAACTTGTACAATGATCGCTAAGATTTTCTGAACATTTCAAATACTACAAGTGTAATCTTTTCTACATCTGGCACCTGATTGCTAAATGGATTTGAATTTTGATGAAAATGACAAATATTCATTTCAAATCAAATTTATCTTATCTTGATCATTTTCATTGAAATCTATTTTCTAACAACGAATAATTAAAAAACGATTCTCTAATGTAACTAAATTTCTTTTCAATATATTATAAAATCTATTGTACCCTAACTCGTTACTGTTAGCTTCATCAATCCAATCAAAGATTTTTCCTTTTTTCTATATTTTCAGCTGTGAACTAATTTTTCATGGTAACAACAGCAAAAGTAGCCAACAACTTAAACAGGAAAGTTCATTTAAAACTGTTTTCCAAATTACTTTTGAGCGCTACTGCAAATCAAACATTTATTCGTTATATTATCCTTACGTTTCAGTCAGTAATTACTATCAAAATCTGTATTGAACTTAAGAAATCCAATTTTTTGTTTTAAC
Source organism: Aedes aegypti (assembly GCF_002204515.2). NCBI lineage: Eukaryota > Metazoa > Arthropoda > Insecta > Diptera > Culicidae > Aedes > Aedes aegypti. The sequence goes on along the minus strand of NC_035107.1, from coordinate 59,006,212 downwards.
CCAATTGCTAAGGAAAATAAATAAAAAAAGTTGTAGGGAGGGGGGGGGTTGCTTGATATGCTACGTATTTTCCAAGGGGGGGTATAAGCATTTGTGACGAAATGCTACGAGGGGGGAGGGGGGTGTCAAAAATCAGTGAAAAAAATGCTACGTCATTTATGGACGACCCCTTACCCTTTTGGATCGCACATCACATCCCATTGACGTCGTCTTCTCGGTCGGATCTTTCCAGATGCTGTACTCTGCGCTGCACCACGCCTGCCACCACTGTTCCACCCTACGCACACAGCAGGCCGTGCTCGAGAAATGATGCGTTTTCCAGCATTAGGTACGCATCCATGCACAAATGGTGAACCGTTGAGCGCTGATGATGAGCGATGGGAGCACGAGCAAAAGGAAGCGCAAGGAGGACTTCCACTCCGCCGTCGTCGTACCTTACAAGATCGTACACATATGGGCACCAGCAGAAGCATAAGCATCAGCATAGAAGATGCGTGTGCTCGCAGATTTTCAACAAAAATACATAACAGCTTATATTTATCCATACAGTTCCTAGTTTGGTTTTCGCGCCGAGTGACTTTTTGGAGGGAAAGCAACCGAAGGCCATATTTTTAGAACTGCACCAATGCGGAATGAATCTCGAATATGGTGAGAAATGGATGCGGTTTGTGACTGTTTACGCCCAGTGGAGTAATCCATCAGTGTCGTCAACATTATTGTGACCGGGTTGTAACTGCGTGTTTTGAATTAGGGAATATGTCCATGGGATTACTAATGAGAAGATTCTGAAGCTTTGCTATAATTGGACTAGTTATGCATTATTCATATTGCAGCATGATAATTGATTTATCCTTAATATATATGGCAAAATTTCGGTAGAATAAGAATTACAAAATAAAATTAATTTGTTGAGGATAGAAAATAACAAAATCAGTTCTTTTGTTGACATTTTATGGGACCGTCCATAAAAGACGTAGATTTGTAGGGAGGAGGGAGACTGTGACGAACCATGTATTAAACATGGGAAAATAGACTATAGTAGGGGAGAGGGCTCTTCCTTAGCCGAGTGGTTAGAATCCACGACTACAAAGCAAAGCCATGCTGAACGTGTCTTGGTTCGATTCCTTGCACACTTAGAACAAATCACCGAAGTCGGTAATCTATTTACCGAAATCTCAACAGCTGATCTATCGGTAACCCGTTCGGTAAATGAAAAGATTACCGAACAGTCCGTAATTTGTGTTTGGGGTGGCAACTGTCAAAATTACTGAACATTCGGTAAACGTTACCGAAAATCTGTAGCTACGGACCAGCGATTATCTCCAGGATGAGTTTTAAAAAGAAAAATAACATTCATTGGATTATTCCACTATACTTTATTAGCACATTAGCTTGTAAATCATTATTGTCACTTAGCTTGGCAATTAATGGGGACATTCCGATGCTGCACACGTCGCATTCAACCAAATTCGGAATATGTAGCTTTAGCGTGGAATCTTGGTGTGGTGCTGCAGAAGAAGCAGCGGAAAAGCTGCAGCTGGACGTCAACGTGGGCTGTAAACAATTTGAAATAGCATACTCAATATGACCTAAACATTTCGCTTGATTTACCTTATTGCAGCACAGTGGCCGCATCCCATACAAATGCTGGCCAAAAGTACAATTCTCATTCAAAAATGCTAATTATATGACAAAACATGACTTTTAGAGGTAATTTGATAGAAATAGTCGCTGAAACAGAAAATCGATATTTCCGGTACATTTGACATAATTACTTTAAAATAGCACATTTTTTTAATTCACGCAATGAAATCCGTATCCAAATCAAAATCAAATGAAACGTCATTATTTCGATGCCAATTTGAAGTTAAATATCGTGGGCAAGCTCGAGGTGGTTTTTGAATCTATTCAGGAGCTTATAATGGAGAAAAATGCAATATTTATATCAAGTAGTGTAACTAAAAAATATTTTTTCTTATCTTGGCGCAAAAAAGCGCAAGTTAAGCCATAGTACATCGAATACTATGGAATATTTGCCACACATTGAGGGGTAAGGGGTCATTTTAGAGAGTTTCCCAGATATCATGCACCACCTTTGAAAAAATGCCTCATTTTTGAAGCAGCTCTATATTATACACTTCTTGACTTTCTCAAATAGTGAACATGTCAAATATGGTTCGAAATATCTTCAAAACATAGCCTTAGGTATATTCTTTCGAATGAGACCGGTTGAGAAAGATTTGGCCATGATTTAGTACAGAAACTGCAATTTCTATAGAACAACCTTAACGAAATTCGAAAAATCCAAAAGGGTCAATTTCAGCTGACATCTCTCCAGGTCACATGCTGTTAAAAATCCAAATATACACCGATCGATCTGAAACTTTGGGTCATTGTTATTCAATACTGAAGATAGCAGGAAAAAATATTCCAGAAGGAATTTGCAAATTTCATTTTTTTGACTTTTGGCCAGCCTTAGGCCACTGCTTATTGTAATAACAACAACCACACTAAATCTTCAAAATAATTGTTTTGCTAGAATGCTGGATAAAACCAAAATTCGAACTCCACAGGTGAAAAGCAAAAGTTTTGTTTTGACGTTTCCATCGGGCCAAATTACTGAGCTGTCGGTAGTCTAACTCATTGATTACCGAATTGTCAGTGGAATATTTTACAGACCTCGGTGATATCGTAGATTTACAAAATGTTCGGTAAATTTTTACCACAGTTTACCGAAATTCAGTAAGCGCACTGTCAAAAGCAGGTCATTTACCGAAAAATCAGTATTTTTATAAAGTACAGATCGGTTTCGGTGATTTCGTTTACCGAACTCATAAGGTATGTTTAAGTGTGTGGTCGGTAACATTGGCAATAATAACCGCATAACAGTAACATTGAGATTTTACATGAATCTCGTAATGTACTAGTAATGAAATTTCTATCAGATTTTTTTCTGACTATTCAACCAAAATGCGATATGAGCTGTTCAAAGTTTCAGCCTTAAATAAGCACGTTTGAGTACTCGGTAATTTTTTGAAATTGTAGTTTCTTCCCATACTGCCATGATTTTTTTTTTATAAAGACACTACACGTTAATGCTTCCAGTGGGCTTTTAGCCCTTTGAAGGAACCACCACACTAGACAACGGACTAGCATGCAACGCTCAGTGGCACAGTCGGAAAATGTTCCTCATTTTTTCCAGAGATTTTTTTTAGAGATTCTTCCAGGGATACCAGCAGAAATTTCTTCAAAGGTTCCGTCAGGGATTCCTCCAAGGATTTTACAACAAATTACTACAGCATTTTCCTCCGAAAACTCTCCCAGGGATGTCTCCAAGGAAATCGTTACACTCTAAAGATTTTTACAAGCCTACAATCCTTTACAAAAATTGCATGAAGAAATCCTAAGCTTTATTCCTAGAGATCACTGGATGATCCCCTGCAGAAAAAGTAAGGAGTAATATCTGAAGTAACTTAAGCTTTAACTTTGCATGCTTAGCATGCTTAACCAACTGCTCGGCAGGCAACAACGGTGCTCCTCCTGGCGGATAGAATGGATCAAACCCAGTAAACACACGATCGTATATGATGGGATATAAGAGTACAAATGTGGAGGCGATATACGTACATCTTGCATGCAGCCTTATGGCGCATGTACGTACACTCCCGTGCATAAGTTTGGGTTCACCCCTAAAAAACATACAAAAGTGTTCTGTCCATATCTCTGTGAATATACGTCCAATTGAAACTCTCGAAGCCGCATTCGAAAGGCAAAGAGTTATTCTTATTTCGTATGTATTTTTCCAAAAACATTTTTTGAATTTTGTATACCGTAAAACGGGGTAACTTTGATAGTTTTTTCGGAGAAAACTTCAATATTTATGCATTCTGTATCAAAGAATTATATTTTATATTTTTAAAACAAGTACTGACATCCTAGCTATCGATTGCACTTGATAGATTGCCAAAAGATTTATTCTGAATGGATATATAATTTTTCATATAATCGAAAGTCGGTTTTCTGTTTTGGGGTAACTTTGATAATGGAGTATAAATCGAACAAGATTGAATGAATCACGGAACATTTATAGGGCGTTGCATACCTCTAGGCGTTTAACGCTATATGGAAATTTCTGACTTAGATTACAAAAATGGTCCCAGTTAGCAAAAATGGTTTTCGCTAAGAGATTTGAGACCGAATTCATGTTCTACTATAACTAGGCTGTCATGGGTAAGTGACGAACTCATTATGACTTTATCAAATAGTGGTCGTAGAACAGATTGTTTGTAAGCGTTGCAAAAATGCTAAAATCTTGTAAATTTTTAATATTTGCATAAAAATCCTCAAATGCACTTGATTTCATCGAAAATAGCTTTGACATGAAGTGTCATACTAATACTCTTTACTTTTGCATTCGTTTTCCTTAACTGATTGACAGAAACTTCGATATTTCGTTTACTATGTTGGGGGTCTCGCACTATCAAAGTTACCCGCATTATCAAAGTTACCCCGTTTTACGGTACTAAATTTTTACTTAAAGTTGTGACATTTTTCAAAAAACACATTGAAAAATCATATCTAATTTTCTCAGCATTGGATCGACCAAAATTTTTAATCAAAGTATCATTAGAAACGTAATCTTATATTCTTTGAAGAGCACTCACGAATTTTTTCCGGAAAAATCTGATAACTATTCAAAATCAGTAAAACAGTCATTCAAGTCATCGTGCAAAAGTTTGGGTTCACCCCTCAGTATGGTGTATCGTGCAAAAGTTTGGGTTTACCTGAACATACTTTAACCATGAAAAATCTGTGAAATCTCAAACCAATCATTATTTGCACTCGAAAAAGCTTTAAACTGTTAAAATCGGTTGAAAAATGGCAGAGATATTGACAAAAATGATGTGCATGCGGCTCAGGTGAACCCAAACTTTTGCACGATTTGCATAATATTGAGGGTTGAACCCAAACTTTTGCACGATGACTTGACTGACTGTTTCATTGATTTTGAATACTTTCCAGATTTTTCCGCCAAAATTTCGTGGGGTCTCTTCAAAGAATATGAGATAACGATTCTAATGACACATCGATTTAAAATTTTGGTCGATCCAAAGCTGAGGAAATTAGATATGATTTTTCAGTGTGTTTTTAAAAAAATGTCACAACTTTAAGTAAAAATTTAGTATACAAAATTCAAAAAAAGTTTTTGAAACAATACATACGAAGTATGAATAACTCTTTGCCTTTCGAATGCGGCTTAAAGAGTTTTAATTGGACGTATATTCACAGATATATGGACAGAACACTTTTGTATGTTTTTTAGGGGGTGAACCCAAACTTTTGCACGGGAGTGTATATCGCCTCCACATTTGTACTCTTATGCGCTATCGTATACGAATTTGTGTTTACTGGGAAGTAATCCTGGCTACTATGTTCTACAACAAAAAAGCAGTGTTGCTTTGAAAGTATTTGAATGATCATCTCAGCATAATTTAGATTTTGTTATCAATAACACATTATTCTTACGTCCCTTCAAAACCAGCTTGAGGACTAAACATGAAAAAATTGCATTTTCTATAGTTATTTCCATATAAACATCAAATGGCATGCGCACAGCCAAATTTCTTTCAAATCATTTCGAATTTTGGAAAAATGATTTTCATCATAATTGACTTAGAAACTGTTGGTATAAACTCCGCTAGAAGGTGTTATGCGGAGAGCCGGGTATAACAGGCAAGGACCGATGTTCGCGTGATCCAGCTAATTTATTTGCTTCGCGGGTGATATGGACATTGTAGGCCGACCAATTCAAGAGATGGCAGACATGTGTATACAGTCACCTTAAACGCGTTAAAAACAAAGTAGTTATAGAAAAATACGAAGTCACATCATTTGTGGATGACGGAGTATAAAACAGGCTCCAGAAGAAGCTGGAATCGAAAAAGATTCATTCGAAAAAGCTGAAAATTTCACACACTATTTTTATTGTAAGGATGGTGAGATAGGAGATTAGATTTTCAAACTTTTTAAAATCCTGGACCCCCCTACTGTACTCTGTACAAAACGCTTATAAAACCGGTAGTGAAAGATGACCCACGAGCTCGCTCAACTCTACGGCGAACTCAGTAAAATTGGAAGAACACAATAGGCATGGCATGTTTAAAGAATGCCGGAAGTCCATCTTCGTTAGAAATCAAGGGAACATTCCTGGAAAAATCTTTTTGACTCATTTATCGATGTTGAAAGTGTTGTAGAATTATCCTATAGTAGAATTATTTGTGACTATTTCGGGGATGGGATTCGATCCCAGGTCCTCGGCGTGAGAGGCGTGTGTTCTAACCACTACACCAGGTCCGTCCCCCCGATTTATGAAGGGTTTCTTATGAACCTTAGTTAAAGTTTCCTGAAGGGGGCTTGGTGGTCTAATGGCTACCGCTTCTGATTGGTAAGCAGAAGGTCCAGTAGCGTAGGTAGGGGGGGTGCGGTGGGTGCGGTCCGCACCGGGCCCCGAGCTCATAGGGGCCCCAAATTGCAGTGCGGATTTCTCATAGTATTGAAAGTTCGACCTAGCTTATAGGAAATTGACAATTTGTATGATCCCAAACTAAAAATTTGTATAATAAGCATAGGTTTTGGAGAAGATTTGGATTAGCTATGTATAGGGGCCCCTTGATTATCCCTTATTTTCAATGCTTTAGGGCTAGATTTAGAACCAGCAGAGGGGCCCAGAGGGATCGTCACTTCGGGCCCCCACATTTTAGGGGCCTCCACAAATATTTGTTTAGTAAGTTATTTTCCTTGTTGTTGTTCAATCAATTGGGCGCATGAAAGAACTGAGCCTTCGAAAAGGGCCACGTTCAGCTAAACCTCATATGGAAACTTAAGTAGGCTCAGATACTTTTTTTTAAATGTCGAATCTAATTACGGCTTTGGATTTATAGAAAATTACTTCATGAATTTTGATTTCCAATTAAATGAACCTATATTTGTTGGCCTTCAAAAATCTGGAGAATTGGTGAGCTTTGAGCTTGAGGTAATAAAAATTCCTTATTTTGTTATCATTCAAAAATACTTATCAAAAATCATCTGAATTCATTCTCGATATTTCTTTAAAAAATTCGCCTGGTAATTTATATGAAATTATGCCATGAATTTTACCACCTTTTTTGTTAATCTTATTTTGAGATCCCTCCAAGGTTTCGTTTAAAAAAAGGGAAGATTCTTGCAAGAATTCGTTTAGAAATTTCAGGATTTTTTGCAGAAGTTTTAATTGAATTTCTTCAGAATAAATATTAGCAACAAATTCAGGGATCTTTTTCCAGTGCTTTCATGTAAAGAACATTATGTGCAATGCTACCTGAAATGTTTCAATTTATTTCTGAAGGAATTGCTTCGGGCGTAAAACCGCTATAAAATAGCTAGTAATACTCGATTTGACATTCCGATATGGACGGGTTTAAAAAAAAATGCCACAGAGATGCCGACAATGATTACCCTGATTTGTTTCAACGATGCTTGAAGATTGCATACAAGATTCGTTCTAGGAATTTATCAAGGTTTCAAGCAAGAATTTCATTGAGAGGACTTCTCAACATTTGCCCCTGAAAACCACTGAAGGGATTTCTTGGCGTACCTTTGGTCAAGTCCGACATTTTCCCAAGTATTCCTTTACAAATGCAATGACTCCAGGGATTCTTCCACGAATTATACCTTTTCAAATATACCCCTTGAGATTTATCTCAGGACTTTTTTCTGACATTCATTTTAAAAGTTTGCGAGAATTTCTCAGATAATTGGAAATCTTTTTGGGTTCGTCATTAATTTTTCACTGGGAGCCCTTCTTGAATTTGTTCATTACCACAGGATGTCCGTAAATTACAAAACAACAAAATATGTGAAAGATTATCTCTCATTTTAAACAATAAAAAATCTATGTAGATGTATGGTTTTTTATACATCTATGTAATAGCGAAAGATACAATGATTGATAATTTCAAAATCAATGCTTCTTACTGAGATAATTCAATTTTAATTTATTGGAGACGTTTTCTTCTGAGGGGTGCTAGCCATATTAGATATAATTTCTATAAGATGAATTCAAATATTCTATTTATTTTTGAAATTATCTACAGAATATTGGCTTTAAGATTGACTGGAAACAGAAAATTATTCAGTTCAAATTGAGTTCGAAGGGCATTTATCTTCCATCATAAAGCTCGAAAAACGGCGTTCGTTAAGACAGTCCAACGCCATTGGGATGGATTTCACAAATATTTGATATCAAAAATGGGTCAAATTTGTTGCTTGAGAATATAATATTAAACCATGTAGGAATGCTCAATGTATCTTTTTCGGTTGCATAGAGGCATGTCTTCAAATTTAGTACGGATAATATGCGGATACCCTGTATGAGAAATTCTTCAAGTGATAAAATCAACAATTTCCCTAGTAACTTCTGCCAGTTTTTTTTTATCAAGAATTCTTTCAAATATTCCTGCAAAATGTCTTCTTGGACTTCTTTTACAAGGCCTTTTTTTATCCAAGAATTTAGAGAATTTCGGTAGAGTTCCAGCAGTTCCAGAAGCTCCAAAGTTTTACCTCATTCTGTCCATTTTTTTTCTTCAAGGGCGATCCATTAATTACGTAAGACAATTTTCGGGATTTTTCACCTCCGTCTTAAATATAAATTGTATGGTGCGTAAGAAATCTTGAACCACCCCTCCCGCCATAACCCCTTACGTTATTAATGGTTGGCGCCCAAGGTATATTCTTAAAATTTCTCTTAGGGTACCTCTATGAACTTTGCTGGGAGTAGAGTTACATATTTCTCAGGAGCACATAAATGTACTGTCGAGCCTCCAACCAAACCGTCTCTCAGCTCATCGGAATCCTAGTGTGCTGCGCTAGACGGAGGCTCACGAAAATTCTAAAAGCGCGCGTTAGGTGCGGTGCTCTCGGGGAGACTTGTCTCATGCGCTGCTCTACGCTATGTCTCGCCATCGGTATCCAAGTTGTGAAACAACTGCTTAGTAACGAAGAGCCTCTACAACGCCTCATTATGCAAGTGTCTAGATGGCCTACATGATATGATCGAAAACTCGCGATCTAAGAGTTACAGTTTCGATCCTCGTTGAAAACTTTTGTAATCACTTCAATTATTGCGCTGACTTTTAAACAGCACATGTGACGGAGCGCATGAGACCGCAGTGAGACACATCTCAAGAAAAATGAGGCGCACCAAAAAAGGTCTCACGAAGTACAGCGCTCCCGTGCGCTTGCAAGCAATGAGGCTCCTGCGCCTAAGGCTACAGCACGTGCACAGTAACTCTGGCTGGGAGTTCGTCATAAAAAAAAACACATACAAAATCAAGCATATTATCTTGATTGCCTCCTGGGTCTGCACAAAAAACCACAACAAAGAATTTTTCAGTGGTTTGCGCAATACTGGAATTTGTCCAGTGATTGCACCATGTATTTACCTATGAATTGTTCCAATTTTTTCACGAGTTTTCAAAGAAATCAAATAGGAATAACCGTCAACATACTACTAAATACCGTACAACATACAGGAAGGTATCCAAGAATATCTTTAAAGATCTTTTTAAATAGCAATCGCTTTATATACACTTAAATTATTTCGTCAACCTCAGGGGATTTTTTTTTATTATCGGACAATTTGGGCCGAAGGTTCTCCGATTTGCATGAAATTTTCACCAGAGGTAGAGCTCGTGGATACATGACCAAAAGTGAAATTCAAAAAAAATATAGTGGCCTATTTTCCCGGAAAACTCTTGATGAATTTTCACGATTTTTCTATATACCTCAAACTTTGAAAATTCATATCTCCTGAACTATGCATCGTAGAACAAAAGTTTTTTAGTGAAATCGGAAGGAAATTTCCTCAGCAATCTATTAAAAATATAAAAAGAAAAACATTTCTTGGAAATTTTTTCACCATGGAGAAAATCGTCGGAAAAATAGCGAAAAAACTATCGTCTGTATCATGAAAAATTTTCAAAAAAATATTTTTTGTTTCATCAATCTATACTCTTACTTTCGTCCATAGACGCCAAAGTGGTATCTTTTACCGTTTAGGCGACAGAACTGAAAAACCGATGACCACCCGCACGCTTCCCATAGAAAAATGTGTTCTATTGTGGGCCTCATAACCGTGCGCCAACGGCGGCAGTAATTTACACGCATTGTAAGTGTAACGCAGTAAACCATCCTTTCCTTTCCAGTCAGAAGAAGCTTTTCGTCAATCGGACCACTCTCCTTTGGTCTGTTGGGTGTTTTGTATGTCCTTTATTCGTAACCTTTACTATTGAGGGATTCCACGGAGGCATGCAAGTCGATTCTGATCGACCATTTCAAAAATATCTGAAACTTTGCACAGTTTTTCAGTTCCATCTAAATCGTCATTTTCCGATATCAAATCTTCAAGTTGAGTCACGACTAACTTTTCAAAAGGGTGTATGTGAAAATGGTTCAAAAATATTCAAAAAGCTGCACATCAAAAACGGTTCGTTCGATTGTTAGACAACTAAAGAAACAAAGTTAGACAACTAAATAAAGATTCCAAAAAAAATACACACCGTAAAAAAAAAATTTTTTTTTGCATTAAAAAACATCATTTTTGTCACAAAAACTCAAATATCTCAAAACCCTATCGGAATACCAACGTAATTTTTTGAGTGAAAACGGTCCATTATATTAGCTATCTACCATAAAAATTTGGTGATGGTAAGCCAATAAACAAAAAAGTTATGACATTTCAAATATTTCACAAATTTGACACTTAGTGAATTTTTTTTTTTTCATTGTTAATTTTTTTTAGGACCGCAGTTTGTTGCTGAATTTTTTGTTAAGGGTACCACATGAGGTTAACAAGTTGTTTTCATGATATTTTATTTAATTATTCATAACTATTATAGCATCTATTAGAAAGTTAGACGCGATCCAGTGTTGTGATCTAAAGTCTTGATAGTGTCATATTTTTTATTGTACGTAACTGAAGAAAAATTCTCTCAATAAAGTTGAAACCTTTTGATAAAAGAAACGGAAGTACGCAAATTGAACATTTTAGTTTTATTGTAATTTCCGAAGATTTAAGACACGACTCAGTATCTGTAAATTTGTTCATTGCCAAAATGATTAACTTTTTACGCGTTGATAAGGATAAAGAAATCAGAAAGATATATTTCATGTCTGATGGAGCAGCATCGCAGTACAAAAACCGTAAGAATTTTTCGAGCCTATGTCAATTTAAATCAAAGTACGGAATTGATGCAGAATGGCATTTCTTTGCTACGTCACATGGCAAAGGTCCTTGTGATGCTATTGGAGGAACCATAAAGCGCATGGCCACAAGAGCAAGTTTAGCCAAAGAACGTGAGCATCCAATTAAAACTGCAAAAGAACTATTTGATTGGGCGAATCGCAGAAAAGAAGAAGATTTAACAAAATTATCATTTTGTTTTACTACTACTGAAAAGTACGAATTAACGGCATCAGAGCTCAGCGAGCAATATAATAACGCGAAAACGATCCAAGGAACCCAAAAATTTCACTGTTTCATTCCATTGTCAGAAAATAAAATTAAAGCAAAACTATACTCGAACTGTACTGATAATGATGCAAAAGTGTTCGATATTGTAAAAAAATTGAATAACAATAAATAAATAAATAAGTATTAATAAAATGTTTTCATGATCTCATAACGCATACCCAAATCCAAAACTTTTAAAGTGTATATATAACATTTTGAAACTCATCGATCATACTCTAAAAAAATATCCTGGTAAAAAAAAATTTATTTTCGTGTAATCTGTTAATTCATTTTAATTTATACATATAATATACACAATACTAATGAATACATGAAAACGACTTGTTTAATTCACGCAAGGCCCTTAACAATAAAATCAGCAACAAACTGCGGTTCCCGTAATAATTTACACCGAAAAAAAATTTTTTTTTTTCTACTAAATGTGAAAATTGTGACATGTTTGAAATACTTTAACTTTTTTGTTTATTGGTTTACCATCACCAAATTTTTATGGTAGATAGCTAATATAATGGACCGTTTTCCCTCAAAAAATTACGTTGGTATTCCGATAGGGTTTTGAGATATTTGAGTTTTTGTGTCAAAAATTATGTTTTTTAATGCCAAAAAAATTTTTTTATTTACTGTGTGTATTTTTTTTGGAATCTTTATTTAGTTGTCTAACTTTGTTTCTTTAGTTGTCTAACAATCGAACGAACCGTTTTTGCTGTGCAGCTTTTTGAATATTTTTGAACCATTTTCACATACACCCTTTTGAAAAGTTAGTCGTGACTCAACTTGAAGATTTGATATCGGAAAATGACGATTTAGATGGAACTGGAAAACTGTGCAAAGTTTCAGCTCAATAGAAAAAAATGAATTAAAAAATTTACCAAATTTTGGTGCTGTTGCTTGGAATCACTCTATTGAGACCAACGGTCTTTAATTGAAAACGATCCTAACATTTAATAATATAGGTAATAGGAACTGACCCTCAGCAAGCATGGGAAAATTCACTCACTCACCCGAACGCCACCGATGAAAAATAGCAAACAATCTGCTGCTATCGAACATTCAGTGATAGCTGAACCGTCCTAGGCGGAGTGTAGCATGGAAGCGTCGAAACCGATTGATTGTGTAAAAGCGACAATCGGAAGGAACGCGAAGAGAAGCGAATATCAATACACTTGTATCTGCGAGGCACGAGTTAATGCACTTAGCATCCATTCGCCGAATGCATTGAACTGACTGAGAGGATTCCTACTCACTGAATCATTCCGTGGTGTGGACTGCCAGTCAGTGAACGCTCATTAGCACTCAAACCCGAATGCCATTCGAACGGAATCAGAATGTAAACAATCATTCCTGGACAAACATTTCAAAAGGGCACATCGACATTGGTAAACATTGGCTTTGCAAGCCGCTGTTGAACCCAATTCAACTCGATCACGCTCACCAATACCACTATCAGGAAGAGCTAACACCAATCTTTCTGATAGTGGGGTAAGTTTGCGTGGGCGGGCTAAAAAGGGCTCAACAGCAACGTTTCTGAAAAAAGCTCAAGACCTCTTGGACCCTTTTCAAATGTTTGTCTTTTGTCCGAATTTTGGTATTGCATTCGACTGATTAGATGCCGTTTTTTGTTTCGCTTAGTGCTCGCCGACGAAAAAGAATGGGCACTGGAAATTGAAACGTTCGGCTTGGTAAACAAACGGCTTTTTCGTTCCTGACTGTGCATGGAAGCGAGTGAGGGAAACACAATAACTGAGTAGCTGTTTCCCATGCTTGACCCTCAGTATCATATAGTTGCCAAGCATATAGTTGATCCTTCATACGCTACCATAATGATTGATTGTAACAAGAACTTCTCGTGCGGCTTTCATAGAGGCTGTTAGCTTTAATACTAAATAACGTTGCTGATGAAGGACACACAAAACACCCAACTGACCAATGGAGAGTGGTCCGATTGACGAAAAGCGTCTTCTGGCTGGAAAGGAAAGGATGGTTTACTGTGTCACACTTACAATGCGTGTAAATTACTGCCGCCGTTAGCGCACGGTTATGAGGCCCACAATAGAACACATTTTCCTATGGGAAGCGTGCGGGTGGTCATCGGTTTTTCAGTTCTGTCGTCCAAACGGTAAAAGATACCACTTTGGCGTCTATGGACGAAAGTTAGAGTATGGATTAACGAAACAAAAAATATTTTTTTGAATTTTTTTCATGATACAGACGATAGTTTTTTCGCTATTTTCCCGACAGTTTTCTTCATGGTGAAAAATTTTCCAAGAAATGTTTTTCTTTTTATATTTTTATTAGATTGCTGAGGAAATTTCCTTCCGATTTCACTAAAGAACTTTTGTTCTACGATGCATAGTTCAGGAGATATTAATTTTCAAAGTTTGAGGTATATAGAGAAATCGTGAAAATTCATCTAGAGTTTTCCGGGAAAATAGGCCACTATAATTTTTTTGAATTTCACTTTTGATCATGTATCCACTAGCTCTACCTCTGGTGAAAATTTCATGCAAATCGGAGAACCTCCGGCCCAAACCTGTCCGATAATTTAAAAAAATGCCCCTCAGCAAAATGAATAGCCGAGAATCCAACAGCTGAGAATTTGGTAATTTTCAATACTGAATCTCGGTTATTAGTTTACTTATATTTCCGCAATCCAAGGTTTTTAGCGAGATTTTGACAATCGATACCGATAAAATATATTTTTTTAGGTTCCACAAGACGAAGCAACAAAAAGTATTTCTTAGCGGAAATTATTTTTTGAGCTTTTAATCACGATTTATCATAACAAATACTGAAGGTACGTGTGAACTCGCTAATAAAAGACATATTTTGCAAACCTCTTTACGAGGGGCCCCCAAATCTACCTCCGCACCGGGCCCCCAACACTCTAGCTACGCCACTGAGAAGGTCATGGGTTCAATCCCAGGCCCCATCCGTAATAAGACTACTTTCTAGATACGATTCTTGGTTGTACAATCTGTATTTTTTTCAAGGCACTCTGTGCTCGTGGCCAAAACTGTACCGGAATCAGTTGATCTGTAGCTTCTTTACCGATACGATCTATTTCAACTTATCTATATTTACATCTTCTTTCACTCTCTCCTACTCTTTCTCTCACACCGAGCAGGTAGGAGAGAGCTCTGTTGTTAGTAGGCTAGCTGCCTGCGAAGGGGGTCAGTTTGTCTCAGTCACCATCTGATACTGACGGAGGATGGATGTGCTCCCCAAAGCACGGTCCTCCGTGAGGCGTCTTCTGGTGGCTGGACGGGTTTTTTGTGGAGAGGCTGGGAATCGAACCCATGACCTTGCGCTTATGAAGCGAAAGCGTAACCTCAAGGCTACAGACCCCCCTAATCTGTATCTATTGATATCTTTCACTCTTCCATTAGAAACGGACATTATACCGTTTCCCTCCCCCTATCATCATTCTAATCACTACCTCCTTTCAACTCTATTACAATATACATACAAATACTATACACGGGTGGGACATGGGCAGGCAGTTCGTGGGCTGGATGAGGAAGTCGTGGATACCAGGTCCGAATCAGGGAGAAGAATTATTCATTCTTCTCCAACAGAACGCGGCGAGTGCCTGCAAGTCAAACCAACAGACGGAAATCTTAATATCTTAATATCTTAAAATCTTAATATCAATTGAATGGAACCATATAACATGGCAAGACCTGCACTGGTGGTGACTCTTAATCACATTACATACATTACATACATACAACCTTAGTTAAATTTCTCTGAATCAAAGTTTGGACCCCTCCAGAATCATGAATGAAGTTGCAAATCCTATGCAAAAAAAAATCTAAAAAAATTCCACCAATAATAAAAGATAGTTTGCATCGTCTTTCAAAAATTCCAAATGAAATCACTAGAATAATTTGACAAGAAAGATGGAAAAAATGTAGAAGAAATGTTAAAACAACTTCTAGGATATTTTTTAAGGAAGAAGTTGAAGAAAATCATTGAGCGTTTTTTTTTGTTTGAATTAAAAGAGGAATTCTAGGAGAAATTCCATGATAGTTTTATTGAGAAAAACAATAAAAAAAATCTGGATGAGAATCTTGATAACTTTTTGGAGAAATCCTTGGAGATATTTTGTTAAAATACTTGCATAATTTCTTGCAAATATTTCCGGAGGAATTTCAGAATATATGCTACTAACACCTACTTCAAAGGGTCCATCCAATAATTCCTGTTAAATTTTCTTGAGGAATCTATTGTGAAATTCATGGGGAATCTCGGTAGAAAACATAGATGTATTAACAACTACCGAAAAGCTAAACATTACATATACAATTGGATTCAATGGACAAATTGATGTGGAGTTGTGTGAAGAGCTGAAATCGAATTCAGGTTAACTTCTGAGTCCTCTCATGGCGTAGGGGTAACGCACCCTAACTAGAGATCAGGGATTCGTGAGTTCGATTCTCACTGAGAAGACGTGTAACTTTTTCGCAAAACTTCATAATTAAAAAAAAAACAAGTATAGATGGATTTCTTGCAAAAATCCAGGAGGAATCCTGGGTAAAAAAAAATTCTCGACTGGAAGAATGACTAAACGAATAAGTGGAAAATTATTCTAGAGTATCACATGCAAGAAACCCTGGACTATTTATTTTGTGAATATTAAAAAAAAATCCTGCAGAATTTATATGAGAAATCATTTAGTAAAAATATTGAAGAAGAATTGAGTTGGCGAATTTCTATACGAATCCCTGAAATCATTCCATGAGAACATACTTTAGATATCCCTGAACAAATTCCCGAATACATTCTTAAAAATGTCAATAGAGGAATACAATGCAGAACCCATAGACAAATAGCACGAGGGACTCAGTCAGAGTGCCAACGCGAACCCGTGGGGTGATGCCTACAGGATCGTAATGGCGAAGACAAGAGGTGCAATTGCTCCTACGGAGCAATCTCCACAGATGCTGGAGGGGATCATCGAGGGGCTCTTCCCGCGCCACAACCCTAGCCCATGGCCTCCTTTTGTAGGACAGCTGGCGATTGGGGCTGGCGATGAGGATAGAGTAACCGATGAGGAACTTGTAGGGATTGCAAAATCCCTAAGCATGGGGAAGGCACCAGGTCCGGACGGAGTTCCAAACCTGGCCCTCAAAGTCGCAATCTTGGAGGCTCCCGGTATGTTCAGATCTGCTATGCAGATATGCCTGGACGAGGGAGTATTTCCAGATGCGTGGAAGAGGCAGAGCCTGATACTATTGCCAAAGGCGGGGAAACCACCCGGTGACCCGTCGGCGTATAGACCAATATGCTTGATTGACACGGTGGGGAAAGTGCTCGAGAAGATCATCCTCAACAGACTGTCGAGGTACACCGAGGGTGTAAATGGTCTCTCAGGCAACCAGTTCGGCTTCCGGAAAGGGAGGTCCACTGTAGACGCTATTCTGACGGTTAAGAAAACCGCTGAGATAGCACTCCAGCGTAAGAGGAGGGGTATTCGCTACTGCGCAGTAGTGACTCTGGATGTAAGGAATGCATTTAATAGTGCCAGTTGGGCGGCTATTGCTGATGCGCTCCTGCGTCTGGGGATACCCGAGTACCTGTACAAGATTCTCGGAAGTAACTTCCAGAATCGGGTATTAGTCTATGACACAGAGGTGGGTCGGAAGTACTTTCACATAACCTCAGGAGTCCCGCAAGGTTCCATCCTGGGTCCGGTGTTATGGAATGTCATGTACGACGAGGTGTTGAGATTAAAATTCCCGGCGGGTGTGGTCATCGTTGGCTTTGCCGACGATATTACGCTGGAGGTCTACGGTGAATCGATCGAAGAAGTGGAATTGACTGCAGCCCACTCGATCGCAATTGTGGAGGAGTGGATGAGCTCCAGGAAACTGGAATTGGCTCATCACAAAACTGAGGCGGTTGTTGTCAACAACCGAAAGTCGGTGCAGCAAGCGGTGATCAGTGTAGGCGACTGCACAATCACTTCGAAGCGCTCCGTCAAACACTTGGGGGTGATGATCGACGACAAGCTTACCTTCGGTAGTCATGTCGATTATGCCTGCAAGAGAGCCTCCACAGCTATTGTGGCACTGTCCCGGATGATGTCCAATAGCTCTGCGGTGTACGCCAGCAAGCGAAAGCTTCTGGCCAGTGTCGCCTCGTCCATACTGAGGTATGGTGGCCCGGCTTGGGGCACGGCTTTGAGTACCAACAGCTACCGTAGCAAGCTAGAGAGTACTTATAGGCTAATGTGCCTGAGGGTTGCGAGCGCGTACCGTACCGTGTCACACGATGCACTTTGTGTCATCACCGGTATGATGCCTATTGGTATCCTTATCATGGAAGACATAGAGTGCTTCGAAAGGCGCGGCGCAAGAGGCATACGCAGGACTGCCAGAACGACCTCCATGGTCAAATGGCAGCGTGCGTGGGACAGTTCCACCAAGGGAGTGTGGACTCACAGGTTGATTCCGAGGTTAGATATCTGGGTCAATAGGCGCCATGGGGAACTAACATTCCACCTAACACAGGTCCTTTCGGGTCATGGATGCTTTAGACAATATCTACACCGTTTCGGTCATGCGGGTTCTCCCGAATGTCCAGTTTGTGCAGGTTTAGAGGAAACGGCGGAACACGTTTTGTTCGTGTGCCCGCGTTTCCGCACAATGCGTGACCGCATGTTTGCCACATGCGGTCGGGACACGACTCCGGATAATTTGGTCCAGAGGATGTGTGCAGACGAGTTTGGCTGGAATGCCGTTTCATCGGCTATCACCCACATCGTCTCGGAACTCCAAAGGAGGTGGCGTGTGGACTCGAGGAGTGACTAGTGCAGACGCTAATCAACAGGTGGTCCAAGGGTTCGCAGTCGGCTACGTAGGTCATACCGGTGCCCTACGGTCGAAATCGACCCTTACAGCGATTAAGTGGCCGCGGGGAGAACATCCTGGTAGCGCTGCTGTCGTGGCGCCGGCCTACTGGGTGGATACGAGCCTCTGGTTGTTCGGGGTAGGTGGAGGCCCCTTCGTCAGCAATCTCAGCTGGTGCTAGCTGATAGGGCCTGAGCCTTCAGTAGGTCAAATTGCGAAGCCCGCAGTATCAGTTCTTGATACCTGCGGTGCAGCTGGGCGCGGGCTTAGTGGTCGACCCTGCCCGCCTTCAGCGGACAATGGGAGGTGAGGACCACCCGGGAAGCTGGCAATGCGCCAGCATGCTACCTTGGTGGACCCCCATAAGCGTGTCATCGATGTTCGTTGCTGCATGGCTACGCAGCTAACCTGGAGGATGCGATGTGCAATAGCCCCTCTCCGAAGCAATGCCTTCTTGGTGGTCCCGGAGAGACGAAGGGTTTGGCGGCAATGGAAATGGTTTAGTGGGTCGGGGGTGTAGTCCTGTTTACTGCTTGTACGTAGTAAATGGTCCCCAACCCCACACTCCCGGACCTCGGTCCGGAGTCTGTTGAGCAGATTATCCCCCCATTGCTTAGAAGGAAAAAAAAAAAAAAGACAAATAGCACAAAGCATCCTTACTTCACGATCAGCGGGGAAAAGGAAGGAATGTTAGTGTGACATTCAGAGGCTACACAATCTGGATTTACCTTTGTAAGTGATGCGAATTATGTAACCTCAATCGAAAACCTATGGTGACGAACCATTCAGAGATTTTGTAATAACAAGAACAGACATGTGTGTCGTGTTTTCATGTTACGGTCGTCAGGTGATAAAAGCAACGTTTGTGATATTCATTATTATTAGAGACCGAGTTAACCTCTGCATCTTATTGATTATCACAGGAAGAGTCTTCTTTTAGTAAGGAGGATTCGCAAGTTACATCATATAGTTTTAATAGATAGTCTTTTATCAGTATCTAAAGAAAACATCACCACTCTTAGTAATACAATTTTTAAAAGTTTTTTTTTTATATAATTACTAAAACAAAAGTATAGGTATGTTTTTTTTATTTGTTATGTGAACCATGAATAAGGACTTGTAGTGACGAACTAAACAATGTTTTCTGATAAAAACAAAACCGTAACTTCAAAAACCATTGTCACGTAGAACATAAAACAAAAAAGTTAGACAAAAATAGATGTTTTGGGTCTATCCAAAGCTTAAACTTTCAGAATCGATTTTCTCAGCTCAAATAAAGAGTTATAAAAACAGTGCCTTCGGCAGCGTTTTTCATACTAAAATTTTCTAAAAGTTTGCTGAAGAATGCAACCACAAATTTCCCCACACAAAAAACGTTTATGCCTAATTTAAACCTAAATAAGAATATACAGGTATGTTCCGTTTTTATCAACACGATCCGCAATTTTCAGTTGATAAAAACGGAACCGTGACAAAAACGGAATAATTTTCTTAGACAAAATATTTTACAAATTTTAAAACAAAATTGCAGTTTTGCCAGGATAATACACAATTTCATCATATAAATGCACAGTATTGATGTTTTGGAGCTGCGGTAGGTATTAAGATTGTTGATTCGTATAATATTATTTACGATATTGGGTCTGTAATCAACCAATATGATTATTTAATGCGATAGATCTTTAACAGTTTATGTTTTGTTGGTTAGATATTCATTGTATTTAACATGGAATATGAAACCGATAATCACATAAATGTGCTTTACATAATGAGATGCGTCATATTTGTAAAAATAACTACAAGGAAGTGGGTCAAGCTGATAATTGTCTTTTTTCAAGAAAGATTTAACACGAATTAATTTCTTTTTCTTCTATCCATGCTTATCCTTTTGCTTTTTATAAGAACAGTAATCTGAAAAAAAGCCTTTCCTCAGTTGAGATGTAATGCCATACAGACATTACATCCCAACTGAGGAAGAGCCTTTTTCTGAGCTTACTGTTCTTATAAACACTTCCGCAGTTATCAACTGAGAGATTTTTTTTTTATTTTGCTAAGGTACATTTTGCACACATCCGATTGGTGATTAAATGTGGGGATATGTTGCGATAGTTTTGCAACCTTAAATGAATATTTACGGTGTCCTGTGACTTTATTTGTCAAAATCTATTCTGTAGAATGATTGGGCAATTTTTCTTCACTACTTCGACTGGGATGCACTAATCGACATTCTAGAACAGCGCCACCTTTACTGTTTGCCGTTGAATCACGAATTGGCTAGCACTAACCTAAATAAAAATCCTACTATATTGTTTGGTAAAACGATGTTGAATACGTTCATCAAGAACACAAAGTGTACAAACTCCAGAACAAACATAACCAAAATAGAACTTTTTGGTTAGAATCTCATTTGCTAAGGTTTATGAATAAGCGTAAGGTAGTTGGTATAAGCTCTTTATTAAACTTTTGGTCTCCACGAAGAGGTGCGTGTCCGCCCAAAAATCAAGATCCCAACAAATTTGAGATGGAAACGTGCGTGACGTGAGACGATTCAGTGTCAACAGTTTCTCAAACTGTTAGCCATCAGCCCTTTTCTATCTTCCCTGATGCAAACTTATTGTATGAAGATTCCAAATATTTCAATAGATTGTTTAGTTTTGCTGGACCTCTTCCCCTACCCTTGAAACAGGACCTAATCAATGGCTAATGCTATAATCTGTGTAATGTTATCGAGTTTGAGAGATGGAAGATTATGTAAAAAATATGACGGGATCGACAGTCTTATCAAAAATAAAATGAGCTCGATAATGTTCCATGCCATTCCTTAAATATTGTTGAGTTCATTCTCATTAATATACGCCTATCACATTGACATAGAAAATTATATGATGCCATGTATATAAGAATAAGGAGAGGTCTCTGCAACACGAATTCCAGACGATGCTAGCAGGCTTGATTATACTCCTGTACATCATCAGAGTTCAGTAACATACTCTAGAGCAGCGTGCTCTCGTTACCTTTTTCCGTGAGACTGAAAAATACTAAGCAGAGAGGCATCGAAAAATCAGCGAGGAAGAACAGAGCAAAATTCAATGACAAAAGTGCCATAACAACTCCGCGAGTGCTGTTTTGTTCGGGCGGGACACTGAAGAGTTCTTTCAAAGTGTGGGTAAATGTGATCTTAGCAGCAAGAAAGAAAGAGAACCAGAAAAAAATCTTCATACTTTTTTGCACTCTCATTCGAATCGTTTGAGGATCTGTGTTGAAAATGTTGAGTGCAATTTTAAATCCTCAATAAAACATCAAAATCGCCTTATTTTTGCATCGTAGAGGAGTTCTGTCAAGCCTGGTTGCTAGGACGTGGCCAGAGAAACTCTCGAATGTTGAAAGATGCATCAATCTTGTCCATCAGCCCATGCTAAATTTGAAAACTTCAATTAATTAGCGGATAGGAAGGAATCAAACCTTATTGAATCGTATATGACTTGACACCTACCATGTATCATAGGTGATCAACCCCAACATAATGTCGAAAATTCAACCCTGAGGCTAATGAAAAACATTTAAATAGCTTCAAATAAGTTTTGAGATTATATTCCAAGCATTTTAAAAAAATAAGAAAAAACATTTTTTTGTGTTGATAAAAACGGAATAATTTGTTGACGAAATCGGAACGTGACAAAATCGGAGCGTGACCAAATCGGAACGTGATAAAAACGGAACATACCTGTACTATTTATTTCGAAGAAGTTTTTCCTTAATACTAACAAAAATATCAAACTTCCAGACCAAGTATGTTCTGAAGAGTTTTAAATGTGAGTAAAATACACATTTTCTCTGAAGACGTCATATTAAAAGGGGGCGTCCACAAATTACGTAACGCTATAGGGGGAGGGGGGAGTAGGCAAAAGCGTTACGGCTCATACAAAGAAATTGAAATTTTTCATACAAAAAGCGTTACGGACTGGGGGGAGGGGGTCGAAATTTTCCAAATTTCGCGTTACGTAATAAATGGACGCTGCCAGATATAATCGTTTTTGTAATATTTCCATTTTAACATTTCAAAATGGTGGAAATGTAATCAAAAGCTTTTCCCACTACTTGAAAAAACATATTATAAAATGTATTTAAAGTAACTTTGGTGAAGGTATTTATTTTGAATTTCGCTGATAAATACGTTCTGAATAATGCCTTAATTGTACTGAGGAAACAGATTTTTTTGAGACTCGATAAGGGGTCCTGCACTAAATATGTCATGCACAAGGGGGAAGGTGGTAAGGCATAGTGTGACAAGCCTTACAAAACTTTTGAAACTCTCATACACAAATCGTGACTAAGGGGAAGGGAGAATGTTTCGAAGAAGTCTCAATTAAGCTTGGCTTAATATGTGTATCATCCCATATTTTATGATACATTCATAAATTATGAATTGGGTCCTAAAATTTTTAATGAAATCTTGTTTTTATTTAATAACACGAAAGAGCATGTTACTGTAACTACTTTAGCAATTTTTCCCGCTCAAATAACGGCTATATCATGTTTAAACTTTAATTTAAAAATTTGGTCCATAAATGAACCTTGACACTTTTGATCATGTTTGACGTTCGCTTAGTCGACAAAAACACCACAGGGGTTTTAGTTCGACCACTGGGGTTGTTCCTATCTGACATTTCGTAAGGGACACGGAAAACAAAATACACCCAAAATTTGAGTTTAAGCCAAAGGATGTGACAAAATCTAAAAAAATGTTTTTTGGGCTTAAACCAACGGAAAACATTAGAAAATTGAGTAAACATGTGTTTTTGGCCTTAACTTAAGCGTTTGGCACTAAAATTGGGACAGGGCTTTAGGACCCTATTGTTAGTGTAAACCAGAATTCAAATCGTTAATAATTTAATTTTACAAAAACAACGGACTATTAATGGATTTCCTGCTTTGCTCTTGTCCACAGTTGATCACTGGGAGTTTTCTCGTTTTATTTTGTGTGAGGAAAGTTATATAACTTCAAATTGCTCGTAAATGAGAGCATTTATCAAAAAAATATTTAGTAGGCGTGATAGCCACCATCATAATACACAACCGGTACCAAATATTTTTTCGGAAATAGTTCCCACTTTTTGAGAAATAACTCGTTAGATGCATTTCGCCATACAAATATTTTTCGCGTTACCTTTTAGCGATTTTTCGTGCATAGACCCTAGCGAATGTGCGTTACTATGAGGTAGGTAGCGAATTAGGCCATGTATGTAACCCATTGAATATTTACTAAAATCAGCATTAGTGTAATGAAAAGTCGCTCTCCCCTACAATCACCTTGCATTCAAGTTTGGCAGAAAATACGTGAAAAAATTACTACTTATTGCCATTCTTGCATTAATTCTCGCATAATTTATGATCTACTGAACAAATGAATGGATTCACGCGATATTCAACAATGCAACGATGAAAGAAGATCCTTATCTATCTCCAAGTAGTGATACAGTCATCTCTCCCTTACTCAACATTTCGTATCTCGATATCGAGTTAGAGAACCAAAGTAAAAGTTGGTTTTCATGCCTACCTCGATGGTCCCTTAGATCGCAGTTGCACTGATTTTGTGTTCTTTAATTCGATACCTCCCTAACTCGATGGTCCCTTCATTATTGAGTTATGGAGAGTTGACTGTAGTTTTTTATTCTGATCCATTCATTTGCTTAAAAACAACGAGCAACACACTCGGCTACCAATGACTTTTTGAGCGAGATCAGAGGTTATGCGAGAATTCTTAGTTCTTACATTATATACATTAAATTTATTATGAAGAAGAAGTAAGTTATTATAAGGAAGAAGTAACTACACGGAGAATTTTTTTTTCCTAAATTTTGAGTTTACTTTACTCAACATTAAATACAAAGATTATACTACCAACCGAAAATCTCTCGGTATTCTTTTCCTCACGAATGTTGTGAAAAATTAGAATCGGAATGGCGTTGAAACCCGTCACCGTGTAGTGATTATTGATTGAACAGGCAAAAAGTCACGATAAAAAGTCAAACGACTTTATAATCGCGTTGTTTTGAAGCTAATTAGGACGTAGAATCTTTTAAGGGTACGCAATGCACATGGTCCTCGATTGATTGTATGCAAGATTTTATTGCTTACGAGTATAGTTGGCCATGGATTATGCCGCCAGACGCTAGCAGATGTCGTTGCGGTAGATCAGAAGATATGGTGGGAAGTCCCGATCAGACGAAAATAATAATATAAGAACATTGAACACATTAAACTTTCTATTTCACCATCAACGAAAAAAATATTTGTTTTGCACAAAAAATGCTCAAATTGTATATTTTTTATTAAAACCTTAAAGTTTTGTGTCGTTTTTAGATATAAGGTACAGTGGGGTAAGTGGATACAGAAAAATCATTAGTCAACTTCATTATTACGTACAGCTTACGTTAATAATGTAATTCAAACTTTTTTCTGTGGATAACAAATGAGGGACTAATATACTTCAAATCGCCATTTATTTAGATTTTTCTGATTTTTATGTATTGAGTATGAGGGACTTGAAAATTTGCGCCAAATGATCCACTTGCCTCACTATGGTGGGGTAAGTGGATCACCACTAAAAAAAATCTTTTCTCAAAACATGCATGGTGTAATCATGTATACTAAGAATGATATTGCTCTCGTTCTTGTTATTAGTGCTAGTTATGTTATGTTTTGATACCATAAAAATTGAAAAGTGTCTTCATTTTATCAAAATATTATTCAAAATATTTATACATTAGTTCACACTAATTCAAACAAAATAAAACATTGTAGCCAGAATTATTTGAAGAAAATTCTTTAATATAATCACATAAGTTATAAAGAAGTATTGTAGGATTATTCCTTACGATGTTTTCGAAAAACACTTGTAGTTTAAAAATATTAGATACATTTATTTTCGTTCAACAAACTGAAATCTTCTTATTCTATTTTTGAATGTATTTGTATCATCTGTCTAGAACAATTTATATGGTCAAATAAGACACGATAATATGTTTTCAATTGGAAAATTTGTATATTTTGCTCTTTTGCAACTCAGCTTTAATAAACCACGAAAATTTTTGTAAGAATTTTGCAATATTCCTTCTTTTATATTTTCTTATACCAGAAAGATTAAAATAAACTTTAGGTGGATTAATTCAAATTTTCTATAGTCAATAAGACAAATTTAAGCTAGTAATGAGAAACAGTAAAAACAAAACAATATTTGCGAGTATTCAAACTTATTCAAATTATCGTAAACAGTCTGCCAATAAATGGTAATAATACTTGATCAACTTTCCCCACCCCATTAAAAAGTGGGGGTAAGTGTACCATGTCCAATATATCTGTATTTATTTATAAAATTCACATATTTTTCATTTTGATTCATACAATTAGAACTGAAATGTTCACCATGCGTTGAAAAGACTAGTAGAATTTGATTTAAGGCAGAGATACAATGAATTTTTGATTGTTAGAAAACAATTTTGAAATGAATTGATTTTTGCAGCCAAAAAGTATGCTTGTGTTAGTGTTGGTGTAGTATCAGTTTTGCATTAGTATCGGTGTGGACGTAGGAACATAACCTAAAACGAAGCAATGCTGCGAAAACATTCAACATATTCAAGTATTTATGCTCAATATAGACAAATGATCCACGTACCCCACTGATACACTTCCCCCACTGTACCTTATTGCCGAAAATTGTAACATATTTCAAAACAGATTTTGGGCATATTACGGTGTTGCTGTCCATTTGATGTCAGATGTTAGGAAACTTTATTCGATTGAATACTCTCCAAAAATTTTCAAGATTTTTTGATTTAGTTTTAAACTATTTCAGTGGCACAAAGAATAAGGCGCCATCCACAAATTACGTATTGCTCTAGGGGGAGGAGGAGAGTACGGCTCATACAAATTATTTATTTTTTTTTTCCATACAAAAGGCGTCACGGGCAAAGGGAGGGGGTCGAAGATTTCTAAATTAAGCGTTACGTAATACATGGATGCTGCCTAATCTGAATAAGATTCCGAAAAAGAATCTTCAGAAAGAGCTTTAAGAAGAATCCTTGCATACATCGATCTACAGCTGGAGAAATGTTCACAGAAGTTCTTGTGAAGTTGCAGGAAAAAGTCATAGAGGATTAATGAGGAGATATTCTGGAGAATCTAGCAGCAAATATTGGAACTTTTCTGTAAGATCCCTGTGGAAATGTTTAATAGAGCATTTTTAAACAGAATCTGTTGAAATTCAATGATGTTTTTTGAAAGTAATTTGGATCATTGATCAAAATGAATATTCCAGCATTGTGGTTCTTTCATATTTTGATGAATGCAGTAAGACCGAAAGTCGTCAGGCTAAATGCCGTTAGTGCGAAAAGGTTGTTAGGCCAAAATTTATTGATATTTCTAATGGAACGTAGGGCTAAATGGGCTGTTAGTTGTTTGGTCAAGTTAATCTACATCAGCTGGAAGCCCATAACATATAAAGAACAGTATTTACTTAAAAGAAGGAAATAACACCGATAAATTTGATATTTCATATAGTAGTTTGAATCACTGTAAAAAATCTAATGTTATTTCGGCCTAATGAACCTTCCGGCCTAACGGCCTGCTTTCCTGGGAAGAATTGAGAAGACTTTAGTAAATATTATTGTGGACACTTCGATTGAGAGTTCTGTGGAGACCCCTGCAGAGTATTCTATGGAGAGTTTAGTGATTTTTCGTTACCTCAGTGAAGACTTCTGCTGAGAGGAGATTTCAGCAAAGATCTCTGTCGTGACTTCTGTGGATTCGATTGTTGAAGCTTCTATGGAAGCTTTGAAGAATTTTCTATGGTAACATCTATGGAGTGTTCTAAGCTAACCACTGTGAAGACTTCTGTGGGGATATCTATGAAATGTTTTATAGAGAATTATCTGCTCAGTAGTTTTTTCCGCTCTTTTTACATGTTAACCTAGATCATAAAAGTGTTTCATGGTTATGATTAGGGGCTGTCCATGAATTATGTGAGGGTTTATGGAGGGATGTGGGGTTTTGAGATTGCTTACGTGTCATACAATTTATTTTTAACTTTCATACCGGTTCCACGCCGTTTCGCAAACCCGATTATTTTTGTATTTTTTGAATCACCTGAAAATTTGCATACAGATTCTTTATGACCAAAAATGCCATTATGCACTTTCAGACCGCCATCTAGAACCTCGCCTTATTTTTGAGAAGGGCGTATCGGAAAATGCATGGCAAATCTTTAAAAAGCTGTAACTCGAAAACGGTTTGTCCGATCGATTTGAGATCTTCTACAAAGTTGTAGGTATTGCTTAGGACTATATGGAGAGAAATATGCACGGTAAAAAAATTACAGATTATTTTTTATTTCAAAAACAAAATCTTAAAATCAATTTTCTCCAGAAACACAGTTTTGATTTTTTTTTTTATTTTTGGATATGTTTTAGGGGACAACGTATGTGATTTATTGTACAATGTTCTAAAATGGAAGAATTATAGACAAAAGAGTAATGATTTCTTTAAAAAATACAAATTTTGAAAAAAATCGAAATAAAGGAAAACAATATTTTTTTATGTGTTTATTTGATAGTACAGAAAATGCATTGGAAGAGTACTTAAGTAAAATTTTTCTAGGTTGCATCAATTTCGAGATATAAGGTACCCCGGGGCAAGTGAGAATCCGGGGTAAGTGGGGCGTTTCGTCATAGCTCAACTAGGAAAAGTTTTTCATGGGGGTATTCTTCTAGAGAGTTAAAGATACTATGAGAAGAAATGTATCTAGTACTAAACATATTGTTATTTTTATTACCATGTGGTTCAAGTAACAGTTGTCAGTTCAGCGCCATTTCAACTTGCATGACAAATTGTGACACGTTTCACGTCTTGCATTGACTCGCAAAAAATAAATGTGTTTTAAATCGAATTTCTAACAGTAAGCTATAATTTTAAGTATTATTACAAGCTGCTAACGATAAACCAGTATTTTGTTTTCATTTCATATGAAATTTTCGATGGTCTATCTTACCCAAAAATATATTTGTACCTGGGGTAAGTGGGACCTATCAAAACAAAAACCAGAATCATAACTTTTCGTACACGTTTCATACATTTTGCTAGAGAGTAGCACTAAAACATTCAAACAAATGATTTTTATCAAAAAATATCAACCTCAAATTACGTTATTGCATAAGAGGGAGAAAAAAGTGTTATTATTCTTAATTTTTGAATTTATTTTTTATTTTTTAAATACGACTTCATAATTGAACATACACACATCTGAAATTTGTAATGCACCATGAGAACGATTACTGTTCTATGTTATTTGAACTTTATTTGTTACTTCTACCAAATTAAGTAGTGATGGAAAACAATTCCATCCCATAAGGTGGTTTTCTACCATGCATATAAATAATAACAAAACATATTTATATTTTCGTCAATTATTGATTGTTTATGTGCTACATTTTAATTAACAACTTATAAATGATATATTTTGAACATGTTTGATTCCTCTTTACGCTTCTATAGAGGAATTTTCAGTTAATATTAAATGTGAGGTTACATGCTATTAAATAAAGGGTTTCTTCACAAAACGAAACGTATTTTATGGTTGATCCCTTATGTACATCAAATATGTACTTAAAATTAAAAATCTATGACTTATCAATCCTATTATTGTAATGGTTGAATTACTGATGTGGATTGACGTATGAAACTGGATGTGTCCCACTTGCCCCGCTTAGCGAGGTAACTGCGTCCATTGGCTCATTCTAAAACTTTCTTCCAAGGTTTTCACAATTTCGAAATTATTCGATTAGTTTCATGCACACACCAGCAAATATGTTGCCAAAACGTGATTGTGTTGTTGGATTTGAAAAATATTGACACTTGAAAATTTTATTGAACAATTTGTTTGAACTATCGTTTTTTTCGTTCCCACTTGCCCCGCGGTACCTTACTCATACTTATATAAAATTGTCAAATGTAAAAAAGAAAAATAGGCCCTTTTCAAACATATTTCGTGTTTCTCCACTCCGGAAAATTTTATTTTGATTTCAACAACACAAACCAAGTCAAGTCAAGTACACAACACTGAAGACGGCTTTACAGTTGAGGTTGAAATACGCGTATCTGTCGAAGGATACAATAGTAAAATAAACCCTCTAATACCCAACCCCGCCTTTAGACGGGGTACATTTTGGAATATTGTGTATTTTTTCGTAGCTCAGAAATCATAATTATTTCATTTTTGGCATGAACATCGACTCATAACACGCATATTAGAAAAGTTTTTTATGACTTTTAAAACTTTTTTGTATTTTTGAAAATTGTTTGAAAAATTGTATTCTTATATAACCTACAAATTGCCGGGGTTCAATTAACGTGTGATATAACAAATCGTAGCTTTAATATTTTTCTACGATCAACCTATCATAAAAGAAGAGCTTGGTGGTATTAAAATAATTTCAAACCTAATTTTCCGTTAATTACACGGGAAATAAAAATAAATCCAGAAAAAAATTAAAAATTTAATATTTTTAGAAGTACCGTAAATACTTGAATTTTTATTATTGCTTAAAATCAGTTACTAGAAGTGGCTTCAAGAAAAAATTAAAAAGAATAGGGATGTTCAAAAATAAAAATTATTAAAATCAAAAACCAAAATTCATAGATTTGCGAATAAAAATAAATCATTGCTCAAAACGTGTTTAGAACGAATTTAGATAACTGAAAGTGATATTTATATCGAAAATAAAAAATTGGGTATTAGAGGGTTAAAAGGAACAGTACTACTCATCTTTTTGTATATTTACATGCATTCTACTAAACAGGCTCCACAAGGGTTTTCATCACTTATGCCTGAGTTAGTAGGTATGATGAACAAATACGTTTTTCCCATACCCATACATTTGGACATGGTAAATGAACAAAAGAAAAACGATGCTTTTTTTTAAACGTACTTCATGGGTACAAAAATAATGCGCTATGTTGTCTAGTTTTATCACTGTAGCAATCATCATTGACAAAAATGCGGTACAAAAACTTCGTGGTGTGAAGTACCTATGTAGTATATAAGGTAAGTCCGAAACCGTGAGAGCATTAGTGTTGTATTGTTCAGTGATTGTAGGTGACGTTTATTTGCCTGTGAAATTGACGTGCTGCGAAAGAAGATACAGCATTATATTGTGGATTAAGGAGGCGTTTTACAGAGGTATTTATTTTTGTTGTGCGTGAAGCTGTATAAATATCATTTTTCGCAATGAGTTATATCAGTTCAAGATGTGTTCAAACAAAGTTGTTCTAAACATTGTCGAAATCTTACCGAAGATAATATTCAGAAACTGGTTTTGTTGGGATTTGCTGAACAGAATAAATTAAATAGTAAGCTTAAAATTTGTGATTCTTGTCGTTTAAAACTGTCTAATTGTA
This sequence comes from Aedes aegypti, assembly GCF_002204515.2. Lineage (NCBI taxonomy): Eukaryota > Metazoa > Arthropoda > Insecta > Diptera > Culicidae > Aedes > Aedes aegypti. Next base: position 58,975,342 of record NC_035107.1, on the reverse strand, counting down.
CTCAACTATCTAGTAGCGATGACTCATCGAGAAGTGATGGACATGTAACTTCTGATACTGAAATGAATGTTTCAAGTCAGGAGTCTTTGGTAACTGTACCGTCAATGACCTCGGTCAATACGACTGATTCTGAAATAGGTGAATGTTCACAAAGTGTAAATATTGAAATTTTTGATAAATCAATTTCCAGTATTTTAACATCTCGAATTGATCGTAAACAAATTAATTCAATAAATTATGTAAAGCGAAAATATGAAGAAGTTAATAAAAAAATAAGAAGGGAAATATTCAAGTTAAATACAATTGATGAAATTGACAGAGATAAGGATAACGAGTTTGATGAAATGATTGCACAAATTAAAGATAAATTTTGTAAAGACGGCATCACCAGGAACGAAAAACTCCAACTACTTTCAATATTGCCGAGGTCATGGACGGTTCAGAAAATAATGGATACATTTAATATATCCAGGTATTTGACAACACAAGCTAAACAGTCATTAGAAGGAACAAGTAAATCTCGTACATCTTTAGAGCTAAGTAATGTAGCAAAAGAAATTGTAGTAAACTTTTACGAAGATGATGAAACTAGCCGAGTGATGCCTGGCCAACGCGTTGCAACGTGATTATGTTTCTGTAATGAGAGTTAATGGCAATTCAAAAAAGGTTAATGATGACTACATTAAGAGAGTCGTTTAATCGATTTACTGAATTACATAGTGGTGTTCAAATAGAATTTTCATCTTTTGCAAAATTGAGACCGAAGAATTGTAAATTGTTAACTAGCTCTGGAACACATAATGTGTGCGTATGTACTATTCACGAAAATGTTAATTTGATAATCCATAGTTTAAAGAAATATAATTTACTGCATGATTTAATTTTTTTACTGATAGTTTATTATGTGAAACAAAAACAGTGGATTGCACCTTACGTTGTTGTGAAAAATGTTCAGATTCTTTTCTCTTATAAGCAGGTGAAATCAACTCACCTGTAAAAAAAAACTGAACTGCTACGGCAAATGAAATGTAATATGTTGTTAACAAAATGTTAATTAAATCTTAAATTTGTTTTACCAAATTAGGATGATAGTGTTGTCAAATAACACAGAACACCTAGATATAAGAAATGAATGTAATGTTTGGAATAATACTAATAAAGATATTAAAAAAAAAAAAAAAAAAAAAAAAAAAAAAAAAAAAAAAAAAAAAAAAAAAAAAAAAAAAAATTTTTAGATTCTACTACCTTTGAACGAAGCTTGTTATCAGAAATCGAAGAGAATGGCGTTGACGAATTACAATTTGAACAGTGGGTCACAACCGACAGGTGTGATATTGCAACTTTTTTAAAGCAGCCTGATGAATTTGTATCATATTTTACTCGTAAATTTGAGAAACTAATACCTCATGATTTCATCAAAAAAGAGCAAGCTACATTTTTAAATAACACAAAAGCAATTTGAAAGAAGGTGATTTGTGGTAATTTGTGATTTTTCGGAAAACTACACATTTATTCTTCAAGATGAAGTTCAAAGCCATCATTGGAATGCTCAGCAAGCTACTTTGCATCCGTTTGTAATATATTATCGTCAAGATGGCAAAGTCAATCATTTAAGTTTTGTTGTAATTTCAGAAGATTTGCGCCACGATTCTGTATCTGTCAACTTATTCATATCTAAAATGATAGATTTTTTGCGATTGGATCACAAATTAACTGTCAACAAGATATATTTCATGTCTGACGGAGCTGCATCACAGTATAAAAATAGGAAGAACTTTTCTACTCTTTGGCAATTTAAAATCAAATATGATATATATTTTCGGAGATGAACCAGCCAAGGGCTGAAAATCTCCCTAATAAAGATAAATAATAATAAATATGATATAGAAGTTGAATGGCATTTTATTGCAACATCACATGGAAAAGGGCCATGCGATGCCATAGGAGGGACACTAAAACGTATGGCTACCAGAGCCAGTCTTGCCAAAGAACGTGAACATCCGATAAAAAATGCTAGGGAACTATATGATTGGGCTCAAAATCGGAAATCTTCTTTTATTATTCAACTACTGAGGAATATGATATCATTGCACAAGAACTTAACCAACTATTTTCAAGTGCAAAAACAGTTCAAGGCACTCAAAAATATCACTCGTTTATCCCTATCTCTGAAACACAAATTGAAGTTAGACAATTTTCGAGCTGTGACGATAACAAGAAAGTAGTTGATATAATTAAGAAATAAAATTGCAGTATTTATATAAAAAAATAAAAAACCAAAAAAACAAACTCCTTCTCCATGGTTGTACGATCTTGCCGCGATGAGAGGGCTTTGCCCATTAGCCGGGCTTAGCCCTGGGGACCAAAGGTACATCGTTGTGGTAGAATCACATTTTTAATGCCACGTTTAGATTTACCGTGTATATCTCGGAAGTGATGCAATTTTTATATTTAAAAATATAAAGTTATTTTTCTGTACTCAATAAACGCACCAAAAATATCGTTTTACATAAATTCGTTTTATTTATTTTTTTAAATAATTAATTTTTTATCCAAAAATTTTCCGTTTTGAGGCATTGTGCAAAAAATTACAAACAATATGCTGCAAAACATATCCAAAAATTAAAAACATCAATTTTGCGGTTTTTAAGAACAATGAACTTCAAATTTTCATTTGAAAATTTCGTTTATATATTTATTACCGTGCATACTTTTTTAAATACTTTAGAATATAGGTTTTGATAAAACAATAAACAATTCAGCTACGATTCACTCAATCAAAATAAAATATTTCCGGAATGGAGAAACACGAAATATGTTTGAAAAGGGCTTATTTTACTTCTTTTATTTGAAAATTTTATATAAATATGAGTATATCTCGAAATTGATGCAACCTAGAAAAAAATTACCTCAGTACTTTTCGATTGCAATTTTTCTGTACTTTCAAATAAGCACATAAAAAAATATTGTTTTCCTCTATTTCGATTTTTTTTTCAAAATCTGTAATTTTTAAAAAAAATCATAACTTTTTTGTCCATAATTCTTCCATTTTAGAACATTGTGTAATAAATCACATACGTTGTCTCCTAAAACATATCCAAAAATAAAAAAAATCAAAACTGCGTTTCTGGAGAAAATCGATTTTAAAATTTTGTTTTTGAAATAAAAAATAATCTGTAACTTTTTTTACCGTGCATATTTTTCTCCATATAGTCCTAAGCAATACCTACAACCTTGTAGAAGATCTCAAATCGATCGAACAAACCGTTTTCGAGTTACAGTTTTTTAAAGATTTGCCATGCATTTTCCGATACGCCCTTCTCAAAAATAAGGCGAGGATCAAAATGGCGGTCTGATGGTGCAAAATGGCATTTTTGGTCATAAAGAATCTGTATGCAAATTTTCAGGCGATTGAAAAAATACAAAAATTAAATTAAAAAAAAAAAAATCGTCATGTTCGGTGGAATTGCTCAATAATCTTTCAAGTACTTTCACAGTTATTAACTGATAGCTTTCTCTGCCAAAGTATCCATTTTCGCATTTGTATCTCGTGTGGCAGGTGCGTTGAAACCAGGGGGGTGGCATGAGCCAATATTCACCAACCCAACATCATTTCAACATGGCGTCCAGTGTTCTTGTTTTGATTATTTTGGGAGGGACAAAACATATGTTTTTATGGGTAGGAGACATCAATGATACCTCGCTGATGCGTAAAACATCAAACAAAATGATGAACTAATGAAAAGCGTCGTCAAATACGACGATTCAATGCGATATGTTTAATTGCCAGAATCTAGCACTAGCAACGCATGAGCCGTATACTCGAAAATCAGGAGCAAGCTTAGGGCAAACCGACCAGAAAGTGGGTACCAAAACGCGAAGTACCAAAACGATGTGAGGAAGAGCCGAAATGTATGCAGGATGACAGCCGTGTCGGTCCTCTGGTTGATACTCTATGCTTAGGTAAGTCAAAGAAATTTTCATTACAAAAATATTCTGGACCGATCGTGAATCGAACCCAGACACCTTCAGCATGGCTTTGCTTTGTGGACGTGGACTCTAACCACTCGTCTAAGGAAGGCCCTTGTTTCGTGAAACTAGAGAATCGCAATTATTTTATAAGGTTCAGGATGTTTAAACTCTGGGTGCGCATTATAGGAGAAAACTTTGCTCAATAAGAATATAATGCAACACAAATCCACGAGCTCTGTTATAACACTTATCATATAATTGTAATTCTAGAAACCAACCAAAATGTTTACCGTCATAATTACCCAATTTGAATTCAAAACGAGCACAAAAATTTTGTCGCTATCTTGCTCCTTGCCAAACGACAAACCAAAGCTACGCTCTTTTTCCCCATACAAGGACCAGTCAACGAGTCGACAAAAAACTTGCAATAAAAATTAAATACAACCCAAAAGATAACATTGCCAGTTAGGGGGCCTTGTTTTAAGAATTTTATTGTTGTAATTAGATTTTCTCCGCTCCCGTGCTGCCCTCTACCGACAGCAAGCCTTCTTGGATCGCGACATTTGTATTCCCTCCGGTTGGAAATTATCACAGATTTCTCCCTCCCTCTAAGCAGCCTAGTGGTGTGATTATCTCCGTAGTCCTGCGTTCTGGTTCCGACGTCGACTGAAGACGTGAGAGTTTTCCGAGAGAGGCTTCATTCTTTCTGCTGAACGATGCAGCACTTGTTTCTTTATTTCCGGCCAAAAATTAGCCCAAAGACAAACACCTCCACCACCGTTCATCGTTTTGGTTGGCTTTCTTTTGTCATCCAAAATTGCCGTTCCTAGAGCAAGCGTCTTATTCTTTATCCCGAACTCCATCCCCCATTCGGAACCATAAGAAACGATAATAGACTCCGGATCTCCTAGCACCATCGTTTCGCCGAGCAGAATGGCCGGAGGAACTGGTTTAATTGACTTGTTACAACTGTCGTTAAGAGCCGGAGAACAAATGCGCGAAAATCTCCCCGGATTCCGGTTCATGATGATAGGGGGAGGAGCGAGCGAGGGGTGGTGGAGCAAAAAATCGAATTAAAATAACAAGACGAAAGCAATAAAATTTTAAAAAGTGCCGGGGAACGGGATTATAATGGCATTTCGGCTTCGGCTTTGGTATTTCGTAAAGGGCAAACGGGCGATTGAATGGGATTTTTCACCGGTACCCTTTCGAAACGGGGTTGAGGGGATAAGATTCGCTTGAATGGGTCTTTTGGAGTAGACAGGGGACTTCCTTTTAAATGGTCGAGGATTATAGTCAGAAAACTGGAAAAAGATTCTTTGAACGAAAATTATTACTTAGGTGTACATATGATGAACACGTAGATACAAATAAGAAAGCAGGAAATATAGATCTAGGATATTAAACAATAATGATGCTTTCTAAAAAAGTGATTCGAGAATCCGTGAGCATGAGTGCTGATTTCTAGACTGTCTCTTCTTCTTTCTGGCGTTGCATCCTTGCTGGGACAGAGCCTGCTTCGAAGCATAGTGTTCTTATGAACACTTCACCAGTTCAGCACTTCAGAAAGTTCCTCCAAGAAGTTACTTCAGGAAGTTCCTTCAGAAAAATCCATCAGGAAGCTCTTTCAGGATGTTTCTTCAGGAAGTTCCTTCAAGAAGTTCCTTCAAGTAGTCACTTCAGAAATTTTCTCCAGCGAGTTCCTTCAGGAAATTCCTCCGAGAAGTTCCTTCAGATAGTTCATTCAGCAAGTTCCTCATAGAAGTACTTTTAGGAAGTTCTTTTAGGAAGTTCCTTTAGGAGGTTCGTTCAGGAAGTTCCTTCAAGAAGTCACTTCAGAAAGTTCCTCCATAAAGTTCCTTCAGAAAGTTCCTCCATAAAGTTCCTTCAGGAAGTTCCTCCAGGAATTTTCTCCAGGAAGTTTCTTCAGAAAGTTCCTTCTGTAAGTTTCTCCGAGAAATTCCTTCAGGAAGTTCGTCTACGAAGTTCCTTAGGAAGTTTTTTCAGGAAGTTGCTTCGGGAAGTTCCTCCGAGAAGTTTCTTCAGCAATTTCCTCATAAAAGTTCTTCCAGGAAGTTCCTTCAGGAAAATCTATCAGGAAGTTTCTTTAGGAGGTTCGTTAAGGAAGTTCCTTCAAGAAATCACTTCAGGAAGTTCCTTTGAGCAATTCTCGCTGAAACCAGGCCGCCACACAGTGGGGCGAAATCAAAAAAAGTGGGACATGTGTGTTTGTGCTGAAACCATTGGGTTTAGCGTTTCGACATGTTGTACAAAGTTTCATCATTTGTTGAGTACTTAATTTAAACACTGAAAAAAAATTCACTTGAAGTGATATACACTGAGAAAAAAAATAACTTTTTGAATTATTGTCAAAATTGAAAACTGTCTAAGGAAGTTTTGTAGGCGACATCATTTCATGAAAGTTTGTCGAAGACAGGAAAACTCTATCTCCTACACTGACGAAGTTAGGGGGTAAAAATGATGGGTACCTCCTTAAAACTCATATTTTCTCCATAACTTCTAAATTTGAATTTTACATTTTTACAATGTTCTACAATGTTTAAGGTGCTGTAAAAATACACATTTTTGCCAAAGACACTGAAGCGCTCGCTCTCCATTTTGAAGATTTACGAAAGATTTTCTGATTTTTTAAAATTTAAGTGTGCATATCTTGTAGAGTTGCAAGTAGTAGCAGCTAATTTTAGCATCATGCTGTTCCTCAACCTATACCCTTTTATTATTTGTACGAATAATTGTGGGGTCAAGCGGGGCTCATCGCAGTTTGTTTAATTGAAAATTGTATTTCCTATGAATAAATGTATGTTTTCTAAATTTTAATTATTGTTTTTTTCTATCTGTTATGTTTTTTATGTTTTGTTACCCCCTAACTTCGTCAGTGTAGGAGATAGAGCTTTCCTGTCTTCGACAAACTTTCATGAAATGATGTCGCCTACAATACTTCCTTAGACAGTTTTCAATTTTGACAATAATTCAAAAAGTTAATTTTTTTTCTCAGTGTATATCACTTTAAGTGAAATTTTTTTCAGTGTCTTAATTAAGTACTCAACAAATGATGAAACTTTGTAGAACATGTCGAAACGCTAAACCCAATAGTTTCAGCACAAACACATATGTCCCACTTTTTTGATTTCATCCCACTGTGCGCCATCGGCACCCATCGTTAGAATTACAATTTTATGTCACTGATCGCTAGTTTTCGATAAAACTTAAGGGTGAACCTTTCTGTTTTCTCAAATTGGTGGACCCCTCGTACGCCAGCTAGCTAAACAGTTTGCGAAAAAGCCCATTTTTTGATAAATCTTGGGTATTTCTTCACGGGATATGTCTCATATTTCGCTTGGAACACATAGCAAACTTAGTGGCATCCATAGAGCATAGAGTCCATACGATGCCACTAAGTATAGAGAAAGGATATAGCTTTCAATTAAAGTTAAAAAAATTTTGGCGGTCATTTTGAATTTGGCCGCCATCTTGAATTTTGTTAGAAAAATCGTTTTTTTAACATTAGCGCACCGCTCGTTTTGAATTCTGAGATCGCCATCAGAAAGCTGAGGAAAAATTGCGTAAGATTGGCTACAGAAACTAGATGAGCAATGGTACTTACCCTATAAAATGAACGATTTTCTAAATCATGTTATATGATTTTGATGTATATGGCAAGTGCAATCAATGCAAAAATCTTTTTTTTTTGTACAAGAAGAAAAAAGTTTTCTACCTTTGGTGTTTTATTTGAGTCGAGTGAAGAACAAGATATTATTTTGAGTGATAAAAATCCGGCGACCATCTTGGATTTCGATTCCATCTTGATTTAAGGTAAAAGCATGAATTTTTCACCTTGATAGCACTCAGCATGCTGAATTTAGAGGCTTTCAATAGAAAAAGGTTACGTATACTCTTCTTCTTATTATTCTTAATTATTCTTCTCAGCCTGATATTGATCATAAATCCAGGTTATTAAATAGGAATTTTCTTTTATAATGTAATTTCTGACAAAAGAATAATTCTTCGACATATCTTTGAAGTCAGTATTAATGAATAAATAAATTCAATAAATGAAAACCGTCCAAAAACATTGATTGTATTAAACAAACATTTTTTTACCATATGCATTGTTGTTCATTAAATTATAGATTGCGCATCGGGACATTAGTAAGTCTTGTGGTAATATCTGTAGTTTTGACGTAAAACATTGACAAAAATGCATTAATTTAGAATGGAAATCTTAAATTTTGAAGCAAAAAACATCCTTGATTTTCTGAGCCATAAAGTATTGTTTTTAGTACCGCCCAACATGCATGTGTTAAATAGCGAGATTGAAAGATGAGAAGCAGGTTTTGTTCTAATGTGGGCGTGATGCCGAAACGCAGGTGTATTATTTCGAGGTTGGAAAATCTCTCGGCCATATTGGATTTCAACGCCATCTTGGTTTTTAGCAGTTGAATGATTTTTTACCATCTCAATGCTCATCATGTTGAATTATGAGGGCTCCGATAAAAAAAAAACAAGAATCGGATTCTATTTTTCTTATCTTATTTCAGCTGTTCAACTGATTGTTCATTTCTATCAATGGTTTTAGACCAAATAAATGAAGGAAATAATGCTATTTTTCAACTCGAAGATATGCAGAAGAATCGTTCAGGTTGCAAATAAGCGTTAAAAAATCATATTTGATAATTTGTTTTCAAAGCTAGTTAAGCTAAGGTGCTGGCTCTATTCCAGTAGGGACGTAACGTCAGGAAAAAGAAGAACAAAAAGAAGAATAAGTGTAACGGTAGCATTAAAATTCAACATGTTGAGTGCTATCAAGGTGAAAACTCATTCTACTACTTAAAACCAAGATGGCGTCAAAATCCAAGATGGTCGCCAGTTTTTTTTTACTCAAAAAAATACTCTTATTCTTCATCTGTCTCAAATAATACACCAACGATTGAAAACTTGTTTCTTTGTTGTACAAAAAATGATGTTTGCATTGATTGCACTCATACGTCAAAATAGTAGAACATGATTTAGAAAATCGTTCATATCATAGGGTAAATACCATTGCTCATCTAGTTTTAGTAGCCTATCTTACGCAATTTTTCCTCAGCTTTCTGATGATGATCTCAGAATTCATAACTAGCGGTGCGCTAATGGTGAAAAAACGATTTTTCTAACAAAATTCAAGATGGCGGCCAAATTCAAAATGGCCGCCAAAATTTTTTCGGGTTTAAATGAAAGCTATATTCTTTCTCTATACGATGCCCGTAAGTTTGCTCTGTGTTCCAAGCGAAATATGAGACATATCCCGTGAAGAAATACCCAAGATTTATCAAAAAATGGGCTTTTTCGCAAACTGTTCAGCTGGCTGGCGTTCGAGGGGTCCACCAATTTTAGAAAACAGAAAGGAGCACCCTTAAGTTTTATCGAAAACTAGCGATCAGTGACATAACATTTGAAATCTAACGATGTGTGCCGATGGCGGCCTGGTTTCAGCGAGAATTGTTCAGGGGGTGAATCGATTCATTTCTTGCAATCTTTAAGCAATGGTAATTTTAGTAAGGTCAAAGGTAAGTAATATTAAAACAAGATTTGGATAAAGTCAGTTTGTTAGTAGCGTTTGCCTTGGTTAGCTATTTTGAGCTCCTAGCTTATTAACCTGAAAAGATAGACAAAACATTATAAAAATTGAAAATTATTGTCTAACTTGGATCGCCTGAAGCACAAGACACTTTTTTGAAAAATTATTTTTTCATTATTAAATAGTCAACAATAGGGTCCTAAACCCCTGTTCCAATTTCAATGCCAAACGCTTAAGTTTAGGCTTAAAACACATGTTTACTCAATTTTTTTAATGTTTTTTGTTTGTTCTAGTCCAAAAAAAAAAAATGTTTTGAGATTTTGTCACACACCTTGGCATTAACTCAAATTTTGGGTGTATTTTGTTTTCCGTGTCCCTTCCGAAATGTCAAACAGGAACAACCCCAGTGTTAAAACTAAAACCCGTGTGGAGTTTTTGTCGACTCAGCGAATGTCAAACATGATCAAAAGTGTCAAGGTTCATTTATGGACCCATTTGTTAAATTAAAGTGTATATAGGGGAACTTACGTATTGTCGGCAGCCTAAGCAGCTGAACTTTTAAGAGGGCAATTTTACGCAACAATAGAGCACAACAATTAGCAGCAGACACCTGAACTACACTTGAGCACTCTTCATTTGTTAATTATTATACACAAAACACTATTTTATTCTCTTAATCTTCTATTTTTCCTCACCAAAGTCACGAGGCACTTGTTCTTTTATCGGCAATGCAATTACTATTGTCGGCAACAAAAATGTTCGCTTCGGCAATCCAAAACTGCACAAAAACTAGTTTATGTATTGGTAACATTTCGTATTTGTTGACAAATCCTGAAATTAAACGTCACGCATTATGTTCTACTCGTTGAAAGGGCCAATGCAGAAAAATACAGACTACACTGAGAACAGAATTGCTGTTATAAATAGAATAGCAGAGAGTCAAATTGAATACACAACGCCACTAAATTTATGCAGACTAAGACACCGTCCACAAATTACGTAATGCTCTAGGGGAAAGGAGAGTAGACTCAAACGTTGCGGCTCAAACACAATTTTTTTTATATGCAAAGACCGTTGCGGAGGGGGGAATGGTCAAAAGTTGTACATTTTAACGTTATGCCATAAATGGACGCTGCCTTATTTCGTTTTCATTTATTTTATCGAATATTTTTTGTATTCAATCTCACTATGGCAGTATTTCGGCTGTAAAAATTGCCATGTCATGGTCCTGCAGCAAGTGCGAATCCAGCCTAGAAGTTGCAGCGTGACGTCATGGTTAATTGATTTATAAGGTTGTGCTCTGCAAGAAAAATCCACGGAACACGATTATCGGATTACTTGAATTTCAGAGTTGCGTTTGAATGGGTTACATGCATGCCCCTATTCGCTACACACACTACTGTTTATTAGGGTGCCGGCTTATCTTCCAAAACCTTTCAAAACCAAAAATTCTTGTACTCTTATGAATTAAGAATTATATTAGAAGAGAAACCTCAAAGTTTGAGCCAAAAATATTAAGATTTAAAGGGGAAAGCGTCTTGAAGGTAAATTTTCAAATTATAAAAAATGGCCTTCAGTGAAGTCACCATAATTTCGGTAATTTCTAACCAATTTTGAAACTTTTAGCACCATTATCTTAAAAACTAAATTTATGAAAACTTTGTAGAACATCAAATTTGTTTAAAATCAAAACTAGTTTCAAAAAAAAGTAGATTACTCTAAATGTTTCCTCATTTTACTAAAATAATATCTTTGTTTGACCATAACTTCATGAATACTCAACCGATTCCCAATCTTTTTGCATGGTTTTGAAGCTTACTAAATTATCCAAAGAAATTCCATTTTTTCTTTAAAAAATCATGTTTTCGAGTAGTTTTTGTTACAAAACTAAGCCAAAACCATTTTTTAGAAACATATGTTGTATGAACAGTATGGAAATAACTATTTTTTGCTTCAAAAACATGTACAGTCGAAGCTCGTTATAACGATCACTTTAAAAGCGAAAAAAGCTCTCTACAGTGACATTTTTCAGTCCCTTGAAAATGATTTTAATGTTATCACTATTCTCTATAATGACATTTCTCTATTACGACGCTCCCTTGCCATGTCGTTATAACAAGCTTCGACTGTGCAAATATTTGAAATAGGTTGAGTAATAATGAACTTATGGTCAAACAAATATGAATTTTCCAGTAAAATAAAGAAAAGAGAAAACTACTTTTAACAAAGATTTGTTTCGATTTAAGACAAATTTGATGTTCTACAAAGTTTTCATAAATTTAATTTTGAAAATAATGATGCTAAAATTTTTGAAATTGGTGAGAAATAACCGAATTTATGGTGACTTCATTGAAGGCCATTTTTTATAACTTGAAAATTCACCTTCAAGACGCATGCTCCACCCCTAAATTGTTAATAGGTTAATATACAGAATTTAAGCAAAGTACATAATATTCTCTTTTTTTTTTTATTTTCGACTTTTGCAGTCAGCTATTTTTACTGTTAGGGGAAAGGTATTCAATATCGGCAGATAGAGATATGGTGAGGGATAAGTGTGGTATATTGGACTAGCAAGTTTGTGGGGCTTGGGGATGCTACAAAGGTCATTAGCCAAATACTTCAGTTTACCGTAGCGTAGCTGTAGTATAATTGGTAATGCGTCCGTGTACAGAATGGAAATTGTGGGTTCAAGTCCCGCCGGCTACATAATCTTTTAGCACAATGTTACCACAATTACACTTAATTTGGCAAACATATCTCTATCTGCCGATATTGAATACCTTTCCCCTAACAGTACATAATATTAAAATTTCAGTCTGTGTGACCTGTAGTCAAAGACGGTGAATGAATAAATAAGGAGTGTATCGAAAAGTAGTCGCAAATATTTAGAACGGTATATCTCAAAGCAAAGTTCATCTTTTTTAAAGCTTTTTTCACGCAAATCTTCATCATGTCATCAAATATTGAAGCAACTAAAAAATATTGAATAATATGCAGTCTCGATATAAATACAACAAGGTTTATAAAGCATACAAAATGCCACTTTATTGAAACAATATCACCGCATCATTATTTTTAAATACATTGTAAAGGATTTCTGATCAAAAAATTGTTTGTAGGTTCTACCCAATATTTTTGAGACTGTTTTGAATGTTTGCGACTACTTTTCGATACACTCCTTATTTAAATCTTAATATTTTTGGCTCAAACTTTGCGGTTTCTCTTTTTATATGATTTGCATTCATAAGAGCACACGAATTTTCGGTTTTGAGAACGTTTGGAAAACAAACCGCACCCTAGTGTCTTTGCGCAAAAAATCGCTTAAAGGTAACGAGAAATTGAAAATTCTACAGGCTATTTTTACATTTTTTTTTCGGCAGCTCACGAATGACTATAATTTCGTAAGCATTTATTTCATTCAATGATAAAACCCACGTTATATCATATTTTTGTGAAAGATGAGGTTTACATGGAAGATTATAGTTCAAGGAATAGGGTAACGGTCGTATTTTGGACCCCCTAAGGAAGTGATTCTAGTTTTGTGTCCCAATTTATTATTTGCACAGCGTAACCAAGTCAAAGAACATGCCAAAATGTAGAGAAAAAACTTCCTCTACGAGATAAAAATGCAAATACGGTCATGTAGGATCCAAAAAACATCAAAATTAATTGAATTGTGAAGCACTGTTTTTTATTATTTTGGACACACCAATACATTTTGGACCCTCAAAGTATATATTTTGGACCCCCGGCATTTTTTTATCGTTTGGCGACAAAGTCCATGACACTGGATGTATAATATGCTTGCCCATAGTCTAATCAATCGATCGACAATGGAAAACCGAACAAATTTTACGCTTTTTGTTCAGAAATTTGAAAAAAGTTTTTGTTTACATTTAAGAAATTTCTGACGGCTTCAATTTCTGTGTGTAACGTGTTGTAACGGTTGCATGGATGCACCGATTAAATTAAAATAATTTCAGATAAAATAAACACATTTTCTTTGTACAAACGGTTGATGCAAGTGCGGAATAGTCCTATCATTCCAAATGGCATGAAAATTGAGTTGGTCTTTAGATTTAAGCTGGGAAATTTGCAGGAAAATGGCCAAGGGGGTCCAAAATATATAGGGGTCCAAAATATATTGGTTACCCTATATTGAGTACATTGAAGGTAACTCTTGTTCCGTAGAAAAATCTTAACAAGGACGATAAGTTAGAGCTGCCGAAAGCACCATCAGGGTGCCGAAGCCATCATTTACCCTATAGCCGTTATTTGAGTGGGAAAAATTTCTAAAGTAGTTGCAGTAACATGCTCTTTCGTGTTATGAAATAAAAATAAGATTTCGTTAAACATTTTAGGACCCTATTAAGTCGCTCAATGCAGCTTGATTCGATTAAACTGGGTTTTGTGGGCTTTGTGGCCTTGCGGTTAGCGGCGTCAGTCGTTTAGACGTATTGTGCCACGAAGCGTGGGTTCGATTCGCGCTCTAGCCGGTGGAAATTTTTCGTCAAACGAAAAATTCATCACTAGGGTAACGTATATAACTTGGACATGCATATAATTTGGACAGGATGCTTGTTTTATGCTCATTTACAATGAGATGATGAGGAATTTATGTACGGAAAATCATGTATTGCATTATTAATACACTATGCTACTTATTAATGATGGCCAATTTCATAACAATTACAAATTAACTTCAAAAATACCAAAATTGTAAATTGTATCAAAAGAACACCTGTGAAACCTACGAATGCAAGAGGATGTACGTTTCAAGAACATATTTTAAACGCAATAATAGCGCTCAAAATAGGCATTCATAAAAATTTTAAAGGCGGCAATATGATAAAATATGTCTAAAATTGAAGCTAAGTTCTTCTAAAATCTTAACATAAGTATATAAGGTATAAATCAGGTGGTGTCCAAAATAGATAACGGTTTTTGTTCAGTTGATATAATTTGGCCATCTGATGAAACGCACTGGAATGTCGCATGCATGCATACTTGCAGGCGTATTTCGTGGATCTGATGATATTTGCTTGCATTAAATGAAATTATTGATTATCACCAATATACACATCCAATAAGCGAAAAAATGCATAAGTCACATGTAAACTCTTCAAACATTATGATATGATCGTCCTTTATGAAACCATTGAATAGATAGTGAGATAACGCCCCTGTCCAAATTATATTCAAATGAGGGTGTCCAAAATGTATATTTGATGTCCGAAATGTATAACAGACAGGCAATTAAAAAACGCTATTTTAGCACCTATTGCTACAGTTTGTAAGCTTTTTCTCTCCAGAAACTCAAAAAACAATGATACATTAAGCATATAAGTATTCTAACGTAATAAAATATTAGTATCTAAGGCAGATAATCGATCGCCGTTTCCAGACATATCCTTAGCCTGTCCAAAATACATAATTTACCCTACTGTGTGTTCTGTGTTGTCCGTTGCCTAATGTTCGTGATTGCTCAGTTTGTGCAGCCTTTGACTGAAGACGGTGTAAATAGGGTAATGATTGTTTATTTTGTTCTCAAACGCTAACAGTTGGCGCCAGCGGCAAAAATTACAGACAACAACCTTTCGAACATTCAGTTTCTCTTAACGGCCGCCGAGCGGCGACACTGATGTTTGTATTCCCCTCACTGATCGCGCTACGCTGGATTCTCAAATTTCTCAAACTTTCAACACAAGCGCATGGAAGAATGGTAGTCGGAGATCTGTCAAAACGTATGGAAAATAATGAAAAACGTAAATTGCTTACAATTAGGAAACTGGATCAAAAAAGTAGTGATTAGAAATCAAGTGTAATGTGAGTACATAACTTTTTGTGTTTAGTTCATCTTCCGTGGTGCTTTCTTTGCTTCAGGATTTCGTTTTTACTACCGTTGAAAAAGAGCCATCTATTGCCTTTTCAGTTTCGAATATCGCCCTATTGTCTTTTCTTTTTAAACTTTAAATCAAATTATAGTGTAGGCGAGAAATGTCAGAAGAAGGTGATTCAAAATTTATAGCAAACTAGCGTAAAAAAGCTGGATTGTTCCTCTGCCACCACAAATTGTGAATGCGATTCGCAATGCATACAATCTTCAGACACAACACTTGACCAAACAGTCACCCATCCACTTAACTGGTTAACCTCCATCACCGGACGACAATCATTCCCTTCATTCAACCCATCCACAACCACCCACCACATCTGCCAGGTTGTCAAAAAAGTTGGTGAAAAGATTAACTCACCACTTATCTAGGCAGTACGGGTCGTTACCGAAGGTAGTGTCTCAGATTGCCCAAACTAGCTGTATCCCTCAAATTGTCAAAGAAGCCTTCGAACTGACCGGATCCGCAAAAAGACGACACAGGACATCACTTTCCTCCAACAAACCGCAAAAAAGGCCAGGCCAAAAACTGCCAAAGATGTGGGTTTGGAAAATTGACTCCGGTGTGTGTGTCTTGTTTCTTCGGATGAAGATGGAACTTTTTCCTCCTCCGAAATCTAAATATAAAGTTTAAGAAGCTTAAGCCTTCATCGTGTGCCGGTCGGGGTGAAAAAACGGACGAAGCGTTGATGACAGTATCTACCGGCCGGGTGATACTCACAAGTGTGTCCACGTTTGGGGGAAAAGTGGGATCAAAGAAGGATTTCTTCGTCGGAAAATTGGAGGTGGGGGAAGGAACAATTTCCATACGTGTTGGGGAGGCTACCGGTTTGGAGATAATGGCTAAGCATGTCGAAAGATGCTCTTTTACAGACGAGATTTGTTTACAGTTTAAATTGTGGAAAAGTGAGGAGAACAGTGTTGGTCAAAAGAACTTCAATGTTAAGAATGTCAATCTAAAAAAAACTTCCAGAAAGTAGCGTTCTTGGTTAATTAAGCATAATTAAATTTTACCAAATTAGGATGGTAGTGTTGCCTAACACAGAACTTCTAGGTATATAAAATTAATGTTATGTTTAAAATAATACTAATAAAGGAATTTAACAAAAACTAGTTTTGCTTTACATAAGCCCTGGTTGAGCTCCTGTTAAATGTTTATCTTGAAATAATTTTACATTGTAAAGTAATGCTCGAATTTACAATATTGCACAAAATGAAACACCCAACAGTAAAACTTATTCATGACCGTCACTGTTGCTGAAAATTGCCCAGTTTTCTCTGTCAAGATAAAGTCCTCATTACTTCCCGTAAATCCTTCCGCAGCTGCAGCACCACACTTGGAAAAGTTTGTCGAAGGCGATTGTCCTAATTTAATAACAACATACATGATGCATCACTTGTCAGCCAAAGCGGACAAGACGACAAGACGGTTTCGGTGTCCATTAAGATAGGCACCGGCATCCTTCTTCATTTAAGATGAAAGACCGAGAAAAGAGTTTGCGGTTTGAGTTGGACGAAGAATGGCTACGGGGAAAACTTTCCAACCCAACTCAACGACAAGAGATAGGTATTTACTTTGCATGGTTGCTGACTAAAAGACGTCAGCCACGGAAGGCAGAAAAAAATGACAAAACTTTCCTAATGAAAGATAAATAAATCCATCTTACGGCTTAGGAAAGTTGAGTTGGATAACACTTGGGCAGGACAATCAAAGTAGGCTGGCACCCACATGTGAACGCGACGACACGCTCGCTCTAAGCATCACAGCAAGCGAGGACGATTTTCCGACTCAAGGGGAAAAAGTTGCGACTGAAAAATGTATAAATATAAATAATGTCTGATAAAAAGTCACGGCGCGGGAACGAAAGACATAAATATGATTTCGTTTTTATTTCCATGTGGTTTTTGCTTCTGATTACCCCCGTTTGGGGTGAGGCACAGTGGGAAAGCATGGGCCCAAAATGGCACCGAATTCATGCGACCGAAGAACAGTTGTAAATAATTGCGGATACCTCGATTTATTTTCCTTATGTGTAAATGAATTTGAAAAAAATGATGGTACACGCTTCATGTAGTGTCAATGTCTTATAAGGCACGATAGGCCCTGTTTTGAAAATTGAAGTTTTAGTTTGGTTAAGAATATTTACAACTGATTGCACCCATTAATTTTTGTTCTGACGAGCTTGAGTTTGAGCTTGATTGGCCTAACATCTAACAGACAGCTTCAGTGTATAAGTGCTGGTGATCTTCTATTTTAGGCAACAATGGTGCAAGCCACCTCAGAATGCAGACCATTGAGGGGAATTGATGTTGCATTTAAAACTGCCTCACAGTTAGGCTTACCAGAAGAATATTTCTGAAAGGAGGACATTTTACTCTACTGGTTTTCAAAGGAGGATTTCTGAAAATTTCCTAAACCAGAACAAAAAATGATTTTTTTGAAAAAATAAATGAAGAAAATGTTTTCGAGTAAAACTGATAATACTGCGGAACACGTTTTTGCCTCAAGCACCAAAATACCGCTCTTTACTTAATCAAGGGTTGTTGAATCCACTGTTTTTTTTTTCAGAAATTTCATAGCGCGTTTAGTTTTGAAGATATTAACTGTTGAAAATGCATAATTTGACTATTTCGTCCAACTTGCAAGTTTGCCCGCTTATATGATAATTTATTTGCTTAATTTGTCACAGAATTCAAAGTTTATGTGTATAACAATACTTATCAACAAAGTTTATAATACTTTCGATGCTCAAAAGTTATTTTTTTATGGTTAAAAAAAGTCTTGTATTTTTCATTTAAGAGAAACGAAGAATTTTGTATGGAGACTGTAAACATGTTGAAAAAATAAATTTAATCTAACAACTATCGAAAAGCTAAACATTACATATCATTTGCAATTGGATAAGATGGACAAATTGATGTAAAGATTTGCGAAAAAGTTACACGTCTTCTCAGTGAGAATCGAACACACGACTCCCCGATCTCTAGTTGGGGCGCGTTACCACTACGCCATGAGAGGACTCATGAACGCAGAAGTTAACCTGAATTCGATTTCAGCTCAATAATCACGTGGTCCTTTTAAGCAAAGTGCATCTCTTTCGGAAGAATTAGATGCCCATCCAAACTCAACGCTTTCTATATATATCCAATGCCTAGCCCGAGAGCGCATTGTTTTTTGAGCGCAAAAATTTAATCTAGTTTTTTAGTGAAATTTCAACCAAATCATATCTGAAATGATAATTAAAGCTCTATTTTGCATCTTTGGAAGATTAGATCACAAAAAGTTTGATAAATCATACTTTAAATTTCATGTTAACATCAGTGAAACCTGTATTTTATACAACTTTAACGACCTGTAGCTAAAAATTGTGACGTGCTTGAATGTTTCTGAGAACGACATCAGATTCAGCGATCTGAAATCTACTAGAGACACATAAATGCAATTTTTGTTACGCTATATATTTGAACCTTTTGTTCGAGAAATAACGTAAATCCGTCAACAAAGTAGTTTTCAGGAGACAAAAAAGCGTGTTTCTGCACCGCATTGGCGTAGCTAGGATTTTTTTCTGGAGGGGGCCCAGAGGGGGCCTAGCAAAATCTTGTTTTACAGAATTAATGTCGGCCGCAATATTCACGATCTTCATAAATTTCGATGTTTGCATGGATTTGTTTTTATTTGTTTGTGATACTCTCTTACCATTGCACTTCAGTGATATTTGTAAATTTCATTTTTTACTACGGAATATATTCATTCTTTGTTTAATCCAGTAAAATAAATCCTTCGCGATTTTTTCCAAGGAACTTACGAAGAATGTTCCTTGTGATTCTTCCACGAAATTTTCAGGTATTCAACCATGTGCTTTCGAATTTCTCCGAGAATTCCTACGGTGATTTCTGAGTGAATTATTTTCTTACGTATTCAACGCTTTCTCCAAGAACTTCTATACAAGTTTTCACTGAGTTCCTCCCGATTCTCACGGAAAATCAATCTCGAGATTATCAGTTATTATTCAACCAATTTTTCCTGCGGTTTCTGAGGCTTTCTGATCTTACCAGATTTTTTCGTAGAGTCTCAATCAAATTGTTTGAAGAATCAATTGTGTAAAAAATTACACCAGAGAATTTTGAGAATTGAATTGATTCAAAAATATCCCAGAAAGACAAAAAAAAAAACACGTACACAAAACATATAAATTCCAATTGGTCGGTGTTCAGACAGACTACATGTTATTTTGGCCTTGTATAGTGTAGTCAAGGACTTCATCAATTCTGAACTTTCCTATGCTCTTTTGATACAGATGTTTGATCAAACAGATGAGCTTCAATCAGTGTCAGTTACTCGTATCCACTGTGGATACGAGTAACTGACACTGAAGAAGACTGCAAGTGGTAGTCGAAATACGCGTATCTGTCAAAGATAAGCATTTAGGAGCGGAATTAAAAGGTACACGGTACTCCATCTACTTTTAAGTTTCTCTATTTGAGATTCTGCTCAGAGGATTCGAACATTCATTAAAGAGTTGAGCTTCAATATTTTGGCCAATCCTGTAAATATTTTGTAATTCTCAATGCTTGTAGTAGATTTTCCTGAAAACATGAAAAAGCACTTGGTCCAGTCTAATTAAAAACCAACCAATTGTTAGGGTCAAATAAAATATAAATAAATATATAAATAGTTCTTCAGGAATGATTTGTTTTGGACTTTCTTGAATAACTGAGGATTTTTCCAAGAAATAGTACAACAAATCTAGGAGTCCCATCGAAATTGTCTTTTAAATCGCCAAGCAAAGATTCTTTCCACAAATTCTTCAATAAATTCACCAACAACTTTTCCAACTTTGCTGTTAAGGTTTTGCCTTAAATTTCTCTTCAGATTGCATTATCAAATTTTTAGAAAATCTCTTGGCATTTATTCAAGGACTGCTTACAAAAATCACAGTAAAAATTATCCAGGAATTCATGCAAAACATGCCTTCTAATATTTTCTGCCAGGTTCTTTCAGTTTTGAGATTTATTTTTCTCTAAGAATACTTTAGTATTTTTTTAGAGATTTCTATACAAATTACTGCACAAACCACTCCATTTCAATATCCAATTTATTTCAGATTTTTAAAAGAAGACATAAAAAATGTATTGGAAGATTTTTTCAATAAATTGGTAGATAATTTCAGCTTAAATTGAATGCGTGAAAAATACTACATTCATGTCGGAAAATTCAAGAATTCAATGAAGAATTTCACAACCTTTTTGACAAAATTTCTAACGATATACCTGACTGAAAGGCTCAAGTGGTTTTTGTAAGATTTTCTTGTTCTTTTTACTTATATTTTTTTGTAAGGACTGTTCATTTTATAAAGTGGACACTTTGTTTATGCTATATCTTTTTAATTTATTGATAAAATCGTAATCGGTTTTCTGTGTATCGTTGACCTTTTATTCTAAAATGGTATGAAAATATAAAATCTTTGAAAATGCTTTTGGTTGAAGAGCTAAATAGTTTTTCCAAAAACTCTTAAAAAAAGCTGTCCGTCAAAGTTTAACATTATTTTTCGCAAAACAAAAATCCTTATTTTTATGAACAAATTGTATGTTTGTATCCTTTACTATTCTACTAAAGGTAAAGCTTTAAAAATGTCAATTATATTCCACCATTCTATGACATTAGGTATCTTTAGTGATTAACCCATTTATGGCCAAATTTGCTGATACACCATCCTTTCACTCCCAGCAAAAGAAAAAAGTAAAAAGCGTGTTCAAAACTAGTTTGGATTACTAAAGAAACTATATTAGTATAAACGAAAGCTAAATCGTGAGATTAAACTACAGTCTTAAGTATAAATTTTACTGTTTATGGTAGTTTTACTAAAAAGTCTCATACTTTTAAAATCATGTACGCATATTTATCGATCTACAGCAAATTGTAAACAGTTTTCTCCGAATTTTTCAATTGGTAATCTCAGAATAACATATTATGAAAATAATAAGTGGAAAATAAAATCGATTTTATTACAGCAGTGTTGCCAACTTTGATGATTGTCAATGTACTTTGATAGGTCTTCTAAGAATAAAACAATTGTGTTTCTGTTGTGCTTTGAATGTGACGTGGGGACTTACTAAGTAACTCTATGAAGGCGTAAGTTATTTTTCATATTAATACTATATTAGGACTTCCGTCAGTACGTACTTTTACACAAAAAATTCTACTCATATCAATTCCCATCAAATTAAAAAAAAAAATCTTCAAAAATATACGGGAAAATTGATTTTATTATATCCGTAAAATTGTTGCTCCAAAAATAACTTGATTTTTTCCATCAGGCTTCTGATTGATGATGCTTTCGAAGAACAAGCCGTTTTTGAAAATAGAAAATATAAATTATCGAATTTTCCAGCCAATTTCTTACAATCATTGATTTTGATAACCTCAAAAAATCGACCGATCTAATCGTTGTTCCATATTCGTGTGAAATTTAATTATTTTGGAGAATTTTTATTATCACAACATTGTACAATACTAGTCGAACGATGTGCAAAAAACCGATTGAAATTTCATTGATTAATAAGAAAGATACAGCATGCACAAGGTGTCCACTTTATAAAATGAACAGTCCTTAATTGATAATCATTGGCGTTAAAAAGGAATTTTACTGAAGGTATTTTTGAAAACGTTGTGTATGAACCCCGAAATTCAATAGTAAAATAGTAAAATTAATAGTAAAATTCTAAATTCTATAAACTATAAATTCTTTAAAACCTTTTTTCCTACTTTCTGATACTCCAAACAAACTTTTTTGGAGCGACTATTTATTTTCAATTATTGTGGTAGGAACTGTAGACAATGAACACGAAACTATCAACGGTATTTTTAGTAGCACTGTCAAAGATGTCTAATGGTAAACTTTGTTATGTCAAATTTTACTCAACATTGGAGGAAATTTTTGCAATACTATGAAAATTTGTTGATGAAACGAAATTAATTTTTAAAATTAGGAACCATTCGTATAAGAACTCCACAATTTTTCAAAAGGCCCTTGAATTTACATTTATTTAAGATTCTTTAAAGTTTATCGTTTTGGAGTATGAAAAGGTTTTGTATGAAATTCCTCAAGAAAGTGTCGAAACAACAAAATATAAGTGACTATTTATAACCTTTTTTCTAGCTGTGAATGATTTAAGGATAATTAATACCTCTAATAAATGAAGAAAACAAGTAAAATTTTTATTTTGAGAAATATTTTTGGATTCTCCAGAGCTCTGCCAGAAAGCCTCTAGGAATTCCTCCCAAGAATTGCAAAAGAATTGATGAATTCTACCATTCCTACGATTTCTGAAGAAAAGTTCTGAAGAATATCTTACAAATATTTTTATGAATATCTTAATATATGCGGTAGTATATGGTGTTGTGATTAGAGCACACGCCTCGCAAGCCAATGACTTGGGATCAATTCCCATCTATGAAGGACGTAAAAGTTTAAGTGACAACTTTCTTCGGAAGGGAAGTAAAACCATTGGCCCCGAGGTTCTTTAAAAAAAATCCTGACGCAATATTTTGGAAATATATCAGAAGACTTTGGATCCAATTCGCGGAAGAATTTAGAATAAAGGTTTTGAAGGAATTTACAGAGGAACTTTCAGCGAGATATCTCAGTATGATATTTGACAGAATCAATGATTTTTCTGAACGAGATGCAAAGAAAACTTTGAACTTTTGAAATGTTAAGTTTTTTTAGTTGAATTCGTTAATATTCCGGAATCTATTTGAGGATAAAAATTAGGCATAGAAGGAATCCCAGCCCTCCTGAAATCTCAATAATATTTCATCAATTTTTTTGATATTCCTTGAGGAATTTGATTGAAACAAAATTCATCACATCGAAGAGTGGTTTGAAAAATTCTGCTACAAATCTGTTGAAATTTAGTCATATACTTTGTCCAGCTAGCTTAAGACCACCTGATTTTTTTTCAGATCCAATAGGAAAACAGTTTATATTTATGACCCACCCTATGACACTTTGCTTGTATTTGTGTAAGCAGTCGAATGTACGAGTAGTGGTGGATGATGATGAATGATCAGTGTTTATTCGTCCTTCGCATACTTTTGCGGTGTCCATTTAAGTTAAGACCACAAGTGTTTTACGTGTGTTTTGAAATTTTTAAGAAGAAAAAGTTCATTATGTCGAAGGGAAAAGCACTGACGGATAAGGAGAAAGGCAAAATAGAAGCATTTCACCGGGAATCAGAGAAATTGCTCGTCGGATTGGCCGGTCACATCAAGTGGTCCTAACTTATCTGAAAAATCCTTCCGGATATGGCAAAAATCGGAAGAAACCTCGCAAATCGAAGCTTTCCGGACGAGAGAAACGTGAAATCGTTAGAACCGCTTCGAACTCCCAAAAATCGCTGAAGCAGATTAAGCAGGAGCTGAATTTGAACGTTTGCCGGGAGACTATTCGTCAAGTTTTGGTCCAAAGTCCGTACATAAAAAGGGCCAAAAAGGCAAAAGCTCCAAACCTTACTCCATCCCACATCGAGAGACGCTTGAAATTTGCAAAAGCCAACATGAATCGACAGTGGACCATGGTAAGTTGTGAAAAGGGCGTATTATTTTAAAGCAATTTTCAGCGTGATTAAGGAATGTTTATTAAAAAGTATGTTTTCTTTTTTGTTTACTTCCAGATGATCTTCAGTGATGAAAAGAAGTTCAATCTGGATGGTCCCGACGGATTTAATGGATACTGGAGAGATTTGCGGAAAGAAGAACAATATTTCACCACAAGAAATTTTGGTGGCGGTTCATGCATGGTTTGGGCAGGATTCTGTGCATCTGGAAAGCTGGACCTTGCGTTCACGTCGTTCAAAATGAACAGCAAGGACTACATCCAGGTGCTAGAAACGCGTCTTCTACCATTCCTGCGCAGATTTCGACGCAAAAAGTTCACTTTTCAGCAGGACAATGCTGCTATCCACACAAGCAAGGAAACCAAACAGTGGATAAAGGACCACAAAATCGATCTGCTGGACTGGCCAGCGCACTCCCCAGACCTAAATCCTGTGGAAAACCTCTAGGGAATCCTTGTACGCAGGATTTATGCTGAAGGTAAGCAGTACGCCACTGTTGATGAGCTCAAATCAGCTATTTTGGAGGCATTGGGAAATATTGAGAAGACTGTACTGGAAAACTTGGTTAACAGTATGCCGAACCGAATGTTCCAGGTTATTAACAGGAATGGTAAGGTGACCGATTATTGACACATTAATTTCACTGTTTACATAGCTTTTACTGTGTAAAAGCGAACAATATATGAAATGGTCCTAAATAAAATGGACAGCAGAAATCAATAAAGTTGCTCTAAAAAATTAGATTTATTCATTAGTCGTAAGTTAAAAATTACAAAATACTGTACAACTGAAGTACTCAATAAAACATTCACAACTACTTTGAAGTTCAACAAAATTTGTTTCATTTGTTCTAAAATGTAGGTGGTCTTAAGCTAAATGGACACAGTGTATATGTTTTGTTATATTTTAAGAACATAAAACGTAAGTTTACTAGGAAAAATGTAGTTTAGAGAAAAAGCAATAAGTTTATTTATGCGAAATCACTTGAAAAAATGAAGCAAAATCATAGTAAGAATTTATTGCTGTATTAAAAAAACTATGGCAGATTTGTTTGGGCTTTTCCACCATTTCTGCTATCCATCTAAAGAAAACTTAGCCAGGTTGACAATCTTTTAAAATATTTGTTATGAATGAAACCACATTTTTTGTTTGCAAATCCGCTAACTATTGTCTAAGAAATTTCTTTAGTAGTTTTGTCCATTTTTTAATTAATTTTGTCAATTTTTATATAAATTTAAGTTATAGTGTGGATTTCTATAGTGAATTTTTAAAAAGGAAAACCTTACCAACTGGCATCTCAAGCAGGACATCCTCCAAAAACAGGATCAATCATAATGCAATGAATATGGTGATTTATGATAAAACATTCATGCTTGATAAGAATTTAACTTTCAGAAATCATTGAGGGCATTCAAGCCAAATGTAACAAATATGTAAAATGTCTCTATCCCCTTATTAATAGAAAATCAAAACTTTGTCTAAAGAACAAGCTTTTGATATTCAAACAAATTTTCAGGGCAGCCATGTTGTATGCTGTACCAATATGAACTAGCTGTTGTAATACCAGGAAGAAAGCTATGCAGAGAATTCAAAATAAAATTTTGAAAATGATTCTGAAGCTTCCTCTCTGGTATAGTACTAATGAGTTACATAGAATATCTAATGTTGCAACATTGGAACAAATGCCAAATAAAACAATTAAAAATTTCAGGCAAAAATCGTTACAATCTTCTATTGCCACGATTAATGCGTTATATATTTAGGTTAAGTAAATTGAAAACGTGTTTTTTTTTCTCTTGTATGCAGGTGAAATCAACTCACCTGCAAAAAATGCTGCTACTCAAATATGTTTCACCAAATGAAGATGATAGTGTTGTCTAACACGGAACACCTAGAAATGAATGTAATATTTGGAATGATACTAATAAAGAAAATAAAAAAAATCAAAACAGCATATTTTGCATTGCTCAGAAAATACGAATTTAAGGAATCGGACTTGAAGGTATGTCGACAACAGAGATGTCGAAAAATTGCGCGTCTTGTACACAACGACAGGCTAATTCCATCGGTAACCAATCGAGCCGGATGTTTTTGCACTATTATTGAACAAAATAAAATAAACCGTAACTACTGAAGATTTTTCGTCGACAATAAGAGTCATGCAAATTGATCACGAAAATTTTTCATTGACCCCCCTGGCCCCCCCCTGTTCCTACGCCAATGCTGCACCGATAAAATCTTAATGGCGAACTCATGTACACCCGATTCTGTTTTTGCACGGGGGATGCGTACCGTGCAAAATAAGTTGGGGAAGTGGTGGTAAAATGAACAGGGGTGGTAAAATGAACACCGTTCCTTTTACCGAGAAAAAACAAATTTCGATGAATTTTTATCACGCACGGACGATTTAGAGCATAAATCTGAGTGTTCGAGTTGATACCGAGGTCAATTGAAGTGAAAATATCATCAAAAACTAAGATTTTAGAAAACCACGTTTGAAAATTAGAACTGACGTAACTTTAAGCTCGGAAAGCTTCAGGTTTTTCAGTGAGGTGAATATCGTTATGATATGATGTCAAATCTGATACCTTTATAATTCTTTTTGAATGGGTTACAATCATTAATGGATGTATTTTCGGTGGGGCAATGAAAATTTTCAGAAATATTTGTTTTGCTCACGTTTTTTGCGTGGTGTTCATTTTACCACCAACTGCTGTTCATTTTACCCACATAGTGCAGGTAAAATGAACATTTGCATCGCTTTTTGATAGCGATGAAAAAATGGGAAAATTTAGCTATTTTAGTCTGAATCCATGTCGCTGCTATAGATTACATCCCTATTTTCAATGTTATGCGATAGAACTACACAAATTCCTCGTTTTTCTATCAGAAACAAGATGATTTCCTTAAGGTGTTCATTTTACCATCCCTTCCCCTAACACCATTTCTTGACGTTTCAAGCAAAAATCAGGTTTTGGCGGAAAAAAAATGTATGGAAACTTTTTTTGCACGGCCGTGTAAAAAAAATCCGTGCGAAAACAGAATCGGGTGTATGGTGAAAAGCCACTTTAGTAAATACAACAATGATAGAAACCAAACAAGTCTTAGGATTCTATTTTCTTTGATAGGGGAAGGGGTGGTAAAATGAGCATTTTAAACTAGTTCTAGCTAGTGATAATATACATAACCATTGTTTTATTGGTAGCCTCTAAATTTCACATGCTGAGTGCTATTGACGTGAAAAATTCATTCTACTACTTAAAATCAAGATGGCGTCAAAATCCAAGATGGCCGCCGGATTTTATCACTCAAAATTAAATTCTTATTCTTTACTCGACTCGAATAATACACCAACGGTTGAAAACTTGTTTCTTTGTTGTACAAAAAATGATGTTTGTATTGATTGAACTCGCCATATACGTCAAAATCGTATAACATGATTTAGAAAACCGTTCATTTCATAGGGTAAATACCATTGCTCACCTAGTTTTTGTAGCCTATCTTACGCAATTTTTCCGCAGCTTTCTGATGGTGATCTATTTTTTTTTTTTTAATTTAAAACTAGAAGTGCGCTAATGGTGAAAAAACGATTTTTCTAACAAGATTCAAGATGGCGGCCAAATTCAAAATGGCCGCCAATTTTTTTCAAGTTTAAATGAAAGCTATATCCTTCCTCTATACGATGCCACTAAGTTTGCTATGTGTTCCAAGCGAAATATGAGATATGTCTTTTATGAAGAAATACCCAAGATTAATCAAAAATGGACTTTTTTGCAAACTGTTCAGCCAGCTGGCGTACGAGGGGTCCACCAATTTGAGGAAACCGAAAGGACCTCCCTTAAGTTTAATCGAAAACTAGCGATCAGTGACATAAAATTGGAATTCTAACGATGGGTGCCAATGGCGGTCTGGTTTCAGCGAGAATTGCTCAATTGTTCGTCTAAACTCTTCCTATTGACCAACCTGAGAGTTCAAATCTCCTTTGACGATCCAAATTTCAGTGTTTTTAAAAATACAACGCAACCGCTGTAGTTTTCAAAAAAAAAAATATAATATCAGAATTCATTCCAGAAGGTCGAAAATCTTTTTTCAAAGAAGGAAAGATTTCCCACCAAGCAAATCGTTTTCGACCTTTTGTCTTTCGACTTTTTGTCTTTTCGACCCTTTGTCTTTCGACCTTTTGTCCATAAACCGTTTATGCAATCATATTGCTCGCAAACTGGAATAGGGAAATACGATCTGACCTTGCCCAGTATGTGCAACATTTCACTTATTAGATGTCGCGAAAAGGCCTTCTACGTACAAAAGTGGAGGCAATATGCGTGCATATATTATGTGATGAATAATAACATACAAGGCGAGTGTAAAAATTTGCTACCGAACTAACTAGTGATCTTATGCGACTTAACTTATGATAACAAATGTTGATTTGATAGCTGCTACGGATTGATTCGACTTACTTTGTACAAGTGTACGAGACGAAACAAAATGTAAAAATGAACTCAGAAAAGAAGTGTTTTATGCGAGGAAACTCATCAATCTGACGAGTTTATCCACAATGTTTTGCGGGTTTGATGTAATTAGTATCAATAAACGAGTTGTAACATGAGCTTTCATGCGGTCGGTGTCTTACTCAAAGTGAGTTGTTTGTCACGCGCATATAGGTATACCTTTATTTCCTATCTTAAATATTCACATGCAGCAACTCAAATTGTACAAAAACCTATGTCAAATCACTACATTTTTGAATAGTTTACGATACGCAAGAAAACATGATTCAATCGAAAACTGTCCACCATATGCTCTTTCTTTCAACGTTCCTGCACATATAACTTTTTTCTCCCACAACAAATATTTTTGGCCGCGTATAAACTTATTCTTGATGTAAATAACGTCAACGTAAACAAAGCAAGGCACAATTATCAATGAAATGTATCGAATTTAGTTCAATTCCTGAATCGAGTGGTGCCATTTTTATCTCGTAGCATTTTTTCCATAAATCAGCGCTCATGGTCCATAAAAATAAAAAAAACTGCCCAAATGTAACATTCATTCATATGCACTTATTTCCCAGTAGACATCAGCAAGATAAGCTAGATAGTTTTTGTAAAATAGCAGAAAAAACTGGGTTTGGCTTTTTTTGATTTTGCTGAGTGTAGTAACATTGTACCTAAAAGTACGGAACAAGTTGCAGAATTATGATTTTTACAGCACGAGTCGTAAATTTATCCTACGAGGCTTGCCGAGTAGAGTTTCCAATCCCGGGAACATTTCCCGGGAAATGATTTCCTGTTTCCCGGGATTCCCGTAATTTCCGGGATTTCCGTAGTTTCCGTGCAGCTCTATTGAAACACAGAATAGGTATACCATCTATTTTCAAAGAAAAGCCATCGCACAATTTACTTTTCATATCATACCAAACAATGTGCTCACGAGATGTGACGTGTTTGTGAGTTAAAATATTGGTGAAAATAAATCGAGAGAAGGGAACAAATCGGGATGCATTTCACTAATATTTTGTAGGTGATTTTTGCTTGGCTCACTTTACAGCCTACTGCTTGGCAGTACAACGTTTGCAGTACAACGTTTCCCGGGAAATAAATTCCGGGAATATTGGAAACTCTATTGCCGATTATAATTACGACGAGTGCTATAAAAATCGAGTTCTGCATCGAGTTACGTACAACATTTTTTGCAATTTCGTAGAAGACCACTTAAGGGTGTCAGAAATTATATCGGAATGCATTCACCATTATTTTACAATTTCTGAAAAATTGTAGTGTTATGATTCATTACGCAACTCAAAACAGTTGCGTAATGAGAAAGCGTTGCGTTATGAATCATTACAGCACTGGTTTCAGTTGCGTAATTACTATTCCCGCACTGCATACTTCAGTGCAGGAAAGTAGACCGATTCATGACAGATTGGCATGATGAAAAACAGCCTATTACGATGAGAAATTGCAAAAAGATAGTTTTGTGTTACTAGACAACCCAAATTACCAAATATGTAGCACTTTGATTCGTTCGCGTGCTGATATAGTACTACTATCTAGCTGACTTGGCCTATACTGGCCGTATAATAGTCATATAAGGCCAAAAAGGCAAATTAGCGGGATATGGTTACTTGGAAAATGCTCCCTAGTTTAAAGTGACGAAAAAATAAATAAATAAAACAGTTACAACTGCTCATTAATCAAGAAAAAATAGCATTTTTAGGGCAAAATAAACATGTCTCTACGATTCCGTTGTATAAAACCATAACCATAATAAGTTGCCGTTTTGCATTATTATTTTTTTTCCTACTGTGCAATGGTTTGTCAACTTGGAACAGTACCTCCCACACCCACCGAGCTGCCAAACCAAAGAAGGGTAGATCTTATCACACCGGTGGTGCCTTGCTGGCAGTTAGAAATATGTACGCGCTGCTGTAACTTTTTGTCCTGCTCACATTAGGTTTTATGGGTTTCACATTTTTTTCCCAACCCACCCCCTCTCGGAAAACGGAACCTCTCCGGATTGGTCACACGACGTTTAATTCAATTCCCGGGACGACCGAAATAGTTCTCAACAATTGAATTTTGTCAACCGTCGGGCAACAATGAAATACCGCATCATAAATCATGCCGGAAAATAGGATCCCGATAAGAGAATCAGAAGTTCCTCACCACGAGTATTCCGACTTGAGGAATGGGAGAAATTCTTGAAGAAAGTCAGCGCGTGTATTTAGCTAGTTGTGAAGTCACAGTAGGCAGCGAATGTCCAAAACGGAGCGATCCAACCTGTCAGAAATGAAAAATTGACTTCCTTAAGGTCACAACCTACTGTGATGAAGCGAATCGTCCTTGGAATGTGGTACCGTTTACTCCGGTGCATCCGCCATAGGCCTATTCACATGACGTCTCAAATCAGCTGATCGGGAAGAACTTTGACAGTTCTTCTATGAAAATGACAGACCCGTGTTAGCACCGGTCCTCCACCGATGTAAACAAATGCATAGACGGATCTGTCACATGAAAAGGCCTATACGACCAAAGATCAAAATATGGAAATCGCCAACTAACACCATTAAAGCCGGTGACAGTTTCATTTATTTGCCAAAGAAATCCCGAAGAAGCAAATCCCCGAACGACACTCCATTACAATTAATCCGATAGGGATCGCCTCTGGGAGCAAGCGGGGAATAATGGTAAACCACAAAAAGAATAAAAAAAAAAAAACGATGTCGAAGACCGTTAAGATATCAAATGGGATCCAGAATGGAAAACCGAATCGAACAAAAAATGTGAAAACTTTGTCGAAGAGGGTGTCGTTTATTTGCATATTGAATTGCGGCTTGACGCGGAAGATGAATTTTTAAGTGTTCGGATAGCTTCAGAGTTCTGGTCGAGAAGTTCTGCGGGGATTAATTTGAAAAACGATCAATAAATATTTAATTGTAGCTGAATAATAATAACAATGTTAATTATCTCTATGGATTGTTTGCTAAGCATGAATCAAGCTTTATTGTAACGACTGTGATCCCAAAGTCACATCAGAAAAGATGGAAATATTTGCACCTGACTGTTTTGCTTTGCATTGATACCTCTATTTACGTAATGGGTTGGCTCCCGAAATGCAAGAACATTTTAGAGTACATGCCTTAAGACCAACAAAAAAACTAGATATATAAAAGAAGATTTGTAAGTCTAAGTAGTTTGAATTGCATTCAACCAAGCTTTAAGTCAAACGACTATTTAATGTTATCCAAGAATAACCTGGAATACAAGTCATCATATCAACAAGCGCAACGAGTGACTTTCTAAAGTCTTGCAAACACGGATGTATCGCATACAAGTTCATATGGTTAGGTTCTACTATCGGGTGTTTAAGGTAATATAATAATTCCTTTGAATACGGGTCTTCAAATAAACAAAGGTAATCAATGATCTCTCAAAAGTTATCCATATCTATACAGGCTCATTGGGTATAAACCTTGGTATATACAACCTGTGATTTTTCGAAGGATTAGGAACAAGGTTGAAACCCAAAGGGCCTATTTTAATTATATTCTACCAAACAATTTTGCTTTAAATCAAAACTAGCCTCAGTTAAAAGTTGTCTTCTAATTTTTTTTATTTTACTGAAAAATCAAATTCGTTTTACCTTAACTTTATGATTTCTAATCTTTTTACATGATTTCGAAGCTAGCTTGTGTGTCTTTCAGAAGTCTAAATATCTCATACAGTCGAAAAATCGGTTTGACTTAGCTATTTAACACAAACTGAGCAAAACATGATTTTTAACAAACAATATCAAATATTTAAAATTTAAGCCAGTTTAACGTTAAAAATAAATGACGAATTCCATGTCAAATCGGTCAGTCACAGAACTCGTCCATCTTCGATTTGCAGTAAATTTTGCACATGTTTTTGGTATGAAACAATAAGTGTTTTCCATAGAAAAATCCTTCATTTTGATTCGAGAATTACATATGAAAATGGCTTATACATTTTGGCATGCAACTTATTTGAAAAATTCTAACTCTGAAACTGTTAATTTTAGAGAAAAATGTTCTATGAAGAAGTTGTAGTGAACCGTTTGGCCTACAAGATAAAAATATACACTGAAAAAATATTTTATGTTTTTACATGAAAAATTCAAAAATAAAACTTTAATTTTAAATTATTCAAAAACCCCATTTTTATTATTTTTTTAAATTTTCATAATAGAATCTTGATAGTATACAGATGTTTGGGATAAAGTTTCATAATGGAGAAATTATTAATAAAAAAGTTTTTTAATAACAACTTTCGGTAGATTTTTAATATTTTGGTTTCTTGTCAAAAAAATAGGTTCTGATGATACAATAAGAATCTTGAAATGATTCTGAACCATAATGATTATATGAATATTTTTTCTAGAAGTACCCATTTTCGAATTATATCGAGTTTAATGCAAAAAATATTATTTAAATATTAAAATAGGTCATTTTCATTAATTATTTGCGAGTCTCCATCAATAATAATGAGTTTTCCTGAGTAAAGACCTTAATTCTTTCCACTTACTTATTTTCCTTGATGGAGAATCGCGAATAACTAATAAAAATGGCATATTTTAATATTTAAATAATATTTTTTGCATTTAACTCGAAATAATTCGAAAACGGCTACTTCTAGAGAAATTATTTATACAGTTAACTCTCCCTTACTCGATATTCCGTATCTCGATATCGAGTTAGAGAACCATAGTAAAAGTTGGTTTTCATGGCTAACTCGATGGTCCCCTGGAACGCAGCTGCACTGCTTTTGTGTTCTGTAACTCGATACCTCCCTAACTCGATGGTTCCTTCAATATCGAGTAAGGGAGAGATGACTGTATAATCATTATGGTTTTGAATCATTTCATGATTCTTATTGCATCATCAGAACATATTATTTTCGACAAAAATAAAATTTTAAAAATCGGTCAAAAGTTGTTCTTAAACAACTTTTTGTTTAATAGTTTCTCCATCATGAAATTTTGTCCCAAACATCTGTATACTATCAAGATTACATGAGCCGATATTGAAGGGACCATCGACTCATGGAAATATCGAGTCATGGAACAGCAATTCTTTGGAAAGCTGCTTCTAGGGACCATCATAGTAATCATGAAATTATGTTTTAGTATGGTTCCATGAGTCGATATCGAGTCATGGATCATCGACTCATGGAGGTATCACTGTATATGGTAAAAATTTAAAAAAAAATCTAAAAAGGGGTTTTTGTGTAATTTAAAATTGAGGTTTTATTTTTGAATGTTTCATGAAAAAACATAAATTATTTTATCAGTGTATATTTTTTTCTCATAGTCCAAATGGTTCACTACAACTTCTCCATAGAACATTTTTCTCTAAAATCAACAGTTTCGGAGTTAGATATTTTTCAAATAAGTTGCATGCAAACATTTATAGGCCATTTTCTAAAGTTATTCTAGAGTCAAAATGATAAATTTGTATATGGAAAACACTTATTCTATCATACTAAAAACATGTAGAAAATTTAATCCAAATCGAAGACTATCGAGCACGATTTTTATTATAGTCGTGGAAAGTTGGTCTGTTCCACAAAGTTGTTCAATTTCAGAAGTCACATAAATTTGCAGAACACACCAACTTTCCACGAGTTATCGTTTTCGAATTAAATTAAAAAGTCTCTCGATTACTTACTTTTGTCTTTGAACATACCTCTGAAACTCTATGTAAAATGACTGCAATGTAATACTTTCCTTACAGGCAAATCTTCAAGTTATTTGTAGTTCGTCATCCAAATTTAAGCCGATTCGGACTACCAGAAGCTGAGATACAGCACCCCAAACTTGGGCATTTTGTATGGAAAAACAGCATTTGGTTACTAACTTATGTCTCTGACTATATAGTTCCGGTAGTGTAAAAAAAATTGTCGACTTCAAACCACAGGTACATATTGCTTGCCACACCAGCACTTTTCAACCAAATTTCTCCACTTGAATCGACCTGTCCACATCGCTTACATCCTCCCCTACGACGGCAGTAAAGTATTGTGGACCCGGAAGGGTTTTTGAGTCCTCCTTCACATAGGTCTCATCGTCCACCAAAACGCATGCATTCGGACGCTGCAAAAGACGCGAGTACAACTTCCGGGCCCTTGTTGCTGCTCGCTTCTTCTGTTCTGCACTTTGTTTCGAGATTTTCTGCTTCTTGTAGGTCTTCAGATGGTTCCGCTGCTTGATTCGCTGGATCATTCCGATACTTGTTCCTGATTTTTTGGCCAAATCACGTATTGACATCGATTTGTTCTTCATGATCAGAGATACCACTTTCTGGTCCAGTTTTGGGTTGGAAGAACCGGGTTTTCTGCCTCTTCCTGGTAGCTCATCCAAAGTATAGTGCTCTCCAAACTTGTTAATGATGGTTTTAACACTTGCGTGATGAATTCCAAAGCGCTTCGCCAATTTTCGCATAGTAATACCCTTCTCACTTAGCCATGTCCGGAACCTTTTTTTTTACTTACTTTTCAATACGCGACATTTTGGAAACCAAGAATTTGAACCGCGCAATCAAGTAAATAAACGTAAGCTGACAGGCGAACGAACAGCACGCAGTGATGACAACTTAAAAAATCATCACAAATACATGCGTACAACGCAATTGTATGTGGATAGCTTATTTTCATACACTCCCTAATTATTTTGTAGAACATCAGAGAGCACTGAAAACCATAATAAACTTTTTTTTCCTTCGAAAATATACAGATCCGATCGGTGTTCATGTATGTTAGTGAGAAAAAATTGGTGTTTGGCAAGATAGGTTATAAACTTCCGGATTCTTTGTTAGTGTTTAAATTTGATTATGCCAATTGAAAATAGTTCAATAATCAATTATGATTATGACCTAATTTTTGGGTTGAAAAATTGAATTTTAGACGTAAACAAACTTTTTCAGTGGCATTTCTCTTGTTCCTTGCTACATATTTAAATTATTTTACGGATTCCTGTGAAATCTCAACAGCTGAACGGTTCGGTAAAATAAATTAACGGAGCACGATAAATTTTCACAGTATTCGGTAAAAATTCACCGGAATCCGTTTAATTCCAACGAAATTACGGTGTTTTATTTCACCGAACTGTTTAGCTATTGAGATTACGGTGAAATTCTCCGCAGAAGCTTAGTGTGTAGAAAACTCTATAACGGTGGTGCATTATATTTGGCTATTTAAGAACTAATTGGAGTACGTAGGGAAAAAGCACTAATTTTCGACCTACAAGAATTCTGTACCAATTTTCGGATTTTTATACAAAGTAGGCCAAAATCGTATGGATGGGTCGAAAATTGGTGCTCTTCCCCTATCATGAGATATACAAGCAACACGAGTAACTTTCCCGAAGTTTGCAAACAAAGATGTTAATATAGTTGAAATCTACCAAATTTCAAGTTTAAATTCTAAAGTTCCTGTGAGTATAGGTCGTCAGATCTAAAAGCACAATCGAATTTATGAATCGTATTCATGCCCGTATAGGCTTATGAATAAACATTCTTTCAAGTTTTTAGTTCAAGGTGATACAAGAAGCCCTTTTTGTACCGTCCTGATTCTAATTTCGAACACTGGACATTGCATATTCCAATCCAATTTTCTGCGTAATAGTGCAATATTGACAAAATGTTCTTTGTTTGCTGTGAGAACTGTCACAACACTGCTTTTGTTTGCTGTGAGAAAGTAAGCATAGAGCTTAGTGACATTTGAACACACGTAGACTAGCATATGCTCGACATACTCAGTTTGTTTTTGATTTCCTCAAAGAAACTCGCACACGCTTTCCAGACTCAACAAAATGCATATGGAAATATTACCCAATTTGAAAAATCTATACCCGGATTCTGGGTGTTTTTCGAAACTGAGTGCATATTGTTTTCTTCCAAGGTTCACAATTACATCTACATTAGGGCACCCATACCATTAGGCGTGATTACCACTTTAAACAGAATTGCTGTCGAGCATTCACTTCCTTGTTGAACTGGCGTTGACCAAAAGCTCAAGAGACGTCAAACAAACATCGATACATTTTCATTCTGAGGAAATCGACTTGTGTAAGATTGATCTTGCGTTGGTATTCGTGGCATTTTACTTGTAGATCTCTATGGGAAACATTTTACACGAAGGGAGGGAGACACCTATACTACTCACGAAACATGAAACAAACTTCCAGACAATTCCAGTTCGGCAACGACAATGAAGGCAGGCTCAGTGAAAATTACTAGTTTCGATTTGTTGTGCACCTTCGATCTTTTCGGACGAATTTTGCAAAAAGGCCATATTCTTTTTTGGATTCAATTTTATTTTTTTTCGAAAAAGCGTTTAACAGATACAAGTTGCACCATTGTTTTTTTTTTTTAATTTGAATAAGGATGCCATTGCGATGGTTGCTTTTGGATGTGTAGAAACTAAATCGTATCTGTTTTTTGTTACCTTTAAAAATGCAAAGAGATGCTTCAATCAATTACGCGCTTCTATTATGTTAGTCCATTGTTTTAAAAAGCGGATCATTCTGACAGTTTGTGACACACATGTTGTATCGGATTCTCCCTTCCAGGTTATACCCGTGCAGCTAAGTTCTACAAAGTAAAGCTCACTAAATATATCACTGGTTTATCTTGTAAATCTGAAGGCAAATAGTCATTGGATTTGTTCATGGATAACTTGAAAGCGAAGTTGAAATCACAACGTAAAGCGTATAATAATTGTATGCAGGCTCATGGGTTGTTGTTTTAGCTCTAAAAGAATATTGGTTTTGGTGATACTTGTTTATCCGAAGTCAACGAAGTTCATGGATTACCATAGACAGTCGTTGGACTTCAACTTATTTAATAACCCTCAAGGAATTGCTGTGTATGACTGTAGAACCGAAGTCCCGTTCTCATTATACATGTTTCTAAGATAATCCTACACAACACCTGAACTCAAATAAGGATAAAACATATTTTTTGCAATATCTCATCGTAATAGGCTGTTTTCCATTATGCCAATCTGTCATGAAAGGCCTACTTTCCTGTACTGAAGTATGCAATGCGGGAATAGGCATTACGCAACTGAAACCAGTGCTGTAATGATTCATTACGCAACGCTTTCACATTACGCAACTGTTTTGAGTTGCGTAATGAATCATTACACAAAAAAAATCATAAAATGTAAAATAATGGTGAATGCATCACGATTTAATTTCTAATACCCTCAAGTGGTCTTCTATGAAATTGCAAAAAATGTTGTACGTAACTCGTTGCAGAACTCGATTTTTACAGCACTCGTGGTAATTATCCTACTCGGCAAGCCTCGTAGGATAAATTTACGACTCGTGCTGTAAAATCATCATTCTGCAACTTGTTCCGTAAACTGCTATTATTAGGTTTGTTTGGGTTTGATGGTTTGTTACATATTGTCGGTGCCACACTAACTTACTAACACAAACTTCGCTCAACTATTTCACGTGGCCAAATCGTCGCTGGACTCTGGCGACTTTTTCATGTCAGTGCTTGAGCGACATAGGCTACTTCAATGTGTCGCTGGAGCACTAAACTGCAAAGCGCTCGCCAGTCCAGGGACGAGATAGTTGAGCGACATTGCTGCGATTACTCGGATGCGTAATATTAACCTTCATGAGATCATTCGTTATGCTTGTAGATCTGAAGGCTTTTACTCCAATTAGCTCAATTTATCAGAAGGCTCTGCTCTGGTACTGCCTGTTGATTGGAGCTGCGAACCAGTAATTCGCTCCGCTGAGGTTCGAATGAGTCGAGTCGAAATCGTCTAACAAAATGGATAGCGGTGGGGTTTCCGAAACTGCTTCTTCTGTTGCCGACCGGAATTAGTCAATGTGTGAGCGCAAAACTTGACGTCGGCCCACTTTGCAGTCCAACAGGGTATTGTATTTGACACTACCAATAGCTTCAAGAATGGTACCAGGCATCCACTTCCATAGATCGTTTGAAGAGTACACATTGGCGAACACTCGGGAACATGCAGAGAAACTCCGCTTACCTGGTAGTGGTAGCTAGATGTCGATCTGGCTAATGTTGGTACCAAAAGAACCTTTAGCCGAAACGGAGCGGAGTCGATTATCGACGTTACTTTTTGAAGTCCTGGCCTAACGAGTAGTTCGAACTGGAGGGTAGACAATGCCTACACTCACAGCGACCACCTGGCGGTTCGCTACAG
This sequence comes from Aedes aegypti, assembly GCF_002204515.2. Lineage (NCBI taxonomy): Eukaryota > Metazoa > Arthropoda > Insecta > Diptera > Culicidae > Aedes > Aedes aegypti. Next base: position 58,936,572 of record NC_035107.1, on the reverse strand, counting down.
TATCGACTACAACAACAGCAGGCAGCGTGTAGAGGAAGCGGCTAGGTCAAGGCCAAGCCCTCGTAGGTGGAAGACATCGTACTTCAATGACGAAGTACTTAGAGAGGCGCTCCGCCGTGAGCGTAACCTATTCGGCCTAAGCGGGGACGAACTGGTAGCGGTGCTCTCGCGTGCATGCAATGCGACCATGTCTAGGAAAGTCTACCCTAGGAATGGGAGACCACCGACGTACTGGTGGACTCAAGCAATTGTGAACCTGCACCGTGCCTGCCTACGGGCCAGGAGGCGGATGCAGCGAGCACGTACCGAGCAGGAGCGTGAAAAACAACGGGCGGTGTTCACCGCTGCCAAAGTCGCGCTGAAGTCCGAGATTAGGTGCAATGGCTCCTACAGAGCAATCTCCAGAGATGCTGGAGGGGATCATCGAGGGGCTCTTTCCACCCCACAACCTGAGCCCATGGCCTCCTTTCGTAGGACAGCCGGGGATTGGGGCTGGCGATTGCAAAAAAAAAGACTAATACGACCCTTAAATATTTCCTCCATATAAGACGGTGCATTTTCTCAGTTTGATTTGATCCGAATCCGAAGATCTGGTTAGAAGCTTGTGAGTGGTACCATTATACATGAAGGATTGTTATTTATAGGGGCAGATCATCAAATTTCGACCTAGCACTAGTTTTAGCCGTTCATAAGATTTGTGTATACTTTGTATGAAATTCCGAAAATTGGCACAACATTTTCGGGATCAAAAATTATTCCATTTCCTCTAGTAGGTGGTATTTCTGTCAAAAGCTCCTCGCTGTTTTTGTTCACGTTTGATGTTTGCAATCTAACATCGCCTGCAGATATCCACTGAATGTAGCAGAGCATTAAGTTAATATTGATTAAACATATGATGATTACATAAAATAAACCATGCTTGAAGTTTTTCAATTTGAATTGTTCTCTTCAATGATGAGTAAAGTGTTTATGACTCATTCGTTGCATAGGCCAAGGCGTGTGAGTAGCATCCATTTATTACGCAGCGTCAAAATTTTGAATTTTTGAACCCCGGGGAAAGCCCTCCTTTCTCCGTAATGCTTTGTGTATAAAATTTTCAAAATTTTGTTTGAGGCTCTTACGGTGCAAGCCTACTCTCTCCCCCTTCGAGCAACGTAATTTGTGGATGGTGGCTTAGGGAGATGCCATTTAATCATTACTTTTATAAATAATCATTGATTGAGGGTTAATCATTCAAAGGCTAATGATTAAATGCCCAAAAGTATGCACTAAACGTCTTGAAGTATGCAACGAACAAGTTATACATTTCATGATTTTTTGCCCTGATTGACAATAAATCTGATATAAAAATCTTTTGAACTTTGTTTTAGCAAATTTTTAATCTCAAACCGTTTTTACTGTAATTTAGATTCAAATCAAGCAAGGGCGGACATTTCTTTAAAACATTGTTTGAAACAATATTTTCCAGTTTTTCATTAAGATCTCGTGACGAAATTTCTAGCAAACGTTCGAACTGATTTCGCCCAACATTTCTCCAAGAATTAAATTGTTTTGTGATGAAATATTTACCATCATTCAAAGATTAAATGACTTAAGATGCCCAAAACACATTTAAGTATGCATCGAATGCATCACTCTCTTGAAAATTTATCGGTACACTAACGGTACACTTCAAATATGAATCAAATAGCTCTCATCGTGATTTTTCGTTAAATCATCAATATTTAAATCATGATTAACTTACGCTCTGCTCTTGAACTATACTTCTTTAGACTCTGTCTGAAAAACAATGAAGCTTGATCAATCGTTACCCAGGTAACAATTTGAAGCTGCTCAAACGCTTTTATAACTAATTCAATTCAGCCTTTGTTTGAACAAAAGCTGTTCAAAGCACTGTTGTTCAGCTGTTAAACATCTAATTCTGGCGATTTTATTCAGCCTTAAGCTTAATTAAGGCTTTATGGAAGGCTGAATAAAGGTCTATCATCCGCTTATTCAACCCCCCATTCAATAACGATAATTCTATTTTTAGAACAGATGGCAGCCTTCGAAAGCTTAACAATCGCTTATTCATCCATTATTCAACAATAAACCAAAAAATGTTAAAATATTTACAGCCCAGACAACCAGAAATCGCATGAAAGTTCACGTTACAACTCGTTTATTCATACTAATTACATCAAACCCGCAAAACACCGTGGATAAACTCGTCAGATTGATGACCTTCCTCGCATAAAACACTTCTTTTCTGAGTTCACTTGTACATTTTGTTTCGTCTCGTGCACTCGTACAAACAAAATCGGATCACTTCTTAGCAGCTGTCAAATCAACATTTGTTATTCATACATTGTTAGAATAATTCAAAGTTATCTGTCAAATCGTACACTTCAGGTTAATTATCAGAACTCCAGATCTGAAAGACTTCCTGTAAGAGCTGGTGTTCCTCAAGGCAGCATTTTGGGACCAATATTATACAATATTTTCACATCTGACTTACCTGAGTTACCTCAGGGATGTCAAAAATCTTTATTTGCGGATGACACAGGCCTCTCCGCCAAAGGACGAAGCCTGCGTGTCATCTGTAGTCGATTGCAAAAAAGTTTGGATATTTTTTCTTCATACTTGCATAAATGGAAGATTTCTCCTAATGCTTCCAAAACTCAACTAATAATATTCCCACATAAACCAAAAGCTCTTTATTTGAAACCTTCAAGTAGACATGTTGTCACGATGAGAGGGGTTCCAATAAATTGGTCAGATGAAGTTAAGTATCTAGGGCTCATGCTAGATAAGAATTTAACTTTCAAAAATCACCTTGAGGGCATTCAAGCCAAATGTAATAAACATGTAAAATGTCTCTATCCCCTTATTAATAGAAAATCAAAACTTTGTCTTAAGAACAAGCTTTTGATATTCAAACAAATTTTCAGGCCAGCCATGTTGTATGCTGTACCAATATGGACTAGCTGTTGTAATACCAGGAAGAAAACTCTGCAGAGAATTCAAAATAAAATTTTGAAAATGATTCTGAGGCTTCCTCCCTGGTATAGTACCAATGAGTTACATAGAATATCCAATGTTGAAACATCGGAACAAATGTCAAATAAAATAATTAATAATTTCAGGCAAAAATCGTTACAATCTTCTATTGCCACGATTAATGCATTATATGTTTAGGTTAAGTTAGGTTAAGTATATTTAAAGCGTTTTTTTTTCTCTTATAAGCAGGTGAAATCAACTCACCTGTAAAAAATCTGAACTGCTACGGCAAATGAAATGTAATATGTTGTTAACAAAATGTTAATAAAATCTTAAATTTGTTTTACCAAATTAGGATGATAGTGTTGTCTAATAACACAGAACACCTAGATATAAGAAATATGTAATGTTTGGAATAATACTACCGCCGTGCGGGGTGACATTGGGCCTAGGGGGTGACATTGACCGCCTCTTTCGATGCATCTTATGGCTAGCAGGAACGTCAAAAAACTAATGTATGACCATCTATTGGCTATTTATCACGTATTCTTTAAGCTTGACACATTGTTTTCATTGTTCTGGCATTAGCTTGCTGTAAAAATATTGGCCCAAAGTCACCCTTATGGACCAATGTCACCCCGCCTTACGATAATAAAGAAATTAAAAAAAAAAAACATTTGCTATCATAAGTTAAGTCGGATAAGGTCACAGGTTAGTTATTATTCATCACATAATGTATGCACGCATATCGCCTCCGCTTTTGTACGTAGAAGGCCTTTTCGCGACATCTTATAAGTGAAATTTTGCACATACAAAGCCTCCAGATGATTCCGTTATACGTACATTTTGGTTGTCTGGGAGGTTCATAGCAGATTTTATTAACGCAACTTACAATTTCAAACACATAGTGCTGGGATTGAAAGATGAAAATTAGTAAATATTAACAATTGAGAATTGAACTGATCCACTGATTTATAACCACTTACCTTGACATCTGCTCCACATGAGACTGTGTGAGCATTATTAAAAGTAAGGGAGTAACTTGTTGACTTGTCTGAATAAGGGCTATGTTGAAGGTTGCATTGAGGCTGGAGAAGGGATATCAGTGCTATGCAAAGACACTTAAGCTAGTGTTTTGTATGTTGTGATTTTTGTTTTGAAATTGAATTCTCGATAATCTTCAATTACTGCTTTTTAATTGTTGTCAACGAAAGTTGGTAATGATTACGATACCGTACAATTAATCACAAATGTGACGAAGAAATCTTCATGAGCGAGTGTATTGTTCTATCTTGTTGTTGCTCAAGCTCATGGATGCCAAATTCATGTGTTTTTTTTTTCGACAAACGCTAGGCCCATGTGTGTTTACGGCATGTCCGCTTCGGGATGTGAACATTTGTTCGATGAAACAGTTTTTAAATCATTAATTTAGTGTTTTACCCAAACGTTGGTGTGTATATTTTTGTCAACCTACAGCTGGACACTTTCTTCAATGGCTTTTGATTTGATTAAAGCTTTAAATAACCTTTAATCAATATCATTCAGGATGGTTGAACAAAAGTTAAAATTGTAGATGGAAAATAGATTGTTCAACTTGATATTCAGCTTTGAGAATACTGCTCAATAAGAGTGTTTAATAAGCTTTTCTTCAAATTGTTGTTCAGCTGTCACGGTGTTCAGCCTTGTACACCGTTAATCAGCCATTGTTCAGCAAATACTCTTGCTGTTCAGCTTTCATTGTTACTTGGGAAATAACTTTTGGGACTCGATATAAAAGTGGCTACGGACACTTAGGGGGGACTACTCCAGTACTCCCCGTAATTGAATCCGGAACTATTGTAATTTTTGAATCGATAGAGTAAAGTGGGGCAAAAGTTCGAGTGGGGTAAGAGTTTCTTTTTAAGATTTCTAGCTCAATTCAAAACAAATCTTATAAATGTCATTGTGGTTCGAATGCTATTCAAGTAAGAGACTTTTACTCCAAATATCATGAAAATCGATTGAGATTTGGAATAGTTATGGCTATTTGTTGTTTTTCGACGTGAATATTGTAATTTTTGGTCAAACTTTTGTTGCATGGAGCCAATTGCAGATAAAATCTTTTTCGAAATTTTATGTAAGGGCGTTTCTAGGCCTATCATAAGGTTTCTTTGAGGTGTATTAGATTTTGCATAGATGCTTGAAAACAATTTTTGGCCCATAGTGGGGCAAAAGTTCGAATCAGCGGGGCAAAAGTTCGACCCATGTATAAAATCACGGAAAATTTTTCAAATTGCCTAAAATCCACATATTATCTTCAAATTTAGTTAAATTTGTCTGATCGTGTGAAAACTGTCACCAAAATTTTACATTTCCACTTAGTTTTGTGAAAAACTGCTATTTTTGAGTATATTACAATTAACCCGGTTTTGGGCAATTTTTTGATGAAAATTTAGTGTATATTTTTCGGCAAACTTAAGTTTACGGCTGGTGTAAAGTATGCCTGTCATAAAAGGATCGATATTTAGTGTTTTAGCCAGCGAATTTTTGCCCCACACTCGATTCGAACTCTTGCCCCACCGGTGGGGCAAAAGTTCGAATAAGACAATAAATTTTGAAACTGTTATAACTAAAAACGGGTAAATATTTGGACACAAGTTTGTTCAGCAAAATTATAGCCAATATGTTGAAGGTTCACTGTATGGTATTTGTTTTGTTGAAACTGCTATTGTTTTCCTGGAAACTTTGATTATACCACTAAGGTCGAACTTTTGCCCCACCTTACTCTACCCGCAGTTTTAAAGACAAACAGAGAACATCCTGGTAGCGCTGCTGTCGTGACGCCGGCCTACTGGGTTGGATACGAGCCTCTGGTTGTTCGGGGCAGGTGGAGGCCCCTTCGTCAGCAATCCCAGCTGGTGCTAGCTGATAGGGCCTGAGCCTTCAGTAGGTCAAATTGCGAAGCCCGCATTATCAGTTCTTGATACCTGCGGTGCAGCTGGGCGCGGGCGTTGTGGCCGACCCTGCCCGCCTTCAGCGGACAATGGAAGGTGAGTACCACCTGGGAAGCTGGAAAAGCGCCAGCATGCTACCTTGATTGACCCCCCTAAGCGTGTCATCGATGTTCGTTGCTGCATGGCTACGCAGCTAACCTGGAGGTTGCGATGTGCAATAGCCCCTCTCCGAAGCAATGCCTTCTTGGTGGTCCCGGAGAGACGAAGGGTTTGGCGGCAATGGGAATGGTTTAGTGGGTCGGGGTGTAGTCCTGTTTACTGCTTGCATGTAGTCCGAGGGGATTTGGGTTGGAGCCCAAGCATGATTTGGGATGGAGATTCTCCATGCAGTACTACTGACGGAGTGGATCTGTACACGTACAGGAACGTTTGAAGTGCAGTTGCGGAGGACGTCTCTGCTCCCCCGATGGTTTTCTTCAGTGAACACTTCAGGGTGTTCTCAAAACTTTCTGCTTTACCATTTGATTGTGGATGGTAAGGCGCTGTTCGGAAGTGAATAATTCCAAACTGTTCGCAGAACGTTCGGCGCTGGTGAATTGGCTTCTGTTGTCGGACACGACGATCAGGGGAACTCCGAAACGAGCAATGCACTCTCGCAGATGATGGTGTATGTAGTAGGTGAGCATATTTGAAGTATCTCTGGCCATTTGGAGAAAGAATTGCCAGTTGTCAGTGTCCTTCAGCGCGTGGCCACGGTTGTGGTTGAGCTTGTGGCGCTAATTCGGTGGCGCTTTCGCAGCTTGAGCACCATCGGACGTAATCTGCGATATCGTTGTCCAGCGTAGTCCAGAAAACGATGCCACGAGCAATTGCTTTTGCTCGCTCGATGCCTGGATGTCCTTCGTGGATTTGCTAGAGCACCCGCTTCCGGTAACATGCCGGAACTACGATACGGTCCATCATCGTAATACAACCGTCGATTATGGAGTAGGAATTCCGACGGCTGAAGAACGTATGAGCCTCAACGTCGTCCATGCTTTTAAAGCATGCCGGCCAGGTATCTTGAATGAAAGAAATTACCTTCTGCAGCACGGTATCCTTCCGGGTGGCTATCCTCAGCATTTCGTAGGTAACGGGCAATTGTTGGAAATTGTCGTGAAAGCGTCTTCTTCAACCCGTACCACTGCGATGACTGCTTCTTCGTCAGGCTTCTGATGGTTGCAACAGTTAATCTGTTGAATGTAATAACTCTTTGGAGTTTGAAAAATATTGTATACAGATACGACAAATGGTGAGCTAGTGGTCTAAGGTCAAATACAATATATAGTCACAAGCGGTGGTTACCAGTACTTGTTTAAAAAAAAAGTTGCATCACATTTAATATGTTTATTAAATACCTGACAAAAGAAGACTATAATAATAGAAAAAAGGTGAATCACTATAGGCAAAGCCATCAAAGACTTAAAACAACGCACAAAACTGCGAGAAAGCTAACATAAGCGGTGAACCCAAGTGAGCCATGCCCGACACGCACGGCCTGCTTATCAACGGATTTCTCAGTTGAGCAAACTTTTGCTTTCACCCGTATGCCTTTGGAAGCTGTACGCAGAGGCTCATAAGGATTCGTTAGTAGGCTCCTACCTACACGTAGATTTCCGCTCGATTTGCTCCGAATCGACTATTAAGCCAACTCGTTCCTGTGAGCATCGAGAAGAAACCTTGACTTTCACTCAAATTGCAAGTCACCTACCGGTAGCCTCAGTTTCTGACTACCGGCAGAGGAGAAAGACTCTCTTGCGTAGTGCGTAGAGGGCACATCTCCGCAGCTCAAACCAGCAGCAAACTAAACACAGACGATATCTGATTTGTAATTTAATTAACGGGTACTCCTGTCTCTATAGCTCTTCGTCCATGTGCATTGCAATGAGGGGACTTTTGACTTGTGGAGTTGCATCGAGTCGGTCTGGCGGTTGGTCGATCATCGACAATGAACTGCATTCAAGTGGTAATTTGTTCCAATCGGTTGACTTACAAAGAGCTCCAACAAGCTCTCTTCAGCTAAAATGATTTATGCTTTTATTACGCTTGTTGAATCGGTAATCGAAATAGCGGGTGGGAGGGAAAACGGGAGCAAGTTGCTGGAAGAGTCAAACTGCTACCTGGTGGCTTCTCCATAGAACCGACAATACAATTTACTCCTTTGATTTCGAAAACAAACGCGAATGGGAAAACGTTCTCAAACGGTAGAGGAAAAGTTTTCCATTGGCGTGGCTTATTGAAAGCAAACAAACAACATTCGTACAATAGTGGCCATCGGGTCAGGAGGAAGTAGGAAATTTTCCACATTTTTTCCACTCTGAATGCCACAATGGAAAAACACTTTTCAAACTTGTTTTTGCCTTGTTCTGGTATTTCGTAACTCTTTGAGGCTGTAGAGCAAAAAAAAAATGAGAAAAAGTTTTGTTACGTTGAACCAGGCCAATGAAGCCCCTCACAATCGGAGTTTAAGTGGGAATTGTTTTCTGGATTTAAAAATGAAACGGTTAACAGTTAGAAAAACTAATTGAAAGTTTATTGAAATTCAGAGAGTACACAAAAATGATCTTGTAACTTGGTTGCCGAATTGCCCGGACGCTTAGAATTCTGGACACTGGTCTTGATTCACCCTAAAATTATTTTTTCAACTACTTTTATGCGTGGAGAATGCAGGAGACGTTACATTTATGGATCCTTTGAAATTTCCTTCTGAATTTTTTTTTCGGAGCTTCTTGCTGAATTTTCTTTAGGATTTCCTTTGAAATTTCCATCGGAATTTCCTTTGGAACTTCAATCGAATTTTATTTGGAGTTTCCTTTGGAATTTTCTTTGAATTTCTTTCGAATTTCCCTTGAAATTTCTTTGGAATCCCCTTTGAAATTTTTTTGGAATTTTCTTAGAAATTCCTTTAGAATTTTTGTTACGAATTTCCTTTGAATTTTCCCTTGGCATTTCCATCTGAATTCCTCAGGAATTTCCATTGGGATAACCTTCAGAATTTTCCTTCAACATTTTCATCGGGATTTCTTGTGGAACATTCTTGGTTATCTTTTCTTAGAATTTTTTTTTGAATTTCCTCTAGATTTTTTTTCCAATCTCCATCGGAATAAGGAACTCCTTTGGAACTTCCATGATTTCCTTCAGAATTAGATACTTTCTGTGGAATTTCCTTTGGATTTTCCTCCTTATTTCCTTCAATTTTTTTTCGGAATTTGCTTTGCAATTTGGAATATGCTTAGGATTTTTTTTTCGGTATTTCCATCGGAATTTTCTTTGGGACATCCTTGGTGATTTCTTTTTGAATTTTCTTCGGAATTTGCTTTGGCATTTCCTTTGAAATTTTGTTCTGAATTTCTTCTGGAATTTCCTTTGTATTTTCCTTCGTCATTTCCATTGGAATTTCCTTTTGAATTTTCCTCGGAATTTCTTTTGGAACCTCCACCGCATTTTTTTTTTTTTTAATTTCTCTTTCCTTTGGAACATTCTGCGGAGTTTCTTCGTGATAAGAAACTTATTTGGAACTTCCATCGGAACTCCTATGATTTCCTTCGTAACTTTTCTCGAAGGAATTTTTTTTCAAAAAGTTTCTCATAAGTTTTTATCGAAAATGCTCTAGGGTTTCATCCAGAAGTTTCTTTCTGGAGAAATTCTAAAAAGAACGATTGAAGAAAACTCTCTGAGAAATTCTAAGAGAAGTTCTTGGAGCAATTTCTGGGTAAAATCCCTGTGGAAATCCTGGAGAAGTATTAACGGTGTATTTCTTGATGGATTTTTGGAGGAATTACTGAGATATTCCTGGAGGAATTTCCGGCATAATTCCTGTAGAAATTCCTCGAGGAATGGCGGAAGGATTCCTGAAGGAATGTTGAAAGGAATCCCTTGAGTAATTCATTAAACAATATACGCAAGAACCCATGAAGAAATATCTGGAGATTTTCCAAAGGAATTGTCGAAGGTAATAACAAGAAAATCCGACGATAATTTCATAAAATTCTGAAGGAAATTCTTATAGCAACTTCCAAAGAAAAAACCGAAAGAAATTGCAAAGAAAATTCCAAACGAATTTCCTAGTCGAGCACTCGACACTGAAGAAGTCTGTAAGTCGCAGACGAAATAGGCCTATCTGTCAAGATAAGCAACACATATTAGAGTTTAAAGGTATTTGCTCACCTTAGTGATTTTGGTATTTTATTTTTTTGCAAAAAGTGAAGTGTTAAAGTTCATTTGTAGTTTTAAACATACTCTAATAATCCCTCCCAAAGTTTAATATAAAAAAGTGTAGTGAATTTCCTATGTTCATTTCAAAGGACATTTCAGAGGAAATTCCAGAAGGAAATTTCAAAGGGAAATCAGAAAAAAATGCTATTCCGAAGAAAAATCCTAACGAAATTTCAATGGATACTTCGAAGAATGAAATTTCAGAGGAAATTTAGAAGGAAACTCCAGGGAAAACTCCAGAAGGAAATTCAAAAAGAAGTTCAGAAGGAAAGAAATCTCAAAGAAAATTCCAAAAAATCATTTATAGGAAATTCCGAAAAAAATTTCAATGGAGAATCTGAATGAAATTGCGTAGAAATTAGAAAAAGAATTCTGAAGGCAATTCCAAAGAAAATTCTGAAAGAAATACCAAAGCAAATTTTGAAGGAATTTCCAAAGAATTTATCGAAGGTAATTCCGACAAATTCCGATGGAAATTTTTAAAGAAATCCTCGAACGAAATTCAACAGAAAATCCGAAGGAAATTCCACATAAAATTCCGGATAAAAATTGCAAAGGAATTTACGAACGAAATTCCTATATTAATTTCAAAGGAAATTTCAAATGAAATTCCAATGGAAATTCAGAAGGAAATTCCAGAAGAAATTCCAGAAGGAAATTCAGGAGAAATTTCAAAAAGAATTTGGAAAGAAAGTCTGAAGATGATTCCAAAGGGAATTACAAAGCAAATTTCGAAGGAAATTTCAAAGAAAATTCGGAAGGAAAATCTTATAGGAGTTTCGAATGAAATTCCTGAGGAAACTTCAAAGAAAATGCCGAAGATAATTCCAAAGGAAATTGCGAAGGAATTTTCGAAGGTAGTTCCAAGAAATTCCGATAAACATTCTGAAAGAAAATTTCGATGAGAAACCCGACGGAGATTCAGAACGAAATTCCTATGTTAATTCCAGAGGAAATTCCGAATAAAATTCCAGAGAAAATTCCGGAAGGAAATTTTAAAGTAAATTAAAAAAAAAAATAAAAAAAGTTCCTAATGAAATTCCCAAGGAAATTTCAAGGGAAATTCCAAAGGAAATTGCAATGGGAATTTTTAGGAAAATTCCGAAGGAAATTCCGGAGGAAATCCCAAAGAAAATTCCGAAAAATAACGTAAATTCCGAAGAAATTACAAAAAGAATTCTGAAAGAAAATTCAAAGAAAAAAAAATTCCGAAGAAAATTTCAAAGAAAATACAGAATTAAATTTCAAGGGAAATTCCGAAGGAAATTTCAAAGGAAATTTCGAAAAAAGTCATGAGGACATTCCTAAAAACATTCCTAAGAAAATTTCAATGAATATTCAAAAAAAAATCAATGAACGTTCTGAAGAAATTCCAAAGATCTGAAGATATTCCGAAGGAATTTCCTATGTTATTTCCAAAGGGAATTCAGAAAAAAATTTCAAAGGAAATTCAGAAGGAAATTTCAAAGGAAATTCCGAAAGAAATCTCAAAGAAAATGCTGAAAAACAATTTATAGGCAATTCCAAAGAAAATTTCAATTGAAATTCTAAAATAAATTCCGAAGAAATTATAAAAAAATATAAAAAGAAAATTCCGAAAGAAATACCAAAGCAAATTTTGAAGGAATTTCCAAAGAATTTAGCGAAGATAATTCCAAGAAATTCCGATGCAAATTTTCAAAGAAATCCTTGAACGAAATTCCGAAGAAAAATTCGAAGGAAATTCCAAATAAAATGCCGCACGAAATTGCTAAGGAATATTCGAACGAAATTTCTATATAATTTCAAAGGAATTCCAGAGGAAATTTAGTAGGAAATTTCAAATGAAATTCCGAACGAAATTTCAAAGAAATTTTCGAACGAAATTCTTATATTAATTTCAAAGGTAATTTCGAATGAAATTCCAGAGAAAAATTCAGAAGGAAATTTTAAAGGAAATTCCAAAGAAATTTCAAAAGGAATTCCAAAAGAAATTCTGAAGGGAAGGGAAATTCCGAAAGCAGTTTCGAAGGAAATTTCTGAAGAAATTTCAAAGGGAATTCCGGATGGAAATTTCGAAGAATGAAATTTTAGAGGAAATTCCGATGGAAATTCCAGGGAAAACTCCAAAAGGAAGTTTTCGAAAAAAATTCCGATGTGAATTTCCAAAGCAATCCTCGAACGAAATTCCTTTATAAATTTCAAAGGAAATTTCAAATAAAATTCCAGAGGAAATTCAGAAGGAAGTTCCAGGAAAATTCCAGAAAGAAATTCAGAAGAAATTTTAAAAAGAATTTCGCAAAGAAAAATTCAAAGAAAATTCGGAAAGGAATTCTTAGAGGAGTTTTTTGAAGGTAGTTCTAAGAAATTCCGATAAAAATACTGGAAGATTTCATAGAGAAACCCAAAGGAGATTCTGAACAAAATTCTTATGTAAATTCCACAGGAAGTTCCGAACAAAATTCCAGAGAAAGTTCTGGAAGAAAATTTCAAGGTAAATTAAAAAAAAATAAAGAAAGTTCCTAATGAAATTCCCAAGGAAATTTCATGGGAAATTCCAAACGAAATTGCAATGAGAATTTTAAAGGAAAAATCCGAAGGAAATTCCGGAGGAAATCCCAAAGAAAATTCCGAAAAATAAAGTTAATTCCGAAGAAATTACAAAAATAATTTTGAAGGGAATTTCAAATAAAAAAAAATTCCGAAGAAAACATCAAAGAAAATACAGAATTAAATTTCTAGGGAAATTCTGAAAAAAGTCATAAGGTTATTCCGAAAAACATTCCTAATAAAATTTCAATGAAAATTCCAAAAAAATCAATGAAAGTTCTGAAGCAAGCTCCGAAGAAATTCCAAAGATCTGAAGATATTCCGAAGGAATTTCCTATGTTATTTTCAAAGGAAATTCAGAACAAAATTTCAAAGGAAATTCAGAGGGAAATTTCAAAGGAAATTCCGAAAGAAATCCCAAAGAAAATGCCAAAAATCAATTTATAGGCAATTCCAAAGAAAATTTCAATTGAAATTCTAAAATAAATTCCGAAGAAATTATAAAAAAAATAAAAAGAAAATTCAGAAAGAAATACCAAAGCAAATTTTGAAGGAATTTCCAAAGAATTTAGCGAAGATAATTCCAAGAAATTCCGATGCAAATTTTCAAAGAAATCCTTGAACGAAATTCCGAAGAAAAATTCGAAGGAAATTCCAAATAAAATGCCGAACGAAATTGCTAAGGAATATTCGAATGAAATTTCTATATAATTTCAAAGGAATTCCAGAGGAAATTTAGTAGGACATTTCAAATGAAATTCCGAACGAAATTTCAAAGAAATTTTCGAACGAAATTCTTATATTTATTTCAAAGGTAATTTCGAATGAAATTCCAGAGAAAAATTCAGAAGGAAATTTTAAAGGAAGTTCCGAAGAAATTTCAAAAGGAATTCCGTAAGAAATTCTGAAGGGAACTCCAAAGGAAATTCCGAAGCAAATACAAAAGCAAATTTCGAAGGTGATTTATAAGGAAATTTTGAAAGGATTCCAAAGGAAATTCCGAAAGCAGTTTTGAAGGAAATTTCTGAAGAAATTTCAAAGGGAATTCCGAAGAAAATTCCAAAGGGAATTCCGAAGGAATTTTCGAAGGTAGTTCAAAGTAATTCCGATAGAAATTCTAAAAGAAAATTCAGAAGAAAATTGCAATGAAGAATTTGAATGAAATTGAACTGAAAAATGAAAAACAATTCCAAAGAAAATTTCGAAAGAAATACCATTGCAAATTTGAAGGAATTTCCAAGGAATTTATCGTAGGTAATTCCAAGAAATTCCGATGGAAATTTTCAAAGAAATCCTGGAATGAAATTCCGAAGAAAAATCCGAAGGAAATTCCAAATAAAATTCCGAAAAAAATTCGAAAGGAATTTACGAACGAAATTCCTATACTGATTTCAGAGGAAATTTCAAATGAAATTCAAAAGGAAACTCAGAAGGAAATTCCAGAAGAAATTCCTGAAGGAAATTTCAAAGGAAATTCAAAGGAAATTTCAAAAAGAATTTCGAAAGAAATTCTGAAGATTATTCCAAAGGGAATTACAAAGCCAATTTTGAAGGATATTTCAAAAAAAAAATTAGAAAGAAATTCTAAAGGAGTTTCGAAGGAAATTCTTGTGGAAATTTCGAAGGAAAAGCCAATAATAACTCAAAAGAAAATTGCGAAGGAATTTTAGAAGGTAGTTCCAAGAAATTCCAAGTAAAATTCTAGAGAAAAATTTCGAAGAAAAACCCGAAGAAGATTCTGAACGAAATTCCTATGTCAACTCCAGAGGAAATTCCGAAGAAAATTCAAGAGAAAATTTCGAAAGGAAATTTCAAGGAAAATTCAAAAAAAAAATAATAAAGGAAGTTCCTAATGAAACTCCCAAGGAAATTTAATGGAAAATTCCAAAGGCAATTGCAATGAGAATTCTAAAAGAAATAACAGGAGAAATTCCTGAGTAAATCCCAAAGAAAATTCCGAAGAAATTAGAAAAAGAATTCTGAAGGGAATTCCAAAGAAAGTTTAGAAGAAAATACCAGTGCAATTTTCGAAGGCAATTCCAAAAGAAATTCGGAAGAAATTTTTGAAGGACATTCCAAAGAATTCAGATGGCAATTTTAAAAGAAATTCCAAAGAAAATTCCGAACAGAATTCCAAAACGAATTTTCAAACGAAATTCCTATGTTAATTTCAAAGATAATTTCGAATGAAATTCCAGAGGAAATTCCAACTGAAATTTCAAAGGAAATTAAAAATAAAATGTCTAGGGAAATTTCGAAAAGAAATTCAAAGGAAATTCCGAAAAAAATCAAAAGGAAATTCCGAAAAACGTTCTTAAGGAAATTTCAATGAAAATTCCAAAAAAAAGGAAATTTCGAAGAAATTCTAAACAGAATTCTGAGGAAATACCAAAGGAAATTTGAAAGGAAATTAAAAATAAAAGGTCTAGGGAAATTTCACAAAAAATTTCAAAGGAAATTCCGAAAAAAATCAAAAGGAATTTCCGAAAAACATTCCTAAGGAAATTTCGATGAAAATTCCGAAAGAATTTCCAAAAGAAATGCCAAATAAAAAATTAAAGAGAATTTCGAAGAAAATTTTTAAGGAAATTTCAATGTAAATTCTTAAGGAAATTCCGAAGAAATTCTGAAAGGAATTGCGAAGGAAATTCTGCAGGGAATTCCAAAGTAAATTCCGGAGGAAATTCCAAAAGAAAATTTAATGAAAAATCCATGAGAAAATTTCAATTGGAATAAAATCCCAGAGGAAATTCCGAAGCAAATTCTAGGGGAAACTCCAAAAGGAAGTTCAGAAGTAAATTTCGAAGGAAATTCCGAAAGAAATCTCAAAGATAATGCCGAAAAATATAGAGAAACTTAAAAGTAGATGGAGTACTGTGTACCTTTTAATTCCGCTCCTAAATGCTTATCTTTGACAGATACGCGTATTTCGACTACCACTTGCAGTCTTCTTCAAGAAGAAGACTGCAAGTGGTAGTCGAAATACGCGTATCTGTCAAAGATAAGCATTTAGGAGCGGAATTAAAAGGTACACAGTACTCCATCTACTTTTAAGTTTCTCTATTTGAGATTCTGCTCAGAGGATTCGAACATTCATTAAAGAGCCGAAAAATAATTTAAAGGCAATTTCGAATAAAATTTTAATGGAAATTGTAAATTAAATACCGAAGTAATTCCAAAGAAAATTCAAAAAGGAATACCGATTACGAGAAATTTCAATGGAAATTTTTAAGGAAATTTTCAAACGAAATTCCAAAGAAAAATCCGAAGGAAATTCCAAATGAATTCCAAAAGAAATTCCAAAGGAATTTCCGAACGCAATTCCTATATTGATTTCAAAAGAAATTTCGAATCAAATTCCAGAGGAAATTCAGAAGGAAATTCCGAACAAATGTCAAAAGGAATTCCAAAAGAAATTCTGAAGGGAATTCCAAAGGAAATTCTTATGTAAATACCAAAACAAATTTCGAAGGTAATTTGAAAGGAGTTTTCGAAGAAAGTTCCTAGAAAATCCGATAGAAATTCTAAAAGAAAATTCCGAAGAAAATTCTGGAGGAGATTCCAAGCAAAATTCTAACGAGATCTCAAGCGAAATTATTTTTTATGATTTTCTAAGAAAACCCTTGAGTCATCTCTGTAAAATGTAAGAAATTTCTGCAAAAATTAAAAAATGTACACTTAAAAAATTCCAAACGAAAATTTTGAAAAAATCACTAAATGAATTCCGAAAAAACTTCTTTGAGAAATTTCTGACATATTTTTGGGGGATATATTGAAGAAATTCCTGATCCTGATTTTTGAATCTCTTAAGTAATTTCTGGGAAAAATTCAGATTCATTTTTTGTAGGTATCTTAAACGAAATTCTTGGAGGAGGTACGTAAAATTAATAAATAATTAATTTCTGAATAAAATATTGAAACAATTCCTAGATTAATTCTTTGAAGCAGTTTAAGGACTACTGGGGTACTTCCTCAAGCTAATTTATACGAAATTTTTGACTGAAATTCTAACGAGATCTCAAGCGAAATATTTTTATGATTTAAGGAAACCCTTGATCCATCTCTGTAAAATGTTAGTAATTTCTGCAAAAAATATAAAATGAACTCTTAAAACAATTCCAAACGAAGATTTTGAAAAAAAAATCGAAGTGAAAAAATCACTAAATGAATTCCTGAAAAACTTAAAACTTCCTTCAGAAATTTCTGACATATTTTTGAGGGATGTATTGAAAAAATTTCTCTTCCTGAATCTCTTTAGTTATTTCTGGGAAACATTCAATAAAATTTTTTGTAGGTATCTTTAACGAAATTCTTGGAGGATGACCATAAAAATTCACCATATGAACTCCTAAAGAGAATGTTTGGAATAACATCTCAATTTTTTTTCGCAAAAATATCTGAATTTGTTTCTTATGAATTTCTAAACAAAATCATGTAATAACTCATGATTTATTTTTTATTTTAATAGAAATATTTGGGAAGTTAATTTTAAAGACAATTTTTGGTATTCTAAGAAAACCGTTGAGCCATCTCTGTAAATTAGGAGTAATTTCTGCAAAAAATATGAAACAAACTCTTTATAATAAATAGATAAAAAAAAATAACTTAATGAAAATTAGAACTTCCTTGAGAAATTCCTGACATTTTTTTGAGGAATTAACTGAAAAAAATCCTGTTTGCAATTTCTTAAGTAAATTTTAGAAAAAAAAATCAGATTGAGTTTTTTTGCTGGTGTCTTGAATGAAATTCTTGGAAAAGTCCTTAAAAATTCACTTTATGAACTTCTCAATCCTCAAAGTAATATTTGAAGAAATTTTCGTAAGAATACTTGAAGAATAATTTCTTATTATTTTTTTCTGAAGGAAATCATGAAACAATTCCAAGATTAATATTTTGAAGCAGTCTTAGGAGAAATACCTGGAGTTCTTACTAAAATTAGTTTTAAGGAAATTTTTGGGTAAAAATCCAACGAGATCGCGAGCGAAAATTCAACAGGATTTGATAAGAAAATCGTTGAGCCATCTCTGTAAATTTCAGTTATTTCTGCAAAAACCCGTAAAAAATCGCTATATACTATAGCTATAACTCCTAAAAAAATGTGGCGGAGTAATATCGGAAGAAATTTTCGCAAAAATTCTGGAATTTCTGAACGAAATTATGCAGTAATTTCTAGATTAATTCTATGACACAGTCTTAGGAGAAATATCTAGGGTACTTGCTACAGTTAATTTTAACGAAATGTTCGGTTGAAAATCTAACGAGAACTTAATTTAGTACAAGTTTATAAAAAAACGGTTGAGTTCTCTGTAAATTGTAATGTCTGTAAGAGTTATGAAATTAACTCTAAAAAAATCATGAAAAAAATGTTGAACAAAAACAAACGAAATGAAAAAAATACTGAATAAATTCCTCAAAAACCTAGCACTCCCTTGAGAAACGTCTGACATTTTTTGGTTGATTTGCTGAAGAAATTATCAATGCAAGTTTTTGTTATTGTTAACCAGTTGTGGTAAAAAGCTTAATTATAGGGAATTTTTCAACCCATTCTTGTTATATGGAGTTACATGCTCTCATCTCTGGAAATGTACATGATTATTTGGTTGCACTGAATTCAATAACTGTCAGAAAACAGTGTTGTCAGATAGAGTATTTTTTTAAATTTTCAACTGTCTAACTAAATACTCCAGTCAAATTATAATCAAACCAACAACAAGTTTAACATTCCAATCATTCTTGCTTTGGACCTGAACACGCAGATTCCTGCCATTAATCTTGATTCAAACCCGCAAAAAGGGTAAGAAGTAACTTTTCCAATTCCCCCGCATCTCCCTCGGAAAAACTTCCGCACACACGGTCGATCCGTCGTTGGTCGGTCCTCTGGAGAATCCTTGGGAGATTCCTACGGCAATTCTCCATATCACGAGGCATTAAATTACGACTCAACTGCGATTAGAGAGCAATTTTGAATACATAAATTACTCTTGTTGTTTGGTTTGCCATCACCCCCCTTGGACTGTTTGCAGGAGAGGAATTCCGACTATTTTTCCCATGCGTATGCAGTGTTGTGAAAAACTCAATTTCTCACAACTCACGCTTGAGATTTTTCATGCGTGAGTTGTCAATCATGCAACTCAGCAGTCAAAAAATCATGGATGAGTTGGCTCACCTTTTTGACTCATTGTCTCGTATTTCCACAGTTTACTTACACATGGCAATAATTTCTTGTTAGTCTGGTAAAATTATAGTAATCCTTTCTAACGTAAACACCAACATTCGGGTTTCACGAGTTTTTGCCGGGTTTTGCAACTGAATCATTTTTTACGGTTTGAGTTGATTGAGTTGATTTTGCATCAAAATCTCAAGCGTGAGATTTGCGAAGCAGATCTCTTTTGAGTTTGCTCTCACGGGAGAGCGTATTGATTGAGATTTTGAGTGTGAGTCTATCAACACTGTGCGTATGACCTTTTTCCGTGTCTACTTTCGGCGGAGGTGGAAGAATGTCCGGCTTTTTCGTTTACCCCTCGATAATAAATTGCTCCCCAAGGGGAGCAATGGTTCTTGCAAAGAATGACCAAAGCATACGGAGAACAGTTAGCAATCGTAGCAAGCGATGGTTTTACCCACCGAAATTGGTTCACAAACCACAGTGCTTCGTTCAAAGTTATTATACAAAAAAAAACACTGCACACTATATTTTGTTTCAAGGACTTAAATCCCACTTCTACTTAACTTGGGATTGTTAAATCCATTGCCATTTTATAAAATATCATAGCAAGTATTTTAAGACATGGGATGTCGAAAATGCATTATATACCAGTTTGAGTCAACTTGCAAGCAAATTTACCAACTTGTGCGGCATTTTATTTGCTTAATTTTCCACATTTGTATGTTTGATGGCTATTTTGTTTTACAATAACGGTAAAGAAGAGCACCGTGAAACAAACAGAGCAAGCGTCGGATCAGAAGTGGGCGGAAGGGGGCAGAAGCTCCCAGCAGGCTTTTGTTTTTCGCCACTTGACCAATTAATCAGGCGCCACTATCCGAAAGCATACAATGACATTGTGTTCGACGCGATATGGTGATCCGAAACGGAAATCGGATGTGCGGCTGGAAGTGCAATGGATTATCGTGCTGCAGAAGAACCGACAGACTGCGCGTGATATCGATTGGAAATTAATACCAACTTTGGGCTTTCGACGGATTTATGCGCGGAAGTGGGAACAAGGCTGGGGAAATCAGTTTACGGGAAAATGCGTCAAAAGCCGTAATTAAATTAACAGATCACCGAAAGCCGATAGAAGTGACGCTATCACTGTTGTGGACTTCCTGCTGCAGAAAACTCCCGAAAAAGTGTTTCCAACGAACCCTCAAGTTTGCAATCAAGCCTGCAACCCCTCTACCGACAGCTTATTTTTTCACCGCTAAAAAAATATTCAAATCGCGATAACTTTTTTGTTTCTCGATTTTTTCACAAGCTCTCAAAAAACTCTTCTATTTAAGAATATGTGTCGATATTGACAATTATAATTAATTAGTCATCTGGATTTGGAAATATGTATTCCAAAATTCCTGGGGGGCCAACGCGTAGCCATAACCCACGTTAATATTTTAGGCTAGAGAATTTTTGTCGTATTCGGGTATTCACTTCTCGGAATGATACGTTAATGCGAGTATGTTGTAAAAAAAGAAGCAATTTAGTGCAGCCGTCTTTGAGTAATGAGCATTTATGTTTCTGGTGCCCAGCTGGACTAATAAAAATCTTGAAAACTCATATCGTAATTTTCAGATTTCTCCAAGAATACTGAACCGATTTGTATGATTTTTTCAGAGTAGCTCCTTATTACCTGGTATTGTGTAGTACACATTTTATTTTTTGATAAATTGACCAAAAACAAAATGGTTGCCAAAGATATTTTATACCGGTTTGCCTCGAAATCCGGACACCTAAGAAGAACTGTATCTTCAAATTTGAATTTTATCAGCAAATTCGTAATACACAGCATAAATATGTTAAATTTACGTGACATCAAGCATGGGAAAACTCACTCAGTTTTTGCGTTTCCCTCACTCGCTTCCACGCACAGTCGGGAGCGAGAAAGCCGTTTCTTTAACCAAGCCGAACGCTTCAATTTCCAGTGCCCTTTCTGCTTCTTCGGCGAGCTCCAAGCGAAACAAAAAATGGCAACTGATTGAGTCGCTACCAGGGTTGGGAAAAAATCTGAAATTCACTCTACAGTAGTCAAACAAAGCCAATCACAGTCAGCGAAGTCAGTGAAACTCACGCCCAGCGCTGCTGTAGGCAAAAAGCCTTGAAAATTGCAAAGCACCCATTGCTAAGGGCAATCCAAAATTACTGTAGAAAAATGTTCTATTTCCCGCTGCATTTCCCGCATTCAGAGCCTTCAATAACACTATTGTGCATTTAGACAAAAATTGTCGGGAAGTCGCTGCCAAACTGGCAACTTTGCTTACTTCCGATACTACTTTCTGTTCAAATCATATCATCCCGCAACACTACACCTAGCAAATCAAAACAAAAACATCGTGCAGGATGAAACACTAATGGGTGTGAAAAATCTCCTGTGGAACTTTTGCCTTGCCACTTCATGAAATAGGACTGGTTCACGGCGGTAAATGTCCACTAGCCATTCCCTCATTCCGCCACTGAGTTTCTTAAATACCTGCTTTCGCTGTTTTTTCTTACGGATTCCATTTTATTCGTAGGCATGTTGTCGGCGCACTGTATCAGACTTTACTTCCCTTTTCTGCTAACCAAAACAAGTTCATCCTCATCATAACGTAGCTGCCAAATTCAAATGTCAAAAAACTTCGGAAGTAAGTTCGGAAGTCGGAAGTCTGGACTTCCGAACTTCAATTTAGTGCTGGCGACACAATACTGATTTTCCAGTCAGTCGGCCACTACTACTCGCGCCGAGCCAACGCCCCGCGATGCTACCTACCTACCAGTGGCAGCGAGCAGCGCGTCCTCCAGTGAACTGAACCGAACTACCGACGGCTCGCGACGGTACCTACCTACCTAGGCTTCTTGATGAGATTCACGATTTTAAACTACTGTAGTGAGGGAGCCACGTGATTTTCGCGAAATTCAAGCCTACTACTATTACCATTCCCAGCACTGGTCGCTACCGATTCTGAAAGCCGAAGGCAACCGAATGCATACCGAATGATTGATTCCATTGGAGTGGCATTCGGGATTGAGTGCTCACTCATCAGCACTGACTGGCAATCCACACCACGGAATGATTCAGTGAGTGGGAACTAGCTCAGTCAGTTCAATGCATTCGGCGAATGGATGCTAAATGCGTTCACTCGTGCCTCGCAGATACAAGTGTATTGGTATTCACTTCTCTTCGTGTTCCTTCCGATTCTCGCTTTTACACAATCGGTTTCGACGCTTACATGCTACGCTCTTCCCAGTACGGTTCAGCTATCACTGAATGTTCGGTAGGAGCAGATTTTTTTGCTATTTTTTATCGGTGGCGTTCGAGCGAGTGAGTGAATTTTCCCATGCTTGCGTGACATGTAAACTTTTGTGATAATCATGTTAAACGAGTTTTAACTGAATATTCAACGATAAATAATGCAAACTGTCTCATTGCATTCAAAAATGCTTGCAATCTTGAGTGAAACTGTAACATTTCATGATCTTTTATTCAACATTCGCCAATATTGCGTGCTTTCTTGCATCTAGAAAGTGAAATTGCAAACAAGAATGCTCGGTTTACATGATTCTATGCTGGATATCCTGTCATATATAATGCACATTAGGGTGCGGCTTATTTTTCAAAAGTTCTCAAAACCAAAAATTCGTGTGCTGTACTGAATTTAAATCACATCAAAAGGGAAACCTCCAAATCTGGGTCAAAAATTTTAACATTTAGAGGTGGGGCGAACGTCTTGAAGGTGAATTTTCAGGTTATAAAAAATGACCTTCAGTGAAGTAAACATAACTTTGTTATTTTCAACCGATTTCAAAACTTTAATTATCTATAATTAGCGATATTTTATGGCGTTTATCCAGTAAATTTTCGTAGTTTGAAAGTATATAAAGTTTTCTAGTTATTCATTTATTGAGTTAACATCTAAACAGATAACACTGAATCAACAATTTCACGCCACAAAACTCGGTTCGTGGCCGCATCTTTCCATCCTCGGTTCTGCCCCACGCTCGCCAAATCGATACGCACTTGATCCGCCCACCTAGCTCGCTGCGCTCCACGCCTTCTTGTACCAACCGGATCCGAAGCGATCACCATCTTTGCAGGGTTGCTGTCCAGCATTCTTGCAACACGCCCTTCCCATCGTATCCTTCCAGCTTTAGCCACCTTCTGGATACTGGGTTCGCCGTAGAGTTGGGCGAGCTCGTGGTTCATCCTTCGCCGCCACACACCGTTCTCCTGCACACCGCCGAAGATCGTCCTAAGCACCCGACGTTCGAAGACTCCAAGTGCTTGCAGATCCTCCTCGAGCATCGTCCACGTTTCATGCCCGTAGAGGACTACCGGCCTTATGAGCGTTTTGTACTTGGTACATTTGGTGCGGGCGTGATTTTTTTTCGACCGCAGCTTCTTCTGGAGGCCATAGTAGGCCCGACTTCCACTGATGATGCGTCTCCGTATTTCACGGCTAACGTTATTGTCAGCCGTCAGCAAGGATCCAAGGTAGACGAACTCGTCGACCACCTCGAACGTATCCCCGTCTATCGTAACACTGCTATCTAAGCGAGCCCTGTGGCGCTCGGCTCCACCAGCTAGCGTGTACTTTGTCTTGGACGCATTCACCACTAGTCCAACTTATGCTGCCTCGCGTTTCAGGCGGGTGTACAGGTCTGCCACCTTTTCAAATGTTCGGCCGACGATGTCCATATCGTCCGCGAAGCAAACAAATTGACCGGATCTCGTAAAAATCGTACCCCGGCTGTTAAGCCCGGCTCTCCGCATAACACCTTCTAGCGCAATATTGAACAACAGGCACGAAAGTCCATCACCTTGTCGTAGTCCCCGGTGGGATCCAAACGAACTGGAGTGTTCGCCTGAAACCTTCACACAATTTTGCACACCTTCCATCGTCGCTCTTATCAGTCTCATGAGCTTCCCGGGAAAGCTGTTCTCGTCCATGATTTTCCATAGCTCTACGCGGTCGGTACTATCGTATGCCGCCTTGAAATCGATGACAAGGTGATGCGTTCACGACATTTTTGTCGATCGGCCGTCAACGAAGCCGGCTTGATAACTTCCTACGAACTCGTTTACTACAGGTGACAGACGACGGAAGATGATTTGGGATAATACTTTGTAGGCCGCATTTAGAATGGTGATCGCTCGAAAGTTCTTACAATCTAACTTGTCGCCTTTCATGTAGATGGGGCACATTACCCCTTGCTTCTACTCCTTCGGTAGCTGTTCTGATTCCCTGATTGTGTCTATCAGCTGGTGCAGACAAATGGCCAGCCTCTCCGGGCCCATCTTTTTGAGTTCAGCTCCGATACCATCTTCTTCTTCTTTCTGGCATTACGTCCCCACTGGGACAGAGCCTGCTTCTCGGCTTAGTGTTCTTATGAGCACTTCCACAGTTATTAACTGAGAGATTTCTATGCCAATTGACCATTTTTGCATGTGTATATCGTGTGGCAGGTACGAAGATACTTTATGCCCTGGGAAGTCGAGAAAATTTCCAACCCGAAAAGATCCTCGACCGGTGGGATTCGAACCCACGACCCTCAGCTTGGTCTTGCTGAATAGCTGCGCGTTTACCGCTACGGCTATCTGGGCCCCATCCTTACCAGCAGCTTTATTGTTCTTGAGCTGGTGAATGCAATCCTTAACCTCCCTCAAAGTGGGGGCTGGTTGGTTTCCATCCTCCGAAATACTGACTAAGGCGGCTCGCGGCACGAAGCCGTTGCGGGATGCGTTGAGCTTCTGATAGAACTTACATGTTTCTTGAGATCGGCACAACGGTTCAATCTCCTCGCACTCCGTCTCCTCCAGGCGGCGTTTGTTCTCCCGAAAGAGGCGGGTCTGCTGTTGCTGTTTCCGTTTATAGCGTTCCACGTCGGGTCCCTTTCTGCAGCATGACCGCCCGCGCTGCATTCTTCTCCTCCAGAATCTGCCTACATTCCTCGTCGAACCAATCGTTCTGTCGCCTCCGTCCCTCGTACCCGACGTTGCTCTCAGCTGCATAGTTGATGGCTGCTTTACTGTTCTGCAGCAGTCCTCAAGAGGGGCTTCATCCAGCTCACCCTCTTCCGGTAATGCAGCCTCGAGGTGCTGCGCGTATGCCGCTGCGACATCCGGTTGCTAGAGCCGCTCTAGGTCATACCGAGGCGGCCGTCGGTACCGTACGTTGTTAACAACGGAGAGTTTTGCCATCACCAGATAGTGGTCAGAGTCGATGTTAGCGCTACGATAGGCCCTGACGTCGATAATGTCGGAGAAGTGCCGTCCATCAATCAGAACGTGGTCGATTTGTGATTCTGTCTGCAGTGGTGATCTTCAGGTGTATCGGTACGGAAGGCTGTGCTGGAAGTAGGTGCTACGAATGGCCATGTTCTTGGAGGCGGCGAAATTTGCTAGTTGTAAGCCGTTTTCGTTTGTCAACCGGTGGGCGCTGAACTTTGCACTAGTCGGTCTGAATTACTCCTCCTGGCCAACCTTAGTGTTTTTTGACGTCGTTGCTTTGGCAGCGATCGTATTCGCGTTCGAGCTGCGCGTGAAAAGCGTCTTTATCATCATCAGTACTTCCAGAGTGAGGACTGTGCACGTTTATTATGATGAAGTTGAAGAACCGGCCTCCGAGCCTCAACTTGCACATTCTCTTATGGATCGGCCACCACCCGATTACGCGCCTCTGCATATCACCCATCACTATAAAAGCTGTTCCCAGCTCATGTGTATTGCCGCAGCTCTGGTAGATGGTATGGTTACATCTAAACGTTCGCACCATTGATCCCTTCCAACACACTTCCTGCAACGCTACGATGCCGAATCCACGGTCCTTCAGCACGTCGGCGAGTATGCGTGTGCTCCCGATGAAGTTGAGAGATTTACAGTTCCACGTATCGAGCTTCCAATCGCTAATCCCATTACATTGCTGTGATCTTCGCCGATTGTCCCGGTTCGTGTTTTCTCGTTGATTATTTGTTGCTTGATTACGATGTTTGTCGGTGGATGTGGTATAAGTTCCACAGTTCGAATGCTGTTTGTGAGATTTAGGTTCTGTTCACAAATTTCATAACGCTGATGGGGGTGGGTGGGTGTCCTTAAAATGTTACAACTTATATAAAAAATGTACAACATTCGTACAAAAAGCGTTACGAGAGAGTGGGTTGGTATCAAAAATGCCCATTGTTGTCGTTATGAAAATTGTGAATGAACCCTTAATTTGAAATAGACGGGGTTGGTGGTCCAATGGCTATCGCTACTGCTTGCAGAAGGTCATGGGTTCATCCCAGGCCCGTTCCTTTCCTCGTACTTTGTAGTTGTATATTTCACTTGCTTCTATCTTCCACTCTCAATCTTTCACACCTCATTTGTTTATAGCAAACGCTAGAACCAGAGACGGAAAAGAAACCGTTTTCCTACGCTTCCACTCTATCACCATTATAGCACAGACAAACAGACGTAACAGGTAGAACACATTTCTTCAAATTCCATCGCCCAGTTTACACCATCATCATCTGGTGAACATGTTACACGAAAAGGTTTTTCGTGCAACAAGACCGGCAGATGGCGGTAGTGTGAAACGTCAAACGCGAAGAAAAACGATGCGCGCGTCTCTGGGTGTGAGATTTGTAACATAGCGAATTTGAAATGATTGTTAAATGAGTGGTCGATGGAAATTTCGTCAGTGTTACGTCTGTTTGTCTGTAATTATAGCATGCCTTTCCTTACGCCCGATACATAGGCAGTCTGCTAACCAAAGAACAAAACAACTCTGCCATTCTTTTCCCCCAACCCATACACTCCCGCATGAACTGGCGTAGACTGTTATACACCCAATAGGGCGATATTCAAAACTGAAAAGGCAATAGATGGCTCTTTTTCAATGGTAGTAAAAACGAAGTCCTGAAGCAAAGAAAGCACCACGGAAGATGAACGAAACACAAAAAGTTTTGTATTCATTTTACACTTGATTTCTAATCACTACTTTTTTGATTCAGTTTCCTAATTGCAAGCAATTTACGATTTTCATTATTTTCCATACGTTTTGACAGTTCTCCGACTACCATTCTTCCATGCGCTTGTGTTGAAAGTTTGAGAAATTTGAGAATCCAGCGTAGCGCGATCAGTGAGGGGAATACAAACATCAGTGTTGCCGCTCGGTGGCCGGTAAGAGAAACTGAATGTTCGAAAGGTTGTTGTCTGTAATTTTTGTTGCTGGCGCCAACTGTTAGCGTTTGAGAACAAAATAAACAGTCGTTACCCTATTCTGTTTTTGCACGAGGGATGCGTACCGTGCAAAAATAGTTTTCAGTTCAAAATTTCAAAAACCGTGAAAAAAAAGTAACACAATTTCTCGACGTTTCATACAAAAATAAGGTTTTGGTGAAAAAATGTATGAAAACTTTTTTTGCACGGTAGTGTAAAAAAAAACCGTGCAAAAACAGAATCGGGTGTATACGGCCTACTGTGGGAGCCAGTTCAATTCCTCTCCTTTCCTTCATTGGTCTAAATTCTGACGTGGCAGGCGCCATTGTTGCCTAGAATAGAAGATCACCAGCACTTATACACTGAGGGTATCTGTTAATCCCAAGCAGTCATTCGGTTGGTTCGTTGTGTATGTAAGCGCAGCTGATCTGGCAATACTGAAGTAGCACTCATCGCCAATCAAGCTCAAGCTTAAAACGTATTTGAAATGATCGTTAAATGGGTAGTCAACGGAAATTTCGTCACTGTTACGTCTGTTTGTCTATGCTAATATTGTCGAAGTATTTTAAAGCACAGATAAAAGATGTTTATGCTAGAACAGGAATCTTCTGAAAATCTGTATAAATATTCAAACTTAAACACGTTGAAATCACTAGCGCTGTCACACACCGTTTGCGTCAAATTGTGGTGAATATCAGTACTAGAGTGTCCATCCCGGGACATCCTGGGAAAAAAAATCCCGGGATTTGATAAATTTCGGGATTTCCCATTTCCCGGGATTTTATTTCTGACATCTCTGGAATCCCGGGATTCCCGAAATGTACGAAGAATTTTATGAAAACCATTAAATTTCAATGAAAAAAAAATGACATTTTTCTTGCTATCATCCTTATTTGAGAAAGTAGAAAAGCATAATGAAAAAGAGAATAAACGAGTACCGTTTTGACTCATATTCCGAACACTTAAGGCCAACAGTGACTTCAAATGCATCTAAGTGGCATAAATTGGCTAATATTTGTGTAAATTTTAATTTCTTCGCAAAACCTAACTGTTGGCTGTTGGGTGGACCAATAATAATGTTGATTTAATTAGTTTTAGTATTGTTTTTACGTAAAAGTATGGAACAACATTTTGATTCAAATGCGAACACTGTGCTTATTCTGTCTCATATTCCGAACACCTTGATTCAAATTCCGAACAGCACGAATAAATCGTATTCAAATGAATAATTTCGCAAATAAATTTATCTGAGCTTGTTCTCAAACTCGAGAGCCATCACTACTCCCGCGGTGAAAATTACATTGGAAAGGTTAAAATTGAATTGCAATTGACTGCCATTTACTTGTTATTTAATGATATATTTCAGCGAAACATTTCAACCAAATCGCCATACAAAAACCGAGTGTTCGGAATTTGAGACAAAACGGTAATTATTTGCATGAAAAGATCAATTTATCATGTTAGAAACACATATTTTTATTTGTCTAGTTGTAAAGTTTTAATGCTTTTCTTTTCAGCATTAGCTGTTTTTATAAGCCTATGCTGAAACAACAGATTTGAAAGCACACCTAAACTGCCACACATCGCAAGTTAGTACCATATGTAGAAAGTAGGCATTGATAAAATTGACTGAGAAGGATTCCAGGAGATTGGAGCATGTTTCGATCTCAATGAAACTTTCATTATTTGCTTTTCACTGCGTTACCTTTTCAAGAAAAAATTAAGATGACCAAATAACGATTCATTTTTGTGTTACACGATGCGAAAATCTGCAGTGGGACTGACATGTGTCATTCGACTAGGTGTTTTATAATAATTTTACTGAACAAAAAGTGATTTCTCGTTAGTGCAGCTGAAAGATTATTAGAAGATATAATGAAAACTGATATCAACTCAATTTTGACCAAAATGCAGATGGGACTGATTTGCGATTCACGACCGTAAACTGAATAATTTTCAGTAATTAACTTTTAGCATGATCTACAATACTTAAAATGATCTTGAACAGGGCCGTACATTTTCATTTCATTGAAAGCATTTTCAGTCCCCAACTGACTGAGTCAAGCTTGCCTTTCAATTGAAACTCTACTGTTTCGTTTCAATCCGACGAACCTTTCCTTTCATCGCAGCAAGCGCAGTCACTCATCTCTTTCGTGCTGCTTGTGCGTCGCGCGTCATAAATCGGAGCCTCACCGCAGCGAGCTGGTCTTTCAATCGGTAGTCCCTAACTTTAGGAGCAGATTAATTCAAATGACCGACGTGGTGGCCCGCATAGTTTCTCTATCTTAATTAATTACTCAACAAGTTACATAATTACATTGCAAGAAATAGGTAAAATGCCAAGAAATAGGTAAAATGCAATTTGAAACATTTTGATAGATTTCAATGAAATTAAATGAAACGAAATTCTTACTCTTTCATTTCACCTTTCTTGTTCGTTGCTTTCAATTCGGATAACGAAACGAATGAGTGTGGAACGAAGAATGAAGCGACGCAGTTCTGGACAAACATTTCAAAAGGGCACATCGACATTGGTAAACATTGGCTTTGCAAGACGCTGTTGAGCCCAATTCAACTCGATCACGCTTACCAATACCACTATCAGAAAGATCTAACATCAATCTTTCTGATAGTGGTGTTAGTTTGCGTGGGCGGGCTAAAAAGGGCTCAACAACAACGTTTCTGAAAAATTTGGGATGGGTAATGTCTATTACATTACCGCGGGGTTGACGTAGAACTACGATGATTAATAATTTGATTTGTGATGTGTATGAATTTGTAAGTGTACTAGTTTTGTGTTGTTATTGATCGGATGAAGTTTTCAGAATTTAATTCTTTTTGGACTTTGCAAAAGTCCTGAAAAGAACCATTTGTCGTTCTGTGGTTTCGAGAACCAGTGTATGGTGTTCCAGGAATAATGCCAGATGATTGAATTTGTTTGTTTGGTCGTTGCTTCCTTGTGTTGCTTGGTTGGGTGATCGGTTTCTGGCTCCAGCTGTAGTTCACCAAACTTCTCCAGTAGATTAGATGTTTGATGGCTCGGGTGCTTCGATCGTGATAATCGATTGAATCGGTCCAGTGCTTTGGTCTGTAGCAATATCCATTGCATCAGCATTTAGGCTCTGTACATTGATACTCATCAATATGCAGGTTGGGCCACTATGATCCAGTATTTCACGTCTCAAAGCGTCACTAATCGATGATTGCCTAAGCGCTGCAGCTCATTCCTCAAGTCAACCCTTGGAATTGCTGCCTTTGGCGTGATGGAACTGGGAAGAATTGGTAGAGTTTGTCAAAAATAGTCCTTGCAGTGAAGTAACCCGCGACAAACCAACATATACCAATTGCTGATCCAGACTTTTGTCATAGTCATCCAGACTTTTGTTGCTTTCATTTCTCCGCTTCGATCGTATCTCAGCAGGCAACAGATCGTCTTGCTCTGACCGAGCGTGCTTCTCAGGCACAGACATCGATAGCGAGGGACCTCCCCGTTTGTCTTGCTTCGCTCAAATCAAACTGTCGAGCGAGCGAGAGAAGATGCCGTCCGAAGCCAAAGTCATCACCGCTGCCGCCGCCAAGAAGAAGAAGAAGAAGAAGAGGAAGCAGTCCACAGGAGAATTTGCGGTCGAACTGTGAACACGGTCGGGCAAGTCATTCTCGCTTTGTGATTCACCGCTTGTTTGCGTTCACCCAGCCATCGTCATCGCCGCCATCATCAGATTTTGACTTAAGCCCGGTGATCCACTACCTGTTACTGTTGTGCGCCATCCACGTCACGAAACTTTCGGTTCGTCGTTTAAGCAAATAACTTGCTCAAATTTATACATTTGAGTTGAGGATTCCCCGTTTGACCATGGCAATCAACTGATAACATTCCGCAGTGTTATTTATCTGTAAGAGCATCAAAGCTAACAAAGCCATCGGCCCTTTTCAAGGCCATCAAATTAGTGGAAAAGAGTTAAAAGAGAAATATATCCGACTTTATTCATAACTTCTAATATTCCTAAATCAATTTCACGGCTTCATACAAAATTTCATTTGTCATAAATAATTTATGACTCAACAATTTGTGGCTGTATTCGCGGGCGCTGCTGCAGTGCCGTCGGGGTGAGTGCTCAACATTTCACAACAATTGTAAAATAGAGTGGCATTTCCAACAGCGTCTTTGATGTTCCATATTTTGTGGGAACACTTTGATTAGGAAAATTATCCCATATAACAAAATTGCGACATATTAAGGTGAAACATCTCGAAATTCAAAGATGGCCGACACAATGGCCGTCTTGTTCCCCTACTCACGTTTTCAAAGGCACAAAACTGGAGAAATAGTTGGCAAAAGTTCCTGATCTTCTTATTTTAAGCTTTTTGCTAGTGCACAAAGCCAAAATAAAAAGTGCACTGTTGTGGGATGCTTTCTTCGCGAGATTTGTGGCTTTGAAGTTTTAGTGCAATCTTAGAAGTTGATTCCAAACTGTATCACCTTAAGAATGCTTTTGAAAAGACATTCTCATTGAACAATTATAATAATTTTGGCACCCATGGATCAGAAATTTACCGTCATAATAAAGAAAACTATTGATTATCATTATCTCGTATTGAATATTTAGTTAATGTCAACCCTTCCAGCAATTCATGTTCGACCAATTTCTCACGCATTAGCATTCTCCGCAATTTTCAAGTAATTCTAAGCCCAACACATTATTGGCACATACCCATTTCCCAGATTGGTCGATCAGCGAAGAGCACAAAAGGGAGGAGCATCATCTGCTATTCTGAGGTTATAAAACATGCTTCCTTCGTCGGATTCAGTTTCATTCTAATTCCGCTTTCGAGCTGGTAAGAGCTCCTCTGAACTTGCTCAGCGAGAAGAACCTCGCTGCTAGAAATCTGCTGAGCTGTTATTCTTCAAGCTGCCAATCCAGCATCTGGTCTGTGAAATCGCTCAAGATTTCTAGGTTGACCGATCCGCGCTTCTAGATTTCGCCTCGTGGTAAACTCGTGGTCACAGCATCCAAGCTCAATCGGCCCTTTTCAGGGCCAACATACGTTCATAAAAGGGTTTATTGGATGATATTTACTGATTTATCTATAATGATCTAAATATCGCGGTATACTACAATTTGGTTCACATAATTTACCCCACATAATTACATGAATTTGAGAATTTACCACTGCAGCGCCGTCGGACCATAATAACATCATGCTACTCAGCATTGTATGGTATTTCTAACAGCATCGTTGATTTATCATATAATGGGGGAACACTTCCTAAATTCTCGAGTATTAGATTGGAAAATGTATTAAAATTGCGACAGATTTTAAATACTGTTCAATAAACTGTTTCCTGACCAATTGTAATAAGCAACTATTGATCTGAAATTTTTCTACATGTTAGTCTATTGCGTTAATCTGAGAAATAGGCTATATGAAATTGATGTCTTGGCAAGGGATGTACAAGATGAGCATTATGTATTAATTTTCCAATTTCCGTACTCGAGAATTTTGGAAGCGGGGGTTGTGATGCTCGGGATGGATTGTCCATGACTGGTCCTGGCTGGAAATATTCGTGGGGAGAAACTCGACCCTTTGCTGCAGGAATTTCATTAACAACTCTTTGGTAAAGCAGAAATTTCTGATAAAAGTGAACTTTTTCAAAACAACTCTTATTGATTGGAATATTTATCAACAACTCTTTGTTAAGTAAAATCATCCTTAATAACTCTTTGCTCCATCGCCAAACCAAACCATTTCATTGAATTCATCAAGTACAAGAATATGAATGGTAAGGAGAGGCAGATGGTGTATATTTTGCTGGCGTTACTTTCCAACAGGTCGCCAGTTGGCGCTGACTACTAATCCGTCCACTGAATGATTTTCAGTTGTTGCTTTCGCTCTCTGGTTCCGTTCGCTACTCGCACACTGCTGTGGCTTTCACGCACTCTTCTTTGCTGCTCCGCTGCTTGATCCGTTCGTCATGCCGTTCGATTTGTGAATGAGCTGGGAGCAGAACAACCAGTGGTTTTATTTGCTCGAGCTCCGCACCGATGGCGAGTGGTGGGGTTCTCGCTTGGTTGTTTCGTCACTCCGTTCGCTACTCGCACGCGATTGGTTATTGCTTTCGCGCTATTTTCGTTGATGGTGTGATTCTTCGCTGAGAAATAAAAACTGAAACTCTTTTGATTTTTCATGCAAAATGACCAACTTTGATAAACTATATCTCAGTTATTTATGGACAGATTTGAATGAAATTTTAACAGAATATCAGACATAACTTAAATTTTAACATATGTTTTTGAGTGATTTTTCCAATCACACGTTGAAAAGCAGTAACGGTTTGACTAAGTTTATTTTTTTGACGATTTTTTATGATTGACATAACTAAACATATTGAAGGAATAGCTTCATGGTATCTTCAGAAAAGTTGTAGATTTTGACGAGATGAATAAGTTTGCTGAAGACAGTTTTTGTATAAGGCTATCAGATTTTAAGATAAAAAGTTTTGAATTTTTCGTCGAAAATTACAGTTTAGTCAAACCGTTATTACCTATAAACTTGTGATTGGAAAAATTTTCAAAAATATATGCTAAAATTCGAGTTATATCTGATGTTCTGTGAATGTTTCATTCGAAAATATTTCCATAAATAACTGAGATCTAACTTACCAAAGTTGGTCATTTTGTATAGAAAATCGAAAAAGTTGCAAATGCATGCGAATAAGTTGGGGCCTTCCTTAACTGAGTGGTTAGAGTCCGCGGCTACAAAGCAAAGCCATGCTGAAGGTGTCTGGGTTCGATTCCCGGTCGATCCAGGATCTTTTCGTAATGGAAATTTTCTTGACTTCCCTGGGCATAGAGTATAATCGTACCTGCCACACGATATACGAATGCAAAAATGGAAACTTTGGCAACGAAAGCTCTCAGTTAATAACTGTGGAAGTGTCATAAGAACACTAAGCTGAGAAGCAGGCTCTGTCCCAATGAGGACGTTAATGCCAAGAAGAAGAAGAATAAGAAGATGTGAATAAGTTCTCTGTTTATTCGACAAACAAGCTTAATATTTCATGGGTACACAACAGCAACAGAGTAGCGTACACAGGGATTTAGTTGAAATCTGGAAACGTAGCTCAATCTTGAAATCTTGAGCGATTTCACAAACCGGATTCTGGATTAACAGCTCAGCAGGCTCCTAGCAGCGAGGTACTTCTCGCTAAGCAAGTTCGGAGGAGCTCTTACCAGCTCGAAAGCGGAAATGGAATGAAACTGAATCCAACGAAGGCAGCATGTTTTATAACATTGGAATAGCAGTTGATGCTCCTCCCTTTTGTGCTCTTCGCTTTCTGATCGACCAATCTGGGAAATGGGTATGTGCCAATAATGGAATGCTTGGAATTACTTGAAAATGGCGGAGAATACTAATGCGTGAGAAATTGGTCGAACATGAATTGTTGGAATGATTGGCGTTCCCTTAATATTCAATACGAGCTTTTGATAATCAATAGTTTTCTTTATTATGACGGTAAATTTCTGATCCATGGGTGCCAAAATTATTACAATTGTTCAATGAGAATGTCTTTTCAAAAGCATTCTAAATATGTCGCAATTTTGTCACATGGGATAATTTTCCTAATCAGTGTTCCCATAAAATATGGAACATGAAAGGCGCTGTTGGAAAAGCCACTCTATTTTGCAATCGTTGTGAAATGTCGAGCACTCACCCGACGGCACTGCAGCAGCGTCCGCGAGTACAATCCCAAATGGTTGAGTCATAAATTATTCAAGACAAATGAAATTTTGTATGAGGCCGTGAAATTGATTTAGGAATACTAGAAGTTATAAATAAAGTCGGAAATATTTCTCTTTTAACTCTTTTCCACAAATTTGATGGCTCTGAAAAGAACCGATGGCTTTGTTAGCTTCAATGTTGTTACGGATAAATAACACTGCTCGGACCAGCAAAACTCAGGGGGCTTCTGGTATTTGCTCCTAACGGGATTGCTTCTTGACCACCAATGATGATTTCATCACGAGTCGAAATTTTGAAGCGCGGGTCAACAGCTCCTCGGCCGATGAAATTTGCGGCGGCGATGACGATGGCTGGGTGAACGCAAACAAGCGGTGAACCACAAAGCGAGAAAGACTCGCCCGACCGTGTTCACAGTTCGACCGCAATTTCTCCTGTGGACTGCTTCTCTTCTTCTTCTAGGCGGTGGCAGTGGTGATGGCTTTAGCTTCGGACGGCATCTTCTCTCGCTCGCTCGACAGTTTGATTAGAGCGAAGCAAGACAAACGGGGGCGTCCTTCACTATCGATGTCTGTGCCTGAGAAGCACGCCCGGTCAGAACAAGCCGATCTGTCGCCTGCTCAGATGCGAGCCAATCGGAGAGTGAAAAGCAAATGACGTCAAATTTTCTCTAGTCACCCCTATTTATAGATTTGCTTGAAATCAACTTTCTCTTTTAAAACAGTTATTAAACTATTTGGACAGGTATGTGGGATTCAGTAAGTAAACGACATGAAGCTTTGATGTCTTGGCTTTCGATTGAGATGCTAATCAAGAAATTTTGTTAAGCCAGCGAAAAGTTATAAACGTTTAAAATATTTCATGCCAACGTAACGCTCTTGGTTTTGAAATTCCAATTTCACTCCTGTATAGAGAAGAGAGACGTACTTCTACGTCAAAAAGGCTCAAGACCTCTTGGGCCCTTTTCAAATGTTTGTCCAGAGTTGTTCGTCACTATCGAGACGATACAACCAAGCCTACGTGTTTCACAAAATGCTTTCGAAAATGCACAGCCCTGATCTTCAATCGTTTCTTTTGTTCTAAAATTTTTTATGACTTTTCAAATGTTTGAAGAAAATTGCTTTAAAATTATGACTTAAGTTTCATTCATAAGTGTTATAGAGAATTTGAAAAATCCACAGCAAAACCGTAATTGCTCAACCTTAGTTTTGATTTTTGTTAGATTACTTCATCAGAATAAGAAAGTCTTACCCGAAATGTGATTTGCTATAATTAACATATTATTTTAAAAAGTAACATTATCTGTTTATTTCATTGCAAAAAAAAATGTAATGTTATATTTGTACTTCCATTTCAACCGAAATGCTTCTTCTTCTTCTTTCTGGCGTTACGTCCCAACTGGGACAAAGCCTGCTTCTCAGATTAGTATTCTTATGAGTACTTCCACAGTTATTAACTGAGAGCTTTCTTTGCCGATTGACCATTTTTGCATGTGTATATCGTGTGGCAGGTACGAAGATACTTTATGCCCTGGGAATCGAGAAAATTTCCTTTACGAAAAGATCCTCGACCAGCGGGATTCGAACCCACGACCCTCAGCATGGTCATGCTGAATAGCTGCGCGTTTACCGCTACGGCTATCTGGGCCCCAACCGAAATGCTAGTTTGATTAAAAATTTGGGATCCCGGGATTTCGTGGGACAAGCATAGATTTTTGTCCCGAATCCCGGGACGAGCAAAATCGCCGGGAAATGGACACTCTAATCAGTACCTATCTGGAAATATTTCATATTCACCATTAGCATCATCATGCACGCAAAAAAATTGTGCGGTAAAAACTACCATTTTAGGGGGTTAACTTAAGCGCTCGCACCGGCAATTTTCAGCAGACCAGAAATGCGATTGATTTTACCATGTCTGTAGTTGGAATCAGATTGTTGTAAATTATTTCTGTCAAATGTACCAGTAATGCGGTGGGGTGTACCGTAAACATAGTAAATTGGTCTGAATTTCCATGGTAGTTTTAAGAATGGGCGTAGTCAGCTAAAATAGTTATTTTTACCACAGAAATTTTTCCCGTGTGGGAACTTAGCGAAAACAACGCCATCATGATGTTGTCATTCAAAATGTCCGTTAATTGTCTTACACATTTTTACAATCGGTTTTAAACATCTGTTATTTGTGTTTTCAGTTTATTGAGAAAATTTTTTTTTGTTAAATGCAGGCTGTTCGCGCTCATCTCAGACGCGGCATTGCTAGTTGCCGCTCAATTTAAGCGTATGGAGAGAGAGACAACGCTACCTATTGTTCATTGATCGACGCAGTGGAATATTCCACTCTCATCCCGCGTGCAGCGTTGACGCCAATCCAGCGGCAAATGATTCAATATTAGCGCATTTGCTCAAAACGACACGCGGCGTAACCCAGAAGAAAGGAACAACCGCGGTTTTGCCCCTTTTTTACTTCATTGTTATGGGAGATAACATTGCGGTGTTTCGTCAAACGCGTTTGTTCCTTTCCTGGACCATTCGCCGCGTGGAATTTCGGGCAAATGCGCGTTTTTGGAAACTTTTCCAACAGCCGCGCGGTGTATCATATCCAGCGGACCAGACAATAGTATATTGTATATGAACGTACTGTCCGCCTATATAAGGCGCATCCATTTAGCCTGTAAGAATTTAGTCTGTAAGCGTTGTGTTTGGATGGGCATCTAATTCTTCCGAAAGAGGTGCACTTTGCGAAAGAGGACCACGTGATTATTGAGCTGAAATCGAATTCAGGTTAACTTCTGCGTTCATGGGTCCTCTCATGGCGTAGTGGTAACGCGCCCTAACTAGAGATCAAGGAGTCGTAAGTTCGATTCTCACTGAGAAGACGTGTAACTTTTTCGCAAAACTTCACATCAATTTGTCCATTTAATCCAATTGCAAAATATATGTAATGTTTAGCTTTAGGTAGTTAGTAAAA
This sequence comes from Aedes aegypti, assembly GCF_002204515.2. Taxonomy (NCBI): domain Eukaryota; kingdom Metazoa; phylum Arthropoda; class Insecta; order Diptera; family Culicidae; genus Aedes; species Aedes aegypti. Next base: position 58,898,783 of record NC_035107.1, on the reverse strand, counting down.
CACAACGTAGGGAAAGACGTCTTGGCCGAAACACAGGCTGACATCAATGGATAGCCTGTATGTATCCATTATGATTAATTAATTTTTTCAGTGAGTAATGAAAAATCAACAATACCAGCATCTGTCCAAGTTTGATAACTAATAAATCAGTTGTTTTAATTTTTTAAGTGTAAAGTAGAACGATTCAAGAGAATGTTTTAGTTGAACACTAATGACATGTAGATGGCGATCTGTTTCCCATTCAAACTGCTTATTGAAGCTGTTCATCTGTGCTCCTAGCTCTTTATGGCTGTAGTTCTTTATTTCCCATTTATAAGCGTGGTCCATAAATTGCGCTTTCCGCAGGTGAATCCTACGTGAGCGAATCCATAAACGACGGAAGTTAAGAAATAAATCAATGGCCTGATAAACTTTCTCCTTCATCGCCTCCGGAACCAGTGAACCAGATGCTAACTGGTCTCTTTCGTCAGTAAACAGTCGTTATTTCAAACGAAATGACCTCACTACGAGAAAAAAAAATGGAATGAAATCATTTCCTTCGTCTGAATCGAGCTCGCAAATTGAAGCCAAACATCAGGAAATTAACGATATTACGGTTCGGTAAATAGGAAGTGCTTACCGACGCCATCATCGCCCGTCGTCGTCGAAGGATATCGAAGCTAGGAGAGGAAAAAAAAAAATTCGCGATACTGGAGAAAAAAAAAGTTGCGACACGGGAAATAACTTTTTTTAATGTCTTCCCAGATAAGAACGGATGCTAATGGCATCGTAGAATGCCACGCGGAAAACGTAGCAACCCTGATAAAAATAAATATAAAAAATAGGTTTTATCTGGCAGGGAGGAACCGATACGGAATTTCTGTACGTCAAAGTGAGCCAAGATTCTGCTGTCACGAACTGTCACTGTGAGCCAGGATCTTAAACAATGGATAGACATGATAAAAAACGGGTAATTGGGTCCTAAAGCCCTGTCCCAATTTTACTGCCAAACGCTTAAGTTTAGGCCAAAAACACATGTTTACTCAATTTTCTAATGTTTTCCGTTGGTTTAGACCCAAAAAACATTTTTTTAGATTTTGTCACATCCTTTGGCTTAAACTCAAATTTTGGGTGTATTTTGTTTTCCGTGTCCCTTACGAAATGTCAGATAGGAACAACCCCAGTGGTCGAACTAAAACCCCTGTGGTGTTTTTGTCGACTAAGCGAACGTCAAACATGATCAAAAGTGTCAAGGTTCATTTATGGACCAAATTTATAAATTAAAGTTTAAACATGATATAGCCATTATTTGAGCGGGAAAAATTGCTAAAGTAATTACAGTAACATACTTTTTCGTGTTATTAAATAAAAACAAGATTTCATTACAAATTTTAGGACCCAATTGATCAAAACAAATTTTTGCATTGCATCAAAGGTAACAAAAATCGAAAGAGGAACAATTCATGCTTATTCAAAAGTCATGTCAGGTGAGCACCTTTTCTTCCGATTGAATATCGAGTACTGAGATACGCATCTTTTCACTTTTTACAAATAAAAATAGGAAAAACATGCATAGAAGACTGAAGCCTTTTTTCTATGTTTGTCCGAAAAGATCGAAGGTACACAACAAAAGGAAACTAGCGATTTTCATCAAGCCTGCCTTGATTGTCGTTGGCAAGCTGTAGTTCTTTTGCAGTTTAAAAAAAACATTGATTCATATTTCGTGTGTAATATCTGTGCCTGTCTCCCAATTTCCACTCAACATTAAAACATTTCAAGCGTGTGCTAGAATAAGGGCGTAAGTCGCATGATTGATTTCTCTTCATCGATCCTCTCTTCTATGAATAAAAATAACAAGATGCGGGTTTGTTAGCATTTTCTCTTCAGACCGCTTGTCAGCGTTGCAATCATGTGACATTGAAATTTTCAAGAAAAACATTTCGTTTGCAGAAGAGAGGATCGATGAAGAGAAATCGATCATCTTACATTCGCCCTAACTCTAGCATACGCTGATTTCTATAATTTCTGGAAATGTACTAAAATATATCTCTACTTTAAAAATAACTGCGAATTTTCTGTACACCTTGAAGAAGCATTCAAAAATAAATAAACTATTGATTTTTTTGTACACCTTAGGTTGTACGGCATTTGATAGATTCAACCGTTAAATTATTTTTTTTATTCGGGAAACCGCGAGCAACGTAGTCGCACATCTGTCAAGTGTCAGAGACTGGTGTCGTGGCTTACTTTGTTCGACATTAGCCTCACGTTGTTAGCTGCGGCGGCAAAGGTATTGATATTGATTTGCACCACAGTTCCCTCTTCTGTATCCTTATCATTATGTATGGAGCAAGCTATTATTAGAAGCAAGGGATTCTCCGCTCCCCGATGATGGTGGTGATCATTATTTTGAAATTTAATCGATTAAAACAGTATCTAGGCTGCTGCGACGAGGAAGGCTGTTTACAGACTCCTGTCAGGGTTGGAATCGAGTGAAGCAAAACACGCCGCAGGGGTGTGAGTGACTGCGGAATGTTTTTCTTGTGGCTTCCTTCTGCTCCATCCCAGGACAACAAACGCGGAAATGCCGAGGCAGGGGTGTGAGAAGTTCAACGCTTGTTTGTAGGGTTGTGGATGAAGCATGCGGGAGAGGATGAAATGGTGATGTTTATCTGCATGAAATCTGCGTCATTGTTGCGGAATGTGTTGTCGAGGGTTTGTTGTTGCCGAGGATGATAATAACAGATACCTAATGGGGTGAATTAAAAAAGAAGGGAGAAGAAAGTTGACATTCAACGGAACGAAAATAGCAGACTTTTCGCTCTATTTGATTTCCATTTACCTGTGAAGACGATGCGTCGGCACAGCAGTTTATGAATATCGATCTGAAAGGCAACCATGCAGAATGAGTTCCTATTTGTGGCATGTGAGAACTTAATTGTTTTCCAAAGCTACTATAGTTTTAATTAGTTAAAGATTGGAACATCTTCTTCATTCTGGCGTTACGTCGCATCTGGGACAAAGCCTGTTTCTCAGATTAGTGTTCTTATGAGCACTTCCACAGTTATTAACTGAGAGCTTTCTTTGCCGATTGACCATGTTTGCATGTGTATATCGTGTGGCAGGTACGAAGATACTTTATGCCCTGGGAATCGAGAAAATTTCCTTTACGAAAAGATCATCGACCAGCGGGATTCGAACTCACGACCAGCATGGTCATGCTGAATAGCTGCGCGTTTACCGCTACGGCTATCTGGGCCCCCAGATTGGAACATAGAAGTTCTGTTTGCGCTTTCTCACTTTTCCCGAATGGACTACCCAAGTAACCAGCACCATAAGCAGGCATTGCAGAATTAGCTCTCATATTCCAACATCCGAATGTTGTTGTCAAAATTAGAAAGGATTACTTTAATTTTGCCAGACTAACAAGAAATTATTGTCATGTGTGAGTAAACTGTGGAAATACGAGACAATGAGTCAAAAAGGTGAACCAACTCATCTGTTGCCGACACTGGCAGCACTGGGAATTTGAATTGCGAATCGACCCACAAAGGCCCCCGGTTGGACCTAACACGCAGCGACTGACAATGACCGTGCGCAAGGCTCGATGCGTGCAAAATGTCAAGATAAGGGGAGAGTGATAATTTGCGAGTCATGTAAACAGCAGCAGTTGAACGGAAGAAATTAGTGCTATATTATTGAATTTTTGAATATCCTATCGGGTCGATTGATTGTACTTAATTACTAGTTTGCTCTGTAAGTTGAACATATTTTCGCTGCACAATTTGAATATTGAATTATCATAGGTTTGTTTCTTAAATAGATTAGCTTAGTATCCTCAGGAGTTACCATCCTTTTGTCTGCGGTCGCAAGAGAACGATATTACAATCGTAGGTTCTAACCTATTCATATAGATATATGCTTAAGATTAAAACATGATCCCCCCCAATTTAGAAGAACTTCTCTATAAGGAAACACGTATTAAGATTGTTGGAGTAGAAATAACTAAGGAGACCAGTTGTGAGTAGCAATGAATTCGACAAAGTTACACCATTTAAGGTGAAGCGGCGTGTAAGTCAAAGAATCATTAGAATCATCATTGATGTAATAGTAGTAGTGTCGCCTTTCCATGTATATTTTCAAAACAAACGAACAAAAAATATAACATTTGTGTTAAGCATATTTTTATGTAAACACATGGGAAATTTAGTAGATTGACGAGTATTGGATATCAAAATCAACTCTTCAATCGTACATATCAAAAGAAAACATTACAATTTAATGAAGGGCAACGAAATTTCTCCGTTTTTAATTGGATTTATCGCATATTTTTGTTATGCATCGGTACGGTTTATGTTTGCAAGGGATGACGGTGTTGCCAGGTGATTGGTGACAGATTTTTCTAGCAATTGTTATATGCTTGTTTTCGGAACATTTGCTGCATATCATAAAAATTTATCATTTTGCAAATAGTTTTCCATCACAAGATCACTGATTTAATAAAATTTTAATGATTTTTGTGATCAATTCACATTAAATGCTATGATTTTACATATAGCAACTCTGACATCACTGCGCTCAACGATCGCGATGATTGTGCACACACGATAGACGCGTCCCGACGCACCCCGACGCATCGCACTGTGGAGCTTTTCAATTATTTTGGGTGGTCCAAATTGATAAACTCTTGGTATGATTTTATGCTTCGTAGAGATGGTTTTTGTAATTTGATAGAATCGAAAAACAAACAACGTATGAATTTCAAGTTTTTATGCTTTGCCCAACCTATCCGCACTGAAAATTAATATAACAGAAAAAAAAGTTGGACATTTTAGACTATAAACACAGGCATGTCTCAGTGTGCGGTGGCGGCGTCGATTCGCAGCAAGTGAAAACCACCGCCATTATAGTTTTGAGTGTTGCGGTTGATAAAACTTTATAAATATTTGATTCCCGTTTGAAATGTGTTCCTTTAAGGGAAGTGAATGAAAGATTTGTTTAGTGGAAGTGTAGTGAACGCAATATGAAATCCAAAACACAAATGTTTGCTGCAGAATTACAATGAAAAAGGTAAGCACCTTCTATTTACAAGTGTAGTTGTGTGAGGCAATGAAATGCGGCATAAAATCGGAGATTTTTTTTGAGAATATAAATCTCATGTATATTGTCGCTAAATTGATAATGCTGTACCTGAAATTGTTGATTAAATATTGAAATACCACCTGAAGCATTTTTCTTCGCATAAATTATCCATTAAATCAGGTGATACGCAGTTATATTTCATCGATATTGCAAATACCAATACTATCATAACAATATGTTAATGATTTTGGAAGAAGCCATTTTGTGATGACGCACCAAAAGGCCTTAATAAACGCTATTTCCAGCTTAAAGAACTCGGCACAGAACAACACCAGTGCAGCTTCTGTTAAGAGGTCCGAAATCTCCCAACAATAAGCTTTAAGAACTGCTTCGATCACCAACGAGAAAGGAAGGATGCCGGAAACAGATTTGTTCGACTGCAAACTATGTCGGAGGTCGAACAACGTAGATGATATGGTCTTCTGTGCGGCGTGCCAGGAGTGGTACCACTACCAGTGCGTGGGAGTAACCTCAGCGGTGGCCAACGAAAGTTGGATGTGTGCACGATGCGCGGCTTTACCGTCGTCCACACGGATTGGCGAGCTTTACGGAAGTGATCCGCTATTCCCGGCTACTATCGTTACTGTATCGTCAGTGAAGGCCACCGAATCATCGTCGATCGTAGCTTCAACCTCTTCAGTGGTATCGCTTGCAGCTAGCGCTGGATTACCGCTGGCAGCAACTGCAGCATCTCCAATTACGTCTTCTACTGCAGCTTCTGGTCCAGTTCCGCCTGCAATCGCTGGACCATCCGGCTGGCTACCTACAACGACGACGGCTATAAGCGCTACTAACTATGGCCAATCACTGCTGACGGATCAGGCACGAGCGAGTCTACAATGGGTACAAGAGCATCGAGCATTCCTTGAGCGGCAAATGGAGGAGAGTCATAAGAAGGAGTTAGAGAGGAAGAAGGCCATGCTAGGGCAACTCGCGAACAATGCCATGCAAGGCGTTATAACGGAAGCGACATCGAATAACCTTAATGAGCAATCCGCTGCGATTGGGACCAGTAACGTTGGAGGCTGGCTGGGGAGAATGATCGGCGAGATGGAAAATCTGTCGCTCACACCAGCGAGCACGGAGACAAGGATGACAGCACCGTCGGTATCCGTACTCAACAACAGCTCCACACCAACAACTGTGGGTTCTGCTGACCGAAGCGTATTCGATCCATCCTTAGCGTCGCTGCTTCTTGGAGTGCCTAGTATTATGTCCAGAGCTTCCACAAACTCCTTTCCTTCAGGTCAGTACACTACAATGCCGTCTGTTCCTTCATATTGTTACCCGCAGCCGGTCCGAGATCCCTCTCAACAATTCGGTGCGTTCCCAATTAGCACGATTCCTACTATGAGTCTGAGCAACGCTAATTTGACGAACGTGGTAACTGCCTGTCCAACCGTTCCCATTGCATCGATTCCGCAGGGGCCGGTTTATGGTGGGTTGTCAGTGAATGCAAGTATACCCAGAATGGAACCATTTCCCCATTCCTCACAAGGTTCCTTGGGTGGGCATCCTTGGGTTAACGTACCTCAAGCTCCTCAATTGCCTCAAACGTCCCCATTTTCCGTTGTCCCAACGCAGCAACAATTGTTAGCGCGACAAGTCATGCCGAGGGATCTTCCTCTGTTTCGGGGGGATCCGGAAGATTGGCCGCTATTCTTTAGTGCATACACTAATTCGACGGCTGCATGTGGCTACACCAATGTGGAGAATTTGGCCCGACTTCAGCGTGCGCTTCAAGGTAAGGCCTTCGAGGTAGTAAAGAGCCGTTTGCTGCTTCCGGCTTGCGTCCCACAAGTCATGTCTACTTTGTACATGCTGTACGGAAGACCGGAACTGATCATCCAAACATTACTGGAAATGGTTCGTGATACTCCCGCTCCAAAATCAGATAGGTTGGAGACATTGATTACTTTCGGAATGGCGGTACAGAATTTATGTGACCACATCGAGGCAACGGGGCAAGTTGCGCACATGTGCAACCCCGTCTTACTGCGAGAGTTGGTCGACAAGATTCCGGCACAACAACGTTCAAACTGGGCATTGTATAAGCAACAGTTCGCGGGAGTAGATTTACGCACATTCGCTGGCTTTATGTCTATGTTAGTGTCAGCTGCTTCGGACGTCACCGTTACATCGGATTCCAAGCAATCGCGATCGGGCCGTGGAGAGCGTGGAAAAGATAAGAATTTCCTCAATGCTCATGCCGTAAGTGAAAAGGATTCGAAATCGTTTAAGCAAGAAGAGGAGTTACACAAAACAGACGTCAAGGAAGTGTTGTGTTTGACCTGTAACGGGCGTAACCATAAGGTGAAGGACTGTGCAACGTTCAAAAGATGGGACCCGGATACCCGCTGGAAGGCGATTCAAGATCATCATTTGTGTCGCATTTGCCTAGGCAAACACGGACGGCGTCCTTGTAAGCTACAAGTTATTTGCGGACTAGATGGGTGCCAGCAGCGACACCATCAGTTACTGCACTCCAGCAGTCAGAAACTTCTACCCCCAGCTAAAGAAGGCCAAAAAGCTGTTAAGCAGAGCGATAACCCTGGAGAGAGGCTTAATGCGCACCATGCTACAAAAAAATCTACACTATTTCGAATCCTTCCCGTAAAGCTATTTTGGAAGGGGAAATCTGTAGAAACCTTTGCGTTTTTGGATGACGGATCGGAGATGACTCTAGTGGAAGAGTCGATTGCAGAACGGTTAGGCATCGATGATGGTGAACCACTCCCCCTTTGCTTAACTTGGACTAGCAATGTGACTCGCCAGGAACCAGATTCTCAACGTGTTTGTCTGGAAATTTCCGGAGAAGGCAAAAGCGAAAAGTTTTCCCTGAAGGACGCAAGAACAGTTTCTAGCCTAAACCTTCCGAACCAAACGCTGAAGTACGGTGAACTAGCCCGACGATATACGTACCTTCGTGGTCTTCCAGTAACCAGCTATGAATCAGCCACACCTGGCATTCTGATTGGCTCAAACAATGCTAGCCTGACCGCAACGCTAAGCCTGCGTGAGGGTCAACTAGGTGACCCTTTGGCCAGCAAGACTCGACTCGGTTGGTCGATATACGGGTATACGGCTGAAGGAGAAAATTCAATGAACTTCACGCTACATGTTTGCGAATGTCGACGAGAATGTCAAGCTGGTGAAGATCTGCACGATCTCGTCAAACAGTACTTCACGGTCGAGAGCGTCGGAGTTTCAGCGGACAAGGGGCCGGAATCGCAGGAGGACAAACGCGCCCGCCAGATTTTAGAAGAAACCACGAAGCGCATCGCAAACAGATTCGAGATAGGACTGCTCTGGCGCCATGACCTTGTGGAATTTCCCAACAGTTTTCCCATGGCAATGCGTCGTTTGGAATGCTTCGAGCGAAGGATGAAAAGGGATCCGGAGCTGCGAACAAGCGTACAGCAACAGATTAGCGAATATGTTGAAAGCAACTATATCCACGAGGTAACGCGGGATGAAATGGAGTCTACAGACCCTCGAAGGGTATGGTATTTGCCGCTAGGTGCCGTGAGAAATCCGAAAAAGCCGGGCAAGACTAGGCTAGTTTGGGATGCTGCTGCCAAGGTAGGGGGTGTGTCTTTTAACTCCATGCTGCTCAAAGGACCCGACTTGCTGACACCTTTGGCTTCAGTGCTATGCAAATTTCGGGAAAGGCCGGTAGCAGTTAGCGGAGATCTGAAGCAAATGTTTCACCAGTTCAGAATCCGCCAACAAGATGCTCACAGTCAGCGGTTCCTCTACCGGGAGCACCCATCACAACCGGTTAAAATATTCGTGATGGACGTCGGTACCTTTGGGGCCACATGCTCTCCCTGCCAAGCCCAATACATTAAAAATCGTAACGCGAAGGAACACGAAGTAGAATTTCCCAAAGCAGCGGAAGCTATCGTGGAGAAACACTACGTCGATGATTACCTCGACAGTTTCGACACGGAAGCGGAGGCAATCAAGGTTGCTCTTGAAGTGAAGGAAGTGCACTCCAGAGGAGGATTTGAGATCCGGAATTGGCATTCCAACTCACGCCCTTCTGCGACGGGTCGGGGAACCCAGGGGAATTCAACCGAAGGCCATCAGCATCGATTTGGAAAGCGAAGCGGAAAGAGTTCTAGGCCTCCTATGGTTGCCGGAGGAAGATTCTATTGCATTTGCTACTGACCTGCAACTAGAAGGTATTATACCGACAAAGCGAAACATCCTACGTTGTGTCATGAGCCTGTTCGACTCACAAGGTATCTTGTCACACGTAACGATACAAGGACGTATGATCATTCAGGACACCTGGCGCAAACAGACGCAATGGGACGACGAAGTCGTTGAAGCAGTCCGTATGCGCTGGCTTCGATGGACGGAGCTGTTTAGGAAGGTCGGTCGAATGAGACTCCACAGAGCCTACTTTCCAGGATACACTGCGACTGAGATTGGTGCAGTAGAGCTGCACGTTTTCACGGATGCGAGTGAGGAAGCATACGCATGTACGGCATACTTTCGGGTAGTTATAATGGGAAATGTGTATGTTACGCTGGTGATGGCCAAGGCAAAAGTAGCACCTTTGAAGTCTTTATCAGTACCTCGCCTGGAGCTGATGGGAGCACTGCTGGGAGCAAGGTTAGCCAAAGCAGTGAAAGAATACCACACACTTCCAATATGCCGGCGAGTTATGTGGACAGACTCGAAGACAACGCTGGCGTGGATTCAATCACAACATCATCGCTACCGACAGTTTGTGGCTTTCCGAGTGGGAGAAATCTTGAGCAAGACAGAAGCCGCCGAATGGAGATACGTTCCCACGCAACATAATCCAGCCGATGATGCAACCAAGTGGGGAAAGGGTCCTAGCACGGATGTGATGTCCCGATGGTTCCGCGGACCCGACTTCCTCTATAAGCCAGAAATAGAGTGGCCGGAGCAAAGATCGACGCAGTCGCAGGAGACGGATGAAGAATTGAGGCCCTGCATGGTACACCAACAGAAACTATTTGAGGATATCTACAAGATCTGTAATTTTTCGAAGTGGGAACGCTTACTTAGAACAGTCGCATACGTTCACCGTTACATTGACAACTGCAAGCTTAAGAGGAAGAAAGAGAAGCTGACCATGGGGCATCTGCAGCAGAAAGAGTTGCAAAAGGCAGAGAATAGCCTGTGGCGCACAGTACAGTCATCAGCGTACCCAGATGAGATCGCTGCCCTAAAGCAAGGAAACGGGATCTCGAAGAAGGATATCGATAAGACTAGTCCAGTATATAAACTCTCGCCGTTCTTAGATGAGCACGGGGTCATGCGAGTAGACAGTCGTATCGGAGCAGTCCCATACGTTACGTACGACTTCAAGTTTCCGATCATCCTGCCACGAAACCATCAACTTACCAAGCTTGTCATCGACTGGTATCATCGTCGATATCTACACGCTAATCACGCAACGGTACAAAATGAAGTTCATCAACGCTTCCACGTCTCCAATCTTCGCTCCGCGATACGTCAAGTCACAAAGGAATGCCAGGCTTGTAAGATCGCCAAAACAGTACCAACCATACCAAGGATGGCTCCTCTTCCAGAGTCACGTCTAGCAGCCAAGGAACGGCCGTTCTCCTACGTCGGGCTGGATTATTTCGGACCTATACAGGTTCGTATAGGGCGTAGTTGTGTAAAACGATGGGTCGCGCTGTTTACGTGCCTCACTGTTAGAGCCGTGCACTTGGAGGTGGCTCATTCCCTGTCTACGGAGTCTTGCAAGATGGCAATTCGTCGGTTTGTGGCGCGTCGTGGATCACCTGTCGAAATTCGATCGGATAATGGCACCAATTTTCAGGGGGCCAGTCGTGAACTGCGAGATCAGATTGGGGTGATTGGTCAGAAACTGGCGGAAACCTTTACAAATACGAAAACACGATGGGTTTTCAACCCACCCTCTGCGCCGCACTTTGGAGGTTCATGGGAGCGACTTGTAAGATCCGTCAAAGTCGCACTCGGTTCACTGTGCGGTAATCGAAACCCGGACGATGAGACTTTGTTAACGGTCCTGGCGGAGGCCGAGTCTATAGTTAACTCTAGACCGTTAACCACCATCCCTCTAGAAAGCGTTAGCCAGGAGGCGCTAACGCCGAATCATTTTATCCTGCTAAGCTCGAGCGGAGTTGTGCAACCTTCAACAAAACTGGCAGAACCGACAAAAGTAACGCGGACCAACTGGAACATGGCTAGACAGCTAGTGGACCAATTTTGGCGGCGATGGATCAGTGAATATCTGCCGACTATAGCTCTAAGAAGCAAATGGTTTGGCGAAGCTGCGAAACTGAAAGTAAACGATCTTGTGCTAATCGTGGATGAAGGTCAACGTAACGGGTGGATGAGAGGTCGGGTAGTAGCTGTGATTCCGGGAGCTGATGGCCGAATTCGCCAAGCCATGGTCCAGACTACCAAAGGATTGTTCCGGCGCCCGATGACTAAGTTGGCAGTACTCCAGGTGCAAGGCGATAGTAACACAGAAGCGGTAGGCAGACCGGAAGTGCGTTACGGGTCGGGGGATGTTGCCGACACTGGCAGCACTGGGAATTTGAATTGCGAATCGACCCACAAAGGCCCCCGGTTGGACTTAACACGCAGCGACTGACAATGACCGTGCGCAAGGCTCGATGCGTGCAAAATGTCAAGATAAGGGGAGAGTGATAATTTGCGAGTCATGTAAACAGCAGCAGTTGAACGGAAGAAATTAGTGCTATATTATTGAATTTTTGAATATCCTATCGGGTCGATTGATTGTACTTAATTACTAGTTTGCTCTGTAAGTTGAACATATTTTCGCTGCACAATTTGAATATTGAATTATCATAGGTTTGTTTCTTAAATAGATTAGCTTAGTATCCTCAGGAGTTACCATCCTTTTGTCTGCGGTCGCAAGAGAACGATATTACAATCGTAGGTTCTAACCTATTCATATAGATATATGCTTAAGATTAAAACATGATCCCCCCCAATTTAGAAGAACTTCTCTATAAGGAAACACGTATTAAGATTGTTGGAGTAGAAATAACTAAGGAGACCAGTTGTGAGTAGCAATGAATTCGATAAAGTTACACCATTTAATAAACGCTATTTCCAGCTTAAAGAACTCGGCACAGAACAACACCAGTGCAGCTTCTGTTAAGAGGTCCGAAATCTCCCAACATCATCCATGATTTTTTGACTGCAGAGTTGCGCGAATGACAACTCACGCATGATAAATCTCAAGCGTGAGTTATTAGAGTTTAGTCTACGATTTATATACTTTCATTCTTTCGAGAATTTATAATGGGACTCAATATAGATGTTCTCTAACTGATTTCTACAATTTTTTTTCGGGAATTTCTTATGAGAAATTCATTGAGTATTCCTCTAGGAGTCCATCGACGAATTTCTACAGGGTCTTTTCTTAACATGTTTCCTCTAATAATTTCTTCTTCTTGAAATTCCTTCAAAGTTCCCTACGAGAATCCTTTCAAGAATTTCTACGAAAATTTGTATACAGATATTCCTCCGAGAGTTCATCATGGAATTTCGGAAAATTCCTCTGCGAATTCCTTCAGGGATTTCTCCTGGTATTCCTTCAGAGATTACTCCGAGAATTTCTCCAGGGATTTCTGGAATATCTACAAGGAATTCTTTATGGATTCTTCTAGCAATCCCTCCAGGGATTCTTCAAAGGCGTCCCTTCATGGGTTCTTCCAGCCCTTCTTCCAGAAATCTCTTCAGGGGTTCCTCCAGGAGTTCCTTCAGGGATTTCTTCAGGACTTCCTCTAGGAATTCCTTCAGGACTTCAGGAAGAAATATCTGCTTCTTAAGGATATCTTCTGGGAAAGGGTTTCCTAAAGGTATTCCTCCCGGAATCACTCCAAGGTTTTATCCAGGATATCCTTCAAAATTTCCTACTTTATGTCAGCATGTTTCCTCCTAGGATTTGTCCAGTGATACCCCAGATTTTTTCACTGGAAAGCCCAGAAAGTTCTGCAGAGATTATTCCAGGATTCTATGAAGTATTTCAGTAATTCGTTCAGGTAATCTTGTTGGTACTCTTTCCAAGATTAATTCAGGATATTCTCCAAAGATTCCCTTCTTCAGCAATTAATCCAGAAACTTCTACAGCACATCCTCCAGGGATTTTCTCCTCCAGGGATTCCTCCTAGAATTCTTCCAGGGATTTCTTTATGATCAAGGAATACCTCCAAGCATTCATTTACGGATTCATACAGAAATTCTCCCAGTGATTACACAAGAAATTTAATAGTAATATACACTCCTGGGCAGCGTTTTTTTCGAATCCCTACCAGGGATTCCTTCATGAATTCTTCCAAAAATCTCATCACTACTTCCTGAAGGAATTCCTCTTGGATTTTTACACTTATTTCACTTATTCATGAAACTCTTGGAGGAATCCTCCCTGGAGGATTTCCTGAAAAATATCCTGGAGAAATTCCTGAAGGAACTCTTGGAGATAATCCTGGTGGAAGTAATGAAGAGACTTGCAAGAATTCCTGAAGGAATTTCTAAAGGAATTCTTGAAGCAACTCCTGGAGGAAGTCCTGGAAATATATTTGGAGGGATTCCTAGTACATTTCTAAAGATACTTCGGGAGGGATTCATGGAAGAAGTCTCGGAAGAGTTCCTGAAGAAACTTTTGAAGGAATTCCTATAGAAACTCCCAAAGAAATTCCTGAAGAAACTCCTTAAGGAATTACTGAAGATACTCCTGGAGTAATTCTTGAACGAACTTTTAGTAGAATTCCTGAAGAAACTCCTTATAAATTCTTGAAATAAAATCTGGAGGAAATCCTGAAAGATCTCCAGAAATAATTTTTGAAGGAATTGTTAGAGAAATACCTGAAGATACTCCTGGAGGATTTTCCTGAAGGAACTCCTCAAGAGACTCTTGGAGGAATTCCTGAAGGAACACTTGGAGGAATTCCCGAAGAATTCCTGGAGGAATCCCTAAGAAACTCCTGGAGCAATTCCTAAAAAGTTTCCTAGAGGAATTATTGAAGTAATTTCTGGGGGAATTCCTGAAGACAACCCTAGAGTTACTCCTGAAGAAATTTCTGAATTAAATCCTAGAAGATTTCCTAAAATATTTCCTCGAGGAATTCTTGAAGATACTCCTGGAGGAATTCTTAAAAAAAACCCTGGAGGAATCTACAAACGAACTTCTAGATAAATTCCTGGAGGAATCCCTTAGAAACTCCTGGAGGGTTTCCTGGAGCAATTCCTGAAGCATTTCCAAGAGAAACTCCGGGAGGAATACCTGAAAGAACTCCTGGAGAAAATCTTGAAGTAATTACTGGAAGAACTCCTAGAGGAATTCCTCAAGGAAATGCTGGCGCACTTCCTGAAAGACCTACTGTAGAAATTTATGTACGTACTTTTGTAAGAATTCCTGAAAGAACTTTTTAAGGAATCCCTGAATGAACTTTTTGAGGAATTCCTGGAGAAACTTTTAAAAGAATCTTTGTAGGAATTCATTAAGGAATTCATGGAAGAATTCCTTCACAAATTCCTGGAAAACCCCTTCTAGAATTCCTTGAGGAATTTCTTGAAGAATCCCTGGCTAAACTCCTGGATGAATTTCACGAGGAACCTCAGGAGGAATCCCCTAAGCCACTTCTGGTGGAATCCCTAAAGAAATCTTGGAGCAAAACCTAAGGTATCTTCTAAAGGAACTCCTGTAGGAATTTATTTATTTTATTTTTTAACTTCAAATTTCGAAAGAGGGAAAAAAGTCTCTGTTAGTCTCAATCATACATTTTTGAAGGCATTACCAGAGATCGAGACGGTCGAACAAAAACCAAAGGATTTCCAGAATCTATAATGTGAAGCTCAGAATCGTTGTTGGCAAGCGGGAGCACCACGAAGAACCTTGCATTCCATTCTGACATTACTATAGGAGTGAGGCGTCGAAGTTGTGCCATGCCTACTAGATCGTTTGATGTCCGATCCGATGTTACATTCTCGGAGTTCTTTCAACAGGCTTTTGATTGTCAACCATCATAACAGGGTTGGAAGACAAGATCTATGACAATGTTTATTCAGTACCACACATCCTCCTTCTTCTCAGGAAAAAAAAAGTTTGAAGTGATGAGTTTTCACATCGTTTCCGTCATCACGAAAGCTTTCAGGAATTCAGAATGTATATTTCACATCGCTAAGAACTTCACCGATGTATACTGTTTCATATCTCAACTGTTCACTTGTACATGCGACTTTGAAACATTTTTCCGCTGTAGGATACCCACACAATCAGAACGGCGTTGAAATTATTGATCGGTTGAATGTCGTTCCATACATTAGAAACGGCAAGCTAATTATATGAAATGACATCTAAGATGAATTTTGGACAAAATATTGCTATCAATAAACTGACATATATGCGTTCAACAGAGTAGCATCAGTGTTTGACTTTCATCTTGTTGTACATTCAATCCACCGTACTTTCACGGAAATACTCACTAAGACTTGTTTGACTATTGTTATTTGTTTTGATATAAGTTACTAGCCATCATTAGGCTTACATATCTTATTCTATAGATACATTTTCGACCGCCAGTCGCGCATGCATGTGAACATCACTTTTATTAGGAACCAATTTGTGACCACTAGTCGCGATAGCAAGTGTACACCACCATTACTTAGAGCAAATATACGACCACCAGTCGAGTTAACAACATCAATAGCAGTTACTATGAACAAGTATGCGACCACCAGTCGCGGTAGTAAGTATACACCACCATTGCTTAGAACAAATATGCGACCACCAGTCGCGCTAGCAATATCAATAACATTGATTGCTAGGAACAAGTATGTGACCACCAGTCGAGTTAATAACATATTCATTGCAACCATCTGTCGCGTTGAAGACAACCAAATACCAAACCAAATGCAACCACCAATCGCGGCAATAATATTTTTTTAATTGCAACCACCAGTCACGTTAAGGACATTTTTTTTTTGCATTGCATACACCAATTGTGTTAAGTGCATTTTTTCCATAGCAACCACCAGTCGAGTTTAAGGTTTTTTCAAACATGTTATTATTTTTATTTTTTTTAACATGGCATTTATTTAGAAATAATAATGAATTAAGTAGATTTGAATAGTTTGGATCTCACCGGTTATCGACACAAAATTCACAAATTTCACCGATTCAGTATGCTTCACACTTAACATGTTCGTTAAACATTACGGGATACACAATGTACTGAAGCAAATAGGAAAGAAAACAATCGTGTGCATTATTGGTCAAATTTGACCAAAACATCGATAATACTGAATCGATTAAAATTCGATTCGTCCTTTGTATCGATTTTATTTAAATCGATTCGATTTCTTCACTCGTAAGCAAATTTACAAGAACAACGACTCAAAATAAGATCAAATCCCTTGTATTAGGATTTCATGTTGTTTCAACATCAAAAAATCGATTAATTGGAACGAAAAATCTACTTTTGGAACACCAATTCAAAATCGCCCATGGTTAGGAATATTTGCACACACTTACATTCACTTTTCACTCTATTTTATTTTATTGAAATTATTTTGTTTTTATTTGAAAGTAGGAGAGATGAGATATAGAAATGTGTGTATCATCACAGAAGAAACGATGAAATGATCACATACAACCAAAGTGATGTTTTATTATTATTTATATAGAAATTTGCACAGTTGATGAATGTTACGGGAGTTTTTTTTTCGATTGAAATTACTAATTGATACATATATTGATTAATATTCATGAAACCACTAATAACTTTAACACTTCACTTCTCTTTTGCAAAATCACATTATTTTACAAATTATACTTATTTATACGATATTTTTTTTATACACGTTTTGTTCGGATATGTCCAATTGACTTCTGCAAAAAAAAAAAATAGTTCAGTTCCTAACGTTATTCTTTTTCCGTTCAACCTATGCAGAAAATAGGTCCCTGATAAAAGCAGTACGCACTTCATAACTTAAATGAATCAGCTCGAAATGATCATAATCTTTGAATCGGATAAAATAGATGAAACACTTTCTATTACATTCAAATATTTCCATCGAAGCAATCTGTTTGAATTCAAATGCAAAACAAAATATTCACTTCAAAGCCTGCATCGCGCAACTCAAATAGTTGAGGTGATGCTGGTGTTCAATAAGAGCAACAACAAGAACAGAGAGAAACATTGCTGCTTCAGCGAGTAGTGAAGCGGCTAATGCATATTAATGTCATATTTCCTCTTCAATCAGTTTTCTATTATTCATAGAAAATACCACATTGCTGTTTACTTACAGATGCCTTTTATCAGATTCAAACTTCACTCCACAATCACTCTGAATACATATTTTCACACGCGGTTTAAGAAGCACTCGACACAAACACATTTCCTAGTGGACACTCCCGCTTGCTATCGAATCCAGGCTCTCCAGGAAAAACGAAAATTTATTTAAAATTCTGGCAGGTTCGCCAAATGTGAAGCTCAGAATCGTTGTTGGCAAGCGGGAGCACCACGAAGAACCTTGCATTCCATTCTGACATTACTATAGGAGTGAGGCGTCGAAGTTGTGCCATGCCTACTAGATCGTTTGATGTCCGATCCGATGTTACATTCTCGGAGTTCTTTCAACAGGCTTTTGATTGTCAACCATCATAACAGAGTTGGAAGACAAGATCTATGACAATGTTTATTCAGTACCACACATATAATCCTGCAGCTAATCATCAAATCTTTCCTGGAGATACTTGTGGAGGAATTTCTGAAAAAAAGGCCTGGAAGAGTTCCTGAATCAGTCCTGGAGGAATCTTCAAGATACTCCTGGAGCAATTCCCAAAAGAACTCCTGGAGTGATTTCTTAAGGATTTCTAATAGGAGTTCTTGGAGGAATTCCTTAAGGAACTTCTGGAAGAATTCCTGAAGAAAACGCTAGAGCTACTCCTGAAGGAACTATTGAAGAAATTACTGAATCGAATGCTTTAAGATTTCCTGGAGTAATTCCTGGAGGAACTCCTGGAAGAATTCTAGAAGAAATTCATGTAGGAATTCCTGAAGGAATTCTTGAAGGAAACTCCAGAAGGAAACTGGAAGATTTCCTGAAGGAACTTTTTGAGGAATTCCAGAAAAAACTCCTTGATAAATTCATGGAGGAACTTTTCAATGAATATCTAGAAGATTTCATTTAAAAAAAACATGGAATAATTCCTTTACAAGTCATTGGAAAATAAAACGCATTACCAGAGATCAAACAAAGGCCTAAGGATTTCCAGAATCAATAACTGCTGCTGCTTATCTTTAAACTTCCCGTATCAACTACATGCTCAAGTAATTTACAACAGTCAGCCAAGTAAGTCACTGATTATCCAGGTAATCCTCCAACAACCTAAATTTCCAGTACGGGTGATACATATTAAAAATTAAATCGAAAAACTAAGAATTTTCCAAGAAATTTGTTCCGGGTATTAGCATGATATATGCTCAAAATTTAATCACCACTAAAAACATCCTTCAAGAGGGTTTTTTTATAGAAAATCTAGAGATATTCTTGAAGGTGTTTTATTTGAAGAGTGCTTGGAAAAGTTTTTCAAAATTTTGGGGACAATAACTGTATGCTCTTGTTGTTCCATGGACAATAAGAAAAACCTTATGTAATTTCGATGGGAGAATCCACAACAACTAGAAGAATGTATAAATTAATAATAATACAGAGACCCCGTGTGAATTTGCTAGTGGAATACTGTAGGTTTCCTTGGTTGAATTTTTCGGAAACCCCCTCTGGAAACACCGGGAGTACCTTGGCCGTTTTCTAATAACTCTGGAGATGGAGACATTTCTATATATTGAATAATTGGAGTAATGTGCAACATCCTAATATGATCCGGTGGTCGCATACCGCAAGGAACTTGATTCCTGAAAGTGATCCAAAATGTTTGCAAATCCAAATTTCAACCGCAATGCCCACACCCTAGATGAAAATGATTGCGCACAAATTTTGCACAGCTGTTTGTGATCTCAAATGGAACTAAAAAATTTCAATTTTGTTGAATTTAATCAAATTTGCGCAATAGTGCTCATGGAATACTATACTCGCACCAGACTATGTTCTACGAGGGGCCTTAAGTAAAGAAAAAAAAATATCGCAAAAAAGCAAAAAGGCTGCGTTTCATCTTTTTCACAAACGTTAATAAAAAACAAATCTGTCACCTCTCTCCATTTTGGTAGCACAGAGAACTCACAACTACACACACACACATGACAAAGAATATGCTGCCAGCCGTGCATCCGCTGGAGAGTCTCAAATATCGTTGTCGACGATATTTGTTGACAGCTCGGTAACACCCCGGGCCCGGCACGGTAGATTTGGTGTTAACGCTCACATATAAAAAACATGAAAGTTACTCGAAACATATCCCGGTCGGACCCCGGACGAATCCCGGCCTCGGCCCGGGACGGCGCAATGAGAATGGCCCCTAAGGCATCGCTTCATGAAAAACGAGCAGAGTTTGGATTTTAATCCGAATAAGCTGATCGAACCATATTCAGAGAGTGTAAAAGTTCGTGAATCATAACAGTTCGTGGCATATCGCAATCGTAGCGCTCTATGAAAGCTGACATTCACTCTCTCGCATGGAACATGACAAGAGAGCGTTCAAGAACATTAACTCTCATAGACGACAACGATATTGAGTCATTCAGGAGAGTTATGTTATTCTCAAAATTAATTACATTTTATATGTTTTCTGGCAATGCAGCACAAAGTAATTTAATTATATTCTATTGGTCCATATATTGCGGTTCTTTTGAAAATTTTCTCTTCTGCGGTAGCCGCCAAAGTTCATTGGACCGCAGGAGGACATTTTACTATTGTAGTAAAATTGACATGTTATCAACCATTGTTCTGTTCATTTTCTCAAAAATCCTGTCACAAATATGAAAATTCCTTCGTCCAATCTGCATTTCTCAGAAGTAAAGCACTCCGAAAAATATGTTTATTGCCCTGGTAACAATCGAAGAAGGCCGCCCCCTCCAAGAAAAAAAAACGGAAACGCAGTCAAATAAAATATTCATCCAAGTAGGTGCCGAAGTCCTGTCCCTAACAATTGATTGTCCACCCCTCCTCATAAGGATGGAAGATCGGACTTTGGTCACTTCACGTATCGCATCGCAGCTATGGAAACTACAAAGCGATACCCGAGGTATGTAGGTAGCTACTTACGGTCCGGAATTTATGTCGTTTTTATTAGCTTCTAATATCCGAATTCAATTTGGTCGCACACATTCCTGTCATATGTTGATGAATATTTTATTCGACTGGGATGTGGATCGAGACGGTCGGTCGGTCAATCGAGGATTAAATTGTGCGTTTCCTTCGCCAGTCTGCCGTATGGATTTCCTCCATCCGGAATCTTCTTTCTGCCTTGTTGGGATGGTAAAATGGAGGGGGAAGAGTGGGTGGAATATAGAGAAGATGTTTTTCCGGTCGTTGAGATTTTTGGATGTCCTCCTCCTGGCACGTCGCTCACTTCGCTTTAGTTGTCTAGTTTGGGGGAACAGCGAAAGATTCTAATATGTTGGATGAAAGTTCCGTGTAAAAGTTTAACGCTACTTAAACATCACGGGGTGGTGAAACCGTGCAAGTTTAATTGTGGCAGTGTTACGGAAATTAGCAATGCAAATTAGTGCCGGAGTGATTATTGGTGTGGGGTGCCACAAGTAGCTGGTGGAAGTTGATGGTAGTCATACTTTCGAGACAATCTTCTTTTATGGGCTTCTTATTAAGACATGTAGGGCAAGTGTACCATTAGTGGTGCACCTAAGGGAAAACTGCTAAAACACGGTGTTAAGATCATGAAATATATGATTTTAACGTATCATTCGATAGATCTCAAATCCTTCTATCATTCAAATGTATAAAAATCACGATTCATTTGAAATTTCCCTGCAAAAAGCCTTGCACCAATAATAGGAACACTGTTCCTTTAGTGGAGGTATATTTTAAGGATGGTTCCTTTAGTGGCGCAAACCATTGATTTCTTATGGGACCCTCCACTATGAGTACTGATGCACCACTATAGGTGCAAAGGAGCAAAAAAATTAAGCAAAATAATTGCGCGAAACATGCCAAAACACACTACCTCCACTATTGGAGCTACCTCCACTAAGGGAGCGTTTGCCCTATCTAGGGAAAGTTTGAATTTATACAATTTTATTAACGCACAGAATTACTTGCACACTGGCATGATCACTCTTCTTGATCTTATTTCTGGCGTAAAGCCTGATTCGCTGCTTGCAAGTAATGTCTCGACCTATCTTGATGCATGGGGAATTTCTGCAAGAAATCAATCAAGAATGCGCTTTTTTTCTGATCGCAGTACGCAGTTCAAAATAAATGTCAGTTCAAATGGGAGTCGCTGTAGAAAATTTCTGCAAGGAATTGGCGAGAAATGTCTTTAGCGATTCCTGTTCAGCAGCAAATCAGGCTTAAAGTTAAGTATGCTGTTTCGCTCAAGAAAAGTAAAGAAATTCCTTGACTGAATGGGTCAAGAAATTTCCTACAGAGAGCCCCCTTTGAAGTGACATTTCTTCTCAACTGCGTACTGCGATCAGAAAAATGTAATTTTCTTGACCATTTCTTGGAAGAAATTTTCCACGCATCGAGATAGGCGATTCCTTTTCTTGTCAGTAGCAAACCAGCCTTAAGGGTCAAACTGAGACAGAGCCTACTTCGGTCGATCCTTTTCATACCTAACTAATTACGGCCAATTTTTGTTTTACGATTGTTACAATCCCTGACACTGACATCATTTTCATATGCTCAATGCGAATGTCGTTATCGTTCACAGGTAAATGATGACAAAACTCACATACAAAATTCAGATAGAAGCTGTAGAATTTCCAGGAGAATCTGGATATTGTAAGATGAAAATTTGTATTTCTATAGAAAAAAAAAACTTATGCTTGGTGGAAAATTTTTGGGTTCACTTGACCTTTCGGCTACCACGCGAATTTTTGTAATCTTCGACGAAGTTGTTCAATAGCTCAAGGGCAGATATGCGACGGTCATCATAAAATGGAATTCCGCTACCAGACAGCACTAGTGTGCACCAAGGTATCTATAAGAGAGGTAATGCAATGTGTCAAATTGCTGAATCCGCCATATTGCAAAAGCATTTGACACCTGGCCACTTTATTTCCATGGAATAGCCTCAGCATGCCATCAAATCATTTCAGCTTTTTCCTCCCTTCAGTTTGTTTTGTTCAGTGAACGTAAAGAAACATCATGAGACGACCTTGAAAAACAACCGTGAGGTCGTGTCTCTGACTTTCTAGAACCATATCGTTATCTCATTAGAATCTGACCCCTTATAATTTCGGTTGAATTAAACATAAACACTTTTTTCTATTGAACTCCTTTTCACTTCTCTTTTTTATTTACTTTCAACGACATCCTTCACTTTCATCATTTCTAAACTAAACCACTACATTTCCTGCCCCGTCCATCCTTCTCTTCTAATGGCTGTCTTCATCCGTTTGATATTTCATTTTCTTAAACCTAACAAGCAATAGGTGCATGTCCGTTCGGGATCCGTTGAGGGTGATTCCCGAAAGCCCATAATAAAAGCCCTACAATGGACAATATAGGAAAAGCAAGAGTATGTAGCACAAACCATTTGCAATAAAAATAATGTTAATCTCAATACCTAAATGACGTTTTACCCCCGGATATCAAACATCTGTGTCTGGAATCTTTCAGAGTAGTAAGTAAAACACTACGGTGTTTGGTGTTCACAGCCATATTCCAGGAATCGAAAATGATAGCATCTGAAATAACAAAGTTTTTGTTTATTGAAGAAATACAGAAATTTTATCTCACTTACCTTCCCAAGTCATACGCAACAATTTTCAGTAACAAAATCATCTTTATGAAAACGCTAGAAACTCTTGGAGGGCAAAATACACAAACATATCGACCAGCCCACCGACTCGCCAGCTGTCACTTTTTGCCCCCTCTCTGTTCACTTCCAGTGACTGCTTAGATTGCTGTACCTGTAGTTTTAAATACCTTGGTGTGCACGAAAGTTTCGTTTTGCAAATACCGTGGTGAATCAAAATCCGGACGGTACCAATACCGGGACACTCTGATGATATTTGTTTATTATAGGCAAAATTATATGTTTATATGTTTATTTTTATTAATTACTTCTACTTTGAAAACAGCTGATCATGTTACATTTAATGATAATGTAGTTACCCTTGCCAAATAATTAAGAATAATAAAAACAAAAAAAAAATTACCCCTGTTGAACGTCTTTTCGCCGGGGCTAAATTGATTCTCACGATAGCGTCGACGAACGCACCCTCAACGTTTATTAGCAATACTGTATTTAAATTATATTATTCGTGCAGTGCCACTATGGGACAGGAACGCAATCTGGCGGGACAAAATTAATAACTCGGTAACGAAGCGTTTCCGGTATTTGGTGTCTTCGGCAAAGTTTTTTGTTACAACGAGGACCATCTACTGACATAAACGGATAGTTCGTAAATCGTCCGCATGGGTGGCGCCACAATCTAACTTTTTACTGTGACGTTCTAGAGACTTGGCATGTTCGGCAAAGTTGTTCATTTTGATAAAATAAACAACTTTCTCGAAGACGTCAAAATTCCACAGCCTACTGTTTTCGAGTTATTGGCGAAATTAGAGAAAATTAGTGAAAAAACGATTTTTTTCACCGAATTTAATATTTTTCCTTAGAACCATGTCATTAAATATTTTTTGCTGATAAATATACAACGAACGCAAGCTCTGGTGGAAAAATTTTAATAATACGACGCATAAAAATTAAGAAACTTTGAAAAAAAACTGAAAAATAGAGCATTTTTTGAACTTTAATATCTCCAAAAGCGCAAAAAATGGCAAGCTCAACATAGAGCAATACTTGATGAAACGGATGTCAAAATTCCAGAGAGGTATATGTTGGTGTTTTTGAGATCTATCATTTTTTTTACAATGATTATGTTTCTCCAATACAGTTTATTTCCATGAGGAATCTGAAGGGATCGACTTCAAGAAATAACGAGTTGTGGAACAAAAACTTTCAGAAAACTGTTTAAAGTAGCCATCATAGTAGCCATAAAATTCAGTTTAAGAGCAGCTCCTTGAGTTGATATCGAATAATGTAGATGAAAGTGTAGATTAAAACTGGGTACATAATTGATTTTCTTCAATAATTCAAATGATATAGTATGCCATGAAAGACTTGATCATGTGTCAGTTAATTGTTGTCATCATGGTTCGAGGTGAGCAATTTATTTTGTGAATTGTCCAGAGCTTGTAGATTTGTTTTAAAGCGGAAAGAGCGTTGATTCTTGGATGTTTCGAAACAGAGGATACAGATCAAAGGTATCAATTTGGAGATTCCTTCGATTTTGAGAACTGTTAAGTTGTTTAACCTTTTAGTGTTTAATCACCGGATTTGCTTAAATTTTGAGCTTCCGGAAAACGGTGAGAACGAATTCAAGATGAAATCCAAAGCCAGCTTGTACTGTGAGCAGATATGATAATTTCATGAAATAATAAAATATATTTTTGCGATAATTTAAACATACACTTAAATATTTGCCATGACAATATTAATCGCGTAATGAAAAGGAAACCGTAAGAAAATTGAAAAATCTCAAAAACCCCAACATATACCTCTCTGGAATTTTGACATCCGTTTCATCAAGTATTGCTCTATGTTGCCTGAAAATTTGAGCTTGCGTTTTTTTTGCGCTTTTGAAGATATTAAGGTTTAAAAATTGCTCTATTTTTCAAGTTTTTTCACAATTTCTTAGGTTTTATGCGCCGTATTATTATTTTTTTCCACCAGAGCTTGCGATCGTTCGTTATCAGCAAAAAATATTATATGACATGGTTCTTAAGAAAAATGTTAAATTCGGTGAAAAAAATCGTTTTTTCACTAATTTTCTCTAATTTCGCCAATAACTCGAAAATTTGGAATTTTGACGTCTTCGAGAAAGTTGTTTATTTTATCAAAATGAACAACTTTGCCGAACATGCCAAGTCTCTAGAACGTCAAAGTAAAAAGTTAGATTGTGGCGCCACCTATGCGGACGATTTACGAACTATCCGTTTATGTCAGTAGATGATCCTCGTTGTTACAAAAAACTTTGCCGAAGACACCAAATACCGGAAACGCTTCGTTACCGAGTTATTAATTTTGTCCCGCCAGATTGCGTCCCTGGCCCATAGTGCAGTGGTTTCAACATAACGTTCGTTAAGTTATTGTTAACAGTTAAGTGGCACCACATTGCAGATCTACAAGATAAATACAAGTGATAAATAGTGAAGAACAGGCTGTCCGGTATTAAGACCAAGTGTTTGTAAATCCGGACATTGAATTGAAAAAGTATATTTCGAAGGGTTTACAACATATTTTCCAAGATAAAGTGCAGGAAAGCTTTTAAGATTTTCGAAACAGAGATCAGAACAATGCAGACCAGACCACTCAATTTGAACAGATTTTTAAGTTTAAACCATAACAGAAGATATATTGTCTCGACTAATCTTTCAAAAGAATGTGAAATTGAGTGCATGTAAAAAGTTTAACACAGTTTAATTAGATAATTACATGTTAATTAAAACATAGCTGTCCGGATTTCGATTCAAAAGTGTCCGGATTTATCGACATGCTTTGCTGCAGATGTCCGGATTTAAAGACAAGAAATGCTTCATTGTTTTAAATATTTCCAATGTAAAGTCTTAAATTTCATCGTAAAATTTATCATTTCTACTAAGCTCAAACATAAAACTTTTCGTTAAGTTTCATGGCTCTGATAAATTCCGAATTAGGGTTTTAAACATTTGTTCCGTCTTAATTGTCCGGGTATTGATGCATCACGGTATCTCAGGAACCTTGTCACTTATAAAGATGACGTCTTCGGCAAAGTTAGGTATTCAGTATCTCAAGGGCTATCATTTTTCGAGGCAATCAATTTGATATTTTGCCACCATGTGGTGATACCAGTGGCGCAACCAAGGGGGCGTTTTGGGGGTTAAATCCCCCCCAGAGCCAGAAAAAAATAATATTAAATTACCAAATATATTTTTGAAATTCAACACTACACATCGTACAACTAAGAACAACGAAGTAGTAATTAAGTTTGGTTTGAATTAAAATTGTGAAATTCAATGGTTTTCACAGTTATATTCTCCTAAAGTGTTTTCTTTTTATTTGTTGACCCCTTCTTCTTCTTTCTGGCGTTACGTCCCCACTGGGACAGAGCCTGCTTCTCAGCTTAGTGTTCTTATGAGCACTTCCACAGTTATTAAAGGCCCAAACGCAATGATAGCGGAACGGCAACGGAATGCGGAACCGGTTCGCCAGCATGAATCACAACATCTCGACTGAGCTGACAACGAATGAAATTAGATCAACACTGAGTCGACAAGCTGATTATAGTTCATGCTGGCGAACCGGTTCCGCATTCCGTTGCCGTTCCGCTATCATTGCGTTTGGGCCTTAACTGAGAGCTTACTATGCCAATGACCATTTTTGCATGCGTATATCGTGTGGCAGGTACGAAGATACTCTATGCCCTGGGAAGTCGAGAAAATTTCCAACCCGAAAAGATCCTCGACCGGTGGGATTCGAACCCACGACCCTCAGCTTGGTCTTGCTGAATAGCTGCGCGTTTACCGCTACGGCTATCTGGGCCCCTTGATTTGTTGACCCCTGTAGAATTTTAAAATTACATGCGAAATTAATGAAATTTTGTTGCCTTTTATGGAAAACAAACTAAGGGCTTTATGTGAGAAGTTTGTTAAACATTCAGATATATGGGGACCTTTTTAACAGAAAACTGACGCAGTTCCCGAAGCACCAAAAAGCCTTTGTCAAATTTTACGACTTTCAGAGCATATGAATTCCCGAAGAAGCTATTCTTCGGTTTTTATAGATTGAAAATCTCAGAATGCATAAAGCATCTAATGGAAGCATCTCTGCCTTATTGAGCGTTCTAAAATTTTCGATATTTTGCAGATGTTGATAATGAATTACATTGAATTTTTAGGAAAAAGGATGCATGAAAATTTAGTTTTTTTGTGAAATTGTTGGTAAAATGTGATTCCGACTTGTCACAATGAAAGCAAAACACCTTTCTGACCCTCAACTCAATTTTTTGGATTTACAAGTCAAGTTCTCCAATGCTGATTTACTTCTGACCTACTGCAAGAATCGTGGCAATGAGTTCTATTGTAAATTGCTGCGGTCATTGTAGAAAAACTTGAAAACATATTTGAGCAGTAACACAGATGAAGAGCGATTGAATCGTATCATGCAAATATATTGTTATATTGTTCAATCTATTTTTGATAGGTAATGTAATATACATGAATTTCTCGACTAATTTTTAAACCTTACTACGTTTTCAAAAATAAACCTTAAAGTTTAAAAAAAAAAACCCCTAGAACCAAATCCTGGTTGCGCTACTGGGTGATACTAAGCGTAAAATTTTTGTGTTGATAGGGTATGGTAATTCCACTGTTTCCATCACCTAACTGGAATACAAAACAAAATTGTTCTGCTTCCAGAATCTATCCAAAAAATGTGTTCCCATTAGGTTATAATTCGTCAACACTGCCCTTAGATTACGGCTTGGCCCGTTTACTTCCGTTCGCTACATTTGAACTCATTTTCAATTAGCAATGAATCATTGAGCATTCAAATATTTGCTCCATCTAAATAGCGGGACGTGTGCTGCTATCGTTCCGGCGACACTCGAAGCTGCAATCATCCGCATCCGTGTACCAACTGAGCAGATAGATACCTAGTCGTGCCAGAATCGTGCAATCGTTTAAACACCATTCTGGTAATAAACAAACTATCTTCTGGGGTGGGAGGCGACCATCATCATGTCCGATGCCGGAGGATGTTAGGCAATATCCCGATCAGAAAGGAATAACAAATGTAAAACTCAATTGTGTGAACTGTTGATATTCATATGACTTTGATTTTGTTCAGCCGATTGACTTCACTCAAACTATATGGTAATTTATTTGCTTAATTTGCCTCAGAACTCAAACTTCATGTGTATAACAATACTTATAAACTCCCGATGCTCGAAAGAAATTTTTTGTTGGTTTAGAAAAGTATTGTATTTTGCCATATAAGAGAAACGAATAATTTTGTATAGAGACTGTAAGCATGTTGAAAAAACCGGTTTAATCTAAATTTAACCGTGCAATTTCAACCAAATTATATCTGAAATGAAAGTTAAAGTCTAATTTTGCATGCTTGGTGTATTAAATCCTAAACAAATTGATAAATCATTGTTTAATTTTTATGTAAACACGGGGACGGACCTGGTTTAGTGGTTAGAACACACGCTTCTCATGCCGAGGACTTGGGATCGAATCCCATCCCCGAGATAGTCACTAAAAATTTCAGTGATGACTTCCTTCGGAAGGGAAGTAAAGCCGTTGGTCCAGAGATGAACTAGCCCAGGGCTGGACGTGCTGGAACATTTCTGAGAACGACATCAGATTCAGCAGCCTCAAGTCTACTAGAGACACATAATCTGATCCTTGAGCCACGCAAAAATGTCATTTTTGTTACGCTGTGTTATTTATAATATATTGTGTAAGAATCTGCTCAATTTAAATACTCATTATGCCAAAAAAAATTATGCCAAATGACCTTATGCCAAAGGGCCTTTTACCATACAACTTTTTGCCAACCGGGGTACAATCGTATATGATATAGTCTACAATGCCTTGTAAAGGGTTAAATGTTACCAAAATATTTTTTTTTATAAAAATTAACGAAACTAAACTATGTGTTGTAATTTTGAAATAATTGTTCCAATATCTGTTATAGCCAGGCACTGCAGAACGTATTGTCATTTGGTTTTGAAGCACGATCAAAGCAAGCTAAGAAAAACATCCTATCTGTTTCGCTTCATGATCGGCATTGTTTTGCAAGCTGTAACAAGCATGATAAATATCAGCAGCAAACGAGAGCCCCAAAAAGAGAGCGATGTCAAAACCTATTCTTCTCGCTTATTTCACTTTGCTAGTAGGGGTTTTATTTTATAAGCGTGATAAACAATCCCAAAACATCCGATAGCAATATTGCCCGCCAGGTTTGAAATTTTGATAGGCTTCATCATATATTGTCATACCCCCCGATCTAATCATTGCTGTAACAGAAGATTATAAACAGACTCATAAATTATGAGCCATAATGTGCTGCGGATTATCATTGTTACGAAGAGCGATAAGTGAGAAATACTCTCAATTTTCTCAAAATTCAATCCTTGGATATAGCTTTGCTACAGTCAGTGTACATTTAGTTATAATTTATTATAATAACGCACTGTTACATTTCCATGATAAATTACGTTAGTTGTTATAATTCTGTTTTGTTCTCCGAATCGGGATACCATCATCTGGTAACCTCTACCCACTCTGACCACTATCGATTAAAATGTATCTAATCACCTCCACGGAATACCCTTGCACAGGAGGTACACACGATCCATTGCAATCAATGCCCAGCCATTTATAACTAAGCCGGGTCATTAAATTCAGGGCTGCGTTCGGTTTTGTAGCCAATTGCAGGCGGGCAGAGAAAACTCCTGCACTGACGACTAGGCATCTACAGCAGGGTCAATTTGTTTGCTGTTTGTAAAATCGAAGTTCCAACTCGTTTCCACAGATGCAACATTCAAAGGTGCACAGTAGGCTGTGAAAGCGATTAGAAACATAGACTACTGGATGGGGCGATTCGAAGCCTACTGTGATCTGTAATTACTAACGGAAATAGCTCTTAGAACTGATCCAGTTGTCTGTGATTCAACCCATCTGGTGTTAGGTGGGAAGGCACAGGATGCGTTTTAGTTTGGTTTCGACATCATCAATTATCATTAATTATCGGCTTCGGATTCGGTCGTTCAAACGGACCAACACTTGAGTTATCGAAGGGCTGGCTGGAGTGAGTGAGGTGTGTGTGTGTGTGACCGTATGTGCAAACCGGAAAAGGTGCCCAATCGTTTCGATCTGTGGTCAATCTAGCGTTGGAATTGCCATTACTCGTTGCTGATTCCAGGTTAAGGGTTCTGGATTTATGAAGGATATTAGTGATGCTTGTTTGCATGCTTTGAGGAAAAGGTGTCTAAAATTTATTCTTTTCCGACCACGTAGTTGCAGCTCTATGATATTTGAAGATAGTTGAACTGTATGTTTGAACATTTTTGATGAATCTTTTTACCATTCATGTATAGTCACATTAGCTGGAAAATCATCGCACTCCTCCTAGGGTTGTCGCAAATTAATCGATTATTTCGATAAATGGATTAATCGACTCACTAATCGATTAATTTTTCATCGATACCTGGCTCACTCAATAATCGATTAACTGACGTCGATTATTTGTTGATTTTTGCCACCCAAATGTCCAATTCAAACTACGGTGATGTTTTCCTGTAAAACACTGTGTTGTGTGCGAAAATTTATCGCACAGACAATCATAAAACCACGAGTAGGCTGATATTTTCTATGCATCAAACCCAAATTGTCATTTTGGCTTCGATCATGGCTTCGGATGCTCTGAAACTATTAAATAAGTCGATACATTAAACATCTCTTATATAAGTTTTCTCCGCATCCACGACCGACATTTTAACTTTTACACTGCTAAGAACGAGAAACAAAATGGCAGGTCAGGTCTTTAGCTTTAAACATTGAGTTGAACTTTTATCAAAATCAACAATGGAAGTATTTGAAACAAACAAATCTTCAATTTGAAATATGCTTTAATGTTGTTGTTTCAAAAATAAATGTGATATAAAATGCTGTCAGAAAATTAAAATCATTGCTGTTTCAACGCAATTTGTTTGATTACAAAAAAAAAACAAGGCGCTTGGCAAAAATAACAAAACTAATTATTGTTTTGAATAGCTGTTAATTCTCTGCGTGTACAAATGCATGCTTACTGTAGTTCACTATAGTTCGGTCAAACGGCATTCGGCCAAATGACCCAGAACCCTTTTAGACGCTCTCAAAAATCCACTTTTGAACCGAATTTAGTTTTTTTGCTCTAATGGAAAGGTCTGAGACCCTATAATAGAATTCTGAACAGTTTTTTGTAAAATTGGTCATACTGTACACAAGGAAGTGGTATGCACCTATGCTCAGAATTTCATAAGCGTGTAAGGCTCAAATTTTTATTCTGATTCACTAGAGCATCAAGTCACGGACGATTAGTTTTGGTCATGTGATATCGGTTCTGGTCGTTCTGGTAGATCTTTGTGTGGACATTTTCTGTTGTACCATCATTGGACAGCTCAAAATCTATGATTTTTA
This sequence comes from Aedes aegypti, assembly GCF_002204515.2. Lineage (NCBI taxonomy): Eukaryota > Metazoa > Arthropoda > Insecta > Diptera > Culicidae > Aedes > Aedes aegypti. The sequence continues at coordinate 58,867,280 of NC_035107.1, read as the reverse complement.
TCCACATTCAGAAAGACGTCATACCATATAGCAAATATTAAATAGGTTATATCTGAATTCTTCATTTTATGACAAAACACAAAGGTAGAACAAACATATATTTTTTTTCATTCAAAAGTGGAAAGCGTAAAACCTGCGACCAATAACTAGGTTCATGGAATCGGTATAGATAGGGCTACAAAAACTTCAGAATTTTTAACAAATATCGCATGACGAATTTCTAGAATGATTTTCCCGGCAATTTATCCAGGAATTCCTAGATTAATATTGAAAAATAAGCGACGAATCATGACGCGCTAATTTTGTAATTTTCTTGGACATCAGCAGACAAATTACGTGTTTATCTGTTTACATTTATGCGCTGCTCATTCCTCTATCGACTATTAAACTGTTGTCGGCAGTCTCATTCTCTTCGACAACTTTCCCATATGAGCTGCAGGAGAATCTGTTCGGCAGCTCCAAATCAGTCGCATTTTGAGGCGTGTTCATTTGAATTGATAACATCTCTGGCAAATTTCTCGGATATCTAGTCAGCGAGAAGCTGATAGAACAAAGAATCATTTGAATATTTTCATCGGTGTGTTTTGATAGAAAAAATACTGTGGCGATTGACATTCGGTTGGCGATAATAGTCGAATGATGCCGAAGCCGTAAGTCTCCCAACTTGTATGGATTTTTCCATAGATAAATCCAAAAACTGCTACAAGAATCACACTGCGAAGATTTTTCCATAGCGATCTCCAGGAATATTTAAAGCTGTGTAATCCCTGTAGATGTTTCTAAGGATTTAATATGAAGCTCAAATATGAGATTCCTTCATTATATTTTAGGGATTGCTTCACAAATTCCTTCCCAAATTACTTCGTGATTCATCTAGGCATTTCTTCAAAGCAATCTTGGAATTCATCCTGGAAGTTTGGTAGAGATTGCCCCGAATTTAATTTCAAGCAATCAATTAGGAATTTTTGTAGGAATTCCTCTTGGAGTTCCTACTGTAATACCGCTTTCATAAATTCTTCCAAGACTCCTCCATGCATTTTTTCAAGAAAAAAAAACTGTCCCGTAAATCTCCAGCAATTCCCAAAAAAAAAAAAACAAAAACCTTTCTCTATCAATTCCATCTAGGATTCCTATGAAACACTCTACAAGGAAACCCTCATAAATGCGTACATCACGTCCTCTATGTGCAACCGCAGTATTTGCCTTAAGAATCCTTACAGAAAATCATCCAAGAATTCCACAGGAGTCATCCACAGATTCCTGTTCAATTTTTCTAGGAAATGTTCAAGGGATTTCCCCAAAAAATCCTATTACGATTCCTGCTAGAAATCCTTCAAAAATTTCTCCAGGCGTAACTAAGAAGTTTCTTCTACGATTTCAACCAGGGTATCTCAAAAACAATTTCTGGCATTTATTGGAAAAATTCTTGGAGTGTTTCCTGTCAAAATTCCAGAAAAAAAAATTTGGATGAAATTCTCGAAGAAAACCAGGAGAAATCACTAGAGAAATTTCGAAAAAAAGTGACAATTTCAGGAAAAATTTTCAGAAGCATCAATGTAATGGATGAGTTTTTACGGGCATTCTTCAAAGAATTTCAGGAATAATTCTTGTTTTTTTACTAAAGACACCCTGGAAGGTATTTCAGGATGAATTCGTTGAGGAATTATCGGTAGACTTCATGAAAATCTTGTAGGAACGAATAAGGGATTCCTTAATAAAAAAAAAACATGAGGAAATTCTGGATGATTTTAGGAGGAATGACAATAAAAACAGGTGGACACCCTTGAACAATGTCTGGAACAATTCCTAGAATAAGGTGTAGATTAATTGCTGGATAAATTTATAGTGGAAAATCCTAGAAATTCCTTATAGAAATTCTTGAAGAACTTCTGAGAGATTTTTTTTTCTTTTGAAAACTCCTGAAGAAATTCCTGGAGGAACTCTTAAATCCCTAAAAGTTCTACAGGAGCTATTTAAAAAGGAATCCTTGGATGAACTATTTGAATACTCGGAGAAATTTTTGGAGGAATTGCAAAAAGAATTCATAAAAAATATCCGAAGAAGAAAATCGGTAGCATAAAAACAAACGACTTGGATGATTACACGCATAATTCCTATGGGAATCGTTAGCAGACTTTCTAAAAACAATCGCAAAGAAAATATCTGAAAAAAGCTCCTGAGAATTTCTGAAGCAAAATCTAGAATAATCTCTGAAGAAATCCCTGGAAAATTTAAAAAGAAATTTCCTGAAGAATTCATGGAGGCATCTCTGGAGGGGTTTCATGAGGACTTTTTTGAAGTTTTACTGAAGGAGTCTCATGAGAATTTCTAGAGATATCCCTGAAGGTTGGTTGGTTTGACTTTATTAACGAGATTTTTAGCCCTGGGCTAGTTCATCTCGGGACCAACGGCTTTACTTCCCTTCCGAAGGAAGTCGTCACTATAACTTTTTACGTCATAAGTGACTATGTCGGGGATGGGATTCGATCCCAGGTCCTCGGCGTGAGAGGCGAGTGTTCTAACCACTACACCAGGTCCGTCCCCCCTCCCTGAAGGAATCCTTGAGATATTTTTCAAAACAATTTCGTGACGAATCTTGAGAAGAAACCTCTGTTAAAATCCTGAAGGAGCCTGGGAGAAAATTCTTGAAGAATTACTAAAGATATGTCTCGAACAAATCCTTGTGGAATGCATGGAATCTCTGAAAGCGTTCTTCTAATGATTTAAAAATACGTTAGGGGTCATCCAAAAATTAGAATCTTCTCTTAGGATGAATCTTTGGAAGTATGGTGAAACTATGGGAGAAATCCCTAATAGAATTCCTGGAGAAATTCGTGGTAGAATCCGTGTTTTTTATCGGTAGCATTCCATGCGGAATTCCTAAAAGAGTCTATGGTGGAATTCCTGCTGCAATTGTTTCAAAGCCATTGGCCCTTTTCGCCCTCAATGCATGATGCGAAATTTTTGTTATGTACCTTAACAAATGATAAAAAAAATATATATCCGGGTTTCCAGAGGAAAAAGGAGAAATATCCAGGTCTTACTCCACGAATTCTACGTTGAATTCTACTACAAGTTTCTTTTAATATTCTCATTTTTCTATTGGAATTTTCCAGCATTTTATCTGAAGATTACACCTGCTAATGTTATAAACATTTCTCTAATGATTTCATTAATACTCTTCATGACAATGAATCATTGAAGGTCATTTATTTGGCACTTACCGCGTCAAAACAGCCGCACCACCGTATAAGGGATTTAACATTGCTGTTCGGTCAAAATTATTATCCAGGAATTAGGGAAACAAAACAGAATTTTTTTACAAAACTTGAGATTCATGTATGTTCTGCATAAATGGATCAGTTCTATGTGTTTTTTATCTCCATCTGAAATCATAAAAAAATGGGAGAGAGAGGGATTTGCTTCAAAATTATAAATGTAGGCCATAGGTTCAACGAAGTCACATACAAAGGATTCACTGAAATTTATCTTGATTAAAAATAAGTAACTTAAAGAAACAATTTACTAAGCCATAAACCTCATCTTAATGCTTCGAAAATTGGATTAGTTCTTTGAAATGCTAGAAAAATTTCATCGTGCACGTCGATCCGTATTTACAAGGATTTAACTACTGGGATCAATTCCCAAAACTATTTTTCAATTAAATTTTAGGCAAGTTGAAACGACTGGGGTAACATAGAATGTAAAATTTCGCAATAATGAAAAAACTTACTATAGAAACATTGTGAAAACAAATGAAGCAAGCTGTACTGCCGTGAATCGCAAGTCAGTCTCATCTGCATTTTCGTCAAAATTGAGTTTAGATCAGTTTTCAGCATATCTTCCAGTGCTCTTGCAGCTGCCCCAATGAAATAATAAGATTTGTTCGTAAAAAGTAGGAAAAAAAACAGCTAGTCAAATTGTCCCATAATGAAAAGTAATCGGCCTTTCTTAGCCGAGTGGTTAGAGTCCACGGCTACCAAGCAAAGCCATGCTGAATGTGTTTGGGTTCGAATCCCGATCGGTTCAGGATCTTTTCGTAATGAAAATTTCCTTGACTTCCCTGGGCATAGAGAATCATCGTACCTGCCACACGATATACGAATGCGAAAATGGCAACTTTGGCAAAGAAAGCTCTCAGTTAATAACTGTGGAAGTGCTCATGAGAACACTACGCTGAGTAGCCGGCTCTGTCCCAGTGGGGACGTTAATGCCAAGAAGAAGAAGATGGAAAATGAGTTTGGAAACTTTACACCCCATTTTCTCAATGCCTACTTTTTACTGATGGGACTGACTTGCGATTCACGGCAGTATAAGGAACGAGAAACCAGCTAACACTTGTTGTCATCATATTCAAAACTTAGTGTATTATTTGGCTCCACCCATTTTAACCTACTCTGGTGTACTTTATAGCAGTAAGAACTCATATTTACAGAAAAAATATCGATTAATTCGATTTATCGAAAAATACTAATCGAATAATTGAGAATTTTGCGATTGTACCCCGTTTGGCATAAAGTCGTTTGGCATAAGGTCGTTTGGCATAAAGCCGTTTGGCATAAAGTCGTTTGGCATAATGGTCGTTTGGCATAATGGCCGTTTGGCATAATAGTCATTTGGCATAATGGCCGTTTGGCATAATGATTGACTTGAAATAAATATCGGCATTTTTTAAGCTTTTACCGGGATCAACACCACCGAGCCCACAGCAAAAAAATTTGGTAGGTTCTAAACAAGCGTGGTGTTCGTTCAGAGATTATCCGAGCTAAGAATTTCAAAAAATGTTGTGACATTCGTGACGGGTCTCTACATCTCAGAACATAGAGTACCCTTGAGCTTGTTGCGATATTCATATTTGAAAACAGTAAATTGGCAAGGACAGTTCGCAGTTATTCATCAAGGGAACGCTCATAGAATGTTTCGCTGCATATCAAGCTCTGTCCTAGTTTGGACGTAACAGTCGCTGAAAATTACTTGATAAAAGAATGATTTTCTTTTTTGCAAAATATCAAAAGCTCTAATCAAAAGATCTATTAATGCGACTTAATGCAAAAATAGCTTTTATACGAGAGCAGATTATTTTTCGTTTAAAATGTTTCAGACTCTAACGCAAAAAAAAATCTTTTCACAGCACAGCTCAAATGAACAACACATCTTTAAAAGAAAATATTTGTGGCAAAACTTTTCAACGGTTCAATATAAATTCTTATTTTGGAAGTGTACATCAAAAACACCGTCTATTATCGAGAAAAGGGAAAAATTGTGATTGAAATAATATATTTTCCAGCATATCTCGTAAGGAGATCACGCGATTGCCCCAAAAAAAGTATATATAGAATATTGGCAGGTTCTGAAATAATTATAATTCTAACAACACATCTGGCAAGAATTGATAATAAAAATGGTTCACAATTAGCTTTACTAAATAATAAAATTTATAACAGTATAAACATAAAGAACAGCCTATTTTTAAAAGAAGGCAAAAATTACAATTAAACCAATACAAGAATTGACGCCAAAAATTATTGCGGCAATGACTGGTTCCTCCGAAAAGTGGTGACGAGAAAGAACGATAAACAGTCAAAAGAAGGAAGTATTCTGTCATTCTCGTCTATACACATGTTGGCAAAAATGCTGAAGACGGTAAAACTCGAAAGAACCGCCAATTAAATAAAGAAGGGTGCATATTAGATGGTCAGTTCGTTCACCCCCCCTGAAATGTATATAGTAACGACAATTATGGGTGCTTAAAATTTTCCGGGGGAGTGGGCTAGTCGAGGAAACGGGATATTCGGGAAATGGCATATGGGGAAACGACATTCGGGGAAAAGTAGCACAACCCATCAAAGTAACTGCAGTAATCGATTTCTCTTTTCGCGGATAATTTGAGCAGATCAATGTTATCGATTGCCGCCCTTTTGCCAGTTCAATACAAAAATACTTAAAAAATATAGCTCCAAAGAACAGCCTATGCATAAAAGAAGGAAAAAATTATTGAAATATAAAATCAACAGTTTTCATACCTATAATAATGGTTACATCATATTTAGGAAAAGAAATAGAACAATTAATAGAATGGTAAATTTGTGCTAAATATATAAAAATCTTCAGTGCAAAAATTTGTTCCAATAGCGAAACTCAAAAGAAGAATTAGTATATAAAAGAAGGGTAATTTCTGGATAAATAATAAAATACTATTGGCAATTACTTTCCTGCTTAAATTGCTTAATGCTTAAATTTATTCAAGAGCGAATTATTGTTGAATAGAATGCCATTTTGTATCAATTAACACCAAAACAAGCCTTGTGTCATCAGAAAGATTGAATAGAAACGTAAAAACGAAAATTAAGAAATTCTTGGTTTCAGACTCATTATGCCAAACGACTATTATGCCAAACGACCATTATGCCAAACAACCATTATGCCAAACGACTTTATGCCAAATGACCATTATGCCAAACGACTTTATGCCAAACGGCTTTATGCCAACCGACTTTATGCCAAATGACCTACCACCGAATTTTGCGACAACCCTATCTCCTCCTAGAGATTCCCTTCCCCTGGAAGCTCTACGAAATATCTTTGATGCACTCCTGAAGCAACCCAGAGTCTGCCAATAAATAATGCCCAATAAATGCCCGAATAGCATCAAGGTAGCATTATAGTGAGCTACAGATTTGTTAGCCCAGATGCTTCCTAGGTCTTATCCCTAGACAGCAGCATTCCACGTCCCACATTTCCGAAAAAAAACACGCTTGTAATGGAATCATTTTCCTTACAATGGCCATAATGGGTACAAAAAATCACCACATTCCGAAAAGTTTAGATAACAACATTCTCCACGCGTGAATGACCATCGACAAAACGGGTAGCCGTCGGGTAATGATAAAAAAAATACATCCCAATGAAAACGCTCGGCCACATTGCCTATTGCTCTAGTTGTGACTTTTTTCATCGCACCCATTGATAACAAACAAACACGCAGAATAGAACCATTCAGCGGGGGCCAGCATCACTCCCTGGAGAACCATGATGATGATGGTGGGATCTGACGCAGCAGGCATCCTGACCACCACGATGCCAGCAGCATCGGAATTCGATCCGACCGGGAATCATCATCATCATCATCGCAACTACGCGAAAGGGGATAATCGAGCTGTGGTGGATAAGTAGACCATGGAAAGCGTCAGAAAAGAGGGAAAGCGGAAGCGCATCGGCATCGTTCGTTACCAGCACCGCAAATCACATGTTTGCGGTGGTGGGTTTCCGCATTTCGTAGCCTGCTTTGAGCGGAACGATTGGAGCGTGAAACAGATAAGCAACAACGGCGAACGGATAATCGTCGTGTGGATCATCCAGCTTGTTTTGTTGCTCTGGTTTTTCGTTTGTTGCGATTTTCCCATGGGTGAAATCGGTAACTGATGACGATGACAATTTTGCTTCCATGATGACAGGCGGCAATGGGTTTGGTGGTGGTGTGGGGGTGAATGAACACGATAAAGGACCGTGCATTTACTCCAATTCAATGCAATGTACACATCATTTTTCAGTTCTTATTCTCTTCGGCAAGGCTTCTGAGATCATATTTGGTCACAATATACATTGTATTGAAATGCTCCTTATTAAGAAGATGCACGCTCAAAAAAGAGTTCTGGAAACGTGAACTGTCAAAAATACGCCATGAACAACCATCATGTTTACATGAACGTTCTCGGAACTAGGCAACGCGTTCACATAAACATGATCTAGTTCACGGTGTATTTTTGCTTGTCACGACTGCTGTTCACGGATACGAGACCGGTATTTTATCTGTGTAGTCTTATAATTTGATTTCTCCTAATATTTCATAAAAAAATTGGATTTAATTGGGACAACGTTCTTGACGAAAGAAAAGTTCTCCTCAGAACTATCTGCATGTTTTTTCACCGAAAATACTTACAGTGTTTCTAACTTAACGTATTTCCGTATTTGATGAATCCTTAGAGCACACTTATATATCTGTATAACATGAGCATGACAAATTTTCCACCTCTACGACGAATAACTATTAATAGTTTGACACTTTGCCAAATTACTGATTAGTTTATAGTTTACCGAAGCTTCAGTTAAATATTTTACCGTTTTCGGTAATACTGGTTAATCACATAATCACTGGAGATTTGTAATTTCACTCCTGACATACTGTCAAAAACTCACCGATTACCGAAACTTTGGTATTTCTGCGAATTAAAGATCAGTTCCGATAAATGTATTTACCGAACGAGTGTGTACGAACGAATAGGGTGTGAGTGTGATAGATTGAGAGTGGAAGATAGAAGCAAATAAAAGATACAACTACAAAGTATGAGGAAAAGGACGGACCTGGGAATGAACCCATGACCTTCTGCATGTGAAGCAGAAGCGGTAGTTATTTGACCATCAACCGCGTCTGAGTGAATTTTTGGCAGTCAATGAAATTACCGCGGGAATGAGACGAAAATAAGCATTCTTCAAGCTACCCGACAACTAGTTGCCGCCTTTATCTGCGAGAAACAGATTTCGTTTACTGCTATAATTCTGTGAACTTTTTTCATAAGTGGCTCACGCTCTGTTGTGTTATTTAATAGAAACAAGTTTTTATCAAACATTTTAGGACCCTATTGATCACTAAAGCACTTTTTGCCACCTATGTTGGAGAAGCATTCGTGGGTTCATCTGCTTCGCGGTCATATTTTCTCCTCCTCCATGTAGCGAAAGTTTGTTTTGTTGCTTCCATTTCTCAACAATTTACTATTTTGCACTCACACGCGGAAAGAAACAAAATTTATCGCGAAAAGTAAAATCTAGATTAAAACGTTCAAAACATAATTTTATGCTCGATGCAAAACGGCATAATTTATGTAGGAGAAAACAAAAAGGATAAACAAATTGACAACAAACCCCTATCCACGAAGCTGTGACAACAACGGCGCGGGAAATGATAAGCGCTGGTCAACGGCGAAGACAAAACGACTGGTTCGATGAAGAGTGCCAGAGAGTGACAGACATGAAGAATGACGCCTGAAGTCGTATGCTTGTGGCTGATACTCGACAGAACAGAGAGCGGTACAGGGCAGCAAGAGCCGAAGAAAAACGAATCCACTGCAGAAAGAAAAGGCAGCACGAAGAAAGTGCGGTAGCTGACGCTCAAGAAAGCATGAACCGGAATGATATGCGGAGATTCTATGCAACGGTCAATGGTGCGCGGCACAATACCGTACCAGTGCCCGCCATGTGCAATGATCGAGAAGGGAATTTGCTGAACGATAAAACGGCGGTGGCTGCCAGGTGGAAGGAGTACTTTCAGCAATTGTTGAATGGTGAGAATAGAAAGGTAGCGAGGAACAGGATGAACATAGATGATGACGACCATGCTTTGGACCCACCGACCATAGGGGAGGTTAAAAAAGCTATCAGCGAGCTGAAGAACTGTAAGGCTGCTGGGGAGGACGAGATCCTGGTCGAGCTTCTCAAGCACGGAAGCGAGCAGCTTTACCAGTCGATCCACCGAGTACTGCTGAATGTATGGGAGGACGAAGAATTGCCCACCGGCTGGTTTGATGGCCTCATTCGCCCTATCTACAAGAAAGTGCACAGACTGGAGTGTGCCAATTACAGAGGAATTACCCTGCTGAATTCGACATACTAAATTCTGTCGCGCATCCTGTTTAACAGACTGCGACTGCTCGAAGAGTCCTTTGTCGGCGAATACCAAGCTGGTTGTCGTGAACGCCGTTCGACAACGGACCAGATGTTTAGCTTGCGAATGATCCTAGACAAATTCCGGGAGTATAACTTGCAGACTCACCATATGTTTATTGATTTCAAGGCGGCGTACGACTCAGTGAAAAGAAATGAGCTTTGGCAGATAATGTCTGGACATGGTTTCCGGCGAAACTGATTAGGCTGATACGTACTACGCTGGATGGTTCGAAATCAGGTGTTCGGATCGTAGACGAGGTGTCAATCTCGTTTGTGACGTTATACGCAATGAAGCAGGGAGACTCACTTCCGAATTAACTGTTCAACACTCGAGAGTGCGATTAGGAGATCTGGCGTGCAGAGAAACGGCAGTATCTTCACACATATTCCTTGGCTTTGCGAACGATGTAGACCTTATCAGTATCGATCGCATGCCAAAAAAGGAAGTTTTCGTGCCTCTGAAGACTGAGTATAGGCCTGGCCATTAATTCTACCTAAACGAAGTACATGATAACAGGTAGAGATAGAGGTTGGCTTAGTCATGTTGGTACTGAGGTTATGTTTGATGGGGATGTGTTTGAAGTTGATGAAGAATTTGTGTAACATGTGACAACGATGCTTCCCGCGAAGTTAAAAGACATGTTGCGGCTGTGAATAGGGTCTTTTACGGTGGTTCTCTACGGATACGAAGCGTTGACTTTGAATGAGGCAACCGGAAAGCCTTCGGTGTTTGACGCAGACGTATGAATCACGAGTTGTATCAAGTGTATAAAGATTTGAATATTTTAAGAGTGTAAAAAGACAGATTTTAGTGCGAATGCGGAAGAGAAAAGTTATCAGCAAGGAATCAGGTAGAGGTTGGCGACTTCTTGGAAGACGCCGAATACGCTGGCTGTACGAAGTGAGAGAGGTCCTGGCGACCCTAAACATTCGGGGCAAATGTACCAAGTACAAAGACCGCCGTTACATAAAACATCCAATAAAATTTCATTTTATTCTGTTATGTGTAATGAAAGTTCGACACAAACAGTGGCGTAGCTAGAGTTATGGGGGCCCAGTGCGGTGGTTGATTTAGGGGCCCCTCAAATAAAGGTTTGGAAAATATGCTTTTAATTACCGAACTTGCACATAACTTCAACTTTTTTCACGAAAACGTTTAACATTTGGATGATATTTTTTTATGATAAAAAGGTCAAATAATATTCTACAAGTAAAAATTGAAAGATACGAGAACATAATCAGGAAGAAGTTTTTTATGCTTTGTCTTGTGGAATAAAAAAAAAGAAACAATTACTTCAGGAGTTTTAAAACGTTTAAGTTTAAAATGTTCTCCAAAGGATTTAGTGGATAAATTTGTGTATATTGTACGGTATTCAGAAGTATGCTTACGGTTATTCCTAGTCGAACTCTATGAAGACTCGTGAAAAAAAAAACAAATTTTGGAAAATTTAAGGGAAAATATCTGGTGAAATTGCTGAACAAATTCCTGAAATTACAGTATTACACAAATCACAAAATAATCTTTGTTGTGGTTCTTGATGCAAATCTAGGAGGCAATCATGATTAAATATTTGATTTTATCATTGATGATATTTTATAAGGAATTTCCATCGAAACTCATACTTTTATCAATTGAAGAACTCCTTGTAGTAATGGACGAATCCAAGAGGGGCTGGAAAAAAATCAGAACGAATCCAGAAGGATTTCCAATTAGCTGAGGAATTCTCGCAAACTTCTAAGATGTACACCAGCAAAAATCCTCAGATAAAAGGGGTATATTTGAAATAAGTAAATAATTCGTGGAAGAGTCCCTGGAGTTATTGGCAAAGGGTTGTTTGATAAAATCATGAGATTTTTTATTTATTTATTTATCATCGTCTCGAACATAAAAAAGTGATTCCCCAGACTGTATCTTATTCAAAGTTTGTAATCCTATTTTTTAAATAAACTTTGAAATGTTACAGTCGAAAACAACACTCACATTATTGAGCGCATGAAAACATTTATCCAGAGGATTGTGAAATCCGTATGAAGTCCTACGGCGTCTAACAAAAAGCACGTTCACGTAGTTGACAGGTACAGGGACTTATTTTCCAACAGCGAACAATTGATATTTCCTACAATCAGATCGAAAATAAGCAGCCTCTTGTAGTTTTGTATGTCTAGCAGAGAGCAAATCAAAAACGATGAGATTGCACCAGCTTCAGGCAGATCAGTAGGATTTGCCCATGGCAGCTGGCGAAGAGAGTAATACCGTACGAAGCTACGTTGAGCTTATTTTATTCGGATAATTTGCGTAGTATGATGTGGAGACCACATACAGACGGCATATTCCAAAACGCTGCGGACTAGCGTACAACACAACGACTTCAATGCGTAGATGTCTAAACAATGTTTCGTACTACGCCGAATAAATAAAAGGGCGGTGAATCTTTTGGCAGTGGCGATGCTGATATGCTCGTTGAATTGCAGTTTATGGACGATGGTGACACCAATATCGCGGATAGATTCAACGCGCTCTAAGAAATCTGGGCCCACCGAGTATTTGAAGTCGATTCGGGGCTGGCGTTGAGCGAAAGAAATGTGTTTACACTGCTTGATGTTCAGCTCCATTTCATTTTCAAGCTACCACAGTTGAATCTTGTTAATATCGACTTAAGCAGCACAGCAGTCGAGGAGGGACGAAATAGGGTAGATGTACCAATAGTGGAGGTATTAAGCACGATTTAACTTCATTTAATCGCCTAAATTCAAGAAGCGCAATTAATATACATGTTAATGTTGTAACGGGAGGTAACGACCATTTACTTAATGAGAAAAATAATTTCATCGCAGTAATCCACGGCATGTCAGTGAAAAATAATACCTCCACTATTGGTACACCGTTCCTTTAGTTGCGGTAAATTTTTAATTTGTGTTCCTATAGTTGCGGTATCCGTTGTTTTCTTATGGGAACCTCCACTATAGGAACACTTTACCACAACTATTGGTACAAGTGGGACAAGTTTTAGCAATTTTAGTGTAATTTCATCAGTTTTAAAGCAATTTGAACGCTCTTTTCAACTATTCCGTGTATCAAAAAGCCAATACGTCGATTGGCAGTATCGGTTCTGTAGCTAATGCAATGAAATCAGTGAAAACGGCAGTACCGCAACTATAGGAACACCCACAACTAAGGGAACACTTACCCTAGTTCTGTATATTTTCAAGTCGTCGGTAAACAGAACTTTGGCTGATTTAAGCCGGAAGCAGAGATCATTCACGAACACTGACTTGGGGCATGCCAGAAGTAATAGCATAGGGCCCTTTTTTATAAGTCGAGTCGATCAAAAACGACTCGACTAGAGTCACTGTCGATCAAATATTCCGCTCGACTTGGCTCTGTCACTCAAGTTTATCGACAGTTGTCACTCTATTTGACTGGATTGCTATGGGAGTCGATGGGTGACATCTGAAATATACATGCTTGCTTTGATCAACAATGACTACAGACCTGAGAGAGACTCGCGAAGACGAAAAATATCAACGTCATATGCAGCCCAGATTCCCCTCTCACGAAACGTCAAATACAGCCCACCGTTTTTATGGCTGAAAAAAAGAAAAGTATTGTGTTCAAAGTAAACTGTTAGTAAAAACCTCAATCGGTGGAGTAGTTTTTTCCAAAGTTGCTGATAAATCTAAGCAGAAGATTAATTATTTTCAATGTCTGCTACGTTTGCTGGCATGAAATTTCACTCAAACGTCTATTTATGATTCGATGTGATGCAAACTCAATCATTTTTTGCTGAGAGCTTCATGTGAGGGTTTGAACGGCTTGCGCATAATTCGTATAAATACAAAGTGGAATAAGAAAAAAACTCAGCAATCACAGAAAAAGAAGACCGTCTTCGCGAGTCTCGTCTCAGCTACAGACGAGTCACGTGATTTCGCTCGAATTGCAAAATAGACCCCATAGTTTCGAGATTTTGCTTCGTTTACTTTGATGTACGCCTCGCGGCCAATCAATAATCTAGCGCGGAAATCCCAGATGGATCAGCTTCGCACCAGAGATCATGTGGAACTCTGCCCAAAGATATGGAGAAGTCGAAATAGATGGCATCAACTTGTTGTCTGTTCTCGAGGGTGGTCGATACAACATCAGATTCGTAGTGTTGCGATTCTGAAATTAACGGTTGAGCAGCAGTATTCAAAGAGTTATGAACAAAGCTTTCGAAGACTTTAGCCACGTAGCACAAAGTGGAAACACCGCAGTAGTTTTCGGCAGTTTGATTGGAAGCCAAGTAACCCCATCAATAGTTTTAAGGAAAAAAAATCGCAGAGGTCTCCTTAGGGGAATTCTTGGTTGAAACATTGATGAATTTCTGTTGGAATTCTTGAAGAATCCTTGAAAAAATTTGGGTAGAAACTTTTAGAATTTCTGTGGCATTCTCTTTAAAAATCCTTCAAAGAAATGGCGCCCACATAGGAACGCTAGATAGTATATTTCTCGCTAAATTATAGTGGTTTAACGCCCGAAGCAGTTATTTCATAAATTACTTGAGAAATTACCAATGGCATTGCAAAGAATTTTTTTTATAATTTCTACATAATAGCGCTGGGAAAAGTTCTCTAGAATTGTTGCTTTTGTTGATTCTAAAGAAATCCAGTAAGAATTTTTGCAAAAAATCCTGAAAGAATTTCAAAACGAATTCTTGGTAATATTTTCTCGTTTCTTCAAACGAAATCTTGGTGGAATCTTTGGAAACATTTATTTAAAAAAATAGCATGATTTGTAGTTCCTGATGAGCCAATAAATAAATAAATAACTTTTTTGTATTTTATTTGCACGCAAGATTGTACCCTAAATTTTTTTTCCGCCTTGGGTCTTGGGCATCACCTGAAATTGATCTTTAACTTATGTATACAGACCTGGATAGAATAAAGTACGCATTGAATACTTTTCATACAAAATGATCAATTTTGTAACCATGGAATTTAATTTCTAGTGCTTCGATTGATCTAAAATTTTCACATAAGCTCTGAAATAACATGAATTTTACTCAGCAGAGAATTCAGAATGTTTCAAACACAAACTTTTGAGTTGTTGCAAATCTCTCAATTAACGGAAAAAAGCATAAGTTTTATTTGGCCTTGTTTAAAGAACAACTAATTTTACTTAAACATGTTACTGAACAAACTTGTTTGTTTTATCAAATTGAACAATTTTGCTCTAAATATTTCCATTAAAAAATATTTCGTGTTCAATATTTAATCATTTTCGTAAAAATTTTAGATTCGCTCTTGCTTAAAAGATATTTATGAAACGTTGTGAATTTCCAGATAAGAAAATTTGATGTTATTGCCAAGCTGCGGTTTAAACTTCAAGTCGGGTTATGGACAAAAGGTCGAAAGACAAAAGGTCGAAAGGACAAAGGATCGAAAAGACAAAAGGTCGAAAACGATTTGCTCAGTGGGAAATTTTTCCTTCTTTGAAAAAAGATTTTCGACCTTTTGTCCCTTCTTTTTTGTTCTTCGACCTTCTGTCCTTCTGTCCTTTCGACCTTTTCTCATAGATTCTTCTAAGTCAATCTTAGCATTACAAGCCGAGATCCAGGCTTCCAAACTGATCCATTTTGTATAGAAAAACGACCAAAGTGTACTTTATTATGTCCAGTACTGTATACTATTCAGAAAGTCTCTGTATCGTTTCTAAAATAAATGCATAGGTATTTCAGATTGTAAGAAAATGTGTACTTTCTCAACTCTCATCAATGCTCCAGATTGTTGGAGGCCTACAAACTTGGGTAGATTTGATTGGTTATCATTCCATGAATTAAATATTTTCGACTTCAAAGCCGTAATTAGACTCAACATCTTCAAAATAGGTATCGGAGCCTACGTTTAGTTGTAAGACGGCTCAGTTATCTCATGCATGCAATGGATTGACCAATAACAAGGAAAATAACTTATAAATCAAATATTTGTGAAGGCTTCTAACATGTAAGGGCGCAACGCCGGTCCCTTCGGCCCACTCTGAACCTAGCACTAAAGTATTTAAAATAAGGTATAATCAAGGGGCCTACTGTACATCGCTGATCCAAGTACCCTACACAACTTATGCTTATCATGATCATATTTTTAGGATCATACAAATTGTCAGTTTCCTAACTTTTATAATATGTAACTTGTATTGCTATAAGAAATCTGCACTGCGATTATGGGGCCCCTAGGAGCTCAGGCCCCGGTGCGGACCGCCCCTTCCTAGCTACGCTACTGGACACAAAATTACAATTTTCATGTCTAAGAATAACTAATAGTCATTATTTTTCCAAATATCAACCGATTTCTTTAACATTATGATTGATAGTCTCTTACCATGGTGGTTGGTATTTATAACATTTGTACTGAATTGAGTGAGAAATCTTGAAAAGATACTTTTGCCAACTACGTAAAATAAATCAACTACCCAAAAAAGTTTGTTTGCAAACATCCTAATGCTCATTGCTCGATGTTTACGAGAAATCACCATTCACCGACGGTACATACTCGCTTCTCAACAAGTGACAGTAGACTAAGCTATACATAGCTAAAAATACAACTCCACGTGGATACATGCACCATTCTCTCGAATCGTTACCACTAAATACCCACCAAAGTAATCCCCCAATACATAGTGCAAGAGCGCATGCCCCCTAGATTCCCCACCATGCAGTTCTCGAAAGAGAAAGCCTTTCTCTGAGAAGAAACTGCTCCTCGCAGCCCCCCAGAAAAGGGGAGCCAGTTTTCACCATGTAGCAGATTTGAGAAACAGTTGTTTTCATTGTCCACCTGCACGTGTCTCTCTCTTTGCTCGTAGAATATGTACATATTTTATTTGTTTTGGTCGTTAACTTGCTTGCGGGAGCAAAAAAAAAACAGAGAGATTATGTCGTTTATATACGATGATTCGGAATGCAGTAAACTTTTTAGGTAAAGTGTGTCGTACATCTATAGATAGAACCTCAAATGCACAGGGAGGAGGAGCGTATCATTTCATATCCACCATCAGGACCAGTAGTCGAAAGAGCTTGGCGATATGAAACGTGAAATAGAGGTAATTTGTTGAAAGATAGTTGGGAAAGCTTGTAGTTTTTTGCTGGTTCCATGCTAGCATAATGCTCTGGTGAATAGCTACCAGTGGAGATGGTTTTGTTTTTTGCCTCGAGCTTGTCGGATAAGTTGAGTCGTGAAATATTTATGAACACCAAAACGGTTTTATGGTGTCTGCTGAGATTGATTTTTCTGCAACTTTGTCACTTTGTCTGAACGAGTGTCGTTTATTCCTAATGAGTGCCGATGTCAGATTTTTAGAGTTGGATGAATGAATGCAACGGTGAATATTTTTTATGAGTAGCGATTGAAGAGCTTTTCTCTTAGACTCTTTGGCCCTTATTGATAAATATTACTTGAAAATTTAAAACTTGGTTTGTTATTGAATCATTATTCATCTTCTTTTTCTTCTTCTTTTTCCTGGCGTTACGTCCCAACTGGGACAAAGCCTGCTTCTCAGATTAGTGTTCTTATGAACACTTCCACAGTTATTAACTGAAAGCTTTCTTTGTCGATTGACCATTTTTGTATGTGTATATCGTGTGGCAGGTACGATGATACTCTATGCCCTGGGAATCAAGATAATTTCCTCTACGAAAAGTCCCTCGAGGAGCAGGATTCGAACCCACGACCCTCAGCATGGTCATGCTGAATAGCTGCCCATTTATCGCTACGACTATCTGGGCCCATTATATTATAATTATTATTTAGTAATTTAAACTAATAGTTTAGAAGGAAAGTTCAGTTCAATTAATTGCTGAATCCATTGCCGTTTTCAAAAGTATCATAGCACGTCTAGTTTTTGAGATACTGACCAAGGGTGGAAAAAAATCGTCTCTAGCGTAGTATTTAAACGGTCTAAGAGGGCCGTCGTTCTTGCAGCAGCATGATTTCAACAGCTCACTACGCGCGCGTAGAACGAATATATGAAGCATCTGATGCACTGTTTGTCGTGGGACAAAGAGTTTAGCGGATGTTGTTACAAGTCGCGATCAACTTTTATCATGCCGCATTCGCGTCACCTTCACTTACAATAAGCCCCGCATGTATGCATTATCGTTATCAAATGGATAATGACAATACAAGTAAACTACCAAATTAAAAAAAAAACTTCTTAGAATTGGCACGTGTTTAGTTCATCAAAGCAACAATCATAATCAGAACCTAGGACATGACGTGACAGCTCAGCTGCGACTGCCCTGTTGTTATTTACCCGACTACCCTAACGACATAGAATCCAGTGCTACCAATTCCTTTAACAAATACATCTTATGAACAAATTAAAATTACAAGGCTTAGAATTGGGTTTTCTTTGAGAGCGTATCATTCACTTTGTGCACTATAGGATGCAAGCTATTTTAGGAATCAGATTTATATTCAAAATTAGTAATATTTTTTTTAGAAAACGAGCGTAACTTCAATTAAAATGCTGTTAATAGACCATTTCCGTCAGATCTAATTCCCAGTTTTTGTATTTTCTTCGAAAGATAATCATTTTTAATTAATATTGACGCTTTCAGATTTTGTTTATATGCACTCCCGATTTTCTTACAAATTTTTGAAAACATGGATACTCACCACATTTTGAAAAATAATTCAAGATGCGGCACAGTTTGTTCAACCCTATGGGTATCAGCGTGGTGATTTTGCAACAGTTTTTCGATTCCACCCCTGCATTGGGATGCTTGTTTACATTTGCAAAATGTCAAATCAGGTGCGCGCTCAAACTGACCGTGATCCCGGTCAGGGCGCCCCAAACAGGAGCGCCACCGAAACTACGCATACTAACGTTTTTAAACCAGGTTGGAACTGGCGCAACCCGTTCTGAATCACAGTTCCAACTCCAACCCGATTCAAGGCTTCCTTTAGGAAAATATATTTTCCTCCACAGATTCAAAATTCAAAAGCACCCCCTAACAACAAATCTCTCATCCACCCAGCAGTTACGCTACCGCTAGTTCTATTAGAGGCTATTTTTTACTATTCATGCCGACAAATACCTTAATCTATCTGTTGGCTGTTGATCCGGAAGATTGCCGCCTTAAAGGCAGGTTTGCTACTGACAAGAAAAGGAATCGCCTATCTCGACGCGTGGAAAATTTCTTCCGAGAAATGGTCCTGAAAATCACATTTTTCTGATCGCAGTACGCAGTTGAGAAGAAATGTCATTTCAAATGGAGCTCTCTGTAGGAAATTTCTTGACCCATTCAGTCAAGGAATTTCTTTACTTTTCTTGAGCGGAACAGCATACTTAGCTTAAGGCATCAACAGCCGCGCAAGGAAATTTTGAGCGGCTGTTGCTGCCTCTAGGCGGGAATCTTTCGGCATATTCAATCCCTTCAATCCTCGTCGGCACAAAACAGAGAGATCAGGCATCTGTTGACTACAATCCTTGCGTTACAGAACCGTGTAGTGTTCGCCGGATGCGGTCATAATGAGCCGAAGCGTTGAAGGTGGTTTCCGCAGTGATTACGGAGACTTCAGGAACCATGAAGGAAGGAGGGAGCGAAATCAGCGGAGCCCATTATGATGAATGAAAACATAAACAAAAATCATCTGGTCATGCCAGCTGATCTTAAATTCACCACAACGTGGTAGCAAAACCATAGGGGAAAAAGGGGTCTGCATTTTTTCGAGGTGAAACAAAATCGTAGGGGACCGAAGGGTGAACTAACGTGCCGCAAGTTTTTCATTGTTTTTTAATAGTTAAAGGCTCCAAAACATATCGATTCCTTAGGAAAGTTTGTACAGTAAATTGACAGAAAGCATATGAGCCAATAAAAAAATTTCACGGAAATGGTCTATTAAGATTCCTTATTT
Source organism: Aedes aegypti (assembly GCF_002204515.2). Lineage (NCBI taxonomy): Eukaryota > Metazoa > Arthropoda > Insecta > Diptera > Culicidae > Aedes > Aedes aegypti. The sequence goes on along the minus strand of NC_035107.1, from coordinate 58,847,672 downwards.
TTTTTGAGAATTTAAGGAGCCTTCGGGCTAACATCAAATACAAGTAGATTTGATTTAAAAAAATAAATGAAAAACTCCAAAACTTCTTGTGAAAACTCTAGTTCTAAAACTAGCAACACGGCTGGGATATCAACAAAGTGCCCGGTTGCAATTCAACTCAACGATGTGGAAGTAGGCCTTTGCCAAAACGACCAATGAGAAGTGGTCTTTTTTGACAGGCAAATGGTTTCATTTTTGCACTTGTCTTAGGACGCAACTGGAAAGTCCCGCCCGGAAGCAAACGAAGAGTGACAGCTTCGATCTTAGAAATCTTTCTAAGATCAAGAAGAAGAAACGCCAACGCAGAAGAAGGAGATGCCATATGAAATACACGCTAACTTAGAAGTACACATTTAATGGGTTCCATGTACCCATTTTTATGACCAGTATTGAGTTGTCAGAAAAAGGGTATTTTTTAAATGTCATAAAAAGGGTACTTAATCCCCTTAATGAAGTTTCTAGTCGTTAACTAATGATGGGTAAATAATACGCATGCTGCTTTGAAGAGCACCAGCGCCATTTTTCAATTGGCTGTGCGGTGGCTTTTGTTTTTGTAAAATAAATATTTTTCTTTCCTGTAACTATTTGTAAATTGGCAATAATATTAAACACATCTCTCAAGGTAAGTCATTTTTGGTTTGATTAAATGATCGTTGTTTTCATTGTTTTCATTCTAGAATGAGTACTGCATACAACATCCGAATATGGCTGTGGCGCAGACAATTTCGGGAGCCGATGTCCAATGTACAAGGTTGGAATTGGAAAGGAAGAATATCAGGGAAGCGTCCTGTAAAATATTGGCTGTATGGTCCATTGAATGACCTCCAATAAAGCATAACATGATTCTAAATAATAAATTTTGATTGTTTCATTTACATTAGTTTGAGATTGTTTTAAATTAATTTTGTGAAAAACTCAACTTGAATGCAGAGCGAAATGAATGAAACAAAAGAGGTTTTTTTACCCATTATTGTGAAACCAATCAAGAGTGAAATATACCCATGTTTTGAAGTTTCGGCCGAATACTCTTTAAAGAGTAACTGGGCCGTACCCATTTAATGAGTTAAGCCACTTTAGTTGGAAATGGGTACGAAAGTACCCATTAATGGGTACTTCCGGGTTAGCGTGTATGTTAGCATAAACAGGACGGTTTTCCAAAGTAGAACAGGGCGATATTCAAAACTGAAAAGGCAATAGATGGCTCTTTTTCAGTGGTAGTAAAAACGAAATCCTGAAGCAAAGAAGCACCACGTAAACACAAAAAGTTATGTATTCATTTTACACTTGATTTCTAATCACTACTTTTTTGATTCAGTTTCCTAATTGCAAGCAATTTACAATTTTCATTATTTCCCATACGTTTTGACAGTTCTCCGACTACCATTCTTCCATGCGCTTGTGTTGAAAGTTTGAGAAATTGGAGAATCCAGCGTAGCGCGATCAGTGGATGGAATACAAACATCAGTGTCGACGCTCGGTGGCCAGTGAAAGAAACTGAATGTTCGAAAGGTTGTTGCGTGTACTTTTTGCCGCTGGCGCCAACTGTTAGCGTTTAAGAACAGAATAAACAGTCATTACCCTATTTTATCGCGTCGAGTAGTTTTTAAGATGCATTCGAAACAAGAAGACCTACGCCAGCAAATCTTGGGCGCAATGATCTATAATCCTGGTCAGTCGCACAGATGGATCGGCAGAAGGCTTGGAATCCTCCATTCTACCGTGTCCCGCGTTGTGAAGATGTTCCAGGAGACGAAGATCATCGAGCGACGCGCTGGAAGCGACCGAAAACCGAAAACGGAATACCCAGAGAAGGCGCGGAAGATAAGGCAGTACTTTAAGAACAACCCGAACTTTTCCACCACCCAAAACGTGGCCAAAAAGGTCAATTCGTCGAAGTGGTTCATCTAGCAGACCATGAAGCTGGCTAGGCTACGTGTTCTTAAGGTCAGGAAGGCGCCAAACTGGACTGACAAGCAAAACACGGTGGCCAAATTGCGTGCGCGGAAGCTGTACCGTGAGTGGCTGCTGTTCAAGCCAGGCTGTTTCGTCATGGACGACGAGACATACATCAAGGCGGACACCAAACAAATTCCCGGCCTCGAGTTTTTTGCCGTTACATCCCGCATGGAGGTTCCGGAAGAGAAAGATGGACAAATTTGCGAAGAAGTACATGTTGTGGCAGGCGATCTGCGAGTGCGGACGGTACAGCTAATCGTTCCTTACAACCGGCACCATTAACGGATAAACTTATCGAGAGGAATGCTTGCTTCCTCCGCTCTTACCGTGGTCCCACGCTGTTCTGGCTGGATCTCATTTCGTGCCATTACACCAAGCCTATAATGGTTTTGGTACGAAGTGATGGGCGTTAATGTGGTCCCGAAGGTGGCGAATCCGCCAAATACACCAGAACTTCGTCGGATCAAAAAGTTTTAAGCGATAATGAATAAGAAGTTAAAGAAAAGCGGAAAAACATTCAAAACCGATGAAGCTTTGAAGAAAAATTGGGAGAAATTGTGTTAGAAACATGGCAAAGCCTTGCTCAAGATCTAATGAGCAGTGCTTAATATACAAGCATTCAACTTGGGGTGGAAATTCAATAAATAAATCACGCCAAAACATAGCTAATATATAGTTATTAAATCCCTGAAAATTTAAGAAGTATCCTGCTCAAAATGAATGTTCGGTGATCATTTTTGTGTGTCTCTTTTTTCCTGAGTCCAGTCTTTATGTCACCTGCAAATGATCGCATCGGGTTATATGTGATTGTTGGCACTATGATATGATGATGGCCTTGCTGAAAGCGTCTGGATTCAATTCCCGATCGTTCCAGGATCTTTTCGTAATGGAAATTTCCTTGAGTTCCCTGGGCACAGAGTATGATATCCGGAATAAAAACGAAACAAAATGCTGTCGAGCATCAAAGTGCTGATTTACTCGCATCTGTCAAGCTCGCGAGAAGCTAAAGCGAATCGGGACTACAAATCGGTGGTTTATCGTCGATTTGATAGATATACACTTGATTTGTCTGTCACAACCGTCATAAATCAAACGTTGTTCGGTTACTCGCGAGTAAGCGTTCGCGAACTTTTTACTATTTCTTTTAGTATGTTCTCCCGAGCAGGCGGTTGCGAACTTACTGATACCAAGCCTGTTCGCGAGTCTGTCATGTTTGTTTTGCGTTGGTTTACAATCGTGAGATGTTCCGTGATGCAAACATATCCAGCACTGGCGAAAATGGCAACTTTAAAAAATACAGTTCTCAGTTAATAACCGTGCAAGTTCTCTTAGAAAACTAAGCTTAAAAGCAGGCTCAGTCTCAGTGAGGACATTAGGCAGAAAAGAAAAAGAAGACGATTCAGATCACCTAGGGTGTGGAATTTGGAAAATTATTGAATACATATTATTGAGTTTATCAACCATCATAGTTGAACCAGCTTCCTCCGCGACACTCTACCGTCAAACTAATTGAATATTTATGTTCCCCATGGCTCATCCGTTCCTGTTCTCCTGGTGGGGTGGGAAATCTTCCCCACTAGTTTAGTAAAATTCCCTACCCACGCATCCTTTAGGATATTTTGCAGCTGTAGCCAAGTCCCACCATAAAACACTTTCAATGTCATTATAAATCTTCTTAAGATTTTCCAGCTCCCTAGTATCCCCTTTTGCAACTCAAGAGTACCTGCGGATCGGATTTTCACATTCGAACTCTTACCCCATCTTTCTTGAATCATTTGAACCCGTGAAGTAGCACAGGACACACTTCCACAGGACGAAAGCAGTAAGTGGGGTTGGGTGGTAAGGAAAGTTTTGTTTTATCTCAAAATCCCTCGCGTTTTCGTCATGCATGACTTGTTCGGTTACATTAACCGGTGATGCCTTCTGTTTAGCGGAAACGATAAAAGCTATTGTTTGGAAAGGTTTGGTGGGTTGGCGGAGTGGTGGGGCAAAAAGATGTGTGCCCCTATCACAGAGATCCCATATAGAAGTTTAAGTGTCGCCGCGAGAAAGTTCGGTGTTTCGCTCGCGTATTGTATAGAAACGCGAAGGTGTCGCGATTCTATCGTTAATTAACGAAATGTCAGACAAGTGTGACGTGAGGTTGAGGAAAATAGAGACTGAAAGAAGAAATTACTTCTTCAAACTTCGGTGGCAGTTCGAGGTTAGTATTTAATGGAACATTTAACATGATTATGTCTGTCAGTCTGGCACACGACTCGTATTTAAGGCTATTGTGTTTGAAAGAAACAAAATTATCGATGGTAGAAAACTGTTGAAAACGATGGTAAATGTCAAACGCAATTACCCGTATCGTGCAGAGTTCACTCTGAAATAAATGCTCTGCCGTGACCTACTGAGATCGAATGGAGCGCCACCGGTGAAAAACTATCTTCATGGCCTTCTGCGACACAACTCTAATGGAACTACAAACCCTCCCATAAATCTCACCACTATCCTTTGAAGAAATTACGACCTTCGCCTCGGGGGGATTAGGATCATTTTTCACCATTTAACGCCTCGCTCTTCCTGTCGTCCCTCATCTATGAAGGAAGATGGTTTCTACGAGATTACTCCCCAGAATGGGGAGCCATAAATCGATTCTTAATACTCACAGCTGGCGTCGGAGCATCTTCTCTTGATATACAGGAAGCACAGAAACCCCACCACCCGGAGGATATGTTTGTTGTTTTGTCATCATTTTCATTATGTCCCGTTGTTGTACGGTTGTTGGTTGGTGTGTGATTTGCGCTTCCGGCTTTCCGGACACAAATCGAATGATTTGTTTCACGCCGGGGGAAACATTTGTGTCCCGTCCTGTGACTGCTGACCCGCACATCCGTATAAACACTTAATCCATTAATAAGCGAATGTGGCAAATAAATCGTTCGACGTTTTCCCGGCTCGCCTTGCCTTTGGGCCGATGTGCGTGTATGTCATTCTAGTTCATTTCGCCCCCGATTTCCCACAAAACGACGACGGCCAGCTAGGATAAATTATCTCCGATCGTTTGTTTTCGTTTTTCTTGTGTTTCAAATTAACTCCAGGGCTGCTTGGGTTTGTTCCTGTTTGTTCGTTCGGATTGAAGGGATTTCGACCGCTGCTGGGATTAAGAGATCACATGCATTGGGGCGAAGAAAAATTGACCGGAAAATGGAATCCAATTAGCTATTAATCACCACCACTTGACCAGCTCCGTAGTGGAACGGTTTTGTCAGATAAATGAGGATATTGGATCAATACTTTCAACAAATCTGAAGGCTATTCTACTGCTTTCGCTCTTCTTGACATAGAAGAAGCATTCGACGGTGTTTGGCATAAAGGCTTGATTGTAAAATTAAAAAAAAAACTTTAATTTTCCAACATATATTGTTTTAATAACTCAAAGTTAACTGTCAAATCGTATACTTCAGGTTGATTATCACTATATTTTTAGATCTGATAATAATTATAATCATACAATATTTTTACATCTGATTTACCTCAGGGATGTCAAAAATCTTTGTTTGAGGACGACACAAGCCTCATCGTCAAAGCATGCGGGTCATCTGTAGTAGATTGCAAAAAAATGCTTGGATATTTTTTCTTCATACTTGCGAGCATGAAAGATTTCTTCTATTGCTTCCAAAACTCAACTAATACTATCTCCACATGCACAAAAAGATTTATATGAGCAATTCTCGCTGAAACCAGGCCGCCATCGGCATCCATCGTTAGAATTCCAATTGTATGTCACTGATCGCTAGTTTTCGATAAAACTTAAGGGTGGTCCTTTCGGTTTTCTTGAATTGGTGGACCCCTGGTACGCCAGCTAGCTAAACAGTTTGCGAAAAAGCTCATTTTTTGATAAATCTTGGGTATTTCTTCACATGATATGTCTCAAATTGCCCTTGGAACACATATTAAATTTAGTGGCATCGTATAGAGAAAGGATATAGCTTTCATTTAAAGCCAAAAGCTTTCATTTAAAGCCATTTTGAATTTTGTTAGAAAAATCGTTTTTTCACCATTAGCGCACCGCTTGTTTTGAATTCTGAAATTACCATCAGAAAGCTGAGAAAAAATGCGTAAGATAGGCTACAAAAACCAGGTGAGCAATGGTATTCACCCTATAAAATGAACTTTTTTTCTAAATCATGTTCTACGACTTTGACGTATACGGCTAGTGCAATCAATGCAAACATTTTTTTTGTACAACAAAGAAACAAGTACCGTGTGGGACCGAAAACGGTTCACTTGGTTGAATTTTCAATATTGTAATATAAAAAAAATGTAGTTTTTAAGTTACACATCTAGTTAAAATAAGTTATAAGTTGCTGTAAATTGTTACCGTTGCGAAGATCTTAATTTGTTTATTAATTTTTCAGAATAATTGTTAGTATTTGTTGTTAATTTGTAGTTTAGTAAAATTAAATTATTTATTAGGATAATTAATAATTGTTATTAGGTTGTTAATAATTGTTAATTAAATGTATTACTCCGGAATTTGTTGTTTGGAACAAAATTTGTTAACACACGAAACACACATTGAACACGACTAACAATAATCATGCACGACAAAGGGGAAAAGCGTCAGCCATAAGGTATGCCACGTCAAAAAGGGAATAAAAGAAAGGGTATAGAAAAGGGAACAGGATGAGCAGGCTGGGTTGAATAGCGCTAAAAAAAGGTCTATTCCAAATTAGATCTCAGTGAGACCCCACGGAAATATTTCCAGAAGTTACGTTGACCGTTATTAAGTTATTCCGTTTCAAGTGCATTATTGCCTAAGCGCATATACCGTTCGAATCAGGACTCGTTATCGTTTACCTGAAGACTTCGGCAAAGGCTCCCACGACCCGTCTAAACCCGTGGTGAACCCCTGTAGCTGCCCTGAAGGCCCGCCTAAGGTCCAAGGATCACCAAGGATACCTGAAGCCGAACATTTGGAAACCCCGACGCCCTAGGAAGCTGGCGCAACCCGTTAAGGAACCGGTATCAAGTCCAACGCGGAGACCGTTGGGCCACACCAAGCCATCCAAGCCCCGTAGACTTCGCGTTCAGCATAGAACGCGTAGAACGTGCCGATCAATCCCGATCAAACGTGCTCCACTTCCGGCCGGCCGCATCGACACACCTCACACCCACACCACACCCAGTAAGTTCAATAAAAAGATAAAATAAATTGAGTGCGTTTTACTTGAACCCTTGATGAGCTTAAGCCGACCCTAAGAGTCTCTATATTTGAGCCAGGAAGGACTCTCCGACCGGCCGGGTAACAAAATGCTAACGAAAAATAAGTAGGCCATGATTTGAAAATTTAAAAAATCAAAATGTGATCGCTTGTCATTGTGAGGTTTGGTTTGCGTGCCTTCTTAGTGAGTCGTTAACCAGAAAGGATATAGTTTTCAACATAATAATAGATTAATTTGAACATATTTTAAACCAGTTGTTAATAACGATGTCTTCGAAAACTAAGTATTTGTGATTCCGAAAGACTAAATACAGCTTCTTTGCAGTATAATTACTATTTGGGAGGATTTTGTGGTGCACGGATTATGAAACATAATTTCGATTTGAAACGAAATCCGTACAAGGCAAAACATTAACATATTTAATCATGTTTTAGCCAAAACAAATGATACATAAAGCCTTAATATGCCTCAAATTCTCTGAATCTTCCTCTTCTTCTTTTTCTTAGCGAGACAGAACCTGCTTCTCAGCTTACTGTTCTTATGAGCACTTCAACAGTTGTAAACTGAGAGCTTTCCGTGCCAGTTGACCATTTTTGCTTTCGTGCTTCAATAGCTGTTCAATACCTCAATGAAGTATTTTTAATTGTTTTAAAGATTTTTTTCATACCATTATCATACCAAATTGAGGTATTGACAACTGAACAATATCTAATTTTGGTATGATACCAAAATATGGTATGCATAAGTTATTGGGGAGTTATTTGTTCCTCCTCGGGTGATGTATAGAAAAAAAAACGTTTAACCAGTGCAGAAAAGCTGCGCATGCTTTAGGTATTCTAAAAAGCACCCATCATCAAGCTACTATCGAACATAAAAAACTTTTAAAGTTTTAACTAAATAGTTGACAATGACAATGTTTTTCACCGCATTGCACATTCTATAAAAGCGTAACTTCACGTTTAAAAAAAGTAGGCATTTAGAAAACAGCGCTCAAAATTTGCAGTTGGTCTTCTTATACAAATTCGTAGATTTTTTTGATACACTGCTCAGTTTATTATGGGTCATCTTGTCACGATTAGTAGTCAATCTGCTTCACACGCATTGCAAATATAAATGGCCCATAATAGTGGGTCACCCATGATAGTGTTGCCACTGTATATTTCTGCATTCCATATTAATTTAGCATAACTGCACAGAATATTCATTATGCTTCTGTTCATATAAAGGACGTTTCGCATAATGGACGTTTGGCATAAAGATTATTATATGCCTTCTTTAAAATGCTACCTGTTTTTATATGAAACTGATTTATGCGAAACGTCCATTATGCTAAACGTCCGTATGCGAAATGTCCTTATGCGAAACGTCTTTATGCGAAATGGGTTATCCCCGATAATTACAACGAGTGCTGTAAAAATCGAGTTCTGCAAAAATTGGGGTGGGTAATGTCTGTTACATTACCGCGGGGTTCACGTAGAACTACTATGGACTCTCTTTTGTTCATGTCAAATAGTGTCTGAAAACCCTCCCCCTGTTGATTATCGACAATAAACTATTGAAAATATGCGTCAATCGAACGTCAAAACGGACGGAACGTTCAGACAGCGACAAAACACGCAATCGAAAATAGCGCGAAAGCATTAACCAATCGCGTGCGAGTATCATACGGAGCGACGAGGCAACAAAGCGAGAACCCCACCACTCGCCAGCGGTGAATGAAACTGGAGCAAATAAAACCAGTGGTTGTTCTGCTCCCAGCTCATTCACAAAACGAACGGCGTCACGGACAGATCATCTGGAGCAGCAAGGAAGGGCGCGTGAAAGCCACAGCAGTGTGCGAGTAGCGAACGGAGCGACAAAGCAACAAGGCGAGAACCCCACCACTCGCCATCGGTGAACGAAACTGGAGCAAACAAAACCAGTGGTTGTTCTGCTCCCAGCTCATTCATAAATCGAACGGCGTAACGAACGGATCTAGCAGCGGAGCAGCAAGGAAGAGCGCGTGAAAGCCACAGCAGTGTGCGAGTAGCGAACAAAGCAAAGAGTTGTTAAGAATGATTTCACTTAACAAAGAGTTGTTGATAAATATTCCTTTTAATAAGAGTTGTTTTGAAAAAGTTCACTTTTAGCAGAATTTTCTTCGGAAAATTACTGCTTTACCAAAGAGTTGTTAATGAAATTCCTGCAGCAAAGGGTCGAGTTTCTCCCCACGAATATTTCCGGCCAGGACCAGTCATGGAGGACAATCCATCCCGAGCACTACGGCTCCCGCGGCCACTACCGGCGACAATCGGACATTTCGACATAATCTGCAGAGTACTTGTTCAGATATACACTTTCGTTGGTGATTCTCCGTATCATGGGAACCAACTGATAACATCCCGTAGTGCTATTCATCTGTAACAGCATCCAAGCTCAATCGGCCCTTTTCAGCGCCAACATACGTTCATAAAAGAGTTTATTGAATAATATTTCCTGATTTATCTATAATGATCTAAATCTCCCGGTATAATACCAAACCTGAATTGGTTCACATAATTTACCCCACATAATCACATGAATTTGAGAATTTACCCGTGTACGCTGCTACAGCGCCTTCAGACCGTAATAACATAGTGCTTAGCATTGTATTTTATTTCCAATATCGTCGTTGATTTATCATAATGGAGGAACACTTCCTAAATTCTCAAGTACGGAAATTGAAAAATGTATTAAAATTGCGGCAGATTTTAAATACTGTTCAATAAACTGTTTCTTGACCAATTGTAATGAGCAACTATTGATCTGAATTGATTTTTCTACATGTTGTCTATTGCATTGATCTGGAAAATAGGCTATATGAAATTGATGTCTTGGCAAGGGATGTACAAGATGAGCATTATGCTGTTAGTGCATCCCGACGGCACTGCAGCAGCGTTCTCGGAACATCCTCAAATTGTCGTATTGTAGATTATTCGTGATCAGATATTGTATGACGCTACGATATGAATTAAGAGATATTAGCAAGTATGTGGTAAGCACATTAGGAAATATTACTAACTATACTGTGTTTATCACAAGAAGTTCTTACTAGCTCGAAAGTGTAAATGAAATGAACCGAACCCTGTTGTTGTTACGGAGGGATTTTAACCCGAAGGTCATTCGTCACTTAAATGAACCGAATCTGTTGAAGATAGTATGTTTTACATAATTTGAATTGCAGACGATGCTCCTCCCTTTCGTATTTTTAGCCTTCTTCTGATTGACCAATCTAGGATAAGGTACATGAAGTTGATGTCTTGGTTAGGGATTTACATATCTTGGAAAATTCACATGCACGTTCGTATGGACAGTAAACATATTAACATTATTTAATAGCTTACAATAAATTAAAATCACGCATGTTTTGTTTTCGTGCAAATTTTAAATATTTCTGATCAATGTTCAATGTGCTCTGATTTATATACTATGACATTTGCAATAGACTAACATGTAGAAAAATTTCAGATCAATAGTTGCTCATTACAATTGGTCAAGAAACAGTTTATTGAACAGTATTTAAAATCTGTCACAATTTTAATACATTTTCCAATTCCCGTACTCGAGAATTTAGGAAGTGTTCCTCCATTATGATAAATCAACGACGCTGTTAAAAAAACCATACAATGCTAAGCACTATGATGTTATTACGGTCTGACGGCGCTGCAGCGGTAAATTCTCAAATTCATGTAATTATGTGGGGTAAATTATGTGAACCAAATCAAGTTTTGTAGAATACCGGGATATTTAGATCATTATAGATAAATCAGTGAATATCATCCAATAAACCCTTTTATGAACGTATGTTGGCGCTGAAAAGGGCCGATTGAGCTTGGATGCTGTCACAGATGAATAGCACTACGGGATGTTATCAGTTGGTTGCCATGATAAAACGGAGAATCACAAACGAAAGAGTATATCTGAACAAGTACTCTGCTTATACGACAAATATATTTCATGGGTGCACAACAGCAACAGGGTAGCGGATCACAGGGATTTGGTTGAAATCTGGAAACGTAGCTCAATCTTGAAATCTTGAGCGATTTCATATGCCAGACGCTCGATAAGCAGCTCCTCGGATCAGCCACTCAGGGGGCTCTGGTATTGGTGCATAGCGGGCTTGTTTCTTGACTGCACTACCGATGCGGAGTTTACCGCGAGTCGAAATCTAGAAGCGCGGATCGGTCAACCTAGAAATCTTGAGCGATTTCTCAAACCAGATGCTGGATTGGCAGCTTGAAGATTAACAGCTCAGCAGGTTTCTAGCAGTGAAAAACTTCTCGCTAAGCAAGTTCGGAGGAGCTCTTACCAGCTCGAAAGCGGAATTGGAATGAAACTGAATCCAACGAAGGCAGCATGTTTTATAACCTTGGAATAGCAGATGATGCTCCTCCCTTTTGTGCTGTTCGTTTTCTGACCGACCAATATGGGAAATGGGTATGTGCCAATAATGTGTTGGGCTTAGAATTACTTGAAAATTGCGGAGAATGCTAATGCGTGAGAAATTGGTCGAACACGAATTGCTGGAAGGGTAGACATTAACTAAATATTCAATACGAGCTATTGATAACCAATAGTTTTCTTTATTATGAAGGTAAATTTCTGATCCATGGGTGCCAAAATTATTACAATTGTTCAATGAGAATGTCTTTTCAAAGGCATTCTTAATATGTCGCAATTTTATTAGGGAGACTTACGGCTTCGGCACCATTCGACTATTATCGGCAACCAAATTTCAAACGCCGAATACACAGTATTTTTCTATCAAAACACATCAGTGGAAACATTCAGTCTGCCCGCTTCCCGCTGGCGAGATTTCCGAGACTAAACAAACGATATCGCCGGAGATGTCAAAAATTCAAATGAGCACGCCTCAAAATGCGACTGATTTGGAGCTGCCGAATAGATTCACCAGCAGTTGTTATGGGAAAGTTGCCGAAGAGAGTGGGGCTGCCGACAATAGTCACACCGATAAGGTATGTTCGCAGACTTGTAAAAACGTTTCCAAAAGCATTTTGACAAGTCTGTCGGTGTGAATCGATAGAGGATTGAGCAACGCATAAATGTAAATAGACAAACACGGAATTTGTCTGCTGATGTCCGAGAAAATTCCAAAAGAAGCACGGCATCTGCTTAAGTTGCCGAGAATACGTAAGTTCCCCTACATGTGATAATTTTGCTAATCAAAGTGTTCCCATAAAATATGGAACATCAAAGACGCTGTTGGAAATGCCACTATATTTTACAATCGTTGTGAAATGTTGAGCACTCACCCCGACGGCACCGCAGCAGCGCCCGCAATTACAGTCTAAAATTGTTGAATCATAAATTATTCATGACAAAGTGAAGCTGTGAAATTGATTTAGGAATATAAGAAGTCATAAATAAAGTCGGAAATGTTTCTCTTTCAACTCTTTTGCACTAGTTTGATGGCCCTGAAAAGGGCCGATGGCTTTGTTAGCTTTGATGCTTTTACAGATAAATAACACTGCGGGATGTTATCAGTTGATTGCCATGGTCAAACGGGGAATCCTCAACTCAAATGTATAAATTTGAGCAAGTTATTTGCTTATACGACGAACCGAAAGTTTCGTGGGCTGGTTGGCGCACAACAGTAACACCGGGCTTAAGTCGAAATCTGAAGATGGCGGCGGTGATGATGGCTGGGTGAACGCAAACAAGCGGTGAAGCACAAAGCGAGAATGATTCGCCCGACCGTGTTCACAGTTCGACCGCAAATTCTCCTGTGGACTGCTTCCTCTTCTTCTTCTTCTTCTTGGCGGCGGCAGCGGTGATGAATTTGGCTTTGGACGGCATCTTCTCTCGCTCGCTCGACAGTTTGATTTGAGCGAAGCAAGACAAACGGGGAGGTCCTTCGCTATCGATGTCTGTGCCTGAGAAGCACGCCCGGTCAAAGCAAGCCGACCTGCTGCCTACTGAGATGCGATCCAAGCGAAGAGTGAAAAGCATCTTTTCTCTAGCACCCCATATTTATAGATTTGGTTGAAATCAACGTTCTCTTTTAAAACAGTTATTAAACTATTTGAACATGTATGTGGGATTCAGTACGTAAACGAAATGAACCTTTGATGTTTTGTCTTTCGATTGAGGTGCTAATTAAGGTATTTCGTTGATCCAGCAAAAAGTTATAAACGTTCAAAATACTTCATGCCAACGTAACGCTCTTGGTTTTTTTTTTCATGCAAACTGACTAACTTTGATAAATTATATCTCAGTTATTTATGGACCGATTTGAATGAAGTTATCACAGAATATCAAACATAACTTTAATTTTAACATATATTTTTGAGTGATTTTTCCAATCACACGTTGAAAAGCAGTAACGGTTTGACTAAAATGAATTTTTTGACGATTTTTTTTATAATTGACATAACTAAACATATTGAAGGAATAGCTTCATGGTATCTTCAGCAAAGTTGTAGATTTTGACGAGATGAATAAGTTTGCTGAAGACAGTTTTTGTGTAGGGCTATCAGATTTTGAGATAAAAAGTTTTGAATTTTTCGTCGAAAATTACACTTTAGTCAAACCGTTATTACTTATAAACTCGTGATTGGAAAAATTATTCAAAAATATATGTTAAAATTCAAGATATATCTGATGCTCTGTGAAAGTTTCATTCGAATCGGTCCATAAATAACTGAGATCTAACTTACCAATGTTGGTCATTTTGTATGGAAAATCGAAAAAGTTGCAAATGCATGTGAATAAGTTGGGGCCTTCCTTAGCCGAATGGTTAGAGTCCGCGGCTACAAAGCAAAGCCATGCTGAAGGTGTCTGGGTTTGATTCCCGGTCGGTCCAGGATCTTTTCGTAATGGAAATTTTCTTGACTTCCCTGGGCATAGAGTATAATCGTACTTGCCATACGATATACGAATGCAAAAATGGAAACTTTGGCAAAGAAAGCTCTCAGTTAATAACTGTGGAAGTGTCATAAGAACACTAAGCTGAGAAGCAGGCTCTGTCCCAGCGAGCACGTTAATGCCAAGAAGAAGAAGAAGAAGATGTGAATAAGTTCTCTGTTTATTCGACAAACCAGATGAATATTTCATGGGTGCACAACAGCAACAGGGTAGCGGATCACAGGGATTTAGTTGAAATCTGGAAACGTAGCCCAATCTTGAAATCTTAAGCGATTTCATAAACCAGATTCTGGATAACAGCTCAGCAGGATTCTAGAAGCGAGGTACTTCTCGCTAAGCAAGTTCGGAGGAGCTCTTACCAGCTCGAAAGCGGAAATGGAATGAAACTGAATTCGACGAAGGCAGCATGTTTTATAACCTTAGAATAGCAGATGATGCTCCTCCCTTTTGTGCTCTTCGCTTTCTGACCGACCAATCTGGGAAATGGGTATGTGCCAATAATGTGTTGGGCTTGGAATTACTTAAAAATTGCGGAGAATGCTAATACGTGAGAATTTGGTCGAACATGAATTGTTGGAATGATTGACATTCCCTAAATATTCAATACGAGCTATTGATAACCAATAGTTTTCTTTATTATGAAGGTAAATTTCTGATCCATGGGTGCCAAAATTATTACAATTGTTCAATGAGAATGTCTTTTCAAAAGCATTCTAAATATGTCGCAATTTTGTTACATGTGATAATTTTCCTAATCAAAGTGTTCCCATAAAATATGGAACATTAAAGGCGCTGTTGGAAATGCCACTCTATTTTACAATCGTTGTGAAATGTTGAGCACTCACCCCGACGGCACTGCAGCAGCGTCTGCGAGTACAATCTCAAATTGTTGAGTCATAAATTATTCATGACAAATGAAATTTTGTATGTAGCTGTGAAATTTATTTAGGAATATAAGAAGTCGTAAATATTTTTCTTTTAACTCTTTTCCACAAATTTGATGGCCCTGAAAAGGGCCGATGGCTTTGTTAGCTAAATTTGAGCAAGTAATTTGCTTATACGACGAACCAGCTGAATGTTTCGTTGCTGGAAACGTTGCTCACTCTTGAAATCTAGAGCGATCACATTAGTCCGACGCTCGATTAGCAGCTCCTCGGACCAGCAACTCAGGGGGCTTCTGGTATTTGTTCCTAACGGGATTGCTTCTTGACCACCAATGCTGATTTTATCACGAGTCGAAATCTTGAAGCGCGGGTCAACAGCTCCTTGGCCGATGAAATTTGCGGCGGCGATGACGATGGCTGGGTGAACGCAAACAAGCGGTGAACCACAAAGCGAGAATGGCTCGCCCGACCGTGTTCACAGTTCGACCGCAAATTCTCCTGCGGACTGCTTCCTCTTCTTCTTCTTGGCGGTGGCAGCGGTGATGGCTTTAGCTTCGGACGGCATCTTCTCTCGCTCGCTCAACAGTTTGATTTGAGCGAAGCAAGACAAACGGGGGCGTCCTTCGCTATCGATGTCTGTGCCTGAGAAGCACGCCCGGTCAGCCGATCTGTCGCTTGCTGAGATGCGAGCCAATCGGAGAGTGAAAAGCAAATGACGTCAAATTTTTTCTAGCCACCCCTATTTATAGATTTGCTTGAAATCAATGTTCTCTTTTAAAACAGTTATTAAACTATTTGAACAGGTATTTGGGATTCAGTAAGTAAACGACATGAAGCTTTGATGTCTTGTCTTTCGATTGAGGTGCTAATCAAGAAATTTCGTTAAGCCAGCGAAAAGTTATAAACGTTTAAAATATTTCATGCCAACGTAACGCTCTTGGTTTTGAAATTCCAATTTCACTCCTGTATAGAGAAGAAAGACGTAGTTCTACGTCAAAAGTTACGTACCACATTTTTTGCAATTTCGTAGAAGACTAATTGAGGGCATAATAAATTATATTGGGATGCATTCACCATTATTTTACAATTTATGAAAAATTGTTGTGTTATGGTTCATTACGCAACTGAAAACAGTGATGAAAAACAGCCTATTACGATGAGAAATTGCAAAAATTTCATTTCATTACCTAGTGATCAGATTAACAATTCCTTGATATGTTTTGAGAATTTATAAAATCGTTGTTTCTGGAGTGGTTTTTATTTTGTTCCACCAATAAGATCAAACATGTTCCAGTAGCAGTATTTCAGAATTTGATATTTACCAGGTTGTTCCGGAATTTAAGGACAGAATTGGGTAGAATTTTTCCTAGGTTATGGATCACTTTAAAAATGCTCTTAATACCGTTTTGATTCAAAATAAGGAAACATAAGACCTTAGTGAAGTATAACTCATCAGAAAGCATATTAATAGAATCATTATGCATGATTCCTCCACGTTATCAACCCTTCAAAACAATTATCTTTCGAATGATGGATGAAGATTTTGATGCCACAACATGAATAATTTTAAATGAATAGAAATGTGTGGACTTTTCATGATTCTTATTCCGGACGTTTCCTTACTTTTGCCTCATACAGTGCTGTTCTGAATAATAGCAGCGCATGTCGATTTTCATACAAAATGCTCAACTTTGACATGCTGTAGTTTTGTTCCCTTTCAAGCAATCGAGCTGAAATTTTCTCCACAGAACTACAAATATGATCAATTTTGTAACTACAAAATTTCAGTTTTTTCTGAGTCCCTGCCGAAAAGTGAGATACTAGGTGAAATTTTTCGAAAAAATAGCAGTTTTTCATTTTAAAATTTTTCTTCTACAAATATTTTAAACATTTTCAGTTTAGGTGTAGGTTTGATAAGTAGGAGGAGATTGTTCCAATGGTAAGTGATATACAATTTAAAACTATAATGTCAAGCCGAAATTCAAATTTTTAAAACTGCTATTTTTTCGAACAATTTCACCTAGTATCTCACTTTCCGGCAGGGCCTTAGAAAATTTTGAAATTTTGTGTTTACAAAATTGGGCATATTTGTAGTTCTGTGGAGAAATTTTCAACTCGATTGCTTGAAAGGGAACAAAACTACAGCATGTCAAAGTTGAGCATTTTGTATGAAAATCGACATGCGCTGCTATTATTCAGAACAGCACTGTATTCCGGACACTTTGATTCGAATTCCGGACAGCTAATGAAAATCATAGATAGAAAAGTCAAATAATTAATTGAGATCGGCAAACCACTAGAGAGGCGTCCAAGGCAGCTGAACATTATAAATTTTCATAGATATCTATGAAAAATGTTGACTAAAACGAGCCTCGAAAGTGAGAACTTTTGAACGGCAAAATCTGAAACATTTCGTGTGAAATGTTTCCCATACAAAGTACAGTGGAGTGATAAGAGCCCGAAAAGAAACTCAACGCGCCCGGGAAGTGTTGTGACGGAGGTATAGAAAATGCGTGTAGATTACTTGAGTGCTATAATTCAACTGTTTTATTAGGCAAATTCAATACAATTAGAGAGAGTCATGATAGTATAGGAGTTTAGAAATGAACATTGCGGTAATGCTTTGAAACTGCTATAACCCTGGATTCTGCATTAGAGGGGCTCGACGATTTGCGCTAACATACAGTGTTCGGAATTTGAAGCTGTCCGTAATATGAATCAAAACGGTACATAAACTTAACAAGTCAGTAACTTTCAGGATTTAGCACCTCATTGGAAGCCATTTGAAACGTTCGTTCCGACCAGTTTGGTTCCCGCAGAAAAGTGTCTATAGATTGATCATCCACGGAACCATATTTGCGACACATCATTCTTCAAGCTTTCATAAAACAAATACCGTTTTGATTCATATTACGGACAGCTTCAAAATCCGGACACTCTGCTTTGCATGGGAAACATTTCACACGAAATGTTTCAATATTTGCCGTTCAAAAGTTCACACTTTCGAGGCTCGTTTTCATCAGCTATTTTCATAAATATCTATGCAAATTTATAATGCAAAACTGCCTTAGACGTCTCTTTAGTGGTTTAACGATTGCAATTGATGATTTGACTTTTCTATCAATGATTTTCATGAGGTGTCCGGAATTCGAATCAAAGTGTCCGGAATATGAGCCAAAAGTGAGGAAGCGTCCGGAATAAGAATCATGGAAAGGCCATACATTTCGATTTATTTAAAATTATTAAAGTTGCGGAAGCGTATTCTTTACCCACCATTCGAAAGTTAAGGGTTTACGACGCTCATAACGCTGGGGAATCATACAGAATGATTAAATTTTTATGCTCTATGCTGTGTTATTCTTCCCTGAGCCCTTAAGTATCCATAATATGAATTAATACGGTACTTTGGAGACTATTGCAAGGATTTTTGGTTTAATTATCCACGTTCCAGTATGGGATCAGGCTTACGTCACATCAATATTTATAAGTTCATTGAAATAAACTAGGTACACTGGACAGTATTCAAAGCTTTTTCGTTCACAATTAGCATATTATGAATATCTTTCAGGCTTGATAACGTATTTATTGATGATAAATTATTGGAAGAGTTCCTGAACGATTTTGTAAAGCAATCCCTAGAGGAATCATTGAGAATGTGTCAAAAAAGAACTCATTCAGAAATCATGGGAGATTAAAATATCACCACTCGAAGAAATTCTTTCCTTCCGTATTTGAAAACGTAATTTACAGTAATTTTTGCATGCAACTACTGATGAACAATGGAAGAATGATTAAAGTTTGTAAATTGGTGATTTTTTACAGAACAAATTTCTGCAAGAAATTAGGAAAACAATTCTAGTAGGATAATAAATCTCCGTACTTTTCAATGTAATGTATGTTAATAAATGGTATAATACTTAATTCGGGTTTTCATTTATTTAATTGTAGGATTGTACTATATGGCAAAAGAATCCATGAGGGAATTTCTAGTAAAATCTCCGAAAAATTGCTGGTAAAATCACTAAAGGTCTCCTTGAAGATTTTCTTTTATAAATCCACGTGAACATTCAAGGGGGGAGGGCTGGCCAATGACCACTGCCCATACAAATTTTAAATTTTTTGTGCGTACAAAAAACCTGTGGGTGGGTGGGTCTGGAAGTACGCAAAAATTACAAGGGAACTAAGGAGTAATTTTTGCTAGAATAAGAACACTTGAAGAAATCTATGGTAGTATTCTTAATAAATTCCTGAAGGATTTTTTGAACAAAAAACGACTGATAGGATTGCTGCGAGATATTTGAAAATATTTGGAGGAACTCGTGAAGAAAAACGTAGAGAAACATTTGGATTAGGTCTTTGCACTGAGAGGTTAGGAGGTAGAGAAAGCAATATCGCGTGAAAATTTTTCATAATACATGCAAATACAAGCATACTTATAAATGTGACAATAATTTTCTAATCAGAAACTTATTGGTATAGTTCAAGGGTCAAGAATTACCTACTTCCTACTTCCACTCTATGATTCACTTTGGCATGTAAATTTTTTTCTCGGCCAAATTGTCTGAAATATTGCAATAAGAAGCACTTCAATAAGACGAATGTTGTGGCTAAAAAAGGAATTCTGTAAGTACCACTTCCAAACTCTTGCACAGGGTTTTAGGTAATTTTCCTTCAATTCTTTAAGAGATTTTATAAAAAAAATATTCCGGGTTTTTGGAATATTATTCTCCTGATACCAGTAATTCTTTAGGGACTCCTTGGGTATTTTTTGTAGAAATTTCTCCAAGTATTTTATCAGTTATTATATCATAAATTGTACCAGTATTCCTCCTGAAGTTTTAAGAGGATATTTCTTTTTTTTAATATATTGCAGCCACGTAGAAATATTTAAAAAAATGCGCCAGTCATTTGTCTAGATCTACGTCTGGACAAACCACTAGAATTTTCAATGGACGGAAAGAATTCCCAATTCCCAGTTCGTGGAGTATAAAAAATGCAAAGTCTGTGAATTTACATTTATATGTTCATAGAGATGTAGCGATGATCAGATAATGATTTATCTTCTTCTTGGCATTACGTCCTCACTAGAACAGAGCCTGCTTCTCAGCTCAGTGTTCTTATGAGCACTTCCACAGTTATTAACTGAGAGACCGGGAATCGAATCCAGACGCCTTCAGCATGGTTTAGTTTTGTAGCCATGGACTGTGACCACTCGGCTAAGGAAGGCCCCTTTTTACCCTTCTTACAACCATAAGAAGGGTTTAAAGATCGCTTGAAAAACCGACTTTTGATACGAGGCCCGGAGGGCCAAGTCTCGTATACCAATCGATAGAGCTCGACGCTGAGCACATGTCCGTGTGTGTTTTTTTTTTTCATGCAACTAGGATCTTCATAGACTGGCCTGTATATGTTCATGCTCATGCCAGTGTAATTTTTGGCGCGGTGTGGGATCCAAAGTGCCTTCCCCACTAAAAACACTCTCCTAGGTTTAGTACCATAACCCTCCGGAACCACCTTCCGGTATTACTTCAGAGGGGAGGCTAACGTGCTGAGCGCACCTCTTCAATTTGTTATTCTACATGCTGAGCCCTTCGGCGTTCAACGTTGTGTCCTTCGGCTCCACACGTTAGTAGTTCGTTAGTATTTACTTTTTTCGCCCATTGGCGACCCGTCAATTTGTTAGTACGTACATGCAACATTCTGAGCTCTTCGGATCCAGTTTGTACACTACTCTGCACTCATTCAGAGCGCGTACTCACACAGTTACGACGACCTTCTCCTTTTCTTTGTTCAGCTGGTAGGATGCCGAGGTCGGTCCAACGATTCCGGTTCGTAGGCGCCTCGACTACCCATTACCAGCGTCCCGACGTACTCTACTCGACTAGTCCCCGACGGTGGACCTAGTCTACACCGACGAAGAATTCCCCGGCGGTGAAAATTCTCCCGAGACCGATTCTTCTTTTTCTACGTTTCGAGCCGACCGGAAGGGTGCCGAAGTCAGTCCAGCGATTCCGGTGAAGCCTATTGTCCGGTACACTGGTGCTTCTACGACCCGGGACCGGTGCAACGCCGCGTCTACTCAGCTAGTCCCCGGCGGTGGATCTAGCCTACTCCGTCATAGAGTTCCCCGGCAAAGGAATATCTCCCGAAACCGAGCAGCCATTATTTCTTTTCATGCGTACACTCTAGCTAGCAGATCGTTGGTCGCTACGCCACTTCCTCTGAAGCTCGGACATTATTCTCGATACCGTGCTATCGATAGCGTTCCAGATGCCTTCTTCTCGGCACATCTCTTCGACAACGTTATCGACAGTGACTCCTCACATGTCCCTCCTCACTTCTTCGAACCTAGGACATTCGAAGACTACGTGCTCCGGTGTCTCCTCCACATTCTCGCACTCCATCCGGGCAAAATGGTGAAGAAGCATGTCCAAACCGATGCAGATACTTCCGGAAACAGCCGTGTCCGGACAGAAACTGCGTCAGATGGAAGTTCACTTCTCCATGCTTCCTATTAACCTACAGTGATACATTTGGAATTAGACGGTAAGTCCACCTTCCCATATCCGCGTTGTTCCACTCTTGCTGCCACTTAGCCAACGAGTCCGTTCTGACGATCCTTCTCACATTTCTGATGCCTCTTCGCTCATAATACTCCACGTCCTCGGCCAGGGTGATGCAGATGGGCATCATGCCAGCGATAACGCATACTGCCTCGTCCTATAGGCGCTCGCTACTCGTATGGCCATGAGTCGGAATGTGCTGTTCAACATCCTCCGATTACGCTTGGTTTTTGCCTCTGCGGTCCAGACTGGGACTCCATACCTGAGAATAGAGACCGCTACACTCGCTAGGAGACGCCTTTTACTACTTCTCGGTCCTCCGACGTTCGGCATGATCTTCGCTATCGTGTTGACCGCCTTCGACGCCTTTTCGCAGGCGTAGTCCACGTGAGCGTTGAAGTTTAGACGGTCATCTACCATCACCCCCAGATGCTTCAAAGCACGTTTTGATGAAATGTCTTGTCTACCGATGTTGATTTCAACCCTCTGAACAGCTTTGAGGTTGCTAACCAGCACTAGCTCCGTCTTATGATGAGCCAGCTGCAGTTTTGCTCCAGTCATCCATGCTTCAACCGTGGCAATCGCTTCCGTCCTCAGCATTTTGACCTCTTCCAACATCTCGCCAGTCACCGTTAGAACGACATCATCTGCGAATCCAACGATTCCCACTCCGTTAGGTAGCTCCAGCATTAATACTCCATCGTACATCGCGTTCCAAATCGTTGGACCAAGGATTGAGCCTTGTGGCACTCCTGCCGTGATCCTGATCGACTTTTGACCCAACTCCGTTTCATATACCAGGACTCTGTTTTGGAAATAGCTTTTTAGCATACTGCACTAGTAGCCAGGAACTCGCATTCTATGCAGTGCTAAGGCTATAGCCTCCCAGCTGGCGCTGTTGAAAGCATTTTTGACGTCAATCGTCACTACGGCGCAGAACCGATTGCCTCTCCTCTTCTGTTTGGATGCCTTCACCGCATTCTGCACAACTGTCCGGATTGCATCCACCGTCGAGACCCCTTTCCGGAATCCGAATTGTCTCTTCGATAAGCCACTCTCGCTCTCTGTGCATTGTGTCAGCCTGTTAAGGATGATCCTTTCCAGGAGCTTACCAAGTGTGTCCAGCAAACATATAGGTCTATACGATGCTGGGTCCCCTGGTGGCTGCCCTGGTTTTGGCACCAACACCAGCTTCTGAACCTTCCAACTGTCTGGGAAAGAGCCTTCATTCAAGAGTTTATGCAGCGTCGTCCTGAACAAATCCGGGAACGCCAATATCGCGGTTTTTAGTGCTACATTGGGGATCCCATCCGGACCGGGAGCTTTCTTCACCTTCAGACCCTTCGCTACTGCTAGTAGCTCTTCATTAGAGATTCGTACACCTCCGGGTTCTTCTTCTTCGTCTTCGTATGGCGTAGGCGGCCACACTGTTGGGTCATGATGCGGAAACAGACCTTCCACGATAATCCTCAACTTGTCTGGACATGTTTCGACTGGTGTCGCCGGACCCTTAAACTTCGCCATCACAATACGGTAGGCGTTGCCCAAGGGTTTTCTTCGGCTTCTCGACATAGCTCCTTGTAACAGCTGGACTTGCTCCGCTTAATCTCTTGTTTGAAAGCAGCTCTAGCTTCACGGAAAGCGATTCTCCCTTCCTCTCTCTCTACTTCGGTTCTTGCTCTCTGGACGCGTCTTCTGGCTCGGAAGCATGCAGCACGGAGGGTACTAAGCGTCTCATTCCACCAGTACGCTGGGCGCCTTCGGTTCCTAGGCTCCAACTTTCTCAGCATCGATGCATCACAAGCCGTTGCTACCACTTCTGTCAACTCTTCTGCGTCAAGGTTCGCCCTGCTGTATGTTCGAAGCGCCTCAATAAACACCTCCTTGTCGAAGTCCTTTGTCTTCCACTTCCGCTCGTATGTCCTCATTCTCATCGGCGCTGGGGAGATTCGCCGGCCCGTGCTGTAGAGAATCGCCTGGTGATCACTGTGGGAATATTCCTCGCTCACCCTCCAATTCATGTCATCGAACAGCAATGGGCTACAGAACGTAACATCGATGATGGACTCCCGACCGTCTTTACGGAATGTACTGACAGCCCCTTCGTTGCACAGCCTCACATCTAGCTTCGCCAGAGCTTCGAGTAAGCTGTACCCCCTGGCGTTGCCCCACTCTACGGTCCAGGCGTTGGAATCTCCTCCTATGACTACCGGCGTTCTTCCCACCAGCGTATCTGTGAGCAAATCCAACATACTATTGTACTCTTCGTCTGTCCATCTCGGAGGCGCATAACATCTGCATACGCAGACTCCGTTGACTTTGACAATAACAAAGCCGTCGTGTGAGCTATCGACTACTTCTTGAATGGGGAACCTGCGCATCACCTGTATTGCCACCATACCTGCTCTATCAGCCACCCAATTACCGTTTTCCAGGGGAATCCGATATGGCTCCGCAATTATTGCTACATCGCACTTGGTTTCTGTCGTGAACCGCCACAACAGTTGCAGTGCAGTGTCGCGATGATTGAGATTCACTTGCGAGATATCTGGTCTCTTTTCAAATGTCGAATAAATCTTTTGCCTTTTACATGTCCGTGTGTGTATGTGTGTGTGTTACAAAAAATGTCACTCAATTATCTCAGCCGTTTGCAGTGGCGTAGCTAGGGTTTTGGGGGCCCGGTGCGTAGGTAGATTTGGGGGCCCTTCAAATTAAGATTTGCAAAATATGTCTTATTAGCTTACACATACCTACATTTTTTTTGACCAAATATTAATAATACTTTAATATTTAAAAAAAAGTGATTGAAAGGTCAACATTTAATCTGCTAGTAAAAATTCACCCATTCGAGGACTGAGCTAGGATTTCCGTCAGGAAGTAGTTTTGATGTTATGTCTTGTAAAATCAAAAAATATCTATGAAGCAATTGCTGCAGAAGTTCCTACAAATTTCTGTTTTGAAGGATCTTTATTGAAATTCTTGGATAACTTTCTGTATGATGTTATGATGCTTACGGTTATACCTAGACGAACGCGTTGAAGGCTCGTGGAAAAATATCTCCATTCAAAGGAAAATAGCTGATGAAATCACTCTATTTTAGTATTGCGCAAATAATTGAATTTTATTTGTGGTTTTTGATTATTTATTTATTTATTTTATTAGAGAGGCTTTAAACCCTATGGTTCATTCACCTCTGTTATTTTACAATTCCAATATATTATAGTCTATTATACAATTGAATATCCTTAAGAAACGATTTTAGCTTATTTTCTTCTCTTCTATCATTACTCAATGCTACATCAAATCTTTCACTTATTTTGAATTTGTTCCTTGCCACTTTAAAGTTAGGACAATCAATTACAATATGTTTTACATCTAAAACCGCTTCACAAGTATCGCAATTGCTAACATTTTTGTTTTGTAGTAAACTTTGTTTGGTTAAGCGTGTATGATTTAAGCGACAACGTGATAAGATCCTTTGCTCTTCCCTCCATGGCCGGTCATTCCATTTATATACTGTTGGTTTAATGGTTTATAATACGTGATGCTGTTCAGAATCCCATTTGTGTTGATGACTTCTCCAAATTTGTTTCCGGACTTCCCTAATAGCATCAATAGCAGGAATGTTAGAGGTCAGAAATTCACTATTTCTTCCCAAATTGGCGGCGCGGTCAGCTGCTTCGTTGCCTGATATCCCCACGTGACTAGGAATCCAACATAGGACAATTGGCTTGTTACGCATTTTCTCCTCTACTAACTGTAGGAATGGATGATTCAGGCTTCCTTTTATAATTGCCGACAAACAACTGGCGGAATCGGAAAAAATACTGTTGGTGAATGATGTGTATGATCAATGGCTACTGATAACGCTGCAGCTTCTGCAGTGAATACACTGCATGCATGAGGAAGTTGATTGTTTACTGTTGTGTTGGGGCCTACAACTCCTATTCATTCTAATCTCCCCGCTTTCGATCCGTCTGAGTACAGTTTGTGATGATCATTGTATTTTTGTTCGATTATGGATAAAGCTTTCATTCGGTTAACGGTTGGTGTTTCAGATTTGTCAGTTATATTTCGTACAGACCAGTCAACAGTTGGTACAGATTTGTTCCACAAACGGCAGCCAACCCAGAGCAGTTTCTCAATATCCGGTATATTCGAGTCAGTCATCGCCGTAAATACTTCTTTGGCTTCAGCTTCCAAGATTGTAATAGTGGTATTAGGTTTTTCAGCTAATTTGAAATATCTTCGGACCAATGTTTCAACTACTTTACAATCGAAGGATAAACGCCTGCTTCAATTGCGGTAGTTAGTCCTGGTGTTGTGCAGAAAGACCTCGTTACAATTCTTAATATTTTGTTATGTACTTTGTTAAATGGTTTTATGCATTTAGTCCCGAATAACTCAATTCCATATAAAAGCTTTGATAAACATACTGCCTCACCAATTCGTCTAAGCGTTGTACGATTAGCTCTGAAGCTAATCGCTCTAAGAAGATTTACACGATTTTTCATGCTCTGGATGGTTTCACGGAAATGTTTTTGAAATTTCCAGCTGCTATCTATAGTAACTCCGAGAATCTTTGCTACTTTCACATCCGGAATATTTATGCCATTAATATTGACTGGTTTTCGTTGACCTTTCCATCGGTGATGTCGATGACAAATATGAATCATTTTCGATTTTTCTGCAGATAGAGAAAAGCGCACCTTGTGGAGCCATCTGCTCACATATTCAATAGCAACAGCTATTCTACGTCTTGCCCATCGGTAAGATTTACCAACGGAGATCAATACAATGTCATCGGCATACATTAGACAATACACGTTTTTTTGGTATGTTGTTAAAAACACCATTAATAGCAATCAGAAAGAGAGTTACGGCCAACACAGAGCCTTGCGGGACACCATTGGTTTGCATTCGAACTGAACTCCGGTGATCTCCAATTGTTACCTGAAACTCTCGTTCATTCAAGAAACTCTCTATACAAGCTGTCATTCTTGTTCCGACATTTAAGTCTCTGATGTTCTTCATTATGTGTGGACGCCATGCCTGGTCATACGCTTTCTTGATGTCCAGAATGGCAACATCACAGTGCTGATCATTTCGGAGGGCATTCTCAATTATTTCTCTAAATTGTGCAAAATAGGTTCCAGTACCTTTACCAGAACGAAAGGCATGTTGATTGGGGTGCAGAAAACCTTCACTTTCAAGGAAGTTGACAAGTCGCCTATTAACCATTCGTTCATACACTTTGCTGACGCAACTGAGTAAAGATATTGGCCGAAAACCATCTGCTGCACGATAGACTGATTCTGATTTTGGAATAGGAACAACAATTGCTTTTTTCCAGTCTTCAGGAAAACGTCCTTCTGCCCAAATATCGTTGTATGCCTTAAGAAGTGCAAACTTACCATTCATTGATAGGTTGTTGATCATGGGATAACCAATCAAGTCGTCTCCAACGGATTGTCCCTTAGCAGCTTTTAAAGCATCCATAAGCTCTGCTATAGAAAAATCCTCATTTAATGGAGAATCTGGGTTAGTTGACCGGAGTGAGTGAGTTTTTTCTGAGTAATAATCGTCATAATCATCATTACTTGATATAGAATCGATTTCAAATCGGTCAGCACTATTTTCTTCAAATTTGTCAGCGAGGATATTCGCGACATTGTTAGGATCCAATATATGTTCTCCATCAATAATCAAACTGATATCGCTTCTTTTGATTTTACCACACAATCTTCCGTAGTTTTCCCACATTAGTTTTATGTTTGTGTGTGGTGTAAAGCTTTCACAAAAACGTTTCCATGAATCTGCCTTAGATTCATTAATTGTTTTCCTGGCCAGATCTCTTGCCAATTGAAATTCCCTAAGTGCACGAGGCCTTTCCGAATTTTCAACGGGAAGTTTTTTCAGTTTTCTCAAAGCTTTCCTTCTTTTCTTAACAGCATCATTCACTTCATTATTCCACCATATCATAGCTTTTCTACCAATGTTTCCGGATGTCCGAGGAATAGATTTTTCAGCGGCATCGAAAATTTTGTTTGAGAGGAGTTCTATGGAATAATTTGCGTCTTGTTCCAACGAATTGTCAAAATCCTTTTGAAATGATGACCAGTCTGCGTTATCATATATCCATCGTCTAGGTTTTTTCATTTTTGTGTTCACAATGTCGAGGAATGTCGATAAATACATACAGTATTGGACAAAACATTTGCAACTTTTTCGATTTTCTATACAAAATGACCAAATTTGGTAAGCTAGATCTCAGATATTTATGGACCGATTTGAATGAAATTTTCACAGAACATCAGATATAACTTGAATTTCAACATATATTTTTGAATAATTTTTCCAATCACAAGTTTATAAGTTATAACGGTTTTACTGAAGTGTAATTTTCGACGAAAAAATCAAAACTATTTATCTCAAAATCTGATAGCCCTACAAAAAAACTGTCTTCAGCA
This sequence comes from Aedes aegypti, assembly GCF_002204515.2. Classification (NCBI taxonomy): domain Eukaryota; kingdom Metazoa; phylum Arthropoda; class Insecta; order Diptera; family Culicidae; genus Aedes; species Aedes aegypti. Next base: position 58,819,644 of record NC_035107.1, on the reverse strand, counting down.
AACTTGTCCATCTCGTTTAAATCTACAACTTTGCTGAAGACACCATGAAGCTATTCCTTCAAAATGTTTAGTTATGTCATTTATAAAAAATCTTCAAAAAATTCACTTTAGTCAAACCGTTACTGCTTTTGACCTTGTTATTGGAAAAATCACTCAAAAATATATGTTAAAATTCAAGTTATGTCTGATATTCTGCCAATATTTCATTCAAATCGGTCCATAAATAACTGAGATATAGACTACCAAAGTTGGTCATTTTGTATGAAAAATCGAAAAAGTTGCAAATGTTTTGTCCAATACTGTATGATCGCTCCCTCCCGTGTCCTTGCTAGACTCCCAGAAAAGTCTGGGAGCAAGGCAGTTCGATGCGATCGTAACATCAATCGCAGTGAATGTTCCGTGTGAGCCGCTGACGAATGTGGGGGATCCATCGTTAAGAACTAGCATATTGTTGTCGACGATCCAATTAAGCAGGGAACGTCCTCTCGATGTAGACCTGGAACTACCCCAGGCCTCGTGAGCGGCGTTGAAATCCCCACCAATGAGATACGGCGGTTTACCGTGTTTCATCAGGAGGTTCAAGTTGTTAATGATTTCGCTGTTAGATGCTCCAATCGGGAAGTAAACGGATTCAACGGTAGTTTTATAAGGAGAGCCAAGGATTGCAGCACAGATAGGGATTGTTGTAGGTAATTGAATGAATTGATGCGGAATGTTCTTCAGGATACCTAAGCCAGCATACCCTGCGCCTTTAGCAATGTTTCTGTCGGCAATATTCCAGTCATATAACCCTTTGAGGATGTTTTCCGTTCTATTGGTTTTCAGCTCTTGAAGCCCTATAGCTAACGGTGGGTTAAGTTCTATAATTTGACGAAGTTCCGCGTGGTTGCTCCACAACCCGCGAATATTCCATTGGAACCAGATTTTTTTTCGAACCATGTTTCGAGAAGTGGAGTTTCCATTGGTAGATGAGTCTGAAAAACGTTTCGAAACGGGAGAGTGATCTGCTCGGAGTAAAAAATTCGAAGATGTGCTACTTACCTGTGGAGAGGGGTTGTCCACGCTGACTGCCGCCGAGGGCTCATCGGGCAATCCCGGAACATCCCCGGTCAGGGTCAGCGTGGAATGCTTCACACTTGGCGAATCACGGTCTGGCGGAACACTGCAGCAGGTTTCTATCGTAGCTCGTCTTTAGTTATCCTTGGATGGATCGGAGGTTTGATGTCGGCTATGAGTTGGCATTTGATGTTGCCGATAGAAGCAGTCGTAGATGAAAGAGTCCGTCAAAGCAGGTGCAGGTAATGCGTTGCAATTTGGTTCGGCCGAACCCCAGGAGAACGTTTTAGGAAAGGAACTTGAACAGGTTGTTTCCTTGTTCCCCCAGGCGTTCACTCCTTCGATCAGGAGGGGGGAGGTTACTTTCATCTCTCCCTCCCCACACCGCATGCCCGCTATGGGCAGAGAGGAATGTGTTTCGCAATTTATAGAGTGATTTTCGGTGCGTGGTATCAAGCGAGATTCATAATCGGGGTCCTTTTCCATTTCAGAGTCATGGCATATGTTTTTGGGCGTGAATTCAAATTTATTTTTAAAATCTTTTGTGAGATGTTAACGTTTGGAGTTGGATGACCCCAATATTCGTTTATATTGAGTCATCCGAAAAGTCGGCGAAAATTGAGGGAGATCGTGGAGGTGAAAGAGATTTTGCGTGGTTTTGCTTAGTCGGGGTTTTCTTCGAGTTTGGTGAATTCGGAGGGGACATCAGATTTCTTTCGGATTTTCTTTTAATACTTAATTGATCATAATCCATTTTTTGTTCGGTAGTAGAAGTTTTTCCACTCTTTTTGTTACCATTGCTTTTGATATGCTTGTCATGATTGCTGTTATTCAGATTCGGCTCAGTTATGGGACATATTTGTTTAGGGTTTTTTTCAGGGCGAGTGTTAGTCTTGTTTAGCGTAGATTCATCGATTTTCGGTTCATTATCTTTAGAGCGCAAGTTCTCAACAAGCTTTCTTAGTACCTCCACCTCCTTGCGTAGATGAGTTATGAGGCGATCTTTCTCATCTTCAGTGGTTTGCTTTGTAACTGCCGAATAGGAGTTAGAGTTGCTGTTAAACAAAGATCGTGCTTCTCCGAATGACAAACCCTGATCAACCTTAATCTTGATTATCTTTTCTTCGTTTTTGTGAACCGGACAATCTCGCGAGCTAATCACGTGGGTACCTTTACATTGCTTACAGTAAGGATCTCTTCGACAAGGAGCAGGGTCGTCAGCACCATGTTGCTGAGAACAGCGAAGACAGGTTTCTTCGAACTTTGATGGATCACAGTTCTTCTTGGAATGCCCATATGTCCCACATCGGAAGCAGAGCAGAGGAGATGGATAATAAACTCTTACCTTGACTCGAATCAGACCAATGTAGATGAAATCCGGAACTTGTGTAGTGGAAAATGATAGCACTAACAGTGGGAGATTTTTGAAGTTATCACCATCGCGCTTACGAATTCGACGAACATGTACCATTCCTTGAGATGAAAGTTCTTCAAGGAGGAGCTCTTCTGTGGAATTAACCGTATCAGGATCGTAGACAACACCACAAGACACGTTTAGAGTTGGATGAAAAACAACCTCGACAGGTGTATCGTCAATTAGTTTCTCAATTTTCAACAGAGCATTGCGGACGTCTATTGATTCGGTGCGTAGTATGTAGCGAGTACCACGTGCCTCTTTTGTCGTTGACAGTTTTTTCATTTGTTATATATACTGTAGCTATATCATTTGCTATATATACTGTAGCCCTGATGACGAACGCTTTCGTTGAAAGTATGGGATTGTTGATGGCATTTGTTTTCGGATCCTCCTTCAAACGCATCATCAACGCACATGTCTGTCCTATATCATCACTCGATCGCATCCAACCTGGTAATTTTGTTCCAGCCGGGTCATCCGGAGGCTTTTTGTGGCTCATCTCACGTTTTATATAGGGATTGAATCCCTTTGTTTCACGATGTTCACACCAATAGAAGCACCAACGATCTTCTCTATATACCACTATCAAACACTCTCACTACTGCACAAATTAAAATGTCCAGGTGGCGGAGCACCAAACAAAGCAAGTTATAACAATAGGTAGTCAGAAGCAATAACTACTTGGGACGATAGCGAGGACCCGTCCGATCGCGTCAAGCACTTTCGACAGAATGAGTGGTTTTTGATGCAGATCTAAGAGGCAATCAAGATGAAATGTTTGATATTATTATTGATATTATTTTATGAGAATCCCTGCGAAACTAATAGAGACATCCTGTTATAAAATTTTGGAATATACCTTAAAAACATGCAGGAATTCTTCTGAAGTAAAAATATTTTCCTGGAACTCTGTCAAAATTCCTGAAGTTTATGGATTCTTTTTTATTTTTGAGAAATTCCTTATAACAGAAGTCTTGTAAGAATATATAAGAAAATCTTGAATAAACTAGTAGAATCGCTTAGAAGTTTCTGGGAATATTACTGCTTTTATGGAGATGAACCAGCCGTGGGCTGAAAATCTCCCAAATAAAGATATTAATAATAATAATATTGCTTTTATCACTTCAAGAACTCATTGTTGTAATGGATGAATCCATGAAGAGCTCCCTGGAAAAAATGAGAGACGTATCTAAAAGGATTTCCAATAATCTAAGGTATTCAAACTTCTCAGATAAATACCAGAAAAAAATCCTTAAATAAATTTCAGAAAGTGTTTGAAATAAATAAAACAAAGAAACCCTGAAGCTAGTGGTAAAGGAATACTTAGGGAAACCACAGGATTTATTGGCCAACGGCACGCCAAGAAATCCCTCCAGTGGTTTTCAGAGGCCTCCTCAGTGGAATTTGTGGTTAAAACCTTGATAAATTCCTAGAATGATTACTGTAGAAGTTCTTGAACGATCCTTGAGAAAATCCGGGTATACATATTCGGTTTTCCTCTGGCAATTTCGTTGAACATCCCTTAGCAAATTTACAACCATATAGGAACGCCAGATAGATTATTACTAGCAATATTATAGTGTATTAATTCAAAAAATATTTAAAAAAATCCTACTGACATTATTTAGAATTTTCTGTACAGTTTCTACATTAAAGCACTAGAAAGCACTGGATATGTTGCTTATGTTTATTCCAAAAATATAAACAATTTCTGCAAAAATTCCAATATTTGTATCTGCCTAAATAGTCGAATTAAAGACGTTGGCTTACTCATTCTACAAAATTCATGCTTTTGAGAATATCTCAAACTTTGAAATTTGAACAAAATGTACACCTTTAGCATTTAACTCATGTATATACCATTGAGAAGGTATCTGTCAAATTTCTAATATGAGTGACAATGAGAATGGTTAAAATCGTAAGAAAATATATACAGGTTAAAATTTAACCAATGCTCCAGATTTCTGGAGGCCTACAAACTTGGGTAGATTTGATTGAAAACCAGAATTCATTAAGTATTTTAAAAAAATAAATATAAATGAATACAAAGCCGTAATTAGACTCAACATCTTCTACATAGGTATTTGAGCCTACTTAAGTATCTACAGTTGTGTTCAGAATAATAGTAGTGAAGGCCGATTTTCATACAAAATGCTCAGCTTTGGCATGCTGTAACTTTGTTACTATATGAGCAATCGGCATGAAATTTTGGCAAAGAACTACAAATATGGTCAATTTCATTATTAAAAAAAATAATATTTTCACACTACCGGCTATATTTTGAGCGATTTCACCTGGTGCTTAACTTTTTAGCCGGTAGTGTGAAAATATTCAAATTTTTTAATAATGACACTGGCCATATATAATAATGATACTACCAAAATTTCAAGCCGATTTCTCATAGGGTAACAAAGTTACAGCATGCCAAAGATGAGAATTTTGTATGAAAATCGGCTTTCACTACTATTATTCTGAACACAACTGTACATAAAGGTCCCGTTTAGCTATAAGAAGACTCGGATTTCTCATGCGTGCTACTCATTGAACAACAACAAGGGAAATAACTTACAAAAAAAAAAAAAAAAAATATTCGTGGAGGCTCCTAAAATTCATTTCATTTATTTAGTTAACATCTAAACAGATAACACTGAATCAACAATTTCACGCCACAAAACTCGGTTCGTAGCCGCATCTCTCCATCCTCGGTTCTGCCCCACGCTCGCCAAATCGATACGCACTTGATCCGCCCACCTAGCTCGCTGCGCTCCACGCCTTCTTGTACCAACCGTATCCGAAACGAACACCATCTTCACAGGGTTGCTGTCCAGTATTCTTGCAACATGCCCTGCCCAGCGTATCCTTCCAGCTTTGGCCACCTTCTGGATACTGGGTTCACCGTAGAGTTGGGCGAGCTCGTGGTTCATCCTTCGCCGCCACACACCGTTTTCCTGCACATCGCCAAAGATCGTCCTAAGCACCCGACGTTCGAAGACTCGAAGTGCTTACAAGTCCTCCTCGAGCATCGTCCACGTTTCATGCCCGTAGAGAACTACCGGCCTTATGAGCGTTTTGTTCCATGGTACATTTGGTGCGGGTGTGAATCTTTTTTGACCTCAGCTTCTTGTGGAGGCCATAGTAGGCCCGACTTCCACTGATGATGCGCCTCCGTATTTCACGGCTAACGTTATTGTCAGCCGTCAGCAAGGATCCAAGGTAGACGAACTCGTCGACCACCTCGAACGTATCCCCGTCTATCGTAACACTGCTACCTAGGCGAGCCCTGTGGCGCTCGGCCCCACCAGCTAGCATGTACTTTGTCTTGGACGCATTCACCACCAGTCCAACTTTCGCTGCCTCGCGTTTCAGGCGCGTACAGGTCTGCCACCTTTTAAAATGCTCAGCCGACAATGTCCATATCATCCGCGAAGCATACAAATTGTCCGGATCTCGTAAAAATCGTACCCCGGCTGTTAAGCCCAGCTCTCCGCGTAACACCTTCTAGTCGTAGTCCCCGATGGGATCCAAACGAACTGGAATGTTTGCCTCAAACCTTCACACAATTTTGCAGAAGCCCTTAAAATGTGGGATGGATTTAGAGTGGGCTGAGGGCCCCGGGAGGACCGTGCCTGTGGGCCCCACATTTTAGAGGCTCACAGTCACGGTCCTCCCGGGGCCCTCAGCCCAGTCTAAATCTATCTCTAAAATATTAAAAATAAGGGATAATCAAGGGGCCCCTGAACATCGCAGAATCAACTCTTCTTCGAAACTTATACATGTCATGCTCATTTTCTTTTTGGGATCTTACAAATTGTCAGTTTCTCACAAGCTATGTCGAACTTTTAATGCTATGAGATATCCGTTCTGCGATTTTGGGGCCCCTAGAAGCTCGGGGCCCGGTGCGGACCGCACCCACCGCACCCCCCTAGCTACGCTACTGGCCGTTTGTCAACCGATTTAAACACTTTTAGCTCTAAAAGAAAGCTACAACATTCCCAAAGAACGCTATTGAATTTCATTGCGATCGGACATTTCGTTACAGAGTTATGATTCAAAGAGTATCGTGAAGTACTAGAAAAAGCATATTCTAATATTTTCAACTGTCTGCATTTTGATCGATTTCTCAGCCATTTTTGAACCGATTTTAGTTCTTTTATCGGCTTATGAAAGCTCTGACATTCAATCATAAGCCTTAAAATTTTCATTGAAAACGGATTACTAGTTACAGAGATATCAATGGAAGAATTTTCTAAGGTACTGGGTTTTTTTTCTAAGATATTCAACTTTTTACATTTTGATCAATTTCTCAGCTATTTTTAATCCGATTTGAGCTCTTTTTTCATCGATTGAAAGCTCTGACATCATTCGCAATCATACTGCAATCGAATTATAAATTATAGAGATAAAAGACATGTTTTTCAAAAATCTCTAAAATTCCCCTTTTTTTTAATTTAAACCTGCACATAAATCTTACAAAAAAAATCGCTGGCAAAATCATTTTAGGACATCAATTTTTTATTTTTCGATATTATTTTACAGGATGGCAACATGGGTTTATAGACCCTCTTAAACTATGATAAAAAGCGTATGCAAAGTTATCAAGTTTGATATCCACCAGGACTTTCTCGCAAACCATTAAACTATTAGAGCAGATAGAACATAGTCACAAAATTCTAATGTTTAGTTATACTGGTACAAGGTTCCAAATGAATGATGAATAATAATTATCCCAAACCTGTATGGAAATGTAAGAAGGGTTCCCACCATCGGTGGATTAAGTCAGGTTTTGGTTTAAATATCTCTTTTCAAAATTATCGAATATCGGATTGATATCGGTAATGTCAAATTCGTTCAAATCACCGATATCGATATTGAATCAATATGGTATCAGCGATACCAATAAATCATCATCGTGCACAGCCCTACTATAAGACCAAACTCAGGTCTAGACCTCAAGTTTCAAAGGGTATTTTTTTGAAAATAGGATTAATATATAATCTAGACAGGATTCACTATGATTTTTTCTCTCAGTGTGTTTTTGCTAATAAGGACTTGTTGTTTGCTGAAACTTTAAAAAAGACACGATTTCGTTTGAATTTGCAACGTTTTCGAGCTTTTATCAACATTTCTTAATTTGATACGTCTTTTTAAAGAAAAATTATAAAACCTTTTACAGTACCAAGAGTACTAGAAGTAATAGCCATCCTGAACCCGACTAGTCGTCTCTAGTAAAAGACTAAAGATTCGAATTAATTCAGTTTCAGCAAAACAGGTTACAACAGATCCAAGATGAATGAGTTTAAACAATCACCATCAAAGTCCGGAAAAAGGTTTAACTTGCAAACCGGGCTCTCACCCGTAAAATGTCTAATTTCCGCAATAAATCACACGTTCTCCCCGGGCAGAAAACCAACAGTTCTCATGCAGTAACAGTTGTTGTTTGTAATTTCCTTAACCCCTTTCCTCTTAATCCTCGTTCAGCAGCAGTTTGACTCATTCAGCTTGTGTTTCCGAATTCTAAAATGCTCATTTCAGAAACCCCTAAAAACTTCTTATCACACTGTAACACTATTTCTCACTCACTCAAGGCTCGGCTCGACTGTGGAAACCCCTTTTTCTTGCCGTCCCGGGCCGGGAAAACTCCAGGAGCAGCAGCCGCAAATTATTATGTGTGATACACCGGCTGTAAAATCTGCTTTGCTCTCCCTCCAACCAGAAAAGGATTATCAAAAAACATAAAATTTAACTTTTCGGCCACAAGACTGCCTTCGAAAGTTGGCAAAGACCGACCACCGAAAACCTGGAGCACTGAAATTCGGGGGGAAGCGCCCACTTGATTAAGTTATAAAACCCCACTCCCCACGACCTCCTAAATGGGGTTTCTTTTGAAGCCCTTTTCCGGTTTGAGCAAACGGCAGTTAAGATAACACATCCTCCTCTCACATCGTAACCGCTCGTCTTTATAATGCTCGCTCATATGCGGTGGCTTTTCGGGCAGCCAGTCAGTGCCTACTTAAAAACTCCCCCACCCCGCAGCCCCGGAAAACTAGATCCAAGCAGGCCACACATAACGTCTGCCTAAACTGCGGTGCAAGGAAAAGCCGTGATAATGTATGGCCGGGGCACTTTGTTCAAACACAAATTACGCGGCTGCTCACTTTTATGGTCCAAGGATGTCATGAGCGATGGGAGAGAGAGAGAACGAAAAAGGGTTAGAAACGAACCCATTTCCATCCCAAGGACATGGCAGCCGAAGCCTATTGAAGGCAGGTCAGAAGATTAAGATAAATTACTTTAACGAACTAATTATTAAGCCGTTTTATCAAAATTACCATAGACTGAGTGGGATCCGAACCGGAGAAGTGGACGCTGTAGAAGTTGAGGGTTTTGGGAAACTTTGATGGGCAAATCTGGAAGAAGCTGTTAGCCGACGCATTATATGAGCAACTAAAAGCGAAGACATACGGAATACTACAGCGTGATGTAACGATTTGCATTGGCGTAGGAACAGGGGGGGGCAGGGGGGCCTGGCCCCCTCCAGAATCATCCAGCCCCCCCTCCAGAATTTTTGATGATAATAAATATTGAAAAAAAAAAAACAATTAACGATGAAGCAAAACTTTCTGAAACAATGTCCATGACACTTGTTATTGACAAATATCTCTTCACTAATTACGTTATTTAACGTTGTACAACTATAGTGAGAAAACCTCGCTTGTCATACACAGCATCAGCGTGGTGGTGCTGACTTCGATGGAACGCGTGACAACCGAAAGCCTAATCATCCGGCTGTCAAGATGTCCGGCGATCATGATTTTTCTTATGAGAATCCGTAATCCGGGGTAACATTGATCAGTTTTTGGGATATTTCTTATTTTTTTCATTTGAAAACGCAAATGTCGAAAGCTTTATATTTTTAAAACAAGTACTGACACCCACTGCTCGTGACCATATACTGTATTTTGGTTTTCAAAAGATTTAACTATGTCTAATAGATGTTTTAAGTGATTTTTTGATTTAGCTGATATGGTGTTACATCGATCACCCCCGTGAAAAACGATCGGTAATATTGAAAATGTCGTTCCTTACTTAAATCATGGCCGATGAAGCCGAATATGCAGACCAAACTCTTACAAGTCATTCATTTTTTGAGTTATTTAAAAAATAAAAACACTTTGAACTGTGGAATACGCCTAAAGGTAGGCAATTTCCTAAAGAAATTCGGCATTCCTAATTGTAGTTCGTGAATGCTGCTTAACTGAATAAACTTATGAAAGATTTGACAACAGAATCGTTTTTGGCGATGCCATTTTTAGTAACCACCGCATTTTCCACCACCATTTGCAGAACACATGTAAGACATGAATTTTCGGTAGTGTCATACATAATAATAAAATTCATTGATTCAAAAAGTTGACATATTTACACATGAATGAAACGCAATTTTCACAAAACCTTCAATTTTTATTTGATTATGAATGTAAGAAAGAGATTCACCATTCATACCTTGGATTTTTTCCATTAATAAATGACGATTCGAACTTTTTACGAGAGGGGTCATACCGATCAATGTTACCCCGGATTACGGTACATTAATTTCATCTCGTATAATGTCCCAAATTTTTATGAAAAAACAGACAAAATTACTATTTTTTTAATTTCATAGCAGAAATTTTTGTCGATAAATCAGGCTCAACTTTCAAGGTATTTCAGCATTTCCTAGTTGTCTTCAGATGAATGGTAGAACTTAAACCTGGTGTGAATCAATGTAACAAAATCAATCAGAGTGTTTATTCCAGCAATAAATTCTCTCTTTGATGTTGATTCAATTTTTTTTACAGATTTGCAGCAACATTTTTCAAAAATAGCTTTTTGATATACTTTAAAGAGTTTTAGTATAATCAAATTCCTCAAGGAACATTAAAGGTTGGCTTCAAACTTTTGCAAATCTCTTGGAAATTAGTCAATTAAAATTGCGGGACTTGTTCATACTTTCAAAGCTAATTCCTCCTGGAAGACATTCATTCCTTCTTTGTCTACTTTTTATTAGCAAATTGGTTCCGGACAATGTTCCCGGATTTACCTAAAAAAAGTTACTTAATCTTTCAAAAGTTCAGTTTTTCCTCGCCATTCCTCCAAAAATCATTGATTCTATCAAATCTAATACTAAGATATTTCGCTGAAAGTTCTATTAGACATTGAATAATTTTTCAAAAGAATTAATATTACAATTTTTTCCGCGAAGTTCATTGAAAGTCCTTGACACTTCAGTCGTCGCGCTGTTGTTTTTTGTACAACCTCGCTTTCCGTTCACAACGGCAGCGTTGGGGTTTTAACGGTGGCGAACCGCGCGACGACTGGAAGGTTAAGAAATATTTCCAAAAACCATCGAAAATTGCATAAAAAACCCTTATTCTTTCAAGGAATTTTGCTTCAAATCCCCAGTTTGTTTAAAAATTGAAAAGAAAATTGTTTTTGAAACGTCTCTTGCCTTAGAACCATCAGAGGAAACTTGCTGAAAACCTCCAGGAAAACTTTCGCTTTAAAATTAGCATAGGGGTGAAGTAATCTGTAGAAAAAAATGTAGTAAAATAACTGGAAACAAGGATAAGATTTATTAAGATATTCATAGATACATATATTGGTCTTCTTTAAAACACTTGGGGATTTTTTTTATTTCCGTACGGGTTTGGGCTGAAAGGTCTCAGATTTTCATGAAACTTTTTCCACAGGCAGGGTTCATCAATATATGAATAAAAAGAAATTGAGAAAAATTCAGGGTCGCCTATTTTCCCGGAAAACTCAGTTGAAAATTTTTTGTTTTCCCCTGACACTACTTACTTTGAAAAATCCTAACTCAAGAACGAAGCATCATAGAAACAAAGTTCTTTTCTGAAAATGAAAGCAAATTTTCTCAGGAATAATAAAAAAATATTAACTGGAAAAAGTTTTCCACAAAATTTTCCACCGTTGAGAAAATTCGTAAAGAAAAGCCGAAAAAACTATGCTCCAACTCGTGGAAAATTAAAAAAAAAAAAATATTTTTGAGAAGATAATTTCAAAAGCTTCAATCGCTGAAATTTTTGAAATGTATTTTTTTTTTTCGTTTTTGAGTTATGGCAAATTTTGTAAAAAATGTGCAAATGTGCCATTTCTAGCCTTTTCTTTAAAAAATCATAACTCAAGAAAGAAGCATCGTAGAAACAAAGTTTTTTTTATAAAAATGAAAGCAAATTTTCTCAGGAATAAAAAAAATATTAACTGGAAACAGTTTTCCACAAAATTTTTCACCATTGAGAAAATTCGTAAAGAAAAGCCGGAAAAACTATGTTCCAATTAGTGGAAAACTTTCAAAAATATATTTTTGAGAAGGTAATTTCATAAGCTTTAATCGCTGAAATTTTTTAATTGTACTTTTTTTCATTTTTGAGTCATGGCCAATTTTGTAGAAAATGACCATTTAAGCCTTTTCTTTGAATAGTCATTTTTCAATCGAAGCGTCGGATAAACAAAGATTTTTTATCAAAGCAATTGCAAATTTTCTAAAACATCTGAAAAAAGATATGGGATTGGTTTTAATGAAGTATAAGTCGGAATGGATGATATTTCTCATGAAAAATTACACCGCTAAGAAAAACTGAAAAAAAAAACTGTTTCTGCCTCAATTTTTCATTACACTGAAAAGGGATTCTTTCTTTTCTATGGAACAAATGAGATTATTATTATTTTTTTTTTTAATTTTATTTATTCAATGATTCAGTATATAACTTATATTTTCATCTTAATACTATCTATTTTTTCAACCGGGAAGATTATCCTTGGTTGCTAACACCAGAAGATTTTCGTTTCTTTGTATTATTAAGAACAAAGCATGCTATATTTTCTTGGTTTTCATGTGCATCTGAGAATTCACTAGCAAAAATGCTTCGTTCGTCTTTTGGTATAAATGAATGATATTTTTTTGTTCCAGGAATCGGAACAAGGTTAGAAAATCTTTCCTGAAGAAATTTTTCAGCCTCTGAATAGTCATTTTCAGTGGCATAGATAAATTCCCAATCTTTTTTAAATTGGTCTTTCACCTTTTGCGACACAGCCCAGTCGAAAAATTGTTTGGCGTTATTAATTTCTGCTGACTTTCTAATACTAGCATCTCTAGCCACTCGCTTAATGTTGCCACCGATACCATCACAAGGACCTTTTCCATGTGAGGTTGGGAAAAAGTGCCATTCTGCTTTAATTTTAAAATCATTTTCATGGTTGCATACATTTTTGAAATTTGACATTAAGCGAATGGCTAGAGATGCTAGTATTAGAAAGTCAGCAGAAATAAATAACGCCAAACAATTTTTCGACTGGGCTGTGTCGCAAAAGGTGAAAGACCAAAAAAATAATAATAATAATAATCTTATTTGTTCCATAGAAAAGAAAGATTCCCTTTTCAGTGTAATGAAAAATTGAGACAGAAACAGTTTTTTCAGTTTTTCTTAGCGGTGTAATTTTTCATGAAAAATATCATCCATTCCGACTTATACTTCATTAAAACCAATCCCATATCTATTTTTAGATGTTCTAGAAAATTTGCAATTGCTTTGATGAAAAATCTTTGTTTTTCCGATGCTTCGATTGAAATATGGGTTTTCAAAGAAAAGGCTTATACGGTCATTTTCAAGAAAAATTGGCCATAACTCAAAAACGAAAATAACTACATTTCAAAAATTTCAGCGATTAAAGCTTATGAAATTACCTTCTTAAAAATATATGCTTGAAAGTTTTCCACTAATTGGAACATAGTTTTTCCGGCTTTTCTTTACGAATTTTCTCAACGGTGGAAAATTTTGTGGAAAACTGTTTAAAGATAATATTTTTTTTTTATTCCTGAGAAAATTTGCTTTCATTTTCATAAAAAAAAACTTTATTTCTACGATGCTTTGTTCTTGAGTTATGATTTTTCAAAGAAAAGGCTCAAAATGGCACATTTGCACATTTTTTACAAAATTGGCCATAACTCAAAAACGAAAAAAAAGTATATTTCAAAAATTTCAGTGATTAAAGCATATCAAATTATCTTCTCAAAAATTTTTTTTTTAATTTTCCACGAGTTAGAGCGTAGTTTTTCCGGCTTTTCTTTACGAATTTTCTCAACGGAAAAAAATTGTGTGGAAAACTTTTTCCAGTTAATATATTTTTTTTCCTGAGAAAATTTGCTTTCATTTTCATAAAAAAACTTTGTTTCTACGATGCTTCGTTCTTGAGTTATGATTTTTCAAAGTAAGTAGTGTCAGAGGAAAACAAAAAAAAATCCAACTAAGTTTTCCGGGAAAATAAGCGATTCTGAATTTTTCTCAATTTTTTTTATTCATATATTGATGATGCTTGTGGAAAAAATTTCATGAAAATTTGAGACCCTTCGGCCCACTTTGTACGGAAATAAAAAAAAATCCCCATAAGTCAAATGGAGGACTTAAACCCACCCGGGTATTCTGAAATCGATTCCTGTAGGGCTCAAATGGGACTCTTTTTAAATCGGCTGTATCGGTACCTTCACACAGCTTAAAATACACGATTTTTCATAATGAAGAGATCTGACATACCACACCAGCATCATCTTCTTTTTGGCTTTACGTTCCCCTGCTTGTCAGCTTTTTCTAGTTAGCACCTCCGCATATACTGACGGAAAGATTTCTTTTCTAATTTGCATTTGTAAACCGTGCGGCAAATCAGGGTAGTATCTTTATATCTATTGAAGGGATTGAGGTGTGAAGGATGAGGAGTGAGGAATGAGTAGCAAGCAATATGGGCAGTGAAGAACGAGGAATAAGGAATGAAGAGTGAGAAGTTGAGAATGAGAAATGAGGAGTTGAAAATGAGGAATGAGAAGTGAAGTAGGAATAATGAGGAATGAGGGATGAGGAGAGAGGAATGAGGAGTAAGAAATGAGGAATGATAAATGAGGAGTTAGGAATGAGGAGAAAGGAGTGAGGAGAAAGGAGTGAGGAATGAGGAATAGCCAAGTAACACGCGAAACATCTTTCAAGAAGATGCATTCTAAAAATGGTTTCAAACATGTATCAATAAAAGCATCTGTAACTTACCTAGTTCTAGTTTCGTTGCATATTAATATCGAAAGCTTATATAGTTTCATTATCGTTCCAATACACTTGCATTCCACTCCTGGTTTGACGTTTAACTTTATCGAAACAATGAGATTTGCTGCAAATGTTCTCTGCAAACAGCAATGAAGTCAAGTTTATCAAGATGTATTCAGAAACTTTACAAACAAACTCTTGCAACTTCTTCCAAAATGCCTTACGTCCCCACTGGGACAGAGCCTGCTTCTCAGCTTAGTGTTCTTATGAGCACTTCCACAGTTATTAACTGAGAGCTTTCTTTGCCAATTGACCATTTTTGCATGTGTATATCGTTTGGCAGGTACGAAGATACTCTATGCCCTGGGAAGTCGAGAAAATTTCCAACCCGAAAAGATCCTCGACCGGTGGGATTCGAACCCACGACCCTCAGCTTGGTCTTGCTGAATAGCTGCGCGTTTACCACTACGGCTATCTGGGCCCCACGTTCCAAAATGCCTATTATTCGCTATTCGCCCCTTCTAGCAAACGAAACTGGTGCTGCCGATTCTCTCTTGGACGAGCCATCTTTCATCTACAAAAATAACAATTTTGAACATTCTGAGGACTTAATTTTTCAATTTATTTACCTTGATCCATTCAACGATGCCTGACAGTAGATTTTCGTTTCTCACAATATATGGTTGTTTCCATAAGTAAACATGGCGGTCGATAATCTCAAATTACCAATTGTTCGGTAAAATACAGTAGCACTAGGTACCGAAGTACGGTAAACTTTTACTGGCTACGGTGAATCTAAACGATTTACAAGTTTTTGGTAAATGAAGTGACGATTTCGGTGTAAACAAACAAATCTTGAAAACTTATTCAAACAGACTCTAGTCAAAAAAGTATTCAAACTTACTTTATCGATTCTACGTGTTTCGCAGACGAAATTCTACACATTTTGCTCTAAAACAACTCGATTTTTCACTTTTAGAACGTTTGCTTTCCGGATTTACAAAACGACGAAAGTAAGATTTTCAACTTGCGCTACCTAACCACTACATTCGCCGCTCCGCTGTATGGAGAGACAAAGTGACTTAACCACGAATGAAAACAAAACATTACTTGAGTCGATTTTACACTGGTACAAAAACGTCGAAAGTAACTGAATAAATCGGCTTATCATTTTGTAATGAAATTTTTGTAGGGAAGAACAGTAGCTGCCTAGTTTTTGAATGCGAGCTTATTGTATGCAAAATTAAAGCAATGTACACGGCGAAAAAAATGTCAAAAAGGTGATGCATTTAAAAACAGTTTTAGAAGATAGGTTGTGATTCTTCTGAATTAATTTTCTCAAAACCGTATGGAAGTTACTTACGTCGATTTGAAAAAGTAATCGAGAAATATCTTTTGGATCTCCCCAACTATGCACGTTTTTACGGTAAAGCCTATTTATTTACAGTACGTTTTCAGTAACAAAATTTACCGAACAACGAAAGAAAATCTAAGTGTGTACGGGTTCGACAGCTAATCGTTTGTTTCTTTCAATCCATTTGCAATATAGCTGAGTAACTAGGAAAACATGGTCTAGCTACAGTTTGACTGTTTAAATCGCCCCCTGGGGGCGATTTTCAGGCTCATGGTGGAGAAAATTTGTAAAACAGAATTTGGGAGGCGAAAAATCCAAAAAGGGGGCGAAAAAGCTAACATGGAAGCATTTGAAAATAATTAGTCATAACCTTTGGAGGACACACATCTGAAGGTTAATCAACTTCAAATTTAAATATTTCCCTTAGATCGTTATATCTCAAAATATTTATGTTACTCATTGAGCTTTTTAAATATCATGTTAGTTTTAAGAATGGTCAGCATTTGAGATTTTCACGAGATTTTGCAGATGCCCAAGGTGCCCAAGATGCCCAAGGATTTTTTTTGTATGTGAATTTTAAGGTTTGGAAGTTAATATTTCTGGCATCCAGCTTTTTACAAAAAAAAAATCTACAGTACCTTTTGTGATGTTTTCAATCATTTTATAAACAAATTTTGGAAAATTTAGCCTACAAAAATCTTGTTCTAGTGATTCCAAAGACAAAAAAAAACTCCATTTATAAATAGATTTGAAGAAATTTCAGAGATTCGTTGGGTTTATACCTCAAGAACGTCCGTGTGTTAGAAAAACACCCTTTTGATAAATTGAATTTATAAATAAGTTGAAAAACATTCTGGATCTTCATATAATTTTCAAGGTTTTTGAATTGTATGAAGAAAAGTGTTAGAAACGTCAGGCCTAATTACTCACAATTTCTGAAAATTATTCCAGTAATTTTAGAAAAAGCATATAAATCACAATTCACGGGGTGAGATCTTTCAAAAACGAACAATTGCGAACAGGGGTTTATTACCATACGGGTTTGGGCCGAAGGGTCTCAGATTTTCATGAAAATTTTTCCACAGGCAGGGCTCATGGATATATGAATAAAAAAAAGATTGAGAAAAATTCAGGGTCGCCTATTTTTCCGGGAAACTCAGGTGGAATTTTTTTGGTTTTCCCTTGACACTACTTACTTTGAAAAATCATAACTCAAGAACGAAGCATCGTAGAAACAAAGTTTTCATATGAAAATTTAAGCAAATTTTCTCAACAATCCAAAAAAAAATATAAACTGGAAAAAGTTTTCCACAAAATTTTCCACCGTTGGGAAAATTCGTAAAGAAAAGCCGGAAAAACTATGCCCGAACTCGTGGAAAATTTTCAAAAAAAATATTTTCGAGAAGGTAATTTTATAAGCTTTAATCACTGAAATTTTTGGAATGCATTTTTTTTCGTTTTTGAGTTATGGCCAATTTTGTGGAAAATGTCCAGATGTGCCATATAAGACTTTTCTTTGAAAAATCATAACTCAAGAACGAAACATTGTAGAAACAAAGTTTTTATATGAAAATTTAAGCATATTTTCTCAGAAATCCAAAAAAAAACGAGTTCGGGCATAGTTTTTCCGGCTTTTCTTTACGAATTTTCCCAACGGTGGAAAATTTTGTGGAAAATTTTTTCCAGTTCATATTTTTTTTGGATTTTTGAGAAAATTTGCTTGAATTTTCATCTAAAAATTTTGTTTCTACGATGCTTCGTTCTTGAGTTATGATTTTTCAAAGTAAGTAGTGTCAAGGGAAAACAAAAAATTTCCACCTGAGTTTTCCGGAAAAATAGGCGACCCTGAATTTTTCTAATTTTTTTTTTATTCATATATCCATGAGCCCTGCCTGTGGAAAAAGCTTTATGAAAATCTGAGACCCTTCGGCCCAATTTGTACGATAATAAATAAATAATCCCCAACAGAATCATTGCAGTTCACCCAAAAATGACATATTCATGTAAAAATAAATGCGTTTGCTTGGAAAACATTGCATTTGGTTCAGTTTTGGAGAACCTCGCCCCCAATTACGTCACAAAGCGCCTATGAATACATTACATTTGTTAAGTTGAAACTGGACCAAGCTTTTACCGACTAAATCAGTAGCCTGTAATGTACGCAAGATATTTTTAAAATCGATATTATAATTTACAGTCCATGTTACCGATATATAAGAAAATATTTTTAAATGTACATAATGAACCAATGCACGAGTTCACTATTTGACGTTTGAGCGGTGCCGTGTTATTTACGTGACCATGGCAACTAGTGAATTCGGCACCGCTCAAACGTCAAATCAGTGAACTTGTGCATCGGTCCATAGTTATTGTATTATGATTCATTGAATATGCGAGTCGAATACATTTTTTCTCCTTATTAAAATATTTGAATCACATATCAGGGGGGCGATTCCAGATTAATATTGGCCTCAAGGGGGCGAAACTTGAAAAAGTTTGGGAAGCACTGGTTTAAATGATGTTTCTCATATGTTGCGCGAAAGTTTTTGCAATAACTTTAGTGTATTTGAGGTTTGGCTTGATTTTGCCAGTAATGAGCTTGTATACCGAAGGGTGCAGTAAAGTAATAAACAACAAGCCTTCATAAACAGGTAATGTAGTCGCTTATATAGTGAATTGGCGATGCAATTGTTCGAAGAGTTGTTGGAGTAGTGAGTAGAGGCAAAGATTTATGATCTTGAGGTCAAAAGTTCGATTATCGTTTATATTTCATTTGTATCGCTAATCAACGTACATTCAGACACTCTTAAAGATTCATCCATCCAGCTATCTCGAAAGAATTCAGCTACATCTACACATTTTTTGCCGTTCAATATGTACCATGAAAAAACATTCAGCACGTGCCAGCTACTCCGCAATGGATTTCGATTTGTCAACTATTTTCTGCTTAGTCACTCGAGCACATAATTATATAATTGCCCATATTATTACTTCTAACATTTTGTCACGAAACACCGTACTGCATGCAGTCGAAGCGAATCGTACGGCCACACCTAGCGTGATTGATGAGCTGCCGATCGACGCGGTGGTAAACAACCGAGATGATTAGACACTTTTCTCGCATCTGATCGGCGCGCCGGGCTTAAAACAAACATCGAACTACTAGAAGGGTTGATCTCAAACTTTCCACTTTAGTTTAACGCGATCAGCGAAAGCGCCAGGATGTTACTTCCGATCTTGCTTGTAGTCCTTGCCGTCTACCTCTTCCAGAAGTGGACCTACAGCCACTGGAAGCGCCGGGGAGTTCCTCAACTGAATCCAGCGTTTCCTTTTGGAAACGTTGCGGACACCTTTAAGCAGCGCACCTCCTATTCGAATCGTCTCGCCGAACTCCACCATCAAGCCGTCCGCGATGGCCATCGATTCGTCGGAATCTACACGTTGCTCCAACCGATCCTGCTCGTAACGGACGTGGAATTGGTCAAACGGATGCTGACCGTTGATTTTGAACACTTCGTGGATCGTGGAGCGCACGTCAATGAGAAGCGCGATCCTTTGAGTGGCCACCTGTTCTCGCTGACCGGAGCCAAGTGGAGACGGATGCGGTTGAAGTTGACTCCGGCCTTCACAACCGCCAAGCTCAAGGCCATGTTCCCGACGATGATGGCATGTGGTCGAACCCTTTCGGCGGTGATCGATGATCACGTGGGACGAGCCTTGGCTATTCGCGATCTTATGACCCGGTTCACCATGGACGTGATCGCCTCGGTAGGGTTCGGGTTGGAGTGCAACAGTATGAGGAATCCGGACGAACTGTTCCGGCAGATGGGAGGGAGGTTCTTCTCCAAGAGTTGGAAGACTTCCGTGCGGATGTTGTTGGCCTTTGTGGCGCCGAAGATCAATCGATATTTACAAGTGAAACTGAACGACGATGACGTTGAAGAGTACATGCTGAACTTGGTGAGGGATACGATCGCGAAGCGGGAAGGCGGCGGTGAGGTGAGGAAAGACTTCATTCAGCTGTTGGTGCAGTTGAGGAATCAGGTTGAGGTGAAAGATGGTGGAAGTTGGGAGATGAATAAGGTCGATCAGAATAAGACTTTGACCGTGGAGGAAATGGCGGCGCAGTCGTTTGTGTTTCTGAATGCCGGGTATGAGACCACCTCTTCAACCGTAACGTTCTGCTTGTTTGAGCTGTGCCGCAATAAGGATCTCATAGGGAAAGTGCAGGAGGAAATCGACAGGGTGATGGATGGTGGCAAAGGGATCAGTTATGAAGCGCTTGCGGAAATGACCTATCTGGAGAGTTGCATCGATGAAACACTGCGAAAGTATCCGATCTCACCCGTTCTGTTCAGGGTTTGCACCAAACCGTACAAAATTCCTGAAACGGATGTCGTAATCGAGAAAGATACTTTGGTACAAATTTCACTGGTAGGGTTACAGCGTGACAAGAGGTATTATGAGGATCCGGTGAAGTTCGATCCGGATCGGTATGGGGAACGGAAATCGGAAACAATGCCCCATTACAGTTTTGGAGACGGTCCAAGAGTCTGTATAGGTAATATGCTTTATTTTCAATCAATAATCGACATTCAATCACGTTATCATTTTAGGGCTCCGAATGGGGAAGGTAATGGCCAAAATGGCTCTGGTGGAACTTCTGTCCCGGTATGATTTTGAACTTGAGTCTCCGGCAGCGGATTCGGGTGAAATCGAGCTGGATCCTTCGCTGCTAATGCTTCAAGCCAAACACGATGTCAAGCTGATTCCGAGGCTTCGGGCGAAGTAAAGTGAAGTAAAGGTTTCAAATGGAGTTGAGTAATGGAAGCATTAGGAAAAATCTTTCATTTTTGCAAGCATGAAGAAAAAATTCCATTCTATTCTTGAATTCATAAAGCTCTCTTTACATAAATTTGTTTTAAATCTATATTACACATCTGCAACCATATGTTCAATTAGCAGCGGTTACATTTACCTAAAACCCTGATGGTCCTCTTGTCAGTGTCATCGCCCAACCGCGTCAACTTCCCTTTTCCCAAGTGTAAACATCATCGGAGAACACGAACAGGAAATTGAAATAAATCATCACTTAATGCTTAAAATTCTGTT
Organism: Aedes aegypti; assembly: GCF_002204515.2. Lineage (NCBI taxonomy): Eukaryota > Metazoa > Arthropoda > Insecta > Diptera > Culicidae > Aedes > Aedes aegypti. The sequence continues at coordinate 58,798,622 of NC_035107.1, read as the reverse complement.
ACACCATATGGTGACATCGATCCCCACCCACTTCTGTCAACTGGACAGCATCCAAATGTGGTCGAGACTCTTTCACGACAGGACACTCACACACACAGCTCGGTGCAGCGCCAGACAAGACTCAACAGAGTAGACCAGGTCTAGGTTCCAAGCGAACGACCACGTCTCCGGTTTCGGTCCGGTGATGCTTATTTGTTTATAGGCTAAATGGCCCCCGGGCTTTCGCTTCGAACGACCGCGCGTCACACAATTTACTGGATCGATGCTCCAGGGCAAGTGGCCGTTCGCGTTCATCCCCAGTCTAATTTAGAGCTCCAGGCCATAAATTGATTCGTTTGCCGTAGTCCTCTGTAAGGTGTTTCTCAGAGCGTTACAGTCCGAGAAAAATCTCTATTAAATGTGTGCTCAATAGTCGATTTCTAGAGCTAAATTTCATGTCTGCAGGGCCGTAGCATACGGCTTACCATTGGCGTATAAAAAAGGAGGGGGGTCAAGCCCCCCGCAGAATTTTGGATGATACTTAATATAAAATAAATAACATGATTCTAACGTGAACAACAAAATCTTCTGAATCAATTTAAGGCGAAGTAGATCGTCATTGAAATTTGTACGCGTCGTTAATGATTGTTGCTAATTCATCTTACGATTTCAAATCAAAGAAAATCAGTTGGTTTTACACTGACACAGCTGAAAAAGTATCAGCATACTTTATGCATGTTAGCGCGTACAGTGATACTTTTGCAAGCCAATATAAACTGTCAAGACTGAGTTTTATCACTTTGCAATGCAAACTGAAAAATCATCATTGATGCCAAAACGAATGACGGGCTACTTAGTCTTTATCTAAGAATCATGTTTAACAAAATAGAAAAACTTATCAGTAGTTACGTTCTTTTATTTTTTTCTTTTTTTTTTCTATCTTTATTAACGAGATTTTTAGCCCGGGGCTAGTTCATCTCGGGACCAACGGCTTTACTTCCCTTCCGAAGGAAGTCGTCACTGAAATTTTTAGTGACTATCTCGGGGATGGGATTCGATCCCAGGTCCTCGGCGTGAGAGGCGTGTGTTCTAACCACTACACCAGGTCCGTCCCCCTCTTTTATTTTGTGCAATAAAAATGACGGTTCAAACACCGATTAATCGTACGACAACCGAAAGATTACCCACTAGAACCAGCTTGTTGTTGTGTGCGATAAAAGCAATTTTTCGACATTTCCGTTGCAAGAAATCCTTGGTATAAAAAGCGCCAATATCCTGGAAGTGCAGTTCCAAAAATTCGAACTTTGTAAATAATGCAAATAATACTGTCTTAAATTTTTAAGCATGAAGCATAAATTTAAGCATACTTAGCCTTTCAAAAGTTCAATACTTTCCCTCTTAATTCGTTCACAAACCTCATACTGCGATATTGCACTGAAAATTCTGCTAGAAGACATATTTCATGTCTTCTACTAAGTTGTTAAACATCTTAAAACGCGTGTTTTTGCTGAACATCGCACCTCTCTATCTCTTAAAGTAAAAGAATTATCAGTCAAATTCGTTTTAATAAGGCTTATTTGTTTGATAGTAAAAACCCATACAAAGACGCTTATAGATAAAAAATTTATCGAATGCCGAAAGAGGAGATATGGTGCTTTCATGATTTGTAAGAGTTGTCTGCGCCATTTTGCGCCAAAGCCCGTTATAAGGGCCTAAACTACCCCTTGAAAATAGAGTCATTCATGAATAACTTTTTTACTATAAAAGATATGGTGATGATATGTTCAGCAAAAACACGGGGAAAAGTGTTACGTTAAAAAAATATGATTTTAGGGGCCATTCACATACAACGGCATATATCTCAAAAAGTATAAGAGATAGAAAAATCGTGTTTTGGACAAAGTTGTTTCAAATTGCCAATTCTACAACTTTGCCGAAGACACCACATGTCTATCTAAATGTTTTGAAAAATATTTTTTCTATCTCACTGCAAGGTGGATTGATCACAAAACTTTTTTCGTCAAAAGTTGCACTTTAAACTTCTCCGAACAAACTATATCGCTAAAATCAAAGGTTTGGGCACTATTCAAAAAGCGCATGAAATCGAGAAAACAAAACACAGTGCATCGGTACTATTCGGTTGATGGATATTTTGGCATATTTTTTTTTCTGTTATAAGGAACCAATTACCAACGCACATCCCCTGAAAAATTCGGTCCAGTAAGGTCCATGCGGAACCGGTTCCTGTAGTTCCGGAAGGTGGTCAATCTGGACAATTCGATGAAATTACTCGGATTTATGCCAAAAACCAAATGAATTGTGTCCAACTTATAACGATTTATTATGTTTGAATGTATTTTGCCAGAAGAATAAATTGATGGTTATTGCGGTCCTTTTGGAGCACCGAAATGACCACCGGAAAACCCGTAATATGAAATCACTAAGTTTTAGCACCAAAACTAGACATGCGACGGCGCTCAAACTTCAAGATTTTGAATCCTTGTGACTCTTCTAATTCAATTATAGCGCCAACTCGAACGTCTTTTGATGGAAGATTAGTATCAAAAGTCGTTCGAGTTGGAGTTTTTATAAGTTTTGAACACAGCATAGCTATACGAAACATAGTACTTGAGATCTGATGGATATAAATAGCAAACAAGTCTGTATGCACTAAAGTTCACCGTTTTTGGCTCCTTTTTGGTGTAATCGGAGACTTTTATGATTCACCTGATGTTTTTGTTAAAGCTTCGTATGATTTCGTTATTAAGCTAGCAAAATCGTAAATTTACTGAGTAACATTTTCAACGCTGATTGAATTTATTGGTTTTATGAATTACTATAGAATTCCGTACAACTCTAATAAAACTATGCTAAAACTGAACATTACAGCACTTATTGAGATCTCTAAGCAAAATTTTACGATCACACGATCAATCTTTCACAGGTGGATTTGTTATGAATGAAACCTATCGATGTTTGTATGAATTCATTTGCACTTTTCTACCATCAATTTAGAAAGGAAGTGTGTATTGTTCAGCATTATTATTAATATTCTTATCATTATTCAAGAGATTTTCAGCCCTAGACTGGCTGCTAATCTGAGAATATTTGTTAGTAATTCTGTTTGTTTTATCATCGCAAACAAAAATAATGTTCTGTCAATTCTCACAATAAACACATGGACAATAGTGTCAACATTGCACTGCTATTGCAATTGGGTTGGGATGAATTCCTTGTCAAATCGATCAATCGCCGAACTCGACTATCTTCGATTTGAATTAAACTTCACACATGTTTTCGGAATACTAAAATAAGTGTTTTCCATAGATAAAGAGATCTTTTGACTCAAGAGTAATTTTTGAAAAGGGCCTTATGGATTTTGCAAACAACTTTTTTGAAAAAATCTAGCTCCAAAACTATCCATTTTAGAGAAAAACGTTCTAAGGCAAAGTTGTAGGTAACTATTTGGACGATGCAAAAAATACACACTAAAAAAAAATATTTTTTTGAAAAAAAAAAAATTTAAAATACCGTTTTGCATCGAATTCCCGGACGCTTCGAAAGCCGGACACTCAGTACAATTTCAGCTATTTTAACATGCATATGCATTTTAATTTTAAATAATTACATACGAATCGATGCCTAACTTTAAGTTCTACATGGTGTTATAATTCTCATCATAGTAACCTGATAAAATTATTGTTAAACTCTTAAAAAACAAACTCGTGTCATATTGAGCGTAAGTTTTCCCGCTGGTTAGGTCGAAGCCTTAGATTTGTACCTAAAACAAATCTTATCATTTCAAAGTATTGAAGTTAACTTTAGTGATATTGAGCAAAACCGAGCATTATTCTTGTTTATAGTGATGTTTGTAAACAGTGAAAAGTGATAACAACTGCACAAGCTTCCAGTATTTGTCAAAAATACCTGGTGTCCGGGTTTTGAAGCATGAAAATCTACTGTTTCGAAAACCGGACACCCCATGCTTCAAACATTCCATTCATAGTGATTGTTGAAGGAAGATGAAAAAATCATTATAAGAGTGTTAATGAGTGATTTATAGAGGCTGAAAGTTTTAAAAATCTTGGAAAAGTGATGGACTGTGAGTGAGCAAGTGTTTAATTCAACACAAATGGATGTTTTAGTCCTGCACTACATTTAGTGATGGTGTTGGAAATATTTTATTCTTTTTTTTTTTTGAAATAGGAAGTAAACAAATCCATGCTGAGCAGAAACAGGTAAGGAATTAATACTTTTAAAAAGTGCTATTCAGCAGTATATCCTCGTCCAGTGGAGGGACTTCAACTTCTGGAATTCGATTTGCGTCTCAGTTCTACTAATTTGATTGAAAACAGGAGATGCAAACATTTTCATAAATTTGAATGCTTACTGCATATAAGTAGTATTAATTCTACCATAATAAAGTTTAGCTTCAACCGCATTACATTCATTCTTGAGCATTAACTGATTAGATAAAATTTACTTTATCATACAGGCTCTAAGCTCTAAGTAGGTTCACATCTAAGAGTGGACTGTTCCTTCTTGTCTGAAATTGATTAATTGGATTTTACAGTAGTTATTTTATATTTTTTATAGTTTTTTTTTTATATTTGCATCATAGCTTTATGTTGTTTGTAGAACGTGTTGGAAATTTTTTACGCAAATATTTATTAAATTCTCCTAATTTATTGACAACTAGTGGTCCCGGCAAACTTCGTCTTGCCATCAAGTAGGCTGTTGGAAAACGTCAAGAAATCCCTTGAACAAAACGATACTTTAGTCTTCTCCCGTTTTCCCTATTATTCCAGAGACTTTTCTGAACTTTTTCCTCGCACGAACACGTCGCATCCCTTGTAAAGGGCAACAGTGAAAAATTTGCGACGATCCGTTGACCCGTTCTCGAGCCATTTCGTGACATACAAACACCACTCCATTTTTATTTATATAGATTTCATAGTGTCCGGATTTCGAAGCAAAAGTGTCCGGGATTGGAAGCATGCATTATTCAGTGTCCGGATTTCGAAGCAAGACATCCCACACGTTTGGTGTTTTTTAAGTGGTTTATATCATATTACTCGTTATTTTTAATTCAATATTGCTTTCAAAAGACAGCTGTTTACATACTTCAACCAAAAAATTCATCCCATAATATGAAATTCCTTGAAAAATATTGAGTTGAAGCTGCCTAGGTGCTTAGGTGTCCGGATTTCGAATCAAAACGGTAATCCTTAAAATTCGAATTGCAAAAAAAAAACCATTTTTAATATTTTTAAAATTTTCACCATAAAAACTTAATGGAAAACATGATATTTATTTTTTTTTATTATTTTTTTTTACGGAATACCGTCGTCTTTTATGAATCTTAAAATTATTTAGAATCATAAATATATTTATGTTGAACTCTCTATAAGGTGCTATTTTCGTGATATTTCAAATCAAATGTAAAGTATATCTTTAAAAGTGATGATATATGTCCTTTTCGTAAATCAATCGCGATTCTTCATCACGAACAATAAGTTTTTATGAGTGCAGATGATAGTTCCCACAATTTGCCCATGCATTTGCACAGCATTCAACAATAATAATTATTTCTGTTATAAAACTGGTTGTTATATCGTAATACAATTTATTTTATTTCTCTTCTATTTCTAATAACAATTATTTAACATGTTTTAAAATCTTATGTATACTTATTTCATCATCGTTGGAAAATACCTTTGCGGCAATTTCGGTCTCCGAAATCGGAACAAAAGAGTGGTATTTCTGAGTGCCATTTATCATTTTTGCCTGCTGATGGATAGTGCTCCATTCTGCTACACCTTGGTCGTATTCATCTTGCGACACGTAACAGAAAGACAACTTCGTCAAATAGTCATTTCTCTTTTGATTTCCCACTCATATAGCTCTTCTGCATTACTGATTGGATGCTCATGCTCTACAGCTATGCTGACATTTCTTGCCATTCGCTTCAATGTGCCACCTATTGCATCACAAGGTCCTTTTCCATGCGATGTCGCAAAGAATTGCCATTCAGCATCAATATTGTACTTAGTTTTGTATTTACAAAGGCTTGCAAAATTTTTTCTGTATTTGTACTGCGATGCAGCACCATCTGACATAAAAATTGCCTTTTTAAGCTGAGTTCTAGATGTTAAAAAATTCATTAATTTAGAAATAAAAACTTGCACCGCAACCGTATTATGTGTAAATACATTCGATATAACAATAAAACTCAAATTTTTCAGTGTTTCTGCTTCTTTGAAATAAACAACAAACGGATGAATTATCGCTTGATTGTTTGTCCAATAACTACTTTGAGCGGCATCTTGAAGTACAAACGAATAGTTCTCAGAAAAACCACATATTATTACAACTTCTCCATCCTTTAAAGTGGTTTTGGCTTGTCTTAGAAAGGTAGACTGCTGTCTTTTGATGTAGTCATGAACTACCAATTTTTCCAACCGTTCACAAAAGTACGATGTGAATTCATCCACTGGTTTTACAATTGTCTCCAGATTACATCGATCGGTTGAAATCCACTGCTCAAAACAGACTTCTGATAGTCCACGTTTCTCAATTTCCGCAGAAAAAAGACTTTCAAACTCAGGAAGGGTCGGACAAGTTTTGCACTCACGTAGATAACAATATTTCGACCTTGATGTTGAGCTACATAAAAGTTGTTCACAATAGTGCTTGTAATCATTTTCGAAACAGTGTTTTTTGAGAGCATGCAGCATCAGGTTCACATTTTCATGGATGGTACAAACAGAAATATTATGAGATCCTGAGCTGCTTAGCAGTCTACAATGCTTGGGTCGTACTTGAGCAAATGAACTAAATCCTATCGTATTCTTACTTACTTCCATAAACCTTATAAAAGCTTCCTTTAATGTACAAACTAATAGTCGTTTTTGAACATGAATTCGTTGCCCATCCTTTCTAACAGAAACGTAATCATTCTGTCCTGGAATAGCTCTGCTGATATGGTCGCTTTCAAAGAACTGTAGTACATCGTTTCTTACCTCGGGATCCAATCCATGTCCTGGCTTTTCGTTTTGAGGAATAGCTTATATTCCCTGATCTTTCGATAACCCGCGTGTCTGTGAAATGGTTTTGAAATATTTTATTAAATAGAACTTACATCATAGGTAAGTTGTACTGTACCTGTGACACGATGTACTTGTTTGCACCAAACTCATCAATAATTCTTTGGCTTGACCAGGATTTTGGCAAAAGCGATTATATTCGCAGTTGATCGTTTCTGGAACATGATGGTTCGGCAAATTTCTCTTTCTATTGAGAAATAATTTCATCGAAGTCAGCTGCTTTGGACTTCACCAGCTCAAGATCGTCTTCTGCTCCGAAACTGAAAATGTGATTCCGCACGCCTTGAGTGATTTCCAAATACTTTTTCTGGGGATACTGCGTCTTCCGCATCTGGTGAAACACTGATTCCGGCTACACCTCTATTGAATAATTCAATATTATGTGTTCTCGAATAGGTATCATCGATGGTGTCCTGTGAAGACGTTGAGATGAATGATGCAGCTAATGGAACTTCTTCCAGAGGCTGCCGCGATGAAGATGGTTGTTGATGTAGAATGGAGGCTGCTGATAAATGCTCATCTCGCTGAAAGTCTTCATCAATGGATTGTTCCATGGTTTCTGGAGCATGTACTTTTAGAGAATGCAATCGGCATGTTTCACAAATTAACAGCGATTGTTTAAGTTGATTGGTCCGTCCAGTGTTTTTAGCTTATCTACCATTTTTGTTGTAAGGTTACGAAGCTTCGATAAGCATCGTCTCGATGGAAAAGGTCTACAACACTTCACCTTATTGATCTTCATGTTCACGCTTTTAAACTGAAAACTAACTTTCTTTTTTAATTCCATTTCGCTGGTTTCCACGTTTAGATGGCACGTGTTGACTCCACGCGTGTATGATAGTAACTGACAAACACTTCATCTCGTGATGACCACCACTTTATCAAAGTAAGCTATGACTCAAATACAATAGCCTACTACAATGGAAATTGGAACACGCCAAAAAAAGCTACAAGAAACTGAGTGCACACATCTACTTTTTTGGCTCTTTCGCATGTATTAATAAACGGTTTTCAAAGCAGATTTCTGACACTGTTAGTCTTTGTTTTAAGCTGAATTGGTTAACTGTTAACTGTGTTAACATTCACTTTGATGAAAAATGTGTTTATTATTAGTTCGATAAATGGAAAGCGATAGGTAACGAGAGCTTAACTATTTAAAAATAATAGTTCAGGTAGTAGAACAGAATGGATATTAATTAAGATTAATAATTATTGTGTTTTTCAAAACAATAAAAAAAATCATTAATCTTCAAAACAGCTTGTTGAATTTTCAGGGGCGTTCAGGGATGAGTTGTGGGAACTATCATCTGCACTAATGAAAACTTGTTAATGATGGAGAATCGCGATTGATTTACGAGAAGGGCCTATTTCATTACATATAAAGATATATTTTACACTTGATTTGAAATAGCACGAAAATGATCGCTTCTAGCGATTTCATCATTAATATATTTATGATTCTAAACAATTTCAAGAATCATATTTATTCATAAAGACGACAAAATTTCTTAAAAAAACTAAGATTTTAAAAATTTACCAAAAGTTGTTATTAGAAAAACTTTTTTATGAAACACTTCTCCATCATGAAACCACCTCCCAAACATCATGTTTTTATGGTGAAAATTTAAAAAATATTAAAAATGGGGTTGTTTTATAATATGAATTTTAAGGATTATTTTCAATTTTTTTTACATGAAAAAAATATTTTTTTTTTAGTGTGTATTTTTTTAAATAGTCCAAATGGTTACCTACAAATTTGTCTTTGAACGTTTTTCTCTAAAACGATCAGTTTGGAGCTGGATGGCCCAATAGGCCCTTTTCAAAAGTTACTCTTGAGTCAAAATGATCTCTTTATCTATGGAAAACACTCATTTTATTATTCCGAAAACATGTGAGAAGTTTGATCGAAATCGAAGATGGTCGAGTTCGATTTCTTATTTTTTCGTCTGATTCTGGATGGAATTCGTCTTGGAATATTGGATTAATGAAATGTCATACTGCGTCTGTCATTGGCACAAATGTGAACTTATCAATATTCTGGAATCTATGACATAAGGTCGAAAGGGCAAAAGAGGGCATAAAAGGTCAAAAATCTTCTTTCAAAGATGATTTAAATTCCCGTAATGCAAATCACTTTCAACCTTTTGTCGTTTTGAACTTTTGCATTTTCGACCATTTGTCTTGTCTTCCTTTTGTCTTTCGACTTTTTTTCTTTCGATCGTTTGTTCCTAAACAAAGTCAGAAAGATGAATATTGCTCTTGAGTTACAAACCAAAATTAAGAAGAGGTTGTTTGACATAGGGAGCCGGATCCTATTCTTGGCACTTTTGATTCACTTCGGCAGTGGGATTTTTCTAAAGCTTCAGAGCTCATATTTGGTTACAATATGCGTCGTATTGATGGGCTTCTTAGTGCAAAATTTCAGACGATTCGGCCGAGGAAAACCCAAAGTGAATCATGAAAGTGCCCAAGTAGTTCTGCACCCTACTTAGTTGTAAAAGCAATGTAAAATCCAACAATGGATGAAATCAAAGGAGAAGCAACTCGAAAACTCAAATTTCGACCTCGGCCTGCAATATTTTAGGTCTAGAATATAATCTACAAGTTATTGACACTAGAATTTTGCAACATTTTCATCTAAATCCGTTTTAAAAGTTTACCTCACCAAAATTTATTAATTTACGGTGTATTTAAAATGATATTACAAACAACAAAATAAATAAATAAAATTGCACTAGTCCCGATGGATTATTTTCATTTTAGCAGAAAATGAAAGAGGAAGGTCTTGCCTCTTATTGGTCCAAATTTAAGACATGCCGATTTTTTTTGTTATAAAGTTACATGAAAAAGACACCGTGCCGTTACTATCAGAAGCAATACACCATCAAATCTTGCTCTGAAACTTGTTGGTATAGGAGATGGTACACAAAATATGTCACGGCTAATTTAAACCCTTTTGACAGCCCCCCCCCCCCACCTTGATTGCGCTTTGTGTATGAGTTCTCTGAAAATTTTGTAAACCTTTTCCGCTTGGCTGACCCCCGCCCCTTTATTAGAACGTGACTTAATTTGTGCATGACCCCTAGGTATTCTTTAAAGCACTATTATTATGATAGTATAACAATCTTATTTAAAAATCGCCTGAATACTGGATTCGAACTCGAGACCTTCCAATCGTCAGCGGTATGCCTTGCCATCTGCGCCATCCTAGAATTGATGATTATACCGTCCAGTGCAAAATATAAACTTCTCATAGCTGAATATTGACCATGTTCGAGCTTCTATTCGACAATGTCTAATCAACACATGGTACGCTAATCTACAACTGAACAAGCATATTATTCAGCTGCTGTTTAGTGCTGATCCAAGCTGAGTTCAGTCGGCTATTTTTAGCGCACAGTGAGAAAATTTATGTCGATGTTGGTCAAAATAATGTTAATTTACACAAAGTAAAAACAGTCTGAAATGATTAATCTAATATCATAATAAGTTTTAGTTTGTTCAAAACTGATTATTTAACTTAAATAATTTTATAAATTATAGTTTGATTATTTTTTTATTTGTATTTTTCATAAACCTATTACATATGCATTGAAGTAAAAGTTCTCTGTATGAATATATTTGAATCATTTGAAGGGTTAGTCCTCAGAACCCACCTGAATAGAAAAATATTCGAATATCTTGATGCGATTTATATTTTCGGAAATGACCAAGTAAATTATTTTTCTTAGAGCGCAGTATTTATTCAGTTGTGAAGAAAAGTCATTTCAAATGTAGCTGGCTATAGAAATTAATTCAATCAATTCTGTCGAAGAAATTTCCATTTTTCTTGTACGGAAAAACATCCCGAGCAGGCGAAAAAAGCTTAGCAATAGAAAATATAATATGGATAGCTAAAAGTGATATTAACTTGATAGAACAAAATTGGCATGTCATATTTAGATTCTGCAAGATTTTACCAATAGCTGCGAGCTATTCATTAGATCTGCGTACATCAAATTTTTCATAGGTTTAGAAGTTCCAGGAACAACATTTTGATATTGTCTTCAGATATTTTATCTCTTATGTCAATCAAGTCAATACCACGCTTTGTTTGTCAGTACTTTGCTCCTACTCGGAATACTTAGCTTAAATGTTTATTTTTGTTTTTCACAATAATTCTGCATTTCTGGAGACTGACCATGTTTACTTTCTGAACAGCTATTTCAAAAGTTTTAAGAAATCATAATTTATGAGCTTTGAAATGCATTCGGAACTCAACACGAATTTCGGATATTTTGTCCATTTTATGAAATTTAGCTATAGTGTGATCGCTTTTACAAGGCTTATTTATTGCTGAAAAATGTGTTTGTTAATCGTCATTTTGGCCTCTATTGGATCAACTGTTCTTTTAATATACTGAAGCTGAATTAGGATTTCATAAGATACTTATTCAGCTCTTATTCATGCTTATGTTAAACATGTGGGAATAGCTGAAGTGCGACGCAAGTAAAACGTTAGTTCGTCTTCTGAATATCCTTTTATACATATACATTTGTTTAGTGGAATATTGGCTTTTTAATTGGGGGAAACATGTCTTGTTCAGCTCATTTGTAGAACAATCTTGACTAGTCGAATGAGTATCTTTGGAAACGTTTAATAAGTGGCGATTCAACTTTTGTTCATTCTAATGCATAACGTTGAACATTGATCTAAGCTTGTATTAAAAAAGCACCTTCTCAGCTCTTTATAGAGCAATTTTTTTATTCAGCTGCCATTACCATTATTGAACAATAATTAAACATGCATGCTTGTTTGGAGTGCTTCGTGAAGCCCAAGCAGGACAGTTCGGTTTTGCGTCGTCCGATAGATTTAGCTCACAGTTTCGCGCATGTTTTAGTCGCCGGAGATTTTGTTTTTTCCTGTTTTGGAGCGTCTTGCTGGGTAGTGCTTCGTGAAGCCCAAGCAGGACAGTTCGGTTTTGCGTCGTCCAATAGATTTAGCTCACAGTTTCGCGCATGTTTTCGTCGCCGGAGATTTTTTTTTTTTTTTTTCTTCTGTTTTGGAGCGTCTTGCTGGGTAGTGCTTCGTGAAGCCCAAGCAGGACCGTTTTTACATTCAGAAATGGAATAGTGAAAAGTGAAAAATGAAAAAGTGATTTGTTTGATTTGTGTCCTCAGTACTGTTGGTTTTTGGCCGCCCGAAGTTCACCGAACCATCCGGAAGTGACATGCAGCACATAAATTTAGAGAATCAATCCGGTGAGTTTGTTCCAGTATGATACTTTTTCTTTTGTGAGCCTTCCGGATCGTTTTTGTTCGCGTCGTGGAACTTCTGATCGTTTCTTGAACGGAAAATGTTATTTTCGGAGTTTGATAATTATGTTCAGATTGCGCATTCTGTCCGGGCGGGTGTAACGCAACTAACAATCGGTTGTGGATGCTTTTTAACTGTTCGATGACCCTGGAGGGATCGATCCTGCTTTTCGTATAATTTTGAGCAGAAAAACCGACTGTGTCCTAGGGTGTTTAGTTCGAACGCGCTTCCTTTCGTTTTTCGATTATCTAAAAATACAGTACCACCCAGTACAGTTTTTCAATGAGCACAGTACAGTTTTTCAATAGGCGTGATTTTTTTTTTTTTTACGCGTATCGTTACACAATCCGATGACCCTGGAGGGATCGGTTTTGCTTTTTACTGGTTGTTGAGCAAAAATATTACTGCACAATCGACAAGCATTTCGCGAAATACTATTTATACTATAAATAAGCTATTGTTTTCTCTTTTGATTGCCGGCATTCAAAAGATTAATTTGAAAACGCTTAAACAACAAATATTTATGGTCTATCGCCAGCTTTCTAGGCGAATCCTGACAATATACCTTCCCCAACCTCCAACTCCGTAGCACTTATGAGGGTGTCGCTGAGTCGGTGGCCTCTCATTAAGTAAGTGCTACATCAACATTTCCTTCCCCTATCCCAAGTTACGGTAAAGATGGGCGTGGCCGGGAATAGCGATATTCATGCTTTTAGTATTCTTGTTTATGATTTGAACAAGGTATACTCCCCTGCCTTGTTCTTGAAAGTAGTCAGGATGAGATTATTAAAAAGAAACATGAATGTTGCTAGTATCCAATCTACGAAGTATACCGTAACTACGCTAACGCTAACGCTAATAATTAAACATGCATGCTTGTTTGTGGCTCTGAATTGTTAGTTGGGCTGGTATCGAATCCCACCCCCGAGATAGTCACTTCCCAGGTAACATTGATAGCTGAATCATAATTTGTTCAGCTGAAAGGAGGGCTGTATAGACAGAAAAAAGGGATGTATAGATAAAAAAAACTAGCCAAGGTCATTGTATTTTGATTTATAATGAAAAGCTTCCCAAAGGCTTCAGTATTGCACTATTCGAAATCGAAGGAGAGCGAGAGAGGAGAGAATCTCTCATTGTTACATAGCAGTTTTTTAAACCCAAACTCGAGCCGTACTTGACTTGTTTTATGTTTCCAAACCCGAACCAAATTTTCATCGTAGGGAGGAAAGATGTAGCTTTTATTAAAAGATACAACATTTTTGTGGCAGGTTTAAAATGTCCGCTCTCCTGAAGCTTGTCAGAAAAAAAAGTTTCAGCCCACTTCGATATTTCTTTATGAGATGGCTTTCCATTTGATCTTAAAATTCCTACTAGAGCCTCAAGCCTCAAAACCTACAAGAATCATTGTGGCTATCGAGAAAACGATATTAAGAATGTTTGTTATGGAAGATGGACTGTACAGAACGCTTAGAATAGTCAATGAAACTTTTACAGCTGGCTATATTCGTGATTATAGAGAAGCTCTCACAAAACGTAAATAAATCAAAGCAGCTCTGAAAATGTTACTTGGGCTAAGCTTATTACGTGTTTCTAAAGAAATATTTACAAACAGTGTTCATGCTGGCTTTTTAAGTTACCTTGAGTTACCTGAAACGCTTTTCAGCATATTCTAGCGATGAGCGTGAGATGGTTGGATTCTAACAATAGGGTGGTGTGCTAGTATCCATCGTATTAAGCATTGATTCAGTGATAACTGAAATTTTGATTTCTTTTAGGAAATAATGCAAGGAAAATGCATCTTGCCGTATTCTCAATCCATCGTATCGGTTTTCATTTCTGTCGCAATTGGTTTCCAGATTCGTTTCACAACTTACGGCTCACTGTGATATATTGAGTGATCAAAACACAACATATCAACGCTATAATAAAATGTTTTACTACAATATATAGATCTACGGGCATCTCCCTCCATTCGTTCAGCATGAAGGAATATACTAATTTCCTTTAAAATTCATTGTTCGTCATAAATTGAACACAAGTCCTTTTGACTACAATTCGGCTGCATCCATTTATTACGTAACGCTAAAATTGAAAATTGTTGAATTGTTGACCCTCCCCCCTCAAAAGTACACTTGGAAAATGGATCTATGTTGCAGGTAAGTTGGAATATCCGCCGTACTGGAACATTTTAAGTTCGATACTACGAATAATAGCGCTTACGACGAAGTAGAACGAAACCCTATGTAAATTTGATTTTACATGTATGTATTTAAATTCAAGATTCTAGATTCAATCCCTCACCAGTTAAACAAACATGTCATAAATTCTGTTCATTTCACCTAATACTTACTCTGAAACAATAAAAGCTGAGACGCATTCCTTGAAGCTTACTTATGTTTTTGATTTACGCACTCATTAAGTTGGTAGCGAGTCGGATCCTATTCTTGGTACTAATTTGTCTCAAATTCCAAACATGACTCATATTACAGACAAAAAATCTCCTAAAGATTTATGCAACGTTTGAGGTAATGACTTTCAGTCTTAAATAAAACTCAAAAACGGATTTTTGCTTACATCCGACGTTTCGGACACATGTATTGTGCCTTTTTCAAGGATTATTATTATTACACAGCTAATCCTTGAAAAAAGACACAATACATGTGTCCGAAACGTTGGATTTAAGCAAAAATCCGTTTTTGAGTTTTATTTAAGACTGATAGCCATAACCTCAAACATCAACATAACAGTCGTACCTCCGAGAAAGATTTATGCAACATTTGATTGTAAAGGACTTGAATCATAGAAAAAGTTGAATATCCTGTGAAGATATTTGAGTAATTTTCTTGAAAAATCGCTAGAAAAGGTCGAGTGTTCGGAATTTGAGTCAAAATGGTACATATTATAACCTTACTTAGGTTAGATCCTAACTTGTCACTCGTCGAAAAACTAGAAACGCATTGTAAATTGACTGTGTGTGACAGTGAGTTAGTAATAATCGAGTGAGTGTTATCCATACTTGCTTATGTAATCAAAAGGTCGTAACTTCAAAACTTTCATTTTAGAATTTTCGCGGAACTCTGGCTAGCGCAGCGATGGGCTGACAGACGGTTTGGTTGGAGAGACTCGTTGGCATAGTTATGTACTCCTGGAAAATATATAACTCTAACATACACTGATATGATGTAGTTTTTTTTCTGATAATAACGGTATGATGAGCACCGTGCTCCGATGATGATGGTCGTCGTCGCCTGTTTGATTTTTCCAACGACCAACAGGAAGAAGTCCGAGAGCCCAACGAAGGTCGAAATTTATTCCGGCTAATAGCCCATCCGCTTGGCCATTCCGTGTTCCGTCCGAGGCAGAGAACTGAGCGGAGACTCGGTGTTCACTGATTTGTTTATTCGGACTCGGTTCAGTAACATCACACCCCTCCGGTCTTCGAGATTCCATGGGACAGGTTTATTTTTGTTTGCGTTGTCAATTTTGTGTCCCCGTGTTCCGGGGTTTCGTTTCATTCCGAGGCTTCCCTGAGTACAGAGGTCCAGTTTTGTTAAAAGCTGGTGAAATCCAAATTTTTAAATATGATTTTAATAAAAGGACAAAATAATGCATGCATCTATAATATCAGGTAAGTAAAAACTCATACAAAAGTTTAAAATATAAGTGCTTCTGTCAAAAATTGCTTAATTTTTGCTTTACAACTCTTCTAAATTTCACTTTTAATGAAATGCAAATTAAATTTTGAGTATGAGGATTTTATTAGTATGTATATTGGGCAAAATAGACAATTATCTACAAACCATCCATACAACACTCTTTTGAAGCAGTGGCCATTTTTCGATTACATTAATTTGAAAGAAACAATCGGGTAAGAAGTTTGGCCCTTTTGAAATGATAGTCCCGATACATTTTGGAAAAACTAAATATGCAAAGCAGCTTACTTTGTAATGGTTCTACACATCCAGAAAATGTCATAGAAATCGAAGAGGAAGCTGCGAACATCTGTTCAAGTTGACGCGAAATGCGTTATTATTCGAAATGCGTAATTTTTTCCATACTTTTTCAATCTGAACCACTGTGCAGAGGTTGTTCGATGACGATAATGAAAGGGGATGATGGGGTTGCTCTTTTTTTCTGCTCAAAGGACGACTTCATGCACTTCATTCCGTCAGAGTGCAAATCGAACCGATCAGCTTTTCAGGGAAGGGGCCGGATTCGATGTTTGCAGAGACAGAAAAAATCGTCATCCAGTGGAAAAACAAGCGGAACAAAGACAAACTCTGGGGAAAAAA
Organism: Aedes aegypti; assembly: GCF_002204515.2. Lineage (NCBI taxonomy): Eukaryota > Metazoa > Arthropoda > Insecta > Diptera > Culicidae > Aedes > Aedes aegypti. The sequence goes on along the minus strand of NC_035107.1, from coordinate 58,781,950 downwards.
AAGTTGGGGCGTTTAAGAGAGTATCGCTTTTTGGTGGGATCTGCAGTTGCAGAACAAAAAATGTCGTTGTTTGCGAAAATAATCGTAAATCAAACCGAGCTGATGGTTTAAGCCGTTTGGTGGACGTGGATATAAATTCGGGGATGTCTTGCGATAATTGGTTCGTTGTTTTTTTATGAACAGGATTCGTGGGAGGGCACAAGGGAATTTTAAATGTTTATTGTAATTTCTTTCGATCTATAAGTACTCGCATAATTTAGGATAGCATCCTGAAACCCATTGGTAATTAAATGTGTAGCTCGTTATTTTTGAGCGAATGAATGAATAAACATTAAAAGTGTCTCTGGACGAGAGAGAGAATGATCTTTTTGTAGAGAATGAGATAAATTGGTTCTCATAGTATCAAAGAATAAAAAAAAAAAGAACTAAGAATTTGACACTTATCTTCACCATAGCGTCATTAAATAGCATGTAAATGTAGTCATAGGTATGCTCAGTACCAATGAGCTAGATAGGGGCCTGGTTTAGTGGTCCATATTCACTAGATGGGCGTTGGAACCTACAATTCCTAGCCAATACAATTTCGACCGTAATTTTATCGGGAAAAATGGTTAAAAAAAACCCGAGAAGTTCACATTTGTTGGTCATTAAAATCACAATGCTGTGCTGTATCAATACAACATGCCTCAAAGTCTTTCCATAACGAAATCTAGAATCCCCAGATTTCCATTAGGACGAATGAAAAATATTAACAATGTTAATTCCGGTTGATATACCACCAGGGACACATTGGAAGCTTTCATCGACTTTCTTGGAGGGGAGTTTTTTCTTCTGCCTATCTCAACTTACTTTCTTTCTGCCTTTCATCCAAAATGCGACAAAAAAGGTCTGTTTATTTCCGCTGACTGAATCTTTGTTTATGATTAAAAGATGAACAGCAATGGGTTTTGAATAAATGTGAATGGTTATGGTGGAAGCGGGGGTTGATATCCTTCCACGCCACTGAGGAAGGGTACAAAAGTTAACGAGCAATTTGGGGTTTCGGTGTTCAATCTTGATGAAAGAGAAATAATGTTTTCTTTTTGTTTGGTTTCTCCGCGAACAAAAGAATAAGGTGTCGGTATAAATTAGGTCGTGAAACACCTTTTCGACGTTTTGTCTTCTCTAATGGAGACGCATGGCAATCGTTACCAAGTGAACATTTATATCATCACAAAGCATCCCATGATTGTGATCTATCGTCGCACAAAACTCCAAAGGGGTCGTTCAATAATTACGTATGCACAGGAGAGAGGGGATGATCCAAAAAATCTTACTTCCTACATAATATTAAGAAGAGAGTGGAGCTCAGATTAAGCCTTACGTATGATTTCCTTGAAAACATTTCTTCTTTACACGCAAATATGATTACATATCTTCAATATCCACGAAGAAATGATGTTCCACATATTAAACCTTTGGAAAGTATAAACAACCAATCAAGATTCCGAATCAGGGACGAAAAAACTCATGCTCACTATACTCAATTCACTGACGTTTATGCCACCATCAAAGCATCCGTACCACCACCAATATGATTGTACCAATCAAGATGGCACAAAAGTAGATGAAGAAAACAAACAACGATGCCCGTAAGTCGTTGGTGTTTTTGATGATCAAAAGCAGAAGAGTGTCAGTTTTTGAAAATTGATTATCAATGAGGTTCAAATCAATTAAAAAATATGCTGCTATACGGATAATGAACGATCCGATGCACGGAATCGATGATATTGACGCGTATTTAGTGTGCTGCGTGCCAAAATTACAACTTCTTGAAGCGAAATGTAAAAAAGTCAAGCTGGTTCGAATGAATATCATTTTTTGTGTCCGATAATCACAAAGCGGTTGAGTATCAGCAGGTTAACAGGAAACTGAAAATCCTGCGGCAAGCGCTTTGCCAATCTTTGCTGTGTTGTCAAGGTGAGGATATAAACAAACAAAAATCGACGAAGATTCTACCCAGCAAGTGTCAAGAGCAGATTGAGTATTTTCGTCCCTGTTCCGAATTCTCTCACGATAATGGATTTCTCCCTCACAACAATGTTCAACAAAAAGCTGCCTTATGAAACTATCCGTTAACAAAACAAAGCGAAAATAGAAAATCGCACACTTCCACAGTTGTAACAAGTTTGTTTTCTCTTTCTCCTATCCATGGAGAACTTTTAAGCAATAACACTGTGTGCGTTTGAAACGCAAATATCAAATGAGGGAACACCAAACGCGGTGAGATTTTCCACAAGAAATGCGATGTCAAAGATAGGTTTTTCTATCTAGGTCAGCGGTGAATTAGATAATTGTTGCTAAGAGTCCTTTGATTGGTTTGTGTTACCGCATTTGGAGGACATTTAGTCAATGTTTGCACCTCAAATGCAAAAAGTGACCAAAATGGTCTTGGTCAGTGAATTCGACGGATAGCGCCGACAATTTGTGTTCAGTGATGCCACATGCACAGATTTATCTGTAATTGCACAGATTTTTTCCTGTTCTTCCCTACAGATATCTGTGATCACAGATCACAGATTTTTGAGATAAAAAAGATTTTTAAGATTTAAGAAAATTTCACGAGTTTAGAACACGATTTTGAAAGATATAAATCAGAAATGTCATTTCTCTGTTTAATTTTTCTCAAAAACTTAAATATTTTAATAATTTAGAAAGTAATACTTACCTTTAACTTACTTTTAGAAGAATAATCACAAATTAGAAATTGTTGGCATGCCAAAAACAGCCATAATACGTTTGCAAAAATTATTTTTTGACCATAAACATAAAATTTTTAGATATTTTTGCGTCACAGATTTTTACCAAGATTTTTGGAGGTTGACTTAAGATAAAAAAGATTTTTTCAGCCGAAAACACAGATGAGAGTCGGAAAAAATGTGGCAACACTGTTTGTGTTGCCTAGGATTCATCGAATGTAGCGCTGTTGTTGCACCAGAGCCAGATTCATTTCTCGAGCATGGACATGTAAAAAATAACACTAAATCAATAGTCACAAAAAAATTAATGTTTTCGCGTTTTGCATTCGGGGATATAATCTAAGATTATAAATTGAATCACTTTAGGATTCTTCAAGAAGTTCTGAAACTTCTCCTGGTATTTTTCGGAAAATCTCTCTGAAGTTCTTCCGGTAATCCTCATGGAATCCTTTATACGAAGTCCTTCTGAAATTTATCAGGAAATCCATCTGTTGCTCATTCATAAACCTATCTCAAACTGCTCCCTTCAAAAATCCTTTTTGGATTATTTTGGAAATGCTTTCTTGCAATTTATTTATGATACTATAGAAAATCTTTCGGAGAATCTTCCAAGAATCCCTGTGGGATTCTTCAGCGAAACCCTCTTGGGATTCTTTCAAAAATCTCTCGGAAAGTCCTTTTAGTTTCTTTCGGAAATCCTTCTGAAATTATTATAGTTACATATCTGATTGCTCTGTGATTCTTCCGGAAACAAGTACCAAGAAGACTTTCTCTTGGATTATCCCGTCTTGGATATTTATGGAAGTCTTCTGGATTTCATCCGTGAAATTTCCCTGAAATTCTTCAGAAAGGGCCCATTCACAAATTTCATATCGCTGATGGGGGTGGGTGTCCTCAAGATGTTACAGTTTACGCAAACTTTGGACAGTATTCATACGAAATGCTTTACAAGGTGGTGGGTGAGTGTTAAAAATTACCATTTTTAGCGTTATGATATTTGTGAATAAACCCAAAATGTTTCTATGATTGCTTTCCAGAGGGATGGAATTCTTTAAAAAAGTCTGTGCTTCTTCTGAACATCTTTTGAAGATTTTTTCCAGAAATTTTTCGGGTTCTAAACAAAAATCCCGCAGGATTTTTTCCGGAAATGCATCCAAAATTATTACATTATACCATCTAAAATGTTTCCAGAGACCATAAGTAATTCTTCCATGAATGTCCCTGGGGCTTTTTTTGAATATCATAAATTTTCTCAGTATTGAGTAGTGTTGGATCCGTTGAATCTGTTGCATGCTCCTTGTGAGCGAGCGACAGAATCCGGATCTATTGTGTCGGAAGAAAAAAACGAAGCGTGCGGTGAAAAAAAAAACATACGCGTCAGTAGTGTTGGATTCGTTGAATCTGTTGCATGTTCCTTTGTGGACGAGCGACGGAATCCGGATCCATTGTGTCCGGTTCACGTTGCGCGGAATAAAAAACGAAATGCGCCGGTGAAAAAAAAAAAAAAAAACGCGTCAGTAGAGTTTGATACGTTGAACCTGTTGTATGCTCCTGTCGAGCGAGCAACGAAATCAGTATCGTGTCCGTTTTGCGTAGTAACCGCACTAACAGTGTCGGTCATTCGTGTATATGCTCACGTATTCATTTCGAATTATATATTTATCGTTTACCAAAACGAATCCTTTCCCATGTCCAAACTCCCAGTGTTTTCTTGTGGAAGTGCAGAGGACTCCTCGGCTTCTGTAAAGCAAGTAACACGTCAACATTTCCCTCCCATTCCCAAATTGACCTGCATTCGGACGCAGCCGGCGCCGGTATTGTTTGTTATAATAATGAGAGCACCAGTACTTACACATTGAGGATGCTACTGATCCCGAGTAGTGTCTTTTGGTTCCCTGTGTAAGTACAGCTGTTCTTGCAATAACGGAGTAGCAACTGCGGGCGGTCAATCATGCTCATGCTCATGCTATCTCATAAATTTTCTCAGTATTATTACAGTTCTTCTGGGGTTCTCCCAAGAAATCCGTCTGAAACTATAATAAAAAATCTATTCTTTCACTGTCAGATTATATCGTTCAAATTCTTGAAATTCTTCTGCAACTCCCTATGGAATTCGGAAATTCTCGCGGATTCATTTAACAATCTGTTTTATGAAAATTCATCCGAAAATTTTCTCAGAAGTTCTTCAGAAAACTCCTCAGAAATTGTTCGAAAACCCTCCTGGCCCTGTTCTAGAAATTCTTCTTCAATTCTAACGGAATCGGAGTTTAGTTTTTCCAGTAATCTTGCATGGAAATTTTCGAATATTATTTTGGAATTCTTATATTCTGATACAATCTTTTTGTAATTCTTCGGGAAATGTATTAGATTTATTTGTGATTTATCAGTTAATTTAAAAAAAAAAACTTCCGGACAGCCCTCCGGGTACTTAAAAAATACCACTGAGATTCTTACGAAAATCTTTCTAATACTCTTATAAAAGTCACCCTGAAATAGTTCCAGAAAATCCGATTGTTCTTAGGTAAATCTTTCAAGAGTTCGAACATCGCTCAGGAATTATTCAAGAAAGTTTTCTGGAATTCTTCCGGATGGCTTAGTGAAATCTTCTAAAAACCTTGAGAATTCCCTAGAAATCCTACAGGGATTCCTTTGAAATAACTTCTGGGATTCTTTTGGATCTCACTATGAAATAAATCCAAAAACCTATTTGTATTTTTTTCATAAATCCTCATGGTACCCTTTCAGATTTTTCCGGAAATCTATAAGTAATTCTTCCAGGAATCTCCTCAAAATTCATTCAAAAATCTCTCTGTGATTCTTTCGCAAATTTTCCCAGAATTCTTTCGGAAATCCTTCTACAATCCCAAAGAAATTCCCAGTAGGATTTTTAGAAGAATTCATGAAAGATATTTGGAAGAGTCCTGGAACTATTGTCTGAAGAATCCCAATGTTATTACCGCAAGAATACCAGGACGATTCACGGTAGAATCCCATTAAAACATCCGGTAGCATCCGTGAATGATATCTGGCATTTTGGATGAATCTCAAAAATTTTAAGGAACAGCAGGAATTATTACAAATTACAGAGGTTTTTTAGAAGAATTCCAGAAGAATTTTCTAAAGTATTCCAAAAGAATTTGTGAAAGCATCTCAGATGATTTTCGTTAGAGTTTAGAGGCATTTTCGTAAGAATTCTATGAATATTACCGGTAACATCTTAGAAACATTTTCGGAAGAATCTCAGACAAGTACCGAAAAGCTAAACATTACATATACTTTGCAATTGAATTAAATGGACAATTTGGTGTGAAGTTTTGCGAAAAAGTTACACGTCTTCTCGGTGAGAATCGAACTCATGACTCCTTGATCTCTGTTGTTAAAATTTTAAAAACAAAATACAGTATATAGCCACGAGCTAAGGGTGGCAGTACTTGTTTTGAAAATATAAAATTTGCAACATTTGCATTTTTAAACGAAATATTTAAGAAATATTCAAAAAAAAAAATCAATGTTACCCCGCATTACGGTACCTACCAAAATATCGAATATTCCGATACATTTAAAACATCGCAACGTCCCTAGGTTGATGATACCCTCAAAAGGAAGTTGATGATTACACATTCCAGCTAGTCTATGTTTCACGTTTAAACAAATAGTTGTTCCTGAGGTCAGTAGTGTGGACTACCCTTATGTAGGATCGAACTGTTAGATTGTCATAATTGTAGGTCATACATGTTACTTATCAGATTTAGAGTAAAGTTGGGCTAAAGTTCGATTGGGGCAAGAGTTTCTTTTCAAGATTTCTAGCTCAATTCAAAACAAAACTTGTAAAAGTCATGGTGTTTCGAATGCTATGAAAGTAAGTAAAGTATTCACTGCAACTATCAAAAATATCGATTGAGATTCGAAAATATTATGGCTGTTTGTTGTTTTTTGTCGTTAATATTGTAATTTTTGTCAAACTTTCGTTTCATGGAACCAAATAAAGATAAAATCTTTTAATTATTTTATGTAAGGGCGTTTCTAGGCCTATCATAAGGTTGCTTTCAGGTGTATTTATTTTTGCATAAATGCTTGGCAACTATTTTTGGCCCATATTGGGACAAAATTTCGAATCAGCGGGGCAAAAGTTCGATCCACATATGGGTCACGAATTGCCTAAAATCCACACATTATCTTCAAATTTAGCGAAATTTGCCAGATCGTGTGAAAAAGGTCACAAACATTTTACATTTTTGCTTAGTTTTGCGAAAAACTCATTTTTGGGTATATCATAATGTTTTGGGCAATTTTTTGATGAAAACTTAATGTGTATTTTTCATCAAACAAAAGTTCACGGCTGAATTAAAGTATGCCTGTTATAAAAATATCAATATTTTGTGTTTCAGCTTGCGAACTTTTGCCCCACACTAGATTCGAACTCTTGCCCCATCGGTGGGACAAAAGTTCATTTAAGACAATGAATTTTGAAACTTATATATCTTAAAATGGGTAAACATTTTGACACAAGTTTGTTCAGCGAAATTATAGCCTAGATGTTGAAGGTTCACTGTATGGTATTCATTTTGTTTCAATCGCTATTGTTTTTCTGAAAACTTTCATTATACCAGTAAGGTCGAACTTTTGCCCCACCTTTTTCTATGTGTGTTTTGTTTAAAAAATGCAACCCCCTCGCGAAGTGACAGATAACGCAATTTTCACGTACCTACTTTCAACGTAAACAATGGGGACATCCACCGCTGCCGGCACGATTTTTCACTATGGCAGATCGGGATTTTGTTTCGTTGTTGACGGAAGCAAAACAACGAATGGAATGATATTGAATAAGGGCGAGTCCGATATTTTCTTCTTCCAACGAAAATAAATTTAATAAAATCATCAAGTTTTAGCACCAAAGAACTAAACAGTGCATCAATTCGTTCGGTAAGGATTGAATGACTTATTGGTATTATGTTTCTCGGGAAATAATTTCATGAGGAGTATTGTTCTATAAAGTGATAATAAGTAGTAAATTGTTTTTGACGAACATGTTTCATGGCTTGACGGAGTAAAATTATCGGGCGCAATTGGGTCCTAAAATTTGTAATGAAATCTTGTTTTTATTTAATAACACGAAAAAGCATGTTACTATAACTACTTTAGCAATTTTTCCCGCTCAAATAATGGCTATATCATGTTTAAATTTTAACTTAAAAATTTGGTCCATAAATGAACCTTGACACTTTTGATCATGTTTGACATTCGCTTAGTCGACAAAAACACCACAGAGGTTTTAGTTCGACCACTGGGGTTGTTCCTATCTGACATTTTGAAAGGGACACGGAAAACAAAATACACCCAAAACTTGAGTTTAAGCCAAAGGATGCGACAAAATCTAAAAAAATGTTTTTTGGGCTTAAACCAACGGAAAACATTAGAAAATTGAGTAAACATGTGTTTTTGGCCTAAACTTAAGCGTTTGGCACTAAGATTGGGACAGGGCTTTAGGACCCTATTAGATGATTTGTTTTTTTTTCTCGGTTCTTCGTTATACTTAAGCCCTCAGTACACTGTTTGTCAAGTGTGCAAATTTTTCCGCACGCATTAACCAAGATGCAAACATCGGTCTCAACAATGACAAAACATCTGAAGTGTCAAGTGGATATTGAAGTGTTAGTTTATGCGTGTGGAAAAATTTGCACACTTGGCAAAGAGTGTACTGAGGGCTTTACAATACAGCCTAACTGATTTTGTGGATACTCTTGAGGTGCTAAAAAAGGCGTGGTACACAAATTGTGTCACGCTAAATTGGGACTTTAACGACCACTTGTCACAATTTATGCATGAGACCTCACCTTGTGAGGCTTGTCACGCTATGTCTGACCCCTCCCCCCTTTGGAGCGTGTCGTAATTTGTGCATGACTTGTATTGTATAAAAATCTCGAGAATTTATTCAAACAGACAAGTTATAAAAGTGAACAAACTTATTCTAACGATCCTACGTGTTTCTCAGTCGAAATTCGCTTTAGGTCAACTCGATTTTTCACTTTTAGATCGTTGAATTCCAGGATTCACAACATAACACAACGACACCGTTCCGTTATATGGAAAGACAAATTAGTGATTTAACCACGAGTCGATTCTACACTGGTACGAAAACGTCTTGAGTACTTAATTGAATGAAACGGTGTATCATTTTTCCCATTTTTTTCTTGTGGAAAATAATAAAAACTACCTAGTTTTTGATCGCAATTTGATTGCATGCAAAATTGAAGGGATGTACATTGTACACAGCGAAAAATTGTTAAAAAGGGGATTTATTTTAAAACAGTTCGTGACTAATTTACTCCAAACCGTATAAAAACTACTCACATCGATTGTTTCTATGAACAGATGGATGATTTCTTTAGAACTCTTCTCAGGAGCAACTATTTAAAAGGTCATTTAGATTAACATTAATTTAAATTGAATAACCATTAATTTAAATTTAAATTTCGGAGGGTTCTGGGAACTCTTACAAGACTACCCAGACAACCAAAATGTACGTATAACGAAATCACCTGGAGGCTTTTTATGTGCAAAATTTCACTTATAAGCTGTCGCGAAAAGGCATTCTACGTACAAAAGTGGAGGCGATATACGTGCATATATTATGTGATGAATAATAGCATACAGTGCGAGTGAACAAATTTTCTACCGAACTAACCTGTGATCTTATGCGACTTAACTTATGGTAACAAATGTTGAATTGACAGCTGCTAGCTGAATTAGTTCGAATTACCTTGTACGAGTGTACGGGATGTAACAAAATGTACAAATGAACTCAGAAAAAAAGCGTTTTATGCGAGGAAACTCATCAATCTGACGATTTTATCCAACGTGTTTTGCGGGTTTGATGTAATTTATATGAATAAACGAGTTATTACGTGAACTTTTATGCGACTTCTGGTTGTCTGAGTGGGATACCTCCTTTAATTTTAAGGTCCATAAAACATAGGAAAGCCAACAAAATGCGTAGCCTACCAATCTGGAAATTTGAATTGATGTTAAAACCTTTTGGCATGCTGAAATTTCGATTCCAGATTTAATAAACATCAATATAGACTTATTTAAAAACGATCGTCCGTATTGCGGCGCTAGGTAGGATAAGCAAAAACGTCATTAATATAGTTTGTTTTATGCACATTTCCATTTTTCTTCTCAAAATTAACACTTTTTTCGTTCATTGATATTTTCTATTCGAAATTTTGCATGCAATTTTGTGCTTGCGGCACTTTTATTCAATCAAATAAGCCGGAATGAACTATCCAGCTTTTTACGAGCGGTGATGGCCACGAAAAATTAGCTCACTTTCTGCTAGGGTTTGACGTTTGGCTTGAGTCCGTTCAATATCAAACGACTCATAAAAAGCTGGAAATGATCTCAGACTGATTTCAAGCTAATAACTACAGTCAATTTCCCATAAAGGACTGATAATAATAAATATCTAACATAGAAAAACCCGGACGAATTTGCTTTGGTTTGAATGACTAGGTATTCAAAAATAATTTCAAAAACATAGGATCGGTTACTATAAGGAACAGCATGCGGACCACTTCACATCACTATTCAAAACTCGCTCACAGACCGTACAAAATCTTCCCGATGGTCGCAATTTGGTGACCACTGGTTTATAATGATATTACACATGCCAAACAAAAATCGAAAACTTTTTTTTGTTTTCATCAAGTGTAATTCTAATCTACGCCCTATTTTGAGCGCACTCCATGATTTCATTGAGTTTGACAGTACCACGGACCAAAATTTTTCGGTACATTGACGTTGTACTGCAGCTGTCATGATGCTCCCGGGTTGAAAAAATGATACATTTTTCTGTTAGTTTTATTGAATACCATAATCTGGGGTACCATTGATAAGTTTTTTGGATATTTCTTGTAAATTTAATTTGAAGATGTAAATGTTGCAAGTTTTTTTTTTTTTAAACAAGTACTGCCATGACTATATAACGTATTTTGTATTCCCAAAGTTTCACGCATGATTGTAAAATTGTTTTGGACGAATTTTTGATCGAGCTGATTAGGGATAACATGGATCACCTCTGTAAACAATGGACCGATGCGCGAGTTCGCTAATTTGACGTTTGAGCGGTGCGGAATTCACTTGTTGCCATGGTCACATAAATAACACGGCACCACTAAAACGTCAACGAGTGAACTCGTGCATTTGTCCATATTAGTTAATATTCGAAATTCCGTTACTAACTAAAATCACCTGAAGGCGATTATTGTAGTCAAACTCTTACAAGTCATTTACTTTTTGAGTTATATTAAAAATAAAAACACGTTGAAACGCGAAAACGCCTAAAAGTAGGCAATTTCCTTAGGAGATTCAACATTCCTTATTCCTTGGCAACTGGATCGTGCCAGCGATGCCATTTTCACGTAAATACATCATTTTCCTTACTTATAACATTTGCAGTATTCATTTTAGGTATAAATATTCGGTAGTGTCATCCGTAGTCACGGAAATCATTGTTGTGAAAAGTTGACAAATTTACGCATGAGAATAACTCAATTTTTGCAAAACCTGCTGTTCGACCAAAATGATGCGGAAGTGGACAAAGCACGACGACCGAGAACTGACGCGAAGTTCTATAACGAAAAACCGGACTTAAACCGAATTTCATGTTATTCATGTTAGGGAGACAGGCAAAGTTCCTGCTCTTGATATTTTCTATCTTGTTTCAATTTTCTTGCAACTATTCCTGCCAGGGTTGGTACAACGAAAATCCCGAACACCTGCAATTATATAAGCTCATGAATACAAGAAAAATAAGCACCATTCATGTATTGCAAAAGTTTCAACGAAAAGTGTTGAATCAAGCATTTTACGGGAAGCTTTATGCCGATCAATGTTACCTTGTTTGACGGTACTAATTTAGCCTAATATAACGCCACCCTAATATCGATTAAAACATTTCAATCGTTTTTATATGAGGCAGCTTAGTAATATGTCTTCATCGAGAACACTAATCATTGGCCATCTTAGCGTAAGGTCACACACTGAGACAGATCGCTGTTTTTGACGGCCAAAACCTCTAATACTCTGGATATGCGTCCTAGAGGTTCGACAAAGTATTTTGGAATGTACTACATTTCGTCTTCAAACAACTATTTTGGAAAAAAATTGTACTACATTTTGACTTCTTCGGATTTTATGAGGTAGTTTAGAGATCTAGAGAACACCACCCGCTCGGCACATCATATTATCCAAGTTTCCACACTTCTGACCCCACGTGCCAGCTTCGAAGGTCTACCTAACTGCCAGCCGGAGTTAGGAGGGAGTTGCGCCGTCACCATCACACCCCGGAAGAGCAATACAACACCCTCCCCCCTCCAAAACAAATTCATCGTATATCGGCATAGAGCATCATCACCCTATTCATTTAGCACGCCTTTGTTCATCCGCGTGAATAGGCGACGCAAAGAAGGAGGAACACGAGCCGGTAAATCAGAAGCGCACTGTAAGTAGAGATCCCTTTTTTTTCCCTGCGGTCGACTTCGAGGTAATGGTAAGGAAAGCGTTAGAAAGTTTTTGGAAAGCGTTTGAAAGCTCTGGAGCTTAAATTTAAAGTTTAAAGGTTAGATAGAAGAAATCCGCACAGTTAGGTGAGAATAGGAGGGAGAGGAAGGTATAAGAGAGATTATGTGAAAGTGGGTAACCGAGCAGAGATGAATGATTAGTAAAAATGTTATTCGTATTTTTGCGTTTCACTAGATGTTGTAGTTGTAGTCCAAGTCAGACTGCATGGGAATCGCAGTCCTCCATTTCTGTCCTAAAGCGAGAGAGTGAATTGTGTTCGGGACGAACTGGGCCCGTGATGATACTCGTCGACCACGTGCATTTGTTATCGGTAGAAATTCGAGTTGTCGGTCATGTTTGAGTGCTTTGATTACGTGGAGCATTTTCTAGATCGTTCAGTTGTTGATTAGAAAACTGAACTCACCCTGAGGTTTGAGTTTGCAGGTCACTTAAATTGACAAGTGATCCTCTTAGGAGGTGGCGCATAAGCCACTTGTTTCTCTCCCAACCCGTACGCTCGCCGTCTCGAGCCGGCTACATTTGGCACCCAACTACAATAACTCACGAAGTGGCAGACGGCGGTAGTTAATTTTTTGTCTTCGACTAGTCAAGAACATTACATGAAAGTTATTTCAAAAAGTGATTTAAAATGGGAGGTTTATCATCAGTTCTGTTTTCAGATCTAGAAAATAATCAGATTTATAAGAAAAAACAATATAAAATCATCGTACAACATGATTTTTGTTGAACACAACACTATTCGAAGGTTGTAGATACACATATGGAACGTAGTATCTTGAATTTCGCTTAAATGATTTGTTCGCATATGCGAGAAGTGACACCTATGAGTCAGCGCAGATCATCGATTTCCAGCTGTCATTCCCTCGTTCAACGATTACCGATTCGACGACAGAGAGACAGCTTGCGTTTTTTGACGTTTTCTGATTTCCGCTTGTTCCTTCCTCCGTCAACTGACAAGTATAAAAGCGACCTCCATAGCGTATGTAATTCTCTTTTTCTGTGTCATCGATCGAACCGACAGGTGGAGTGTAAATCAGTTTCGACGAGTGGATTGTACCTGCTAAATTTGGACTTCTAGTTTTGAATTAAAGATTTGAATTAGTGTGAATTATTGAACTGTAAGCTGTTAATAGTAGAATTAAGAAATAAAGTTAAATTAGAGTAGTGCGTGTAGAGAACAATAAATTGGTGAATTAGTTAACCTAAACGGACAATACTTACTTGTGTAAGAAGAACTAACCTGAAGAACTTACCTGTGTGGGAAGGTAAAAAAGCCGTTAAAAATTCGTGTCACAACCACTGAGCATTCGACATTGGTCCTTCGAACCGGATAGCGTGAACTCCGCTAGTCCGCCAGCCCGGAATCTACGCCGAACCCGCCAGGTATTCGCCGCCACGTGCCGAAGAGGTTAGCCGTCTGGAACAATCTTCAATACAAGGCATTCGAATTGCCTTGAAAAGGTAATTATCTTTCCAACACCTCCTATCCCTTCTCGTTTGAGCTGCGCGGTCTTCCGCCTTCCAGATCCTTTCATTTCCTGGTCATCTTCGTCATCTCCCCACGATGTCAACGGAGCGACGCATCAAAGGCCTTAAGACGCGCCTAAAGAGCTTGTTGACTTCATTCAACCTCATCAGGTCATTCGTGGAAGAATACCAGGAAGACCGGGATGCTCACCAAGTCTCGGTTCGTCTGGAGCACCTAGTAGCCCTCTGGAAGGACGTAAACACCACTCAAGTCGAATTCGAAACGCTGGACGAAGAGAGGCTGGACCAATATCTGAAGGTCCGCAAAGACTTTGAGTCCAGCTTTTTCCACGTAAGGGGCTTCCTACTTTCCGTCAATAAATCTGCTGTCCCAGACTCACTATCTGCTTCTCGAACTACCGCACAAGTCCCTCCAACATCGTCAGTACGACTACCCGACGTAATTCTCCGGCCATCTTGATGGATGGCTAAACTTCCATGATTTGTTCGTCTCGCTCGTCCACTCGACGCATGAACTTTCGAGCATCCAAAAATTCTATTATTTGCGGTCTTCCCTTTCCGGAGATGCCCTCAAGCTGATCCAAACCATCGCTATCAGTGCCAACTATTACCAGGTGGCGTGGAACTTACTAGTAGATCACTACCAAAACCCTGCTATTTTGAAGCAGTCTTACGTAGACTCGCTTTTTGAGTTCCCTTCGCTAAAAAGGGAATCTGCGTCGGAGTTACACTCTCTAGTTGAAAAATTCGAAGCGAATGCCCGAGTCCTTAAACAGCTAGGAGAGAAGACCGAGTTCTGGGGCATACTCCTGATCAAAATGCTGAGCAGCAGGCTTGATCCGACAACCAGACTTGATTGGGAGGAGTATGCAACATTAGGGCGGTTCAAAATTTAAAAATGTTCGAAAATCCAATCTTCCTTACCATCCTTACCATAAAAATAGTGTTCTATGAAATTTTCAGCTTTCTAGGTGGTGATTTGAAGGTGGCCCAAAGAAAATGTAGGTTTATATGGAAATTGCTATGGAGAAGTTTTGAAAAATGTTCCAAACACGCTAGTACTGTAATGTAAGTAAAAAATTATTATCTCATAGTAAAAACTCATTCTTCAAACCATTATAAAGAAATTTGCTAAAGAGAGAAATTTAATCCGACGGATAACAGAAGAGATATTCATGGGTTTGTTTGCTTAATATTAGCTCATTATGGGATTATAGCCCTGCAAACATGTAAAGAAATCCCAAACAAAATTAGCTCAAAAGGGATTTGTTTCTTGAGCAACATTCTTCATTGAGCTTTGAATAATGAGTTTTCAATATGGGATGATAAGTTTCTACTTACATTACAGTACTAGCGTGTTTGTAACATTTCTCAAAATTTCTCCATAGTAATTTCCATATAAACCTACATTGTCTTTGGGCCACCTTTAAATCACCATTTAGAGAGCTGAAAATTTCACAGAACACTATTTTTATGGTAAGGATGGTAAGGAACATGTGGGAGAGAGGATTTTCAAACATTTTAATAATTTGAATTGCCCTAATGCAACATCGAAGGACAACGTTAGCTCCAACGACCTGACAACGTTTATCCAGCGCAGAGTCACCGTTCTGCAAACAATCAACAAGTCAACCGAAGTTTTGTCCCAAGGTGCCCCAAAGAAGTCAGTTTTTCGTTCAGTCGCCAGCCATGTGGCCAGTCAGCCCAACTATAGCAAGTGTCTCGTCTTCTCCGACCATCATCCCTTGTACCAGTGCGTTGTCTTTTCAAAAATAACCCTCGAAGACAAAGAGAAGGATGTTCGACGTCACCAATTATGCCGCAACTGTCTCCGGAAAGGTCATCAAGCTCGTGAATGCCCCTCGTCAAGCACCTGTCGTAAATAAAGAAGTCGCCACCATACTCAACTCTGTCCCGGGGAAACCAATCCAGCTTCTGCGAGCTCCAGAACTGTGGAATCTGCCCCACCGAAACCTACTTCTGCCCCAATCGTAGAAGATCCACCAAGAAACTCCGCTTCTGCCGTCTTCGAACCCGTAAGCTGCGCTTCTTCCGGCCACAAACGGAAAAGTGTTCTACTGGCCACAGCCGTGGTCACACTGATCGATGACAATGGAAACGAACACTTTGCTAGGGCGCTCCTAGACTCCGGCAGCGAGTGCTGCTTCATGGTTGAATCGCTAGCTCAACAAATCAAGGCTAAACGCACCAAGATTCAGGTTCCGATTACTGGTATCGGACAGTCCTCAATCACGCTCGTCACAAGCTTCAATCCACCATCCGCTCTCGAGTCAGCAGATATTCTACGGCCGTTCAATTCTTGGTGCTTCCAAAGGTCACTGTTAACCTACCATCAACATCGATAGACGTCTCATTCTGGGAAATTCCCGACGGAATCCAGCTTGCTGATCCGTCATTTTACGATACAAGACCTGTCCAACTTGTATTGGGAGCAGAAATCTTTTTCGACCTCTTCAAGGTTTCTGGTCGCGTTCAACTCGGAGAATCTCTGCCAAACCTAGTCAATTCCGTTCTAGGTTGGGTCGTATCTGGGGGTACGTCGAATTGTCAACCGAGAACATCCGTCACTGCTAACGTAGCAACAACCGCTGATCTCCATCGTCTAATGGAGAAGTTTTGGTCCATCGAAGAAGACAACGATAAAAATCACTACTCCGTCGAAGAAGCTGCTTGTGAAGCTCACTTCCGTCGAACGGTTTCTCGCTCGCCAGGAGGCCGCTACATTGTACGACTTCCCTTGAAACAAGATACCCTAATGAACCTTGGTGGCAATCGCTGTTCTGCGCTTCGCCGTTTCCACCTCGTTGAAAATCGCCTGTTACGCAACCCAGAGCTAGGTACCCAATATCGAGAATTCATGCGAGAATATGAAGACGTGTGGTAGGGTGATGTGCTAGTATCCATCGTATTAAGCATTGATCAGTGAGAACTGCAATTTTCCCAGTATTGCAGTGAATGATGCTGATTCAAACCGATGCCAAACAATTCTTTCTCAAAACGGCTTTAGCATTGTACAATAACATTTTGATAAATATTGATCTCTTTTTGGAAATAATGCAAAGAAAATGCATCTTACCGTATTCTCAATCCGTCGTATCGTTTTCAACTCCATCGTAATCAGTTTCCTGATTCGTCTCACAACTTACGGCTCACTGTGTGTATTGAATGGTTAAAACACAACATATCAACGCTATAATAAAATGTGTTACTAGAATATATAGATCTACGGGCATCTCCCTCCATTCCTTCAGCATGATGGAATATACTAATTTCCTTTATAATTCATTGTTCGTCATCAAAATTCAGCCCAAGCATATGAACACAATTCCTTTTGACCGTACAATTATGGCATTTGCTCACATGACAGCGAAAACAACACAATCAAAGGAACCGTATTTTTACGTCGAGCGTAGCGCACACATTGATGCGCACAAGGTTTTTTTTCTCAGTACGACGGATTGAACTTTGTTTACATTCTCAATTATACGCGGCGGTTGAGGAAATTTCGTAAAATTTGGTCATTTATTGAAGTTTTACGGCGTGTGATTGGAATGTAATCCTTCAGTGAAGAAGTACGAAGGTTTTCCATAGTGAAAATAAGTGCCCGGCTAAGTAAGTCTCCCACGGGGGCGGGCAGAAACTTGTGTTAGAAAGTGGTGTGGCTCAGTCGATCGCTCAGCATTTTTTTCAAATCGTGATCGTCCATGCGATTTCGGTGAAAAAGTGTAAAGTGGATAATTGAACTGAAGTTATTTACCGAAATACAGTAGTTTTATTGCATTTTTGGTGTACAAGTGTACAAACCATAACAGCTTTCACAAAATTACACTTGGATAATGAATCTATGTTGCAGGTAAGTTTGAATATCCGCCGTAGTGGAACATTTAAAGTTTGATACGACGAATAGTAGCGCTTACGACGAAGAAAAACAAAACCCTACGTGTGGTCTTTGACGCATCATGTCGTACTCCCGAAGGATCATCCTCAAACGACGCCCTAATGGTCGGACCTATTGTTCAAGAAGACCTTAAAACACAAGTTTAGTGATGACTTCTTGAAAGCACTTTGTCAACATTCAATATGTGATTTTCTTGTACATATCGATATTATAAATGCGCTAAAATCTAATCAAATTTTAGAATATTTTCATCAAAACTTTAAACTGCCACAACAAAAAAGCTCCACGTGGCCCCATTTTTCATTCTTCGCGACGATAAAACTAATGTTTTTGAATCTTGACTAATCGTAGACAAAAAATAAGCGACCGCCATCTGCCGTTTCATGATTCAACCAGGATTTTGAAAACACGGTTTTTGTTCTGTTTTTACTAAAACTATCATAAAGAGTAGTTTTTGATCCTTCGACCTGCTTGCATGCTATTGCGGGGGAGGGCGACGGGGGCAGGATCAAACATGTCGCGCCACGTTTGCGTACCGTAATCCGGGGGTAAATTGATCAATGGGGTGAGTTTAATCAGGTCGGTACCACATAGCATTTCCTTTCAAGGGTGCTTAATACTTCGTTGTCATCATAGGCATTCCATGTTATCTAGTTTATGTATGTCTAATGATGGTTATAAACAATTTCATTTTTATTAAGGTCAGTTTTGCATAGAAATATTCCCACTTTTTGAAGGTGTTAGCAATACTGTTGGAAATGTCGGTACTAAAAAATCCGCTGGTGCTAAGCATGCATGTAAGCTTTGAGTGTTAAAAATGTTATGTTAACTTCAGTGTGAACTGCTGAACTCATTTTTAAAATCGTACAGCATTAAAAGAATAGTTTTTTGCTCGTAAAATCGTTATTGTTGAATAACGTGCTAATTTTAAGGGAAATTGCTTACATTTAGGCGTATTATGTAGATTTACAAAGATTAATTTTGCAATAAAATGATGATATACACGAGTTGTAAGAATTTTGACATCATTTTCAGATTCAGGAGACTCAAATTTAGTACATAGGGAAATTTTACATTCTAAAATATGCTTCATTATATAGTGATCAATTTCACCCCAACGTGTCATTTTCAATTTTTGATACTAAAACTAATTTTATGAAATGTTAAATTTTATTTCATAAAAAATCTATTACATAAACTGATAGAGATCAATGAAGTACTCATTTTACCGAAATAAATTTGACAATTTTCGAATTCCAAAAGAAATCATGACAAAAAGTTGTGAAAAAGTGATCAATTTGCCCCCGGATTACGGTACCACTGTGTAGTAGTATCGCGGATCACGTTAGTAATGTTTGATCCTTTGATCTTGTCGCTTGCTCCGAATACTTGTTCGGTGTTTAATGCTTTTATCGAGTAATATCGCGAACCCGGTTAGTCGCATTCATTTCGAATTATATATTTATCGTTTACCTAAACGAATCCTTTACCCAAACCTTTCCCATATCCAAACTCCCAGTGTCTACTTGTGGAAGTGCAGAGGACTCCTCGGCTTCCATAAAGCAAGTAACACGTCAACATTTCCCTCCCATCCAGCAGGTGACTAATCGAACAAGTTTCTAGCTTAATCAGGTGCTTAGTTATCCTGATTTATGCTCCATAAAATTGGAGGTTTGGCTTCGATTCATCTTATAAGGCTAAAAGAGTTTCTTTCACGTTTTTTTTGGATGAAACGCTAGCCAAGGACATTATGTTTAGTATTCTTCAGTATTGAATTGTTATGATCGAAAAAGAACTAAAACTAATAAAATTATTAATTAAGCATTGAATCGGTTGAGCCATTATTAGTACACGTGTTCCAGTTGTTGCTCAAGTGCTCCAGTAGTAGCTGTTCGGTAATGATGCAAGGAATTTCAAACAGTATAGTTGATTTTAAAGCGAAGTATGCACTTCAACAGAAAAGTAATCGCCTATCTCGATGCGAGAAAAATTTCTTGCAAGAAATCGACAAGAAAAGCATTTTTCTTTGATCGTAGTACGCAGTTTGAAAAATCACAATAGGTTTAACATTTTTCCCTCGACGCAGCAACTAAAATCTTTCGAAAGTTCATCTGAGGGACTTTTCTTTATTTTAATACATCAGTTTAAAGAATTATTTCCATCAGTTGATCCAATGGAGCACGAAGGCGATTTTTTTATAAGATGAAAAGCTGAAATTTGGCAAATCGACTAAACATAAGGCGATCAATCCATCAAAAAAAGGCCTATGTCTTTTTCATTGGAAAATATAGTTTTATCCCATAGTTTAATCTAATGGTTCATTACAATCATTGGTACTGGCACCCAAATAAGGTTCAATTGTTTTTATTTTGGAGCAATAATTGGAATTTTTTCATCAATATCAGATCTTACCATGGTTGGACTTACAATATCTTACAATTCTAAAACCTGAAGAAATGTGCTCACGTAGGTATTGAACGGGCCCGAAGGATGGCATGGGATATAAAATACAGAAGAATGCGTTTCACTTACCAACCAACCGCCGAATATTCGCTCATCGCCTACTACTACTACGTCCTGGATTACATCAATCATTTTTACAGTCTATTACACTGACGGCTCGGCGCCAACTTCGATCACTACGTGCTTCCTTTCCGGTGCTTTCGGCATTTTTCCGGGCCGGGTGATAAAAGCTGGTGTTTCACACATGTTCGAATTTTATCGCTTCATCACCACACGTCGTCGTATGTGGAGGAGAGTCAATAAAAGGAACTACCTTTAGCTGAACTGGTAAAGGAAGCCAGAAGAAGAAAAAAAGGAATTGCTACACTTGTTTTGCCACCCCCTCCCTGTATCCTCCTTTGAAGATAAACGAACGCTTCCCCCTGCCCGGAATGCGGCACGTGGAAATCCTTATCTGCCGTAGAGCCGCTCGTTCTCCGTTCTCTTATAACTCTATAAGGGAAGTTAAATTGCTGTAAAAGATCCAATTTAAATCGTTTTGCGGTGCCTAAATGGTGCTTTATTCAAATTGAAGGTAATTCATTTTCAGACACTGAAGTGCGCACACACAGGAAGCTAGATGTCAAAAAGAAATGCAAAGCACCACTCGTACGATCCGCGCTATCGCAGACGACGGTTGAAAAATTCATGAAATCGTAAACCTTTTCCCTCCGGTGGAAAAGGAATCATCATCAGCGAAAGTATAGCCCAGTAGCAGCAGCATCAGAATCACTACCAGCAGAGCAATGGCAAAGGATTAACATTGTAATTAAAAATTTCCATATTAGCAATCTCGGCACATACACACGTTTCTGCTGTACTCCCATCCCAGAACCGGTCTCACATTAGGGTAAAGTGATTCAAAATTAGATAAAATGGTCCAAACAACAGTATGATGTAATTTATGATATTAACATCACTCAGTACAAAAAACTGCTTCTTCAGTTCAAACATTTGCTCTAATTTTACAAAATCCTCAAATTGGCATTTTGAACCAACTTCCCCTACAACGATAGGGAAAAACTCGGAAAAACAAACGATAGATGGATGGTGGTATTTTTCCCAGCTCTCCGGTCACCCCATCCTGCCTACTTTGTCGTGGGTCCGCTTCGAATGACGTCGGTGGAAAGGGACATTCCAAATATTTGTCTTTTGCTTGCTTGCTTGCTTGCTGCCGCCTACTGTAACTTGTGCCATTTTCCATTCCCACACTGAAGAAAAAAAAAAGTGACGTTTCATGCGGGTCTCTTGTTGGCTTTCTCGTGTTCGTTTTTTTGTCCTTCTGCTCCGTTTGAAGCTCATTGCTGGATTCGCTAAATTTATTTTCCCATTTTTTTTCTGTCGTTAATCCCCGGCCAACGAAAGACCACTTGAACTCTTAAGAGAGTGTGGAAATGCTGGAGACACGTCGCTGAGAGGGTTTTGCCAACGATTAGAGTGGTTGTTGGTTTGATGACTTCCTGGTGAAATTGTAGCAGAATGAGAAAATTAACGGACAGCAGAGTTTGAGGTGTTTAAAAATTTAAATGTTAATACTGAATTAGCTTTTTTTTCTTTTACTGTAGAGCCTATTTAACCACTGCATCCATTATTTAGGAATCAAATATGGGTCTAATATTTGATTTGATCAAATATCCTGTCACAACTAAGATGTGATAGACATTGGTTGATATAGCACACGATCCCAGTTAGGCTGGACTTGCTTTATAAAGTCTATAACCCTGTTGGGATTACTTTGCCAGATTTCTAGGGGCTCTAATAACCCTTTTCCAAAGATTGACCTTCTTTGATTGAACAAAGCTCCACAGCTGCAGAGTATATGTTTAGCAGTTTCGTTTTCGATTTGACAAAAACGACATTTAGAAGATTGGATTTTCACAGTTTTATACAGATGATACCTACTAGAGCAGTGACCAGTCAACAAATCGGTTATTACCTACAGATCCTTTTTATTTTAATTTAGTATAGCCTGGGATTTTAAACCACTGGGCCGTATAAACCTTTGTGCTTGTCTTGATGTATCCGTGGTATTCCAGTTGGATTCTACCATAGACATTTCCCAAGATTTAAGATTTGCTCGCAGAGCGTGAAACTCCACAAAATGGCTCGAGACCAATAAAATACATTGAAGAAGCTTGTCTTGCTAAACTATCGACCGTTTCGTTTCCATCAATTCCACAATGGCCGGGCACCCAATTTCAGAGAAAGAATTCATTCCCACACTAGCTTCGACTGACAAGTGAATGCCTTCAGCGCATTTAGAGCTGATTGGCTATCCGAAAAAATACAGATTTTAGCAAATCTGTACTTCCTTTCAATACAGATATACGCACATTCTATAATTGCTTGAATTTCTGCATAAAAAACAGTGAGACTGTGCCCCATAGGTATTACTTTGTTGATTCCAGGACCAAAAACTCCAGCTCCTGTATTTTCACCAATCTTAGACCCATCTGTGTAGAAACCAATAGAACCTGGACGTAAACTGGGCCCACCATATACGGGAGTCGGGTTAATTGAAACCACTTTGAAAAGAGGATTAAAGTTTGCCTTAGTTGTCATCCAGTCTTCTACTGTTTTTATCTCTGAGACCAGATTTCCATCCAAAATTTCATTATAACGGATAATCTGCAAGGCACTTTTTGCTGCTTGCAGTTTAACAAATTGATGTAAATGTAATATATTAAGAAGGGCATCTAAAGCGACTGATGGTGTACTTTTCATTGCTCCTGTTATCGAAATACAGGCGAGCCTTTGTAATTTATCTAATTTCTTTTGAGTGGTTACCTGGTTTTGGGCCACCATATCAAAGAAGCATAGGTATTTTTTGGGCGAACTATTGCTGAATATATCCGGAGAACCATATTTGGCCGCAGTCCCCATGTTTTTCCCAAAGCTTTACTACACACCCTCAGAGCATTTGTACCCTTAGTGATACACTTTTCTAGATGTGAGTTCTAGTACAGTTTCTTGTCCAAATTAACACCTAGGTGTTTAACTTCATCCGAAAACCGAACCTGGATTCCATTCAGAGAAGGCTGAGTTAGAGTAATTTTTTTTCTTCTGGTAAAAGGAACAATATTAATCTTAGAAGGATTTACATTCAGGCCCTCTCTTCTACACCACTTGAGAGTCATGTTTAGTGCAGCTTGTAACCGATTGGAAATCGTGTATTCATACACAGCTAAAAATATGTTGTAAATTTAAATTTTTTTTCATGCACATATTTGGAGCATCAAAATAAACCTAAATTTCAACGACCAATCCATTATTCTTCAATAGAAATCACTATAAATTTACACGATCATTTAATATTCAACCATTTTTAGTTGAGAATGGAATGTTTATTCATAAAAATTTACATGATGCTGTAAAAACACACGAATTTGATTTATTTTTACAGTACGCTTCAGTTTACATCACATTGAAAATAAAATATTTTTCCTGTGTATTTTCCACGAATAACAATAGCCACATCGTTTGCATATCCAATTACCTCAAAACCTTGGTCCGTTAGCTTTTTAAGAAGGTCGTCTACTACAAATGACCACAATAAAGATGATAGTACTCCTCCTTGAGGACAAACCTTTATCGTCTTAATAGATAGTTGCGCACCTCCCAGATGAGCACAAATTACTCGATCTTTTAGCATTTTCATTATCCAATCAACAATGCATCTATCCAAGCCCCTTAATTCCATTGCTGAACGTATGAAGTTATGAGATGTATTATCGAATGCGCCTTCAATATCAAGAAAAGCCAATACAGCTATTTCCTTGGCTTGAAATGATTTCCCGATTCAAATAACTAACGATTGTGACGCCGTTATTGTAGATTTCCATGCTTGATATGCAAATTGAAATTTACTTAGAGGTAATCTCGCTAAACTCGTTGAATTTATGTAGTCATAGACTATTTTTTTCATTGTCATTAATAAAACGGAGGAAAGACTTATGGGCCTCATTTTCGTCCTTCCGAAACATCCCCGAGAGTTCACATTCGAAGAAACCGTGAAGCGACTCAAGGAATTATTCAGCATCCGGATTTCGCTCTTCAGCAAAAGGTACCAATGCTTCCAGCTGACGAAAAACGATGCGGACGATTTTGTCACTTACGCGGGGACAGTCAACAAGTCCTGTGAAGATTTCGAATTGAATAAGTTAACTGCAGACCAGTTCAAGAGTTTGATCTTCATTTGCGGACTTCGTTGCTCGAATCACGATTATCTCTCGGAAACTCTGGGAAAAACTCGGATAACCCAAACTACTACCTACCACAAGGGCAGCAACAACAGCGTCGGGCAAGCCTCTCCAGCTTCTTGGTGAACTTCAAAGCTCAGTCACTTTTGGAGGTGTCACCAAAATTGGAAAGCTTTACGTGGCCAACAACGACCTCAACCTTTTTGGTCTGGAATGGATCGACTTGTTCGGACTTTGGAACATGCCATTGTCAACGATTTGCAATCAAGTTCACGCTGATAGGTCGAACGCAATACAGCATTACAAGGCAAGATTTCCCAAAGTTTTCCGGCAAGGTCTTGGACACTGCACAAAGACCAAGGTACGTCTGTTCCTGAAGCCCGAAGCTATGTCAGTCTACAAACCGATACGCCCCGTTCCATTCACGTCAGTGGAAAAAGTCGATGCTGAACTGAACCGCCTACAAAAACTGGATATCATCACTCTGGTTGATTTTTCACAGTGGGCTGAACCAATCGTTGTGGTTAAGAAACCAGGAGGAAAGATACGGATCTGTGCCGATTATTCGACCGGAATAAACGCCGCTCTGGAATCAAACAACTACCCATTGCCAGTTCCAGAAGACATTTTCAGCAAGCTGAATGGCTGCAAATATTTTAGCATAATCGATTTAAGCGACGCTTACCTGCAAGTGGAAGTAGACGACAACTCAAAACATTTACTGACAATCAACACCCACCGAGGACTTTTTTCGATTCACCTGGCTAGCACCTGGGGTGAAGTCCGCTCCTGGAGCATTTCAACAGCTTATGAACACTATGATCGCAGATCTGAAGGGTGTAGAATCGTTCCTGGATGACTTGATGGTATTCAGCAAGACCGAAAAGGAGAATCATGAAATTCTCACTGCACTTTTTCAACGGCTGCAAGAATATGGTTTCATTCTTCGTGAAGAAAAGTGCAATCTCCTTCAACATCAAATCAAGTATCTTGCACATATCGTTGACGAATCTAGTCTACGTCCGGTTCCTGCGAAAATAGAAGCTATTGTCAAGATGCCCCCTCCAAGTGACATCACCAGTCTTCGGTCATTCCTCGGTGCAGTGAATTTTTATGGCAAGTTTGTATCGGAAATGCACCAACTACGGAAACCACTTGATGCACTTCTCAAGAAAGATGCTCAGTTTGTCTGGAGCAACGAATGTCAGAAATTATTCGAAAAATTCAAAGAAGTACTCCAGTCAGACCTTCTACACACCCATTACGACCCAACATTGGAAATAATCGTTGCAGCAGATGCATCTCAAACAGGAATTGGAGCTTGCATAATGCATAAATTTCCCGATGGCTCTGTCAAAGCAGTTGCCCATGCATCCCGTTCTCTTACTGATGCTGAAAAACGTTACGGACAGGTAGAAAAGGAAGGCCTAGCTTTGGTGTATGCAGTCACGAAGTTCCACCGAATGCTACTTGGACGTAAATTCACTCTTCAGACGGATCATCAGCCACTATTGAGAATTTTTGGATCAAAAAAGGGAATACCAATCCACACCGCCAATCGCTTACAACGTTGGGCACTGACGCTTCTTTGTTATGACTTCGAGATCAAATATGTATCCACCACCCCGTTCGCAAATGCCGATGTTCTTTCTCGTCTAATCAGCAAGCATTCAAGACCAGAGGAACATTTCGTCATTGCTTCAATCCAGCTGGAAGACGACATCCAAGAAGCAGTCGGGTTCCTTCCTATTACGTTTGACATGGTTCGCGACTCAACAGTCAAGTGTCTCATACTCCAGCAAGTAGTCAGTTATATCGAGAATGGATGGCCAGCCAGCACCAAAGACATCACAGACCCCGATGTTCGAGCATTTTACATTCATCAAGACGCGCTAGAATTGGTGAAGGGATGTGTAATGCTCTCAAGCCGGTTGGTGATTCCTGAAACACTACGCAAACGGATACTAAAAGAGCTCCACAAAGGACATCCAGGAATGGAAAGAATGAAAGCTCTTGCACGAAGTCACGTCTACTGGCCAAAAATCGATGAAAGCATTTCTGATTACGTCAAGCGATGCGACAGCTGTGCCATGCATTCGAAGACACTTCCGAAGGTTCCTCTGCAATCGTGGCCGCTCGTACAGTCTCCCTGGGAACGCATTCATATAGATTTTGCTGGTCCAGTTGACGGATTACACTTTTTGGTAGTAGTCGACGCTTTTTCCAAATGGCCGGAAATCAACATTGTACGATCGCCAACTACTGCAGCAGTAATCAATTTCCTGGATGAATCATTCGCTCGTTTTGGAATTCCAACCACCATCGTTTCGGACAACGGTACACAATTTTCATCAGCGCAGTTCGCTACATTCTGCAAGAAGAATGGAGTTCAACATATGCGAATATCTCCATACCATCCGCAGTCTAATGGCCAGGCTGAACGTTTTGTAGAAACTTTGAAGTCAGCGTTGCTCAAAATCAACAAGGGGGAGAATATATCTGAATCATTGCAAATCTTTCTTCAAGCCTACAGAACAACCCCAAGTCGTGTCCTAAATGGTAAAACATCATCCCAGCTATTAAGCTTACTTCAACCAGGACAACCGGTGACACCAATAATCAATCACGACCAAAATGTCCAATTCAATCGGAAGCATGGCATAGCACCTCGTTAACTAAAGGCAGGTGATACAGTTTATGCAAAGGTCTACCAAATCAATTCAAAATGAAAATGGGCTTCCGGAATCATCATTGAAGCTATTGGACAGGTGAATTACAATGTTTTACTGGACGACTGGCATGGCAGACGGAAATTGATTCGTTCACATGCCAACCAAATCAAGCACCGTTTTGATGAACAAACAGTACCTAGGAATTCAACAGTACCATCTCCATTAAGCATATTTGGATAATTTGGATATAATTTGGATTACAAGAGAATACCGAAAACGCTCAACAAAATATGGTCGATATATACGCTTCTCCAGATTCTGAACACAATCCAGAAATTCCAAAGGATGATGATGAGGAAGATGAAGTTCAACCCGAGATTGAAGCTCCTGATGTTAACCCTCAGGAATCGACGCAGTGGTTCCAGCCAGAAGTTCAATCTGATGAGGAACCCTCCACAAGCCGTCCCAAACGTATAATTCAGATGCCATCCAGACTAGAGCCTTTCCTGGTATTCTGGAAAAAAGAAGGGAGGAATGTTGGAGACTAACATAGTAGTCGACGACCAAGTCGGAGAATCGTAGTAGTCAACTACCACTGTTGTTTGGGTACCCGAGCAGAAGCGAAGTTCTTACCATCAAATCGAGATATTGATTTGATTGACATAAGAGATAAAAGATCTGAAGATAATATCTAAATTTTATTCCTGGAACTTCTAAGCCATATCAAAATTTGATGTTTGCAGATCAAATGAATAGCTCGCTGATATTGGTTAGATCTTACAAAAGCTAAATATGATATGCTAATGATATTCTAGGAGTAAATTTTAGATATCATTTTCAGATCTTTTATCTCTTATATCTATCAAGTTAATATCACTTTTAGATGTCCATATCAAAATTAGCTATTGTTGAGCTTTTTTCACCTGCTCGGGTAACCACTCGAACTTGCCTTAGCAATCACTAGCAACCTGACAATATAAAAGGTGAACAATATTGCTACTCCGTCATTCTGTACTTACCATTCGAACAATAAACATCTAGTTTTAAAGTATAACAGTAACTCAGTGTTACACTGGCTTTAAATATTTCCGCTAAAAGTGGACAGAGCACAGTTTTATCCTGTTGTAATAACGCTGGTAAACTGCCATTTTTTCCTGCACATTTGAATGGTTGAAAAGAACTCAATGCCGATTCGATCCTTGATGGTGTGAAGATTACACAAGCTTTCTGATAGGCATCTGATGACCATGCATTTGCGCTATCCAATTCCTGTGCTTCAGCCGAGTATGGGATCGATCCAGGAAAATGAGTTCTCATCATAACTTCCAATGTTTCGGAAGAGTCGACAGTAAAACTGACATCTTCTATTTTGAGGTTGCCAAGACCGTTTGAGTGGTCTTTTGAAACAACTTTATGAAGCCTGACAGCTGTAGGAGCGTTATTGATGTCTTCGCATACCCGTCTCCAGTCCTTTCGTTTGGCTTGCCTCTATTCTCTGTTGTATTCTGTCAGGGCCTCTTTATATGTGACCCAGCCTGCAGTAGTCTTTGCTCTATTGAACAATCGTCTAGATTTCTTCCTCAATTCTGCCAGCCTATCATTCCACCAAGGAACATCCCTATTGGACATCCTATGTTTGATAGGACAGTTGGCGTGATATGATGTGATCATTTTGTCAATAATCACATCAGAACTAGATTCTAGCTGTGAATACGTTTTAATTAACTCACCTTGGTATGGAAAGTCATTCATTAAGTGAAACCGATAGAGATCCCAGTTAGTTTTCCTAGGATTCCTATACTTTTCTGATAAAAGTAATCCGGCTTTATAACCAAACCTGATGTGCTTGTGATCTGACAATGATTCTTCATCAGAAACATGCCAGTTCACAATCTTTCCAGACAACAAGTCACTACAGATCGTAAGATCAAGAACCTCTTGTCAAATTGCATTGACAAATGTCGGCGAGTTACCTCATTTACATTTGTCAATATTATTGGACGAAATGTAGTTCAAGAGGTTGTTTGACTCAAATATTGTCGAATTGTGTGTAGTGAAGTTTTCTGTGTCAAACAATGTTTATTTCTATAAAAATAATGTAAAATTCCAGAATCATGACTGGTGTGGTGTTGATAGACATCCGTTAACTTCTAGTTCAAAACAAGGATGTGGACATAGTATCAGCCTAAAAATTTGCGAGGATGCTTCAAATATATCCCCTAAATAGATTTTATCATAGAAATTCGTATCAACTTGCTCGATTTGTTGAAATAATTGAATTTCTGTTGAATGTTAGGAAAATTCTTTGGAAATTGCCTACATTTAGGCGTTATCCGTGGTATTATTGAAATTTAATTATTGATCTATATAAATAAAAATGGAGTGGTGTTTGTATGTCACGAAATAACTTGAGAACGGATGAACGGATTTGAATGATTATTTCTCCGTTTTGTTCGTCAAGGGTTCCGACGTGTTTGCGTGTATAAAAATCCCAGGATATTCACCGAGATATTCTGAAAAACGAAAGTGAACGGAACTGCCGTTTCGTTTAGGACGATTCACTGCGTTTTTCAACAGCCTACTTGATGGCAAGGCAAAGTTTTGCCGGGTCCACTAGTTATTTCTAAATATATTGTCTTGTTAAGAACTTGGCAAGCATATTCGGGTTCAGGAGGCCTAAATTAAGTATGTAAAGTTGATTTGAAATCTAACAATGTGATGACAAGTGATCAATTTCAACCCGAAATGGGATTTTCCAATTTTTTATTTAAGTGATGATTTTTAGCACTAACATCACATTTGCTATAAAATTTAGCTACATTAGCCAATGATGTTCACCGTCGTACTTGTTTTCCTGCATTCAATAGTATGGTATTGATAACATTTTAGAAAGCAGACCCGAAAAACCGTGAAAAATTGATCAATTTCACCCGAAATTACGGTACTCCATACTGTATAATGGGCATTTGCATCGCACCCTATTATAAATTGGGCGTTTATTTTTTTTTACAGTAATTAACGAACATTACGACCGAAGATGGAGGGATATCCTCAACACCTCCTGGAAAATAAGCTGAGGCAATGCATACCTCTGTTTTTCCTCGGAGTGTAGGTATCTCCATCTTAATCGCAACGATATCTCTAGTGGTAAATTCTGTAATTGGGACAAATTTCATCCTTTTACATATTAAAATAGCTGTCCTTGGTTTAGACTGACTCTTGTCGTACAAAAGTATACAATCCGATGAAGAGCATCCCAATACCTTACCATTATTTACCCAGGGCTCCTGAATTAGCCCTACGTCCATTTTTTCCTTAGTGAATCTTCTGCTGAGCACTGCCGATGCACCCTTTGTGTGGTTAAGATCTGAGACGAGACTCGCGAAGACGGTCTTCTTTTTCTGTGATTGCTGAGTTTTTTTTCTTATTCCACTTTGTGTTTATACCAATTATGCGCATGCTGTTCAAATCCTCACATGAACCTCTCAGCAAAAAATGATTGAGTTTGCAGCACATCGAATCATAAATAGCCGTTTGAGTGAAATTTCATGCCAGCAAACGTAGCAGACATTAGAAATAATTAATCTTCTGCTTAGATTTATCAGCAACTTTGGAAAAAACTGCTCCGCCGACCGAGGTTTTTAATAACAGTTTACTTTGAACACAATACTTTTCACTTTTTCAGCCATAAAAACGGTGGGCTGCATTTGACGTTTGGTGAGAGGGGAATCTGGGCTGCATATGACGTTGATATTTTTTCTCTTCGCGAGTCTCTCTCAGGTTAAGATCAGTCTTCAAAAAATCCCACTCCAAGAGCTGCTGAGATCGAAAACCATCAGAGCAAGATTAATTCCGCGCGCATCTTTTGTTCAAATCTAGGCATGCAATGAATCATACCACGTGTATGAGAGGATTGAATCCCAGGATTTAATCTTTGATCGATTGTTAGCCGTGTGAATAAATCGAGTATGTATTGATATTTCATTCCATATCGGATGAAAACTTTTGTGACTTTTGTCTGACAGGACACATTTGAAATTTGTCTGAAAAATGTTATCATGCACAGCTGCTTCCAGTGAATAGTTTCTGGGTACTAGCGACAGTTCTTGGTAACATTCTGACCTGACGTAATGACTCCTCATGTAGACGGGAGCTCTTAAACAGAAAATATGAATCAGGTGCTATTTATTGAATATCCGTTAAAACATATCTTGATTCAACGAAACTCCGGCATTCGAATTTTTGTCTAGATTAATTTCTCCTTGAGTGAAAATAATAACAAATAGTCCCAATTTGCAGTGATTTGATACCATTTCTACTCTATCTTTATTTGCTGAATTTATTTGCCTTCCATATTGCTTTGTCGCTTGTTCGGTAGTCAGGTTTCATTTGCCCCAATCCCCTATGAAACATCAAATATTCCAGACGAAGAGCATTTCACCATGAATCGATTGCCTATGAGCGTAATGACAGAGATTCAATCGTGGGATTGAATCCTTGCATAAATCCCGCACGCTGAGATTGGAAAAATCAGGATTCAAAACGATCCCGTGCATTGAGATGATTTCAAAGCATGCTTGTTTAAATCTGGGAGTAGAAGGATGCTCTTAGAAGACTGGTTAAGATCCACTTGAATAACTTTTATAAAGCTCATTTATGTTGTATAACTATTTATTTATACATTTAGTATTAACTGGGGCACTTTTTTCCCGCTGTTGGAGACGGTTGTTAACCGACGATTTTATTTTTATTTTTTTTATTTGTATTGCTGAGTGTTTTGAAGTATAGATTATCTGGGGCATTCGATTTCCCTTGACCATCTAGACCACTGCACTCGACAATACCACTAACTTTTTCCAAATTAAGTTTCTGAGCTTTCTTAGAGTCTCCGTTACCATTCATCCCAAGCTCACTCGTCCCTGGAACGATTAGATCCTGTTGAACTTCATCACAATCCATGACCATATCGGTTGGGCAAATAGATCAGTTGTTAGATAATAAAGGGCGTTTCTTCCTGATCTGAATCTGCCCATACCTGTAGTTTAGTACAAACTTCCTCTCATCGAGCTTCCGCAAAGAAGAATCGTCTACCGTTAGGGCGTGCTCAACATGGTCACCCTTTACGTAGCGGTGTAGAATCCTCGCATCGGCATCGGCCAACGGATTTTCGTTTTGGCTCTCAATGAGGGATAAAATCATAGCATGGTCGTACTTGGAACTCCATGGAAAGAAGCCGATTAGCACCTAAGGACGTGGGATTTTATCCTCGTCCACTACAAGCAAATCGGCTCCTTTCCAGAGATTTAACGATGGGAACCTTAAGCCAAGCAGCTGTGTCCATGTCCTGGCAAGTGAGCACCAAGTACCCAGGCTTGAACCGGCAGCAAGCAAATTTACCTTTAAGAAGAGGGCTTCTTGAACCACTTCTTGTTGGTTGGTTGACAGCTCAACTGCGGGATAATGCTTGGGCATAATCTCCAGCCTAACCCTACTAGCAATTTCACTGTAAGTTGGGGCAGGGAGGGCTTCTCGTCCCTGACCCTGCACTATTTTCGGATCACGTAAGTACGTAGGGTTTTTAGAATCCCTGGTATACTGTTCCATGTTCCGACAGGTTCCGACCCGCTTTTGCCACATTTGTCTCATTCACAACATTGAAATTTACCTGACATGGTGAGCCATTTGCACACCTGTTTGTAATATCTACTTCCCGAGATGTGGGGCCATCGCAGATTTTCTTTGACGCAGGTTTTTCTTCGCTGCTGTTGGTGCGGTCCAGATCAGACTTCCTAAGTCTCTTCGAAGTACTGACTAGTGGAGGCTGTGCCCGCTCCCGAGTTGCAGCATATTTCATTCCCCCACCATCAGTATCTGAAGCCTTCGACGTGCTGGTCCACACAACCCGCGATGCTTCTTTGGCACTGTCTTATTGTCCGTTCTAACTGTTTCGCTGGTAGCATTGTCACAACTATTGTCTACCGAATGCAGCATCGGCTGCAATGGTCTAATAGTGACATTAACTCCGTCATCTTCATCTTCTGATTGTCCTGAATTTTCTTCGACTGTTTGCATTGGGGAATTCAATATCGATGGAGATGGAGTACGCACGTCTACTAATGAATCACTTTTTAGCCCATCGTCAATGAGCTTCCCTATGCACTTTCTAGCGGATGCTTTTGGTAGAAATCAGAAGAATTCCTTTATTATTCAATAGAATTTTCAATGAAATCACTGAAAAGCACACTTTCCACTACTTTTACCGACTGGTTTTCGAAAATTACACCGGATAAATTACTTATTTACCGAGAGCAAATATCACGCGTGGTTCTATTGTGAGTGCGTTGTGAGTGTCTGAATTAGCTTAATTTTTTGAATCAAGAGCAGAAAATCACACAAAAACCTTCCACCAAAGGCGTTGTTTTCCCTTGCATCAACCATATATAGGCCAATATTTCCTTACACAGCATACAAAATACCTTTAATCCCTAATAAATTACCTTTTCCTGTGATAAGGAATCCGATCTTCTACAACTTTCTCTTTCTCGGGAAACCACCCATCTCCACATCAGCCGTCATCGTCATCCATGCAGGCTTCACCAACTCGTCTCATCAACTTTTACCCGACGCCATTCAAACAAGTTAAT
Organism: Aedes aegypti; assembly: GCF_002204515.2. Classification (NCBI taxonomy): domain Eukaryota; kingdom Metazoa; phylum Arthropoda; class Insecta; order Diptera; family Culicidae; genus Aedes; species Aedes aegypti. The sequence goes on along the minus strand of NC_035107.1, from coordinate 58,748,206 downwards.
TGAACTTTATTGCACACTTCTGGGGCCATTGGAATCTGATTCCCTAAATAAGCGATCAATCAACGTTCAGTGCGAAGGCGATAAAAACAACACTCATGCCCACCAAACCGACGACTCACGTTAGGCGACACGGTTTCTTACAACAGCAGCAACCATCGAAGCAATCCGTTTTAGTGTTGAGCTGGAAAACTTTCGAGACATCGTTCCCTCGAATGGACCAACAAAATGGGCCATAAAAATACAAAAGTTGTATGAATTATGTGAACTACGATTGCCGCTTTTCGCATGGCTTGCTATTCCTAGCCGAATGGCTGTTCAGTTCATTTGAAAACGTTTACACAACCAGAAGTTGTGTGTTGGACTATTATTTTTGAACGTTTCCCTCAATCCAGCATTTCCCAGCCCGGTTTTCCCGAATAAGAGTTTACGATTAATTTTCGGTTGAACTTATTCGAATACCATGCAACCTATGGTGTACAATAAAATCTATAATTTATTCATTGTTGAAAGTTTCAGCGGGGTTGAAACATGTATTGTTTTACTGATTTTTTTTTGCACACTAAATATTGAAGGACCATCGGGTTAGAGAGGTATCGAGTTACAGAGAACAAATCCAGTGCAACTGCGATCCAAGAAATCATCGAGGTAGCCATGAAAACCAACTTTGATGGTTTTCTAACTCGAAATCGAAATACGAAATATCAAGTAAGGAAGAGTGGAATGTTGCAAAACATCAATGGAATGACAGTAGTCTTTATAGTAAAAATGCCATTTGAAATTTATTCAAGGATACGAAACAATAGATCAGATTTTAATTGAATTGTTAAAATAACTTTCCGTTCTATGGTAAAACTGTTGGAAAATAAGGTATTGTCACAATAAACCCTAGTAAATTTCTATAATATTTTCATCAGGGTTCCGATATCTTCGAAACTGCGGCCAGTAGTGGCACTTGATCGAAAAGTTGAGTCCTGTCGTTGGGCGCTCATGAATAACTCCAACCACACCACCATTCGATTCGTCGAGCAAAGAATACAGTCAATATTTGATAAAGTCCACCATCCGGACGAAGTTGGAGAGTATCATCGTTTGCTTGCACAAGATTCGAATTGCTAATTTTCCCGGAATGGTTTTATTGTTCCAAGCGACCAAGTGGAAGTTTTTATCGGAAATAAACTCGGCTCACACTCCCGGGCTTCGGGATGAAAGCTGAAAGTGTAATGCGAGCGCTAACCCTTTCTCCCTGAGGGATAGGGGGCGAAAGTGATAGAGGAGGGTGGGGCTTTTTCGGAAGCTAATTTAATCTGACAGCTTCAAGTGTGCTGCCACCCAGCCAACCCGACAAGCTCACTCACGTTCTTTGCCGCTCGAGTTTCAGTGACAAGTTTTATTAAAAATACTTAAGGGATTAGTACAGTGAAACTTCTTTTTATGTTATGCCCTGACCCACGGAAATGTAATTCTTCCTCTTGAAATTAGAAAACATTTGTTTGTTGAATCTTGTGTAAAGTTATAGCAGTTATATCAGGTCCTTCCCACTCAGGTTCAGATTGGGTACCACTTCTAGTACTGCATTTGGTCCCTTCGTACTGCAAAAGGGACCCAAGTTTGACAGATCGCCGTACACTTTTCACGGCATTCTAGATTTTTCTCTATGACCTTATTGCCATACAATTTTGGGCGACTGCAAGACACATGGAGGTCCTGGTCAGCCACGAACTCTGTGGAAAACAGGCTCTTAGGTCTACAAGTGTAACCAGTAGAATTTGGATTTTTATGGACCTTTGTAGGTTGACTTACTGATACTACCAAGATTTCAGTTCAAAGACTATTTAAGGTTATTCAAGAACAATTTGGACTATTTGTCATAAAATCCATAAACCAGCATAACGAGTGTTCTTTCAAAACCTCGTTAACAAGTATCCAGCTTTTTACGCTAGCTTGCTATAAACTTTGAATCACCCCCTTTTGACTTGTCTTGTCTACACCATAAAATTTTTATGGAATGATCAAAGCAATCTTTGCGATATTGCTTTTTTTCATGTTGATATAAGAGAATTGTCAAAAATATCTGTTGCAGGATATGGAAATGTTTAAAACTAATGATTTGTCATTTTAGGTTTGTCATAAGCAGTAATCAGAGGACTTCCTTCATCAGAGAGATTGGCGCCTGTTAATTTTATAAATAAGTCATCGCGTCTCCAGTTGAAAGCCGGAACCATCGACACGCGAAAACCGTTTTTTTTTTTCAAATGTATACGTCGAACCTAACGTTGGACATAGTGCGCTGGACAGCGGATCTGGTATGCTACACAACGTACCTTGCCCGACGTAGTTCTGACGCATGGGTTTGGAGAACATTTTCAACTGTGTGAATAATATATTACTAACTGAACCACATGAAAAAGTGTAACAAACGACGATTCATGAAAAACAAATGATTTCATTTGAACAAATTTTAACTTTTGTAGAGTTCAAGCCATAATTTCACTTGATAAACCATCTCAAACTGCAACTGAAACGGTTCCAACACATGGACTTCCTTCACAAATGCTGAACTAGGATTGAAAAGCTTATTCTCCGGTCAGCCCCATAGTCGGTAATGATAGAAGTAATTCAATACCATGTATTTAATTTTCCTTAATGACATAGTCTTTGAAGAAGATCAATATTTGAACAAATCATATCACTTAACGTAGACTTTTGATGTGCATTCAATGCATGTTTCAATTTTGTTCATGTTTCCGCAAAGTTTTACGGAAGGTTTAAAAAATCTAACGGCCGAGCCTGCCAGGCTTTCGTCATGTTTGCTGTCTGTGGTTCTCAGTATATTGAAGGCAAAATTGATGAAAAATTGAACGATTGAATTATAGACATTGTTTATCTCCATAAGTTTGGTCCAGCAACGCTTTCCATTATTCTAATTGTAATCGAACTGATGCCTAAAATGAAAAGAATACAATTTTATGAAAAATTCGGCTGATATTGTAATACAAAAAATACGCAGCTGCAAAACAAATCCAGTAAAAATTATTGACATTTCAATCAACAATTTAAAATGATTGCCTACTAAGACCAAACCATAATATCTGTAGACAAATAATGTCAAAGTCATATTACCCTCCGTTGTTTTATAGCTAGCGTAAAAAGCTGGATAATGCCCTTAGATGTGCATATAGTTAATATGGTTAAGATCTACTAAGATTTGGGCTCAACCTGCTGTTAAAAGTTATTCAAAGACATCTCTGAGAACAGGTCTTCAGACTACCGCTCTCTCGAAGGTTTAAGACCAACATTAATATTCATGTACGATTATGAAAATATATTCTATCAAGTAATAAGTACAACGACTATTTAAGTTTACACAAGAACTTCCTTTAATATAGGTCCTTTATTGGCCTCACGTCCATATTGGGACAGAGCCTGAATTTCCACAATAATTGTTATAACTTTTATGCACTGAGTGCTTTTTTGCCAAAGTTGCCATTCTTTCATTCCTATGTCGTGTGGCAGGAACAAGGGGTGGATCACTCCTGATGCATCTGATAAATCGAAATAATTTCATGCATTTAAATGCATGTGAATGCACACTCGACAAATTTGCAATGCATGGCTTGCTTCAATAATTTGATGATGTTTTGTCGAAGTGTCAAACTCGTTCTTCCATACTCACGCAAAAATGGTTGACCAGAGGAACTAAAACATTTAACATTTAACCCGTCAACTAATTTGAGAACCATATAACGGCATCATTAAAAAGGGTTAAATCTCTTCGTGGATAGTAAGGTTGATGAAAATGTGGACTTCAGCTACGGGAAGTGCAGCTTTATGTGTTATAAGTAGGACTTTATCCGGAAGTAACTGTTTCACGTGCTTTATGACCCTAGTGATCCAATACCGGTACATCCTGCCAGCCTTATAATCGGTTGGCTACTTGCTGGTATTTTTGAACAGGATTATTACATTATGCCTAAAAATATTTGTTCCTCAAGTAGCAACTCAATAACTACGAAACATGTCGGTATGAGTAGGTCAAAGAAATATTAATGGAAAGTCCAAGGCAATGTTTCATGATTCAACAGATTTATTACAAGGAGGAATAATTGGTATATCAGCGTATATCTTAGCGAGTTTCTACATGGGCTGGAGTCTGCGGATCCCTGGTTGTGAAACGTGGCGTTAAATGATCTGATCTAGCTTATCGTACTCTACTTGTCCTCTATCGGCATTGAAGGAAATAAAACAAACTATGGGGACATATAATTATCATAGTTTTTGTTCCTATATTTCCACTTAGAGTTTGATTAAAAAGCTTGATGCGAACTTCCATCCGTCACAACTAAGGCACAGACTGTGGGATTTTTCGGAAAGCTGTTCCGGTTACTCCTGCTTCTAAACAGCACTGTAATCCGATACTTGATGCCTTATAAACCTATGGACGTTATCGAACATGCATACATTTCAAATATATTATATTTTTCAATTCTTTAGCAATCTGAAATGGAAGAAGTTTGTAATTAGTTGCAGAATAGAAAATTGAGAAGAGAATAAGACTTTCACAACAAACAACGATACGTTACTATAGAACGATACGATGGTGCGGATCTGGGCTACGTTGATTGGATTGTCGAAAAAATGCATTTGATGCAATTTGATGCACATTTGATGTACACTGAACAAGTGATCCACCCCTTGGGCAGGAACGATGATGATACCAAGATATCTTGAAGGAATGTACATAAATCTAAGCAGTCAGTGGGTGTGGGGTGAAGTACACTGCGTGGGAGGTGTACATTGTGTTTCACTCTACCTAGAAACGGGTTGATAGTGATTGTTTACTGCAAGAAACAACAGTTGAGTGAATTTCTCGTGCAGCTATGAGTGTTTTCATCGCGACTTGATCTCATCTTGCACATCTCGTACATGCCGTACAAGTTTTGAAGCTGAATTGGTCGGTGTTCATACAGACTGGACCAAGTGCTTTTTCATGGTTTCAGGGAAACGTATTCCAGGTAATTGAAATATCAAAATATTGACATCATATGCTGTAATAAGGGAACTTATCTATTTGATGATACATCTGAATCAATACCTCATAGAAAAAATCAGAATTAATAGAGTCCTTAACGTTTCTTTTGAACGTCAAAATATCCTCTAGTCCGGTCTGCCTAAACAACGACCAATTTTTAATACTTTGCAACGTTTTAGCAAACATGAATCCTTCGAAAAATGGTGAAATAAAATAAAATAGTGAACTTATTTCACTGCGACCTGAACTCTGCCGAAATACTTATGAACCGTTGTGTTTGTGTTACGTAACGTTTCATCAAACAAAGTCATCAGCTGTCACAAGGCGGAATGACAAATCTGACACATTGAATTATTACCCTTCTAGCTACCTTGGATGATAGTCTATTCCCAAAGCAATCAAGAATATTTCCATTGATTTGACTTTGCTTTTCACAACAAGTATAAACTAATAATAGAAAATATTCAAACTGTAAATTGTATCAACAAAACTGCTATGAAACCTTCAATGCAGGAAACCTTTCACTTCATAGTCAAACACAAAATGCAGCAATTAGACTCAAACTCAATGTTCATATAATGTTTCAAAGTTTTAATGTGATGGAATGTGTCTTTTCTCAAAACTAATTACATTTTAGCATTCGTCAATGGGTATATGGATCGAAGTGTGCCGTGCTTCATGTCGGAAGCAAATTTTTTTCAATCCCGTCAAAATTCCGTTTCTTAGTTTCTTCAAACCGTTTATAAATTTTACTTTTACTTTACTTAGTGGTGTTCAGTGGTGTAACACGTGCCTTCTGTGCTGGGATTCGGATAATAAGATTCGGATCATGCATTTTCGAAAGGACTTATGCGGATTTTACAGGCAGCAATTTAGTGAGTTTGTTTCATTATACCAGGACAAAAGTTGCTCATATCATGGTCTAAATTCAAAGGGTATTACGTTGTAGCTCTTTCAATCCTTTTTTATGTTTCGTCTGGGACACTATGAGTATGCCATCTTTTAGAACGCTAGAAACGTGATTCTAGAAGTCAAATTGCAATTTATAAGACTTGTAAATTTATTGATATCTCATGCAGTAAAGCGATCGCCGGTTCCAGGTTTGTTCTTAGCCTATCCAAAATATATGATTTATAGATCGTAAGATCTAAAGGCAGTGGTCTTTCGGAGTATTAGGAACAAGTTTAGTACCTATACGTGCTTATTTAATAATATTCCACCAAGCTTAACAACGACTGCTTGAAATTATCCAAGAACATTCTGAGATCTACAAGCGTAATGAGTGACCTTTCAGAAACCTGCGAAAAAGTATTATACCAAAATGGACTCATATAGTTAAGTTCTACTATGTTTTGAATGCAGCGTCTGTGTAAGGTCGTTCAATAACTCTTTTGACTATAGGTCCTCAGATCTGCTAGCACAACCTTTGATATCCCGAAGTTTTATGGTGAACATTTGAACCCAAATTACTAAAACATATTGTCATTCTGGCTATTCAAAAAATCTCTGAGATTATAGGCCTTGTGACTTACAAGCTTATGGATTTATGGAGTATTATGAACATAATTAGTACTCAAACGTGCTGATATAAGGGCTATCGAAATTCCAGAATATATTCTTTCGGAATTCTTGAACGATTCCCCTAGGAATCCCTAGAGGATTCTACTTAGAATCCTTGATCCTCCTTCCTAAAGGAATGCAGTCCTGAAAGATTTCCATTGGAATCCCCGAAGGATTCCCCTCGCAATCTGAAGGATTCACCTAAGAATTACTGAAAGATTACCCTTGGAGTCCCTGCAGGATTTCCCTTGGAATCCCTGAAAGATTCCGATCGAAGTCCTTGAAGTATTTCTCTCGGAATGCCTGAAAGATCCCCCTTGGAATCCCTGAAGGATTTCCCTTGAAATCCCTGAAATATTCTCCTCGAAATCCTTGACAGATTCCTCTTGGAATCTCTGAAAGATTCACCTTTGAATCCTTAGAAGATTCCCATCTGAACCCCTGAAGGGTTCTCCATGGAATCCCTGAAGGATTCTCCTCGGGATTTCGGAAGAATTTACCTAGGAATCCTTGAAGCGTTCCCCTTGAAATCCCATATGGATTACCCCTAAATCCCTGATAGATTCCTTTCAGAATTCCTGAAGAATGCGTCCCACAATCCCTGAAGGGTTCTCCTTTGGGTCACTGAAAGATTCCCTTCGTAATCTCTGAAGGATTCACTTTGGAATTCCTGAAAGTTTCCTTCTCAATACCATAAGTATCTTCCTCAGAAACCCAGAAAGACTCCCATCTGAATGGCTGAAAGATTACCCTTAGAATTCATGAAGGAGTTTTCACGGAATCTCCGAATGATTTTCTTCGAAATTCTTGAAATATTTTCTCGGAACCCATGAAGAATTCCCCTCTCCCTGACGGATTCCCCTCGGAATCCCTGAAGGATTCTTCTTGAAATCCCTCGGAATCCTTGAAGGAGTCCCTTAGGAACCCCAAAAGGATTCACATCAGAATCTTTGAAAGATTTTCCCCTGACTCCCTCAAAAGATTCTGCTCAAAACCCTGGAAAGATTCATCTTAAAATCCCTGAAAGATTCTTTTCGGAATCGCTAAAAAATTCCCCTCGGAATCCCTGAAGTATTCTACTCGGAATCCCTGAAGGATTCCCTTCAACATCTTTGACAGATTCTCCTTTGAATCCTGGAAGGATTCCTCAAGAAATCCCTGAAAGATTCTCCTCGGAATCCTTGATAGATTTCCCTTCGAGATTCCTGAAGGATTCCTCTTTGAATCCCTGAAATTTTCACTTCGGAATCTATGAAAGTTTCCCTTCGTAATCTCGGAAGGTTCCCCTCGGAGTCTTCGAAAGATACCCCACGGAATCCCCGAAGGATTCTCCTTGGAATCACAGAAGGATTATCCTCGGAATCTCAGGAAGATTGCCATCGGAATTCCAGAAGGATTTTCCACGGTATTTTTGAATGTTTTTTCTGCGGATTTTTTTCGGATCCCTGTAGGATTCCCCTCAGAATCCATAAAGGATTCCCCTCGGAAACCCTGAAAGATTCCTCTCATAAATCCTCCTTTCATAAATCTCTGAAAGATTATTTTCAGGAGTCTTGGAAGATTTCCCTCGGAATCCCTGAGGATTCTACTCGTAATCCTTTCAATCCCTGAAATATTCACTTCCGAATCCCTGAAAGATTGTCCTTGGAATCCTTCAAAAGATTCCTCTTGGAATCCTTGAAGTTGACTTTATTTTGAATTCTGTAAGATTCTTCTTGGAATCTCTGAAAGATTCCCCTCGAACTCCCAGAAGGGTTCCTCTTAGAATCCCTGAATGATTCCCCTCGGAATTCCTTAAGATATCTACTCGGAATCTCTGAAAGATTACCCTTAGAAGGATTCCTCCCAGATGCTTTGAAAGATTCTCCTCAAAACCTCTCAAAAGATTCCGCTAGGAATACATGAAGGATTCGTTTTGGAATCCTTGGAAGATTCCCCCCGAAAACCCTGAGAGGAGCCCTTTCGGAATCTCTGAAAGATTTTCCTCGGAATCCCTGAAGGATTCTCCTCGGAATCTCAGAAAGATTGCCATCGTAATCCCTGTAGGATTTTTCATGGAATTCCTGAAAGATTTTCTTCGGAATTCTTGAAGGATTTTCTTGGACCCCTGTAGGATTTCCCTCAGAATTCCTTAAGGAATTCCTCAGAATCCCTGAAAGATTCTCCTTAAACATCCTCTTATAATGTCTGAAAAATTCTTCCCAGAAGCCTCGAAAGATTCCCTCTAAATCCCAGAAAGATTCCCCTCGGAATCCCTGAAGGATTCTATTCAAATTCCTGTGAATCCCTGAAATATTCACTTCGGATTTCCTTAAAGATTGTCCTTAGAATCCCTCAAAAGATTCCGCTTGGAATCCTTAAAGGACTCTATTTGGAATTCCTGTAAGATTCTACTTGGAATCCCTGAAAGATTTCCTTCGATCTCTCAGAAGGGTTCCTCTCGGAATCCCTGAAAGATTCCCCTCGGAATTTCTTGGGGATTCTACTCGGAATCTCTGGAAGATTAACCTTGGAATCTCTTAAGGATTCCTCCCGGAAGCTTTGAAATATTCTCCTCGGAACGTCTCAAAAGATTCCACTTGAAGTACTTGAATGATTCGTTTTGGAATCCCAGGAAGATTCCCTTCGAAATCCCTGATAGGAACCCTCTCAGAATCTCTGAAAGATTTCCCTCGGAATCCCTGAAGGATTCCCCTCGGTATTCTTGAAGGACTCTCCTCGGAATTCCTGAAAGATGCCTCTTGGAATCCCTGAATGCTTCCTCTTGAAATCCCTCAAGTAATTTTTTTTTTCGGAATACCTGTAGGTTTATTCTCAGAGTGCCTGAAGATGTCAGCTCGGAATCCCTGAAAGATTCTCTTTGGAATTAATGAAGGATTCTCCTCGAAATCCCTGAAGGATTCATCTCAGAATCCCTTATGGATTCCCCTCCGAATCCTTGAAGGATTCCTTTCGGAACCTCTGATGAATTTCTCTCGGATACCCTAAAGAATTGGAATGCCTGAAGGATCCCTCCTCGGAATCCCAAAAGAAGTCTCCTCGGAATTTCAGAAGGATTCTTCTCGGAACTTGTGAAGAATTCCCCCTCGAACTCCCTACAAGATTCCTCTCGGAATCCCTGAAACATTACTTAAAGAATGCCTGACGGATCCCCCTCGATATCCCTGAATCCCCTCAGAGTACCTAAAGCATTCCCCTCAAAATCCCACAAAAATTCTCCCCGGAACACCTGAAGGGTTAATCTCGGAGTCGCTGAAGATTTCTTCTCAGAATCCCTGAAGTATTCCCCTTGAATTCATGAAGGATTCCATTCGGAATAAGATTTTCCTTGTAATTCTTGAAGATGTCCTTCGGAAGCACTCCTCTCAGAATCCCAGAGTAATTCATTCTGGATTCTCTGAAGGATCTCTCTCGGAGTTTCTGACAAATACGTGTCGGAATTCCTGCAGTATCCTCCTTTGAATCCCTGAAAGGGTCTCATTGGAATCTTTTAAGGTTTCCCTTTGGAGTATCTGTAAGATTCCATTCGTATTCACTGGAATATTCTCCTCAAAATTCTTGAAAGATTCTCCTCAGAATCCTTGACGAATTCCTCCAATTCAATTTAACAACTACCTAAAATCGTTAAGCTTGATTCAACGTAATTGTATTAGCCTACATCAGTGTGAACTTTTATCTTTTTTTTTCAACAGGATTCTGGTTGCATGTGTTGATCCGTAGTCCTGTTGTGAACGAAATTCTTAGATAACCCTAGTCAGCCGTACGACTTCAAACCTAATAGATAATGCTTGTTTGAGTATGCTTGAGTACGAACCTTACTCATGAACCTCAAAAGATTGTTGATTACGTCTTAAGATACAAAGGCGTTCACTGAATGTAGTTTTTGGATAACCGCAAACAACCGTTGTGTTTGAAACATGAAATATATAAACCTTATCCTATAACGTCCGAAAGGTCACTGGTTACGCATGTAGATCTGAAGTCCTATGTAAAAATGAGTACTTCTGGCGGAACATTACTAAAGGACCTATGTACAAATGAGAGATTCTCTCCTCTCTCGTTCTCTTTCGATTATAACAGTGGAATACTAAAGATTTTGGGAAGTTTTTCACTATAGATCGAAAGTCAATTTCCTTGACTAGCGTTTCATACAAAAAACGCAACAGAAGAGGTTAATGTGACTCAGTTATTAATGAAAGAGAAAGTAAACAAAGAGAGCCTCTCAATGTTAGATAGGTCCTTTAGTAATGTTCCGCGAGACTTGGCTTTCAACTCAACACATATCCATATAAAATACACGGGTTAAAATGTGTTCCTGAAACCACGAAAACTATTCATGAAATCATGTAGTGGCACTCTTTTCCATACAAAATGGGACCATGAATATTCATGATTTGTTCATGATTCCATAAACAGTTTTTTCCGTATAGTTGTTTGATCCTGCATGGCCTGAAATTGTCATGATATAGCTTTCAATGATCACTACTTATTTTTTTGAAATTCGTAATATCTATTCTCCAATGAGTTCATGAGGTCAAGAAGATACATAGTTACAATATTATGATATGCTCCCTTGGCTTAGCACAAGTTTCAATGATTTTTTTGCCTTTATTATACACGGGAACAAATCCATTCTCAAAATCTGGAATCTGAGTCATGATTTTGGGAATAAAGTGTGTTGTATGTTATGAAAATACACCATGAACATTATTCACGAAATCATGAATTATAGCTTCGTAACACACACCGTGCATTACGGTTTTTTCCGTTGACAGCAAATCATGAATAATCAAACCAGCAATCATGAACCGAATTCCGTAAAACGACAATATTATTCATGAATATGGGTACAAATCGTTTGTGACTCCATGGCTTTTTTGAAGGCCATGAATAAAAATCATGTTAAACGGTAACTTTATTCATGAATGTGGATGTTGAAAACTTAGGTGAATCAAAAAATTCATCCGAAGCCTCCTATCACCCGGATACATTGTTTTAATTTTGCACTTAAGGACAAAGCAGAAGGAATCCAAAAAGGCTGCCTTTCAACTGACTCGCATTTTATCGGTCACATGCCAGCTGATCCATGCTTCCTGTAAGTAAGCAAGTGGTGAGTAGCATTTGCAACTCAATTCATAGCATGGATCGGCTGACTTGTGCCCGAGAAAATGCGAGAAGGTTGGAAATCGGCCCGGTTGGATCCCTTCTACTTTTGCCTCTTACCGTCTGTTCGGTCGAAATTCGGTTCGCTGAATTGAATTCGCAAACACTGCCTAGTACACAACACTAGCACTTCGCGAAATCAATAAAAAAAGCAATACATAGTTTTAATTTAAATTAATAATCCAGAAATTATTTTAATTCTTACGAACAACACTGATACGCCCAATCGCCAGCAACGTGGAAAATTCTCAAACCGATTCTAACTGACAGATGCACGTAACGCCCAGAATGTTTATGATTATTATTCATGGAAACGTTTGTTTTTTTATGATATTTTGTGTTTTCGTCATGATATCATGAATTGGATTCATGATTACATGACATTTTTTTTTGTTTTCATGATAACAGGAACAGATAGTTTTTCCGTGTTGAGATTTTCTACCTTAGGCAAGTCAATGATTTTTTAGAAATTGAAGAAAAGCTGATATAGGGTAAGTGATCTATTAGTTGTGGGAGTACATGTTGGTGCGGTGTAATTTATACTGAATTAATAGAATTAGCGGGGGACGGACCTGGTGTAGTGGTTAGAACACACGCCTCTCACGCCGAGGACCTGGGATTGAATCCCATCCCCGAGATAGTCACTAAAAATTTCAGTGACGACTTCCTTCGGAAGGGAAGTAAAGCCGTTGGTCCCGAGATGAACTAGCCCAGGGCTAAAAATCTCGTTAATAAAGATAGAAAAAAAAAGAAAAAATAATTAGCCACAGAACCAACACTACCAATCGACGAATACGAAAAAGTTAAAAACATCGTTTCAATTGCTACAAAATGGGTTACATGCATGGCCTGATTCGCTACTCATCACATAGTAACGCTTACTTACTTACTTTTGCAGGCTCTACGTCCTTCAAGACATGACCTGCGCCACAATGTTACGCCAACTAACTCGGTCCATGGCTGCTATCCTCCAATTTCTCGATCGCCCCACACTTCCAAGATCCTGCTGCACTTGGTCAAACCACCTAGCTCGTTACGCTTCCTTTCCACCGTAGAGTTGCGCAAGCTCGTGGTTTATTCTTCTCTTCCATACGCCGTTCTCACATACTCCGCCGAAGATCGACGTGTGCTTACGTCGCTCAAAAACTCCTAGCGCTTGCAGGTCCTCTTCGAGCATTGTCCACGCCGTTGCCCGTAGAGGACTACCGGTCTTATTAGCGTCTTGTACATGGTCAGTGCCGGATTTGGGCTTCGGGAGGCCCGGGTCAGATCTCTTGAAGGGGGCCTTTTTTTCAACACTCTTTGGGATTCCACAAACTTATTTGAATTTGAGTTTTGAACGAGATGGTCGGTCCAAACATATGAGTGGCTCAAATTCAAAGTAGTGTAAGTGACATTGTTGGTTGTGAGCTATACACATAAAATCGACTGTTTTTAAGCTTTCCAAAATGTTTTGAGGTGATTTTTGCGTCCAGAATAGAAAAATATAATAATTCGTAGGAGATTTGCTCATTTTTGGCTTCTATATAATTGGTAAGGAGTGAAAAATTGCTGTAGTTTTCTCCAAAGCTCCTTTAGGTTCTATTTAGTACAAGTTTCCAGTTGTTCTCAGGTTGCCGCATTCTCTAAAAAAAAAAGATTTACAGTACTAGCAAACATCAAGTACACGAGGCTGATTGACTTGAAATTTGAACTACATGTTGAAAATAACTTCAATTTAGATTTGTTAATAAATCATCAAATTCTGTGCAAAAGTATCTAAGCTTTTAAACTCCACCCATATTGACAAAAATGTCAAAGTTTTGTTACTTAGATATTTTGAAACATAAAACATGCCTTTTGCTAAATACTCACATTTCAATTCCTGTTTGAAAATGTTGTTATTTTTCTCGAAATAGTATTTTAAATAGCTTACAAAATCTTGAATAGAATTTGATAAATTTCTCACATATCAAAATACAAGTTATTTATAAGATGTAGTTAAATTTTTAAGTTAATCGGTTCGTTAGAAGCTGTCATACAGTTCTCTAGACTTGGCTAGGGACTTGGCAGTACTGAAAAAATATATAAAAATAATGACTACAACGTCACAAAATAATTTCTCTTACGCTTCAAGTTTCTGATAGAATTTATGTTTAGCTTTTAAAGCTCTGATAGGAACCAGATAAAATCTTTGAATTGAATAGACCAAACCATACTGTAAGATTAGGCAAAGAAAAACAATAACTCAAACATTGGAAAGTTGACTTTCCCGTTAGAATTATATGTTCAAATGTCTAAAGAGAAAATATTGTATAGTATTTGAAAATATTTTTTGTTCTTAATTTTGATTCCTCGGGGCCCCCTTCATCGGGGGGGCCGGAGCATTTGCCCCCTTGACACCCCCGCAAATCCGGGCCTGGGTACACTTAGTACGAAAGTGAAGTTTATCAGACCGCAAGGTCTTGTGGAGTCCGTAGTAAGCACGACTTCCGGCAATACTACGTATTCGAAGACTCTCTGCTGCAGTTGTTATCCGACGTTATCAATGATCCGAGGTAGACAAATTCGTCCACCACCTTGAACTCATCCCCGTCTGCCAATGCGAGCTTTATCGCGCTCGGTTCCTCCAGCCAGCAGATATTTCGTCTTCGACGTATTTACCTTCAATCCAACCCGATCGGCTTCACATTTCAGCCTGGTATACTGTTCAGAAACCACCTGGAACGTTCTTCCGACAATGTCCACGTCGTCAGCAAAACAGATGAACTGGCTGGACTTATTGAAGATCGTGCCCCGCATATTTAGACCGCCCGTTTCATAACACCTTTTAGCGCAATATTGAATAGGAGGCAGGAAAGACCATCACCTTGCCGAAGTCCTTTGCGTGTTTCAAACGGGTCCGATAATGCACCCGATATCTTCACACAGCACTGTACACTATCCCTCGTTGCTTTGATCAGTCTAGTCAGTTTCCCGGGAAAACCATTCTCGTCCATAATCTTCCATAGCTCTTCGCGGTCGATGGTATCATAGGCCGCTTTGAAATCCATGAATAGGTGGTGCGTAGGGACTTGATATTCGCGACACTTTTGGAGGATCTGCCGCAACATAAAGATTTGGTCTGTCGTCGATCACCCGTCCACAAAACCGGCTTGATAACTTCCCACAAATCTGCTTGCCAGTGGCGATAGACGGCGGAAGATGATCTGGGAAAGCACTTTATAGGCTGCATTAAGAATGGTGATCGCTCGATAGTTCTCACATTCTAACTTGTCACCCTTTTTGTATATTGGGTATATTATTCCCTCCTTCCACTCCTCCGGTAGCTGCTCTGTATTCCAGATCCTGGCTATCAATCGGTGCAGACAAGTGGCCAACCTGTCCGAGCCCATTTTAATAAGTTCCGCTCCAATACCATCCTTTCCATCTGCTTTGTTGTTCTTGAGCTGTTTGATAGCATCCTTAACTTCACCTATTGTGGGAGTTGGCACGTCTCCCTCATTCGCCGTACTGATGAAGCCATTCCTTCTGCTGTCCTGATCTTCCTCCTCTGCGCCGTTTAAGTGTTCATCGTAGTGCTGCTTCCACCTTTCGATCACCTCACGTTCGTCCGTCAAGATACCTCCATCCTTATCCCGGCACATTTCGGCTCGCGGCACAAAGCCTTTGCGGGATGCATTGAGTTTCTTGTATAACTTACGTGTTTCTTGATAACGATACAGCTGCTCCATCTCTTCGCACTCCAACTCTTCCAGGCGGCGCTTTTTATCCCGGAATAGATGGGTTTGCTGTCTTCGCTTCTGTTTGTATCGTTCCACGTTTTGACGGGTGCCTTGCTGCAGCATCATCGCCCGCGCTGCATTCTTCTCGTCCAAAACCGACACTCCTCGTCGAACCAACCGTTCCGTCGATTTGCTTCCACGAACCCAATGGCTCCTTTAACTGCGTTGTTTATGGCTGCTTTGAGACTACTCCAGCAGTCCTCAAAAGGGGCTTCGGTGAGCTCTCCCTCTTCCGGCAACGCTGCCTCAAGGCTTTGCGCGTATTCAGTTGCGACTTCGGGTTACTTGAGTCGCTCCAGATTGTACCGGGGCGGGCGTCGGTACCGAATGTTGTTCACAACGGAGAGTCGTTGGCGCACTTTAACCGTTACAAGGTAGTGGTCTGAATCGATGTTTGCGCCGCGATAGGTTCTGACGTCGCTCATGTCCGAGAAGTGCCTTCCGTCAATCAAAACGTGGTCGATTTGCGATTCAGTCTGTTGGGGTGATCTCCAGGTGTACCGATACTACGTATGGCCATGTTTTTGGAGGCGGCGAAATCAATCAGTCTAAGGCCGTTTTCGTTCGTAAGCTGGTGAGCGCTGAACTTCCCCATAATCGGTCTAAATTCCTCCTCCTGGCCAACCTGAGCGTTGAGATCTCCGATAACGATTTTGACATCATGGCTTGGGCAGCCGTCGTATTCACGTTCCAGCTGCGCGTAGAAAGCGTCCTTATCGTTATCGTCACTTGCTAGGTGAGGGCTGTGCACATTGATTATGCTGATATTGAAGAAACGGCCTTTGATCTCCAACTTGCACATTCTGTTGTCGATTGGCCACCACCCAATAACGCGCCTCTGCATTTCGCCCATCACGGTAAAAGCTGTGCCCAGCTCATGTCTGTTGCCGCAGCTCTGGTAGATGGTACAACCATTTCATACGTATTAGACCTATTCATATTTTCAAAAATGTCTGGAAACTCCCCAGTCAACCAATACTTTGATTATTCATTGCGAAATGAACTTCTGGCCAAAATTTCACTCAATTTAGAGTAAATTTAGGTGTGCTTCAAATCAATTATGTGTTTTTGGGCTATTTTCAAGCTTAAAAAAATCATAACTACCGAACGAAACATCAAAATTTATCGGAAATACTTCTACATAGTAGTTTATCCAATTCTACAAACTTTTGCCGAACACGATTTTATGATTGGAGCAAGTTTTAACATAGTTTGGTTGAGGTTTGTGTCTCGAGGTTCTTGAAAATCTCTATTTTCGGGGAGTGTTTTCACTGAACAGCATGCCTGCATGAAAATCTCGGATTTTTAATTTCCAGACATGATGACAATGCATATTTAAAAGTCAATCCCGTTCAAAGTTACTATTTATCTTACGAAAATAAATTGTAAAAACTAGGTAATTATGAAGCACATTTGTAAATCCACTGTGGGTGAGCCAAGAGCACCACCGTGAGCTTCAATGAATACAAAAAATGAACACGTTAGCACTGCCTTTTCTCAGTCGATGATGATGATTGTTTTCAAATCGTTCTAAATGATCAGTGAAATGCGATCAAAACAATCATCACTCGGAAAGAAAAAGCAATGCTAACTTGTTCTATTCATTCGTTTCCGGTACATGTGTCCTGCATGATTAAACTATCATCAGGTTGCGATGCGGTGCTCGATCTTTGGGCATTTATTGTAATTTATTGCCTTTAGCAACATGTAATCTGTTGATGGCCAATGAATTCATAAATGTATTATGTTTGATTCCCGTTGACTAGGGCCTGAAAAAATAATACCAATGCATGTTTTATATACCATGTATATTGAGAAAACTGTAATTTCTGGGTACTGCGGAGTACAAATTTGGATCAAACAATGTTAAAACTCAATTTAATCTTGTTAGCGTGTTCGACAAACTTTAACAGAATAGAATTAGCTTTCAAATAGTGGTAATAGCAAGTGGTTTTGATTTTCCACATGCTAGTTATGATTTTTCAAACCTTGAAATAAGCCCAAAAACACATTTTCAACTTGAAGCATACTGAAATCTTTATCAAATGAGCTGAAAATTTGACCAGACATTGTTCTTAGCATGAGAATTCCGAATACTGCTTGACCGGTAGATTTCCAGACATTTTTTTAAATGTGAACAGGTCTAATACGTATGTACCGTCGACCCTTTCCAGCAAACCTCCTGCAGCGCTACGATGTCGAACTTGCGGACCCTCAATAATTCGGAAGGAATGCGGGTACTTCCCAAGAAATTGAGAGACTTACAGTTCCATGATCCGAGTTTCCAATCGTTAGTCCGTTTTCGATGCCTGGGTCTATGCCGATTGTTCCGATGCGAATTTACATTGTATGCTTCCTGTACTGATGATTTTTACGGCTGGCTTGTAAGGCCTGCACCAACCCCCTGTCTCGCCGGAGGATCATCGTGTACAGCACTGTTTAGAGTCCCACGCTGGCACTAGGACGCTGATCAGCTGCTCCTAACATGGAGAACAGATGCTCTGATAAGCTACACCCTCAGAAGAGAGGAGCCCCCCTTTCCTGTCAGCATACGACCAAGGTCCCACCAGGGTTGGTTACCCGATCTTCTCTATGGTTACTCCGTGCGGTAAATCCGGCACCACGGGGAGGTAGGCAGTGTTGTTCAGACTCATTTCCCCGAAAATAACATTTTCCGAACTACGAAGCCACGAACTACTACAACCATGCACTATCCTCCTAAGATAGAAGAGCAGATGGTTAAGCTTGAGTACTGCGCACAAAATCGATCAATTTTGATCCCAGAGAGCCACAATTCAAGTTTCGGTGAAATGAAATAAGTGAGTGAGTGAGTGCGAATCATTCCACCGAAACTTGAATTGCGGCCCACCGAGATCTGTCGGATCCCATGTGCAACACTCAAGCCCAACCAGTGTTGTAAGCAATCACGGTAGTCGACACGTTTTCGCTGATATTCGGCAGCGCTTCGCTTAAACATTCACAACACGAGCGATCAAACGAATGTCGAAAAGAAAAATGTCAATTGAATGCCACTGACCACGATAGCTATGTTAGGAAGCGTTATGGTATTGTTTGTTTCTGTTCTGCTTTCACTGTATGTGTGTCACATTCGACATAACAGACAAGATCAAATTATCCATGTTTTTTATGATCCGATGTCTGAATTCTATGCAAAACTTATGATTTATTCAAATTTTCTCGTATCAGACGACATTCATTTGACACTTTTTTGTGTTTATCGACGTTCATTCTACCGCTCTTGCTGTGACTGCTGACCATGGCAACGAAACGAACGTCGCTCAAAGTGTCGAATGTTTACAGCACTGAGCCCAACCACCTCCCCCTCCATCTCAGGAATACAACGCACAGTTATAACAGTTCATGGCTTCACAATTCGAATTTCGGGGAAATGTGTCTGGTCAACACTGGAGGTAGGGATAGGAGTTACTGGACAAGAGGCTAGGGACCACAAATGGGGTCTACTTTATACCTACAGGTACGCGAAATACCAATGGTACGCATTGTCCAGTCATTTACCACCCGGGAAGTTATCAAGCAGGGATCATCGACGGCCGCTCGACAACGGACCAGATCTCTTCCGTGCGGCAAATCCTCCAGAAATGCCGTGAGTACCAGGTCCCTACGCACCATTTGTTCATCGATTTCAAGGCGGCATACGATAGGATCGACCGCATAGAGATATGGAAAATCATGGACGAGAACAGCTTTCCCGGGAAGCTCACAAGATTGATCAGAGCAACGATGGACGGTGTGCAAAACTGCGTAAAGTTCTCGGGTGAACACTCCAGTTCGTTCGAGTCTCGGCGGGGACTACGACAGGGCGACGGACTTTCGTGCCTGTTATTCAATATTGCGCTTGAAGGTGTTATGCGGAGAGCCGGACTTAATAGTCGAGGCACGATTTTTACGAGATCCGGACAATTTGATTGCTTCGCGGACGACATGGATATTATTGGGAGAAAATTTGAAACGGTGGCAGATTTGTTCACCCGCCTTAAACGCGAAGCAACAAGTGTCGGGCTAATGGTGAATGCGTCGAAAACAAAGTACATGCTGGTTGGCGGAGCTGAGCGCGACAGGGCTCGCCTAGGAAGCAGTGTTACGATAGACGGGGATACCTTCGAGGTTGTGGACGAGTTCGTCCACCTCCGATCCTTATGGACGGCTGACAACAATGTTAGTCGGGAAATACAAAAGCGCATCATCATCGGAAGTCGTGCCTACTATGGACTCCAGAAGAAACTGCGGTCAAGAACGATTCACCCCCGCACCTGATGCACGATGTACAAAACGCTCATAAGACCGGTAGTCCTCTATGGGCATGAGGCGTGGACTATGCTCGAGGAGGACTTGCAAGCTCTCGGGGTTTTTGAACGCTAAGGACGATCATCGGCGGCATGCAGGAGAACGGCGTATTGCGGCGAAGGATGAACCACGAGCTCGCTCAACTCTACAGCGAACCCAGTATCGTGACGGTAGCTAAAGCTGGAAGGATACGCTGGGCAGGGCATGTTGCAAGAATGCCGGACAACAACCCTGTAAAAATGGTGTTCGCTACGAATCCGGTCGGAACAAGAAGGCGTAGGGCGCAGCGAACTGGGTGGATTGACCAGGTGCACCAGGACCTGGAGAGCGTGGGTCGCAGTCGAGGATGGAGAGAAGCGGCCATGAACCGAGTGAATTGGCGAGGCTTTATCAAGATCATTGATGCAAAGCCAAATTAGTAAGTTAGTTAGTACGGGATGGAGCCAGGGTACTCGTGGCAAGTCGAGGTTAATGGTCACAATTTTGAGAGGGAAGGACACGGCAAGGATTGGGTTTAGGGTTCTCTGCAGCTCATCCGGGAGGTATAGCGTGGTAGCTCTATTATAGTGTCATGGAGTTGGTACCAATTTCTTGTCGGTATTCGTCTGCCGGATGGCCAGGATCCTCAGTCCAACACAGAAAAAAAACCTGGAGAATAGAACACAAGAGAATTAAACTTTTATACAAGACAAGCGAAGCAAATCGTAAATTGCGACCATATAAATGAAATCGCGGATGCCCAACACATCTCCAACTGGAACATAGGGTTGTCCAATAACTACTCATCACATTACCAAGTTTTCGCTATAATCACATATAAAAATTACGTAAATTGAGACTTCAGTGTACGCTTGACATGTGCAGCCTCCCCCCTCCCCCCAACCACGCTTGTCACTGTGTTATATCTACATTCAGGCGAAAGTTCATCGGTGGCGTTGACTGTGGCAGTTCTTGAATAACTTATCAACTTTTCCGTTACTATTTGAGATGTCTCCGCTCGGAAGATGAATCTGACGGCGGGACGAAGAGGGGCTTAAATTTCCACTTTGCGAAAATTCCGCATCCCTGTTGTCGGGAGGGAAATGCCGCACGGGGGAAGCTTCGGTGCGAGAAATCTGCTCATTTGTCAGGATCAGAGCCCGACAACAACTGGCATGCCGTGTATATTTTAATTTTGATTAAAACTGCGCCTAATCCCGACCATCATTGGCTTCGTGGAAACTTTGGGCCGGGGGTGAGGCTAAGCGTTGCAAATGACAAACATTTCGCTTTCCGGTTCGAATCTGTTTCGAGTCGTCGTCGTCGGCAGGTCGGGTAGAGTAGGGAGATCCTACTTAATCGCCTCAATTATAGGCTCTCAGGCTCACACTCCTGAGCATCTGCAGTGAACCGCTTGTACGTACCGTAAAATGAGTTAACATTGATCGGAATATCCCTCCTAGTAAAAAGATTCATGTCTCACATGAGTTTTGCAAATAGTATAAGCAAGGAAATTGCACTTTTTACTGAAAGTGACATCGCTGAAAACGATTCCGTTCTCAGAATTTCCATAGCAATTTTGGTTTACGCAGAATCAAAAAAAATTGCTCACCTCCAGTTCCAATTGAAATGATGTCAATCAGTAGAATGGTTGTGGAATTCTATGTGTTTACATATTCATTATCATTCTTACCCAAAAACCAAAAAATATATTCGATTAAATGAAAAATTATCGGTTAATTCAAAATAAATCGTTAAGTAATTTTTCATCTGCAATCGATCACTAAGATACAAAAAAAAGTTGAAAATAATATAAAATGGAAATCTTAGAGATAAAATGCCGAAATCATCAGATTTTCTTCCAACAAATTATCGAAGTTACTCCGTTTCACGGAATGTATGTTGTTGTTAAATAGCTTTTCCGATTGCCAGAGCGCGGCTAAAGTGGGGTTCGGAGGAAAGGTGCCTCGCGTGAAGTGTGTATTTTATTGAATCCAATTATGGCAGTAAACTTCAATTAAATCGCACATTATTTCAAGGGATTTCGGTGCCAATGAATTGCAATCTGTTTCGAACGGGTTGTGCATGTGTAACCTAGGGTTGAAGCGAGTGCGATGGGGTAGTAAACGGTTGCAAAAGGGTTTTATTGCGGCAATTGAATGTATTGCATGTTGTCACTGCACAGTATAAATTAGTACTAGTTTCAAATACAGAAGATACTCAAAAAACAGGTAAAACACCAATTAAAGATCTATGAGAATTCCACATATTTAATTTTTATCTTTCCCCACTAAAATATGATTTAGGAGCTTTTCATAATTACATAATTTAATGAGAATACTGATTGGTTGTTATAAAATGAACCAATTTGTGTTCTACAGTGCTACAATAACCCGTATCCACCTAGCATGTGTAAAACAATGTAAACCTTTGTGATGGAATTCCTTCGTTTAGCTCCAGATGAAATATTTAGAAAAAAATATTGTTTATACAGGACTTTTGAATATGAATTCGAAAGTTTGTTCATCAATATGCTTTCTTCGGCAAATTTCTTGCAGGGGAATAAGGGGCATATTGGGCACATCACGATCATACAATGACATTTTTTCAATTTATTTCCGGCTAGTTTTCAAGTATGACGTGCTACATTCATTCATGGTAATAAAAACCATATCATATGTCAGAAAAGTGAGATAGAAAAATAATATAAAACAAGGCTGGTTAAAAGGTATCGGGGCAATAAGAACACTTGAATGAAATTTAATGATTCTAAAATAGTTAATGCCTGTCAGTCATTCCGATGTATAAAAGAACTCTCCCTCTACCATAAGAGCTTAAAAGAACCTTTCTATGTTGCTCAAAAATTAGATTCTCCCACCTCCTTGCTTATATGCCAATTTGAAGCAGACAAAAACTAAACGTCAAATTTCAAAGGACAATTGAAGCAAAACATGAACTTACAGTCGAGCATTTCAAATTCAATACAGATTTCATGCAGTGTATGAACTTTTGATGAAATATGCATATTCTCAGAGATTGATGGGGTGTCCATTTCGCCCCGGGTGTTCATTATGCCCCTAATCCCCCTAGACATATCTTTTACTTCTCTGAACTCTTCCTCCTGGTTAAGGGACAAAATGTCGAAATAAAAAGCGTCGAAAAATAAGAATTCGAATGCCAAAAAGTCGAATTTCAATACGTCAAAAGAGAAAAAACGTCGAATTATTATTATTATTCTTTTTTTAAGGGGGCAGGATCCGTCATTGATTTTGGCATTTTCAAAAGCAGTTTTTTCGTTCAAAATCAAGAAAATTTACGGGAGAATGTGTTCACTGTATTCTTTTCTCCAACCGAAACACAGTGAACACATTTTTATCGAATGATTTTTAGTTTTGAACAGAAAAACTGCTTTTGAAGTTTCGTTGATGACGATGATTACGATGACGGAGCGTTGATCGTTAAGAGAGAATCATTTTTGCAAGGAATTTTTGTTTTCTTCCTATTTTCTCCTTCCAACGTTTTACCCTTTCGAAGAAGAAAGAGTCGCTTATTGATCAATGTGAATTTTTTACACAAAATAATATACGTTGCTTCAGTGTTGTTAGTCCAAAATTTAAAAAAAAAAACAAAAAAAAAACAAAAAAAATGTGTTATGCACTTAATCTTAATGAAATCAGCTGAAATTTGAAACAGAGGAACCGCTCATTTGAATTCGAATGTCGGTTTCGTTTTGTATTTTTTGATTTGGCTGAAATTTGGCATATGCTTTCTTTATACCCAAAAATGCCTATTTGCATCATCGGTTCGCCATTTTTACCCTAGCGTTACTTTTTAGCAGTGTTGTGAAAAACTCAATTTCTCACAACTCACGCTTGAGACATGAAAAATCTCAAGTTGTCAATCATGCAACTCAGAAGTCAAAAAATCATGGATGAGTTGGCTCACCTTTTTGACTCATTGTCTCGTATTTCCACAGTTTACTTACACATGGCAATAATTTCTTGTTAGTCTGGTAAAATTATAGTAATCCTTTCTAACGTAAACAACAACATTCGGGTTTCACGAGTTTTTGCCGGGTTTTCCAACTGAATCATGTTTTACGGTTTGAGTTGATTGAGTTGATTTTGCATCAAAATCTCAAGCGTGAGATTTGCGTAGCAGATCTCTAATGAGTTTGCTCTCACGGGAGAGCGTATTGATTGAGATTTTGAGTGTGAGTCTATCAACACTGCTTTTGAGAAGAGCCTAAGAAAAAAAGCCTTAACAATTTTCAAAAAATTAAAACTTAGAAACTATTTGTCTGATCGGTTTGTTGTCTTCCGCAAAGTTTTAGGTTATTATTGGGGCTATCTGAAAAAAAAATCGTTTTTATGATTTTTTATATATTTTTTTTATATTTTAAAGTAGACAAAAAATGGAGTCTTTTGCACAGTGGGTCAAGATGGAGGAATCATGGACAAAAAAGTTATGATTTTTTAAAAAAGGTTGATTTTTCAATATGGTTTTTTGAATACTTTTCGACCCGATTTTATGAAAGTACGCAAAATTTGAAACAAAAAAGGTATATGAGAAAATTTTGCTAATTGCTACCGTTTCCGAGATACAGCGATTTTCAAATTGAATTTACTGAAAATTCACATTTTTTGGTTGTTTTCGGATGTTTTTCCAGTTGATAATATAACGATTTTTTTTTCTGAAAGCATTTTATTTCATGTTCTCATACAATGATGGAGCGTCCTATTTTGATACAAATTTCTTACTTTTTCAAAATGTTTACAATTTTTTTACTATCATTACAGTTTGAAAATTGCCTAACTTCTATTTTATCTACGAAAACTGTAATAAATTAATGGTATTTTTTTGTTCCCTGAATAGTTATTGCTTTCGAATATTGTTCATCAAGCTACTCCTCATACTCTGTTGTTGTTGCATAAGAAAAGAAAATTTGTGTTAGTTGCTCCTTATATCGCTTTTGAGCCCAATCAAATAATTCCTTGGCGATTTTAATGGGATGTTCACGTTCTTTAGCTAGACTAGCCCTTGTAGCCATGCGTTTTATTGTTCCCCCTAATGCATCGCAGGGCCCTTTGCCATGCGATGTTGCGAAAAAATGCCATTCAACATCT
Source organism: Aedes aegypti (assembly GCF_002204515.2). Classification (NCBI taxonomy): domain Eukaryota; kingdom Metazoa; phylum Arthropoda; class Insecta; order Diptera; family Culicidae; genus Aedes; species Aedes aegypti. Next base: position 58,723,259 of record NC_035107.1, on the reverse strand, counting down.
ATATCATAGTTTTTCTTATGTTGGCAAAGACTAGAAAAGTTCTTTCTATTTTTATATTGTGATGCAGCTCCATCAGACATGAAATAAGTTTTGTTCAAATTTAATTGCTTTTCCTGGCGTATAAAATTAATCATTTTTGAGATAAATAAGTTAACGTATATAGAAATCATTCTCCGAAAATCTTCGGAAATTACTACAAAGCTTAAATGATTGAGCATGCCATTTGCCTTAAAATAAATCGCAAATGGATGAATAGTTGCTTACTGCGCATTCCAGTTATGACTTTGAACTTCATCCTGAATTACAAAAGTGTAATTTTCTGAAAAATCACATATAGCTACAAATGCAAGTTATTTTTTTTATTTTTCAAAAATGTAGACTGCTCTTTTTTAATTAAATCATGTGGTATCAATTTTTCTAACTTTTGAATGAAATAGGAAACAAACTCTTCCTTCTGTTTTGTTTAGTTCAACTAATTTGGAAATATTACTTTCCGTGAGATTTCGGGAACTTTTTGAACACTTTTTTGATGGTGTTCATTTTATACTTCATTGTTCTAAGCTATATTTTACTTTTCACTTGATTATCACTTGCTTGTTTATCACTTGACAAGTTTGCTGCATCAGCTCTTTTTTATACCAATATGGATACTTGAATCAACTATTAGGTACGTTTCTGTCCGACCACAAAAAAATACCAACGTGCTGTACTTTAAGAAAACATCAGGTATATTTGTGTGAGACAACTGGGCACGTTACTCCTCTACTCATAAAGCTTTTGTTTTCGAATGGAAATATTTCATTATCTTAAATCGAAATAAATGCATTTCACGTATTGATTGCTTTATATTCGTTATTTTGTTATTTTTTAACTTTTAACATTTTAATCCATATTTTCTTGATAATTACATATCAAAATATCACAATGTTGAATGTTGAAGTTGTGTTTCGTTAAAAAAAAAAATAAATAAATCGTTTTTACAGGGCACATTTTTTATTTCGCCTCTTCTTCTTTCTGGCGTTACGTCCCAACTGGGACAAAGCCTGCTTCTCAGCTTAATGTTCTTATGACCACTTCCACAGTTATTAACTGAGAGCTTACTATCCCAATGACCATTTTTGCATGCGTATATCGTGTGGCAGGTACGAAGTTACTCTATGCCCTGGGAAGTCGAGAAAATTTCCAACCCGAAAAGATCCTCGACCGGTGGGATTCGAACCCACGACCCTCAGCTTGGTCTTGCTGAATAGCTGCGCGTTTACCGCTACGGCTATCTGGGCCCCACCTCATACCATGAAAAATTATCAAATCAATATTTTTTCAAACATTTTAGTCAAAAATTATCTGCTCTTTCAGACAATGAACAAATTTCTTGGCTAATGAGCTTCGAAAAACATTCGAAAATGACCGAAAATTGAAAATTATATCATAATTTTGTATTAAAATCGCTGTATCTTTAAAACGGTAAAAGTTAGCCTGATTTTCCCATATGCCTTTTTTGTTGTAAATTGTGCGTACTTTCATAGTTGAAAAACTTTCGAGTTGAAAAACATTTAAAAAGTTTATTATGACCATTTTCAAAAATTCACCTATTTTTAAAAAATCATAACTTTTTTGTCCATGATTTCTCCATCTTAACCCACTGTGCAAAAAACTTCATTTTTTGTCTACTTTAACAATTAAAAAAAAATCAAAAATGCGATTTTTGAGAAAATTGATCTTTATTTTCGGAATATAAAAATTTACAACATTTTTTTTACAGTGTATATTTTTTTCAGATATATAATAACAATAACCTAAAACTTTGCGGAAGACACCAAACCGATCGGACAAACCGTTTCTAAGTCATAATTTTTTTTAAATTATTAAGGAAATTTTTCTTAGGCCCTTCTTAAAAGTAAGGCTAGAGTCAAAATGGCGAACCGATGATGCAAAAAGACATTTTTGGGCATAAAGAAAGCATGTGGAAAATTTCATCCAAATCAAAAAATATAAACATGAAATTTGGGGAAAAAAAGTCGTCATTTTCTGTGGAACCGCTCTAATGCATAGGCTGTTCTTTGGAGCTATATTTTTTAAGTATTTTTTTGTTTCCAACTGACAAAAAAATACTTAAAAAATATAGCTCCAAAGAACAGCCTATGCATAATTTTTTGTTTCCAACTGACTGTACCATGTTTTCTGTTTTACTGAAAAACTGATGTTATTATGTTAATAACCTCATACTCAACGCAGTTCTATTGTTCATTTTATTCATGTGTTGTAATCTTGGAACGTAGCTTGCTTATATTTTTGACTTATCAACCTATTTTAGTGCTTCAACTTACAGGTTTATCATGGAGTCTACATAGCGGAGATAATGAGATGGAATACATCATATTAATAGTTTCCTACTCAACGCAGCTCTTTTGTTCATTTTATTCATGTGTTGTATTCTAGGAGCGCAAATAGTTTACATATGTTTGACTTATTACCCTATTTCAGTGCTTTGAGAAGTATTATGGAGTCTACATATTGGAGATAATGAGATTCAAGTCGTCAGATTCATCTAATGAAAACATCGTCTGTATCAATCATATACGAACATAATTTCCATTTTAATAAACATCATTGTACATACATTTCATACTACCTACATACATACACATTGGGTAGCGTTGTACTATATCTAATGTTCATAAGTAATAAAAAGGTATACAAATAATTCCTTTGGCTCATAAAATAACAGATAAATTGCATTCCTTATAGCTACTAGTCCAAAGGAGGTGAATGAATAACTTATTTGTAATTGGTTTGTTATACTAATTCATTGGCATAATTTCCATAAGCATCATGGGGTCATCGGAGATACTAACAAAATCACTGCTATTAATATTTTTGCATGGCGTTCTATTCCGAAAATTGTAATTCGGCCTTATTTTTGAGACTACCTAATGAGGTTCAATTCATCACATTTAAAGAATGAAAATTCTGAAACATCTATATTTATATCATATACAACTATAAATTCCATTTTATATATTTAAATAATTATATTTCATTTATTATATGCTGGGTATTGAGAGGGTGCATTAAGGCATCAGAGATGTCACAGATGGACGATGTAGTAGCGTGTCAGCCGGAGTCTAGGGGAATGTGCCGTAACATCATTGCACTACATGATGCTACAATGACTTTAATGTAATTGTCCTTGTTTACTACAGTAGGCTACAGCGAATGAAACCAACCGTCTGATGTAATATTATTTTGTTTGTCCTCCCTAAACATATGGAAGCTGGAATTTTGTTTTTGATGTATCCGGAAACTTTATTTACAAATCCCTTTTTTTTTTTCAAATTATTTGTTTATTTTTATCATTCTTCCCTCGACCAGCCTAATACCATCAGTCGGCCGATATAATACTGCATGCATTCAGATGCTGTTTGACTGCGTCATATTTTATTGTTACTACTATTTTATTTTCATATTTTATTATCATATTATTATATATATTTTAAAATCTGTACTATATAACATATCACTATAATTGAATTTATCATTTTTTTGGGAGGGAGGGAGCATCAGGGCATCATTGAATTTACAACTGGACAATGAAGTGGAGTGCCAATCGGAGTCAGGAGGAAAAGTGTTAGTCGTTCGCGTCTAGTACTTTTCTCTCCAACAGTTGTAAAAGATTTGACGCGCCCTTCTTCTAACAAACCTTTCCGTGGAAAGCTCGACAAGTATTGCAAATTCTAATACTCAATCTGTTGGATCATATGGCTGGAAGGAGATTCTCTATTTCCCGCGGGTTTCGCGTAAGTGTTTCTACTTACGGGTCCGCCACCCCCCTTTTGGCCCTTCATACAGCGATATGTTGAATGCAGATTGGTAATAAAATTTGACCTTACTGTTGAGTGGAGCCGCATGCAGAGCAAGACTCAAGCAAGGATTGGTGGCTACCTACATACATACATACATACATACATTTTTTTGTTTCCAACTGACGGCAATCGATAACATTGATCTGCTCAAATTATCAGCCAAAAGAGAAATCGATTACTGCAGCTACTTCGATGGGTTGTGCTACTTTTCCCCGAACGCCAGTTCCCCGAATATCCTGTTTCTCCGACTAGCTCACATCCCCGAAAAGTTGTTAGTACTCATAATTGTCGTAACTTTTTACATTTCAGGGTGGTGAACGATCTGACCATCTAACATGCACCCTTCTTTATTTAAGTATCGGTTCTTTCGAGTTTCACAGTCCTCAGTATTTTTGCCAACATGTGTATATCCGAGAATGACAGAATATTTCCTTCTTTTGACTGTTTATCGTTCTTATTTTCACCGCTTTTTGAGGAAACCAGTCATTCGAGGAAATAGCATTCGGGAAAAAGTAGCACAATCTCTTCGATGATTCTGACCGCACTTAAATGCCGCAATAATTTTTGGCGTCCATTCTTCTATTGGTTTAATTATAACTTTTGCCTTCTTTTAAAAATAGGCTGTTCTTTATGTTTATACTGTTTTAAATTTTATTATGTCACCAAAAGAAAAAAGATTTTCTAACCTTGTTCCAATTCCTGGAACAAAAAATATCATTCATTTATACCAAAAGACGAACGAAGCATTTTTGCTAGTGAATTCTCAGATGCACATGAAAACCAAGAAAAAAAACAGTATGCTTTGTTCTTAATAATACAAAGAAACGAAAATCTTCTGGTGTTAGCAACCAAGGACAATCTTCCCGGTTGAAAAAATAGATAGAATTAAGATGAAAATATAAGTTATATACTGAATAATTGAATAAATAAAATGAAATAATAATAATAATAATCTTATTTGTTCCATAGAAAAGAAAGAATCCCTTTTCAGTGTAATGAAAAATTGAGGCAGAAACAGTTATTTTCAGTTTTTCTTAGCGGTGTAATTTTTTATGAAAAATATCATCCATTCCGATTTATACTTCATTAAAACCAATCCCATATCTTTTTTTCAGATGTTTTAGAAAATTTGCAATTGCTTTGATAAAAAATCTTTGTTTTTCCGATGCTTCGATTGAAATATGGGTTTTCAAAGAAAAGGCTTATATGGTCATTTTCCACAAAATTGGCCATAACTCAAAAATGAAAAAAAGTACATTTCAAATATTTCAGCGATTAAAGCTTATGAAATTACCTTCTCAAAAATATATTTTTTCCACTAGATGAAACATAGTTTTTTCGGCTTTTCTTTACGAATTTTCTCAACGGTGGAAAATTTTGTGGAAAACTGTTTCCAGTTAATATATTTTTTATTCCTGAAAAAATTTGCTTTCATTTTCATAAAAAAAAACTTTGTTTCTATGATGCTTCGTTCTTGAGTTATGATTTTTTAAAGTAAGTAGTGTCAGGGAAAAACAAAAAATTTCCAACTGAGTTTTCCGGGACAATAGGCGCCCCTGAATTTTTCTCAACTTTTTTTATCCATATGTTGATGAGCCCTGCCTGTGGAAAAAATTTCATGAAAATCTGAGACCTTTCGGCCCAAACCCGTACGGAAATAAAAATCCCGATTTGTATTCAACTTAACTTCAAAATTAGGTATATTAAAAAATGTTTTACCTATCATTTTAGAAAATCACATGAATCTAAATTTAAACCAGTAAACCATGAAAGAGAACTAGCGTTTGGCGATTTGAATTCCCAGTTTTTATTCCAAAAAATCGATTTTTTTAATCGATGTTAGAAGTATTCTAAATCTTATTAATCGTTTTTTCGTTCCCATTCAATATGATGAAATCGATGTAAAGTTTGTCAAAATTTGGAAAAAATATGCTAAATTTTAGATAAACCTTAGAGTGGTTTAATTGAAAATGGTATGTATCGGATGCAAGTGCGTTTTCGTTTTAAGCGTTAGTTTCCTTAAATTGGTATGAAATGATATTGAAAATCGAATTGACTCAAAATATAAATTCAAATGCAAACCGTTCGATTAAACCGGCGAATCAATTCGACAGCTCAAATTTGAATCGATTCGGGTGATTGAATTTTGTGGTCAAACTTGTCCAACGTCAAAATTAATACCATTTTGGTAAGTTGAGTCAGTTAAAATCTGAGAGTTAAAAGCTTCTTAAAGATTTCTCGAGATTCATCCAAGGGATTTTTTTTTTCAAAAAGGTAACGACTGTTTATTTCGTTCTTAAATGCTAACAGTTGGCGCCAGCAACCTTTCGAACATTCAATTTCTCTCACTGGCCGCCAAGCGGCGACACTGATGTTTGTATGAGCCTCTGTATGTGCCATAAATTCTTTTTTTCGTTTGACTTTTACTGTGCGCCGTGTGTTGATGCTGTCTCGCTCTCTCTCACAGGCATTTTGAAAACAGGGTGCACAGTAAAAGTCAAACGTTTTATAGCATACATAGGCTCATTCCACTCACTGATCGAGCTACGCTCGATTCTCAAATTTCTCAAACTTCTAACACAAGCGCATAGAAGAACGGTAGTCAAAAATTGCCAAAACGTATGGAAAATAATGAAAAACGTAAATTACTTGCAATTAGGAAACTGGATCAAAAATGTAGTGATTAAAAATCAAGCGTGATGTAAATACATAACTTTTTGTGTTTAGTTCTTCGTGGTGCTTTCTTTGCTTCATAATTTCCACCACTTTACTACCACTAAAAAAGAGCCGTCTATTGCCTTTTCAGTTTTGAATATCGCCCTATAAAAAGCAACAAAACAGCGTTTAGTGATTTGGATTGTTGGAGAAAAGTGCGTTAATGTGAATCAAAAAACAAACATAGTGCCATAGGTACTAGACATTGGAAAAATAGTTTCTGTGCGGTGGACTGACGAACAAATGCATGGTAAAGGCGAAAAGAAAGAAAAGGCGATGCCAAAGTTGGTTGAATCGAAGGTTACCATGGTGACGACATTGCCACCTTAGATGGTTTTCGGTGAGATTGTTCTGATTATGATTGTCACTAAATAATTTAAATAGGGAGTCGATGCCGGTTATGGACCCTTTGCGTATAATGAACCTCTACAGAAAAACATAAAATTAACACTCAAAACAACCTTATTCCTATGAAAATCTATCGGGGGAACTTCAAAAGCATTCTTAGTTAGCAGTTTCAGACAAATTATTAGGTTTGAGACGCATAAATACATATATTTGAAAAGTTTTGTAAATGAAACTACATAAGAGGGTCCATAATACGCATTTCCAGGTGGGTCCATAAAAGGCACGTCGGCAGCGAGCCGAATTACATGGGAATCGAATGGAGGGTCCATAATAGGAAACGTCAAATTTGACGGGAGCGTCCACAATAGGCATTCGGACAACAATTTTCCAAATGTATATTTCACTGGAAAAATCAAATGATTTTGTGTGTTTCATAGGCGTACTATGAAGTAAAGACACGGTGCTCCCCTGACCGTTATTATCAGAAAAAAATCTCCATCATATCTGTGCTCATCAGTCGTTTTCTATAGCTAAGCTACATGTCTGGGCAAAATTTCAAAAAAATCGTAGGGCCCGTTTTGAAGTTACGCCCTTTTGATTGTTTAAGTCCATAAATTCAAAGGAAATCTGAGATATTTCAACGGATTGTTATTGGCCGTGGTTATCAGACGAAATAAACTATCAAAATTTGGTTTAAAGCAGGCGTTTTTAGTTACTTGTAACCTCTGGGAGAAGTTTTAGATAAGAAGATCGTGGAAGTTTTGAATTAGGCCCTTTTTGAAGTGCAACTATTAAAATCGCCAATTTCAATTAGATTGATTAGGCATTTTAATACCGATAAGCATGTTCAAATGTTTTCAATTACACATTGCACTTACATGGCGCCAAAATCTTTCACAATTGACTGATTTTTCATAGGCTTAAACGATATAAGGCATTGCTATATCACATTGCGAGTGAACGCGTGCATTGATTCATGGAAGGGGGGAGGAGAAATTGGGAGAACATTACGATGGAAGCACAGGCAAAAAGACGTAACAGCTAGAACAATAATCAGTTTTAGTTCATTTTAATTTCATTGAAATGCTAACATTAACACCCAATGCTAAAAATACTGTAACGCGTTTTCAAGACAAAGTATTCAATTGAAGAAGATTCACTTTGCCTAAGTTTGCCTAAACTTCAAATTTTCGAAAAAGTTGAGAGCCTCAAAAAGTATGAAAAACAGCAATTTAACACTGTGGAGGGTACTGACAATCTGCAGCCTTTTCGCTGTCAGTGCGTTCGGGGCTTTAATCTCATATGGGAGGTTGCACAACCTTTAGAAATTACCTTTTTTGCTAATTTCAGAAAAGATATTAAAACGTTTTGCTTAAACGGTTCTTCGTTTCAAAGCTGGAGTAAGGAGTGACATAGATTCTTAAGTATTTTATTCCCTCAGAATCCCCTGCATTTTTTCCACCCATTTCTTCACCTTTGGAGTTTTCTTTGAGCTGACAACAAGGACACAGACGCATTTTAGTATCATCTGATATAATATTTTATTCACTATCAATTTAGAGTTGAGCATGAGACAAAGCCGATTCCATCCCCTTGAGTTCGGTTCTGAAGGTTTGGTGCCACTCTATTGTTTCATACTGAAATAAAAAAAAAGTTTATCAATGTAAAATCAACATTTTGAATAGTGTTGGAAGAATGCTCCTGAAACCGATGCCAACGTGAAAATTTCGCTAAGTCCATGTTTGACATACAGCAAACAACTCAGATGACTCAATGATTGCTGCGATGGAAATTTCAGTTCACTGTAATTTTATAGCAACCTACATTGGAAAGTTGTGCCTGTTAGTGTGCCGAAATGAGCCTATGCATGCCATCAAACTTTTGACTTTTACTGTGCGCCCTGTTTTCAAGTTGCCCGTGAGAGAGAGCGAGACAGCACCAACACACGGCGCACAGTAAAAGTCAGTAGAACAAAAAAAAATTATGGCACGTACAGAGGCTCATGTGCCAAAGCTGCGCAAGGCACACTGCGTAGAGTGACCACCCCCTTGTATCCGTCTGAGATATCATTGCGGAAAAGCGTCAAGAGTGAATTTCAGCTACTAAGGGGCCCATCACTAGCATTGAAACCATACGTGCCAGTTTTGAAGAAAACATCTTTAAACTGGAAGTGTGTTTGCATAACCTTTATTCATTCGATGACGGCAATGCATGCATGTAAGCCCCACATTGTTAGTGAAAGTGACTGCTGAATGGACGGTTCTCTACAGCTATTCTGAAATGGGTTACTGGATCTGCAATAGAGCTATCACCTTCTAACTCCTGAGCATTGCCGGAAGATTTTTTTCATAACATCATTGCCGGACAGTGGGTTAGTTGGATCAGACACACACACACAATCTACAAAGTTATTCAATCGAGATATTTTTTAAATAGTACGCGTTCAATTATCACAACATGCCCAAAAAATTCATGTTGTCAAAATCGAACCGTTCCATAATTCGTATTTTATTCAAACTTTTATCATCGTAATAATTATTACGAGTTTAATGTGTCTATATTGACCATGATAAGTTTCAAAAAGACCCACAGAAACAATGAGATTAGCAAAATAGATGACTGACCTTTTATTCATTTATATGTGTACATAGATCCTTGATTACGGAATATTATTAAAATTTACTAAACAATGAATAACCAACGTGACTAATCACAATATATTTGTAGATTCAACTACAAGAAAAACTATAAAACAAAAAAAAAATGCTGCCTTAATCGAACTGTTCCAAATGGAACGGACACACGAATCAAAACATAATAACAAAAGTATTCATCGTCTCTAGTGCTCAACAAGAAGACTTTTAACAAAAAGCAAACACTAGTAAACATTTTGTTCTTTTTTATATATTCTCATTGCAATAAGCATAAAGCATATAGTAGCTTAAACTAACAATAAAAAAAAACCGAGCATCTCATCCCCCTTCTCAAGAAGATACCCAAAGACCGTCATCGAGACAACAAAGTCAACAGCCACACCAAAACAAACAGAATGAGTCAAGAAAGCGAAAAGCTCCGCCTTGAAGTCGATAAAATTTTCCCACCAACGACTTCGACGGCGACGACGGGTGAGTCCGGAGCGAGTTTCCCACCACGCCCACTGCTCTCAGACAAGTGCAGTGGCCCAAACGGCAAGCAAAGACTCACAAATGAGAGCAAGACTCGACAGCCGTAAGCTTTTTTTTTGCTTCATTATGTATACATAAGCTCCAACGGTGGGAGGGTGGAAATAGGAAACAACAAGGGGGAGAGTTGGGGAGCTGTTATCAGTGAAACGAGAGTCGTATCAAACGGAGACCATCTAAATGTGTTTAGGAGAAATGGTGCAGGACGTTGTGATTGCAGGCTTGCACGCAGTCAAGTTAACCAACAAGACAAGACGACTTACAAATGCTAAGAATGTGCTAAGATGTTGGCTTTTTGAACGGTTGTTTGCAGCCTAATTGAGTTGCAGGAGACTGTTCGTTTGTGGAATGTTGCAATGCAATATTGCTCTTGAACGGAAGAGCATTTCATGCAATTCAAGAGCAATATGCTTGCATGTTAAACTAGAGTAGAACTAGCTCATGAGTTCAAGCATTGTTTGCATTCCTCAACTGAATCAAAGTGAAGTAAATCAAAGTAGAATTATTTAAAGTTTTTCGCATTTCATGACTTATATGAAGCGATATTCGATGTTAAGGAAGTCATTTTTATTGTGCGTTGTCAATCACTCGCTTTGGTGTTCAAGGACTTCACTCTGAACAAAATGTTATATTTCATTTGCGTAGCAATTCAGATTTTTTACAAGGTAGAATATTAAAGTTTTTGGAAAAAAAATGAATTTTCATTGATGTGGACCATCATTTTGTTCCAAATGATCTTTTCAAAGAATTGACTGATGAAGGAAAGCAAACTGATTGGACGATAGCAAGAAGCTTCTGCAGGATTTTTGTCTGGTTTTAAAATTAGTACAACCTTAGCATTTTTCCATTTGTCAGGAAAATATGCCATGTGAGAATCAATTAATTTTCCCAAACATGGTATTGATCAAAGCAAATATTGCCACTTGGGGGTAGTATATAAATCCTCGAAAGAAAATATACGAGTGTTGCTGATCAACAATCATTTTCATCATTATCCTCTTCATCAAACATTCTCCGGTTGAAGTCGTCCCTTTGCCGGACGTCTACCGGAAATAATAGTACCCACTTCGTGTTGCGATACACAAAGTGCAACATTCCTTCAATCTCTGTTTCGTCCTTGTGTCCCCCAAATCATCGTTAGACAGCGTCGTTTTATTTTCAATTACGTTCGCCATCTAATATTCATAGGGAAATTTGACGATTTGGCGACGAGTCCGGAAGCGTTTTTTTTTTTGCCCGCCGCCAGTCGATCCCGCACCGGATGACACAGGCATTAAGTTGCTCCACAGTCGGCTGCAAGCGGAAAAACAAAAATTTTGAAATTCTCATTTCCGGCTCGGATTGCACACCCGAACATTGTAGTCAGTTTTTTCTACGCGCGGATTGTCCTCTCTAAGCAAAATCCGCGCGATTTCCTGCGTTGTCACAGTCGCGGTTGTGTTTTTACTTTCGCGAACGCGAAAGGAAATAGACTGGATTTTTTGCGGGGGCTCAAGCTCAATTTAATACGACCGGTCCCACACGGCAATGTCACGGAGCGCACACCATTTCGTCTGAAGATTATTCCGGATGATAAATGGCTTTTCCAGTCGGCAAACATTTGAAAAAGTCGAACAAAAAGTACAGCCTGCCACCACAATCGCGAATTTGAGGTGGAGAATGAAATGTTTGCGATACTGGAATTTGACGGTGAGCGTTGCCAGATGATGTATTTTCCTAGAGTTTAAGCTTGTTAAACAAGCTACTGTTTAACAGAGCAAGCATTAATTTATTCAGTTAACATCTAAGCAAATAACACTGAATTAACAAATTCACACCGCCATGGACCTATGCACGGATTCACTATTTGACGTTTTAGCGGTGCCGTGTTATTTATGTGACCATGGAAACCAGTGAATTCGGCACCGCTCAAACGTCAAATTCGTGAACTCGTGCATCGGTCCATACTCGGTCCTCGGTTTTGCCCCACGCTCGCCAAATCGATGCCCACTTGATCCGCCAACCTAGCTTGCTGCGTGTGGTGTACAGAGTCTGCGTGATAAGATTAAAAATGAAATACTTCTCTCCGTGCATGAGAAAAATATATTTCAGTATTGTAGGGGAACCTGGTCCAATTCGGACCCAGTTCTAATTCGGACCATCAAGCATTTCTCAATACTGGCGCTACTGTAAAGATCGTGGGTACCGTTTCTCTGCTCACCGTTTGGCTTAGATCTAACACAATAAATTTGACGCCTTTCAATTATTACGTTTGCTTTTTATATTAGTTTATTGTTTTGAAGTGCTCAGGTGTACTGTCGATTGGCGTTATTTCCAAGCTTCTATAAGCGACAATAATTCTCCAATCTCTCTATGTTATTTTATAATCGAATCACCCTAGCCTAAGCTTTCATCTGACCATATGGTTTTGATATGTCTATGCACCGTTTGTGCTCAACGAGTTTGAAAATCTCAAAATGTGTGTTGGTCCAATCCGGACCTATTGATATGGTTCAATACGGACCTCTTGATTTTCAACGTGTACTCAATCTATTCTAAGAGCTCCACCTCGTGAAAATCTTCCCGACTCGATCGAAAATCACAGAAGTTGTAATATTGATTGATAGTGCCTTTGTTTCTGTTGCGGTCAAGAAAATGGCTTCGCAAAAAATCTAAGAAATGAGGTAGATTACCAAAAACTAAAGGAATCAATAAATCAGCTACTTGAAAAGCATCTCCATCAATACCACAGCCAAGCTTTATCCAAAATAGTTTGGTAATACGCTATGAAAAAACGTTTACGAGTACTATATAAGAACAATACAGTCAACTATCCCTTATCCGATTTATTGTGTTTTTGTTCACAAGCTCGAAGGAAAGCGCAGTCCCTTCAATATAGTGTACTTTAATCCATAAATATAAGTAGATACTTCTCAAACATGAATTTCCGAGACTTCGAGTCTGTTTGTTGTCTGTTTCAGTTTCCCATACAAGTTCACCTTTTCAACCCGATATTACATAGCAAAGTTTCAATGTGTGGAAAATTTTACAATATTCAACTCCAAACTTCAACTTTCTCGAATGAATTTTGTCAAAATAAATAAAAAAAGCTCTAAAATTTGAAAATATATGTACTTTATCTCGATAGCTCCCAAGCACGATAGTCTGTTCAAAATCGAGTCAGGAAGAGTTGACTGTACCCAATTTTGAACAAGTTTCCGACATATTCCACTTGAGCTTGTTCTGACTCGAATTAGTTTGAAATTTCTCACACATTGAGTTTATTTTTTATGCGCTTGCAGAAAAAGTTCAATAAGCTTTAATACCATCTAATAATAATTAATAATCTGAGTTATATTTTGTTACTAACATTGCAAATAACGATGAAATATTGGGTGATCCGAATTAGAACATGGGGGGTCCGAATTGGAACAGGGTTGGTCCAATTCGGACCTTTTGGAGAAGTTGGTTCAAACATGTCTAGCCATGTCCTGGTAGGAGTTATCACACAACTCTCTGAGAGAAAAATGTGCGCGCTGAATTGCGCTTTCATAACACTTTTCATGCCGTTCATCGTGCTGAAAAGATATGGCCAAAAAACTGTTACTAGGTCCGAATTGGACCATGTTCCCCTATGATGTGAGCGCTCAATCCTAGGTACGATGAGCTTTTCATTTGACGTGTGCGATAGCGTGAGCTTTAGCTTTCGTTTGAATCGGGTCGAAAATGATTCGAACACACACAGCTTTGATTGTGTTGATGAATGCGAGAATGATATGTGCGCTCAATGGATTCATTGCGAATGATGAAGCGAGAGAATATGATTTTTTGCAATTTCTCATCGTAATAGGCTGATTTTCATTACGCCAATCTGTCATGAAACGGCCTACTTTCCTGCACTGAAGTATGCAGTGCGGGAATAGTCATTACCGAACTGAAACCAGTGCTGTAATGATTCATTACGCAACGCTTTCTCATTACGCAACTGTTTTGAGTTGCGTAATGAATCCTTACACAACCATTTTTCAGAAATTGTAAAATGATGGTGAATGCATTTCGATATAATTTCTGATACCCTCAAGTGGTTTTCTACGAAATTGCAAAAAAAGTTGTACGTAACTCGTTGCAGAGCTCCATTTTTACAGCACTCGTCGTAATTATCCTACTCGGCAAGCCTCGTAGGATAAATTTACGACTCGTGCTGTAAAAATCATCATTCTGCAACTTGTTCCGTAAACTACTATTACGAACGGGTGGATGATTGACGAGGGATATATGTATAGGTGGCAAACACGTAGCACGGGTGTTCGGTTTGTAGAGTATCAATAATTCAGTTTGTTAGCAGATTTTGCGACGAACGCATTCGTCTTAAATTTTCGGAAAAGTGATTCGGTGAGCGTCAGTTACCACACTGCGCTGCACGCCTTCTTGTATCAATCGGATCCGAAGCGAACACCATCTTTGAAGGATTGCTGTCCGGCATTCTTGCAACATGCCCTGCCCATCGTATCATTCCAGCTTTGGGTTCGCCGTAGAGTTGAGCAATCTCGTGGTTCATCCTTCGCTGCCACACACCGTTTCCCTGCACACTGTCAAAGATCTTCATAAGTATCCGGCGTTCAAAGACTCCAAGTGCTTGCAGGTCCTCCTCGAGAATAGTCCACGTGCTTACTGAGTACTTGGAAGATTCATGAAAGCAGCGAGGCCAAATGAAGACTTTTCGTGGATCTTTGTTCGGATCAAATCGGCTAAAACAAACGGTTTTTGCAAATCAACCTTTTTACGGGTAGATCAAACTGTAATTAAATCAAAGTGTTTGTGTTTGAATGAGTACAGATTTAGAATCATACAGTTTTGATAATACAACTTACAATTTTAGTTTGCCTTCGTCTATGTTGGCTTTCCTGTCCCAAGCGATTAGCTATGTCTTTTTTTTAAACTTCTATCGAATTTCATAAATGTGTTAGATGTTTAAGTTCATGTCTAAATTGATTACAACTTACAATTCTTCCAGTGGTACAATGTTCAAACCCGATCGTCTTACTCAATGTTCGTGCGTATGTTGTCTGTTATCAAATCAAAGATCTACTTAATTTTTCCGTCGGTATTTTTTGTTGTAATTTACCTCTCTGTCCTACAGTCTGTACTGATGGTCTTGTTGCTTCGTTTCTCGTCTGTCCAGTAAATTGTCCAGAAGGTTTGTATTACATTGAGTACTAAAAGTAATATACGGACTCTGTTTTTCTAGGTTCGTTCCTGATTAAATTCGAACTTACGGCTGTAATAACCTCGAAACGTCCTGCAATCATCCAACACCTTTTTTCCACTAACAACTCTCGCATATTTTCTAGTATTTCTACCGGTAATTTATCGTTCAACTAATTCGCGCACTATTCAATCTTTTCAGTCACCTTTATTTCTTCCTGTTTTTGTTTTTATTTACATCTACTTTACTGATGACAGTTTTAAGACATCTGTCATCTCCCCTTCTCTTTCTTTCTCACCTCTCACTATCAACTGTCACTCACGGCTCACTTCTCATCGGGGCGGCAGGGCTGCCAGAACATACGGATTCCGTAGATAAAATTCACAGAATTTCATTCTTTTTTACGAATATCAATGGATTTTTTTTTTAGAGCAGCTAAAATATTTTTGTTTTCCAAACGGTTAATGTATAGTACCGTAATCCGAGGTAACATTGATCGCAATAACCCTCCTCGTTTAAAG
This sequence comes from Aedes aegypti, assembly GCF_002204515.2. NCBI lineage: Eukaryota > Metazoa > Arthropoda > Insecta > Diptera > Culicidae > Aedes > Aedes aegypti. The sequence goes on along the minus strand of NC_035107.1, from coordinate 58,707,445 downwards.
TTCGAATCAACATTTGTCGATGAAATATTTTCAATGCTTGAATGGTGATTCTCTTACTTCTATTTATGGCCTGTTCCCGCGGATACGATCCGGTAGGGAATAATTAAAACGAAACAGAGATACGTTCTAGTTCACGATTTCTTTCAAACTGATTTGATACAAAGAATTTCGTGTATTGTTGTATACAATAATGAGTTAAGAGATAACTGTTATACAACTGATGGATTGAAACTTCTGGAACTGTCAGACAATGATACAATGCAAGAGAGGTAAACAATAATAATGCGGTGTCGATCTAGAATGATCGTAATGGTAAGTAGATGTTATGATGAAATTATAATGTTTTATTGATGTTTTCTGTTTTGTTTCAGTTATGCTTGATTGTTATGGTATGCTCTACAGGTAAGTGATATCAGTGGTGTAAAAAGTGGTGAATTTGAAGTTTTTGTGGTCGGCAGCATGAGGTATGCTGCGTCCACTAGTGTGGTGCTGTATTAGGCACCCCGGTGGCTTGCTGCTGGCCTACACATGCCCTAATAAACATTAGGGTTTTTTTTTGCGAAAATTGAGTTGTGTTCATGTGTAGTTTTGTCAATTTTTGGAAGCAATAATTTTTATGATTACGGATGACACGATTAAAGAATCATGTCTCACATGAGTTCTGAAAATGATATAAGCAAAAGAAATGGGATTGTTACAAAAAAAATAACATCGCAGAAAACGATTCCGTTGTCAATGCTTTCATAAATATATTCAGTTGAGCATAATTGACAAATTATAATAAAGAATGCAGAACTTCCTTAGGAAATTGCCTACTTTCAGTCTTATTCCACAATTCAATGTGTTTTTAATTTTGAAACCACTCAAATAGTTAATGACTTGTAAGAGCTTGGCCTTCGTATTCGGCTCCAGGAACCATGATTAAGTAGTAGTGATTTTTTTTCATATTGCCTATCGTTGTTCTCATAGGTGATCAATGTTACCCCATATCAGCTAATTAAAAAAACATTTAAAACTTTTGTTAAACATGCTTTAAACTTCCACAAAACAATATACAGTATATAGACTCAAGCCATGGGTGTCAGTACTTGTTAAGTAATTCGAGAAAAAATTCTAGAAGAAAATCGTTTTTTTTTTTTATTTTTATTAACAAGATTTTTAAAGATAGAAAAAAAATCGTTTTTACCACCAGAGATGGCTTCGGAAAATATTTCAGAAATGCTGTGAGAAATCCAAGAAAAAATGCCAGAAGAATTCAGAATGTCCTAGGCTGGAACGATGTTTTAAGTTTGTCGACAATTTATTGGAAATGCAGCTTAAGAGATTTCATGAGTTGTAGGACAAGTCCTGAAGAAAATAATTCAAGAATTTGTATAGATTGTAGAAGTTCTCGGAAGAATTCATTAAATAAACTCTGGTAGAATTCCAAACACAACTAATGTAGAATTTTTTAAAGGATGTCGTTAATGAACATTTGTAGTGATTCGTAAAAGAAAATTGGGAGCAGTTCCTTTTTATACTAATGGAAACATTAAGCATTAGCATTAGCATTAAGCATTTCGCACAAATTCGTAAATGGTACAGTCCTAGACGATTGTATGAGGGTTCCTTCCCGTACGTTACCAAAGTCAGAAATTTGGGACTAACCTCTAACTCTTAGACAAGATTGACGCATCCTCCAATAGTCGATAGCTGTCCTGGCCACGTCCTTGCGAAAGCTGGGGAATGGGAAAAGATGATTGATTGAACACCTACTTAAGAAATATGCAGAGAACTCAACGATCTCTTATAGGTGTTACGGGATGTTGATTAAAAGGATAGGATACGCCCGGTAGACGTTCTGGCCGACAAATTTAACGTTTCATATTTACGCATTGTGCACATGCGCTGCTGATCAGAATAAACTCACCAAATTACTTTTCCGAAACTCCGTATTGCAGGGTCGCTCCTCTAACGATGAACAATAGCGTGAGCCGTAACTAAACACTGCCCATCAGAATACACGCACCGCTCGAAAAATCGACAAAAAGCTGCGATTTATAATCCATCCACAAACTACATTAATTTTTTTTTTCAATCAACACGCTTAAAACACACAGTAGATAAAAAAAAAACGAGTCACGTGAAACGTGAAAATTTGCGAAACACTTACCGAGAAGTTTGGGAAACCGGGAACACAAATCGGTAAAATAAGTACCGAGATTCGGCGTTAAAAATTACCAAATTCTCAGCTGTTGGGTTCTCGGCGAAAAATTTCACTGAGGTCGGTGAAACAATTTAAGTGTGTATGGATGAACGACCTAGAATTGGCATACCTACCTTGATACCTTGATGGCTACAGCGTAGCGTCACGCCATTGCCGGGCGTATTGTAGAGCTCCATCTTCGTCGGTCTTGGGCGAAACTTCTTCAGTTGCCCCGAACGTTTAGGGTCGCCAGGTCCTCTTCCACTGCGTACAGCCAGCGTATTCGTGGTCTTCCCCGAAGCCTCCGACCTCTACCTGGTTCCCTGCTGAATATTATTTTCGCAATTTTTTCTTCAGAAATTCGCACTAAGTGACCAGCCCACTGAAGTCTGCCGAATTGTACACGCTTGATAATATTCGCATCTTTGTACACTTGATACAACTCGTGATTCATGCGTCTGCGCCACACACCATTTTCTAGAATTGGCATACGAAATTCATATGTTTGTCAGTCTAAATTGTAGGATTAAAACCATTTTTTAGAATACCTGCAGTGGCAGCTTTCAGCATCACTTCCCTTGAGCAACGCGTGGATTTGCCTGACATTTTAAACTTTCGCTGTTTTTCATGCATCTGATGTCAGGTTAACTCAGATTGTAATTTGAAAAGGCACACTTCGGTTGAGTTATGCGAAAACTCCAGATCATTGTTTATAATGGCAACCTAAGACAAGACGTTGGATTGCAACAGGGCATTTTGTTGCTAGCCCGGCCGTGTTTCTAGTTCATTAATTAAAGTTTTCACAAAAATTTGAAAATTTTTCATGATATATTTTAGTTTTAAATCTATTTATAATCGATGGTTAGTTTACCGCATGAGCTCCTGCATTGCTAAATCGAATAAAAATACTTAAACAAAAACAATATTATGGAATTTGTGTCAATTTTCTCTAAATATATCATTGGTCTCGCATATAAACCTGCTTTTCAAAATAGCTAGCGTCTTCTGTTGCATCAAATGAATATAGCATGCAAGAAAAAACCGAATTATGAGCCTTGATGTTTAAATTTGATCACAAAATTTGCTTTAAAAGGATACTGGTAGCACTGGCTTTTGGAGTTGAGCTGTCACGTCCTGTCCTAGATGACAACGAACTTCCGTGATCGTTCATTGAAGTCTGAGCGAGCAGCATAGTTCGCTCACAGAGGGTGGGTACTATGATCATTTCAGGATCGCGCTCACAGTGCTCGCTCGCATCTTCAACGCCTGGTCTCGACCAGTGGATTGCACTAAAATAGTGTCGCAATTACATCAAAATTTATTACATACAGGCAACTCTCTTGACTGCAGCCCAACACATGTTGCACCGGGCGGCGATGAGATGGGATTACCATCGAGTGAACTGGGTGGCTTTTAGTCACCCGTTTCCCGAAGATCCGGAACTCCAGACATCCGAAGCGATGGAGAACCAGCACGGCCTCTTCGAGGATACCGTACACGCCACAGAAAATGCCGATAATTCACCACGATTGACACCTACACCCGAATCCAGAAACGCAACACTGTGAGACGGCGATTTCAGCGCTCCTAATGCCCCCTAAAGAAGCACGAGCTCCCGCTTCGCGAAATCGCGGTGAGGCGAGGAAAGAACATGAAAGCTCCTGGAAATGATGGCATCTTCAACCTCGTTTAGAAGAAACTTCCGTTTCCTAGCGGCAGTCTTCACGAGGTACTTGCAACTGAACGATTTCCCGACCAGGTGAAAGATAGGGAAGGTCATCCCTATTTTAAAACCCAGCAAGGACCCAACTGCCCCCACGAGCTACCGATCCATATCGTTGCTGTCGGCAATCTGCAAACTCTTCCAGCGGCTCATTCTCCAGTGTCGGATAGCGCACATCGACGAGCATCAAATCATCGTCGTGAAACAGTTTGGCTTCCGGAAAGGACACTCTACCGTCCACCAGCCGTTCCAAGTGGAAAACATCATCCGGAACAAGGCGTTTTCCAACAACACGATCATGGTCCTCCTGGATGTTTAAAAAGCCTTCGACAACGGCTGGTACGATGGTCTCATCCACAAGCTGGTGCAGGCAAACGTCCTTCTTACAGCTGCCTCGACAAATTTCCGAGCGGTAGCAACGGGCGTGCCTCAAGCCAGTCTGCTAGGGCCCATCCTGTACAATCTGTACACCTCTGACGTCCCACAGCTGCCTGCAGGGTGCAGCTTGGCGCTGTACGCGGACGATATGGAATCATCGTGAACGGTAGAACCCCCACTCACTATCAGTCCCGGTTTCAGCAAGGTATGACGGCATACGTTGCGTACCTCCTACCTAACTTGATACTTCGATGGCTACAGCGTAGCGTCACGCCATTGCCGGGCGTATTGTAGAGCTCCATCTTCGTCGGTCTTGGGCGAAACTTCTTCAGTTGCCCCGAACGTTTAGGGTCGCCAGGTCCTCTTCCACTGCGTACAGCCAGCGTATTCGTGGTCTTCCCCGAAGCCTCCGACCTCTACCTGGTTCCCTGCTGAATATTATTTTCGCAATTTTTTCTTCAGAAATTCGCACTAAGTGACCAGCCCACTGAAGTCTGCCGAATTGTACATGCTTGATAATATTCGCATCTTTGTACACTTGATACAACTCGTGATTCATGCGTCTGCGCCACACACCATTTTCGAGTTTCCCACCAAGTATTGTCCGCAGCACTTTACGCTCGAAAACACCGAGAGCTTTCCGGTCTGACTCTTTCAACGTCCACGCTTCGTGCCCGTAGAGAGCCACCGGAAGAATCAATATTTTATACAGGGCGAATTTTGTTTCCGTTTGCAAGCTGCGGGACCTAAGCTGGTTACGTAGTCCGTAAAAAGCTTTATTCGCAGCCGTAACACGTCTTTTCACTTCGCGGGAAACGTCTTTGTCACATGTCACAAGTGTTCCAAGGTAAACAAATTCTTCAACAACTTCAAACACATCCCCATCAAACACTACCTCAGCACCTACATTACCATGCCGGACTCTATCTCTACCTGCATCCATGTACTTCGTTTTGGTAGAATTAATGGTCAGGCCTATCTTCGCTGTCTCCCTCTTCAGAGGCACGAAGGGCTCTTCCACTGACCTGCGATCGATTCCAATTAGGTTTATATCGTCTGCAAAGCCAAGGAGCATGTGCAACCTTGTGATAATATTGCCATTTCTCTGCACGCCAAATCTCCTAATAGCACCCTCGAGTGCAATGTTGAATAATAAATTCGAAAGTGCGTCTCCCTGCTTCAATCCGTCTAATGTCACGAACGAGGTTGACATCTCGTCTGCGATCCGAACACTTGATTTTGAACCATCCAGCGTAGCACATATCAGCCTTATTAGTTTCGCCGGAAAACCATTTTTAGACATTATCTGCCAAAGCTCATTTCTTTTCACTGAGTCGTACGCCACCTTGAAATCAATAAACAGATGGTGAGTCTGCAAGTTATACTCCCGGAATTTGTCTAGGATCATTCGCAAGCTAAACATCTGGTCCGTTGTCGAACGGCCCTCACGAAAACCAGCTTGGTATTCGCCGACGAAGGACTCTTCGAGCGGTCTCAGTCTGTTAAACAGGATGCGCGACAGAATTTTGTACGCCGAATTCAGCAGGGTAATTCCACTGTAATTGGCACACTCCAGTCTGTGCCCTTTCTTGTAGATAGGGCGGATGAGGCCATCCAACCAGCCAGTGGGCAATTCTTCGTCCTCCCATACCTTCAGAAGTACTCGGTGGATCGACTGGTAAAGCTGCTCGCTTCCGTGCTTGAGAAGCTCGACCGGGATCTCGTCCTTCCCAGCAGCCTTACAGTTCTTCAGCTCGCTGATAGCCTTTTTAACCTCTCCTATGGTCGGTGGGTCCACAGCTTGATCGTCATCATCTATGTTCATCCTGTTCCTCGCTACTTTTCCAATCTCACCGTTCAACATTTGCTGAAAGTGCTCCTTCCACCTGGCAGCCACCGCCGTTTTATCGGTCAGCAAATTCCCTTCTCGATCATTGCACATGGCGGGCACTGGTACGGTATTGTGCCGCGCACCATTTACCGTTGCATAGAATCTCCGCATATCATTCCGGTTCATGCTTTCTTGAGCGTCAGCTACCACACTTTCTTCGTGCTGCCTTTTCTTTATGCGGTGGATTCGCTTTTCTTCGGCTCTCGCTGCCCTGTACCGCTCTCTGTTCTGTCGGGTACCGGCCACAAGCATACGGCTTCTGGCGACATTCTTCATGTCTGTCACCCTCTGGCACTCTTCATCGATCCAGCCGTTTCGTCTTCGTCATTGACCAGTGACGATCACTTCCCACGCCGTTGTTGTCACAGCTTCGTGGGTAGGGTCCCATAGGTTGTCGACGTCTCCAGCAACGTTGATTCTCCCCAACTGCTCGTCTAGTTGCTGACGGTATTGCGTAGCTACCCCATCAGTCGACAAGCGTTGTATATTGAAGCGCAGCGTTCTGTTTGTTGTGGAACTCGTGACGCTGGATAACCGCGCCAGAATTTTAGCTACAACGAGACAATGATCTGAGTCGATATAAGGGCCTCGGAAGGTCCTGACATCAATGACATCTGAGAAATGTGGCCCATCAACCAGCACATGGTTTATTTAGGAGCGTTGCGTAAATTAAGGTCAACGAGTTTAAGAGCCAACCCATCCCCTTCCGACATCGTCCCTCGCCAGAACTACTTCTGCTGCCTGACTGTTTCAACCGGATGAACGGTTGCCTCGTCGAATGGTCCGATAAGGTCGACTATCTCGGCGATGGACAACAAGCGACTGTACCGTGCACGCACGGACAAATTGAATAACAGGTGCATTGGGCTCCTGAAATCCCTCTATCCATTAAAATCCCGAAGGATCCGGCTGCCCCAGCGAAACAAGTTGGCTGACTTCAAGGCAATCATTGCGTCGGTGGACAACTACGCGATGCCAGTATGGGGCACGTGCGCCGAAATCAACAAGAAGAAGCTACAGGTGGTCCAGAAGCGGCTGCTGTGAATGATTCTAGACGCACCGTACGACACGAGGATCAGCAAGCTGCACCGTGGAAAATCATCAATGAGTGGTTCGAAGAAGCGATTGACGGCTTCATCGCAAATGCCGCTGCTGCCAGAACACCCACTCATCCGAGCACTGGTCATCTAGGGTAACAAATTTTTAGATTATTTAGGTTATAAAATTAAAATCAAATATGATAACAAAATTATATCAATAAGCACACAAGAACATACAAAAACACATAAACAAAAAACAGGTACCGTAAAATCGGGTGTAATTGATCAGAAGGGTGAAATTGATCATCGTATCACACGATTTTATTATGCTTTAATGGAGCACAAATATCAATGTAAGCTGCAGTAAATGAACGTTGTGTGACGTAACTATTGTCGCATTGTGTGTTGTGAAGTTTTTTGCGTTAAAGAATGTTTATTACTATGAAAATAATGTTAAATTTTAAAATCATGCACGTTGCAGTATTGACAAACACCTATCAATTTCTATTTCTAAGCAAGGATTTGAACATGGTATAAACCTGAAAGTTTGTGAGAATGCTTGAGATATATCCCCAAACCAGATTTCATCACCAAAACTCGTACCAATTAGCTAATTGAATTCCTTAGGAAATTGCATACATTTTGCGTTTTCCGCGTAATTCTTGAAATTTGACTATTCGTTATTTACATAAATATTGCATTGTTAAGAATTTGACAAGCATATTCGGATTCAGGGAGCTCAAATTTATCATGTAGAGTTGTTTTGAAAACTAACAATAATGGCATTGACAAGTGATAAATTTCACCCCGAAATGAGATCCCCTGATTTTTTTTTATTTTAGAGATATTTGTTAACACTAAAATGACATTTGTTAGAAAATTTCGGTATATGAGTCGATGAGGTTCACCTTCGTACTTGTTTTCCTGTATTTAGTTGTTTGGCATTGCCAACATTATAGAAAACAGCCTAGAAAAATCGTGAAAAATGATCAATTTCACCCGAAATTACGGTATCATAGATACAAAACGACAACCGGAGTTGGCCACGGTTAACGCGCCAATAGAATCAAGTCTTTAACTCAAAAGCTATAAAAAGCTTACGATAACGATTTCTCATGGAATCTTGCTTTCAATGTATTTCATTAGCTATATTATCTTCATTATTGTGTCATCAAGAGGAGCTTTCTAAATTTATGCGTTTTTGTAGATTTTTATTAAATTTATTCAAAATGTATCAAACATTGATCTCTTGTTTTTTTTTTTTTGCTGTGAATAAGTATAGCGATTTTTTTTACAACAATTTTAAGAAAAAGGTTACTACAATCCAAATAAGGCCATCATTCTTTCTACTTCAATTTGTAAGAGTACAGATCTCATAACCTAGAGAATCTACAGAACTGAAAAGCTACTAATCATTGGCGCAACTGCACCTTAAATTTCCAAATAATTATTTCCGAAAAACAAGAAAAACATAGTAAGAATTTTAATTTAGTTTACAAACACATGATCCTGTCACATGAATAAGCTAGTGTAGGTAAAATCTAAGAAATCGATGCTCTTTAAATCTGGCATCACTGCATGAATAGTGCCGAACGAATAACAAATCTCGCAGCACTCTCCCAGAAATATTATTTTAAAATTTCTCTCACGTACCCAAACTCCACACCAGATTATGGCAACAATGTCATGCACTAGAAAGATTGCATTACTTCCCCTGAGCATCCACACTTCACAAGGTTGTAAAACACAAATCGTTCCGAATCGATGAATGCCCGTCAAACAACAACGGACGTAAGTTGTAGGAGAAAAGTGCCAATCGAGTGATCCTTGCCTTTTCTCGTTTACACTCGTCGTAACATTGAAAAACGTCCCGCGTGGTGGAATCTTAACATATCTATGGCGTCCATGAAAGCATAACTGTCCCATATGAAAATAGTAGCCCAGACAACCAGAAATCGCATGAAAGTTCACGTTACAACTCGTTTATTCATACTAATTACATCAAACCCGCAAAACACCGTGGATAAACTCGTCAGTTTGATGAGTATTCTCGCATAAAACACTTCTTTTCTGAGTTCATTTATACATTTTGTTTCGTCTCGTACACTCGTACAAAGTAAGTCGCATCAATCCGTAGCAGCTGTCAAATCAACATTTGTTATCATAAGTTAAGTCGCATAAGATCACAGGTTGGTTCGGTAGAATATTTATACACTCGCATTGTATGTTATTATTCATCACATAATACATGCACGCATATCGCCTCCATTTTTGTACGTAGAAGGCCTTTTCGCGACATCTTATTAGTGAAATTTTGCACATATAAAGCCTCCAGGTGATTTCGCTATACGTACATTTTGGTTGTCTGGGAGGCATGTTCAACTCTCCCTTACTCCATATTTCTGAGTTCGATATCGAGTTAGAGAACCATAGTAAAAGTTGGTTCTCATGGCTACCTCGATGGACCCTAGAATCAGCGGTTACATTGGTTTCGAGTTCTGTAACACCCCAAGTAACATTAGTAGCTGAACAATAGTTTATTAAGGTGATTATAAAACGAAGCCAAACTTCGAATTTTCAAGTGCACAAGACGAGAAAGTCTGACAACAGTTCGCTTTGAAAATCAATCAAAATGCTTGCTTGCTGGTGGTGACCAATGGGATAGATTTTCAACTGCGGAGCGCTGTTTGGTTCTCAAGTCTTGTGTTCTTGAAAGTTTGAGGTGTGGCTTCGTTCTATAATCACCTTAAGCTGAAATAAGCATAAGAGTGGTTTTTTCAACTCTTGTTCCACAAAAAGGTTTGTTGGGACGAAGCCTTCCTAACTCGATGATCCCTTCAATACCAAGTTATGGAGAGTTGACTTGACTGTACTGCTAAGACTTCTTATTTTTACACTATTGATCTGCAAAAAATATGAACTTGACCATTGCTATGGGGCTTGAGAGTTCAGAAAGAGACTGATATGTCTTCATTTTTTAATATGGATCTTTATATAATTTTTCTTCTTGGGACAGAGCTTGCTTCTCAGCTTAGTATTCTATGAGAACTTCCACAGTTATTGACTGAGAGCTTTCTTTTCCAAAGTTGCTATTTTTGCATTTGTACGATGATACTCTATGCCCAGGAAAGTCCATTACGGAAAGATCCTGGACCGACAGGAAATCGAAACCAGACACCTTCAGCATGGCTTTGCTCTGTAGCTACGGTCTCTAACCACTCGGCTAAGGAACTTTACATATTTTCGCAATACTTTCAAACAAAGTGAATGCATGAAAAATGCAGATTAAAACAAGGTTCTATCAAATCCACATGGGACGGTTATGCTTTTATGTTCAGTATACGAGACAGCAAGTGGCATCGCAGAAGCCTACTACATAATGGATGAAGATTTGCACCAGCAGAGGCCTACTACTGCCACAGCACACAGTTTTTTTTTCGGAAGGGAGATCGTGGCGCAATCAAAAAGGGAGAAAATCGAAGCAATTTTAAAATTTGATGATTCCAAAAGATTTGATTTGGCTCAATAATCGTAAACAGCGGATGGTCCCGTGTTGATTTCCGCGCGATAACATGTGTTGCTTTCCGATTGCACCGTAAAACGGGGTCAAATTGAACACTGGGGTGAATTTGATCCGGTCGGTACCAAGTATCAAATTCTTAGATGAATTTTTCGTTGGCATAACAGATATATTTCTCGCATAACTTCTGAACTCGCCCTAAAAGCCATTGGTAACCATGTGTGTAGCTCGTTGTTTCTGAGCATTTGAATGGATTTTCATGTTATTTAACAACACTATGTGGAAGAAAGGATCATTATCTACCTGTCCGTGATGTTGATTTCGATGCTTATTCTTTCATTTGCTCAGAAACAACGAGCTACACACGTGGCTACCAATGGCTTTTAGGGCGTTATCTCAGAGTATGCGAGATTTTGTTTTCGTATTTTTCGTCCAACAATGAATTCAAATTGTTTGGTATACAACAAGGTCAATTTTGCATGAAAACATCAAAGTTTTTTTTATGGTATAAGCAATATTGTTGGGAAAGTCAGTACTGATGCTAGCTCAATATATTGACAAAATTTGAAGTCCTATGGAAAATATAACAAAAATTAGCGATCAATTTTCCACCAGTTTACGGTACCCAGCTTTGAATTGGTTGTTTTCCGGATTCGAGCGTGACGATGATGCCGAAGGCGACTACGACGACTGTGGAATACATATTTGTCGATTTGCGGTGAGACATTTCGACAAACAATTGCTGCTTCTAGAGTTGAACTGGAAAACGAAGTGGTCCAAGGGTGGGGGAAAATGCTAGAGCAGACAATCTCCCGTCCGTCCGGTGGCTTTCCCTTGAAGGCGTGTTAAAAATTCCACGTTCCTCAAATTTATTTCGTTTTGATTGAGTGTAAAATTGGGAAAAATGATTTATGGGAAAATCCAAATTGCCTGACGTTTCGTGGTTTGGGATTTTACTGCAAGAGATAGCATATTCCGAAGCAGTTAAATTGAGTGTGTTTGATCTTCTGTTTAACTGTACATAATAAGAATAAATATTATAAATTCAAAATTTGATAAAACGTTACAGTATGATGCACTAATTTGATTCTTTAATTTAATCGAGGCTTCACATGATCAACAATGAGATCGTCCATAAATTACGTCACACAATAAATTACCATTCTCAACCCGTTCTCCTAAAAGATCGACGTTTTTTTTGGAATTTCAGTCCCCCCCCCCCTGCCCCTTCGAATTTTCTTTCTATGGGTAACCGTTCGAATAATTTCAAATGAAAATACCCATGCTTATGCCGCCGCGAGTAACTTCTTTTCTATCTCTTCATCAACGTAAAATCCCGAAGGAAAAATACCAGATAATGTATTTACTTTTAGTAACATGTCTCCCTCTGATTTTCTTTTTTTACTTATTTGAACAATTGTATCATTATGTCCAAAACCACCATTATAGGTGAAGCAGTTCAAGTTGGTGTAAAATTTACTAAAAAAAATTCATTGGATTACGTTTCTGTAATGGATCCATATATTTTATGAATATTTATCGTTCTTAGAATGGTAAAAAGGACGAGCTAATTAGTTTTTCAAAGCTTATAAAATACATATGGCACTGCAGTTATGGCAGTTATAACTGAAACTTATTTGAAACCTGGATCCAAACTCAATAGAGATCCAAACTTTTCTGTTCATCATAATGATCGATTGGATAGAGCATGTGGTGGAGGTGCTATCATCATTCCTAGGCAAATAAACATCAACTTTCGAAACCAAAGTTTTAGAAAACATTATTTGTTTTTGTTGATAAATATACTTCCTACAGCTAGATAAATATAATTCCATAGCTACTCATTTTTTTTTTAATGCACTGGGCAGCAAGTTAATTTTCTTCAAACTGACTTGCAAATTTTATTGTCATTAGTGACTTTAAAGCTAAACATTGCTTATGAAATAATTCGCTGAGCAATTCCAAAGGTAGAACTTTATTTAATGAGTGCTCTGCAGGCTATTTTTCAATTCAATACCATGATAGCCCCACTTGTTTTCCTTTTTCTAGAAACTCTTCTACGGTTGATGGATGATCCTAACCGACATCTTTGTAGTCAACTGGTTACTCACACTGATTTTGATTCTGATCATGTCCCTGTAACATTTCAAATATCCCATGCATCGATTCTCAATCCTATCAGCTCCATTTTCAATTCTTTTCGATCTGACAGGAACGGGTGCACGATGTTAGACATAAATACGTTAGGCATTAGTACGTTAGGCATAACTACGATAGGCATAAATACGATAGGCACAATGGACGTTTGGCATAATGGATGTTTGGCATAATGGACATTAGACATAATGGACGATAGACATAATTCCCAAAATAAAATATTGAAATTGTTTGTGTGAAACGGGCTCCATCCCATTACCCCGAACGCCACTACCCCGAATGATTCATTACCCAGAATTGTATAAGTTGCAGTGCAGTATATTGATTAGCGGACAAAACATGTTGACCATACTGTTATAAAAGATTGACAATGCATGTATGCATCTCTAATGTAAACTTAATGGTGCATGAAATTTGTCCGTGAAATTTTTATTATATTTTTCCCTTATTTCGTATGACAGCTAATTTTCGAAATATCCATTTTCGACGCCTATCCAACCTCTTGTAACATTTTTAGTATAGAAATTCTACAAATTTTGTATGAGCTGTAACATTTTGAGGACAACCACTCACCCTCTTTTGCGTTATGAAATTTGTCAATGGGCTTTTCATAAGATATGCTCTTTATTGACTGAGAGCTTTCCTTGTCAGTTAACCATTCTTGTATATGTGACTCTGTGCCCAGGGAAGTCAAGGAAATTTTCAATGTCCTTAGTGGTGCTCATATTTCAATGTATTTTTAAACAAAGATTTCCCTTTCTTGTGTGGTTGTGCCAAAGCATCACATTGCTAAAGTAATTAAACACATCATAGGTGCAAGCATTTTACCAGATATTTAGCCTTCTTTCTTAAATAGGCTGTTCTTTCAAGCTTCATTATTTTCATATGGAAAAGCTAAGTTTTTTGAAAGCAGGATATCCTTCAGGCATCCATTAGAGTTAAACGTGTTATAAATTTAATCACAAATTTTCCCTACATTTATTATTTTCATTAAAACATTCAGGCCTCTTATGGAATTGCTTACAACTTTTCTGCCATCATCATTTCTTCATTGTTCAAGACAAACACAAACACATTTTTGTGATTTTGAAATTCAGCTTGCCAAAATTATTTGCATGATCCTAATGCTAGTAGACCGACATCTAAAACAATAATTACGAAGGTAGCAGTGTCTAAAAAGGGACTTTACTACATGCCAATGTTGTGCGTATAATAGCTATCCTTTTCATTTCATAATAAATTCACCCTTCTTTTCGAAATAGGCTGTTCTTCAGAGCATTGCAGTGTGGCTGTGTGAATCTCATCAAAATTAGACCCGAATAATTTTCGATATAAGAAAAGTTATGAATGACACACACGTAAATTATTGTATGTCAAACGTCCATTATGCCTAACGTATTTTATGCCTAACATCCATTATGCCTAATGTCTTTATGCCTAATGGGGTATACTCGACTGGAACATATATTAAACAAACATCGATAGTAATCGTGATGTTAACATATCTCGCGGTCCTGCTATGAAAATAATATGACAGGACCTGCAGAAAGAAATTGAAAAATGGTTCACACAATTAGGAAATAAAATATTGGAAAATGAAATTGCTCAATTGGACCCGGGCTCTAAGCTCTTTTGGAAATTATCTTGAATTTTGAAAAAAAAAAACCTTAGAAGCCAATACCGGCATTGAAAGAGGAATAAAAATAATTACTAACTAATTGCGAAAAAAGCTCAAAAACATGCAGTTTGAAAGCGCGCACAGCACAATTTTTATTTAGGACATACTAGTCCAATAGAAAATCATATTACTCAGGATTTCGAAAACAATCTGAATGAAGAGAACGTTTTCGAAAAATCCTGGGAGGCTAATTTGAAGAGAGAACTATTATTAAAAATTCAAAAATATGAAAGCCCCTGGCGATGATGGAACCTTTTACAACAGATACTTCCAGAAAGTAGCCTTTCTGGTTGATATATTTCACAAATGTTTTCAGTTGGCATATTTTTGTGACGAATGAAAAAAAGTCAAGTTTATACAATTTTTTTAATTGCTCAAAAATCCTGCAGAAGCTTCCAGCTACCGGCCAATCAGCTTGCTTTCCTCCATAATTAAACTTTTTGAAAAGGTCATTTTGAACAGAATGATGGTCCACATAAACAAAAATGTCAGTTTTGCCAATGAGCCAAATTTGATGCGTTCCAACAAATTCTTGTGGAAAATTTGCTCTGTTTCAATAAAAATTATGGCCAAGGACCCGTTGCATAAATGTTTCATTCCTGCCCTAGCGTCTAATTAATTGCAAACGTTCTCACCAACCGCACGCAAACACCAAACCAATCGTAAAAATCACACAAATTAATTGCTCGTTACTAATAATGTCCCCCCTACAGAAAACGACCGCTTTGACCTGAAAGTATACATAAAAATTCAAGCTCTCGTGTCGTGATTATAAGATTTTCCACTTGTTCACCATCCAAATCGTGCCCGTCAAGCGTTTATCACTTTCAAGTTAGTCCACCCTCCGCGTCGAGTTTATCGTTTTCGTTTTTTTTTTGTTCTACCGTTTCCCCAAAGAAAAGAAATGCTCGATTACCCTTAGTAGGCGAGTCGAATTTCAATCACCTTCTCCTGCACAGCACAGTGGCCTCCTACGATTCCAATTCAAACAAACGTTCTCCCCAAGATTGGGTGGTTGGTGGTTGGCTATCTTTATTACCAGCATAATTTCTATTATTTTTTTTTTCGGAGAGATTTTACGGCTTTAATAAATTACCGAGTATTAATTATTTCATTACAATTTCACGATCGTATGCCACTGGAGCATTGTTTTACCGTAGC
Organism: Aedes aegypti; assembly: GCF_002204515.2. Lineage (NCBI taxonomy): Eukaryota > Metazoa > Arthropoda > Insecta > Diptera > Culicidae > Aedes > Aedes aegypti. The sequence continues at coordinate 58,691,712 of NC_035107.1, read as the reverse complement.
TAATCACGCAAAACGCCGATTCTGTCAACCGCCACTGAGAATTGTCACATTTCGATTCTGTTATGCTGTGCCAACCAGCAAACAGTGGGTATGCAAAAAACGTCCGAAAATAATTGAATTGTGAAGAACTGTTTTTCTGTTTTTACTGTTATTTTGGACACACCAATACATTTTTGACCCTCAAAGTATGTATTTTGGACACCCGGCATTTTTATCGTTTGGGGACAAAGTCCACGACACTGGTTGTATAATATGCTTGCCCATAGTCTAATCCAATGTTTTTCATATCGTGCTCCGCGGTGCACTTGGTGCTCCGCGACAGTTTTAAAAATTTGTGCTAATGACTTGAAATATCTCAAATTTTTGCTTTAAAATACGCTTTCAACTATATTTTACCAAGCCAAATCTAGAGTTTTCGAGAGAAAATTTAGGGAATAAAACAACCTATTGCGCTAAACATGTGTTCGATTGATAACTCGTCAGTTACGACCACTCAGTAGAATTTTCATTTAAGATCACTAAGGGTATTCACTTAAGGCTAAGTAGCCCGTCATTCATTTTTGGCAACAATGATGACTTTTCAGCCTGCATTTCAAAGTGTTAAAACTTAGTCTTGATAGTTTTTATTGAATTGAAAAAGTATCACTGTACGCGCTTACATGCATAAAGTATGCTGATACTTTTTCAGCAGTGTCAGTGCAAAACCAACTGGTTTTCTTTGATTCGAAATCGTGAGATGAATTAGCAACAATCATCAACGACGCGTACAAATTTCAATGACGGCCTACTTCGCCTTAAACTCGCGTAAAGTTGTATTCTGCGTAACGTTTGCAATGAAATATTTCACATGAAATGTTCAACTTTATATTTTTCAAATGTCAAATGCGTAATGGGTAATCTAGTTGTCTGGTGCAAACGTCATCCATTTATTTCAAAATTGCTAATATGTTTACGTATTTTAGGTGGCCATTTCAATGAAAAACTCATCGTCGAACCTATTCTACATTACTGAGGGAGATCAAATACATAATCTTAGGCAAATGGTTGGTACATCAGAGTTGTATCGCAACCGTTCACCACATTGGTTTGTTTTGAGGCAGATTTATACAATTTCGTTTCCGTCGGGGCGTCTGCTGCATCGGGGGCGTCAGACCATCGGCATCGTTCATGTAATACCTTATTAGCAGAAAGATAGCCCAGTACTGGGGTCAATACATTTTATATTGTGTAAAAATGTTATACAGCGGATTGCATGATTAGAATGAGATCCTAGGCCACAACGGTCAGTGAACTGTTTGTCGTCGTTTCTGTTGGGTTTCATCCAATTTGAAATTTAATCACCTATTCCGGCCATAACACTCAAAGGCCCACAAATCACTATACGACATCAACTTCTCTTTATGCAGTTATATTGAACCTATAAACAAATGGTAAAACCCAATAAAAACTTCAAATTTGCTTGTTAATCAAAATGGAGACCAACGAAGCTGGAATTGCTTAGAATGTCCTTTGGGATTAGCTGTATTCACATAAATGTTGCAATATGTCCAATGTTTTTGCTTATTCCTCATTTTCCTCAATGTGCACAATTTTACCGTTTTCTGCTTCGCAACCAGAATTCATAATGTTTGTTGATTGTCATTTGTCTAATATCCATAGCATTGTTAGATCAACAAAGTGCCGAATGACATCATTCTGAAATGTTTCATTGGCAATTTACGCAATGTCATGACACATTTAGGATAATCAGTTTAACATGATTTGTTTTTCGGATATTTAACGAAAACGTTCAGCATATGGGCTAAAATTTCGTATTTGGGAGGATAAAAATATTGTGCAGGTAAAAAAATTCCTACACATTTTGAACTGATCGCAGTAGGCAGCGCGCGCGAACGGAAGTGTTGAAAATTTATCTGTCACGTTTTAATCGTCTCCACAAATTCTCGGCCGGTGAAACGGCTAGTGTAGTTAAAAACAAAGTGTCTAGCGGAAATGAAACGGTTTATTCTGCACGCGTTATGCTGGACAGTGTTCCGTTAAAGCCTAAGCAGAAGGTGGCTTCGTTTCATCTTCATAAAAAAAGTTTTTTTTTTTGCGTCGTCGGAGTTTTTTTTTTCTCGATTTAGTTTGCACGTTAGAACGCGAAATGCAATCGAGTTAAGGTTTTCGTTTCGCCCGATTGATATTTTGCTTTTGTGAAATGAGCATGCTGATTAAAGTAGCTACAGCTGCTCAATCAAGGATGGATGATCAATTTGGTTTGGTCGCTTCATGCTTATATTATAAGTGTACAATATATTATGAAACTTATTTTTTATCATGACAATGGTGGGAATGTTACTTAATTGAATTGAGTTAACAAAAATTTTCTTTCATTCAGCCCGTAAAATTGAAGAAACACAATTTTAGAATTTTTGGATACTTTTAGGGTGTGAAAGTTTTGTTGGGATGCTTATCCTCGTCGACAATCTGAAGTAGATAATAATCAAAATGTTCACATCGTGATACAAACCAAGAAACATTTCACGAGTTTGACCAATATTATGAAAATTCTCGAGAGTACTGAACTTGTTAACCCATTCAGAAACACAAGGTTTAAAAATTTTATATTTCACTACTGAATCTCGTTCAGTTATTCGATTTAACAACACAAGTTGGAAAACATCCCAGCAAGAGCAGTTCTGTCGTTTTCAAGTTATGAATTTTGAATATTTGACGAAACCCCTAATAAAGTTACATTTACGAAATTGTCATAATTTAACCTTGAAATGAAAAAGTTTTCTCAATCGAATCTATTTTGTTGAAAAAAGAGAGGCCCAAATGCCAAGGGGAGTAAGTGGTATTTTGGTCGGTTTTGAGTTAAGTATACTGAAACATTCTAGTGTTCCTTAGTTTTTGAAAAGTATTTTTATGTTCTTAATCCGTTCAAAATTAACATAATTCGAGGAAGTTTGACTTGTTTTAATTTGAAACCCAAACAATTTGTATCGGTACAAAAATTGCTGAAAAAAAATTCAAACTCGTTATTTTATTAGATTTCTGTCATTTACACCCCTTTGCGTCAAACCCCCTCAAATAAAATGTGAAAATAATATAAAAAATAATGAATGAGAATGACCACCATGACTCGTACTTCAAGATTCTCGTAAAAATTATAGGGTCAATTTAGGCATGTGAAAAAAAATCCAGATTTCAAACGGAGTGATGGTGAAGAATAGGTGCTCCACAAAACCATTTTATTTCAAAAAATGCTCCGCAAGCCAAAAAGGCTGAAAACCCCTGGTCTAATCAATCGATTGACAATGGAATTCTACGCTTTTAGTTCAGAAATTTGTTTTTGTTTACGTTTGAAAAAAATCTGACGGATTCAATTACTGTGTGTAACGTGTTGTAACGGTTGCATGGATGAACCGATTAAATCAAATTAATTTCAGATAAAATGAACACATTTTCTATGTACAAACGGTTGATGCATGTGCGGAATAGGCCAGGGGAAGTGGTTCACCTAGAGTGAATTTCTGTCAAAGAAAAAGTAGATTTTGTATGAGATTTGACAGAAAAATGAATGACAAGTTCATCCACTTCTCCTGGCCTATAGTCCTTTCTTTCCAAATGGCATGCGAATCGAGTTGGTCTTTTGATTTAAACTGGGAAATTTGCAGGAAAATGGCCCAGGGGGCCCAAAATATATTGATTACCCTAGAGTTCTATTTTTTTTTTCGGTAAAATCTTGTTTGCTGCCAATAACGCGATAGAGCGTGTTTTTGCAACCACTTAAACAAATTTCGTTGCTCAAGTAACAGCTTATTCATAGCTAAACTCTAATTTAAAAATAATTGGCCGAAATTTCAACATTGACACTTTCGATCATCTCTGACGTTCACTTTGCCAACATAAATAGTCCATTTTACGAGACGTTTTTGAACAGCTGATTGCTTATTTCATGAATGAAATTTTGACAGGAGGCGGTGTCGTAACGTGTAAAGTAATTGCAATATCATCAGTGTTGTCGTTTCGTTTCGTGTGGCATAGACTCACACGGGAGTTTACTTTTGACACACAATGTTTCTTTCTCGCATAACAATTCAAAAGGGTTAATCGCTGATTGCTAATTCTTAGAAAATTCGATGTGAATATTGTTCAACACATGTTTAAATCCTGTTTTCAGTATTCAAACCAATCGATGTGATTTCTTGCTCATTGAGTGATGATTTACTATTACTTAACATTAATAATAGATCAATGTGGAGTTTTCAACGAATGAGCAAAGAAGAGTCATTGGCCATCATGCTAAGTAGATAGGATCGTGTGGCGCGCAGATCTGACCGATAAAAAGTTTCACCAGCGGCCCGCGCATCCTCTCCTCTTTACCTCTTGTACCTTACAGTACTCAAACTATTCCTATACCAGTGGAATATCCTGTCGAGCATTGAATTTATGACCCAACCCAATTGTCATTATCTTTCAAGTTCAACTTCAAATGCTAGAAAAGCCAATCTCCTAGCTTGACATTGCCATCAACAACACCTTATCGTGCACAGCAGCTCGACTTGCTGTAGCATCGACTTCTCTACGTACCGCAAGCTCTGAGAGCCACCTCCAAGTAAGGTATTACCGTGTACAATACCTTGTCAAGTACGGTATCTCGCGTGCCATAACATCGATCCCTCTATCGACCTCGTTATTGGAGCACCACCTCCAAAATTTAGTATTGAAGCTCACAATACTTTATCGAGCATTCAGGCTCGATACCTAACCTCTGATCGTACGGTTAGCTTAGGAAGCCAATCTCCATACAAGGTGCTACCACATAAATCACCAACTTCTTCTTCTTGGCATTACGCCCCACTGGGACAGAGCCTGCTTCTCAGCTTAGTTTTCTTATGAGCACTTCCACAGTTATTAACTGAGAGCTTTCTGTGCCAAACTTGCCATTTTCGCATTCGTATATCGTGTGGCTGGTACGATGATACTCTATCCCCAGGGAAGTCAAGGAAATTTCCATTACGAAAAGATTCTGGACCGACCGGGAATCAAACCCAGACACTTTCAGCATGGCTTTGCTTTGTAGCCGCGACCTCTAACCACTCGGCTGATGAAGGTGTCACATAACGCACTATGTCAACGGCATATTGCGCGTTGTGGCATCGGCTTTCTTTATCGAACCACCCTCAAATAGCGTCGTAGTAGCCCACAGTTTTAACGAGCTTGAGCACCGACGCTTCTGTGCTGCGATCATTTTTTTTTTAATTTCTTAATTAGTATCATTCCAAACATTACATACAATATTTCTTATATCTAGGTGTTCTGTGTTATTAGACAACACTATCATCCTAATTTGGTAAAACAAATCTAAGATTTTATTAACATTTTGTTAACAACATATTACATTTCATTTGCCGTAGCAGTTCAGATTTTTTACAGGTGAGTTGATTTCACCTGCTTATAAGAGAAAAAAAACGCTTTGAATATACTTAACCTAACTTAACCTTGACATATAACGCATTAATCGTGGCAATAGAAAATTGTAACGATTTTTGCCTGAAATTATTGATTATTTTATTTGACATTTGTTCCAATGTTTCAACATTGGATATTCTATGTAACTCATTGGTACTATACCAGGGAGGAAGCCTCAGAATCATTTTCAAAATTTTATTTTGAATTCTCTGCAGAGCTTTCTTCCTGGTATTACAACAACTAGTCCATATTGGTACAGCATACAACATGGCTGGCCTGAAAATTTGTTTGAATATCAAAAGCTTGTTCTTAAGACAAAGTTTTGATTTTCTATTAATAAGGGGATAGAGACATTTTACATATTTGTTACATTTGGCTTGAATGCCCTCAATGTGATTTTTGAAAGTTAAATTCTTATCTAGCATGAGCCCTAGATACTTAACTTCATCTGACCAATTTATTGGAACCCCTCTCATCGTGACAACATGTCTACTTGAAGGTTTCAAATAAAGAGCTTTTGGTTTATGTGGGAATATTATTAGTTGAGTTTTGGAAGCATTAGGAGAAATCTTCCATTTTTGCAAGTATGAAGAAAAAATATCCAAACATTTTTGCAATCGACTACAGATGACACGCAGGCTTCGTCCTTTGGCGGAGAGGCCTGTGTCATCCGCAAACAAAGATTTTTGACATCCCTGAGGTAGCTCAGGTAAGTCAGATGTGAAAATATTGTATAATATTGGTCCCAAAATGCTGCCTTGGGGAACTGTGCTGCGATCATTGATTAGCACTTCTCGTACTGATCCTCAACCCTGGTTTGCTAATTTATCAACAGTCTTATTGTCTGGGATACCGGGCACCCAGACGAAGATTATGTTTCTGAACCATTGTACCTCATTCAACCATGGATGACCAATCCGTCCATGCGCAATGAAGGAGAGACAGCTTGCGGGATCAACTAAGACGGGGATTTGCCGTACAGTAAAGATCTGGTCCGTTATCGATCGGCCGTCGGTGAAACTTGCTTGATAACTTCCCACGAACTCGTTTGCTATAGGTGACAGACGACGGAAGATGATCTGGGATAATACTTTGTAGGCCGCATTCAGAATGGTGATCGCTCGAAAGTTCTCACAATCTAACTTGTCGCCTTTCTTGTAGATGGGGCATATCACCCCTTCCTTCCACATCTCCGGTAGCTGTTCTGTTTCCCAGATCGTGCCTATCAGCCAGTGCAGACAAATGGCCAGCCTCTCCGGACCCATCTTTATGAGTTCAGCTCCGATACCATCGTTACCAGCAGCTTTATTGTTTTTGAGCTGGTGAATGGCATCCTTAACCTCCCTCAAAGTAGGTACTGGTTGGTTTCTATCTTCCACAGTACTGACGAAGGCATTTCCTCCGTTGTCCCGTCCTTCATTGCCTGTGCTCTCAGCGCCATTCAGGTGCTCGTCGAAGTGCTGCTTCCACCTTTCGATCACCTCACGCTCGTCCGTCAAAATGCTCCCATCCTTATCCCTGCACATCTCGGCTCGCGGCACGAAGCCGCTGTGGGATGCGTTGAGCTTTTGATAGAACTTACGCGTTTCTTGAGACCGGCACAGCTGTTCCATCTCCTCGCACTCCGTCTCCTCCAGGCGGCGTTTTTTCTTCCGAAAGAGGCGGATCTGCTGTTGCCGTTTCCGTCCATAGCGTTCCACGTTCTGCCGGATCCCTTGCTGCAGCATGACCGCCCGCGCTGCATTCTTCTCCTCCAAAACCTCCTGGCACTCCTCGTCGAACCAATCGTTCCGTCGACTCCGTCCCACGTACCCGACGTTGCTCTCAGCTGCATCGTTGATGGCTGCTTTTACTGTTCTCCAGCAGTCCTCAAGAGGGGCTTCGTCCAGCTCACCCTCTTCCGGTAATGCAGCCTCGAGGTGCTGCGCGTATGCAGCTGCGACATCCGGTTTCTTAAGCCGCTCTAGGTCATACCGGGGCGGCCGTCGGTACCGTACGTTGTTAACGACGGAGAGTTTTGGGCGCAGCTTTACCATCACCAGATAGTGGTCAGAGTCGATGTTAGCGCCACGATAGGTCCTGACGTCGATAATGTCGGAGAAGTGCCGTCCATCAATCAGAAAGTGGTCGATTTGTGATTCAGTCTGCTGTGGTGATCTCCAGGTGTATCGGTATGGAAGGCTGTGCTGGAAGTAGGTGCTACGAATGACCATATTCTTAGAGGCGGCGAAATCAATCAGTCGTAAGCTGTTTTCGTTCGTCAGCCGGTGGGCGCTGAACTTTACAATCGTCGGTCTGAATTCCTCCTTCTGGCCAACCTGAGCGTTGATGATTTTGACGTCGTGGCTTGGGCAGCTGTCGTACTAGCGTTCGAGCTGTGCGTAAAAAGCGTCTTTATCATCATCAGTGCTTCCGGAGTTAGGGCTGTGCACGTTCATTATGCTGAAGTTGAAGAACCGGCCTTTGAGCCTCAACCTGCACATTCTTTCATTGATCGGCCACCACCCGATCACGCGCCTTTCACCCATCACTATAAAAGCTGTTCCCAGCTCATGTGTGTTGCCGCAGCTCTGGTAGATGGTATGGTTACCTCTAAACGTTCGCACCTTTGATCCCTTCCAACACACTTCCTGCAACGCTACGATGCCGAATCCGCATGACCGCTATAGCCATTCTATTCTATTCTATTCTAAGCGCTTGCACAGCCAATGTTGAAAAGCATCCTGGAAATGCCGGAAATTATTCCAGTAGTTTCTTGTCAATATTAATATTTGCAGCATATCGTCAATATGTTACAAATATCAAAATGGCCAGGCCTACTGTGCATACTTGGGTATGAAGATAATCAAAAAAAATTACGGCGATCAGATTATTCACGTATGAATAACGTGATAGACGAAAGTTTTTCAATTTTTCGAGAGAAGAAACGGGGACAGCCGTACCAACCATTTCTTTTAAGGGGAAGTGAGGGAAATCGTTGGAAGTGGCTTTGCTAAGAATGTTAATGCACACTCCTTTTTTGCTTCTTTCCAGGGATGGGACACAGGTATTTCCCCCTAATGTCCTGGCTGAAAAAGCCTTAGCGCCACTGCTTGCTCTCTGAAACGAAAAGAAATTGGTACCGTACGCGTTACACAGCAATTATTTACCTCCTTAAACACATCAATATGCTTCAAGTTTCTACATACACCCGATTCTGTTTTTGCACGGGGGATGCGTACCGTGCAAAAAAAGTTTTCAGTTCAAAATTTCAAAAACCGTGCAAAAAAAGTTACACCAGTTCTCGACGTTTCATGCGAAAATAAGGTTTTGGTGGAAAAAAATGTATGGAAACTTTTTTTGCACGGCCGTGTCAAAAAAAATCCGTGCAAAAACAGAATCGGGTGTAGCTAGGTAAATTAAATTATAATCTATCTGTTTCGGAAGGATCTCACCTATTTCATGAATGCTTGCAAATTCCTAATTCCTGTGAGGTTCTTCTGCTCCCGTTGATTGCTGATTATCACACTTTGAAAAAATATCCAACACTAGATCCAGCATAACTGGTTTTCTTCTTTTTCGTTTTTTTTTTTCTATGCACACGTTGCGTTTATATACATAACTATTCAACAGATCCAATTCTTTCAAATAACACTCATTTTCTTCACATTTTTTCACGAACAAAACGCACAACTGAGTATTCTTTGTTTTGAATACACTCAATTTTGGCACTTAGACTTACGCCAATTTAGCGGAACTGCACGGATGAACCACAGGAAACACTTCATTGCTCTTTTCAGTATCTTCCGGGTGGCATAGCACCACCAGCCGTTTGACGATTTCGCCGGCCGAATAAATCACGCGAATTCGATATAAACGTGACAGCAAACGAGAAAAAGCGGCCATCCGCGCGCATGGCCTGCTGCGATACCCCCCCATGACCGCTATAGCCATAAAAAAAACAAAAAAAAATTTAACATATAACTAAAAACTTGATAAATTCTGGAAAAAAAAACTTTTAAAATGTAAGGGAAATGGGGCTAAATGAGCCCCGTAGATCAACTTGCAGTCGCGTGAGAAGGTAGAAACCAGTCTCTTCTATTCCGCAGATTTTTTTTATAAATGGGTTAAATCACTGTCCGCACTAAAAATCGACACGAGATACAGAATTCCTTGCTACGATTTATCAGTTTTGCCCACTTTGCAGCGGAATAATGTTGAAACAAATCTCGTCAGATATAAAAAGCATTCGAAGAATGTAACTTTTCTTCACACCACACTCACTTCCATGGCATGACATTCGTCTCGATTCACTCGTCAGTAGTCGCAGTTGACGCGCCGTTGACTGTCTGCGACTGGAAATAATTGGATTAACATTGGCGGAAACGACCGCGAAAAGCAAACGGGAAAGTTGGTCCCGTGGTTTTTCTTTCGGATTTGTCGAAACGTTTTTCCCATTCATCTCGAAATTAGATCAATTTGCTTATACTTTTCCCACTTTGGTGGAAAGGAGGAATACTTTGCTTGTGAAAATGGGTTTTCGAAACGATGATGATGGGGATACCGTTGTCTGAGGCTGTTTAGAGTAGTAGGCCTTGGATTACGTCACGATCAATGTAATATTAGTTTTTAGAATTTCTTATCGTTAAAGGCTGTTTTTCACCACGACAGTCAAAAGTGGGCTTTTGAGAAATTACAAAAATGTTGTTCGCAACTTGTTGCTTAACAGTAGTTTACACAATAAGTTGCAGACTAATTATTTTTAAAGCACGAGTCGTAATCTGTAAAAATCCGAAGAAAACACAATTCATAGCGTCATGTATGGACGTCATTTTTCACCGTCGAACGTGTCTGTCAACGCCAACCGTATCTCCAATGGTGAAGGAGCGATGTGTATTGTGGCTGTAGACTGTCGTAAACAAGAATCACGTTTTCTTTCGCAATTTTCCCGTTCTCTTTCAGAGCTGTGAAGTCGCATTGCAGCAATAAAAGAATTACAATACTTGACAGTGCTTTTGTGTCGAATAAAAGGACCGCTTTATTCCCGGTTTTGTCACTCTTGGCAAAAACGAGCCGGGAAAGTGCCTTCATAATGCGGCTTTGTGTGCCATAAAACCGGTGAGATGGTGACGATAATGTGAAAAATATGATTCAACTGGCGTAAGTAAATGGCACTTGGTTAAGGTGATAAATAGTGATTAGCTTTACTTTAACACGATGGTAAGGATCATCGTTTTAAAGATTTGTTTAACTTTGATTTGTAATAAAGTAAGAAAAATATGAAACAGAATGTGATAAGCTTTACTTTAACACGATGGTAAGGATCATCGTTTTAAAAATTTGTTTAACTTTGATTTGTAATAAAGTAAGAAAAATATGAAACAGAAATTGTATAAGAAGGAGATATAATCTGATACTTAGTTATAGTTAAAAGCCTCAAGGATGCCAAAACCATCACATTATTATTAATTTCAAAAATAAACTAAATAAATTTCCTCTTCGTATCAATGTTTTCCTCCACGATCCCTTACTAAAGTTGTACAAATTTCGTAATTTTTTGTCATAATACATAAAGGTTTCAGGCTTAGTTATCTGGCACAATATTAATCAATTTCAACAAAGAATTGTCAAGACTGATTCTAGTTCTACCATGAGCATTAAAAGCTATGAAAAGATAAGATTTAGCTAACAATTTTGAAGACCATATCATTTAGAAAGCATTTTTGTCCAACATACATACATATGTCAAAACCATAATACAAATTTTGATGAAATAATTATCCACTGATTGTTCAATTCTCTTAAGCTCTCCGCAACTGCCAAAAACGAACATTGAACGGGATTTTTGTTGAGTATTGTCCATGTTTGTCGTTCTTCCGGCATACGGACAAAGTGACCAGCCCAATACAGTTTGCCGTTGGTCGTTGGTATCTTCAATTGCTAAGGTAGGTGCTTTATATATTTAGGTTATATTAGATTAAGTTTACAAAAAATATAAGCACATACACTTAGTCTTTCCTAAGTGTGCCAATTTGAAAAAGTTACTATAAAGCTATTCCCTCATTTAAAAATAAATCCTTTTAGGAAAACCGTTATCTCGTGAAAGAAAAATGACAGTGAAAAATATATCTTGTATCTCAAGTTATTTCTAAAGTGCTAGAATCTATCGTATCGCATTTTTTTAAATATTTGTATCATGATTGTCCTAACAATTTCTAAAACATAATTTAATTCAATTTCCACCCAAAAAAAACAATTCCCAACAAACAACATCCGACTAACCATAATCGATCATGTTTGCTCCACCAAAACAAACCATCTGGGTTCCCGGTCTCGCCTTCCGGAAGCTGAAAAGAAAATCTACACCCATTTCCGGTCCGTCAACTGGCTGAAAAACTTTCCGAACCCTTGTTCTGCCCGGAACGAACGCGACCGACCGACCGACCGACCAAAGTAAGGGACTCCATATGGCCAGAATCTATGCTCCTGCCACTTCTCAGGAAGCTACCCGTCTGGAACGAAGTTTTCCTCGAGCAAACAAATAAATTTAATATCGATATGATTCTATTTTCTTGCGAACAAAAACCAACCATCCCTTCGCCCTCTGAACCAAAACGATATTCTTCGCAGTCAAAGATCCCGGCGAAAGTTTTCTTTTGTTCTGGTGTGGTGGGTGGCAGGAGGAAGGGGCAGCGTTTCGGGTTCGATTTAGGATCCCTTCCAAGTCATAAATCGTTGGTGATTGTATCATATCTTGATTAGATTTCTGTGTTTCCGCCTTGGGGAAGTAGCTGCAGTTGTGGGTTAGAAGAAGCGTGATGGTTTTTCGGGGCTACTCAAAGTTGTAATGACTCTCTTTTTCCCACTCGCTTTGTTGGAAAGCACTATGGGTCAGGAACGCAATCGGACGAGTCAAAATTAATTAGTCCGTAATGAATCATGTCCGACATTAAATGTCTTCAGCAAAGTTTCTTTTACGGATTATGGACAAAGGTCGACAGATAAAAGGTCGAAAGACAAAAGGTTGAGAATGGATTACTTGGTAAGAATTTTTTCCTTGTTTTTAAATAGATTTTCAAACTTTTGTCGTTTCCTTTTTGTTCTTCAATATTTTACCATTTCGACCCTTTTACTTTAGAAATTTTGTCATAGGTTCTTTTGTTACAATGAAGACCATCTATATTGAAATGAACGAATAATTCTAAAATCACAAGGGTGATACCACAATCTAACATATTACTGTACCATTGTAGACGCTTGGCACATTCGGCAAAGTTGTTCATGTTGTCAAAAAAAAATTCACAACCTTTTTTTACTTTAAAGGCAAACCAATTATAAAATTTGTATATGACAGCATTGCATCATATTTTTTATATCTTAAAATTCAACTAAAAAAAACAGCACTTATTTTATCCTTGGCGTTGGCCCAGCCCTGTCGTCCTGCATAGTTGCGCTTAGTCGACGACTAAGAAGCTTTTCTCAGATTTTTTTTAGAATTTTTTACCCGAAGACAAAAAAAAATATTGTATGAAATCAACAACAATCTAACGCCCCATAAGATATCAATCGAAATTTTCAACCTTTACCTACCAACGCCCTGGAGTAATTTAAACCTATTTGCATAGAATTTCATATATATCATGAGCATATCACCGCCCTGTAGAAAATCAATCGAAATTTACGAGCTGTATCAACGCCTTAGAGTAATTGCACCACATCGAATGGAAATTCCAGGCTTTTTTCAATAATTTGACCTTATTCCACATATATCAAAATCGAAAACTCCAAGCAGTATCAACGCCCTGGAGTAATTTGTTCCATATAGAGCCGTAACATCCTAACGCCCTGTATGACATCAATTAAAATTTCAAGCTTTTTCAACGCCTTGGAGTAACTTGACTTCACCTTATGTACCGTTTAATAATGGGATTTTTAAAAACTCTAAGTAGAAACGCCAAAAAATCATATTTTTCATTTTAATGTTAGAGCATAAAATTTTTCAAAATTTCAATAAGTTTTCGTCGTAGATACTTCTAGTTACATGTATTTCGTCGTATGAACCATGAGATTTTATGCAAATTCGATTTTTTTATTGTGTTTCAGTCGATACACAAATGCACGGTGAATGGAGCCTTTTTAATATTTATGGTTCCTTTTACCGTGCATTAGTGTAAAAGGCTTGAAAATATTGGGTAATATAGGATTTATAGTTATGTCCTGATTTAACTACTCCATATTTAATTTTTGAGGGAATATGGAATGGTTTGTACAATACAGTCAAACCTCCTATAACGATTTCAATGAAAAAATAATGATTTAGCCATTTTTTCAACTTTCTATGTCTTTCATTGTAAAATATGGTTTTGATACCCTTGAAATTGAGAGCGCACACTCCTAACAACGTAGTTGCTCCACCAACAAAGTTTCATCAGGATACGAAATTAAATCATGACGAAAACTATACGCACGGCAAATGGTGCACCAGTGTGCACGGTAAATGGTGACCTAGCACGGTACGAGGTGACTTTAACATTATATTTGTAAACATAATTTTTGAGTATTTTTTGTTATACATTGCTAATTTTATATTTTTCCCTAAATTATGGTATAATTGTAGGCCTTGTAGTGGTATTCTAGTTCGCATTAAATGATTTGGAAAAATAATATAATTTTTTGAAGTGCAGATTTTTTTTAAATGCACGGTGAATGGTAGCTTGACGTTAGACCAAGTGCATCTTTACGCACAACATCACTTGAATGGCCCGAGCATTATCAACGCCCTAGAGTAATTTGGACTCATGCCATGTAAATCAGTTGCATCTTAACGCACTAAGGGACAAATGTCAAGATGTATAAATGCCCTTGACTAATTTTACCTTGTCTTACGTAGATGTGGTGCACCTCAATGCCCTGCATCGATTGAAAACCCCAATCTGTTTTGACGCCCTAGAGTAATTTAAACTTGTCTCATATAGATCAGCTGCATTTTACGACCCTGTAGGATATTATTTAAAAATTTCAAGCTGCATAAACGCCCTGGATTAATTTGACTTCATTCCATGTAAATCAAGTGCATCTTGACGCCCTGTATGACATCAATAGAAACTCCAATCTCTATCAACGCCCTGGAGTAATTTGACCTTATCCCATATCGATCAAATACATTTCAATGCCCTGTAGGACAACAATTGAAAAATTAAGCTTTATCTGTGCCCTGGGAAAATTCGACTTCATTTTTCGTAGACCAAGTGCATATTTAAGCCTTGTAGGACATCAATCGAATATTCCAAGATTAAATAACGCCCTGGAGTGATTTGACCTTATTCCATGTAAATAAGTTGCATTTTAACGCCCTGTGGGACAATTGTCAAAATGTATAAACGCCCTCCACTAATTTGACCTTGTCTTTTGTAGATCAGGTGCACCTCAATGCCCTGTATCGATTGAACATTCAAATCTGTATTGATGCCCTGGAGTAATTTGACCTTGTCTCACGTAGATCTTAGATAAGGTGCATATTAGCGCCCTGTAGGACATCAATTGAAAATTCCTTGCTGTATCATCGTCCTGAAGTAATTCGGACTCATGTCATGTAAATCAACTTTATGATAACGCCCTGTTCGATATCTATTTTCCTTGTATTTTGACCTTGTTGTCTTACGTAGATCAGGTGCAACTTAATGCTCTGTTTCCATTGAAAATCCCAAACTGTATCAACGCCCTGGAGTATTTTGACCTCATTCTATGTAGAAAAGGTACATCTCAACACCCTGTAGGACATAAATTAAAAATTCCAAGCTTTAGCAACGCCCTGGAGTAATTTGGCCTTTTTTCACGTAGTTCATAAACATCTTAACGCTTTGTATAACATCAATCGATCAAGCTATATCAACGGTCTGAAGTGATTTGACTGAATTCCATATTGATCTTTGTGAGATCTGGAGCATATTTACGCCCTGTTGAAAATCAATTGAAATTTCTTAGCAATATCAACTCCCTGCAGTAATTTGACTGGAGTTACTGACTTATTCTATGATGATCAGGTACATTTCAACGCCCTGTATGACATTAATTGAAAATTCCAAGCTCTATCAATATCCTGCAGTAATTTAACCATAGTCCACATTAATGAATTGAATCGTAACGCCCCGTGAAAATCAATCAATTTTTTAAATCTGTATCAACGCCCTGAAGTGATTAAACCTTGTTTCACGTAAATAAGCTGCAACTTAACGCCCTGTAGGAAACCAATTACACTGGTCCCACAGTTATGAATCATTTAAGGTTCTGCTTAAATTTGAAAAATTATAGAGAGCAAAATAAACAATATTTTTTGATGAAATCAATGCCGAATGGTAAAGTGGGGTATATACCTGCAGTTCATGCTCATTGTTATCATTGAAGTTAATAAAAACATTTGAAATTATCACTTATTTTAACATTGTCTTAGACCACAATTTATGAATCGGCAGAAAAGTTGTCCACAAATATGAATCAATGTGAACACGATTTTTGAATCAGTTGTTTACTTTCAATTATTTTGCTATTAAATGCTATATAGTTCATATGTTTATTAGAACATTGCCTCAAATAATGTTAATTATATCCGGGGGTGAACCGAAACCAAGTATTTCAAGAATCTGCACGACATTGCTTGATTTTTAATTTTGGTACCAAGCGGGCCTAGTGAACATTGAATTTGTGAATTTCTATGCTTCTGGTGCATGTTTATTTGGAGGATGATAGTAGGTGTAATCAGACAATCGTTAGATCTAGATGTTAGAACTGGTAAATGCTTGACTCTTCAACTGCCTTTACTGCACTGATAAAAATCCACACGTTCGATCTGTGTGCTTAAAATTATGAATCGATTCATGAACGTCCGTATTGATTAGCAGTAATTTTCTTGCAAACATTAAATTCCTTTGTTTTGCTTTATGGATTGATAACAGGGATTCCATAATTTTTCCACATAAGTTCCCGAAGCTTTCCCTTCAGATTCGTATGCGTCAACTTATGGACGCATAGATTAACACCCAACACGGACTCAGTGTGTTTTGCTTTTGGTTAGCTTGTGTCATGATCATCATGTCAAGTTGGTTAATTAATCGATTTGCGCAATGAGTTTGTTATGATGAAATCGTTGAACTTTGCTATCGATTTCCATGTTCATAACTTCTAAATTGTTTGTGATCAACCCATAGCGAACTGAACTGCGGTTGGACCTCATGTCGATCGACAGTCATCATCATGCTTCCAATGATAAGAAGCAAATTTTGAAGCTGGAAGTGTTAGATGAAAATTTGTGAATTCGATTTTTCTTTCACTACAAAAGTTGTCCGATATAAGAGGATTCTACCTTTCCATAAAAACATGGAATATAATGTATGGTTTAGAAGAAAAATCGGATGTCACTAACAGATTTTCCTGGTTTTTGAAAAATAAAAATGGAATTTGCTAATCCCGGGCTTCAAAAATTATGGATTTGCGGTGCCCGCCTATTACTGACTCACTTGTATGAAAGAAAAAAAATCAAATGAGCTTGCGGCAAGCAGAGGAGCCTTGAACCCATATTATGGGGAGCAAGATTTCTTCTACCATATTTCTTTTTTTAGTCTCATGTTCTGTCATACATGGCTATCTAAAGCCATTACATTTCGAATTCAATAAGCAAATCAGTAGGTTTTCATTATTTAATATTTGGACATTCATGTTTTCTTCACATGACAACTTAATGTTGATACACATGTTATTATACCGTGAAGTTAATGCCGAAACGAAACGTAAAGGATGCTCCGTGACCTCTGTTTTTTTTTTTATATTGAAAAGTGTGAATACCTTGGACTTCTCCATGTGTCTGATAGAAGAGCCAACAGTATAGCCTGTTACGTGCAACCAAAGTATGAAATTGATAAACAATTGGTATTGATATCAATCAGGGAGGATACAAATCAGTTCTTTTTTTTACCAATAGTTGCTTTTGGTCCTTCTGCAGAAGCAATACCCCGCTTTTATAGCTAAATCAGGAAGAATCTATCGGGTGTAACTTAAACATTTTTTACATCTATACTGTTTCTTTTTGTTCCTCACAAATTTAGGATTTTTTGATTAATCCCTAAATTATTCAACATAAGAATCTTTGACGCCTTACGTAAACAACGTCTATAATCCCCTGAATAATGTTTGGATTTCTTTTCCACAAAACAAATAAATTTTCGCAGTTTGTGAACGATCCCAAACCACTTTTTCTTTCCCGTAACCAAATTTTACATTGGAAATTATTTGAAACTTATAATCATTTTTAAAAATACTAAGTACTCGTAGTTTGAACGCTTATTCATAAATTGTGACTGGTGTGTATATTTCCCACAATTTATTGATCAAGTATTTCACTCAAAAATGTATGGTCAGTCATATCCAAATCAATACACATTTATCTCTCATAGCTATGTTTATTGAATCTCTAAATGTTGTCTGGGGCTCAATCTGTCACAAAAAAATCTTTGAAACAAACTTTTAAACGTCGTTTCTAGTTACGCGTCAATAGGCACACGGCTTACAAAGTTGGCCAAAAATACAGCCCAAATAGCTACAAAAAGAATTCAGTAATAGTGTTGGTTCATACCGTGATCAAGATCTATTTACTGAGATAAAAAGCCTTGAAATGGCTGAACACTATGTGTTACTTATCAGTAAAAATGATTCTGTGATGTTTTGTGATAAGTTTGATAATAATTTTGTCTTTTGAAATCAGCTGATTCATAAATTGTGGGTGATTCAACTGCGTGGGGTTACTGTAAATGTTGTTTGCTTTGTTTGCTGTCCTAATGTATATCAAGTGAAGAGTAGTGTTTGGTTCTTTTTGCAATTTCTCATCGTAATAGGCTGTTTTTCATCACGCCGATCTGTCATGAAACGGCCTACTTTCCTGCACTGAACTATGGAGTGCGGGAATAGTCATTACCTAACTGAAACCAGTGCTGTAATGATTCATTACGCAACGCTTTCTCATTACGCAACTGTTTTGAGTTGCGTAATGAATCATTACCCAACAATTTTTCAGAAATTGTAAAATAAAGGTAAATGCATGCTGATATAATTTATGACACCCTCAAGTGGTCTTCTACGAAATTGCAAAAAATGTTGTACGTAACTCGTTGCAGAACTCGATTTTTACAGCACTCGTCGTAATTATCCTACTCGGCAAGCCTCGTAGGATAAATTTACGACTCGTGCTGTAAAAATCATCATTCTGCAACTTGTTCCGTAAACTACTATTCCGTTTTATATGTTGTTTATAATACCTATAGTTTGTCTTTACCATTTATCAAACGATTGTGCCACTTTTCCTCGAATGTCCTTTCCGCGAATGACAGTTTCCAGAATAATCCTTTTTCTCGAATGCCATTTTTCCGAATGGTTTGTCTCTTCGAGAAGTGATGCAGTTCATGAAGGTGCAAGAATAGTTCTCAGTGTGCGTATCAGATGACTGGTCCGTTCACTGAGTTGTGAAATGGGATCCCTTAATTTAATGGATATTACTATGGCTGTATGCGCTTGATCCCGAATATTCGGTATTGTTAAAGAAAATGTTGGTTAAATTATCTCGAGAAACCCTTCGATTAAAGCACGTGATCATTAAGAAGCCCAAGACCACTCTCAACTCTTCAACTTATATGTTCTCATGACAGTCAGTTAATACCCTTGTTTTTTTTTCTGGACCAATAATTTTCATGTGATAGTGATATATTTCATAATCAAGTATGCACCACGAGCAGCATTTTTGTGTTTTGAAATTTAATGAAATTGGTTTGAAAACCATCTGTAATTGATACTTGGAAATTCCAAGATTCACTAATATATCTATCGTACAATGTGAATTTAAATAATTATGTGGTTTTAATGATTCACATCTGAGCTTTATAACATTGCTCATGATTTGACTACAATTTGATCTAGTAGCCATTGTCATATAATTAATAAAAATAAAAATCAAACATCAGTTTGACACCATTATTTCGTAGTGCAGTTTTCGTGGTTCAAGTCATTCAGCAAAACAAAGAGCGGTCAAGTTAACGATAATTAATTTCAATGACATTGTATGCGAATCGTTGCAAACTATAGTTTGTGTTTAAATATGTAAGATAAATGATTGGAACACTTAAAAACTGTGAAAACAAGTGTAAAAGGACATTTTTTTCGTGTGATAAGTGAGTGTCCGGATTTATTAACCATGGATTTGAAATCTGAACGCGTAATTTGTAGTTTGCTTGAGTGAACATCTATTTTGTAATAGAAATGCACCGAAAACTTAAATAAATGCATGAAAAAGTGGATGATCGTGTATGAAATTAAATTGTAGTGGAAAAGTCGACTTTATGATGACGATTGTTGCAGATCATTTGCTCGCGGCTACAACCAAAAGATATGAGTAACCGAAATACAGAATAATCTTGATTTTTCATCTTTAAAAACATTATTATGTGCTTCCCTGTATTTATCAACAAAAATATGATAGAATAGCCACACTTAAATTGAATTTTCTTAATTTTATTTGAATTAAGCTGACTTAAACACGGATGTCCGGAAATTGATTCAAGAATGTCCGGTTTTTTTATTCACATGTCCGGATTTGATAACAAGACATGTGTAATAAAAAACATTATTTCCATATTATATTCGTTATTTTAACTAGAATATTTGCAATTATCATCAAGATAAAAGTCGAAACGATTCGTGACACGGTAGTGAGTTAATTTTTCCGAAACGGAAGGTAACAATTAAGTTTTTTTTTACCGAATGTTCTCTAAATCACTTTTACAATCATCAATTGTCCATTTTGATCATTATGATTAAAATAGAGGCACATTTTTATTCACATTCGCGGATGTCCGGCTTTTGAAGCAGCTGGAAATCATGCTTCGTAATTCGGAGACTTGAATTTAACCATAAATAAAGAAATGTTCATATAAATACCGGTAAACTTCACTAGCTGGCAACAAAAACATACTTTTTCCTCCTGTTAGTCACGTTTAACAACACAGATGTTGACTATGAAAACTTCGAGCACATATTCGAGCACCAACCTTAAGAAATTGTTTATCAGGCGGAAAACCGACGACTTCACGCGCTGTTTATTTTTATTTTTGTTTTTATGATTTTAATTCCTACTGCGATACGTTGACATTACAGTTTCACTTTCTTAAACATGGCAAAGAAATAAGAAAATATTCAAGGTGTCCGGCTTTCGAAGCGTCCGGCAGTTCGATGCAAAAGGGTTCAAAAGATAAAACCGTTGCGAAATATATTGAAAACTAGAGAAATTGTTGACTTTTTTCCATATTGTCATCACCTCAACAGCGATATTTTATTTGTAATTTAAGCCATATATTTGGCTGAAAATCGAACACTTCTTTATGTAAAAAATAGTTCAAATTTTCTAGATGTTCTGCTTTTGTAAAACTCCAGAATATCTTAGTAAACTTAATTATTTGATTCATTTAAAAAAATATCATATATTTCTCTAAGTATGCTTCATTTATTACTTTACGTACAAACATAATCAAACATTCGAAACATTGAATCTCAGGTATTGATTTATTCATGTTTAACTTTTAAACTTTTCGTCGCATTCTAGTCAAGTCTACATTTTTTTCTGGTCTGGACTGAGAATACGCATAATATTTCGTTAAAAATGTTCCGAGTTATGGTTGAGTAATAATCGCTGAAACGCGGTTACTATCGGCATATATAATTAGAATTACAGTTTGCGTCGTATTTTGCCTTAAATTTTATAAAACTAGAGGAGAAGCATTTAGGTTGACTCAAATTGCTGGACCATAGCTTGACAGTTGGCAAAAAAGCACAGTTTTTGATAAATTCTATGTATTTCTTCTCGTATTTTCTTCTCATATATTCCCTGAAACATAATCTTAAAAAAATTAAATTTGAGAGAGACACAAACACGGTTCTATGTGGCTTTTAGATTGGCACTAGATGATTCCTTTTACACTGAGTGATAGGTTCTACAAGACTAAGTTTATTTCATGGATTATGATTTCTTATTGAATGGTACATCATAATAGTATGACTCTAGGAAATAGTCACATAGCATATAAGTAGGTATTGTTAAGGTAGATTCAATTGATACTACGACAAAATAACATTCATTTTTTAGCAAACTTTTCAACTAAATAATGTTTAAATCCATGATCTCTTCGTTCCATATTTTAATAGAAATTGAATACAAACTTAATACGTGCAAATGCATTTTGATTTTCGTTCGTTAGGAATGTATATTAAAGTATTTGTGATATTTGCAATTTTTATTTATTAAAATGTTGCCAAGGGTTTTTGGATTTCCGTTTATGATTTATATAAACTGAGTCATGCCAAACTTCGTAAGACTACATCAATTTTGAAAGCTGTTCAATCAATTAAAGGATTCATACTTTAAAATTTATTTATTAAATAATAATTATCTACAAAGTTCATGATACTTTCGATGCTTTATAAAAGTATTGTAGCAGGTCCGTCCCACACGGGCTCAGATTGGGTACCACTTCTAGTACTGCATTTGGTCCCTCGGTAGTGCCAAAGGTACCCAAGTTTGATAGATCGCAGAACACTTTTCACGGCATTCTAGATTACATAGATTCTAGATTATGAGCCATAAAATATTGGGCAGCTGCAGAAGACATGGAGGTCTTTAATTTGTGTTTGTTTGTACCCTGCCATATGAATGAAATTATATTCTACACGAATGTTAAGGTACTATTTTGCAAGCATAAGCAGTTTTTTCGTTCAAAATCAAGAAAGTTTACAGGAAAATGTGTTCACTGTTTTTTACACACTTTCGTAAAATATGTCATTACAGTCAAACTTCCATGAGTCGATATCTGAAAGGACCATCGACTCATGGAAATATCGAGTCGTGGAAACAAATGCCTTGGAAAGCTGTTTGAGGGGACCATCATAGTAACCATGAAATTTTGTTTTTAGTATGGTTCCATGAGTCGATATCGAGTCATGGAATATCGACTCAAGGAGGTTTCACTGTAGAAAAAAAAAAACGGTTTGCATTGCAACATTATGCAGTGTTCCTGAAAGTATTATTTATACCACTAATGTCCAACTTTTGCCCCACCTTTACTGAACTTGTCACAGTAAAAAAATAAGATTGTTAACATTCGTTTATGCTCCAAATGTCGGAAATGATTCGTTATTTATAAATGCGGAGTTATTAATTTTGTCCCACCAGACTGCGTTCCAGGCCCATAGTGGAATGGAAACAGGCGAAGGGATAATCACACTTTCATCCTTCCCCCAGAGAAAGAAAGATGCTGGCTGGTTGGAAGGCAATCAGACCCATCAGCGGGAGTGTAATTACGATGATGACTGGCGGCAAATATTTGCTGAATCTGCGGTGGAAATAAAGATAATGACCTTTATCGAGTTTATTGGGGATCATGGCAGTAGGCCTTTCTCGGGATAATTTTGATACAAACACTGGCCTACTTTTCACACGATTGAATCCGTCAAAACGGTGCTGTCACATAATGTTTAACGTCAAGTGCTAGTCGTTCTACTTGATCAAAAATTTATTCAACCTCCCACCATCTTAATCGCACGTAAGATTGTCGTCTGCCCAAACTGACAGATCAATTAACTTTTGCGACATCATTGTTTCATCTCTCGACTCGACAAAACTTGACGGGCGTCTCATTATTTCGCTTAGAAACATCGTCGTTGTCTAAACTTTCTTACAAACATATTTTCCCGTTTTCAGAGTTGAGTTCCTTCATCGCACTTTTGTTTTTCGGAGCGGAAAAGTTTTCCGCTCGGCCTCACCACCCTTCGTCACCCTAAACGTTATATTTTCGCCATGGCACAATACACTAATGTGTATAATTGTATTCTCATTTATGGAGGACTTTTGCGCCACTTGTGCTTGCCAAGCGCAAAATATACTCACTTCCACTTCACCCCAGGACATCACCGTACAGTTTGATTTTCATCCTCCATGAACTGTTTCGCCTAAACATTATCGTCATCATCTTCATCATCAAACTCTACCCTGG
Organism: Aedes aegypti; assembly: GCF_002204515.2. Lineage (NCBI taxonomy): Eukaryota > Metazoa > Arthropoda > Insecta > Diptera > Culicidae > Aedes > Aedes aegypti. The sequence goes on along the minus strand of NC_035107.1, from coordinate 58,668,193 downwards.
TGTACGATTTTCCCCATGCGTTAAGGATTGAGTCGCACGTAGGCGAACCAATTTGACATGTTGTGATGAAATAATAGGGTTGCTTGGATTATGGAATAGATACACATTCACATTAAGGCAATTTTCAGTGCATTGTAAGTCGTATGTTACAAAAATAATGAAACTTGCCGTACGATTTATAACACTGCTGAAGATGCCCTAAGAGTCAGATTAAAAATCCTAGTCAGAATCAAATACAGAGTAAGACTCCGATTCATTACAGATTCAGACTCAATGATTTAGAAGCAGGTTCAGATTTTGATAATAAATCTTCGAGCTGTTCAGTGCAATACCTATAAGTAGATGAAAAACCGAATTTAGTACTGTACCATTGAATTCCACTAGAGTTTGTATCTTTTGACAGATACGTGTATTTCGACCTCAACTGTAAGTCCGTCTTCAGTGTCGTGTACTAGACTCGACGGCCTTACAGTTGAGGTCGAAATACGCGTATCTGTCAAAGGATACAAACTCTAGTGGAATTAAATGGTATAGTACTAAATTCGGTTTTTTCAACTGCTTTCAGATTTTCAGCTCTGGTTTAGATTATTTTGAACTTTTGAAAATTTTAATGTACATTCTAAACGGAAATCCCTATTGCTCTGTCAGAAGTCAAAACCCAAAACCGATGAATAGGTCGCAACTGCACACATGCGACCGTGGACAGGCTTCAGCCAGCTCAAAAAACTTGACTCATCCAAATTATGATATTCATACAAGGCCCGCCATCATGCTGATGAGCTCTGACGCCCAACGAAACCAACCTAATTTTCCACAGTTCATCCAAGTCGAGTATCTGAAATTAACATCTCTTCTCATTGTTATCATCATAATTCTCCCACTCCAAGCCTACTGAGTTTGGGCTTCAACGTGGCGAGAAGTTTCGAGTGTGCGTCGGATGTGGGGGATAGGAATCTGAAACTGAAACTAAAACTTGTATAGTCATTCGCGCGTTGAGGGGTGGGAAGTCCTCCGTTGGGTTCAACCGTAATGGATATCGTTTTGTCTCCTTTGCAGCTGATTTAATGTCATGTGATATTTAATATGCGAAAAGTTTTTGTCATACAAAGGAAAATCTTCAGGGGAACTGGCGTGTGCGGTTAGAAGTTCTCCCTTAGAACCGTATCATCAACTCAAGCTAGTGTAGAACGCAAACGTCATCCATTAGACCAGTCGACGTCACATTTAATAAATTCATCCAAAGCCTACTGGGGATGGTGAATTTCGGTTGGAATTACCCATTTGTAGATGACACCCGTTCGCCTGCTGAGACTGATAGTGATGCATGAGTGTCCCCCGTTGTCTGCACCTTCCCTGCCAAGGGAGCCCTCTGTTGACAGCTTAACCAACTACAGTACATACAGTAACATTTTGTATGGAAACAGAACCGGCGTTTTGCGCGCTGCTGCTGGTGGCTTCCGCGATAATAAATATGCGAATAAATCGGTGTCGCTTATGGTTTTAATTGCACATTATTTTCCGCTGCCGTCCGTTGTTGACTGGCTGGAAAAGCGCATTGGCCTCATCCCCCGGATGGCAGTGGTTCCTAAATGATGCTCCGAACATGGCCTTAATGTATTCAATTCTGAACAGATCAAAAGTATTTCTCAAAAATTCTAACTTCTGGCTTCTAGCTTCTAGCTTCTAACTTCTAGCTTCTTGCTTCTACCTTCCCGCATAAACCAGAACGGTACTGGTACAATTTACCAAACTATCCATAACCACTAAAGACAATATCTAACCTGTTTCCTGTAACATCCAAAATAACAATAAACCGAAACTACCGCAAACGACTTTTACAGTTCGGTAAATGGTAAATGGGCAAATAACAATGTGGGGAATAGGCGGTTAAGTTATGTAACCATTCAAAAACGACGATTTTCTCGAACAAAATTTGTCGTGGATGATTTGCCAAAGGGTAGGTAAACCATCCATTTTTTGCCAAATCTAATGTTGGGCAAACAGTTGAGAAATTGTTAAACCATATTTATTTATTGAAATCAAATAATGTATGTGTAATTGTTGGCTTATGGTACTTTATGGTATTTTAAACGTATGCTGAACTGTTCTATTACATTTATACCATTTTAAAAAGAACGGGGATATTTCTTAGAAGAGGCAATGAAACAAGTAAATAAGTGTGGAAAAACTTAGTTTTAATTAAAATCTATGGAATCACGATTGATCACGAATAACTTGTTATCACTTTACAATCAATTTTTTTTGTTTGAAATGAGTTCAGCCCACACGCACTACTTGTTTCATTATTCGCTATTGAAATTGATCAACTAGAATTGTAGAACTTAAACTATTATTAGGAGCTCGGGACACTGGTTTGATAAGTTGTAATCCAAGCTGCGCGGCATCATCATCATTCCGTCCCGGTTCTTCCGCTTATCACCGTTCCGACCGAAGCAAAAACGGCAGCTGTTTTCTGGAGAGAAACAAACAGATGCACATTACATGATGATTCATGGGATCAAACTGGGGATCAGATTACTTACCAGCACTCCCGGATCCGGTTCTAATAACATGGTATGTTTTTCATTTCAATGAAAAAACGACTATAAACTAGCAGGAGCAGAAATAACAAACTCGCGACGTATTTTATTTTTCTATTTTTCAGACAGCGTGAAAACAAACACGCATGGAAAATTCAACAGAGTGTATATTAAAAATTTTACACTGTAGTTATTTTGTTGTTTTTTTTTTAAGCATTTTACATCTTTAAAAAAAAAAAAAACAAAATAGCAGCGCTTGTTTTAATATTGCTATCAAGGGTGAGGAGAAACCTATTTTTTTTTCTTTAAAATATGGAACTTCTATAAAATATACTGTGAATTTTATCACAGTGTAAATTTTCTAGCGTGTATCGCTTCAACTGTTTGCCAAACTGTTGCTTAAAAGTAGTTTATAGTTAAATATTCATGTGTTTGTGTTGCACAAAAAGAAACAAAAACCATTCCCCAGAAGGTAGATTTATGTTGTTACTGTTTCTCACGACTTTCAACTTCATATCATTCAACAATATAAGAACAAAATACTGAATTGTAACAATTTGCAATGACTTTGATAAAACGTTATTTATTGTTTAGAGTTTGAGGTGTCAAATTGTTCGACATAAATACAACAGTTTGTGATATTTTAACCGTATCAAATACATGCAGCTTATTGTTTGGAAACTAAGGCAAATTGTATTTTTCTATGCGGGTTCTAGCTTCAAACTTCTTGCTTCAAGCTTGTAACTTCTAGCTTCAAGCTTCAAGCTTCAAGCTTCAAGCTTCCAGCTTCTATCTTCTATCTTCTAGCTTCAAGTTTCTAGCTTCAAGCTTCTAGCTTCTAACTCCTAACTCCTAGTTTCTTGCTTTTACCTTTAACCTTCTACCTTCAAGCATCAAGCTTCTAGCTTCTAGGTTCTAACTTCTAGCTTCTACCTTGTAATTTCTAGCTTCTATCCTCTAGCTTCTAGCTTCAAGACTCTATCTTCTGACTTCAAGCTTCTAATTTCGAGCTTCTTGCGTCTAGCTTGTAGCTTCTACCTTCTATCCTCTAGTTTCTAGCTTCAAGCTTCTAGCTTCTAACTTCTAGCTTCTAACTTTTAGCTTCTGGCTTCTATATTCTAGATTCTAGCTTCTAGTCTACTTTTTAGCTTCTTGCTTCTAGCTTCTAACTTTAAACTTCTTATTTTTAGCTTGCAATCGCTAGTTTCTGACATCTAGCTTATAGCTTCTAGCTACTTGCTTCTAGTTTGTAGTTTCTAACTTCTAACTTCTGGCTTCTAGCCTATCGCTTCTAGAGTTTCTATCTTCCAGCTTCTAGCTTCTAGCTTCTAGTTTCTAGTTTCTAGCTTCTAGCTTCTAACTTTTAGCTTCTGACTTCCAGCTTCTTGCTTTGAGCTTTAGCTTATAGTTTCTAGTTTCTTACTTCTAGCTTCTAGCTTCAAGCATCTAGCTTCAAGCGTCTAACTTCTAGTTTCTGGCGTCTAGTTTCTAGCTTCCAGATTCTAACTTCTAGCTTCACTCTTCTATATTCTAGCTTCAGGCTTTTAGCTTCTAGTTTCGAGATTCTAGCTTCTAGTTTCTAACTTCTAGCTTCTGGTTTCTTGCTTATATATTCAAAGTCTAGGCTGTTGTGGGGTTAGGTGACACCAACTCAAGACAGCAAACTCGATTCTTTGGTAGGTTAGCTTCAAGCTAAAATATACGGTTATTTATTATTATTCGGCTTAGTTTGGTAGTAATATGGATTGGGAACACTTACAAATTTGGTGACTTATGCCTCAAAACTACAATTTTGGGTCGTATTATCCCTCTAGAGCTCAAATGTCTAGTCCGATTTCAGCCTAATGATGCAATTCATGGTAATTTGCTTCATAAAAAGTTTGTATAATTAATTCACTTACAGTCTTGTCTGCGGTAATTTCTAGCTCAAATAATTCCAACAAATCCCTATTTTATTAAACAATAATTTTGGAAAATTTTATGTTTTGATAGTCGTATGAACTCACTTGTAGCAGTTTTCCCGTAATCTGTCGCCTGACATTTCTCCAAAAACGTCATTCTCCCTTACTCTTCACACTGTCAGCGATGAAGACAGTGTTGCGATGATCAGGGCTGTTCGAACGAGGGGTCTTGTCGGCACATACCCCCACCCGTAATCCCTCCTGGGGATCTAGAACATCTTGAACACCAGAAACAGGGTTACGCTGCTCCACGACATCTAGAACAGCTAGCTTAACTGCTGCACTACGGATGACCCCTGTCGACGTTCGCACTAGTGCCTGCCGTACTCTTCCATCTCGTCCGAGAATAACCTGCTCAACCCTTCCTCGACTCCACAGGTGCTTTGCCTTCCCATCTACCACTAGAACTAAGTCTCCTGTTTTGATATCCTTGGTATCTTGGAACCACTTACACCTACGCGTGATAACCGGCAGATATTCCTTCAGCCATCGCTTCCAGAATTCACTGGTGATGTACCTGGCTAGCTTCCAGCTACTACGAAGGATCGAGCGTGTGTCCAAAGTCTCCGTAGGCAGAAATTTCAAACCGGACGAATTTCCCAACAAAAAATGGTTGGGCGTCAGGGCTTCTTGATCTGCCGACTCTATTGGTACGTAAGTCAGAGGTCTTGAGTTAATCATTGCCTCCGCCTCGACCAAAATCGTTTCCAACGTTTCGTCGTCCGGTCTACGTGGTCCATCCATTATCGCTCCTATCGCCACCTTGACAGAGCGCACAAGTCTTTCCCACGCTCCACCCATGTGCGGTGTAGAGGGTGGAATAAACTTCCAAGCTGTCTGCGCTGTGGTAAAATTTTCAGCCATGGCTTTCTTTGTAGCTTCGTTAAGTGTGTTCAACGCATTGCTTGTTCCTTGGAAGCAAGTGGCATTGTCTGTCCAGAATTCCCTCGGCATACCACGGCGAGAGACAAAGCGCTGGACAGCCATTATACATGACTCCGTACTTAAGGAATGTACCACTTCCAGGTGGATCGCTCGGGTCGTCAGGCAGGTGAAGAGAGCCACCCATCGCTTGACGTTGCTTCGGCCTACCTTAACCAGCACTGGTTCGAAGTAGTCCAATCCAGTGAACGTGAAAGGTTGACTGAATGCAGCCAGACGCATCTCAGGAAGCGGAGCCATCGCTGGTGGTATTGGAGCAGCCTTGGCGATCCGGCACACCATGCAGTTTTTTGTAACTTTATCCACCAATCTTCTCAGAGTCGGGATGTCGAAACGTTGGCGAATTTCGTTAACGACAGTTTCTCGGTTGGCATGTCGGAAACGTCGGTGAAACCAGTCGACGATTAGGGAAGTGATCGCATGCTGTTTGGGTAGAATTACTGGAAATTTTGCGTCCATCGATACATAGGGCGCTGAATCAATTCGACCCCGACTACCGTAAATTCGGGTGAAATTGATCAGTAGGGTGAAATTGATCACTGTGTCACTCGATTTTATTTCTTCCTAATGGAGCACAAATATCAATGTAACCTGCAGTGAATGAACGTTGTTTGTCGTAAGTATGTCCAAATTGTGTGTTGTGAAGTTTTTTTGCATTCAAAAATGTTCATTTCTATGAAAATAATGAAAAATTTCAAAATCTTGTACGGTGCTGTGTTGACAAACATAAATAAACTTCTAGTTCTAGACAAGGATTTGGACATGGTATAATCCTGAAAGTTTGTGGGGATATTTAAGACATTTCCTCAAACTAGATTTCATAACCAAAACTCGTACCAATTCATTGATTTGGTTGAAATAATTGAATTTCTGTTATACAGTGATACCTCCATGAGTCGATGTTCCATAACTCGATATCGACTCATGGAACCATACTAAAACCTAAATTTCATGTTTACTGCGATGGTTCCCTCAAGCTGCTTTCCAAAGCATTTGTTTCCACTACTCGATATTTCCATGACTCGATGGTCCTTTCAGATATCGACTCATGGAGGTTTGACTGTATATCAGGAAATTCCTTAGAAAATTGCATACATTTAGGCGTTTTCTACGTGATTCTTGAAATTTAAACATTCATTATTTCTAAAAATATTGCATTGTTAAGAATTTGGCAAGCATATTCGGATTCAGGGAGCTCAAATTTATTATGTAAAGTTGTTTTGAAACTAACAATAATGGCATTGATAAGTGATCAATTTCACCCCGAAATGAGATCTCCCGATTTTTTATTTTAAACATATTTTTTAGCACTAAAATTACATTTGTTAGAAAATTTCGGTGCTTGAGTCAATGAGGCTCACCTTCATACTTGTTTTCCTGCATTCAGTTGTTTGGCATTGTCAACATTATAGAAATCAGACAAGAAAAACCGTGAAAAGTGATCAATTTCACCCGAAATTACGGTACGCAGGATTCCTCTGTCATCCATGAAAGGCCATTTTGAGTAAATATCGCTGGACTTCTCCACCACGAAGTGACGACGATTAGGCGGACCTTGAGACTTTGCTAGAACGTTGATTTCATAGGGATAAGCCATGACCTGGGCTACCTTCCATAGCATTTCCTCGGCTCGTTGTAGTTCACCACTGTCTAGAACGCCGAGCTGCAGTTTAAGGCCTTGCTTTTTTCGGCGAATGTTGCCGAGAAAACGCAGCACGTATGCTGATGAACGATTCAGTTTAGTCCAACTGCTGAACCGAGTGAAGTCCACAATAGGATCGAAATGAGCGAAGTGAAAATGTGCTGGTCGTAGTTCTTCGACTGTTGAAGTAACAGAACTTTATTGCAGCCAGCTCTTATCCGAGTCATGGATAAAGCTCGGCCCCCGAAACCAAGGGTTCTCCATGGTTAACTGTGGACTCGTTCCCCACTTAGTGGCTAAGTCGGCGACGTTGAGTTTCGTTGGAACCCACCTCCATTCCGATGGCTCGGTAGACGTGAGGATTTCGCCAACACGGACAGCGACAAATTTGTGGAAACGCCTGTGGTCATGGGAGCGAATTCACGCAAACACTGTACCAGAATCACTCCAGCAAAAACGACGGCAGATTGGGAGCTCATGTTGAATCACGATAGTCTCCAGTAGACGAACTCCGAGAACGGCAGCTTTCAGCTCAAGTCTGGGAATCGAAAGCGTTTTCAACGGAGCAACTTTGGGCTTGGCGCCGACAAGCATCACCTGTGTGTCACCGTCTGTGTCCAAACGAAAATATACTGCGCAGGCGTATGCTGACTCGCTGGCGTCGACGAACAGGTGAACTTGAAGTCCGTCCAGGCATGCGGGAAAAGGTGAACGGAAGTAGCACCGCGGAATACGAATTTCGTTTAACTGCTCGAAGAGTTTTGACCACTGGCTCCACCGCTCATTGATGTCCCCAGGTATCTGTTGATCCCAATCCGTTCCTTTAGCCCAAATGTCTTGCAGTAGTATCTTTCCGTGTACGATGAAGAAAGCGATGAACCCGAGGGGGTCGAACAAGCTCATCACAACCCTGGCGATCTCTCGTTTTGTTGGAATATGATCTTCGGCGAGTATGGACTGCATATCTTCTCTGATACCGAACGTGTACACGAAAATCTTCGGATGGGATCCACTTCATGCCAAGCACTGACTCTATCTTTTCTGCTCGCTCCAGGTCCAGATTCTTCAGTTCAACATCACATGTTTCACCGATTCCCTCGAGAACATCTGCTTCGTTGGACAGGAAATGACGCAGCGTGAAACCAGCCATGGAGTGTACCAGCTTGACCTCGTTGACTATCTCTATTGCCTCCTGGACCGCCTTTAAACTGTCCAGGTAGTCATCCACGTAGTGCTTGTTTTTCCAGGATCTGCTCATGTACTCGTCGCTCTAATTCTGGCTCCTTTCGCAGCTTGCGTTCTAACGCTTCTAACCGCCGAACAGCCATGGGATAACTATCCGGAAACCTAGGATTGTCTGCTCTCCAAAGCAGTCCGGTTTCGTAACAATTTCCAGCGGACATTCGACGTGTTGTGTCCATTAGTAACTGTCTGGCGCGCTTATCTTCTTCCGACTCTAGGGTCACACGTGGACCCGAAACGTCTGCAATCTCCAGAGTGAAGTAGTCACGAAACTGTTCGTTCAACTCCCGATCCGGATCAGATACCGTTCCGACATGGAAACTTACTATTGCAGTTTGAGACGAATTACCGGGTATGCAGCCGTAAATGCTCCACCCTAGTCTGCATTTTGCCCCGATTGGATCCCTCGGTCCTCCTTCTCGCAGCTTCAGCGGAACGCACAGTCTACGATTTTCCAGCCCTATCAATAGCTTAGGTTGGATGAGTTCGTACCCAAGTAACACCAAAAACATCTTTATAAGTGGCAGGTATAAGTTGATGTTATATAAGAGGTTTATAAATGAAATTCAAGACAACTTTTGCAATATTAAAGCTATAAAATAGTTTTCCTAAAACATATTAAAATCACATTAAATCAAGAAGTGATTAATTGCCTTGGTAAAAATATAGTTCCATGAGCGTTATTATAACTTCATAAGTACTTATTACCATTGACAAAAATAAGCTTCAAAGATTTTTGTTTTTGATTGATTGATTGGTTACCGAATGCATAAACATAAAAGTGAATTGCCGTCAGATAATTGTTCAAATTGAACTGCATCATTTTTTACCCAATCCCGTCTGCTAGTGTTTCCTTCCCAAATTCTGATAGTCCTGTCTCGCCATAGCAATGGAAGATCAGCTGGTAAAAGCTTAAAAGACGACACGATAGAAACACCTCACTTTTCGTAGTATTTTCACGTGTGCCAGGTCAACAGCCTCGTTAGGTTGGAATTATTTACTGAAATACTGTAGCATCCTGGAAACAATGGTGTACTACACAAGTGACAATTTTTTAAAGGCGTTTTGCTCCATTAATGGCTTTTTAATTTGGTACCGTTAAGTTTCGTCTCGAGTTTAACGCTAGAACTTACACTATTACTTATGCCGTATCACTGTTTCCACTTTGTCATCAACAGCCCGCTACACTCCCGTTCGAATACATTTCTACCATTTTTGAAAGTCCCGAAATTGGTTTAAAATTGAAGAATATTTTTTTGATGAAATGGAAGCTTTTGTGTTGTTTGCCTCCATCATTATTACTGCATTGTTTACAAACAAATAATATTTTGACGTTTTATTTGGTTTTGAAAAAGAAGCTATAATTAAGTTATTAGGATGTTATAATGACTATCGCAAAAACAAAATAATAGCTTATTCGAGAATAATTTTTGAACTTGCTCTTAAGATGTTTTATTGACGTATATTATAAGTGTTTTCGCATACCTGTTGTTAAGCTGTCATCAAGACATATATTGAACGTAATGTCAACATCTTAATTGGGCTCTCGCCGAACGGTATCACGAACACATGCGCAAATTTGCTGGTGAAAAATACCGCCGTTTGATTTTGCTGGGAACAGCTGATCTTTGTTTATATTTTCCATCAGCACTATTTAAGTAGTGTTGGTGACATGTAACGTGTATGTACACTAGCGCAGAGACCACTATTGAAGCAAGATTTGTTGAATCAGAAAAAATGCACATCCAAGTACCGATTAAAAATATGCAACTATGATAGCTAGGAAGATAAACTCCAAACTTTTGATAAGGGATCTGAATTCAATTTGGTTATGCGATCCAGATGTGTTTTTTTGTTTTGTAAATTAGAAACATTATCCTATGGAATTAATATGACCGATTCAATATCCAGTTATTGAAATGTAATACTGGTTCATATTTCATACGTATTCCAAACATTTTCAAACAGCACTATAAGCTTTGTGCCATATTGTTTTTTTTGTGAGTTAAAACTAATCTGACAAAAAACTGCAATTTTAATAATTTTTTATTCCATTATTTCATTACATCGAAGGCGCATGATTTTTCTGAGAGTCAAATTAAAAACTGCACCGTATATCTCGAACCGCATTGGAAACATGACTCATATTAATGAAAATAATGAAAATAATGCATTCTTAAATAATAAAACCAAATAATAAAAAATCATCGACATCATTACTTAGAAATAAATTTTTGGGATAAGATGGCTAAGTATAACCAGAAATGTTTTTTTTTATTTATGTGTACAATCTATTTTGATTTCCACGTTATTGAACTTGATGATAAGAAGTTATATAAATGCTTTCTGCAAGTATAATCACTAGCAAACAGCTACATTGCAACTGATACACCTTGCTGTAATATAAATGGGCTTTGCAAGTTAAATTGCTTGAAATCAGCTTGATTACAACAAATGAAAGTAGCTGCCACATTCACATCTTTTATTAGCATGTATTGCTTACAGGATTCCTTAATATAACTAACTGCTGTTTGAGATTCAGTCGTTACTTCTATTATGTTAAAAATACGTCTATAAATCGTCCATTGACCAGAATAATACGTGCTCTGGTTTGACTACGGGACATAAGTAAGATGTTATATAAGCCGCCATTTTTTGCGCTGTTTGAGCTATACAAGCGTACGATATTAAGCCAGTAATACTAGAAAATAACAATCGAACATGTATAAAACGTGCATTTCGAACAGTTATATGACAAGTTGTGTTACTTGGGTAGTCTTCCAGAGGTAGACCACGAAGGTGAGGAAACCGATCTGCTAGTTCCCCGTATTTGAGAGATTGTGAAGGTAACACGAGTTGACTAACCGTACGGGCATCTACTAACTTGTGTCGGTTGGTGCAACCCTTGCCAGCGATTTCAACCTGGACACGATGTGATTTCTCTTCTTTCCGCTTTACGTTTCCGGTCCATTGGAGTGTAAGTGGCTCTAGCTGACCTCTGACTCCAAGCTGCTTCGCAACTGATTCTTCTAGTAGAGTGTAAGAAGATCCCTCATCTATAAACGCGAATATGAGTTGAGAGGAACTGTCGCTGAAGAGAACGACGGGTACAATTCGAAAAAGTGGCCACTTCAAATCTTCCGACATCACGTGGCTCGCTGACATTCCTACGTTCCCCGGAGAGAGAGAATAGGTGTGTAGAAGAGTATTATGCTTTTGTCTACACCCAAGCAACCAATAGTTCGGATTGTACTTAAGCAGTGAACTCCGTAGTTTACTTTTGGTATAAATCTAGTTTCATTGAAACTTTCTCGCTGATTAAGAGATCACTGCGGATATTAAATGAACTTGATTCTCAAAAGAGTAACTCATGAACTCATCAACAACTTGAATTCGAATTGAACTTATTTTGTACTTGAAGGTAAACATCAAACTTAAACGAACTTTAAATAAACTGTAAAGTCCGGTTAATTACTTAAAAAGTAAGCTGATTAAGCCAAAATATGCCCTTTTATCCGAACTTTTGGTTGCTTGGGCATCCTTCGATGTCACATCCAGATCGCAGCAAGCCATGCGCGCGGGCGGCTGCGTTTTGAATTTTGTGTCACGTTTACCTCGTTCGCGTTCTTTTTTTTTCCGCTGGTGAAAATTAGATTCGGCCGTGCTACGCCACGTGCAAATGTTCTGTGGAAACATGTTTTTCGAAGTGATAGATGTGTTTTTTTATCGGAGACTATATCTGAAGATGCTTTGTGAAGTTTGTTTTTTTACTTTTATTCGATTTGCTTGCGTTTTGCTCGAGAGTGCTCTGTAATGTCTGTAATGGCACCATAAGTTGAATTCGTTTCGCGTGACTTGTTTTTGTTTATCTCCCGTGCGTGTTGATTCAAGAATTGAATGTGATTCGTGGATGCTCGATTCGGGATGGATTAAAAACTACAGTGCGTGCATTTTGATGGGCAGTACTAAGTACGGCTCACGCTATTGTTCATTATTAGAGGAGCGACAGATTGCAGTGGATTTTCAACAAAGAAATTTGGTGAGTTTGTTCTGATCAGCAGCGCATAATCACAATGCGTAAATACTAACCATTTGTCGGCCAGAACGTCTACCGAACGTATCCTATGGCACTACCCTTTCCATCAACATTCCACAACATCCCGTAATACCTATGAGAGGTCGTAGAGTTCTCTGCATCTTTCTTAAGTAGGTGTTCAATCAATTATCCTTTCCCATTCCCCAGGTTTCGCAAGGACGTGGCCAGGACAGCTCTCGATTATTGGAGGATGCGTCAATCTTGTCTAAGAGTTAAAGGTTAATCCCAAATCTCTGACTTTGGTAACGGACGGGAAGGAGGCAACCCTCATACAATGGTCTAGGACTGTACCACCTACGAGTTTGTGCGAAATGCTTAATGCTAATGCTAATTCTAATGCTAATCCTTCGATGTCACATCCACTCCAGGAACGACACGGCCATTTCCCATGGCTATTTAGACACGTTCGACACAGTCCCTTTCGCTGGACAAGCTTCCAGTGTTCGTCCACAGTCGCACCGTTGAACTGATGACATTCTGCTACCCGATGTCCACTCCGACCACAAGCTGCGCATGGCTCAGAAATCTTCAGAGTAGCAGGAGAAGCCGATCCACTGTTCGTTGCCAGAGAATTTGTTACCAAGGTAGACCCTCCGGTCGCTGAAGGAGATGTTCGTTCACCAGAATGTGCATAAACGTTGCCAGTTTCCCTGAATTTTCGTTTGTCATTTTTCGTTGTGGAACTTTCTCCGGGAAGTTCGAAAGACACCTCACTCGCCGCTGTTACTAGCCCGGCCATGAAGTCCCCGAACGTTTCGAGGGTCACTGGCTGGTTTCTGTTTTTGTAGATTGCCCAGTCCAGTCGCATGGATCCAGGCAGTTTCTCAACAAGTTCCTGCATCAAAGCCGGGTTCGTAAGATGACTTAACTGGCTTGCTGCCTTGAGGTGATCGACCAGATTTTGCACCGAAAGACCGAAGTGTATTAACGTTTCCAAACGGTCATGCCGAGGAGCTGGAACCTGGCGAATTTTCGTCATCAGCGATCGAATGAGGAGCTCTGGTCTTCCGTAGAGCGTACGCAGGGTCTTGATGACGTGCGGCACACTGGCGGGCAAGAGTAGTCGGCTACGTACCGATTCCAGCGCGTTTCTCTTCAAACAACGTTGAAGTCGTACCAGATTTTCCGCTTCTGAATATCCACATGTAGCTGTAGACTGTTCGAAGTTGCCGATAAAGATTGGCCAGTCTTCTGGGTTCCCTCCGAACGTAGGAAGGTTCTTTCGCAGAACCTGTCGCGCGGCGATTTGTACTTGAGTGAGCGTTGGAGGCGACGGACGTACAAGCACCGGGCTGTGAAAGGCCCTTTGACCGACTTGAGATGGCAATCTTGAGCGACGCACAGGGTTTGGTTCGACCGAAAGTGCACCGAGATCGGGATATTGAAATGCTGGGTCCACGGCCGCATCCAGTAGGTCATGATCGACAGTTTGTTTGTCATCGTTGTCGTCGCCCTTCGGAGAACCTACAAATCTTCCAGCGTTCCTTTGCGAATCCAGCCACTTGTTCACCTTTTCTTTCGAATCCTGAATTGAACCACTTCTGCTGCCCATGGATGCTGCCTGTCGGATGATTGCCTGCCGCTTTTCCAAGGATTCCTTCCGAATTTTCATCTGCTTCCGCTTCATTTCAAGTTCCTCCTGAAGTTTTCGTTCCTGGATATTGTTTTCCTCCTCCGCGAGACGTCGTTTCTCCTGTAGTTTACGCTCTTCTTCAACCAATTGCCGCTTTTTGATTTCCTCCTGTTCCTGAAGCTCCAGTTCCATCAGCCGTTGCTCTTCTTCTACCAGCTTTAACTCCTCTTCTAACAATTTTGCGCGAACACTGGAGCTGACGCTCTCAGGTGGATCAACATTAGCTTTTCCCCTTTTCGAGACCGCCTTAGAGCTAGCCTTCGATCCTTTCGCTTTACGCCGATCATCAGTTGGTAATTGAAGGACACTTCCGAATGATGTTCCCTGCTTGACAGAACATTTCTCACAGACATACCTGATGTTGTGCTGCTTCACCTCTATTCCTACTCCAGCGCATCCAAAATGCTCCCATAGTCTACAGACACAACACTGGACCATTTCACCTTCTGTCGTATCAGGCCGTTCGCAGGACTGGCAGTTACGAGGGGTCGTAAGGGAAGTACGATCATCCGTCCTTGTTGAAATACCGCAAATTTCTTGAAGATTTGTGGGATTAGGTGACACCAACTCAAGACAGCAAACCCGATTCTTTGGTAGGTTAGCTTCAAGCTAAAATATACGGTTATTTATTATTATTCGGCTTAGTTTGGTAGTAATATGGATTGGGAACACTTACAAATTTGGTGACCTTTGCCTCAAAACTACAATTTTGGGTCGTATTATCCCTCTAGAGCTCAATTGCTCAGTCCGATTTCAGCCTAATGATGCAATTCATGGTAATTTGCGTCATAATAAAGTTTGTATAATTAATTCACTTACAGTCTTGTCTGCGGTAATTTCTAGCTCAAATAATTCCAACAAATCCCTATTTTATTAAACAATAATTTTGGAAAATTTTATGTTTTGATAGTCGTATGAACTCACTTGTAGCAGTTTTCCCGTAATCTGTCGCCTGACATTTTTCAAAAAACGTCATTCTCCCTTACTCTTCACACTGTCAGCGATGAAGACAGTGTTGCGATGATCAGGGCTGTTCGAACGAGGGGTCTTGTCGGCACAGCTATCTTAGTGGTGTTCTTATACAAATTGGCTTTCTTATAGCGGATTAAAAGTATTTCGATTAACTTGAATCATTCATTTATTTAGTTAACATCTACACAGATAACACTGAATCAACAATTTCACGCCACAATACTCGGTTCGTGGCCGCATCTCTCCATCCTCGGTTCTGCCCCACGCTCGCCAAATCGATACGCACTTGATCCGCCCACCTAGCTCGCTGCGCTCCACGCCTTCTTGTACCAACCGGATCCGAAGCGAATACCATCTTTGCAGGGTTGCTATCCGGCATTCTTGCAACATGCCCTGCCCATCGTATCCTTCCAGCTTTGGCCACCTTCTGGATACTGGGTTCGCCGTAGAGTTGGGCGAGCTCGTGATTCATCCTTCGCCGCCACACACCGTTCTCCTGCACACCGCCGAAGATCGTCCTAAGCACCCGACGTTCGAAAACTCCAAGTGCTTGCAAGTCCTCCTCGAGCATCGTTCACGTTTCATGCCCGTAGAGGACTACCGGCCTTATGAGCGTTTTGTACATGGTACATTTGGTGCGGGCGTGAATCTTTTTTGACCGCAGCTTCTTCTGGAGGCCATAGTAGGCCCGACTTCCACTGATGATGCGCCTCCGTATTTCACGGCTAACGTTATTGTCAGCCGTCAGCAAGGATCCAAGGTAGACGAACTCGTCGACCACCTCGAACGTATCCCCGTCTATCGTAACACTGCTACCTAGGCGAGCCCTGTCGCGCTCGGCCCCACCAGCTAGCATGTACTTTGTCTTGGCCGCATTCACCACCAGTCCAACTTTTGCTGCCTCGCGTTTCAGGCGGGTGTACAGGTCTGCCACCTTTTCAAACGTTCGGCCGACGAAGTCCATATCATCCGCGAAGCAAACAAATTGACTGGATCTCGTAAAAATCGTACCCCGGCTGTTAAGCCCGGCTCTCCGCATAACACCTTCTAGCGCAATATTGAACAACAGGCACGAAAGTCCATCACCTTGTCGTATTCCCCGGTGGGATCCAAACGAACTGGAGTGTTCGCCTGAAACCTTCACACAATTTTGCACACCTTCCATCGTTGCTCTTATCAGTCTCGTGAGCTTCCCGGGAAAGCTGTTCTCGTCCATGATTTTCCATAGCTCTACGCGGTCGATACTGTCGTATGCCGCCTTGAAATCGATGTAAGGTGATGCGTTGGGACCTGGTATTCACGACATTTTTGGAGGATTTGCCGTACAGTAAAGATCTGGTCCGTTGTCGATCGGCCGTCAACGAAGCCGGCTTGATAACTTCCCACGAACTCGTTTACTACAGGTGACAAACGACGGAAGATGATCTGGGATAATACTTTGTAGGCCGCATTTAGAATGGTGATCGCTCGAAAGTTCTCACAATCTAACTTGTCGCCTTTCTTGTAGATAGGGCAGATTACCCCTTCCTTCCACTCCTCCGGTAGCTGTTCAGTTTCCCAGATTGTGCCTATCAGCCGGTGCAGATAAATGGCCAGCCTTTCCGGACCCATCTTTATGAGTTCAGCTCCGATACCATCCTTACCAGCAGCTTTATTGTTCTTGAGCTGGTGAATGGCATCCTTAACCTCCCTCAAAGTGGGGGCTGGTTGGTTTCCATCTTCCGCAGTACTGACGAAGGCATTTCCTCCGTTGTCCCGTCCTTCATTGCCTGTGCTCTCAGCACCATTCAGGTGCTCGTCGAAGTGCTGCTTCCACCTTTCGATCACCTCACGCTCGTCCGTCAGAATGCTCCCATCCTTATCCCTGCACATCTCGGCTCGCGGCACGAAGCCGTTGCGGGATGCGTTGAGCTTCTGATAGAACCTACGCGTTTCCTGAGACCGGCACAGCTGTTCCATCTCCTCGCACTCCGTCTCCTCCAGGCGGCGTTCTTTCTCCCGAAAGAGGCCGGTCTGCTGTTACCGTTTCCGTTTATAGCGTTCCACGTTCTGCCGGGTCCCTTGCTGCAGCATGACCGCCCGCGCTGCATTCTTCTCCTTCAAAACCTCCTGGCACTCCTCGTCGAACCAATCGTTCCGTCGACTCCGTCCTACGTACCCGACGTTGCTCTCGGCTGCATCGTTGATGGCTGCTTTTACTGTTCTCCAGCAGTCCTCAAGAGGGGCTTCGTCCAGCTCACCCTCTTCCGGTAATGCAGCCTCGAGTTGCTGCGCGTATGCCGCTGCGACATCCGGTTGCTTGAGCCGCTCTAGGTCATACCGGGGCGGCCGTCGGTACCGTACGTTGTTAACGACGGAGAGTTTTGGGCGCAGTTTGACCATCACCAGATAGTGGTCAGAGTCGATGTTAGCGCCACGATAGGTCCTGACGTCGATAATGTCGGAGAAGTGCCGACCATCAATCAGAACGTGGTCGATTTGCGATTCTGTCTGCTGTGGTGATCTCCAGGTGTATCGGTACGGAAGGCTGTGCTGGAAGTAGGTGCTACGAATGGCCATATTCTTGGAGGCGGCAAAATCAATTAGTCGTAGGCCGTTTTCGTTCGTCAGCCGGTGGGCGCTGAACTTTCCAATCGTCGGTCTGAATTCCTCCTCCTGGCCAACCTGAGCGTTTAGATCTCCTATGGTGATTTTGACGTCGTGGCTTGGGCAGCTGTCGTACTCGCGTTCGAGCTGCGCGTTAAAAGCGTCTTTATCATCATCAGTGCTTCCGGAGTGAGGGCTGTGCACGTTTATTATGCTGAAGTTGAAGAACCGGCCTTTGATCCTCAACTTGCACATTCTCTCATTGATCGGCCACCACCCGATCACGCGCCTCTGCATATCACCCATCACTATAAAAGCTGTTCCCAGCTCATGTGTATTGCCGCAGCTCTGGTAGATGGTATGGTTACCTCTAAACGTTCGCACCATTGATCCCTTCCAACACACTTCCTGCAACGCTACGATGCCGAATCCACAGTCCTTCAGCACGTCGGCAAGTATGCGTGTGCTCCCGATGAAGTTGAGAGACTTACAGTTCCACGTACCGAGCTTCCAATCGCTAGTCCCTTTACGTCGCTGTGGTCTTCGCCGATTGTCCCGGTTCGTATTCTCTCGTTGATTATTCGTTGCTTGATTTTTTTACGGCTGGCTTGCAGGGCCTGACACCAACCCCCTAGATTTCCGGAGGACCATTCCCCCTAAATGTTCGGAGGACCATAGTGCGCAGTTTAGCTTAGAGTCCTTCTCTGGCACTCGGACGATGATCAGCCGCCCCTGACATGGGGAACAGACGCTGTTGTGAGCCGCTCCTAACATGGAGTACAGACGCTCAAGGTTTGCAGAAGCAAAAGCAAAAGCAAACCCCCCCTTCCCTGTCAGCATACGACCAAAGTTCCCACCGGGGGTTGGTTACCCGATCTTCCCTAAGGTTACTCGTACCCCGGCCAGTACCGCGAGGAGGTAGGGATAGGAGTTGCTGGGCAACTTGAATCGGTTGGAACCGAATTGCCATCTAAAATCATTTATGAGGAAACATTATAGAAAAAGTTTGCATTGAGAACCACTTGTAAACAGAAACACGTCGTTTCAAATTAATACTTTCCGGGAATATGTAAAAAATTAGCACCCGAACTCATCCCCTCATCTAGCGAAAGGATCCTGAAAGAGTTATACACATTTTGCAACATTGAAACACTGGCTGGCTGCGAGCGCCACCGAAGTGTTCACAAATATGTACTCGCAGTAGGCCGACCGCGTGGTGTTTCGCATAAATATGAGTCAACAACATAATGCACCGCCAGCTGGCGTGCGCGCTTCATCCATCCATATACTCTATGGGTTATTGTGCCTACCCAGGGAAAGAGAGGGTACTAATTTAAATTTGATTAATGTGCAACATGTTGATGATAAATACGCGACCAGCGCCTACATGTAGGCATGCTTCTGGTACATCGCTGTCGCTGGGCGCCTGAATTCACACACATGGATTTTGTGCGCCGGTGAAACAAAGTAGGCACACGTGCTTCAATTAGTAACCGTTGCTAACCTTGGTAGTCCTTGGTAGGAGAACCTTACGACGATTCGAACGAAGCATCATCATCAAGTTATCCTTGAGAAATGCTACGCTTAGTAGCAAACTTAAGCGACTGCTTTGATCATGGCCATTAACTAAGCTGACCACCCCCGCCACCTGGTTTTCCGGTAGCCGGAACAGCAAACACACCGGAAAAGCCACAGGGGAGAGATAAATTCGATGACCAGACAGGTAAATTGAGTTAGCACCAGGGCAATTAATTTCGGTCAACCCGGTTTCGGTGGCGTATCGGCTTATGCACACGGCGGTCAGCTCTGTGGAGTATCGGCTCTGGGATCCGGAACACGTGTTACGGTGCTATGCCAAGCAGTGTGAGTGTGTGTGGAAAAGCGTTTTTCCGGCCTTCTGCAGTTAAGTGGAGATGGTTCCATAATTAATGGTAATCGATTTAGGTATTCAGACGTGAAAATAAATTAGACGGAACGAATGGCAGGTGGTTTGGGGAGAATGGGAATTGGTCAACAGGATGAATGTATCAATATAGGATACAAAGCTGAGAAACAGACTCTGTATCAAAAGGTATGCAATGCCAAAAAAATAGGAAAAGAAAGAATAGCAGAAAAACCATCGAAATAATAATAAAACACTCCGAAAATTGAAAAAAAAACTGTTAAAAGGACTTAAAACAGAAAAATAAAAAATGAGTTTCATTATATCGAGGTATCATTCAATATGAAAAAATTATGTCAGCAAAATGAAAAGATTTTCAAAACTCCTGAAAATTACAATTTTGTCATCACAAGAAATCACACAATGCAAAGGTACTCCATTCATACAAAGTCATCAATCTTGGTTGATTACATTTTCCAGAAAAAATCACTTCCAAAAGCAACAAGAAAAAGCCATCATAAATCAGGATCCCAGCAACCCAGTAATTAGATGCCATCGGAAGCCGTAGAAACCCTTCATCCTAGAGTGGTCCATAACTTACAATCAACCACCATCATTGCACCCCTTTTCACCCCCATAGGATTGCTTTGTTGACCTGGTGTCAGTGACGAGGAAAAACTCTTAGGGTAACCCTTTTTCTTAGGCTCTCCCCTCCTCCAGTGGCCTGGAGTGCATCTTACTGTAAAACCAATCTTCCGTCAACGTCACTCGGCTAGACGGCCGGCCGGTGGGATTAATTTTATGGGCCCGGCAATTCATTTGCATTAAAATTGCTTGTTGTTACTTCATTAAATGACCTGACGATCCACCCACGGGTAATGGCATTTCTACTTGATTTAGAAAAAGGGGTGACATTTTTTTTTCGTTCTTCGGGATGTCCCAACGGTGTGATTTCCGGAGAATGTTTTTAAGAATTTTTAATTAATGACGGTGCAGTTTCTTGGGAGATGGACAAAGTTTTTTTATCAACAAAGGAATGGTTTGCTACAAAATTAAAGTTATCTACAATGGAATATGGTACCCATCATAATTTGCTTTAATTAATGCTTATATAAACTTTGGTAGAAGCAAAATTCTTAGGATGCTGAGCTAACTTTGGATCAGCATATTGCTATTATTATATAATACTAGTGGTCCCGGCAAACTTCGTTTTGCCATCAAGTAGGCTGTTGGAAAACGTCAAGAAATTCCCCATACAAATTACACCTTAGTCTTCTCCCGTTTTCCCGATAAATCCGGAGACTTTCCTGAATTTTTTCTTCGCACGAACACGTCGCATCCCTTGAGGAGTGCAACAGTGAAAATCTTTCGGCAATCCGTTGGACCGTTCTCAAGCCATTTCGTGACATACAAACACCACTACATTTTTATTTATAAGCGATTTCTTTTAAACATCAATGAAATTGATATTTTAGACAACTTTGACGATCTGTGGATAAAAATTTTGACGTGCTGTAGTATTTCTGACAGCGGAAACAGATTCAGCAACCCCAATTTCAGTGGAAACACATCATAAAATCAAATTTTGATCTTTGAGACACGCGAAAAGGTTATCTTTGTTCTACTGTGTAATAAACAATTAGTTATGTTTTGACAATAAGGCAATCTATGAGACAGCTGCGATCAGCTGGTTTTTTTTTTTGTTTACCACGTGCTTTTGACGTTTCGCGATCGGAGAGACTTTTGAGTGATTCCAATTAACAGCACCAAAATTTGGTAAATTTTTTAATTCATTTTTTTCTATTGAGCTGAAACTTTGCACAGTTTTCCAGTTCCATCTAAATCGTCATTTTCCGATATCAAATCTTCAAGTTGAGTCACGACTAACTTTTCAAAAGGGTGTATGTGAAAATGGTTCAAAAATATTCAAAAAGCTGCACAGCAAAAACGGTTCGTTCGATTGTTAGACAACTAAAGAAACAAAGTTAGACAATTAAATAAAGATTCCAAAAAAAATACACACAGTAAAAAAAAATTTTTTTGCATTAAAAAACATAATTTTTGACACAAAAACTCAAATATCTCAAAACCCTATCGGAATACCAACGAGGGAAAACGGTCCATTATATTAGCTATCTACCATAAAAATTTGGTGATGGTAAACCAATAAACAAAAAAGTTATGACATTTCAAACATGTCACAATTTTCACATTTAGTAGAAAATTTTTGATTTGGGTATGCGTTATGAGATCATGATAACATTTTATTAATACTTATTTATTTATTTATTGTTATTCAATTTTTTTACAATATCGAACACTTTTGCATCATTATCAGTACAGTTCGAGTATAGTTTTGCTTTAATTTCATTTTCTGACAATGGAATGAAACAGTGAAATTTTTGGGTTCCTTGGATCGTTTTCGCGTTATTATATTGCTCGCTGAGCTCTGATGCCGTTAATTCGTACTCTTCAGTAGTAGTAAAACAAAATTATAATTTTGTTAAATCTTCTTCTTTTCTGCGATTCGCCCAATCAAATAGTTCTTTTGCAGTTTTAATTGGATGCTCACGTTCTTTGGCTAAACTTGCTCTTGTGGCCATGCGCTTTATGGTTTCTCCAATAGCATCACAAGGACCTTTGCCATGTGACGTAGCAAAGAAATGCCATTCTGCATCAATTCCGTACTTTGATTTAAATTGACATAGGCTCGAAAATTCTTACGGTTTTTGTACTGCGATGCTGCTCCATCAGACATGAAATATATCTTTCTGATTTCTTTATCCTTATCAACGCGTAAAAAGTTAATCATTTTGGCAATGAACAAATTTACAGATACTGAGTCGTGTCATAAATCTTCGGAAATTACAATAAAACTAAAATGTTCAATTTGCGTACTTCCATTGAAATAAATAACGAATGGATGAATTGTAGCTTGTTGTACGTTCCAGTGATGGGACTGCACTTCATCTTGCAATACAAAGCTATAGTTTTCAGAAAAATCACAAATGACTAAAAATTCACCATCTTGTAATGTATTTTTCGTATTTTTTAAAAAGCGGGATTGCTCTGTTTTAATAAAGTCGTGAGGAATTAAACTTTCTGATTTCAAGCAAAAAAATGACACAAACTCATCTACATGTTTTACAATAGTTTCTAGGTCACACCTATCCGTGGTCACCCATTGCTCAAATGATAACTGATCAATATAATTTTCTTCAAACTCAGCGAATAAAGTATTTTCCAATGATGAAGAATCTGGACAATCCGAACAAGATCGTAGATAGCAATTTGATGTTGTATTTTCACACAAAAGACTACCAGTTAACATTTTAATATCCTTTGATAAATTGATTCTTTTCAAACTATGTAAGATTAGGTTAATATTTTCGTGTGTTGTGCACACACAAACATTATGTGTTCCTGAATTGGATAGAAGCTTGCATTGCCTTGGACGAAGGCTTGCAAATGAGGAAAAACCTATCTTAATATTTTCGTTAATTTCCTTGAAGCGTGTATACGCTTCTTTCAAAGTAGTCATCATTAATCGTTTTTGGATTGCTTGACGCTTTCCATCTTTTTTTACAGATACATAATCTTTTTGGCCAGGCATAGCTCTACTTACTTCATCGTCTTCAAAACATTGAATTATTTTTTCTTTTGTCTCATCTGTTAATGAAGTACTCGACCTAGCATTTTTGGTTGCAAGACAGTTATTTTTGAATTGTTTTGCCTCTTTTGCTGTATTTCTATTGGTTTTGAACTCATCAATGGCGTCTTGAATAGACCACGAGCTTGGCAGCATCGACAAAATCAATAATTTTTCTTTCCTTGTCGTGGCTAGATTCGAGAACCTTTCCTTCATATTCATAATTACCTCATCGTAGTCTGTATTTTCCACATCCTCAGTTCCTAATTTGAAGAGGTTTCTTCGTACAGCTTCGTTGATTTCACGGTATTTTTTCTCGGGATAATTGACGTAACCCATCTTCGTCCATTTAATCGGAGTCACTTTTATTCCAGCTATCCCTTCGTTGAAGCGTTCGATGTTGACCTTCTGGATGCACTCATCTTCTGATTGATTTGTTGAAACAGATGTCGCTGATGGTACCGTGGCAAGACTATCTGCACTTGGTACTTCTGGTAACTCCTCAGTTGTTGTCGGTGCATCTAGTAATTCCTCAGTTGTTGTTGTTTTCGAACTTCCTGCAACCTGATCCACCGATGATGTACAGATTGCCCGTTTGTCAACGTTTAAACGGCAGGACGTACAAATGCGTAAATTTGTATTCAATGTAGACATTGGAGCATAACCAGCCGCTTTCAGTTTATCTATGGTGCTTTCGGTGAGATTTCGTAGCTCTTTCGAACACTTTTTTTCTGCAAACGGCCTGCAACAGTTGAGAAAGCGACTACTCATGTTGCTCGTTAGATTTTAATAAACAAAATCACTTTTAAGTTTTTACTGACTAGTTTGGTGTCGTTTGCTTGACTGAAGAAAAATTTTACAATTAAATCTTTTATAACCATAGTGGTAGTATATTTTTAGCTTTTTCGTGAGTATGTTCATGGTATGTACCTATCATGTTTTTGATGTTGTTGAAGTTACTCGCTTTCTCCCAAATATGATTAACAAATTCTATTCTCTACCAAGGCGGGTCTATACCCAGGTGTAATCAGATTTTAACTTTGTGGAGAAAACCAGCGCCGAGAAAACCGACCTGCTTTACGTATACTAGATCACCTGGGTATAGACCCGCCTTGTTCTCTACGAGGTAAACTTTTTGCAGGTAAACTAGTCGTATACCTGTATAGAAAACTTTTTTTGTAGCTTTTGTCTTCAATATTAGATTTCTTATAGGTTTCTTTTATCAAAAGGTTTCAACACTATTGAGAGAATTTTTCTTCAGTTACGTACAATAAAAAATATGACACTATCAAGACTTTAGATCACAACACTGGATCGCGTCTAACTTTCTAATAGATGCTATAATAGTTATGAATAATTAAATAAAATATCATGAAAACAACTTGTTAACCTCATGTGGTACCCTTAACAAAAAATTCAGCAACAAACTGCGGTCCTAAAAAAATTAACAATGAAAAAAAAAAATTCACTAAGTGTCAAATTTGTGAAATATTTGAAATGTCATAACTTTTTTGTTTATTGGCTTACCATCACCAAATTTTTATGGTAGATAGCTAATATAATGGACCGTTTTCCCTCAAAAAATTACGTTGGTATTCCGATAGGGTTTTGAGATATTTGAGTTTTTGTGACAAAAATGATGTTTTTTAATGCAAAAAAAAATTTTTTTACTGTGTGTATTTTTTTTGGAATCTTTATTTAGTTGTCTAACTTTGTTTCTTTAGTTGTCTAACAATCGAACGAACCGTTTTTGCTGTACAGCTTTTTGAATATTTTTGAACCATTTTCACATACACCCTTTTGAAAAGTTAGTCGTGACTCAACTTGAAGATTTGATATCGGAAAATGACGATTTAGATGGAACTGAAAAACTGTGCAAAGTTTCAGATATTTTTGAAATGGTCGATCAGAATCGACTTGCATGCCTCCGTGGAATCCCTCTTTTCGATTACAAAGGAAAATGTAAAGCTCCGATAACACTCGCATGATTTGTTTACTCTTTCATTTCGGTTGCATTCACACTTTTAGCCGTCAGTCCTATCACGAAAAGTCCTCATGGATAGCCTTATAAGAGTCGTGTTAGAATCTTCTGCAAATCGACTAGTTTTGTGTTTTGCCGATTCATGCCATCAAATTTACAAAATTGAATTCCCCGGTGAAATTTGTTTCCATCACACCATTAGACTGTGTCTTGAATTTCACAGAGCGCTGAATGATCAAAGGCACAGTAATTAAAATTCTAACGTTATCCTGCGTATAAATATCACGGCATCAGCCCACCCAGTAAGTGTACAAAAACCCTTCTGCAGGAAAATCCGCCATATCTCGTCGTTAGTTACAGCCTCCTCCGCTCGTTTGCCAAATTAGACCAGATCCACGCCAACTGGCCATTATAATCCCAGAACAAATTGCTCCAATTTTGTTACACCACATTGGACCGAAGAGATTCATCTCCGGTGGTCCAGAGCAGTTGTAGTGGGCTTATGCAAAAAGCGCGATTTTCCACGCGCCCTCTCGGCCCGATCAGATTTAGTATCCTCCGGAGAGGCGACCCGATTTTCCGAAACCAGTCACCGTACCAACAAGCGTTGTTATTGTTGGTGAAGTGAGAGGGGTAATTAATGTGCAATTAATTTTTCGGACCGAACATTATCGTTTTTATCTGTTGCATTTAATCTAGGTTTAATTATAAAATTGAAAATTTATTAACAAAAGTATGACAGTTTATGAACGGCCTGGCGCTGGACTCTGGGGAAATTTACCGCGCGAAAACCACGCGAAATCGGAGCAAGCCGCGAGAGTTTTACCTGATTCTGATTTTCCATATGGGGGGTTGCTGCTGAGGCCTACTATGTTTTCACAAACGATCGACTCGTGCGCAGTGGTTCGAAGACGGCCAATACTTTGCATATAAAAGTTGTTTACTCCGAATGGTAATTTTCGTAGCTTCCTTAATGCTTGAGTGGTTTAAATTCAAATTTTGAAGCAGATACATCGAATTTTCTTTACTACTTGTGAAGATTATTTTTCAATAAAATTTATATTAGTGGCCCATTTCGCACCCAATTCTGCTAAAAGAATATAAATGCATAGTGATTCTGAGAAATAAGATGCTTTATGAATATTACGTTGAATATTGTTAGTTTTGCACCTTATCGGACGCGACGATTTGTAATCATTGCCAGCAAACCAGCCGCTTTGAATTTGACGTTTCACTTAGTCTTACCAACACAACGAGAAGTCACCTCATTTGATTTGTTTGCTGGCGACGATTTTGATGATCTGTTTGAAAGTTGGCGGCGCGTTTTGTTGTCCGTGAAATAGACAATATCTAGGTAAAAACATGTTAAACCGTTTTTTTTCTGTTGATTTATCCGAAGAACTAAAATTGAATGATTTTTGCAAGGATTATGAAGGGATTTATTGGGCGGTATGAATAAAAAGCGCTGAACTTTACTACATGTAGCATCTACTCAAAAATAAAATCCACAAAGTTTTCTAGACTTTTGGTATGAATAAAAAACTTTTCGAACATGTAGTACTTACTACTTTCGAACATGAGCAGTGACTGAAGCTGCACGTTAAGAAATTTCCATTCAGAGTGCAGAGTAATTCTGCACGTAAAGAACAATCTATTCAGAGTGACACTTAAAATTGATACAATCATGCATATGAAGGAAATGCATGGAATGTAACCGTTACCAAGATTTGTAGTGTAACTTTGCGATTAGTCTGGTATTCTCTTTATGTCTATGATTTTATGATGATGGTACCTCAAAGAATTTTCTGGGTGGTTTTCGGTCTTCGCCAACGCCAGTGATTGGTGATTTTTTTAATATTAGTTTAAGATTACAGCTATCAAATTAGGAACCACATATTTTCTAGCACCAGTACTAAGATTTTGGCGAATTTGCGGTAGAATTTTGATGCTCCCCGTGTGTTTTCTTAACAGCATGTTTAATACCGAAAGTTCAAAGTGTCTCTGTGATATTCTCGTTATATTGGTGGGGTTTCTGATAGTATCCTTGGAATTTCTAGAACTTAGAATGTAAAGATTTTTATGGGAATTGTAGTGATTCCATTGGTAGTCGTTAGAATCTCCCCTAAAATAGCAGGGTTCCCTTTGAAATTATTGAAATTCTTATCGATTTCACAAAAAATCCCATTGAAATCTATAAAATATTTACCGACATTCAAAAAGTTCATATTAAAGCTTTGCTTTTAAATTCCAACGGAACTGGAGATCAACTGAATCTTAAAGGTTTTTACAATAATTACAACAACTGATTATCAAAATTACAAATATTAACACAATTATTCGCAGGAATCCCACCGCAATCTCAGAGATACCCACAGAATTCCAAGAGATTAATATCCGGAATCCCATTTTCACCTCAATTCTAGAGTATTTCCGCAATTTTCCTAGAATAAAAAATCCGACATCCCTATCGGAATCCCAAAGTTATTACAGGAATTCCAGATTTCCAAAGAAAATCTACGTTCCCCTATTTGTTTTGATATGTAAACTTGAAATAATAACAATTATAATCAGAACCATCTCACTCAGTTGATCGAAGGCCACGGTGGAGGTGTCATAGCCATGAAAGCTTCCATCTACTGCGCTTCCATCCCCTTTCGCTCATGCCAGAAAACGCTCACGATCGATAACACGTCAGGTGCACATTTATTCCACTTTTGCCGATTCACATTTTTTGCACTAATGTAGCTTTTTAACTACCGATTTTTATTTCATCAAATTTGATTACGCAAAGAATTGTTTCAAAGCACAAGCTGAATTCCAAAAAAATTCAAAACGCGGAACCGAGGTAAACGTGACAGAAAATTCAAAACGCAGCCGCCCGCGCGCACGGCTTGCTGCGATCTCCCAGAATTCACAAGGATATTACAAATTGCTACTGCCGGTAATCTTACCGGAATCTCGCGGGGTGAATGTTTTCGAAACCTCAGAATTCCTAATCAAAACTCAAAATACCTTCCGAAATATCAAAACTCATAGTTTTCCCAAGATTTTTACTCAAAAGTAAATTATTCCATTCAATTTCGCAATCTCAAAGCATGTGTAGCAACCTATAAGCTAACTACCAGTAGCTTTGTAGTAAATGCTACCTTTATTCATAGCAATGCGTTGTTTGTAGTATGTTCGAAAGGTGTAGAGAGGAAAATGACACAAGCATGTTCCACTCGTGTTCCACATATAGCGTTTACTACCGAGAATGTAGTTAACTCAACTTTACTACATTTTATTCATACGGCCCATTGTTTTTACTAAAAACTTTACTAATGTACACAAAAGATTTATCAATAGGATGTATTCGTTTTTATGATGCTTCTCTAACGTAGCAAATTTATTTCCCAAGTAACAAATTCAGTTTTATTAACTCCAGGGTGCTATAACCCAATATTCATAAATATATGTACAAGGTACTTTCGCATTATTAGCATCCACCAAAACCCTTGCAGAGTTGAACATGACTAGCTGGCCCACTCTAGAAGTGGCTGTGGAGTTTATAGTTATATCTCTCAAGTAAAACAATATAGCATTTATGGTATCAATTGTTAGGCCAACTCATCTAGATGAATGCTTTTTTCTCAGAAAAAGTTACTTGTAAGATGATAAACAAAACATATTTAGCAGTTTTTGGCTTGTTTGGTCTGTTCTTCTGACTTGAATCAAATATAATCGGCATTTACATAATACTTTAGAATTTAATGACACAATTTCCAAAGAAAATTTCATTTGGAAAAAGTGAATATAAACAATCTTAGTAAAAACCCATATGGCGGAGCCATTTGTTATAAAAAATAGAAATAAAAGCATAATGTCATGAATCGGCATTTGTAACTGCAAAATTGTTTTATATATGCTGATTGTGGATGATTCAGGATTATTTCACTTTTTGTTGTGATCAAGCAGCATTCCAACAAGGTTTGACAGCTAAGGCATGCAACGGGGACGAAACTGCGAAAAAACATCGAAAAAGAATATTATTTTGTCGTTTTTTAAATGATAAATCAGTAAGTAATCCTATTCGTTCGAATCACCGACCTACTTGATTCTGCGGGCGTAAACGGTAATGCAAAGTGGTTTTCGATCGAAAGAGCATTCAAATGTACATAGTAATAGGGGTGCATATTGCGATATGAATGGTTTTCTTGAATTTTTGGAAAACCAAAACGGATTTATTAGGGGAAAATAAGGTAAGTTGTCAGGAGCCACGAGAAAGCCAAATGGTTGAACAATAGTATTTCTGACAACAAGAAGTATTTATCATACCAATCTTTCATCATAACTTTAAGGGAACAGGATCCGTCATTGATTTCGGAATTTTCACAAGAAGTTTTTTTCGTTCAAAATCAAGAAAATTTACAGGAAAATGTGTTCACTGTTTTCTGTTCTCCAACCGACACCCAGTGAACACATTTTCATCGAATATTTTTTAGTTTTGAACAGAACAACTGCTTTTGTAGTTACGATGATGATGATGATGATTACGATGACGGAGCGTTGATCGTTAAGCCTAAGTAGCGCGTCATTTATTTTGGCAGTATTGTCGACTTGGCAACTTGAAATTTCGAAGCAGTAAAATTCAGTCATCATAGGTAGCAATTGTTTGAATTTGGGCCATTGAATAATATGCGAGTGCGATGATTATTATCACTACGTTGCACCGGCCCTGTGAATTGTATGTTGAACTGTTTTTGTAGTAGACATTAGAAATATAAGTAGTAGAACGCTAGTGGCACTGTTATCACAAAAGGGAATTATTTTATTAATACTTACTTTTGAAGTTTTTGATTGTTTGTTTAGTGCCATGTTGTAGAGAATGTTTTATTATGGTTAAAAAAAAGATTTGACACTTATAGACCCGGTACTGATGCTGTCAGAGCGCGGCAAACTAGATGTTGATCACACGAACAGTCGCGACATTAGCATTCCACGGCTAATGCTTCTACTTAAGGCCAAATAGCCCGTCATTCGTTTTAGCAACAATGATGACTTTTCAGCTTGCATTTCAAAGTGATAAAACTCAATCTTGATAGTTTATATTCATTTGAAAAAGTATCACTGTACGCGCTAACATGCATAAAGTATGCTGATACTTTTTCAGCTATGTCAGTGAAAAACCAACTGATTTTCTTTAATTTTAAATCGTGACATGAATTAGCAACAATCATCAACGACGCGTACAAATTTCAATGACGGCCTACTTCGCCTTAATGGACCGATGCACGAGTTCACTATCTGATGTTTGAGCGATGCCGTGTTACTTACGTGACCATGACAACGAGTGAACTCGGCCTGCTCAAACGTCAAATTAATGAACTCGTGCATTGGTCAATCATTCGCCCTCGAACCACCCACAATAGCTGCAAGCCAAGTGAAAGTCAAGTGGAGTGAATCCATTTTGTTCGTGTAACAGCGCGGAGTAAAAAATTATTAAAAACTTTTATAGCGTAGAAAAAAATTGACAAAAGTGAATAGTTGAAGTAGATAGAGAAAAAACATCGTTTTAAATTAATTAGTACATTAAGTGTGAGAAAAAATCGGCATTTGTAAGTGTACCAAATAAAACTAGGTTAGATGTGAAAACAAGTGACGGACAGTGGTTCATGCTTGTTTCCCAAGCATGAATTCGGCAGGTGAGTGGGGCTCCAAGCCCTCCGATAAAGGTAAGACATGGCCAAGCACGACCCTACCCCCATCTTCTGATGAAGACCTAATGGATTCGGAATTCATGGGCTTCGACGAGACAACCACGAGACGAAATCAGGTTATGACCAGAAAACGACGCGAAGAACAATCAAAAAAAGAAAAAGACGAAATCAGGTACCGAATATCAACTAAACACATCATACACACTAACAAACAACATGAAAGAAATTCAAAACCAGACACAAACACCAAGTCAGACGACTTCATCGACACGCACACCAACACCAATCTCAAAACATCACAAACCACACAACCTAAAACAGAACCCAACAAACACAAAGACCAGGAAGCTACATTATGATGAATTCAAAATCAAAAACAACACACACAACGTAATTTTCATCGAGCCAATTGCGATTAAAGCCTGATTTGCTACTGAAAAGGCATCGCTAAAGAAATTTCTCGCCGATTCCTTGCAGAAATTTTCTACAGCGACTCCCATTTGAACTGACAATTCTATTCAATTGCGTACTGCGATCAAAGCGCATTCTTGATCGATTCCTTGCATAAATTTCCCATGCATCAAGATAGGCCGAGAAATTACTTGTCAGCAGCGAATCAGGCTTAAGGCTAAGTAGCCCGTCATTCGTTATGGCAACAATGATGACTTTTCGACATGCATTTCAAAGTGATAAAACTCAGTCTTGATAGTTTATATCGACTTGAAAATGTGTCACTGTACACGTTAACATGCATAAAGTATGTTGATACTTTTTCAGCTGTGTCAGTGCAAAACCAACTGATTTTCTTTGAATCGAAATCGTGAGATGAATTAGCAACAATCAACAACGACGCGTATAAATTTCAATGATGGCCTACTTCGCCTTAAAGAAGGAGAAGTGCTGCTGGAACCAATGGGGCTAGGAAAATTCCAACACAAAATGAAGTTGGACCAGTTTGCCCAAGGGATTGCTAAGAGTACCTTTTTCTGTTGCTTCTTATAAAACGATAGCGGAGCTCACCCATACGAATGTGCACATCAACAAAGTATCTGGTGCAAATGTGGAGAAATGAACCACGACACACAAATTCAACGCATTACTTGCGTTTCATTCTGAAGAAACTGATTCACACTTCCTTTTTTTATCTGTTAACTATGGTTTGATTTTCCGAAGAAACATTTGCTTTTCTTCAGCTCATCACCATCATCAGGTTTAGCAGATTTCGTTGCGCTTCATGCGTTTTGTACTGTTTTCTCTCGTTGGAAAAGGTAAACATTCGAAACATATAGGTGTGTGAGTGGAATTTGACTCTGGAGTATAAATTATGCTCCCGATAAGGAGGCACAGCTCAAGCTGTCAAATTACAGAGTGAAAAAAAAAGGGCGTCGTCCCTCTGAGTTTACTGAACTGAAAAGGACAGGACAGTTAGCCCAGATAGCCGTAGCGGTAAACGCGCAGCTATTCAGCAAGACCAAGCTGAGGGTCGTGGGTTCGAGTCCCACCGGTCGAGGATCTTTTCGGGTTGGAAATTTTCTCGACTTCCCAGGGCATAGAGTATCTTCGTACCTGCCACACGATATACGCATGCAAAAATGGTCATTGGCATAGTAAGCTCTCAGTTAATAACTGTGGAAGTGCTCATAAGAACACTAAGCTGAGAAGCAGGCTCTGTCCCAGTGGGGACGTAACGCCAGGAAGAAGAAGAAGAAGGACAGTTCAGGTATAAACTCACCTACAGGAAACCACAAGACACAGAAAAAATCCTCAACTCAGCTGAGGGAAAACAACTACAGAGCTTTCATCCCAAAGATGCTGACAGAAACTACGGGCGTTACAAAGACGTGACGGAAAAGCAAAATTGAAAAAATCATCAGCAATAAGAAAGTAATTCGAGTCGACAGGATAAAACGCAAAAAAGACGACAAACTGGTCAACACGCGAGCTATTAAAATAACGGTGGAGGGTTCGGAACTTCCAAGAGTTGTTCAACTCTATGAAGTTCTGGCCAAACCGGAAATATACATCTATCCAGTGATGATCTGCAACAAGTGTTGGAGAATAAGACACAAAGCAGCAGCGTACAAAGGAAAATAATCCTGTAAAAGATGCGGTAAAATAATTTCCGAAGATCATCAACCAAAACATGCCGGTGAAATGCAAAAATTGCGGTAAAACCACCTACCCACCCACCGACACTCAATGCCCGGAACGACAACGACGAAAACAGATCAACGCAGCCATGATGATCAACAAAATGCCGTTTGCCGAAGCTGAAGAAATGTACCCGAAAACAAGCAACCGGTTTGCAGCACTTCTCTTCTCTACAGAGTCTATCGACGAATTCTCTGGATTAGAACGTGCAAATAGACAAGTAGCTGGATTCCGTCAAATACCGTCAAGACCAAACAGGAAAGTAGACTACAGCAAAATCATCGAACAACTATCAAAACCAGCGAAAACCCCAACAATTGTCAAAAACACTTTCCCTCAGGTAGAGCAGATACCCGAGCAAGTGTCGTCACTAACAACCCGCACGCAGTCTCTGAAGCAGAACGACTCCAGACAATGTCCAAACAACTACATGACTTTTTTCGACAATCCTGCAAGTTAATGACAAACCGGACTCAGATCCAAGCACGGTTCTCCTAGTAACTAAAGTTGGCTCAATGATACAAAAAATAATAGATAAAGTTAACACAGTAATCCCAATCACAACATAACATCTCCTGTAATTCCAATGACTTATTTTAACGAAACGCTCAATATTTCACAAATCAATTTACACAGTTTAAGACCATTACAGAGCATGAGCATGAGCATAGATGACCGTACAATTCGTAGTTGCTACTCCGTGATTGACCCGAACAATCGAAGTTGCACAGAGAATTAATGAATGGGGCTTGGGATTAGCTTACCATTCTTTAATGTGCACAGATCGAGAGCTCAAATATTAAAAGTCAATAATGGCGCCGGCCACGTCCTTACGGTCATCGGGTAAGGAATGTTAGTTAGACAACCGTTGTTACTAGAGACCGAGTATACCTCTGCATCTCCACAATTGTCATGGATAGGGTATTGGGTTAGTGGGATAAGGTAAAGATCTGGGAGTCACCAATGGTGATGCGATCCATGATATAATCACGCCTAATCGGATTCGCGGTATAATTCGATAATCGCATTGTAAGCCGAACTAGAGTTCGTCACTCGCCCACGCAACAGCAAGCGACGCGATCAATACATCAAACACTACTAACGATTCGCGGCGCTTTTT
The DNA here is from genome assembly GCF_002204515.2 of Aedes aegypti. NCBI lineage: Eukaryota > Metazoa > Arthropoda > Insecta > Diptera > Culicidae > Aedes > Aedes aegypti. The sequence goes on along the minus strand of NC_035107.1, from coordinate 58,634,100 downwards.
GAATTCATTACGTGAACAACGCGCAACATGTTTGATCCTGCCCTCATCGCTCACCCCCGCGGGAGCAATCAAACCTTACTGGACGGATAAACAATAGGGCGATTCAAATTTTAAAAATGTTACTAAATCCAATCTCCCATGTGCTCTTTACCATCCTTACCATAAAAATAGTGTTCTGTGAAATTTTCAGCTTTCTAGGTGGTGATTAAAAGGAGACCCAAAGACAATGTAGGTTTATATGGAAATTACTATGGAGAAGTTTTGAGATATGTTCCAAACACGCTAGTACTGTAATGTAAGTACAAACTTATTATCCCATAGTAAAAACTTATTCTTCAAACCATAATGAAGAAAGAAGATTGAAATTTAATCCGACGGATAGTAGAAGAGATATTCATGAGTTTGTTTGCTATTATTTAGCTTAATGTGTGGTTATAGCCCTGCAAACTCGTACAAAAAAACTCAAACAAAATAAGATCAAAAGGTATTTGTTTCTTCACAGTAGCGTAGCTAGGGGGTGCGGTGGGTGCGGCCCGCACCGGGCCCCGAGCTCCTAGCGGCCCCAAAATCGCAGTGCGAGTTTCTCATAGCATTAAAAGATCGACATAGCTAGTAGGAAATTGACAATTTGTAAGATCCCAAAAAGAAAATGAGTATGTCAACTTTGTCAACATTGTTAAGCATAAGTTTTGGAGGATACTTGGACAGGGGCCCCTTGATTATCCCTAGGTTTAGGGTGAGTCGAGGGCCCCGAGTGAACCGTGGCCTTGGGCCCCCACATTTCAGGGGCCTTCACAAATATTTATTTTCTAAGTTATTGTCCTTTTTGTTGTTCAATCGATTGCACGCATGAGAGAAGCAAGCCTTCTAATAGCTAAACGCGGCCCTGATGTAGATATTTAAGCTGGCCCAGATACCTATTTTGAAGATGTTGATGATTGAGAATGGATGTTGAATTAATCTTATATATTCATATTTATATGATACTTCATGAATTTTGAATCTAATCAAATCAGCCCAAGTTTGTAAGCCTCCAAAAATCTGAAGCATTGGTGAGTTTTTTATTTATATTTATTTTCTTACTATCTGAACCATTCTCATTGCCATAAAAAATGATACAGAGATCATCTCAATAGAATATAAGTTAGTTGAAAACCAAAGGTGTACATTTTTGTAAGATTACAATATTTGAGGTATATTCATAATCACGAATTTAGTAGAATGAGTAAGCTAATGATTTTGATTTATTATCCACTATTCAAATTAATGCAAATAGCTTTCTTTTATGTCCAAGACCATTTGGGAGGCTCAAGGCGAGGGAAAATAGTTAGGGTTCCTGCAGGTATTATTTTTTGAATCATCCAATAATACCTTCAAAAAACATCCAATAGTAAAGTTCTCTATAAAATACTCCTGGTGTTCGGCGAAGTAGAGGTTCTTCTCATCAGTGTTCGGTGACATACTCTAGAGCAGCGTGCTGCCTTTGCCTCTTTGCGAGGGAGCGAAAAAGTATTAAACAAAGAGGCAACGAAAATTGAGCGAGGAAGATGCAGCACAAAACATAACAGAGTAAAATTCCATAAAAAAAAGAGTGCCATCACAATTCTCCGAGGACTGTCTTGATCGGGCGGGACACTCAAGAGTTCGTTTGAAGCGTGAGTAAAGGTGAGCATCGCAACAAGAGAAAGTGAGTTAAAAAAAAATCTTCGCTTTTTTTGCACCCTCACTCGAATCGCTTGAGGATCTGTGTTGAAAACTTTGAGTTTAGTTTTTACTCCGCAGAAAAACGGCGAAATCGCCTCATCTTTGCATCGCAGAGGAGTTTCTATCATTAATATCATTCTATTATTAAACGTATCCAGAGATTCATTTAAGATTTCGTTGTAAAAAAGAGATCATATTTCCAAGAATTCGTTGTAGATTTCTTTCGAGAATTTTTGTAGAAATTCTAATTGGATTTCTTCAGAATCAAAATTAGCTTAGCTTAGCTTAGCTTAGCTTAGCTTAGACTGACTACACATATCAATGGTTGCTATTCCGTGATTGACCAAAGTCAGTGAAGATGCACAAAGAATCAACTAGAAGTTCGGCTGGGATTGGCCATAATCTTCTTCAGTGTGCATAATTCAGTGCCTTTATTTATACATGGTCAATAACGGCGGGGGGGGGGGAAGGAATGGAAAAGGAATTGAGGAAAGTAATGTTAGTGTGTAACCTTTGCTATTTGGAGACCGTGTTTTCCTCTGCATCTCCACAAAGGTTACTGGAAGGGATGGTTGTTGATGGGAAGGATCGTTGGGTCACAGGATTCACTTTGGTAAGCGATTAGACCATGATAAACGATTATTTGTTAACATGCTTAGGAATATAATATATTCAATTGACATGGAATATTTCCAAATAGGAGTAAATAATGTCGTTACTTGAAGTGACCAACCATTCAAAGTTTGTTGAACAAATAGCTAAAAGCAACATTCCTACAGATGTTAGGACGAAAGCATGTGTAACAATATTTTACTCAAATTGAAAAAATACATCGATTGGCTGGACCATCACATAATATTCTTATGCCGACACTTACAGTGGCGAACCATTCAAAGTGTTTTGAATAAAATGAAGTTTTTGCAAGTCTATACTTCTAGCACAGACAAACAGACCGAACCATTCAAAGCTTTTTTTTATAAAAATAAAGGTAAAAGGCAAGGGATTTTATATACAAAAATATGAAATAGAGTTTATGCCGACACTTACAGTGATGAACCATTCATAGTTTGTTGAATAATCATATTTATGTCCCACCGTTGTAACGCTTAAATGTGCGGTCATACATATTTTATAGATTAAAAAAAGCATGGAACGAGCTCACCAATTGATCCTTCATCCTTGATTGAGCAGCCACAATTTTCAGCTTTATTTGAAGCATACATACTAACTGAGAAACGCGAATCTTTTTTCGCACTCGCGCCACGTGGACCAAAAACAATTGGTCTTGATTCCGTCGCTCGCCCTGCAAGAGCATGCCATGGAATCGGAAGACCACAAACTACTTTGAATTTCTTCAGAATCAAAATTAGCAACAAATCCAGGGAATTTTTTCAGCAGTTTCATGTAGAAACAGTACAGAATATTAAGAGCAATGCCACCAGGATTTTTTATTTTGTAATTTAGTAAAAATCTATGAGGCGTTCTTATATAGATAAAGGATTTTTAGAGAAAGGTTTCTTCAAGAATCCCTACAGCACTCGTTCTAGGAATTTATCAAACTTTCAACTAAGAATTCCACTGAGGAGACCTCTGAGCATTTTCCTCTGAATGGGTTTCGTTGGCGTACCGTTGACCAAGAAATCCCGTGGATTTCTCAAGTACCGTGGTGAATCAAAATCCGGACGGTACCAATATCCGGACAGTCTGAATAAATTCATTAAAATGATGTGAAATTGAATATTTAAGTGCCCACATTTGATTGAAATTGTTAATTTAAAGTATTTTGAACATGTTCATACCATTTTCGATCTAGTAACCATTGCCATATAATTAATAAAAACAAAACAAAAACCTTGCTCCAGTCAGCCGTCATATTTTCACCACGAAAGTTCTTTTGGTGAAACCCAGCTTCAATGTTTGACTTCTAATAATGTGTTTGATTAATAAGTCATTAGTGATGTTTTCATTAGTCATAAGTGAATTCATTTGAATATAATTGTACCCTGAATGAGAATTGAACATTCCAGTGACTCGCAAACCAAGGAATATAGTGCAAATGTGTGTTTAGTGCTGAAAGAAGAAACTGTCCGGGATTATGATCAAGTGTTTGAAATCCGGACATTATATTTTAACTATTTTTTTACGTCAAATGAGTCAATTAAAAAATGTGAAACATGTAGAGATATGTATAAACATAGCGACTATTCATAAAGAAGTCATTATGAGTGAAACAAGCATCAAATTATGTGGAAAAATTGCGTGAATCTGATGTTGCTGACGCTCAAGCCACAAGCCTAATAGCGCAGGTAATCAAAGTGCATGTTTAAGTTATTTTCTGCTCTTCGAAGCATTGTAAGATACATGAATGACTTAAATCCTTCAGTGTGTGCTATGGAATTGAACTGGAGTATGATTTTAGTGGAATGATCGTGAATAATTCATGAGAATTTAGACTTGTCCGGATTTCGATTCAAGAGTGTCCGGATTTAAAGACAAGATCCCCTTCAGATGTCCGGACTTAAAACCAAGACGTGTCTCATTATTTTGACGATTTTCATAATAAAATCGTAATTTTTAAAGGAAGAATAATTACTTCCATAATGATGTTGTATGACTTTGTTTGTAAAACAATAAAATATTAATGTAATCGCAATAAATCATATTTAAAATAGGGTTCAAACGTTTGTAACTGCTTAGGTGTCCGGGTATTGATGCAGCACGGTACTCCTTTATCAATAATTCCAGAGATTCTTCCACGAATTATTTTACTTATTCCAAATAAAGCTCTTGAGATTTATCAGATGATTTTTTTCTGGTATCTTAGCAGCTGAGGGATTCTCAGATAATAGGCAATTCTTTTGGATTTGTCCTTCATTTTTTGTCCATTCGTTCATTATTACAAAAAGTTCTTCGAGTAATAAAAGCTATGATTTCCCCAGAAGCTCCTTAGCAATTCTACCAGTTTTTTTTTTTAATTCTTCTAAGACTTCTTTTATAATAAATCCAATAATTTCAGGAATTTTGATGAAGTTCCAAGATTTTTTTTAAGAATCTCGGCACGTTTTTTTTATCAAGAGGTATATTCTAAAATGTTCTCTGAGGATACCTATAAGTTTAAAAAAAAACCGTCTTCAGCCATTTAGCTGCACAGACTGTAACTTAAAACTAGACAACGGTCAAGTATGCTCCACTGGCACAGCCGAAAAGCATTCCTGACGAAAAGTTTCGACGGCTGAAGCGGGAATCGAGTCCACACCCCATGACACGAAGCGATTACTGCTTGGCGACACTAACTACTCGGCCACAAAACCCAGTTTCGATGAGAATTCCCCATAATATAATATTTAATATTTATAATAAAATTATACATTTTATCTTGATTGTCTCCTTGATCTGCCTCGAAAACCACAACAAAATTTCAGGAATTTGCGCAAAACATGAATTTTAAGAATATATCCTACTTATTCACCAAAATATCTGATGAATCGTTCCATGATGTTTTTACGAATCTTCAAAGAAGTTAACTAACTAGGAATAATTATAGATATACCACACAACATACAGAAAGTTTTTGTGTCTTTATTTTATATAGATTTTCAGATTCCGCAGCTGGTTCGCCTCTTACTATACAGAAAGTTTTTCAAGAATACGAATATAAAAGAAGATCTATTGAACAGAAACGTATAGAAACTTTTTAAGCAATTGCTCTATTTATAATTTTCGTATCCCTAAAACGTTGCAACCAAATATTTTGCATAGGTAGCTCTAGCTACGCCACTGTTTCTTCAGCAACATCATTCGCGTTGTGAAATCAAGGCTTTAGTCTTCATCATAGTAGTCATGAATCCCGAGTGGTGTGGAGCTGAGAAGAGACTCGTGAAGACGGTTTTCTTATTCTGTGATTACTGAGTTTTTCTCATTCCACTCTGTGTTTACATCAATCAATGGAAAATCCATTCAAATCCTCACATGACATCTCAGCTAAAAATATTGCGTTTGCATTGCACCGAAGCATAAATAGCCTTTAGAGTGAAATGTCATGCCAGCAAACGTAGTAGACATTAGAAATGGCGCTAATCTTGTGTTTTGATTCATCAGCATCTTTGGAAAAACTGCTCCGATGAATGATGTTTTAAATAACAACTAATTTCGAATGCAATACTTTTTACTTTTTCAGTCATAAAAACGACGGTCCCCATTTGACGTTTCGTGACTACGGAATCTGGGTTACATACGACCTTGTTTTTTTCCTCTTCGCAAGTCTCGTCTCAGCTGTGGAATGCGATTTGAACAAGGAAATGTTCAGTAATAACATCACGTGAAATTTGATCATTTAAAAATTATAATTTTCATATCACATTTTAAAGATACTTGTATGGTACGTCACACTTCTTAAGATCTCGCAATTCTAACATTATTTCGTATTAATGAATGCTCCATAACAACGATTCTTTTGCGGGCTGTATAAATATGCAATTTTATAAATGATTCAAATCTTGACATAGTCATTAGACTAAATAAATTTATGAATGCCTTAAAGAACACATCGAACAAAAAAATCCTGTTATTTTGTGTTCCTTAAAATTCGAGGTTTGGCTTCAATGCATCTTAACGTTAACATAATGATGCTGAAATTGACGAAATAGATGAGACTTGGATTGAGGCAGATTATGAAACAAATTTGTATATTTGAATATTCGAATTAAATGTTGTTCAGAACAATCATATTAACTGTCACGAAACGGTGCTAAAATATAGCGTTACACAGATTTTTTAACAGCCATTACTCTAAAACTAGTCATCCGATTTCAAATCTTCTTTCACAGTCATAAAGCTTGACTCTTCAATTAATAAACAAAAATATTCTACATAGTCGTAGCAAGGTACAGAGTGTCTTAAGGGGGGTGTGAAAATATGTCTTCCTAAAAAAGAGCATTACAATTGTTTAGAGCTCTTATCTCAGCCATCAGACAAAAATATTATAATTTTATTTCACCGTTGGAAACTTTCAAGATCAGCATTGCAGGGAAAAATATCAAACAGAGTCGTAGCAAGGCAAATGGAGAATGGGGGGCTCCCATTTGAAATGTTTACCAAACCTATAGATAAATATTTCGGTGCCGCTATGCAATCAATTTTTGATTTTGTTTCACAATTCGACACTTCTAGTGTAGATCTTCAATAGAAAAACACTAAACATGGTCGTAGCTAGGAAAACAAAAATAAGGGGCTTACATTAAACAATGGTGCAATATTTTCAAAAAATCATCACTTTACACGGAATAAACCGATTAATTATTTTCTTTTACCATTTGAATGCTTACAATTATTGCTTTCAGGGAAAAATAATATTACACATAGTCGTAGTAAGATATAAGGTATTAAAGGGGTGTACCCTATTTCCTGGTCCCGTTTGCGTGTAAATCAAAATTTAAAGCAATGACATGTAGGTTTTTTTTCATAAAATTGATTGTAGAAGTCAAGTTAATAAAATTTAATAGAGATATACATTTTTGAAAAAAATATTTTACCTAAAAACTAAAAAAAAAACTTTTTTTACCTGTAGCTAAAAATTCAAAGCAATCGCATGTAGTTTTCTCGACATAAAATAAATTGCAAAAGTCAAATTAAGATGTATGAGCAAAAATAGAAACTTCTGATTACACTCAAAATTTGTTTCACCTAAGAAACTGCTAAAAACCCTATTACATTAGTATATTTTTGTGTAAATCAAAATCCAAAGCAATGACAAGTAGTTATCTTCGGATTGAATTTGTTAATAGAAGATAAGTGAACATGTTTGAGAAGAAATAGATATTATCTAATAAAGCTTCAAGTTTATTTGACCTGAGAAACTACGAAACACTGATTTCATGAGCTTGTTTGCCTGTAAATCTTAATTCAGAGCGATGGCACATAGCTTTTTCGAAATAAACTTAATAAGAGAAGCTAAAAGAACCCGTTAAAGCAGTAATAGTAGTTTTTAGGAACACACAAAATTTGTTTACTCAAGAAACTACGTTAAACCTTAATTCATGAACTTATATGTTTTTTGAATAAAAACTCAGGCTATAATATGTTATTTATTCAACAACAAATTGATTATAAAAGTTAGGTAAATATGTTTAAGGAGTGATACAAATTTTTGATTACACTCAACATTTATTTTACCCAAGAAACTACGTAAAGCTCTGTCAAAAAATATTCATGTTTGTAAAGAAATATTCAAAGCAATGATATATTGTTTTTCAAACATCAGTTTGTAGAAGTTGAATTAACATATAAAATAAAAAAGCCCTTTTTTATTACGTATAAAAAAGGTAATAGCACACTTAACATAAATTTTGACAACTAGGAAACTGGGAAAAAATGTCTTTCAAGTTTTTTCGATATAAATTTCTTTATAGCAGTTAAGTATACACGTTTGAGGAAGAAAATATATTTTTCAATTACACTCAAAAATTGTTTTACTTGAATACTATGATAATCCCAATGAAAATCTAAAATCTAAAGCAATATGCAGTTCTTTGACATTGAATTGATTGCAGAAGCCAAGTGAACATGTTTGAGTAGAAATAAAATGTTTGATTATACTCAAACTTTATTTTACTTAAAGCTATGATATTCATAGTTTTTAAGTAAAACAATTTTTGTGTGTGATAAAAAAAATATTTTGTTCTCAAACATGTTCACTACTCTAGAGAAATTTATCTTGAAAAAACTCAATGTCATCGCTTTGAATTCAAATTAAAGGCAAACAGTCTCATGAAATATCGTTGTTCTTAGTTTCTTAGATAATATAAATTTATAGTGTAATAAAAAAATCTATTTTATTCAATAATTTTCGCTTGACTTCTACAATCAATTTATTTTGAAAATAAACTACATATCGTCGCCTTAGATTTTGATTTAGTGGCATGAAATTTGAAAATTGGGGTTAATTGGGTGCAATCAAATATTATATTCTGAACTCAAATATGTTAAAATAGCTTCTATTAGTAAATTTATAACGAAAAAAATAAATGTCATCGCTTTGAATTATCACAGACAACCAGAAATCGCATAACAATTTACGTAAAAAGTCGTTTATTTGTGCGAATTACATCACACCTGCACAATATGTTAAATAAAATCGTTTGAATGATAAATTTCCTTGCATAGAACGCTATTTTCTGAGTTCATCAGTGCATTTTGTTCCGTTCCGTATAAACGTACAAAGGAAGTTGAATCAATCCGTAGCAGCTGTCAAATCAACTTTGTTATCATAAACCAAGTCGTATAAGGTTACAGATTAATTCGCAATAAAATCTGTACACTCGCATTGTATGTTAATTTTCATCGTATAAATTATGCACATATATCGCCTTTTGACGACATATTATACGGAATCTTTGCACATATAAGCATCTCATAACGCAAAAGGTAATTTCGTTATATGCACATTCTGGTTGTCTGGGATGATTTACAGGGAAACAAGCTCATGATTGAGGGTTTACCTTAGTTTCTTATGTGAAAAAAAATTTGATTGTAATCTCAAATTTCCATTACTTCTTAAACTTTACTGAAATTCTACTATCAATTTGATGTTAAAAAAAAAAAAAACAAAATAGTATTGCTTTGATTTTTTTTTACAAGCATAAATGTCCTTTTTTTGACAAATAACAATATTGAGAGTAATCAGAATTTGTATTACCGTAAATTCGGGTGAAATTGATCAGTAGGGTGAAATTGATCATTGTGTCACATTATTTTATTTCCCTCTAATAGATCAATTTCACCCGAAATTACGGTACTTCTCAAACATATTTACATGACTTCTACAATCAATTTTATGTTTCAATTCATCGATTTGAGTTTTTAATTAGTAGCACATATGTTTATTAAACAGGGTTTTACGTAATATCTTTGGGAAAATAAATTTTGTGTGTAATCAGAAATCTCAATATCTACTTTAACATGTCCACCTAACTTTTATAAGCAAGTTTATTCAGAACTAGCTGCGCGTCATCGCCTTTAACTTTGATTCACAAGCAACCTAGCTCGTGAGATAGGGTTTCTCGGAATTTATTAGGTTAAATACATTTGAAGTGTTACAATAAAATATATATTACTTCTCAAACAAGTTCACTTAACTTCTATAAGCAATTTCATGCCAAAAAAAAACTACTTGTCATTGCTTAGAATTTCGTTTTACAGGCAAACGACTAATGAAATAGGAATTTTTGCTGTATCTTAGGTAATATAAATTTTGAGTGTAATCACAAATTTCTATTTCTACTCAATAATTATCAAGTGATAATTATTTAATCCGATTGATATAAAAAAGGAAACATATCATTGCCTTAGATTTTGATATAGATACATATAATTTTTAAAATAGGATTTGTCCTTGGTTTTTTAAGTAAAATAAATGTTGAGTGCAATCGAGAATTATATTTTTTAACCAAACATGTTAATATAAGTTCTATAAATAAATTTCGAACGAAACAATTAAATTTCATCGTCTTCAATTATGATTTATAGGCTAACAGGCTGATAGAGGGTTTTTCTTAGTTTTTCATGTGAAATAAAGTTCGAGTGTAATCAAAAATTTGCATTACTTCTCAAACATGTTTACTTAACTTCTACAACCAATTTTCTTCTTTAACGTGCTCACTTAACTTCTATAAGAAAGTTCATGCAGAAAAAAACTACTTGTTATTACTTTGGATTTCGAATTACAGGCAAACAGACTCATGAAATAGGGTTTTTAGCAGATTTTTAGGTGAAATAAATTTTGAGTGTAATCAGAAGTTTCTGTACTAATTCGAATAGGTTTAGTTGGTTCCAACAATTGAATTTATGTTAAAAATATACATATAATTGTATTGAATTTTAAGCCACAGATAAACAGGAGAAAAAAGGGTCTCTATAGTTTTAAAGGTAAAACAAATTTGGGGTGTTTTCAAAAAAGTATGTCTCTATTAAATTTAATAACTTGACTTCTACAATCAATTTTATGGAGAAAACAAACTTGATTGCATCGCTTTGAATTTTGAACCATTGTAAAGCTGTTTTTCTGAGGTTGACCATTTTTGCTCAGCCCCTCACGGACCGTCTACCTTGCTACGACCATGTGTGTTATTTTTTTAAAAGCGAATTTCCACAATGTTTTCATGAGTGAAAAATTTTCAGCATTTGGACAAATATTTGTAAAGTTATGATTTTTTTTTTAAGTTCGTGTAACGCTGTTTTGGGGTCACCGTCGTCTACGGGGTTTTTTTCTCACAGTAGCGTGACAGTTAACCTATATCAACAATATCCTAATCAAACAGCGTAGCAAAAATTTGCCTGTCTTAAGGATCAAATCGGATACAGGCCGTTAGGCCGAATCTCTTTAGTCCGAAAGAGTCGTACGACCGAAATAACATTTGTTTATTTACTACTTTTTCAAATGGCATCAGTGTTTTTTTTTATTCTTTCAGTCAAAGGCTGTTCTTTCTAGTTATATATCACAGCGGATATTGTGATATGTTTGAAAACGATAATCGATTCAACAACTCTAAATCAAGCCAAATAGATGTATTTGGTGTTTGAGACAAAAAAAATCTGCTGAGTCCAAACAAGGAATGCTTGAAAATAAAAATCCATAATTCTTGAAGCTTGGAAAATTTGCTTAGTACAATATGTACCACTCAAATGACAGCTTGTTGTTTTTGGCTGACATTTATTTTTGATCGAACCACTGTGTTATGAAGGGGTATGAGTGCACTCGCGTCGCTTCCCATCCAGTTTGCGAGTGTCATTAAAAACTGAAAATGGATATGATACAATTTTGCCTGGCGGATTTCAGGAATCATCATCACCGCGTCATTTTATCCCTTGCTATTTCAGTGTAGGTACCGAGGGAAGGTTTGCCCACGTTTCCACATATGTTTTCGCTTGGTGTAGTGAATGTGCCTCGGGGAATCACGTTTTCAACCCTCTTCGGTTTTCGAACACACGGTTTTTGGAGCAAGGACATACGAAATCCGTGGAAAGTTTATTGCCGGTGCTTACCATATAGGTACGGAAGCGTTAGATGATGGAAGCACAATATTGAATTTACCGATTAAGAGGTGTACGTGTTTAGTAAAAATAATAACCATTAATGAGATGTGTCACCATGGGGAAGGAGAATTTTATGCGTTCCATCTAGGTGAAATGCTTACACATCTATAAGAGATATTTCACTGGCGGATCCCGTATTAATGGAGCTACTGGTTTCGGTGTCTTCAATGAAAACTCTATGGTCTTACGAAAACACACATGAGCGACGATCCTCTCCGACCTTTCATTCCAGTGGCCTTGTTGTTCTTGAACTGTTGAATGGCATCCTTAACTTCCAGCATTTTTCGGGAACGTTGTTCGATGGCTGCCTTGACAGTCCTCCAGTAGTCCTCAAGAGGGACTCCATCGTACGGCACGCTGCCCCAAGATGCTGCGCGTACGCATTTTCGACATCTGGTTGTTGGTAATATGTACCGGAACGGGCGTCGGTACCGTACATCTTTGACGACGGATATATTTGGGCGTAGTTTGGCCATCACCAGGTAGCATTCAGAGCCAATGTTAGCGCCACGATGGATTAGAGTGCAAATGTTGTAAATTACGATGATTTATGAAAATTCCCTTTATACAAGCATAGTTTTATATACACATTCATTCTATGGGCCGGTGCACGAGTTCACTATTTGACGTTTGAGCGGTGCCGTATTATTTATGTGACCATGGCAACCAGTGAATTTGGCACCGCTCAAACGTCAAATTAATGAACTCATGCATTGGTCCATTGCACGAGTTCACGAATTTGACGTTTGAGCGGTGCCATATTCACTGGTTGCTATGGTCACATAAATAACACGGCACCGCTCATCGAGTGAACTCGTGCATTGGTCCTTAACATCTTTCACCAATCGAAGGCTCAAACCACGAATTCGATACAACTTGATTTAAATTCTATTTACCTACTCCAAAGTGTAGGAACGGATTCCCTAAACAGCAACACAATAGAAACAAATTTATCTATACCCTTCTGGTACGGGAGTTCCTTTGCCTCACCCAACGACAGGATAAACAAATGAGATTATAATCTCGAGAAAAGGATCTTTAATAGTGTCATAAAAAAAACTCTACACGACACTTACTTCGTACTTCGTCGTCGGTCGTCTTCCCGTGTCATCGCGCGCGCGAAAACAGCCAACTGTGATGATGACGATAATGCTGGCATCGTCGTCTCTAGGACGGTTGAACGAATTTCGCAAGTGTTTATCCCACCCCTGCTGCCAAGGCACCTTCGGGTTTGTTGTCTGTTTTTTCGCCGCCGAAAACGAACGAGGTATAATTTTTCAAAGAGATTAAACCGAGATTTGCTCAATTTTCTTAGCCGACACCAAATCGACGCACTCCGGCATAAAAAGTGGCAGTTTTCCTCGATTAGTGTGTAATACCCCTCGCAGGGCTCGGTATTAAGTTCTTTGCCATCGTCATTCGCTAAACCTTGTACTCGATTAGTCAATTCGGGTCCCGCTCCACCGCCGAGGGAAGACGATAAAAGTCGAATAAAAATGCCCGAAAAGACGCGCGCTGGATTTGCACTTTCTATCTCGGGTGCGGGAATTTAAAACACTTTTTGCCGAAGTTGTTTACTCATTTGCATACATAACAAGCACCGGCGAAAAGTGTCGCTCCCCTCGAGCGCGCGGGACAGACAACAAACTGCAGGGGTGGGGTCGATTAAATTGACATTCGGTGGCAGTGGTGCCAGACTGATGTTTACTTTGAATGGGGTTTGTTGCCCGATCCCTTGATTTTTCCATCCACTTAACATCTAGGGGGTGCGAACTGGATATCAACAGGCAAGGCAGCTAGGCTGCTGTCAAGCTAAAATTTTCATCAAAATGATCCGAGTATGCCTATGAATGTGTGGCCATTACTTCGTCACGCTAAATCTGGTATGCAAAAAAACTATCAACTGTTGAAAAAACCTTTACTTGGTCTTTTTGTTGCGAAAGTTTTTCAGAACTTTTGTAAAATATATTTTGAACTAACATACGGTCAGAAACTATCTGATTCAGCTGGTTTATTGGACTTATTACCTGCATCAAATTGCAGAAGCTTTGTGTGAAGTATTTTGAGTGTGCATCTTGAAAATGGTTTCCTGCGAGACAACTAAACAAACAACGATTAGCATTGGTAGAAAAAATTGTGTTCAAATTCGATTAATCGAATGACCAAAATGTTCGAAATTGCAGCCCTCAACTTAACATTAATTGTCATTTGTCTTTTTCTGAGTGTCGTCTATTTGACCTGGTTTGCTCTATTCGTTCATCTATTCTTCCTCTTTTTTCGCGAATTTATAACTGCTTGCCTCATGCTATTTACTATATGTTTGCTTCTTGATTACTTTCAGTTTTTGGTTCCTGTTTATCTTATATTTACTTGACCTTAAATTACTGTTTGCTTGTTCTTTGCTTTGTGTTATCCCCTTCTTCTTTTCCTTCTTTTTTTCTGACGTTCTGTTCTAACTGGAACAGCGCTTGCTACTTAGCCGAGTATTCAGAGTCGAGCAAATTCCCACAGTGAAAACATCCTTCGGTTTACTCGTTATTTTTTCGGCTTGCTCTTACTTTATACAGTGGATGAACTTACCCAACCAAAACAAACGTTAATTTTTGACTTATTCTCTCTGTGCTTATCTCATGTTTCTCGTTTGGCTCCTTGTGCATTCTATGTTTGTTCACTATTTTAGCTCAATTCTCTTTTGCCTCTGTTTACTTTTTTTGCATTTTCCTTCTGCTTGCGTTTTCTTTGCTGTTTCTTTAATATCTGGTTCCCACTCCTTTGGACTCTAACTGTTTTTCAAGTGTTATTGGAGAGTTTCTGTTTGCTCTCAATAAAGTAATTGTTTGATGTCAATCCACTTTGTTTTCTGTGTTACATTATTGTAATCTGTTTGTTTTTCTTTTCGTTACTTCCGATTTGATCTCTACTTGCTCTCACTTTGCATTAAGATGTTTTCAAAATAAGTGTGGATCCACTAACGAAGTGATAAGCGTGCTCTTGCTTTTACTCCAATTTTTACGATACTATTTGCTCTGCTATCTGCTCGGTTGTTTGCTTAACTGTTCGTATATTTTTTGCTTTTCTATTGGCTTCGCTGTTCTACTATTTGCTCTGTTGTTTGCTTTCCTACAGTTTTCTCTAATACTTAATTTGTTGTTTGCTTTGTTATTCACTTTCTTATTCGTCTTCTAATGTTTGCTCAGCTATTTGTTCTGCTGCTTAATCTATTATTCCTGTGCAGTTTGGACTTCCTAGCCTAGCTGTAAGCTCTTTTGTTCGCTCTATTATTTAATCTGCTGCTTATTGCTATTTTCTCTGCTACTACTCTACTATTTGTTATGTTGTTTGCCATGTTGTTGGCTCTGCTATTTGGTCTACAAGGTCAAACATTGCAGATTGTACAGCTGATTACTCTTATTTTTTTTCTTCTGCTTACGCTGCTTATATACTATTCTTTGCTTTGCTGTTTAGCCTGCTATTCTCTACGCTCTTGGAGGCTGCTGTGCTTTTTACCCTGCTTTTTGCACTACATTTTGCTCTAACATTTACTCTGTTATTTGATTTGCTGTTTGCTCTGCCATTGATGTTATATTGGTGTTTATACTACCGTTTTATGTGCTATTTACTCTGCAGTTTGCTCTGCTAATTACTCTGGTGTTTGCTCCACTGCTTAATTTGTATGTTTGCTCTGTCGTTCACTTTACTGTTTTTCTTTCTATTTAAAAGAAACTTTTGTTAATAGACAACTAGCATTCAGCTTACTCCCAAATTCCTCCTTTTTTTGTTTTCTCTGAGTTTCAGTGACTTTCGTTGATTTCAGCTATCAAACTCACTTTTTTTTAAGTGTGTATGTTTTTAGTGTGTTTCCTGTTAGCTACTCGTCTAGTACAGTGCCTTCTGTTCACTTTTTGTTTTCCTTCATTTTAATTCTTGTTGATCATAAACCATTATCTGTTTTCCCTTTTTTTTCTATCCCTTTTCCACTTTATTGCTCAATGTACTTCGATGGTTCTCTGAACGTTTGATTGATGTTTGCTCTTTGTTTGCTCTGAAATTTCATCGATTTGCTCTTTTGTTACACCATTTTGCTATCCCTTTTCACTCTTTCTGTTTGCTCTTAATGTTTGGTCTTGCTAATTACTCATGTTGTTTTCTCTTGCTGTTTGGTCTTGCTGTTTGCTCTTGATATTTGCTCTTGTTGTTTTCGCTTGCTGTTTGCTTTTGGCTCTTGCTGTTTTCTCTTGTTTTTTTTTTTTTTGCCAACAGGGATTTTGCCGTTTGGTTCTGCTGTTTGCTCTTTCTGTTTGCTCTTGCTGTTTGCTCTTAATGTTTGTTCCTGCTAATTACTCATGTTGTTTTCTCTTGCTGTTTGGTCTTGCTGTTTGCTCTTGATATTTGCTCTTGTTGTTTTTGCTTGCTGTTTGCTTTTGGCTCTTGCTGTTTTCTCTTGTTTTTTTTTTTTGCCAACAGGGATTTTGCTGTTTGGTTCTGCTGTTTGCTCTTTCTGTTTGCTCTTGCTGTTTTCACTTGCTGTTTGCTCTCGGCTCTTGCTGTTTTCTCTTGCGGCTTGCTCTTGGCTCTTGGCACTTGCTGTTTGTTCTTGCTGTTTACTCTTGTTGTTTACTCTTGCTGTTTGCTCTTGCTATTTGCTCTTGCTGTTTGCTCTTAACTCTTTTTAATGTGTTCGAATCCTCTGAGCAGAATCTCAATAGAGAAACAAAAAAGTATATTGGAATACATCGTACCTTTTGATTCCACCCTAATTGCTTATCTTTAACAGATACACGTATTTCGTCTACCACTTGTAGCCTTCTTCAGTGTCAGTTACTCGTATCCACTGCTTTTGCTGTTTGCTCTTGCGTTTGCTATTGCTGTTTTCTCTTGTTGTTTGGTCTTGCTGATTGCTCTTGCTATTTGCTCTTGCTGGTTGCCTTTGTTCTTTGATATTGCGTTTGCCATTGCTATTTGCGCTTGTTGTTTGCTCTTGCTGTTTGGTCTTGCTGATTGGTTTTGCTTAATCTTGCTGTTTGCCTTTAGTGTTTTCTCTTGCTGTTTGCCTTTAGTATTTTCTCTTGCTGTTTGCTTTTGCAGTTTGCTTTCTCTTCTTGCTTTTGCTTTTTGCTCTTGCTGTTTGCTCTTGGTGTTTGTTCTTGCTGTTTGCTGTTGCTGTTTGCTTTTTCTGTTTGGTATATCTGCTTGGTCGTGCTGTTTGCTCTTGCTATTTGGTTTTGCTGTTTGCTCTTGCTGTTCACTCTTGCTGGTTGCTGTTTGTTCGAGCTGTTTGCTCTTGTTGTTTGCTGTTTGATCTTGCTGTTTTCGCTTACTCTTTGCTCTTGTTGTTTGGCCTTGCTGTATGCTCTAGCTGTTTGGTTTTGCTGTTTGCTCTTGTTGTTTTCGCTTGCTGTTTGTTCTAGTTGTTTGCTCTTGTTGTTTGGTCTTGCTGTATGCTCTTGATGTTTGCTCTTGCTGTTTGATATTGCTGTTTTCTTTTGCTCTTTTCTCTTTCTGTTTGCTCTTGCTGTTTGCTCTTACTGCTTGCTATTGCTGCTCTTGATGTTTGCTCTTGCTGGTTGCTTTAATTGTTCTCTCTTGATGTTTGCCCTTGTTGTTTGCCCTTGCTGTTTGCTCTTCCTGCTTACTCTTACTGTTTTCTCTTGCTGTTTGCTTATGCTGTTTGCTCTTGCTTTTTGGTCATGCTGCTTGCTCTTTGTTCTGCTGATTGCCCCTGTGTCCTGCTGTTTATGCTGCTGTGCTCTCTATTGTTTGCCGTGCTATCTAATCTGCTGTAGGCTCTGCTATTTTCTGCGCTCTTCAAGTTACGGTTTTCTCTTCAATTTACTGTGTTGTTCACCCTGCTCTTTTAACTACTATTTGCTCTACTATATGCTTTGCTATTTGTTTTTCTGTTTGTTTTGCTTTATGCCCAACTGTTCGCCCAGTTGTTTGCTATGCAAACTCTCTTGTAGGCTGTACTAGTGCTAATTGTGCTGTTTCCTTCGCTGTTTGTTCCACTCTTTAATTTATTGTTTGCTATTTTATATGCTCTGCTGTTTATTCTGCTAGGTGCTCTACTCTTTTGCTATCTATTTAAAGGTTACTTTAGTTAGTAGACAATAAGCATTCAGTTTACACTCTCAATGCTCTGTTTTTCTTTCTTTTAGTTCTCTTATTATTTTTTTTTTAAGCCCAGCTTTATTGTCAATGACCAACAAATTAGCATTTCTGTTTTCTCAATTTGATCTCTGTTAGCTTTTCGTCTGATACTTATTTGATTTCTATTTTTTATCGGTTTGCTAATAATTTGCACTTTCTTTGAATTTGAAAAATTTACACTTTGCTTCTTTTGTGTTCACTCTTTGTTTCCTTTCATTTTAATTTTGGTCTTTGACTGCCATTTTAAATATTTTTTCTCTCTATGTCTCTTTCCATTCCGTTCATGTTGTATTTTATTTACTGACTCTTTGGTCTAAGTTTTCACTCTGTTTACTGTTTTACTTTCTGTTTGTTTTCTGCATAACCTCTGTTTGGTCTAAATGTGCAATGGTTTGCTCTTTATTTGCACTCTGTTCACTAGCTTTTGATTTTGGTCTTTAAACTTTATATTTCAAGCTTTTTCACACTTGATATTTATTTCTCTCCCATGAACTTCTGTTGAAAACAATTTTGGCTCCCTACTCTCTAAATTATACACACGTTCGCTCACGATTTGCTCTTTGTTTGCTTACAGCTTGCTCTTAACAAGTTATTGTCTCAATATAATCTTTAATTGCTATCAGTTTGCTATGCTTACTATTTTCTCGATATAATCTTCATCTGCGATTAGTTTGCTAAAGCTCGTTCTGTTTTTCGTCCTCCTTTTTATTCTAGTGTTTGCCTTGCTATTTGCACGACTGTTTGCCTTTCTGTTTGTTATTATATTTGCTCTGTTATTAATTCTGCTGTTCGCTCTGCTTCTGCTGCACTATTTTTCTGCTGGTTGTTTTCTCTGCTTCTGGCCTCTCTGTTTGCTCTAATGTTTGATCTACTGATTGTTTTGTTATTTTCTCTGCTTTTCGCTCAGTCATTTGATCTGTTCTCTTCGCTGCTATTTGCTCATTTGTTTACTCTGCTGTTTGCCCATCGTTTGATCTACTGTATGTGCAGTAATTTATTCAGCTGTTTACTCTGTAATGTTTCTAAAACTATTCATTCTGCAGATTGTTCAACTTTTGCATTACTTTTGCTCTACTGTTTGCTCTGGTATTGGTTTTGTTGTTTACTCTGTTACTTGCTCTACTGTTTGTCCTGCTGTTTGTTGTGCTCTTGCTCTTGTAAGTATGTTTTACTGTGTTCTGTTAGCTCTATTGTTTGCTCTATTAATTATCTGAATCTTTTTACTGCTACTCGTTGGATTGTTTCTGTGTTGATTGTTTATCTTTGTAATTTGTTTTTAATTGTTGTTTGTTATTCAATTTGCTCTGCTATTTACTCTGTTAGGTGATTAGTTTTCAGTTCTCTCTCTAAATACTCTGTTTTTGCTTTTTTTTTTGTTCTCGATTTGTGTATTGCTTCTTAGCACTTTCCTTTTGTTGTCAATGACCGAAACATCAGTGTTTTCATAAATTAGTGATCATTTTTGGTGATTTCAGTTACCATATTCACGAACTATTTAAGAGAGAATGCGTTTTCGCTCTGGTAGTTCTTGGTCTGTTTCCTATTTGATTTCCATTTTCTAGCGGTTTGCTACTATTTCGCTCTTTGTTTTGTGTTGTTTACACTCGTTCTATGTTTTTTCTTGTTATGTTTCTGTTTGATTTGCTCCCTATTTGTTTTCTATTCACTCATTGTTAAATTTCATTAAAGTATTTTAGTGACTGTTATTTTTTACTTATATTTCAATCTCTCATTGCTTTCTGTTGTATTTTATTTGCTAACTTTCTGGTCTCTATCTTCGATTTGTTTTGTTTTCTGTTTGTTTTCTGCTCAATCTCTGTTTGCTCTAAATTTACATTGGTTTGCTCTTTGTTTACATTGTGTTTACTAGGTCCTGCTTTTTCTCTTGTTATTTCAAACTTTCTTTACACTTGATCTCTGTTATCTCTCTGTTTGTTCTCAACTGGTTTCTGTAGACTAGATCTTTGCTCATTCACTCTTTAAGTTATGCACATGTTTGCTCGCAATTTGCTCTTTCATTGTTTTCTTTTTGCTCTCAATAAGCTATTTACTCGATATAATCTTTAGAATAAAGTGAGGCAAATGTTCGAGTGGGAAGAGCTTTTTCAGATTTCTAGCTCAATTAAAAAAATATATTACAAATGTCATGGTGATTTGAAATCTTTTCAAGTAAGACACTTTCACTCAGAAATCGATAGAGATTTGGAAACGTTATGGCTGTTTATTGTTCTAAGACGTCAAAATTGTAATTTTTGGTCGAACTTTCATTGCATGGAACAATATAGAATCAGCTCTCGCTACTCTTGCTCTTGCTCTGCATCCTCTATTCGCTCTTCTTTCACTGTTATTAGGTTGTTTAGCCTTTTTTGTGTTGATGTTTGCGGTGCTATTTGCTTTGCTGTTTCGATTGCTGTCAGTTTGGGTGTTCGCCTAACTATTTGTTCTATTTTTTGGTTTACTATTTGATTAGTTAATCACTCTGCTATTTAGTCTGCTGAGTGGTCTGCTGTTTTGTCTGCTTGTTCTATGATGTTCTGCTTGTTCTTTGCTGTTTGCTCTGCTATTTATTCTACGATTTGCTTCACTGTCAGGACTATTCTTTGCTGTTTGCTCTAATCCCCGATCTGCTGTTTTTTACTATGCGCTATACTATTTGTTCTACTATTTGCTCTGCTGCTTGCCGTGCTATTTGCAATACTTTTTGCTCTTATAATTACCCTGCTTTTTGCTTACTGTTTGCCGTGCTGTTTGTTCAGTTGATTGCCTCCATGTTTGTTGAACTGTTAACGCTACTACATTGTCTTGTATTTGATTTGCTCTTAAGCATACTATTCTCAGCGCTTCTTGCTCTGCGGTTTGCTCTGCTGTTTTGCTTTCTATTTGATAAATACTTTGGTTTGCTGTGAGCCCTACTGTTTGATATATATTTACTCCACTGTTTGGTGTTTGCTTTTGAGCGGTTCCACAGAAAATGACGACTTTTCTCCCAAATTTAATTTTTAATTTTTTTGATTTGGATGAAATTTTGCACATGCTTTCTTTATGCCCAAAAATGCCTTTTTGCATCATCGGCTCGCCATTTTGACTCTAGCCTTACTTTTGAGAAGGGCCTAAGAAAAAAATCCTTAATAATTTTCAAAAAATTATAACTTAGAAACGGTTTGTCCGATCAGTTTGGTGCCTTCCGCAAAGTTTCAGGTTATTGTTGGGACTATCTGGAAAAAATATACACTGTAAAAAAAAAATTGTAATTTTTTACATATCGAAAATAAAGCTTAAAAATAAATTTTCTCAAAAATCGTATTTTTAATTTTATTTAATTTTTTTAAATATTAAAGTAGACAAAAAATGAAGTCTTTTGCATAGTGGGTCAAGATGTAGAAGTCATGGACAAAAAAGTTATGATTTATTGAAAATAGGTGAAGTTTCGAAAATGGTCATAATAAACATTTTAAATATTTTTAAACTTTAGCTTAATCAACGTCAAAAGAAAGAAAGAAAAGTGACTAACCTTATAGTGTATATTATAATTCAATATGGTTGTCTCATAAATTGGCAACACTGCCAAGCAAAGCAAAACCGAGCTCGTCTTCCTCGTGGAAGAATGACAGTAATAAAAACAGACGTCTTTCGGTACGCGGATTTTTATTTCGCCGTAAGAAGGGGCAGCCCTAACAGAGACAACTTACATTCTGTAAACATTTTTCAAGGATTTAGCGAGTCAGATTGAGCAATGATTCCGAAATTAGGAAAACCCCGCTCTGTTGTTGGACGTTTGCGCCACTGAGAACGTGGGGGGAGGGAGTATTATCACAAGCAGGGGTGGGTAAGACAAACAACTTGCTTGCCAGCAGCCGGAAGACACAATCGATAACCTAACCTCAAACAAACCGACTCGGAAAAGACTGGCACTGGCAGACAATAAACACTTGCTGCACGGGAGAAGTGTTTATTTTCCTTTTTATCCGCTTGTTTACACCTTGTCTGGAGAGACTACTCTCAGGACAATTTCCTTCGTAATATGAACACTGGTGGTTTGTTGTACTAAGATTACGAACAAGAAAATGATAAAATGACACCGGATGAGTAGGCGAGTTTTGACCGGGAATGACTTGACACGTCGTCCGAACCGAAAATGATTAATCGTTATCACCTCAAACTTCCGGTTTCACTAGGAGGAAGTGAAACCACCTAGCAAAAAGTAAATTAATTTCCCTCGTACTAGTCTGGTCCAGATTTCCATCCGCACATAAATCATCAAATGTCGCTTAAAACCCTTTCGGATTTTTCCACAATCGGACCAGGAAAAAACTCCAACCCTCTTCATTTCACACCCCTGCCCAAACGTCCGAATCGCAGCAAGCGCCCTGCATTTGCGTCAGGTTACAGAAAATGAATTTATGAAGCCGAGAGATTCACTCGTGTCGTGTCTACCACAACGCAACGCTGGTAACAACCCTGCGGCGGTTTTGCATATTTTTTGGTCATTTAACCTAACGACCATTTAATAGCCACAGGATATTATATCTAAATTAAATGGCTCTCTGAGCGAGTAGTGTTTCTTCGTCTGTGGTTACCCGTATAAAAGTTTACTATTCGGAACCTTCCTTAGCCAAGTGTTTAGAATCCGCGACTACAAAGCAAAGCCATGCTAGGTTCGATTCCCGGTCGATCCAGGATCTTTTCGTAATGTAAATTTCCTTGACTTCCCTGGGCATATCATCGTACCTGTCACACGATATACGAATGCGAAAATGGCAGCTTTGGTAAAGAAAGCTCTCAGTTAATAACTGTGGAAGTGGTCATTGAACACTAAGCTGAGAAGCAGGCGTTCCAGTGTTCCAGTGAGGACGTTATGCCATGATGAAGAAGATGCTAAACTAATTCAAAAAAATGACATTGTGACAATAAAACCTATCCTATTTATAACATATTTTTATCAGGGTACCCCAGGACCGACCAAGCAAGTGACACACGTGTGTTTCCCTCGTTCCTGACCGGTTTGGCTTTCGTGTCCGGAGGTTGCCCATCGTGTGTGTGTCTGTCCGGATTTGTGCAACCAAGGAGGACGGATTTTCTGACCAGATTATTATCTTAATGCGCCATTTTTCGGACCTTCTCCACAAGTGCTCGGGGTTGAGATTCCGAACAAGGCTTTGCCTAAGTGATATTTATGAATTTTTCAGTAGCCTGTGGACGTCTTAATTTTCTATTAATTTTGGGATCGGTTCACATGGAGACAATATGAAAGGCGAGGAAATTGAATTTGTTTTTCAACCGACGGAAAATCTTCAACAGACAAAAAATACGTATCAACCAAACAATAAGATATCATCTTGAGGGAAATTGATTTCTTGGACAAGTCCTTTGTTGCAAATCCCCTTCCTCGAATCCTCACCATCTACTGTTATTCACTTCGATGAAAGAAATCGGCAAGCGGTTTTTCTCTAACAAATACCACATCATAAATCATCACCTAAAATGAGATAAAGATAAGCGGGCATTACACGCGACCGTTCTTCGTCTCTCCGAGTCAATCCAAGTAGACATGTTTGGTTGGAATGAATATGCACGCGTGGAGAACGAGATCGAGTCATTCAATCAAACCGGCCTGCTGCGGTTTGGGGTGAATCAAGATCAGGAATTACATTCCCAGGGCCGGTTTCGTGACGGCGGACAATGATTGATAATTGGGTTATTTATCTTGGCTGGAGGAAAATTAAAACATTACTGGAGGTTACGGGACAATGGATGGAAACTGTATCCGTTGAATGGTATCAATCGTTCATCATTAGATTCTGCTGGCATATGTTGTCTCTTGGTATCAACATACCAGTTCAAACGTGTTATCGATCATCACGGATTTCGACAATAATTTTGATCAAATTTCGATTGCGTTTTCAAATCGACGTAAGTTTTATGAGCACTTCAGCAACAAAACTTTAAAATAATTTTCAAAATCTAATAGCTTATTATGTCTCTATTCGTCGTATCTATTTTTATTTCGGTTACAATCACTTTTTATTCGTCGCTCAACTAACGGCTCACAATGCAGCGAAAACAGCATAATCGAAGGAACCGTTATCTGTTAGCCGGTACAACGGTGCTCTATCATACACCTTGTGTACATGCAAGATCGCGCAATACCATATGGTTATTATACCTTGCCCATTCAACACACTTTGACCCTTTTTGTTAAAGTAAATAAACGATTCTCAACGACGCCGCGTGCCTTTACAATCGTCTCCGATAATCCCGTATATTCCTGGTGTTTGTTTCTCCGAACGGCGTGATTCTACTTCGTAACCTGCCTCTGGTCTCACAGGTTGCCAGGTGGAAGCTCCGAGGATAAAGTGTGTGAAAACGGAGATCTTCGAATGGTGCACTTAATAACACGATATGAAATATACATTAACTTTTTATTATTTGTCGGCCGAATTACTTAAAAGCACGTTTACTCCGGCAGCGTACTTCAACACTTCTGTTCTATCGGTACCGTTTTCCAACTCGTCCCTTATGATTACACTGATACAAATATAATCATGAAACTCAGATGCCACATTCCCCCTTTACTTATTATTAGATTCTACTGTTTTAACATAGTCTTGCAAATAGCTGGGAACCCTGTGCTCTCTGCGTTCTCTAGAGATTATCACCCGATTAGACGATGACAAGTTTCCAGTTGATGTTTCTTCAACTGTCGTGCTTTCTCCGTAAGGCTCTGTATCTTCGCTAATTCGTTTTAAATGTGCTACATTCCTGTGATACGTCCGGCCTGTTTCCATTGACTTCAGTTCAACCTCCGTACCAGATCTTTTGAGTAACTGGAATCGTTCGTGGCCAAAAATTTCCGGAAAGTTTGTTTTCTTTTAGAATCTTTCTAGCAACCACAGTGTCTCCTTCCTTCAGTTCATTCGGTTTTGCTCGACGTTGCTTGTTCTCCGATTCTGCTGCTGTAACTTTTTTAGTCCAGTCACGATCCCTGATGCTTCCTGTTATTTTTTCTGTAGTTTCCTGTGCGCTCGGTAGTTTGTCCCGCAGTACACGTCCAAACATCAACGCCGAAGGAGCAACGCCAGTGATTGAATGGGGCGTCGAATTATACATGAGCAAGAAGTTCCTCAAGTCCCACTTCCAATCAGACGATTCGAGTTCCTGGCTTATACGAAGGCGTTTCAAGATTGTGATGTTCATCCTTCTCCGTTGGCTTGCGGCCAGTACGGGGTAGTTTTCTGCTGTGTAATACCATATTCTCTACAAAACGTTCCGAGGATTCCACTAATAAACTGAGGGCCGTTATCTGACCGCAGTACTTCCGGAATACCAAAACGACCAAATGTTTCAAATAATGCTTCAATAGTACGTTTTGCTTCATCACTACTACCTCAGCAAATCGACTGAACTAATCGATCATCACCAATAAATTATGATCACTTGGCAGAGGCCCAAGAAAATCTGTTGCTACATCCGACCACGCTCTTGTTGGCATTCTCGACCGCATCATAGGCTCTGGAGGTCCTGTTGTTGATACTATCGTGCAGGCGTTGCAGTCTTTAACGCACTTTTCAACTTGCTCGTCGATTTTAGGCCACCATACCTTTTGACGGAGCCTTCTTTTCATAGCGCTCATACCCGGATGTCCTTCGTGTGCGCAGAGTAGGACATTTTGTTGTAGCTTCTCTGGAATTATTAGCCGATCTCCTCGCATGAGGACATCTCCCATCACGAGTAACTCAGTTTTGAACTGTTTGTATCCTTTCACTTTGTCTTCCCATTGATCCGTTTCCAAAGCTTTACGCAGTTCTTGTAAGGTTTCATCTTCAAGAGATGCCTCCTTGACATCTACAAGTGTTACTGCATCCGGAACCGAGTATTCCAGAAGTTGGTGGATATACGCTTCGCCTGATGAATCAAATGCCTTGGTGCCATTGGTGTCCTTATCGATAATCTAGACAGAGCATCCGCCAGATTACTAGCTCCTGGTTCGTGAATGACTTCGTAATCGTAAGACTGGAGGCGGAGAACTCATCGTTCGATACGAGGACACGGCCTAGATCGCGAGTTGAACAGAAACTTCAACACTTTGCAGTCTGTTATCAGTTGAAAACGTCTTCCGAGAAGATAGAGACTAAATTTCTCCACGCCCCAGACAAGTACAAGCGCCTCGCGTTCAGTTTGAAAATATTTCCTTTCCAGTTCTGTCAGTGCCTTGCTTGCAAAAGTAATGATTCTCGTCTCTCCCTCAGAATTTTCCTGTAACAATACTGCACCTAAACCATCAGGACTGGCATCTGCAATCAACTTCGTTATGTCGAGCTTGTTATAAAAACCCAAGTATCCAATATCAGAAATGGCTTCTTTAATTTCATCGAATGCTCTACGGTGCATATCACCCCAACGAAAAGCTACACCACCTCGCAGAAGTTTCCTTAGTGATTCAGTTTTTGATGCCAAGTGTGGTATAAACTGGCTAACATAAGTTATCAGTCCCAAAAAGCTTCTCAGTTCAGAAACATTTTTGGGTTCTCGGAAGCTTTTGATAGTTATCATGCGATGTTCCGTAGGCCTTATACCGTTTTTGTTCAAAACATGACCGAGAAAAACTACTTCTTCTACGTTGTACACACATTTGTCGTGGTTAAGAAGTATACCGTACTCATCCAATCGGTTACGTAGTGCTTGAAGCCTATCATTATGTTCTTTTTCTGATGATCCAAATAAAAACACGTCATCCAGATACACGATGATGCCATCCAAACCTGCCAAAATATTTTCCATAGTTTTCTGGAATATTTCCGGTGCACAGCAGATACCAAACATGAGCCTCTTATATCTGTTTAGTTAAGAATGCAAAATATAAACAATCGATTACTTTCGTTTATTTCATTCCAATACCAATTTTGACTTGGTACTGCTTGGACTGCTTTTCAAAAAATATAGCGAAAAAAAAAACAGATTTCGATTTTTGAAGTTCTATAAATCTCCATTTACCTGTATAGCCCATTATTCGTCACAAACGTGGTTATCGGTCGCGATTTCTCCGAAATTTCAACTTGATGGTACGCATCTCTTATATCTATTTTGGAGAACCGCACCGCTCCGTTGACTGATCCCAACAGCTCATCTACCAATGGTAGAGGATGTGTTTCGCGCAACACTGCCTGGTTGGCTCGACTCATGTCGATGCACAAGCGTAGGTACATCTCCAGACTCGTTCAACACCGGCACCATTGGTGAAACCCATGGGGACGGTCCTCTCACCTTTTCTATGATCCCTTGTGCCAACAAAACTCTTAGCTTCTCCTCTACTGCCCTTCTACGCCTACTTGTCCCATGTTCTATGTAAACCTTATGGACTGCGGGACAAATATGCGTAGAACGGCAGTCTACTTTATCCTCCAAAGCATACGGCGCGCGACGATAGGCTTGTTGCACTGGTTGCATCGCTTGATCAATGGGAATCTCTACCACTACGCCCTTAAACTTTGGGAACTCTTTGGCTGGTTCGTTGGCAATGTTCCCAATGTCAAAACATGAGAGAGAGGAGACAGCTGGCTTATGTCGAATTCGTTTTTGTTCAGTTCCAACCTAGGTTCGCACTAGTTCCAACCTAACTGCTGTCAAAACGTTTTTTTATTCGCTCAGGTTGGACCTAGTTTCGCACTAGTTCCAACCCCAAAAACCGATAGGTTCGCACTGTGATAAATCACGGTTTCATGACTGGGTTCACCAATACAACTTCATACGAATTGTCAAGATTGAAACAACAAGAACTGTCCTTCAGTACAAATCAACAAAAAAACATCCAAAATGCAAAATTGTGTGCTTGCGGTTACGCTCGCTGATTCCGAGGTCAAATTATTTGAATAAGAATCTGAATCAAATTTTAACTCGAAACTCCTGCCAGTGAGGTGCATGCACCTGCAGATTTGCTTTTATGAGTTATTTCGAAAAAAAAGATAATTAAGCGAAAGCGTGTGTGCATTTTCTGAACGACGTGGTGGAGAACTACATGGTATGGATAAAAAGGTAGTACAGTGACCCCACGCAGTTGAATCACCCACAATTTATGAATCAGCTGATTTCAAAAGACAAAATTATTATCAAACTTGTCACAAAACATTACAGAATTATTTTTACACATAGTTTTTTATCAGTAAAAATAATTCTGTGATGTTTTGTGACAAGTTTGATAATAATTTTGTCTTTTGAAGTCAGCTGATTCATACATTGTGGGTGATTCAACTGCGTGGGGTCACTGTATGTACCGTAATCCGGGGCAAATTGATCACTGGAATGATCAGTAGGTATTTTCTTCCATTACTCGCTAGCAAGAATTTTTTTTTTTTTCGAAGAAAATACGCGCCGGAATTCGTCTACAGAGTAGTTGTTTAATGTTTCGTTGATACCACAGACATGTCATGTTTTCTACTTTACAAACATCTAATGATGATTTTGAACTACAGTCGAATCTCCACAACTCGATATATGCTATAAATAGATGGGTCCAGATAGCCGTAGCGGTAAACGCGCAGCTATTCAGCATGACCAAGCTGAGGGTCGTGGGTTCGAATCGCACCGGTCGAGGATATACGCATGCAAAAATGGTCATTGGTACAGTAAGCTCTCAGTGAATAACTTTGGAAGTGCTCATAAGAACACTATGCTAAGAAGCAAACTCTGTCCCAGTGGGGACATAACGCCAGAAAGAAGAAGAAGAAGATGGATTTATCGGTAACTTCGAATTTCTTTACATCGTGCTCTCCTTAGGTCGATATTTCCGTAACTCGATATCTCCACTAGTCGCTGTCACGTTAGAGGTAAATGTCTCCATAACTCGATATTTATTTTAAAAGACTAGTTCTTGTTTGGAGGTTGAAGGTTGGTTTGGAGGAATAATTCCTTGTAAGTTGTAATAAAAGTCCAAAACATCAAAACATTAACAAATAAAATTATTGATTGTCAGTAAAGTAACGTGATTTTACAAAAAAAAGTTTTCAAATAATTGTTTTTAAAATACTATTACCAAAATAATATTGCCTTCTTAAGGATGTGATCATTAATGTATTGGAAATACAGAAATTTGTTCTTCTGATTTTAGAATTGTGTCCGTATAGTCTATAACTCGATAATTCTATAAGTCGATGGTCTCTTGGATATCGAGTTATGGAGATTCCAAAGGATGGCATAACAAAAAGTTGTGAAACGTGCCTTGCGATGTGATCAATATGCTCCCGGATTACGGTATATGCATTTGTATACAATTTGAGTACAGAATTATTTTATTCTAGTTTCCGCCTATAAAAAGCAACAGCTGAAATTAGTGTCATGAGATTTGCGCAGTTTTGGAAACGGATACGAAATAGTAGTTTACGGAACAAGTTGCAGAATGATGATTTTTACAGCACGCGTCGTAAAGTAGGAGGAGGATAATTACGACGAGTGCTGTAAAAATCGAGTTCTGCAACGAGTTACGTACAACATTTTTTGCAATTTCGTAGAAGATCACTTGACGGTATCAGAAATTATATCGGAATGCATTAACCATCATTTTACAATTTCTGATTTTTTTGTAATGATTCTTTACGCAACTCAAAACAGTTGCGTTATGAGAAAGCGTTGCGTAATGAATCATTACAGCACTGGTTTCAGTTGCGTAATGACTAGTGCAGGAAAGTAGGCCGTTTCATGACAGATTAGCGTGATGAAAAACAGCCTACTACGATGAGAAATTGCAAAAATATTATAATACTTGTAGTATTTTTGTATTAGCTTGGTAAAAACGGCAAACACAGGTTGAACAAGAATATTACAGCGAAGCAACGTTTGACAAGACAGCTCCGCGTGATGGCACGCACACCAACACACGGTTTGACAGATTAACCTGAAAACGTTTTTTTATTCTGGAGTCAGGTTAACACTAACCCAGGTTTAAAAACGAAAACGACATTAGATTGCGAGATCCCAAAAGTCAAGGGAACCTGTCATCAACTGTCACTGGAAAACCGCACATTCGGAGGGCAGAACGTGATAAGCCGTCAAAATTTGGTCAAACTAAAACTGGGTGTGATTGAAAATTAAGGTTGTTTTCCTTTGCTTTCGCATATAAAATCATTGAACATTTGAATATTGTCGATTGGACTCAAATTGATATTGAAATGTTTTTATTTTATGATCTTTTTGATAACAAATGGAATGTGAAAATGGTTTTGACCCAGTTTGTGCTCTCCGAACCATTGTGCACAACCCAAACATGAGAAGAAGAAATCAAAGAAGCCAAGAAAACAAGCCAGTTGTCAGTGAGCTGTCTCCTCTCTCTCAGGCCAAAACCAACTTTGAGCACTTTGAGAACTTTCACTGTGTCATCTCCAAGCAAACACTGTTGACCCTTTTCAGCAACGTAGAATTGGGCTGCCGTTTGTCTGCCACCGCCTTCGATGGTGGACATGGAACGGCCGACAATTTTCATCGGTGTTTCCGATGCATAACACGTGAAATTTCGGTCAACTTCTTGAGTCATATTCCACACCTAGTAAGATGAACTTTTTCTAGGGTAGAAGTACCAATTATGGCTATAGTACCAATTATGGCAATAGTGGGAACAAAAAGATATTTTTCTTATTGTTTCACTAGACTATAATGGCTTATATTCACAGGAATGATTAAACTATTTGTTTTTGATGGTAAATAAACCTTGAAAAGAACATTCGTGCAATAAACTACGAAAAATGAACATTTGAAAATTTTGCCTCACATATATGTCACCTTCTTAGCAGTTGGCTAAGGGACCTCCGTTACGAAATGTATGTTTTCATCCTGATAAACTGTTTCAATCGATGAATGTATGTTGCCTAGTGAGAACAAATGAATAAATTTAGCTGGTATGCAATCAATTCTACTGTTTAAAGTTGGAAATCGTGTTATTTCCACTATGTCGATAACTGGTACAAAGAGTGTATGAGAGCCCAATTATGGCAATACTCTGGAGGCGGTTTGTTTACATTTTTTGATCAGTGAAATAAAAGAAGTAAAGCTATTTTACGGGTGACTTCCACGACGGGACGGTTCGGTAAGGCATTATCTTCATGTTTTGTACTCAATTACTAAGATTTTTCAATCACACGTTCGCAAACGTTCGCGAGCGGAAGATGCTAATTTCATGGTAGAGAGGGGTTTTCAGCGACACTCGATTTTTGAATTTTCCCTCTTTTTTCGTTAAAAATTGGCACTGGAAAGGTAATGTGAGATCATTAATGCTGTTTTGTATCACAATTTGCATTTACACTACATTTTGACTTCTTTTTCGAAAATTAATTTTCTCCCATGAACCCATTGCAAAAAATTGATTTAACATCTATTTAACCCAAAATTTTTGGAAAATTTTATGAGCGATATCTTCATTACATATTAGCGTTGCATTTTTAATCGCCCTGGATGGCGTTTGAGTTCATTTCGTGCAAATATTCGATAGTCCATAATTGGTATACTTTTATATCGAATGCTAGGAACGCTATTGCCATAATTGGTACAAAGACAACGCTTTTCAAAATCCATTTTTAGAAGCTTAAAGTCAATTTAGTACTAAAACTGTTTAAATCAACAGATTCGCAAGGCTTTAAACTAGTAATTGTCACCAACAAGTCTTGCTTGCGTTTTAGAAATGCGGTTACAACTTGATTTTTATCACTACTGTTGACATATTGCATCCATAATGGGTACACCTACCCTAATTAACCCCCCTGAATCAATTGTCATCGGGATTTCGACGCCCCCAACAGTGAATCGGAAGGTATTACTTCCCATCGCATAAAAAATATATCCGTCACTTTTGTCCTCTTCGCTGTGTCCTTGAACCATTCTTACACGTTTTGGCGGAAGTCCCGATGGTTGCCTGGTATTCGGTCGTTTCAAACACTGTCTGGCAAAATGCCCGATATTTCCACATTTCATGCAGGCGGCTCCCTTAGCTGCACAAGATTCCGCTCCTTTTACATGACCTCGTCTTCCGCAAGCAAAACAAACAGGTATCGAACGGTTAGTATACCGCTGAGAATCATAATCTGGTCCTTGGCTCATTCTTTCACGACCATCAGGTTTGTTCGACGAGGTTTGACCCCAAAGATTTCCGAGCTGCACTCTTCCTGGTTGTTTCTTAAAAGATCCCCAACTATTGACCTTTTGAATGTCTCCTCTCACCGTTGAACCACCGAACTCCTTGAGTTTCTTCTCGCTATCCTCCAAGCTTGTGCCCAAGGCTTCAACTTCCTCCAAACTCATATCTCGCTTCAGCATTTTTTGTTTCAACTTGCTGGAAGCACATTTCTCCACGATCTGGTCCAGAATCATTTCATTTGGTTTATCGTATTCGCAGCGTTTAACCTGTGCCCTTAGTCTCAACATGAAATCCGAAAAGCGTTCCGACGAATTCTGGAAAATTTGTCGGAATTGATGCCGTTCATATGTTCGTCGGCGGAATGGCTCGAAATGAGCATCGAGCTTGGCTATAGCTACGTTATAATTTTGATTTGATTCTAATAGCTAAAATGGAAAGATTGGAAACACCTTCGTTCTTCACTCGTTGGCTTGAATCTTACTTGAGGAATCGGCGATTGTCTGTTAAAATACGTGCGGTACAATCTTACTATTTCACTAACAACTCTGGCGTACCCCATGGCAGTAATTTAGGTCCGTTACTATTCTCGATATTCATCAATGATGTATGCTGCTTGTTACCTGCTGGATTTCGTTTAGTGTATGCGGATGATCTAAAGATCTATCTAGTTGTAAAGAATCACGAGGATTGCATCGAGCTGCAGAGTTTGGTTGATCTCTTTGAAGATTGGTGTATCAGAAATCATCTGGTTATAAGTGCCCAAAAATGTACAGTGATATCATTCAACCGGAAAAAATGTCCAATAACATGGGATTATCAAATCTGTGGTACTCTGCTGTCGCGTGTCACCGTCGTCAAAGACCTTGGAGTCCTTCTTGACACAAATCTGTCTTTTCGTAACCATTTTTCTAATATATTTGCAAGAGCAAATAGAATCTTGGGTTTCATCATGCGATCAACCGGAGATTTCTCTGATCATTTCACTTTAAGATCACTATATTATTCGCTAGTTCGCTCCACACTGGAATATGCATGCGTTGTTTGGAGCCCTTACACAAATGTATGGATATTGAGAATAGAAGCAATTCAGGCCAAATTCACCAGATATGCTGCTCCCCTGGAACGATATTGCCAACATGCCAGCATATGAAATACGATGCCGTTTGCTTGGTATGGAATCGCTTCGCAATCGACGGAATTCTTTGAAAGCATTATTCGCCGGTAAACTGTTATTAGCGGTTATAGACGCTCCAAATATTCTTAAGCGACTGAACATCAATGCGCCTTCAGTATCCCTGCGTTCCAGAGATCCTCTCAGACCGGATTTTCGTAGAACGGATTACGGAATCAATGAACCCATCACTGCTTTGTGCCGGGAATTCAACAAAGTCTATCATCTATTCGATTATTCCATCTCAGCTTCAGTATTCAAAAGCAGACTAAGACGTTTCTCTCTACATCCGGAATCTGAGTGAGCAAAATTGTGTCGCAATTAGGTGAGTCCCAGTCCAATAATTTTAAACGTTTTAAATGATGCTTCTTGAGTGTTCTTTTCTTTTTTGTTCTCGGTCATCTTTCTTCAATTCAACGAGTGACGAATACTGCTGCGTATGAACGTGACAAATGATTACTTCTCTCATAGCTCTGTATTAGTATTTATTGCGTAGAAATGTCGATTTGTATTTTATATTTTTTATGTATTATTTTTAATCTGTATGTAATCCATTGTATTTTGTTTTGAAAAGATATGGGGTTTTTACGCCCTTTTGTTTGGACTACAGTTCATGCAAAAGGGCTTTTCCCCATCTTAATCCTCATTAAGACATCGATCAGTTGAGGTTTGAAAATAAATAAATAAATAATACGGAGGATCTTTCAACACATGGGGAACATTCGCCGTCTCTGGCAAATTGTCGTATATGTCCCTCAAATCGGAACCACCAAGGTACAATAATTTTGATTTCTTATCGTACTGAGATTCAATCTTTTCCGATTCAAAATACGATTCCAAATCTCTTTTCCATTTCGACCAGGCCAACGGAAGTTGCGAGGATTCAATCGAGGACTGGAATGGTTTGATCCGGCTATCGCTGCTAGCCCTGTTCCAAAAAAATAACAAACCAAAAACTTAGATATGATAGACATGCTGAGAATGATACTACTGTAGTATATTGGATTGTTGCATCATTCACATAACTATTCAGTATGAAGAAAAATAAATTTGATCTTAGTTTACAAAAAAAAATAAAATAAAATGATTTCTTGATCTCAATCCTTGTTGACCTTAAGTCCCAACCACGGTGTACTAAATTAAGAAGGTGGTATATTCCGAAATACCACCTACTAAATTAAGAAGGTGGTATATTCCGAACTGACAGCTACTTGAAGACGTCATTCCTATCCACCTCGAACAAATTTTCAAAAAAATTGATCTAGTGATCCGGATGGTATATGGTACGATAGGAGTGACGTCACATGTTTACAACCAAACTTGATGTTTATAAAGCCTGTCCACGTTAAATTTCGGACACCCAAATAATGGCAGCAAAAAAAAAGTTACTCATAATTCAACAAAAACAATTGTTTATTTCAGAATAAAAGAGTTATATCTACAAAATAAACAGTTGACAAGGATGTTAATCCTTCTTTGATTTTGATTTTGACTTCCCAACTTTGCGAGCCACATTTCGCACAGAAAGATTGGGATTTTTCTCAATAATGGCTACCACCTTCTTATCCATTTGTCGGGAGCATACTTTTCGATTTGTTCCACTTCCAACCTTCCGATCCACAGTCAAGCGCTGGTCAAATGATTTGCAAACACTAAATACCGTACTTTTCGGTAGCTTTAGTTTTTTGGCAAGATCGCGTACCGATAAATTCGGATTTTGCTGCCGTTCAAACAAAATGCGTTTGCGCACTTCCACTTGATTGGACGCCATTTCAGTGAATGTTACGATAATGTAAACATGTTGTACCACGAAATAAAGTTGAGAGTTTCAGCTGTCATATAAGTGAAACGTTTCAGCAATCCGTGAAATAATTCAAAACCTACACTGAAAAAAAAGTGTCCGAAATTTATCGTGGACAGGCTTTATCAGTAAAGAGCCTGCCTTGTTAATTTTTTATGCCGTGAGTCCCAACTAATAAATATCAGCGAACCCGCTTAAACTTGATAATGACACCACCGGTTTATTTTGTAACCAATCAAACACAAATTTGGACTGACTTGCAATTTCATAGCCAACTTTCTGATTACAAGCGAACCCGCTTAATCATATAGTGAACCCACTAGCTTATAGCGAACCCGCTTAACCATAGCGAACCCGCCAACTCCAAGCGATTCCGCTAACTCTTTAGCCTTGTCATGTAGCGAACCCGCTGTCTTTCACGGTGACTGGAGGGAAGAGAACAACCGATTGCTGACCCTGTACCAGGTGAAGAGTGCGAAGAGTTTAAAGACAAAGAATTTGATGATTGTGAAGAGTACGTGGAGGAAGAGCCACCCAAGTATCAACGAAAACATCTTTCTTGGAAGTAGATAGAAGATATTGTTATATAGGAGATTTATAGGTGAAATCCATAACAACGTTGGTGATTTTAAAGTTATAAAACAGTATTCAAAAAACATATTTTAAGTGAAATTATAACTCAAAGTACATTAAAATAACTTATATAGGATTCATATCGCACCTTTTACCATCAAACAACAATAAGCTTTACAGATGTATTTTCAAATTAGTTTCAACTTATCCTTAACACCATGATCTATGACGTAAACTATGAACTGCACAATTATTACCCACTCCCGTTTGCCGGTGCTTAACTACAAAATTCTGATGGCTCTGTCTCGTGATGGCGATAGAATATTATCTCCAGCTGGTAGGAAAACAACAGATAACAATATGGTTGTGCATCTTTTGGAAACATTCTAACACCTGCAGGAGTTTTTTTTTTTTTTTTTATCTAGTTCGTTTATTTGAGGCTCAAATGCGTTTAACGCTTTACGGAGCCGAAATTCATTTTTTGTATTTTTTTTACATACAATTAATTGGCTTTTTCAACATTAATATGGGATGGAGCCAGGGTACTCGTGGCAGCTCGAGGTTAGTGGTCACAATTTTTGAAGGAAGGACTTGGTAGGGATTGGAATCAGGGTTCTCAGCAGCTCATCCGGGAGGTATAACGTGACATCTTGATTCTTGTTTCATGGCGTTGGTAGCGATTTCTTGCCGGTATTCGACTGCCGGATGGCCAGGATCCTCAATCCAACACAAAGTGGACAAAACACAAAAAAAAAAGAAACTGGGGAAGAGAACACAAGAGAATTAAACTTTTATACAAGACGAGCGAAGAAAATCGTAAATTGCGACCATATAAATAAGATCGCGGGTGCCCAACACATCTCTAACTGGAACATAGGGTTGTCTACCTCGGGCCGCAAGGGTATCCAAAAGTTGCGCTCTGGAGGCGTCCATATCCGGGCACTGCCAAACTACGTGATCGATGTCATCATAACCGGAACCACACCTATTACAAATATTGCTCAGCGCGAGGTTAATCCTGTGGAGATGTGCATCTAGCGAGTAATGGTTGGACATAAGTCTTGACATCACGCGAATGAAATCTCGACTTATGTCCAAACCTTTCCACCAGGCTCGCAAGGAAACTCTAGGAATTATGGAATGTAACCACCGTCCCAGTTGGCCATTTAGCCAATCGCTTTGCCAACCGTGAAGAGAACTTTGACGTACTAAATGAAAAAATTCATCGTGTGAAATTCGTCTATCATAAATCTCACCTTCCTCAGCGCCCACCTTTGCGAGAGAGTCCGCCTTCTCATTGCCATAAATTAGGCAATGTGAGGGGACCCATACAAAGGTAATCTTGTATGATCTTTCGACCAGTGCACACATCTGCTCTCTTATTTTTGTAAGGAAGTAAGATGCATGCTTTACGGGTTTCATCGATCGGAGTGCCTCGATTGAACTGAGACTATCCGAAAAGATGAAGAAGTGGTCTGCGGGCATGTTTGAGATCATCCCCAAAGCGAAGTTGATTGCTGCCAGCTCAGCAACATAAACCGTGCAAGGTTCCTGAAGTTTTCGGAAGGCGGAAGAATTTTCATTGAAGACACCGAAACCAGTGGATCCATTTATACGAGACCCGTCAGTGAAATATCTCCTGTAGGAATCAACATTCTGGAACTTTGCGTTGAAAATACGTGGAATAGTTATACATCGAAGTTGATCTGGAATTCCATGAATAGCTTGTTTCATGGACACATCATATTCAACAGAGGAACTGTCATTGGTGAAGCGTACACGTGGAGGGTTATAACATGGAAGGCTAATGTCAGATGACATGTAGTAGAGATAAACTCTCATGAATTTTGACTGAGTGTTCAGTTTGAGCAATTCTTCAAAGTTTTCGATGACGAGTGTGTTGCTCACTCCACACTTAATAAGTATTCTTAGCGAGAGCTCCCAGAATCGGTTCTGTAGCGGTAAAACCCCTGCCAGAACCTCTAGGCTCCCATTATGTGTTGAGTGCATACACCCTAAGGCGATACGCAAACAACGATATTGAATTCGTTCCAATTTAATCAAGTGGCAGTTTGCTGCTGAGAGAAAACAGAAAGAGCCATACTCTAGAACAGAGAGAATGGTTGTTTTATAGAGTTTTATGAGGTCTTCCGGGTGAGCACCCCACCATGTTCCGGTAATTGTTCGTAGAAAATTGATCCTTTGTTGACATTTTTCCGTTAAATACCTAATATGAGTTCGCCAAGTGCCTTTTGAATCAAACCAGACCCCAAGGTATTTTGAAGTCAAAGACTGGTCGATGTCTGTTCCCAAAAGCTTAAGCTTTAGTTGGGCAGGATTCCGCTTCCGTGAAAATACGACCAGTTGAGTTTTTTGCGGAGCAAACTCGATCCCTAAATTTCTAGCCCAAGTGGATAGATTATCAAGGGAATTTTGCAATGGTCTTTGCAAGATTTCCGCTCGTGGGCCCTTCATAGAAACCACAGCATCATCTGCAAGTTGTCTTAGCGTGCATGGTTCTTCCAAACAGTTGTCAATATCTTTAACATAAAAATTATAAAGCAAGGGACTCAGACATGAGCCTTGGGGAAGGCCCATATAGCTAATTCTGGAAGTTGTCAGTTGACCGAGAGTGAAGCTCATGTGTTTTTCTGACAACAGATTGTACAAGAAATTATTCAATATCCCAGGTAGTCCACTATTGTGCAAATTTTCTGACAATATTTCTATGGAAACTGAATCAAAAGCGCCCTTAATATCCAAGAAAACCGAAGCCAATTGCTCCTTGTCCGCAAAGGCTAGTTGAATATCTGATGAAAGCAACGCTAGACAATCGTTTGTTCCTTTGCCCTTGCGAAAGCCAAATTGTGTACTGGAAAGCATGTTGTTTGATTCGACCCAGTGATCGAGTCGGGATAGGATCATTTTTTCTAACAATTTCCTTAAACATGATAACATAGCGATCGGGCGGTACGAATTATGATCAGACGCTGGTTTCCCAGGCTTTTGAATAGCTATTACTTTGACCTGTCTCCATTCAGGTGGAACAATGTTGTGCTCCATGAATGAGTTGAACAGGTCAAGCAACCGTCTTTTAGCGATATCGGGGAGATTTTTAAGAAGATTGAACTTAATCATATCGCGTCCCGGAGAGGAGTTGTTTGATGAAAGAAGAGCCATAGAAAATTCCAGCATAGTGAATGGTCTGTCCAAAGAATCGTCTCTTGGAGTTTCCCAAAAAGGCGGATGAGCTGGAACTGAGTCAGGACAGACCTTTTTTGCGAAGTTGAATATCCATCGGTTGGAGTATTCGTCACTCTCATTTGAGGATGAGCGGTTTCGCATGTTGCGAGCCACTCTCCAAAGCGTCGTCATTGAAGTTTCTCGTGAGAGGCCATCGATAAAACGACGCCAATAGCTACGCTTCTTCGCTTTAATAAGATTCTTCAGTCTTTTTTCGAGCTTCGAGTACTCTAAATAAAGTTCTGAGGTACCATATCTACGAAAAGCTTTGAAGGCATTAGATTTTTCTCGATACAACTGAGTGCATTCATCATCCCAACCAGGCGTGCCTGGTCGTCTTTTGAAGGATGCACTTGGAACTCGTTGTTTTTGGGATTCTAATGCACTTTTATAAATCAATTCTGTTAGGAATCGATACTCATCCAACGGTGGGAGAGTGTTGAATGATTCGATACCGAAAGTTACCGCTGATGCAAATTTTTGCCAATCGATATTCCTAGTGAGGTCAAAAGGAACCTGAATTGACTGTTCTGACCTTTCAAGATTATTTCTGATAGAGGTTATTATGGGCAAGTGATCACTACCATGGGGGTCATCAATCACCTTCCACATGCAATCGAATGATAGTGAACTTGAACCCAAAGATAGGTCAATGCGGCTTTCTTTGCCGTCGGATGAAATACGTGTCGCTTCACCTGTGTTCAAAATGTTCAAGTTGAAATCGTCGCATAAGTCATAGAAAATAGCCGCTCTATAATCGTCATAAGATTCGCCCCATCCAGTACCATGTGAGTTCATATCACCCAGTATTAAAACTGGAGATGAGAGCATGGAGACTGCATTCCAAAGAAGACGGCGGTTTATTGAAACTCTTGGAGGAATGTAAACAGAAGCTACGCAAAGATCTTTACCCTTTACGTTTATTTGGCAAGCAACGATTTCTATGCCTGGATGAGTCGGGATGGGGATTCTGTAGAATGAATGGCACTTTTTGATCCCTAAAAGCACACCCCCGTAATTATCATCTCGATCCTGGCGTATAATGTTAAAGTCGTAGAAGTTAAGATCATCTTCAGAAGAAAGCCATGTTTCACAGAGTGCAAATATATCACAATCGGAATTGTGAAGCAAAAACTTAAATGTGTCTAATTTAGGTTTTAGACTATGACAGTTCCACTGTAGCACAGTTATCATATCTTGTACCTCACTTGATGAATTAGCCATCGAAAGATATGATCGAAGCAAGGAGGGGCCACGAAATAGTTAATTCCCTGAGATACTCTTCTATTGCGGGGAGAAAAAGGTCGAGTATGCCTCTGAATGAGTCTGAAACTCCGAGAGCATTACATATGCGATCCACAAGGGCCGTAAAAGTTAACAGTCCTCGCTTAGCCCGGGGGGTTTTCGAGGAAGAGCGAGGGACTTCAGTAGCTTTTTTCTTGCTATCTTGTCTAGAGCTTCTTTTCGAAGTGTATTTAGTCGGTGGAGGCGGGGGCGGCAGATCTTTGCTGCAACACGGAACGGAAGCATCAAAGACCTGTTTCTTCGGGATTTTTAAATTTGCCCCACCTCCTTTGGGATTAGGCAAACTTCTGAGGGAAGATTTCAATACCTTACGGCGCAGTCCCGGAGAAGATGGAGACTTTCTTTTACCGGGTGCGTGTACCTCCGAAGAATCTCCCCCATCGGTTTCGTCGTCGTTCGCTTCATCGGAAGACAACTCTTGAAAAGAGTTACCAACTGGGATGGCTGATGAAGTCTCTTCTGCGGATTTTTTTAAAGATTTTACCATTTCCGCTTATGTCTTCTTGGAGCGCTTCACAATGGAGCGACTCTCATTTCGAATGCGCCTTTTGTATGCCGGGCACTTCTGCAAGTCATGAAGATCCTCACGACAGTAGCTGCATTTTACAGCTTCCTGTGTGCAAGCATCTTCCAAGTGAGCTTGGTTGCATTTGCCACAACGGGGCTTGTTGTCGCAAAAGCTAGCACTATGACCAAGCTGTTTGCAGTTGGTACAATTAAATACCTTCGGCACGTATAGGCGCACTGGGTAAAAAACACTATCGATGCAAACAAATTTCGGGAGAACGGAACCAGGAAAAGTTACACGAAACGAGGCTGACGGCGAAAACACTTTCTTATTTCCTTCCATGGAAACTGATTGCAATTGTTTACAATCCAGTATAGCCACATCAGGAATGGACCGGTTCTCAAAAATGCCTTTGCCAGTCTTAATGTCTTCACATGTCAGACTCGCGTCGATAATTTTCCCTTCCACCTCGACCTCTCTGGCGGGTATGTAGATAAAGTACTCCACAGTAAAAGCCTCATGCTGAGCAATCTCATTCGCTGCTTTGTAACTAGGTGCAGTTACACGCAGCTTGGATTGCTTCACTTGGTGAATAACGGTCCCAGGATATTTACGCGTCAGCTCTCTAGAGATCGAGAGCACATTCAAAATCTTATTTTTGCGCCGGAAATAGACAACCCAAGGCCCAGCCGAAGACGGTTGATAAAACCGCGTTCGAGCAACCAGATCTTTAGGAGGCGTATCGCCTCCATCCGATTCGTCCATTGGGAAAAGAATTCAACCCTAACCAAATAATAAAAAAAAAATAATAATAAAAAAAAAAAAACAAAAAAATGCAGAAAAAAAAAAAAAAAAAAAAAAAAACCTATCAGTGGACTATTTTGTACACACCTCCCCTAAATAGGCAGAATAAATTAAAAAAAAAAAAATCGAGAAAAAAAAAACTTAACCAATCTGTGGGCTATTTTGTACCCAACTCCCCTATACGGCCGAAATTGCACCGGGAGAGAGACAGAGGAGAAACAACAAACAACCTTGAACTTAACACTGTTTGTTCGGAGATGCGAAAGCAATTCAATAGGTGTGGAGTAGGTATACAAATTGATACTTACCCGTTCCCGTTCGATGACCGCTGCTGGTCTGCTACACTGATGTATGCGGGGAACCAATCACCGGGGGATGATGGTGATAATATCAATCAAATGGTGGCACGATACCAGTTGACCTTTGCCAATCTGGTTCGCTTCCTTCACGGTGCGCGGTCTATAGCACTAGAACCAGAAGTAAACTGCACTGGTAAAAACCCACTCGGGCGGTGGGAGAAAAAACCAAAAAAAAAACTACCGTCTGCCAAAGACTGAACTGTCTTGTTCAAGCGCACAGCAAGGAATGGCTGCAGGAGTTTTATTATAAGGTGGAGCTGCTGGATGCTGGCATACTGAATCATACAGAAAATGGAATGGAGTGTACTGCACAAATGGCATTTTTTCCAAAGGCATCGGC
Source organism: Aedes aegypti (assembly GCF_002204515.2). Taxonomy (NCBI): domain Eukaryota; kingdom Metazoa; phylum Arthropoda; class Insecta; order Diptera; family Culicidae; genus Aedes; species Aedes aegypti. The sequence goes on along the minus strand of NC_035107.1, from coordinate 58,591,943 downwards.
ATTTAATCGATAGGCAAGCGTTCTGGTTCGTCAATGGCTTTTTGTTGGTAACAGACAGCTTTCCCTTGAGATTGAGGATAGAACATGGCTTTGCTGTATATCACTAAGTTCCATTTCATTTCCAGCAGTTCGCTCCGTTCTAATTCATTGAATATTTACTTTTTTGCAGAGAACCTCAAAATTACTACAGTCAGTGACATGAATTAGTAACCAAATGCTGTTTTTCCATACAAAATGTCGAATTTGGGGTGCTGTATCTCAGCTTCTGGTAGTCCGAATTAGCTGAAATTTGGATGACAAACTACAAAGAACTTGAAGTTTTGCCTGTAAGGGAATTATTACATTGCAGTTTTTTACATAGAGTTTCAGAGGGTTGTTCAAAAACAAAAGTAAGTAACCGAGAGACTTTGAAATTTAATTTAAAACCGGTAAATTGTGGGTTGTTGGTCTGCTCCACAAAGTTGTTCAATTTAAGAAGTCACACAAATTTGCAGAACACACCAACTTTCCACGACTTACCGTTTTCGAATTAAATTAAAAAGTCTCTCGGTTACTTTTTTTTTTTTTTTTTTTATTTTATTTATTAATCTTTTTTTCGGAGTTGGGAAAAGCCCTTTGGAGTAAACTTCTTTCAAGTTTTCTCTCCAAAAGGCGTAAAAACCCCCTCATCTTTTCATTCATTATTACAAGTGTGCACCTTCCAGTGAGCTCAAGCTCTTTTAAGGAAGTGTGCTTCATAAACTATCTACAACAATAATATTCAGACACTTTACATCAATACTACTGCTTAACATTTCGTTTCGAAGGCGTTGAGTGATGGTGGGAGGTTGGCGGCGGGTGGTTGATGGCGGGCGGTGGCTGGTGGGTGGAGGGCGGTGGCTGTGGATGGAAGCGGATCAAAAGAATATACGTAATGTATAAGTGAAATGTGGTTTGGGATATTAAAACAAGTATTTTGAAACATTTTGTTTCATCTCCATTGTTAACATCTTTTTGAAGATACTGATGTTGTTAACTGATTTGCATTCTGGACGAAGGTCATTATGCAGCTTGAATCCATAAAAAGTTAGCTTCTTACGGCCCATTTCAGTATTTGGCCTGACAAGAGAAAAGTTTCCTGCTTGTCTTGATGCACGACTACGTTGAATCCTTCTTATGGCGATGTTGTGATGCAGTGAAGGGTCATGGGATATTCTGTGGACATGAGTGAGCGTTTGCAGATCGTACAGTGCTTTAATCGGTAAAATATTATCGCTTCGATTGGAATACAGCATGGCGGTAGAAAACCGGAAAGGTTTGTTTAAAGCAATCTTAAGGCATCGATTTTGTACCACTTGAAGCTCACGGAGAATCGATTTGCTAGCGGATCCCCAAAGTGCTACTAAGTAACTCAGTCTTGAGTGAACCAACGTATAATACAGCTGCATCAACCATTTACCAGGAATGAAGTTGGATACTCTCCGTAGGGCTCCGCATATAGAACTGAGTTTCTTTTTGAGGTTTCTGATGTGTCCAGACCAGCTCATTGTGGAGTCGATTGTAAGTCCCAAGAAAACATATTCATGCACTTCCTCAACATTGACGCCATGTACTGTGAGAGGTAAGCGAGGAGGAAATCTACGCCTTGGTGAGTGAATGAACATGCATTTCGTTTTCTTCAGGTTCAGAGACAGCTTATTAGCGCAGAAGTAATCATACAACAGATTGAGATCATGGTCCATTTGTTGTTGAATATTACGGTATTGAACATCTTTGTAGAAAAGTGAAATGTCATCAGCAAATAAGCAGATTTCCCCTTTAAGATTCAGCTTGCAGATATCGTTGATGAACAATAAGAACAATAATGGGCCGAGATTACTGCCTTGGGGAACCCCTGAGCTAATGGTACGAATCTCACTGATAGTATTTCCGATTGATACGAACTGCTGCCGATTGGTGAGATAGCTTTCCAGAAGAGTTAAAGTTGTTCCTCTGATTCCAAATAATTCCAGTTTTTCCAAGAGCAGCTCGTGATTTATGGTGTCAAAAGCCTTTTTGAGGTCAATAAAGACTGCACCGACCATTCTTTTAGCATCCAGAGATTCATATATTCCCTCGACAAGATCACAAGTCGCGCTTAGAGTGCCAGACCCTTTTCTGAAGCCATACTGATGCGAAAAGATCAGACCAAAATGAGATGCATAGTTCATAATCCTACAAGCAAGCATCTTCTCCAGTATTTTGTCCAAAACTGATAAGCAGGAGATAGGTCGATAATTGTTCAGTTCTCTAGGGTCTCCAGACTTGAAGATTGGTATCACTTTCGCCACTTTCAAGCACTCAGGAAAATTACCGGTACTTATCATCTCGTTGAAAACATCCGTCAGCAGAGGGGCAAATATGGCATAATGAATTTTGATGAATTTGGCTGATATCATGTCGGGACCCGGTGATTTCCTCTCTTTCAAATCATTTATCAGCGTGATTGTTTCATTAAGCGTTGCAGGAGAGAGATATATTGATGACGAATGGCCGGTTGTTGTTCTGAAACGGTCAGGGTCTCTCGCACTGGGAATTGTTGCTGCTAACTGAGCTCCAATATTGCAGAAAAACGAGTTGAATGCAGAACAAATCAAGCCTTGATCGGACAGTAAAACTCCGTCTTTCCAGATTCGATTGGGGGTATCAGTATTGTTATTCTTGCCAACTACTTCATTGACTACTTTCCACGCATTACTTTGAGAAGCTTTTTCAATGATAGTATGGTAGTAGTTCCGTTTAGCCAATTTTTTCTTCTTCAAAAGCAATTTTGAAACATGGTCCAATAGATCGGAAGTATGTTGATCATTGGGATGAATTTTATGTCGCTTGAATAGGCGGTCTTTAATACTCATTAGTTTCCAAAGTTCTATTGTAATCCATGGACAGTGCCCTTTCACCTTCGCTTGAATGGAAACCGTTCTGGTGCATTGTATAAGGCAGTTACGGTAGCATTCAACTATATGAGACAGTTTTTCTCCAGGAGCCATATTATCAGGCAAGGACACAAGAGAGGAAACGAACAATTCGCTGAGGCGTGAGTGATCCACAATTTCTTTCTGTAGCGTGCAGGTTTCCGATACACATGCAAGATTAAATGACGACATAATCAAGCAATGGTCGCTAATTGTGTTTTCAACAGTGTCATTTATAACGGTATTGGCCAAGTTTTCCGAGCAAATTACATGATCAAGAACGTTACAACTAGATGGCCTGGTAACATGTGTGTTCGAAACTACAACATTGTATGATATTAACAGGCGAAGGTATTCCTGTACAACATTATTCGATCCCATGTTGATAGGTACATTCATGTCTCCCACAATTATACATTCATCTCCTTTCCTATTTACTGATAGCATATTCTCGATATTGTCAAGGAATTCTCTCACTCCGTACGATGGAGGTCTATATACAGCGTGAAAATTAATTCGTTTCCCACTTGAAAGTAGTTGACAATGAATGTGGTGAAACCCCTCCACGGCTCGGTTCTGACAAACTTCAACGATCAATCCATTCCTCATGAACACAGCTAACCCCCCGTGTGACTCCGATCTTGAGGAGAACACTCCAGTATAACCATCCAATTTATACATCTGAGTTCTATCGGATTTAACCCAGGTTTCGCATAATATAACAATATCGATACGCTTCTTACATCTCTGCAACAGTTCACCAACACAATCAAATTTTGCAAGATCATTAATGCCCCTGATATTCCACTGAAGTATTTTCAATGAATTTGATCCGCCAATAGGCATTTTATTTTGCTCAATCCAATCAGATATACAATCAAACTTATTATTAGTATACATGTTGGGATTTAAATTTAAGTAATCGAAATTGTAGGAAATCCCTATTAAAATGAATTGTATAGAACAAAGGTATTGAATAAAGTAGTTTTGGTTGAGCGTTGTGGCAGATCAGAAGTAGATGTCTGCCCCGCATGATAGTAATTGATATGTGTTTTCGCGTGCTATAATCCGAGAAGATGTTCGACTGGTGCAATTTAAATGGGATCCCAACAAATTTGGGGGCTCGTCCGGGAATCCCAAACGGTGCACATTCTAATGAAGCCAAGGAGCATAGTGATATAGCCGCGAATAACAATTACAACGTCGGAGGAATTATAAGACGTGAAGAAATAGATCCAAAATACCATGGGAGTTTTTGGACTATTTTCGCTGCTCAAGTGGAGATGCTTGCTGTTGGATCATCCAAATTAGCGCTTGAAGTAAGTGCAATGCGCTCAGATTTCAACGATGTAAAATCCAACTTTGCATCAATAAGTTCTACCATTGCCGAGATTCGCTCAAGTCCACATGGTGATAATTGTGAGACGAAAGAAGAAAATGGAAACAATTGCGAAGCAGTTGACAAAAGCCCAATCAACGATAGTGTGGTTTCAACTGTGTCTAGTCTATCGAACGCAAACGTTACAGAAATGGTTGGAACGATGTGTGACGATAACGCATTTGAGATAAATATGAATGATCGGCTGTGTGGCGTTGGTAATATTCTACTGCAAGAGCCGAAGAAGCGAAATCGATTTAGGGGTCCTCGATCATTTCGGCTCAAGAAATGTACTGGTAAATACCGAAAACATGTTCGTCAGTGTTGGAACAAAATAAATCATCAACATTACTACGTCAAACTGATGCGCTACGTTATGCTTGGTGGATGGCGGAGAATACGGTTTAGGAAAAGAAAAGCAAATGAGAACGACATTAGACTGGAAGCTTCTGATCAGAACGACGGGGATAACGATGACGACGACGAGGATAATGACGACACCCGAGACGGATGTCAGTCAGGGTGGCCGAATGTTGGGATTTAAATTTAAGTAATCGAAATTGTAGGAAATCCCTATTAAAATGAATTGTATAGAACAAAGGTATTGAATAAAGTAGTTTTGGTTGAGCGTTGTGGCAGATCAGAAGTAGATGTCTGCCCCGCATGATAGTAATTGATATGTGTTTTCGCGTGCTATAATCCGAGAAGATGTTCGACTGGTGCAATTTAAATGGGATCCCAACATACATTGTGGGTTACAAACAAGAACAGCGGTGTACACATCCAACATCTATCGTTTTTGTGCTGGTTTTTCTGGTGATACTGTTAGTTGACGCTTTAGATTTCTACGCTGAAGCAAGTCGACATCACTGAGGCACCGAATGACATCAATCTTAGAGTTGTCCCCCTTCTTGACTAGTACAGCTCCATTACGCCCTGGCCATACATACTTCAAGTCAAATTTCTTCTGAACTTCACGGACCTCCTTCAGTAGATTCATTCCATAAGATGTGAGCTCATCCCGCAGAACGATTTTTCCATCTCCAAAGGTGGCATCAATGGTCGAAAGTAAGAGTGGCCCATGTGACTTCTTTTTCAATAACAGCTCTTCCTTGTGAGTTTCATTGGAGAATACCACTTTGATAGGCGCCGATTTCATTCCGTTTTGCGATTGAACTTTGGATAAGATCCGCTTAGCGTCCAAAACTGCATCATCGGGTAGATCATATCCAATCACGACGGAAATTTTTTTGACGATTTGGACGGTCGATTCGTTTTTCACCATCGGAACTCCAACGATGACGACGTTTTTCGACAGATCTCTTCTTTTCAAACGATCTACCTCCAGCTCCAGTTGCTCTACAGTTGAAGAAGTTGCTCGTTGATCACTTTGTAGTCCTTCATACATTGTTTTCAGCTCACTTTGCTCCCGTCTTACCAATTTCATGTCATCCATCAAACAATCTAGCTTTTCGGATAAGAAGTTGTGAAACTTCTCGAGCTCACCGATCGTTGTTCTCACAGCTAGCATCTCAGCTTGCATTTCAGCACGCGTTCCCTTGACTTCGCTCAGGACCATGCGGACCTCCTTGAGGACCTGGGATTCCATTTCCGCCGGTTTTGGTGACCTTAAATGCTGTGCCTTGCAATCCTCAGAACAGTAGTAGGTTTGACAACGTAATTTCCGTACCGCACTCCCAACGATATTCTTGCATGTGACGTGTTCAACTTTTTGGCAGTAACCGCATTCCAGTAATTTGCGCAGATCTTTCTCTTCTCTCCGACAAATCACACAAGTCGAAACATTTTTTGACATTGACTTCTGCATCAACTAACAATAATTTCACGGCCACGGATAGACAAAACTGTAGAACGAATGAAAGCGAATGTGTATAACAAAGACAGCTCAACTAGCTTCTATACGACAAAGTGCTGGTGGTGAGACAATAGATGAGTCAAAAATCAATTGGTTTGCTACGGATGGCTATAGTTACCAGACCACTAGAGATTCGGATTTTTTTTGCCTTATCCGGGCTAGCGTGGGTGGAGATAACACGTCCAGCGATGTGCCTTGGCCTGGTTAATGTAGAGATCACTGTTGAATAAACGATTGAGTCGTATTTCCAATTATTTGGAGATTTTTTTTTCAGCTACGAATTGATGAGTAGTATGGATGCACCAGTGTTGCCAGTTGACTTACTTTTGCCTTTGAACAACCCTCTGAAACTATATGTAAAATTACCTACCTTGATACCTTGATGGCTACAGCGTAGCGTCACGCCATTGCCGGGCGTATTGTAGAGCTCCATCTTCGTCGGTCTTGGGCGAAACTTCTCCAGTTGCCCCGAACGTTTAGGATCGCCAGGTCCTCTTCTATGTAAAATTATTGCAATGTAATAATTCTCTTACAGGCAAAATTTCAAGTTATTTGTAGTTCGTCATCCAAATTTCAGCCGATTCGGACTACCAGATGCTGAGATACAGCACCTCAAACTTGGGCATTTTGTATGAAACTGCATTTGATTACTAACTCATGTCACTGACTGTATATACTTCACATCCTAAACATTGATTTAGGGGCCGTAGTTAGTGTTTTTGCGTTCTAAATGCAAATTGTTTTGATAAAAATCGAGCCGTTTTACTCATTGCGTTCGTAAATTTTGCTGCATTATTTACAAATAAATAAAAATTTGACGTTTGTTTGTTTTTGATTCACTGAAGCTGTAATTAAGTTGTAAAGATGTTATAATAACTATCGCAATACAAAGCAATAACTTATTTGAGAGGAGCTTGCAGACATGCTCTTATGATGTATTATTACGGTTATTATAAGTTTTCTTTAAATATTTTATAACCTCTCAATCTAAACAAGATTTAATGTGTTGAATGAATTGACACATATGACAGTACCGTCTAAAAACATAAAACAATGCCAACGAGTAAGAAATGCTGAAAATTTCAGGTAAGGGAGCTGTATTCACTCTGGTTATGCGGTCTGGATATCGATTAATTTTGATCAAGACAGTTATATATGGAATTAATTATATATATGAATAAATTTCAGGTTATTGGAATGAGTTATTGGTTGGGATATATAATTCATGAACATGAACTATTCTAAACTGAAAGCTACGTGCCATATTGTTTTTTTTTTTTTGTAGCTCAAAACAAATCTTACAAAAATAAGGATTTTTTGGAGATTTCACATCTCTGTTTTCAATCATTTTAATGGCGCATGAATTTTTGGAGAGTAAAATCAAAAGTTGCACCAAACATCTCGAACCGCATTGAAATCAGGACCCTCATTGATGATTATGATACCATGTTTATTTTTATAGCCATGAATAATCCAAACATATTTTATTTCCTTCAATTTACTCTGCTTTGCACGTGGTTAATTTGATTACGAGTATAATTAGATGTACAAATGTTTACTGCAGGTTAAATCACTTGAAAATAGCTACATTACAAATAATATATTATGCTGTACTATAAAAGTATTTTGAAAGTTATATCACTTGCAATGTACTCAGTTACAACATATGCATGTATAGAAGTAACATGTTAGTATTTGTTGTTGTCAAAGAACATTATTATGACTTTTCACTATTTTATATGTAATCGTTACTTCTATTATGTTGAGAGCGCGTTGACAGATTGTTGGTTGAACAAGATCTTAGTTCTATGATTTTATTATGAGACATCTATAAGATGTTATATAAGCCGCCAGTTTTTGCGCTGTTTTAGCTCTACAAGTGTTTGGTTTCAAGTCATGAATTCTAGAAAAATACAAAATAAATCGTGAATTTCAAACTGTTATATAACAAGTTGTGTTACTTGGGCAGAATTGGTAGAAGATCCCTTGGCAATCAAAAATGAACCGATAAGTGACAATGACTATCCAATGAGTGACAATAGACGTAAACTATAGACGTTTTACGGCGTGTGATTGGAATGAAATCCTTCTGCGAAGGTGTACTGAGGTTTTCTGTAGTGTAAATAAGTGCCCGGTGAAGTAAATACAACAGAGGGGCGGGAAGAAATATGAATTATAATGTGGCGTGGCTCAGTCGATCGCTAATCCGATTTCGCTCGGTACGTCTTCGTACATACGATTTCGGTGAAAAAATGCAAAGTGGATAATAAGACTGAAATTATTTATCGGAATAAAACAGTTTTATTACATTTTTGATGGACAAGTGGACGAACCATAACAGCTTTCACAAAATTACTCTTGTAAGAAGAATCAATGTTGCAGGTGAGTTTGAATATCCGCCGTGGTGGAACATGTTATGTTGTTACGACGAATAATAGCGCTTACGACGAAGTAAAACACATTGAAAAATACGAAAACTCAATGGACGCAAGTCCCCGGACACCAAGATACCGAAGGCACAAAACCTATAATATTGAAACCAACCATCAGGCAAGGCAAGAAGGAGCGAGACAGTCCGTGTTCGTTATCTGGCAAATAAATGAAAGGATGTGTCATCACCATACCTCTGTACAAACAGATCCGGTTTGGTTATTGTGGGGGTGTGGAGCTATCCGGAAAGCAATGCGTGCTCATTTGCATTCAACTCTGATAGGGCTGGGATTGGGATTCCTTAACGCCTACGCAAGGTACAAATGCATATACACTCCCGTGCAAAAGTTTGGAGTCACCCTCTAAAACATACACAAGTGTTTTGTCCATATCTCTGGGAATACACATTTTATTAAAATTCTCTATGGCTCATACGAAATCTTAATTTGTAGGCATTTTGATCGAAACAGGTTTTTTTTTCTAATTTTGTACACTAAATTTTCACTTGAAGTAGAGAAATTAATTAAAAAATATATCTACAATTTTCTTAGCAGTGAATAGAGCACTTGCAAAATTTTGGCACAAAAATGGAAATCTAAAACAATCATTCAAGACAAGTTTGGGGTCATACTGAGGGGTTTCAATAAATAAAGCAAGCAACAATTGGGCATGTTTTGATAGAGATCTGGACAAAATACTTTTGAATCTTTTTTAAAGAAGTAACCCCAAACTTTTGCACGTGAGTGTAGTTATACGCAAAGTGGGAAAGGGAAAAGTTTGCGCCGCAGTGCAACTTTCACGCCTCTCATCTGCAGATTTGGTTGGTTGGATGACGACAGTAGCATCTGTGTCCAACATCATCACTATCGTTATGGTCCAAGGCATACGCAATGGGAATATCCATTTGCAGTGCTTTGAAGGCGGTTCGAATATCCTGTGGAAGATCCAACGGTGGTCCATTATTGTACCTACATCCTGGTGCGTAATGCGTTCCTCTGTCTTCTAATCGGCTAAACTCATTAAGTTGATGCACTTTTGCTTTGCAAATCATAGCCACCCCTCGTAAGCTACCGAAAAACGATTATGCACCGGGACAAACGAATGAATCTCGACTTCACCAGTGGCATAACTAGGATTTTCGTGGCACGGTGCTTAGTTATAACTTGGGAGCCCCGATATAGAAGTGTGTTTCTCTTCGCCAACGTGAATTTAATGAGTGACTTCAAGTAGTTGATTGCAAAGCATTTTAACATTGTAAAATAATGAATGGTGGTAGGTCATTTAGCATAAATTCGTTTGGCATAACGGTCACTTAGCTAAATGAGACTGAAATCAAGGATTTCTTAAGGTGACTTTCGTTTTTACGTTTCTTTCGAATCCATCAGGCTTATTTCGAAATAAATTGGCACAAAATTAATACTTTATACTTTATTCAACAATCTCATGCTCTTGCATAGAGTAAGGCAGAAAAATACTTTTTGAATACCGACAGTGGAGAATATATTGCGAATAGTATATTATTTTTTACCCAGAGATTGCTCTTCTTTCAAATAAAAGTTATATTTTTTTTAAATTGCTCGGCTGGTTAGCCCGATAAATTATAATTAAGAAGTATTTATCGAGCAACGGACTCATGTTCCGTAACCGGTCGTTTGAGAACGACGCGACCCATTGATAGCCCGCACTATACAAATCTCGTCTAGCACGTCGTTGGCGAGCAGTGTGTGGTCTTTTAATACCTAATAAATAGGGACAATGGAAATTAGCGATTTCGCGGAAGCTGCGAATTCCGCGAAATTTAGGAAATTCCGCGAAATTACTTAAATTTGAAGAATTTATAAGGAAACCACACTGAATTTCATTTTTGTACACATAAAAATATTTTATTCATATTGAAGTTTTATAAAACATATTATGACCGTTTAGTTTAAACTTGCACGTTTTTGTAGATTGCTCCTTTCGTTTTAAATGTTACATTACTACTCTGACATCTTGATTTATAAAATAAAACCATATTTCATGATATTCCGTAAAATTTTACATATAATTGCTATTTTCATTGAAAAATTGTATTCTTGTGTAAAATGTGTAAATTGTATTCTTGTGTAAAATGTGGCAAAAAGTATGGGACCGCGACAAAGCCGCGAAATTTTGTATTTTCGCCTTGGTCACACGCGAAATTCAATGAGTTTATAAGCATGAGCATGAGCATATAAGCCGAAACTCGAATTTGAAATTGAACGTAAACAAAGTTCAATCCATCGTAATGAGAAAAAAAAACTTGTACGCATCACTGTATGCGTGATGTTCGCATAAGAAATATCACAACTATTTTAATACATAGATACATACATACATAATACAAAAATTACAAATATCACAATACTTCAATATACATTCCTAACAAACGAAAACCAATATTCATTTGCACGTATTTAGTTTGTGTGCCATTTATATGAAAATTTGGAATCAAGAGATCAAGTACATGGGCTTAAACATTATTTAGTTGAATAATTTGCTAATAAAAAAAAGTGATAGTTATTTTGTCCTTGTATCAATTGAATCTACTATAACAATGGCTTTTATACTACTGTATATGCTATGTGTCTATTTCCTAGAGTCTAACAACTAAGACTTTCACGATATTACGCTCTTTAAAAAGAAATCTTAATCCATGAAATAAACTCAGTCTTGTAGAACCTATCACTCAGTGTAAAACGGATCATCTAATGCTAATCCAATAACCACATCAAACCGTTTAATTGTAAACATTTTTGTGTCTGCCTCAAATTTCAAAATTTTTCTAATGTTCGGCATTTTGCTTTTCAAACAATATATGGTTATTGCATTTCGCTTTTCAAACAAAATTGTTAAAAATTTAAGCAAATTGATGCAATATTTTACGAGTAACGACCATATAAGTTTCTGGTACCATTCTGCCCGTAAGCTTAAAGTCAAAAGCAAAATTTTGACAATTCAACTAAATTGTATGATTTTTTTATTACTTGATATTGTATTTATTTTTGTTTGATAAATTGACTAAGAACAAAATGGCATTGTTCAATATGATGTGATATGATGTTCGCATTTAATTAGAAATCCGTTTCTTCGGTAAATATTATAGGACAGTTTGGCAGCTGCTTGAACCCAGTGTTTTCTAAGCTTTTTGATGCTGATCTCAGAATTCAAAACGAAGCGCAAACGGTGAAACACGTAAACTATCAAGCTAGGGTCCAGCAATTTGAATTTACCAAAACGCTTCTCCTGTAGTTTTATAAAATTCAAGCGAACTACGATGCAAACTTTAATTGTAATAATATATGCCTATGGTAACCGCGTTTCAGCGATAACTACTCAACTCGAAACATTGTTTTAAAGAAATATTATGTGTAGGCTCAGTCATGTAAGACAAGGAAAATTTGTAGACTTGACTTCAATGCAAAGAAAAGTTTTAAAGTTAGACATAAATAAATTAATACTTAAGACTTGATGTTTCGAATGTTTGATTATGTTTGAACGTATAGTAATATATGAAGCATACATATAGAAATATATGATATTTCTCTTTAAAAAAAATAATCAAATAATTAAGATTAAAAAGATTTTTTTGAGTTTTCTAAAAGCAAGACATCTAGAACGTTTGAACTGCTTTTTTTTACTTAAAGAAGAGGTGTTCGATTTTCAGCCAAATTAAGGCTTAAATTAAAAATGAAATATCGCTCTCGAGGTGATATAAAAATGAAAAAAGTCAACAATTTCTCGGGATTTCAATGTATTTCGCTATGGTTTTATCTTTTGTAGTTTTAATTTAGATATATTAGTGGTTCTTGTAATTGCCAAGTAGTAGTTACAGAAGGGTTTCAAACTAATTTCATCAAATTTTAAACACCAATATACTGTTCTTGGTGTATACTTGATTACGAAAGTTTATCACTATCACATGAAAATTATTGGTTCAAAATAAACAAGGGTATGAACTGACTGTCTATAGAACATATATTATATAAGTATATATAATTATTCAGCTTTAAACTTTTAGATATTTGATCAAACTTCGGGTCTTGGGCCCCTTAATGATCACGTGCTTTTATCGAAGGATCTCTCGAGATAATTTAACCAATAATTTCTTTAATAATACCTAATATTAGGAATCAAGTGCATACAGGCAAATGCTTTTATATCGTAGTATCCATTTAACCAAAGGATTGTGCTAGTTTGCCCTAAATATTGTTTCCTCGTCGTTTCCTCGAACGTCAGTCCCTTGAATGTCTGTTCTCCGAGTATCCCGTTTCACGACTTTCTACATTTCAGAGTAGTGAACGGACCAGTCATCTAGTACGCATCCTGTTTCTGAGAACTGTGTTTGCACCTTCAAGGGCTGCATCACTTCTCGAAGTGACAGTTCATTCGGAAAAATGAGTAGAAGCATCAACCTAAGAATGCTAATGTCGCTGCTGTTCGTGTTACCAACATCTAGTTTGCCACAAACTGACAGCGTGAGTACCGGGCCTCAAAGTGTCAAAATAATTTTAAAAACCAAAACAACGACATGAACAAACAACGAACAAACAATGAAAAACCATTATTGAAGGTAATAATTATTAAATTCAGTTTTGTGACAACAGCGCCACTAGCGTTCTACTTCTAATATTTCTATTGAAAAATGAGATTCGAGGAAAAGGGCTATTCGGGGAACTTTCATTCGCGGAAACGACATTCGAGGAAAATTAGCACAATCCTTTGATAAATAGTATGAAAAAATCATATGAGACAAAATATAGATATTATAAACAACATATAGAACGGAAAGAACTCACCAAAATAATAAATGAATTGCTTGACATTCACAATACGCTAATCAACATTGATTCTTATTGCATCGCTCGTTCCCACATGAGCAGACGACGTAACTAAAGGACCAAACTACTACTACTTCTCACTTGATATACGTTAGTTATGGACATAAAACAAATTAATTAAATTGAGCGTTAAAATGCAGCTAATCTACATGAAACAAAGTATAATCACTTCAGGGCGTTGATATAGATTAAAAAATATTCATAGGATAAGGTCAAATTACTCCAGAGTGTTGATATAGTTCAGAATGTATGCACATTTTAACATGCAATTGATGTTTAACAAAGCGTTAATATGATCTACATGAAACAAGATCAATTCCTATATAGCTTGACAATTTCGATTGATGCCATACAGGGCATTAAGATGCACTTGCTCAATGTGAAATACGGTCAAATTACTCCAGGGCATTGATACATCTCGGAATTTTCGATTCATGCCCTACTATCGTAAAATTGTACCTAATCTACATAGAATTAGGTCAAATTCCTCCTGAGTGGTAACACAGTTTGGAATATTCCCTGAAGGGCGTAAAAATGCACCTGACCTACATAAGATAAGCTTGAATTATTTCAGGGCGTTGAAAAGGCTAGAATTTGCTATTGATGTCCTAGAGGACGTTAAGGTTTACCTAATATACGTGAGAAAGGAACAACATAATCCAGGGCGTTGATATATTTTGACAATTTCGATGACATCAATCAGAGCGTTAAGATACACCTGATCTTCAAAAGATAAATTCAAGTTACTCCCGGGCGTTGATTCTGCTAAGAAATTTCTATTGATTTTCAACAAGGCGTAAATATGCTTCAGATCTCTCAAAGATCATTATGGAATAAACTCAAATTACTTCAGAGCGTTAATCTAGCTTGATCGGTTGTATAAGCGTAGAGATGTTTCTGAACTACGTGACATAAGGCCAGGGCGTTGCTTAAGCTTGGAATTTTGAATTGATGTCCTATAGGGCGTTGAGATGTACCTGATCTACAAGGAATGAGGTCAAATTACTCCAGGGCGTTGATACGGCTTGGAATTTTCAATAGATACAGGGCCTTAAGTTGCACCTGATCTACGTAAGACAAGGAATATAGATATCGAACAGGGCGTTAATATGAATAATGTCCTACAGGGCGTCAATATGCACCTGATCTAAAATCCACGTGAAACAAGGTCGAATTACTCCAAGGCGTCAATACAGATTGGAATATTCAATCAACACAGGGCATTGAGGTGCACTTGATCTACGTAAGACAAGGTCAAATTAGTGGAGAGCGTTTATACACCTTGACATTTGTCCCACAGGTCGTTAAAATACAGCTAATTTACATGGAGCAAGGTCAAATCACTTCAGGGCGGAATATTTAATTGATGTCCAACAGGACGTAAAGATGCACTTGGTCTACGTAAAATGAGGTCACATTACTCCAGGGCGTTGATAAAGCTTATATTTTCAATTGATGTCCTACAGGGCGTTGAGATGTATTTGATCGATATGGGTCAAATTACTCCAGGGCGTTGATAGAGCTTGGAGTTTCTATTGATGTCTTACAGGGCGTCAAGCTGCACTTGGTTTACATAAGATGAGGTCAAATAAATCCAGGGCATTTATATAACTTGAAGTTTTTAAATAATGTCCTACAGGGCGTTGAAATGTAGCTAATCTATTACTCTAGAGCATCGATACAGATTGGAGTTTTCAATCTATACAGAGCATTGAGGTGCACCTGATCCACGTAAGACAAGGTCAAATGAGTCAAGAGCGTTTATACATCTTGATTTTGTCTCACAGAGCGTTAAGATGCAGCTGATTTACATGGCACGAGTCCAAACTACTCCAGAGCGTTAATAATGCTTGGAATATTCAAGTGATGTGGGGCGTAAAGATGGGCGTCTACATGAAGGAGGTCAAGTTACTCCTAGGCGTTGATAAAGCTTGAATTTTTAATGATGTCATACAGGGCGTTAGGGTACTACGGATCTATATGGGACAAAGTAAAATTACTCCAGGGCGTTGAAACAGCTTAGAGTTTTCTACTTTGATCTACGTAGAATAAGGTCAAATTACTCTAGGGTATTGATAAAGCTTAAAATTTTCAATCGATGTTTTACCGGCCGAAAAATATGGTGAAATTACTCTAGGGCGTTGATACAGGGCGGTAATATACTCCTGTTCTATATGAAGTTCTATACGAAATAGGGTCAAATTACTCCAGAGCGTTGGAAGGTACAGGTTGGAAATTTCGATTGATATCTTATGGAGCGCTAGATTGTTGTTGATGTTGCACATTATGTTTATGACTTCGGGTGAAAAATTCTAAAAAAAATCTGAGAAAAGCTTCTTAGTCGTCGACAAAGCGTGACTAAGCAGGACGACAGGGCTGGTCAAGAGTAATGAATCATTAAAATAACCAAAACGGCCGCGATGAGATGCATTGATAGCGCCACCGGAGTCTTATGTGTTTGACAGAACAACAATGCCAAAGTTAAATCCCATATACGGTGGTGCTGCTGTTTTGATGCGGTGAGTGCCGAATGAGTGACCTTCAATGATCCATTGTGCTTAACCTTCGGGCTGCCGCTCTGTTGTACTTTGTACAACAGTTGGGATTTATATGCTATGATTATGTAACAAAGATGTCTATAGACACCAAACCAAAATGTATTCCTCAAGAATCTTCTTAAGATCAACACTCAACAGTTTTTGTTAACAGTATAGCTCTTTATAATGCGGTAAAATCAACAAATGTACAAAGAAGTCGCATAATTATTAGTAGACCGCAATTTTAAATCGGTATATCTCAAAATCCAGATAATTTAGAAATATGGGGTCTTGAGTTAAGTTGTTCTGGAGGTGGAGCGCTATCTGATGGTACGTCATTTATTTCTGAATTTGACCGCGTGGCACTAGTGGACATGGAACTATTACTTTTGTTCTGTGGATATTGTAGGATCCTGGCATCTTCGGCAAAGTTGTTCAGTAAGTTGAGGACTCTCATTGTTCGAGCTAGGGGATACAAAATTTTGCCACCAGGCGACGCTAGTGAGCATGAAACTTTTGTTTTGCGGATACTTCAGGATCCTGACCTTTGAGAAAGATGGCATCTTCGACAAAGTTGATGCGTAGCTCAAGGACCATCATAATTATAGCTAAACTTGAACTTTAAGGATTAAACAAAGAAAGCATTTGAGCTATCAAACAACTTTCTAAGTGGTCAATATCCTGAGATCTGCAAAACAAATGTTTCATGCTCACTAGCGTCATCAGTTGGCAAAATTAAGAATCAACTAACTCGATCGATGATAGCCCTTGAACCACTGAACAACTTTACCGAAGACGCCATCTTTCGAAGTAGTCAGGCTCCTGGGATATTTGCAAAAACAAAGCGTGTTGTACAAAGTACAACGCGTGACTACTCGAGTTACAAAAATTCGCGCGACAACCGAAAGGTTAAATGTTTCGGCTATATATTGATGGGGTCAATAAATTAGGAAAACCGCATATTTCGTCATGCTCTGGGAATCAAAGCATTCCCATGCTCGAAGATCTAAATAATCTTAAGTAGAAGGAAAACCGAATTAAGTACTATACCATTTAATCCCACTGGAGTTTGTATCCTTTGACAGATATGCGTATTTCGACCTCAACTGTAAGGCCATTTAATCCAATCCAAGTTGTTGACAGAATATATTCAATAGAGTAAAGTGGGGCAAAAGTTCGAGTGGGGTAAGAGTTTCTTTTTAAGATTTCTAGCTCAATTCAAAACAAATCTTATAAATGTCACGGTGGCTCGAATGCTATTCAAGTAAGAGATTTTCAATCCAAATATCATAAGAATCGATTGAGATTTGGAAAAGTTATGGCTATTTGTTGTTTTTCGACGTGAATATTGTAATTTTTTGACAAACTTTCGTTGCATGGAACCAATTGAAGATAACATCTTTTTCAATATTTTATGTACGGGCGTTTCTAAGCCTATCATAAGGTTGCTTTGAGGTGTATTAGTTTTTGAATAAATTTTTGAAAACAATTTTTGGCCCATAGTGGGGCAAAAGTTTGACTCATCTATAAAATCACGGGAAAAATAGCGATTTGCCTAAAATCCACATATTATCTTCAAATTTCGTTAAATTTATCTGATCGTGTGAAAACTGTCACCAAAATTTTACATTTCCACTTAGTTTTGCGAAAAACTGCTATTTTTGAGTATACAGTCAGTGACATAAGTTAGTAACCAAATGCTGTTTTTCCATACAAAATGCCCAAGTTTGGGGTGCTGTATCTCAGCTTCTGGTAGTCCGAATTGGCTGAAATTTGGATGACGAACTACAAATAACTTGAAATTTTGCCTAAATCGGTAAGTTGTGGGTGGTTGATCTGTTCCACAAAGTTGTTCAATTTCAGAAGTCACACAAATTTGCAGAACACACCAACTTTCCACGGCTTACCGTTTTCGAATTAAATTAAAAAGTCTCTCGGTTACTTACTTTTGTCTTTGAACAACCCTCTGAAACTCTATGTAAAATGACTGCAATGTAATAATTCCCTCACTGGCAAAATTTCAAGTTATTTGTAGTTCGTCATCCAAATTTCAGCTAATTCGGACTGCCAGAAGCTGAGATACAGCACCCCAAACTTGGGCATTTTGTATGGAGAAACAGCATTTGGTTACTAACTTATGTCACTGACTGTATAAGCCATTTTATGAGACGTTTCGAATCATATGGTTTCCGTTTGTTTACCAGCTTTGAAAGTTTCTGGCGGGCCGATTTATTTACGTTTCTTCTAGCGCTACATTTGGAAGGAGCATATTCAATAATGGCGCTGGTGGAAATGCAACACAGTTTTTAATGTTCGCATGTAAAATTTAAATCGGTAGGCAGGGAAGATATTTTTCATCTACGTTACCTGTAATACATTTAAACCGGGCAGAAACATGCGCTGAAAGAGACGGGGAAGTCATCGGCAACAAAAATGTGACCAGCGCCATTCAGATATCATGCTAATTTTTTGAACAACAACAATGAGCGGCCCGCCAGAAAACGTCATTCGAACGTCTCGTAAAATGGCTTATTACAATTAACCTCGTTTTGGGCAATTTTTCGATGAAAATTTAGTGTGTATATTTCGTCAAACTTAAGTTTACGGCTGGTGTAAAGTATGCCTGTCATAAAAGGATCGATATTTTGTGTTTCAGCCGGCATACTTTTGCCCCACACTAGATTCGAACTCTTGCCCCACCGGTTTGGCTAAAGTTCGAATAAGACAATCAATTTTGAAACTGATATAACTAAAAATGGGTAAATATTTTGACATAGGTTTGTTCAGCAAAATTATAGTCAATATGTTGAAGGTTCACTGTATGGTATTTGTTTTGTTTTAACTGCTATTGTTTTCCTGGAAACTTTGATTATACCACTAAGGTCGAACTTTTGCCCTACAACACGATCAGACAAATTTAACTAAATTTGAAGATAATATGTGGATATTAGGCAATTTGCAAATTTTTCCGTGAGTTAATACATGGGTCGAACTTTTGCCCCGCTGATTCGAACTTTTGCCCCACTATGGGCCAAAAATTGTTTTCAAGCATTTATGCAAAAACTAATACACTTCAAACCAACCTTATGATAGGCCTAGAAACGCCCTTACATAAAATATTGAAAAAGATTTTATCTTCAATTGGTTCAATGCAACGAAAGTTTGTCCAAAAATTATAATATTCACGTCGAAAAACAACAAATGGCCATAACTTTTGCAAATCTCAATCGATTTTTATGATATTTGGATTGAAAATCTCTTACTTGAATAGCTTTCGAACCACCATGGCATTTATAAGATTTGTTTTAAATTGAGCTAGAAATCTTAAAAAGAAACTCTTACCCCACTCGAACTTTTGCCCCACTTTACTCTTAAGGGCGTTTCTAGGCCTATAATAAGGATGCTTTAAGGTGTATTAGTTTTTGCATAAATGCTTAGAAACACTTTTTAGCCCATAGTGGGGCAAAAGTTCGAATCAGCGGGGCAAAAGTTCAACCCATGTATAAACTCACGGGAAAATTTGCAAATTGCCTAAAATCCACATGTTATCTTCAAATTTAGCAAAATTTGTCTGATCGTGCTAAAAATGTCACCAAAATTTTACATTTCCACTTAGTTTTGCGAAAAACTGTTATTTTTGAGTATATCACAATTAACCTCGTTTTGGGCAATTTTTTGATGAAAATTTAGTGTGTATTTTTCGGCAAACATATGTTTACGGTTGGTGTAAAGAATGCCTGTCATAGAAGTATCGACATTTTGTGTTTTAGCCAGCGAACTTTTGCCCCACACTAGATTCGAACTCTTGCCCCACCGGTGGGGCAAAAGTTCGATTAAGACAATCAATTTTGAAATTGTTTTAACTAAAAATGGGTAAATATTGTGACACAAGTTTGTTCAGCAAAATTATAGCCAATATGTTGAAGGTTCACTGTATGGTATTTGTTTTGTTTCAACTGCTACTTTGTTCCTGGAAACTTTGATTATACCACTAAGGTCGAACTTTTGCCCCACCTTACTCTAGATAGTGCCACCGTAGATGTGTGTGTGTCTGTTTGAAAGAACAGCGATGCTGTCACAATGTTAAATCCCATATACGGTGGTGCCGCTGCTTTGATGCGATGAGTGCCAAATGAGTGACCTTCAATGATTCATTTTTATTCTACTATCTCATCATACGTTAGCGTTTCTTCATTCTACGTCAAACGATCTGCTGGGGACAGGCATTGCAAAATTCACTCTCATTCGATTTTGAAGCACGATCAAAGCAAGCGAACATCACATCTGTTGCGGTCCGTGATCAGCAATGCATCGCAAGTTGTAACAAGTCTGATAAACAGGAGCAGCGAACGAGAGCTCCAAAGAGAGAGCGATGATAACTTCCTTTTTTCTCGCTTGTTTACCGTTGGGGGGACAGGTGTTTTACTTTATTGGCACGAAAAACAAACCCCGAACTTACGATAACAATAGTGTCCCCCAGGTTTGGAGTTTGTTTAGAGGGGTTTATCATGCACTGTTATCCCTCCGATCTGATCAAAGTTGTAGCAGTAGACGATAAACAGTCTCCAATAATGTGCTGCATATTACGATAGTTACAGAGAGCTATGCGTGAAAGAATCTCTCAATTTTCTCAGGATTCAATCCCTGGCTGTGGGTAATCCGGAACTCACAAGAACGTTGTGAGTTTGATTGCCCTTTGGTTCTTCCACAATTTGCATGATTATGAACGGCACTACCAAAAATCCAGTCCTCACATGTGCTCCGCAGATAATACAAAATCAGTGAATTACTATAATGACTATTGAATTCTTGCGTATCCTTTTAAAGTGTCCTATCTAATATTGAGAGGCTTTTTGGGCTTAAGGACATTTGAACCAATGACTTATGGTCGAATGGATATATGGTCGAAAGGCTGTAGACCATTTTCCGATGAATTTTTCAATTCGACGTAAGTAACTTCCTTTCGGTTTTGAGAAAATTAATTCAGAAAAATCACAACCTGTCTTCTAAAACTGTTTTAAAATGAATCACCTTTTTAACATTTTTTCGCTGTGTACATTGCTTAAATTTTGCATACAATAAGCTCGCGTTCAAAAATTAGGGAGTTCCTATTATATCCCACAAAAATTTTATGACAAAATGATAAGCCGTTTTATTCAGTCACTTGCGACGTTTTTGTACCAGTGTAAAATCGACTAAAACTAAATGGTGGCAGCTAGCTAATAAGTTTGCAAAAACGGCCCATTTTTAATAAATCCACGAACAGATTGCAAACTCGTATAAATTAATAATGTAGCTTCCATTTCAAGGAAAAAAACATTGCGGTCATTCTGAACTTGACCACCTTTATGAACTTCGTCAGGTGAGCAATAGTATTTATCCCATTAAATGAACCATTTTCCAAATCATGTTCTAGGATCAGGCTTTATTTTGCTCATCTTGATCTGATAGATGGAGCGACCTCGTACGCTCACAACAATTATGAGTCAGCATTCAATGTTGGTTGAATAATCCGTGGCTGAGAGAGTGAAGAGAAACGTTGGTTCTATCCTGGGAGGGAGGCACCGATACTACACACGAAGTATAGAACAATGTTTGTTTGAACTGCAAGATAACTCCAGCTTGCCAACAACAATCAAGGCAGGCTTGGGGAAAATCGCTAGTTTTCTTTTGTTGTGTACTTTCGATTTTTCCTGACAAACATAGAAAAAAGGCCACAGTTTTCTATACGCTAAATATTCATTTTTATTGGAAAAAGTAAAACGATGCGTTTTGCAATGCTTTATATTCAATCCGATTGAAAGGTGCTCACGTGACATTACTTGCATTGTGTGCATGAATTGATTTTCATTCGATTTTTGTCACTTTTGATGAAATGCGAAAATGTGTTTTAATCAGTTACGCGCATTTTGCATGTTAGTCCAATGTTTGAGATCTGGGCTCACAGTGACAGTTCGTGACAGCGAAATCCCGGCTCACTATGACGTACAGAAATTTTGTATTGGTTTCTCCCTCCCAGGTTCTATCCAAACGCACATCTTTCATTTGACAGCTCTAGCTTACTGCGAGGCTCTGCAAAGACATCACCATTGCTTTTGGGATGAACTGAGGTTGGTTTCTCCGTCAACGCAAGAGCATGATTTCGCTTTCCTCTTTGCCCTTTTGGGCAAAGAGCTACAAAGAGACAACGAAGAGCTGTATGGAGATGCTCTTCCCCGAACTGAGCAATGGGAAAACATGCTCTCCCCCTAACTGAGAAAGGGAGAAAATAATCTCTTTCTCTTTTAAGCACTGAGGTTGTCAAAATAATCTCTTCACCACTGTGGGAATGAAAATAAGCAAAGACAAACGTGTAAACTCTTCATCCCGCAAAGTTCGTACGCTCAGTTTGCGTGTGGGTAAAATCGCTTCTCTTTTGTAGTTGATCATTAAAAGGGGGAGAAAGAGGATAAGTCAAGAGCAAGGAAGAAGCCTGTCTAGGATTTTGACGTACATTATGAGTGCAACCAATGTAAAAATCATTTTTTCTAAAAACAAAGATACAAGTTTTCTATCGTTGTTTTTTTTATTCGAGTCAAGTGAGGAAACGGAATATCGTTTTTAGTGAAAAAATCTGGCAGTCATCTTGGATTTTGACGCCATCTTGATTGAAAATTAAATAAAAAGGTGAAATGGACCCCCACCCTTAAGGAAAAACTTCCCTTTTACAGTAGCAAATGCATCACTTCTAAAGTTTTTTATGTCGATGTGTTGCTTATTTAGTTGGTCATGCTCTGCATGCAACATTCTCTTTCCAGGTTGCTTCGAAAAAGTGTATAAGATGTTTTATTTTTGTAAACGGAAATGTTTCCAAGGAGAATTCCACCACCTGCTAATTTTAAAAGGATCCATAAGCCGTCGTCTCCGGGTGAAAGGTTTTATATTAAGTACAATCGTAAGGAATGGGCTTCATTCACACTGAGGCTTGCTTATTAGAAGCAAAATTTCAAACCAAAACCAGATTTTCTTTTTTTTTATTTCTATTGATTGATTTTACTCTTAAAAGAACATATATACGCATCATATTTTTTTTTCTGAAATATTTAAGATATGTAATCCTGTTTACGTGTAAAAGAAGCCTAAATCCCATGAAAATGATGAGGGGCTATTGCCCTGTTGGGGCGTATTACACCGAGTGACCCTAGTAGAATAAGTTTTCACCTTGTTAGCATTGAACATGTTGAATTTTGAGACCACCGCTGAAAACTGGTTACGCTTCCTCTTAGTTTTCTTATTTTCGTTTTTCCTGGCGTTACGTCCTTGCTTGAACAGAGCATGTTTCTAAACTAAATTAGTTATAAAAAACAGGTCAATAAATAGGAATTTTGTTATTCATTATGTTTATTTGGCACCAGAATGAGTCTTCGGTATATCTTCGAGTTTAGGAATGGCATTCAATATTTAATTTATTTGTTCTAAAATCGTCAACTGATATGAACAATCGATATTAGTAAATCTTGTGGTGATATCTGTAGGTTCAATATAAACCATTGTCAAAAAGCATTGATTAATAGTGGAAATTTCACGTAACTTTCTAGAAGGACATATGTAACAATGAGATATTATATTCTAGATTTTAACAGTACAATACTAGAAAATGCCTTTGGGAAGTTTTTGACTAATGATCGAAAGACAACGGCCTTTAGCGTTTTATACAAAAAAGCAACAGTATAGGTTTATGTGGCTCAGTTATTGATTAAGGAGAAAGTAAATAACGAAAGCCTCTCAATGTTAGAACAGTGCTTTGGAAAAGTGACGTGAAAAATATAAAATTTTTGCGCTTAAAATTACTTTGATTTTTTGTTTCATTAAGTTTCCGCCCGACATACATGAGAAAAGTAGCGAAATTGAACTGCTGAGAAACACACTTTGTCTCTATACGGACGTAATGCCAATAGTCGCAAAATTTTGTTACTCAAAATGATACTTCTGAGCATTTTGGCATTACTTTCATATTGGAACAAAGCCTGCTTCTCATCTGTTCTATTTTGCTGTTTTTCACATGTTATTAGGGCGGCAGTTAAAACGGTACTTTATGGTGAAGATGAAACGAAGCCAAACTTCAAATTTTCAAGAGCACGGATCTGGAGAACCAAACATCCGTTTAAGCTGAAAACTTAATCGATTGATCACTAGCTGGTGGTGACCAATCAATTAGGTTTTCAGCTCAAACGGGTGTTTGGTTCTCCACATCCCTGCTCTTGAAAATTTGAATTTCGGCTTCGATTATGGCTCAAAAAATCAAGAAAATTTTTAAACTATAAACACGTTTCACTATAAATTAAAACACTTTTTGTTAGTTCTTACTAAAACAAAGCCAGCTTCGCATCCCAATTAGTTATAAAAACAGGTTATTGAATACAAATGTTTCTTTATGCGTGTTTAGTTCTAACGAGGTGAAAAGCTCATTTTTATTCTCAAAACCAAGATTTTTCATTCAAAACAATACTCCAATTCTTCATTCGACTCGAATAAAAAAAACAATGATTGGAAACATCTGTTGTTGAAAACTTCTCTTACTTAGTTTTTTCAAAGCGTTCTGACGGTGTTCTCAGAATTCAAAATGAAACGTGCACAACGTTTTTCATTGCAATATTCAAGATGACCGCTAATTTGTTTAGCTTCAAATTAAGGCATCATCCCTCTTCTATATGATGTTACCAAGTTTGCTATGTGTTCCTATGGGAAATATCACACATTTCACCAGTACATCTAAGCGGACTTCCAAGCCCAAAACTACTTTCCCTGATTTCATGCGCTATAATGTTAAGCAAGCAAGTGTATGAACCAGTAATAGCACGGGTCGTATACATACTCATCCCTTTTGATTATTGAACAACTCTGTGTATCAACGACAAATATTGCGCATTTCTTTCACTTTCACTGGGCTATCGCAGAAGTTGTTACAAGTGCGGAAACGCTAATAAAAGTTCACAATTGCATCAAATCGGGTAGGTGTCTTCGGGGGACTTATTCTTCGTAAATCAAAGAATAAGTGCTCTGAATACACCAACAGGATTCAATGCAATCCCGCACATTACTTCCATTTGATTTGTATTCGATGTTTTCTATTGCAATTCCATAAATTTTGAGCAAATATCCTTTCGACGAAATGTCCGTTTAACTAAATGTCATACGACCAGCTGTTTTTCGACCAAACGTCATTGATTCGATATGTTGCACATCATATTGACGAGAAGTTCATTGATATTCAATAGGAACCCGGGCCCGGTGTGGACCGCACCCACCGCACTCCCCTAGCTACGCTACAAGGCGTCACCTTCATAAACCTCCCCATCAGCCAAGGGAGATAGACGCGTTGCATTGTAGCAAAGAGCCACTTGATGTAGCCGATTAAGTTGGATCACTTCTTGCGTCTTACAATAGCTACCGAATCGAGCGAGGGGAGAAAACTCCACACACAACAACAAAGGGACACGATATCGACAAACGAGCTGCGGAAAGAACATCGGACTTCGTTTGCCAGAATCAGAGAGACCATAATCGACGTCAAAGTCGAAACGAACAAACGGAAAATGGTCTCGGCCTCGGTCGTGGGGATGAATAAAATAACAATAGACACAAAGTATAACAGGAGATTTTCCTCGCTGGATGAGGGCGAGGGACACAGCTGTGAAAAATGATGTGCGAGATCATTTCCCACATTTCCTTACGAAAGGATGAGTAACAGCAGGAGAATGAGGTATGTCGATGATGATACCGAGAAGATCGTTAGCAGCTTCCATGACGCGCATCTACCGACTACGAAATGCATGTATGAATACATGTTTATAAATGCGAAGAGATTTAGTCCTAGGTCCTTGGTGGAGAAGATAACTGCAGCAGGTATTTGCCATCAGTCTGCCCGAAGGAAGAGCATCCGCCGGAACAGGGAAGACGAAGACGATGGGCACTTTTCCTGTCTAAATCGGCCGCCATAAAAGTGTAGATTGCGTGAAAGGATTTCCAATTCAAAAGAGCCCCGTGGTTGAAAGGGTAAATGGTCCGATTTTAAAGTTGGCGGGATTTAGAATGGGGATTTTTTTTTTCGGATATTTGGACGGTTGAAGATGGGGGAAGTAATGGCGATATCAACCCTTGATACCTTTACGTAAACGATTTTGTAAATTGAGAAGGGTACTTGCTGATCCGGTATCTTGGTAATGCAGGACTTGCAGTTTGCTAACGATCTAGCAAAAACGTAATTTTAATATATGTATCTTTTCATGATAAATATTTATCAAGAGAGAAAGAAAAAGATGAATAATAAAGCAGAAAAGCAAAAATGAACGTAACGAATTATTAAACTAACAAACTTTTGAAGGTTGTAGAAAAACATGGAAGAACTAAGTTAGCGTATTTGATACAGACAAATCTCCATAACTCGATATTGAAGAGACGAGGGCGAGTTTGTGAGATATCGTGTTGTAGACCACAAAATCTATGTATCGAGGTAGCCATGAAATCCAACTTTTACTATGGTTCTCTAACTCGATATCGAGATACGGAATATCGAGTAAGGGAGAGTCAACTGTACATCACAAATTGCGTCAAAAATTCTACTGAATTTTTTTTAATAACTTTTGATTCGAATCCCGGTTTATTCATGAATTAGAAAGAAAATTGTTTTTTGAAATGTCCCTTGTTAAAATACCCCAGGATAACTTTTGCTTCCAAAATTAGCACAGAGGTGAAGGAATTTGTAGCAAAATAACTGGGAAGGGGGAAAGTTTTTTTTGCGATATTCATAACAAAGTTTGTATTGACCTTCCTTAAAACACTTCTTTAGAAATAAGTGTACCAATTTTTGTCAGAATCCATATTCTTGGTTTAAATTTTTTGTGATACTGGGGCGGAATGTTTAGATGCATTCTGGCAGAATTCAAGAAAACCAGAAGTCAAGAAATGATAGATTTTGGGATAAGCCTGATTTGCTTCTGAAAAGGAATCGCTAAAGAAATTTCTTGCCGATTCCTTGCAGAAATTTTCTACAGCGACTCCCATTTGAACTGACAGTTCTTTTCAACTGCGTACTGCGATCAGAAAAAAAGCGCATTCTTGATCGATTCCTTGCAGAAATGTCCCATGCATCAAGATAGGCCGAGAAATTACTTGTCAGCAGCGAATCAGGCTATAATATCTAAAGAAGATTCTGCTGGAATCTTAAACCAGGTAAGTTGCAACTACTTTAGCAATTTTTTCACGCTCAAAGAACGATTATATCATGCTTAAACTTTAATTTAAAAATACGTTTTTCATGTGATTGTTTGCATTTGTTTACATCGGTTAAGGGCCGGTGCTAACACTGGACTGTCATCTCCATAGAAGAACTGTCAAAGAGCTTACCGATCAGCTGTTTTGAAACGTCTTGTGAATAGGCCTATTGAGTCCATAAATGAACCTTGACATTTTTGATCATGTTTGACGTTCGCTTAGTCGACAAAAACACCACAGGGATTTTATTTTTAACATTGGGGTTGTTCCTATCTGACATGATAAAAAAATACACTTAAAATTTGAGTTTAAGCCAAGTGGTATGACAAAATCTAAAAAAAATGCAATAATGTTTTTTGGACTTAAACCAACGGAAAACATTAGAAAATTGAGAAAACATGTGTTTTTGGCCTAAACTTAAGCGTTTGAAACTAAAGTTAAGACAGGGCTTTTGGAACCAATTGTAGGAGATTTGAAAAATCGCAGAATTCTCAAATGTATGGTTCCTGACAGCCCTGTCTTCCTGCTTAGTCGCGCTTAGTCAACGACTAAGAAGCTTTTCTCAGATTTTTTCTTAACGCCCTTCGGGAAATCAGTTGAAAATTCAAGCTGTATCATCGACCTGAATTAATTTAACTTTGTTGCATGTAGATCAGGTGCAACTAAACGCCCTGTGTAACATCAATCGAAATTGTCAAGCTGTATCAACGCCCTGGAGTAATTTGACCTTGTCTTAATTGGATCAGTTGCATTTAACGTCCTGTAGGATATCATTTAATAATTACAAGCTATATTAACGCCCTGGAGTAGTTTTACTTTCTTCTATGTAGATCGAGTGCATCTTAATGGTCTGTAGACATCAATTCCTAGTTGTATTAACGCCCTGGAGTATTTTGACTTTGCTCTATGTGGTGCAACTCAACGTGGTGTGGTCTATCAGGTGCAACTCAACGCCCTGTATGACATCAATCGATCAAGCTGTATCAACGCCCTGGAATAGTTTGACGTTATTCCACACAGATCTTAGCGAGATCGGGTGCATCTGTATGCCCTGTAGAAAATCTATCAAAATTTCTTATCTGTATCAACGCCCTGTAGTTATTCGACCTTATTATGTGTATCAGGCGCATCTTGACGCTCTGTAGGACATCAATCGAAATTTTCAAATTGTTTCAACGCCCTAGACAAATTTGACTACATTCCACACATATCTTTGCGAGATCTGGAGCATCTTTACGCCTTGTAGAAAATCCATCAAAATTTCTGAGCTTTATAAACGCCCTGGAGTGCTTAGACTTTGCCCAATGTAGATCAGGTCCATCTCAACGCTCTGTAGGACATCAATTGAAAATTCCAAGTTTTATCAACGCTGTGCAGTAATTCTATATTGCTTCACGTAGATCAGATGCATCTATACTCCCTGTATGACATAAATCGATCCATCTGTGTCCACGTACTGGAGTAGCTTGACTTTATTCCACATAGATCTTTGCGAGATCTGAAACATCTCAACGCCCCGAAGAAAATCAATCGAAATTTTCATGCTGTTTAAACGTCCTGAAGTAATATGATTTTATGCCATGTAGATCAGGTGCCTCTTGACGCTCTGTAGGACATCAATTAAAAATTCCTAGCTTTATCAACGCCCTAGAAAAATTTGGCTTTATTCCACACAGATCTTTACGAGATCTAGAGCATCTGAACGCTTTGTAGAAAATCAATCGAAACCTACGTGTTCCAGGGCGTTGATACACCTTGGAGTAATTTGAGCTTATTTCATGTATATCAGACACAATTTAACGCCCTGTAGGACATTTATCGTAAACTCTAAGCTGGATCAACGCCCTGGAATAATTTGACCTTTTTCCATGTAGATCAAGTGCATGCAACCGCTCTTAATTTGATAATTCCAAGCTGTATCAACGCCCTAGAGTAAAAGTCCACAAAGATCTTGGCGAGATCTGAAGCATCTTTACGCAAATCAATAAAAAATTTTCTTGCTGTATCAAACCCCTACGGTCATTTGACTTTATCATATGTAGATCAGGCGCACCTCATAGCCCTGTATAACATCAATCGAGATTGTCAAGCTGTAACAACGCTCTGGAGTAATTTGATTTTGCCTCAAATAGATGAGCTGTATCTTAACGCCAAGTAAGACATCATTTAATAAATTCATTGCTGTATCAACGCCCTGGAGTAATTTGTTCTTATCCTTTGTCGATTAGGTGCATCTTAACGCCCTGTAGATCGTCAATTGTAAATAACAGGATGTATCAACACCCAGGAGAAATTTGACAGTATTCCAAATAGATCAGGTGTATTTGAACGTCCTGTGTCAAATTAAAATTGGTCCCACATCAATTAAAAATGGTAAGCTATATCAACGCCCTGGAGTAATTTGACTTTATTTCACCTATATCTTTGCAAGATCTGGAGGATCTTAAAACCCCTTTGGGATTAATCGAAATTTCCATGCTGATTCAACACACTGAAATTATTTGACCTTGTGTTATGTGGATCAGCTGCATCTTAATGCCTTGATTAAGATCAATTGCAAATTCTTAGCGGTACCTACGAAAAAATGAGCTTATCCTATGTAGATAAAGTGCGCCTTAACGCTCTAAATAAATTAAAAATTCCAAGCTGTATCGATGCCTTAGAGTAATTTGACCTTATTTCAAGAAGATAAGGTGCATCTTAACGCCCTGAAGCATATTAATTGTTAAATACAAGCTTCTCAAACGCTCATGCATTTTTGAGTGATCAGACATTGTCTCAATCAAAATGGTTAAGCTTCATTAACGTCATGGAGTTTGACCATGTCTCATTTAGGTCAGACCTGTAGGGCATAAGCTGAAAATTCCAAGCAATATCAACATTCTGGATTATTTTCACTTTATTATATGTAGATTGGCTGCATCTCATCGTCATGTAGGGCATCAATTAAAAATTTCAAACTTTATCAACGCTCTGAAGTATATTGACCTAACTCCAAGTAGATCATATGCATATCAACGCGCTGTATGGTATTAATGAAAATTGTTAAGCTGTAATTTGATTAATTTGATATTGTCTCAGATAGCTCATCTTAATTCTCTGTAGAAAAATAATTTAAAATTCAAAGCTTTATCAAAGCCCTGCAGAAATTTGACCTTAATCCAAATAGATCAGTTACATCTCTACGCTCTGTAGGACACCAATTGAAATTATCAAGCTGTTTAAGCAACCTGGAGTAATCAGGAGCAAATTAACGCCCTGTAGAAAATCAATTGAAATTTCCGAGCTGGCGACCCCTTGTCACCACTGAATTCTGAAATTCTGATATTCCTGTGGTATATAAATCACTAAGGGCCCAGATAGTCGTAGCGGTAAACGCGCAGCTATTCAGCATGACCATGCTGAGGGTCGTGGGTTCAAATCCCGCTGGTCGAGGATCTTTTCGTAAAGGAAATTTTCTCGATTCCCAGGGCATAGAGTATCTTCGTACCTGCCACACGATATACGCATGCAAAAATGGTTATTGGCACAGTAAGCTCTCAGTTAATAACTGTGGAAGTGCTCATAAGAACACTAAGCTGAGAAGCAGGCTCTGTCCCAGTTGGGACGTAACGCCAGAAAGAAGAAGAATATAAATCACTTTTTCGTGTGAAAAGAGAAATTATGTTGAAATTTCGACATAACTTCAGCATGAAACAAAATCGATCGAATCATCACAAGTTACTCTTGAAGTTTGATGAGATACATGAAATTTTGAAGCAGAAAAAAATCATTTCATATGTTCTAAAGACAATCAATTCATATTCTTGTTCATTTTGGGCCAATAGTTTTCATGTGATAGTGACGAAAATTCATTATCAAGTACGCATCAAAAACGGTATTTGCTGAAATGATTTTGAAAACCTGCTGTAATGAACAGGGTTGGGAAAAAATCTGAAATTCACTCTACAGTAGCCAAACAAAGCCAATCACAGTCAGCGAAGCCAGTGAAACTCACGCCCATCGCTGCTGTAGGCAAAATGCTTTGAAAATTGCAAAACACCCGTTGCTAAGGGCAACCCAAAATTACTGTAGAAAAATGTTCTATTTCCCGCTGCATTTCCCGCATTAAGAGCATTCAATGACACTCATGATTTAGAAAATTCGTGCACCCAACATAGGCTACTTGATGAGATTCGCTTTGAACTACTGTACTGGGAGAGCCACGTGATTTTCGCGAAAATTCAAGCCTACTACTATTACCATTCCCAGCACTGGTAATGAATAATCAACAATTCTAAAATCCACTAAAAGATCCAATTCCAAACTATTATAATAAACAATAGCGTAATATTTTGAAATCCAGGGCAATTGTCAATTTTTTGCACTTTGATATCACTTGAAAGCGACATTTTATTTTAAAATTAAGCGATACATTTGGGTGAAGTTCGAACCTCTTGTTTAATCCAAAAATAAGGTTCAAACTTTCTAGATGTCCTGCTTTAACCCTCTAATATCCAACCCCGCCTTTAGACGGGGTACACTTTGGAATTTTGTGTATTTTTTCGTAGCTCGCAAATCAAAATGATTTTATTTTTGGATTATACCTTGACTCATAACACGCATATAAGAAAAGTTTTTCATGACTTTTGAAACTTTTTTGTATTTTTAGAAATTGTTTGAAAAAATGTATTCTTATATAACCTACAAATGCCTGGGCTTCATTTAACGTTTAATATAAAAAATCGTACCTTTTATATTTTTCTACGATTAACCTATCACAAACGAAGAGCCTGGTGGTGTTACAATCATTTCAAAACTATTTTTCCGTTAGTTACACGGAAAATAAAATACGCTCCGAAAAAAAAATAAAAATTTAATATTTTTAAAAATACCGTAACAATTTAAATTTTTATTGTTGCCAAAAATCAACAACTAGAAAAGGCTTCAAGAAAAAATTAAAACAGCTAGGGATGTTCAAAAATAAAAATTATAAAAATCAAAAACCAATATTTAAAAATTTGCGAATAAAAATAAATAAATGCCCAAAACGTGTTTAGAACGATTTTAGATAACGAAAAATAAAACTTTAATCGAAAATAAAAATTTGGGTATTAGAGGGTTAAGAAACCTTGAGCATTTGTTCGTGAATCTGTTCGACAATTCCACATAAGCCGCATTTTGAGGCATATTTATTTCAATCAATTACATCTCTGGCGAAATTGTCGTCAGAGGGAAGCAGGCATATTAGATGAACCCTCTTACGCTAACTAGCAGTTTCAAGAGAAGCTCATTTTTTGATACATTTCAGGTATTTCTTCACGTATCTTCCTTTTCATATATCCTTAAACACAAATCAAACTGAGAAAGTATGCAGCATTTATATGCAATAAATTTGGTCATTCGAAATTTGGTCATCTTGAATTTTATCAGAAAAACCTTGAATTTTACCATTAGTGCACCATTCGATTTTAATTTTGTGGTCACCTTCAAAAAGCTATCTAAGGGGTCACCCAAAAATGACACCCATCATTTGAGGGAGGGTAGTGGTCTACGAAAGTGTGACAGTGCATGTATTAGGTATTGGAAAAAGCATGACAGAGGGGGGTGGGAGGTCTAGAAATCCATAAATATGATGGACGTCATATTTGAAACTTCCCTAAGAAAAAACTTAGTTAGAACAGCTGCAAAAACTAGGTGAGCAATGGTATTAGCCGTTTGAAATGAACGATTTTCTAAATTTATGAAAATAACATATTTCGTACAACAAAGTAATAAGTATTCAATGGCAGGTTCTTTGCTTGAGTAAACTGTACAATGGGATTAAATTTTGGGTAAAAAATCTGGTGGCTATATTGTATTATGACGCCATCTTGATTTTAAGCAAAAGTATGAGTTATTTAGTATAATTATACTTATCATGTGGAAATAAATAACATAAACATTGCTCAAATTTTACGACGACAGGGCTGGTTCCTGATTTCCGAAAGTCCATCAGGAATTCCTCAACAAATTTTCAAAGTAATGGACAACACATCTTCGGCAATGTTCTTAAAAAATACCGGCAATATTTTCGCGTTAAACATATTGTTACATTTAAAATAAATGTCCCATAGGTAATACTCAATTATCGTTAAATTGTATTTGTCAGAGTGTAGGAGTTAGATTATTTATTGTAAAAAAAATCCCCTCTTTTTCGAACCGTAAAATGCTGAGCCCCACTCCGACAGCGAAAACGCGATGACATAAGGGGGGAACGCAAAAATTGACTCTTTGGTTGGGAGTTTCCGCCCATCGGCGATCGCGGAGGGTCTCGAGTTAGCGAGACAGACAGGGGTCGCTTTCTTGTGCTCGAACCGTCGAAGGAGACAAATCGAAAACTTAGTCCGTCGTGTTGAAATACCGCTCGCCCATCTTCTGGGTTAAGTCCGCATGCTATAGTGTTGGCCAAGGAGAAGATTTTGATACCTTTGGGCCGAAGAACCAGTAATTGTGTGGAGAAACGTCGTGAGTGCGAGGCCAAGACGGGCCACGATTTGAATAAAACCCTCGAACCGCCCCACAGTGCATCGTCCCTTGGACAAAAGTCAATAAATCAACTTTCATATTCGACCGAATCAAGTAAGCCATGATGTTAACATATATTTTGAACGTGTAGTACAGATATTAGAAAGTTCGTGCAGTTTTCAAAACAAACCAAAACACCACGTGTTGACAAGTTGTTTCATTGTTCTATATTATTCATTGTTTTCGTGTCAATCCAGTCCCTCTACAATTCGCTTCATTCCCATGCTTATTATATTTTCAAAATGAAAATCGTTATAGACCGTATTGAAACAAGTAAGTTCAATTTTCTGTGATGTATTTTAGCAATTGTTGAAAAAGATGCTTCTGAGCTACATGCTTTTTAATATAGAAGAAAATTAAAACATTTATCTTCTTTTTGCCCATACAATAAAGTGCCTCAAAGTACCTTTCTGAAATCCACCTTAAAATAAAATTTGAAGTATTTTTTTAATTCTGGAAGTGATTCCAGCTGCATATGTTTGCCAATTGTTCGTCATCTTAGGATTTTTAGGATATGCTGCCACAACCATCAATAAAGATTGTTTCGAGTAGTAGTTTTCTGCCGCTCCACCCAATCGGAAAAATGATGTTCTGAATTTCATGTACAGATGTTATGGCACTGATTCTTTCTCCAAGATATTTGAGAACGAGCTAAAGATATTTTGCAAATTTTATTGTTGCAAAATAAACCAAAAGTGGGCTTAGTGTGGAAAATCATACAAAATTTTCATGAAGCGAAAATCCGACTGGTTAGCAAAACCAGTTCAGCTTCCGCGCATTCAGGAAACTGACGATGCAGATATTTCCAGTTCGGCTGCAAAGGCTGGCATGGGGCCTCACAAACCGTTCAATGAATGTTCAAGAAAAACTTAAAAGGGACGTGTTGCAGATCTTATGAACGAAGAGCTCGCATTCTCTGACAATTTATCAAATTCTTCGAGTGGGGATCAAGTACAGGTCATGACTGCAGCACAGGCATTAGCTTTGAACATTGCTTAGATCTGTCGGAACGAAAGTACAATTTAGTTCGAACCACTTTGAACGAATTACATCCGAACTTGCTTCCTAGCCTTTATGCGCTAAAGCAAGAGAAACAAAACATAATTCCGAAACCGATTTCTGCATCAGAAACAGCTGCTACAGTCGATCTACAACAGCTCATGAATTGTTTTGCATTCAGTATCATGAAGGATATTTCGTTGGAAGCTTCTACTGCTGTAAAACTGGTTTGCAAGTGGGGCTTCGATGGAAGTTCAGGACACAGCATATACAAACAAACAATTTCGGAAGCAGGAAAATCGGATGAAAATTTGCTGACCGGAATCATTGCGACGTTCCATTGAAAATGATCGAAATAAAAGAAAATAAAACCCTCTGGTCAAACGACATTTCAATATTCTTTTGTAGCAATAGTTCAGTTCTCGGATGATTACTAGGTCGTAAATGAATTGTGTTGTTAATAAAAATAAACTTTATTCAACCTTTTTTTTTTCATTTTATTCATTGGAATAATACGTACTTCAATATTTTTATAAAAAGTTGGTTATTGAGATACTTTTATGGTTACGCATGTCACATACATCGTTCATGCGAACGACTCAAGTACTTTTTCATGCATTTTTATTTTGAACATTTCTTCCAAGCGAGCACTGTTCTATGGTGTCAAATGTAAAATTTGACGTAAAAGCCACTCATGCCATTACTGATGTTATATGTGTCATTTATGCCAATAATGAGTTATTTTTTGTGTATAACGAGATACTCCTCAACATCGTAAGGCAAAACCGCATAAAACATCCCGTTATGACTTTTGTCCCCAAGTGCCATACGGTCGAAGCACTGTGCGCCCGCGAGTTCATAGTAATGCAATTAGGCCACGAGCCCCAAGCTAACAGTGGACGTAGCGTGAATATCACGAAGACAGGGAGTGAGTGAGCCGACTAGGGTGAGAAAAGTGTAAGGACGACCCCCTCCCAGTGATAACGTTGGTGAGTCCGTCCTACACTGAGAAAAATCTACACGTCAAGGTCGTGTATTTTACTTATACAGTAATACCTCCATGAGTCGATGTTCCATGACTCGATATCGACTCATGGAACCATACTAAAAACAAAATTTCATGGTTACTATGATGGTCCCTAGAAGCAGCTTTCCAAAGGATTGCTGTTCTGTGACTCGATATTTCCATGAGTCGATGGTCCCTTCAATATCGACTCATGGAGGTTTCACTGTAGATTTGCGCAATGAAGAAAACCACATGATGAATTTCCAAATATTAAATCATGAAAACCAACTGATTTGCTTATTGAATTCGAAATGTAGTAGCTTTAGATAGTCATGTGTGATAGAACATAAATGTCAAGGGACTAAAAGAAGAAATTTGGTAGAAAAACTTTTGCTCCCCAAAATATGGATCCGAGGCTCCTCTGCTTGTCGCAAGCTCTCTTGATTTTTTTTTCAAACCCGTGAGCCAGCAACATGCGGGGCGCCGCAAATCCATAATTTGGGAAGCCAGGGATAAGCATATTCCATTTTTTTCGAAACTGAAAGCCAGGAAAATCTGTTAGTGGAATCCGATTTTTCTACTAAACTATACATTAATCAATGTTTTCTTATAGAAAGGTAGAACTCTCGTATATCGGTCAACTTCACTAATAAAAGAAAAATCGAATTCACAAATTTTCATCTAACACTTTCAGCTTCAAAATTTGCTTCTTCTCTTTGGAAGCATGATGATGACTATCGTTCGACACGAGGTCCAACCGCAATTCAGTTCACTATGCATCCCTTGGGTTGATCACAAACAATTTCTCATTGCGCAAATCAATGAATCGACCAACTTGAACATGATGATTATGACACAAGATAACCATAAGCAAAACACACTGAATCCGTGTTGGAGTGATGATCTATGCGTCCATAGGTTGACACATACGAATCTGAAGAGAAAGCTTCGGGAACTTATGTGGAAAAAATATGGAATCCCTGTTGTCGGTTGATGAATCAATCCATGAAGCAAAACACAGGAATTTAATGTGTAACACACAAGAAGTTTGCAAGAAAATCATAGCAAATCGATATGGACGTTCATGAATCGATCGATAATTTTAAACACACAGATCGAGCGTGTGAATTTTTATCAGTGTACGGAGAGAAGGACGCCGCTGCCGCGTGCGAGCGTGAGTGTGGGCCGTAGACCGGTCTGGAAAGCGGCGGAAGGAACCCCTTCCCAACCTAACTAATCCACTCGATTAGGGAAACCAGGAAGCCCCTGAGTTGAGTCACTGAAGTAAGTCGCATACATCCTACTGAGTTAACCCGAACTTACATTCTACTGTACCAAAAAAAAACAATTTTAGACCATTCAAAAAAGTTTGTTTTTCTACATCAATATGTTCACTATATAGTATCATGAAACTTCAGAGCTCATACAAAATATTATCTAAGTATTTGTGACTAAACTCTCAGTAGAACTTCTATTCGTTTTAACGCCGATCATTCTTTATTATAATAGACAAGTTATGAATTTTACGACAGGAATTTTTTTTTTCGAATTATATTTAAACAGCAATTGTTTAAAAAATTATCAACAAAGTATTTTCAACCCTTCTTTGTATGTGTTTCTCTAGAAAACCAATATGGAGTGATTGGCAGAGGAATTTGTAAAGCAATCCTTAAAAATATTGAGATATTCATGGAGTAGTTGTTGAAAAAAAATGGGGAGTGGATAAATTTGTAAATGTTATTTATGGAAGAATCCTGAGATGACCATTCGAAGAAAATGGAGTTATTTCTAGAACCTGAAATCAGGGGGCCGATATGATGGCCATATTTTGTTGCCTCTTATCGAACGCAAGCAGCGCTCACCAATACTATTAAGCTATAAGCAATGCAGCTGGTGCGAATGTGGGAAAACGAACCTAGGCACACAAAATCTATGCATATTGTTCGTTATTATTGCCATAGCGTAGCTCGCGGTTTAAAATAAAAGTAAGTTGCATTTCTATAATCGTGAAAAGCACAATGAAGTGTTGTTTTCCTTCTTGCGGTGTCGATTTTCATAATCTGAAGAACAATTATAACGATGATAACATTTCGCATCATAAGTTTCCAACCAATATGATTGTCCCATTTTCTCTTAAACGGATGATAAACATTCAACAAATATATGAGTGTGCGTGAAAATTGCAACTGGAGTATAAATTTATGCTCCCGATAAGAAGGCACAACAAGACCTGTCAAATACCATATTAAAAAACTATGATGCCATCCCTCTGCCTGAAATAATACTTGATGGAATTTCTGTTTTTTTTTTTTTTTAGTAGTTCAAGAATGAATTGCAAAATCTCAGTAAGTCTCCTGAAAAATTTCTTTTGGAATTTTTTGAGGGATTTTTTTTTTGGAAATTTCGTTAGTGCGTATAATTTTCTAACAAATCCATGAACAAACTATTCGGGAAGTAATTTCGTAGAAGGGTTTTTGCAAGAACAGTTGAACGTATTCTGCTGGGAATTTTATAAGAATGTAAGAATTGTTTAACCATTTGTTTGATAGGCATTTTTGAAAAAAAACAAGACAAAAGTTTTCAAGGAACGGGGGATGTTGTTTCTTGATTTTAGAGGAATCTAAAAAAAATGATCTGTGAAAAAATACAGTTACAGTGACCGGCGAAAAAAGATCATTCCATGATAAATTCAAAAATATGCCCAAAAGTCAAGAATTGCATTAGAGTTGGGCGCATCATAACATCCTGTCAAAAGATAAACATTTTTTTGTTTACTGGTATTGGTTGTTTTTATTACACAAACAAAAATAAACAGCAATTTCATGGATATCACTTTTATTAGCTATGACAAAGTAAACGATAATTTTCAAAACTAAACAGAAAAATTAGTTGAAAGCAAATAAAGTTAATTTATCAACAATCAGTGTGACCTCCTCTTGGCTTGATGATAGCCTGCAGTCGTTTTGAGAAGCTTTTCACTAGGTTTTTGAGGTAGCGGAGATCCATTTCGTTCCAGGCCTTTTCCAACGCCACAAAATACATTTTTTTGATGATTACGCTAGTTTTCTCCACTTTACTATCCAGAATCACTCATAGGTTCTCGATCGGGTTCAAGTCAGGGCTCTGAGGTGGCCATTTCAAAGGTTTAACGTGGCTGGATCGGAAGATTGCGAGCGTTTTCTTAGCCATATGCTTGAGATCATTACAGGTCCGTCTCACTCGGGCTCAGATTGGGTACGAAATGGCTCTTCAACCTATGATCAGCGATGTGTCGACGAGGCCAGAAATCGTAAACTCAACTTGTATTTCATTTCTCGGATGATGATGAACGATTTTTTCTTGATCTCTCGGATGATTTTGCGGTCCTCTCGGTGATCTGTTTTACGTTTTTGTCCACGTCCAGGCTGATCAGCAACAGCGTTCCAAGCCTTTGGTGCTTCAGGAATAACTTTTTAGCTGCACCGCGACTCACTCCATATCTCTCAGCAATTGAGGACTGGGTATGGTTCATGTAACAATTACGTACGATCAGGTTTCGGACCTGCAGCGAAATTTGTTTTGCCACCCATGCTTAACGCTGTTAAAACGCTTCCTCTGACCTCAACACGTCCACTTTTTCTAACTACGGCAATGCTTTGAGGCGGAAGTAAACAACGATTAACATACACGCTAACATGAAATAACCCACTAATAGGTAATAAGCTACCTATTTCTAAGAAAAGTGGCTTAACTCATTAAAAGAGTAAAGTTCATCAACTCATTAAAGAGTATTAGCTTCGAATTTCAAATAATGGGTATTTTTCACTCTTGACCTCTTGTACGAACATGGGTAATAAAACTCCATTATTTTATGAGCGACGCTGCAGATTGAGGTTATGAAGAAGAGAAGAAATGAAAGACCTTATTCAACAAATCACGTTTATTTCTTATAATTCATAGCATATTCAACGAAAAGTGAAATTACAGCTTGTAGGTTACAATTTTGCATACAGTCCAAGCACTACGCTGCAAATCAGCAATAAACCCAGCCAGTAACCTTGTGGGCGTCCGAAAATCAGTAACGAGAAAAAAGATCAGATCAACTGATCGGAATATATCCGCTGATATTACTTACGTATCGAGAAAAGAGCATGTGCAATATTTCGTCCGTAATTATCGTTCAAACAATACAGTTAAGGTACCGTGGGGTAAGTGGATACAGATAAAATCAATAGTTAACTTCATTATTATGTACAGCTAACGTGAATAATGTAACTCAAACTTTTTTCTGTGGATAACAAATAAGGGACTATTATACTTCAAATCGTCATTCATTTAGATTTTTCTGATTGTTATGTATTGAGTATGAAACACCTAAATTTTTGAGCTTAATGATCTACTTGCCCACCATGGTGTGGTAAGTGGATCACTTTTAAAAAAAATCTGTTCTCGAAACAAATGTAGTGTGATTATGTTTAATAAG
This sequence comes from Aedes aegypti, assembly GCF_002204515.2. Classification (NCBI taxonomy): domain Eukaryota; kingdom Metazoa; phylum Arthropoda; class Insecta; order Diptera; family Culicidae; genus Aedes; species Aedes aegypti. The sequence continues at coordinate 58,551,664 of NC_035107.1, read as the reverse complement.
AATGATATTACCTTCGCTCTTGTTATTAGTGCTACTTAAGTTACATTTTAATACTTTAAAATTAAAAAGTATTTTTATTAATCAAAATATTATACAAAGTATGTATATATTAATTCATACTATTTTAAACAAAAAAAAACATTGTAACTGGAAAAATTTGGAGAAAATTCTTTCTTTTATACGCATAAGTTAAACAGAAGTATTATAGGATTATTCTTAAAGATATTTTCGAAAAACACTCATGGTTTAAAAACATAAGTTACATTTACTTTTGAATAACAAACTGAAATCCTTCTATTTTATTTATGAATATATGTGTACTATCTGTCTAGAACAAATTATATGGTCAAATAAGGTACGATACTATGCTTTCGATTGAAAAATAAGTATATTTTGCTATTTTACAACTCAGCTTAGATAAACCACGAAAAGTTTCGTGTGAATTTTGAAATTATTATTCTTTTAATATTTTTTTTTATACAAGAAAGGTTAAAAAAATCTTTTAGGTGGATTAATTCAAATTTTCTATGGCCAATTTGACAAATTCAAGCTGGGAATGGAACAAAATAAAGGAAAACAACATTTGCGGATATTATAGCTTATTAAATTTATCGTAAGCAGTCTGCCAATAAATGATAATTATTCTTGATCCACTTACCCCACCCCATTAAAAAGTAGGGGTAAGTGTACCATGTCCAATATATTTGTATTTATTTATAAAAATGACATATTTTTCATTGTGATTCATTCAATTAGAACTGAAATGCTCAACATGTGTTGAAAAAACAAATAGTATTCGATTTTAGACTGAGATACAATGAATTTTTGATTGATGGAAAACAATTTTCAAATTAATTACTTTTTGCAGCTAACAAGTTTGCTTGTGTTAGTGTACGTGTAGTACCAGTTTTGCAATAGTTTCAGTGGTGGCGTAAGAATATAACCTAAAACGAAGCAATGGTGCGAAAACATTCAACATATTCAAGTATTTATGCTTTATATTGACAAATGATCCACTTACCCCACTGCTACACTTCCCCCACTGTACCTTAATTTTCTGAAAGCTAAAGATTTTGAATTTTCAAGAAAAATATACATGAAAAATGGGGGCCTTCCTTAGCCGAGTGGTTAGAGTCCGCGGCTACCAAGCAAAGCCATGCTGAAGGTGTCTGGGTTCAATTCCCGGTCGGTCCAGGATCTTTTCGTAATGGAAATTGCCTTGATTTCCCTGGGCATAGAGTATCATCGTATCTGCCACACGATAAACGAATGCAAAAATGGCAACTTTGGCAAAGAAAGCTCTCAGTTAATAACTGTAGAAGTGCTCATAGGAACACTACGCTGAGTAGCTGGCTCTGTCCCAGTGTAATTTTACAGTAAACGAAAATTCGACAGTGACAGCAAAATTTTCTGAACTTTCTCGAAAAAATGAGAACAGCAATAGCCCCTTTGGTCCTGAAACCTTCAAAGCACGAAAAAACGGATATTTTTTATTTTCTCCATGTAAAAAAATCAATTTTTGTGAATTTTTTTTCTTGAAAATTTTAAATCGTTAGCTTTCGTTTCGTCCAAGAAAAGCGGTTCAAAAGTTATGATTTCGTAAAAAATAAAAATTTTGCAATGAAATTTTTCTGATCACCCTTTTTAGGAAATGGTCACCCTAATAAAAAAATCCAAAAACACATGTATCCTTTTTTCAGATAAGGAACAAAATAGCAAATTTTCACGGAATTCGGTGACCCACTAGATCGGTTTTTCATGGAATGGCTGTATTACAATATTTTTGCTGTGCTTGTTTTATGTTTTACATCCTATTTAAATGCAACGAGCTCGATTTTTTTTTTGTTATTTTCCCATAATACTACGAGATCTTTGAATTTCGATAAAAGAAGTGTCAACTTTTCCTATAGACTTTGCTTACGTTTTAGATTATTGTTGCATCATGCAACATTTTTGAATGGTTCATCATCAATGGTTTCGGCATATTGCGTATTTAGTCAATTTTTGTACAGATTGATGGACTACTTTTCAAATGGCTTCCTTAGAGCGAGTGACACGTCAACATTCCCGAGCAAAGCTTGAGTTGTATTGAAAACTAATTTTGATGATGTGATGGCACTGATTTTGATAACGCGGTTTGTTGTCATTTTCGTCCTTAACGGTTGAAATATCAAAACTGAGAGCAGAAAATTGTTCCCATGAATTCAAATTGGAAACTATTTTTGCTGTCAGTGAAAGCAATTCCAATTGAATATTCATTCATTTTTATATTTATGTTAAAGAGCATCAAACAAAACTCTCAGATACAAAACAATAAGGTCAATATACTGCACACTACAGACAAGCCTAAAAAACATTTATATTTCAAGCCAAAGAATAATATCCTAATCTGAAGTAAGAAACTTTAAACTTTCAAATTATCGATGTGATTCAAAAAGTTTACGCTTTTTTTGCGGTCAGTCGTATTGTGTGGGAACCCATGAATTGTGGCGGCCTGGGGACCATGCTCCCTTGGACCCTCATTAATATGGCCCTGTGTAGATCGAAATGTCATTGTGCCTATTTAAATTTCTATTGAAGCGTAATTAACATGTGTCAAACTTGGAAAAATTAGCTCTTTCAAGTAAGCTGTAACAAACAAGTGTAACTTTTTCATAACTAATCCCAATTAACCCATTCAGACCCGACGTGTTATGCTTGTCTGAAACAAATTTTAACTTGATCGTTTGAACCGAGTACAGGAAATGGTCCGAAGAAGGAGCCTAATGTTTTACAAAACATTTAAATGAATACCCGCCTGTTTGCAGGTCGAATAACACTCAAGAAGATGGAATAACTCTACCGGTCTCAAGAAACTCGGAAGTTCTATTAGAAGCTCTATGCATTTCACAATAGCTTCGTGCCGCGAGCCGAGATGTGCGGGGATAAAGATGAAGTTTATCAACTACTGTGATAGGTTTCCTAAAAATAAGAGATGTGCTACTCACTTGCACTGAATCTGAATCAAGTCTAAGCAACCTTACAACTTGTTAAACATTCGATCTATCTATCATTCCATTCGTTTGTGTCGCTTGCTTGACTACGTGCGTGAACCTTTTCGTGCTGTTTTAAACGACTTTAAGTATAAAACCGTTCACTTAAAATTATCGAGATTGAACTGGATTGTTCATGAGTCGTTGGGCTAGTTATTAAGTGTAAAACGTTAGTTGCACAACATTCACGGGCTAGAAAAATCGAAGAGAATAAATTGTGCGTTGAAATTAAATATCACAATGGCCCAGTACTGCGAGAAATGCCCTCTCCAAATCAACGTTAATAGTGAACTATATACGGTGTGTAAAGAACATTGCGCCAAATGGTTCCATGCAAACTGTGTTGGTATCACAGAAACCGCTTTGTGTGCTCTATCGAGCAACATTATATATCACGGAGAAAAATAATTAGTAAAAACAACCAATTTTTAGTTAATTTCAAACAAATTTATAGGTTGAAATATGCACAAAAAAAATTCTGGTTTGAATCAACAACATGCATCGGTTGAAACAAACTAGAATTCGAGGTTGTTTGTTTTTCGGTTTTCCAGATAATTTCAACAAATCTTTAGTTTGAAAAAACCTTTAGATTTGTTGTTGAATTTGACAGTTCTGAGAACAACCAAAAATCTAGGTTGTTTCAAGCCAAGGAAAGCGTTTTGAATCAACCAAGAATCAATTCGAAGTAAACAAATTTGCTGGTTGATTTAACCTGATGTTTGGGTTTGATTATGGTACTATACTGTTTTTTCATTTTCTCATTTTAAAATTAATGCAACAAATCTTTCGTGTGTTCAAATTTATTTGAAACAACAAAAAATATAATAAAAGAATGTTTTAAAGACAATCACAGTAATTAAATCCGCATAATAATGACTTCCTGTGATTGAACGAATTTTGTATTCTGTCGACAAAATTCCTCAAGGAATTCAGAATAGCGATTTCGAGTCTCGGTTGTGCACTTCCTCGATTCTATAAAGGAAAAAATATATTTTTAGATAAGCGCTTGATATGCACATCCAAATAAGTTAAATAAAATCTCTCTTACCGTTGATGTGGAATAAAATAATAATAAGTGAAGCACCTCCATAGTATATTTCTTTGCTCTGCGAAGGATGTTGTATGGCCTTCATTTGGATGCACACTTGAAAAATAAAAGTATTGACTCAATATGGATTAAAAAACAATATATGACAAATCAAATTACCTACAGAACCTGACATATTCTTTAATGTTCTTCAATATTGCAACTATATTTCAAGATGTCGGAGTTTCTAAAGATAACTGTGAGGTAACCAACAATAAAAGGAACAACACATGAAGTTGGTTTGTTTCAAACTAATTTGTTGGTCGTTTTTGATTCAAACATAATCTTAGTTTGTTTCAATATGATGTTATCTTCAAATCAACCTATGATTTTAATTTGAAACAAAAAATTTACTAGAGAAATAAACAAACTAGTTTTTAGTTAAAACAAACCAGCTGTTTGTTAATGCTGACTGAAACATTAGTTTAAAACAACCATAATACTCGTTAAAAAACAAAAAAATTTCAATTGAAAACAGCCGATGAAAAAAACTTGTTTCAAACAAAACCATTAGCTTGAAACAACAAATATTAGGTTTTTTTTTATCTAGTTCGTTTATTTGAAGCTCAAATGCGTTTAACGCTTTACGGAGCCGAAATTCATTTTTTGTATTTTTATCACATACAATTAATTGGCTTTTTCAACATTAATATGGGATGGAGCCAGGGTACTCGTGGCAGCTCGAGGTTAGTGGTCACAATTTTTGAAGGAAGGACATGGTAGGGATTGGAATCAGGGTTCTCAGCAGCTCATCCGGGAGGTATAACGTGGCATCTTGATTCTCGTTTCATGGCGTTGGTAGCGATTTCTTGCCGGTATTCGACTGCCGGATGGCCAGGATCCTCAATCCAACACAAAGTGGACAAAACACAAAAAAAAAACTGGGGAAGAGAACACAAGAGAATTAAACTTTTATACAAGACGAGCGAAGAAAATCGTAAATTGCGACCATATAAATAAGATCGCGGGTGCCCAACACATCTCTAACTGGAACATAGGGTTGTCTACCTCGGGCCGCAAGGGTATCCAAAAGTTGCGCTCTGGAGGCGTCAATATCCGGGCACTGCCAAACTACATGATCGATGTCATCATAACCGGAACCACACCTATTACAAATATTGCTCAGCGCGAGGTTAATCCTGTGTAGATGTGCATCACGCGAATGAAATCTCGACTTATGTCCAAACCTTTCCACCAGGCTCGCAAGGAAACTCTAGGAATTATGGAATGTAACCACCGTCCCAGTTGGCCATTTAGCCAATCGCTTTGCCAACCGTGAAGAGAACTTTGACGTACTAAATGAAAAAATTCATCGTGTGAAATTCGTCTATCATAAATCTCACCTTCCTCAGCGCCCACCTTTGCGAGAGAATCCGCCTTCTCATTGCCATAAATTAGGCAATGTGAGGGGACCCATACAAAGGTAATCTTGTATGATCTTTCGACCAGTGCACACATCTGCTCTCTTATTTTTGTAAGAAAGTAAGATGCATGCTTTACGGGTTTCATCGATCGGAGTGCCTCGATTGAACTGAGACTATCCGAGAAGATGAAGAAGTGGTCTGCGGGCATGTTTGAGATCATCCCCAAAGCGAAGTTGATTGCTGCCAGCTCAGCAACATAAACCGTGCAAGGTTCCTGAAGTTTTCGGAAGGCGGAAGAATTTTCATTGAAGACACCGAAACCAGTGGATCCATTTATACGTGACCCGTCAGTGAAATATCTCCTGTAGGAATCAACATTCTGGAACTTTGCGTTGAAAATACGTGGAATAGTTATACATCGAAGTTGAATTCCATGAATAGCTTGTTTCATGGACACATCATATTAAACAGAGGAACTGTCATTGGTGAAGCGTACACGTGGAGGGTTATAACATGGAAGGCTAATGTCAGATGACATGTAGTAGAGATAAACTCTCATGAATTTTGACTGAGTGTTCAGTTTGAGCAATTCTTCAAAGTTTTCGATGACGAGTGTGTTGCTCACTCCACACTTAATAAGTATTCTTAGCGAGAGCTCCCAGAATCGGTTCTGTAGCGGTAAAACCCCTGCCAGAACCTCTAAGCTCGCATTATGTGTTGAGTGCATACACCCTAAGGCGATACGCAAACAACGATATTGAATTCGTTCCAATTTAATCAGGTGGCATTTTGCTGCTGAGAGAAAACAGAAAGAGCCATACTCTAGAACAGAGAGAATGGTTGTTTTATAGAGTTTTATGAGGTCTTCCGGGTGAGCACCCCACCATGTTCCGGTAATTGTTCGTAGAAAATTGATCCTTTGTTGACATTTTTCCGTTAAATACCCAATATGAGTTCGCCAAGTGCCTTTTGAATCAAACCAGACCCCAAGGTATTTTGAAGTCAAAGACTGGTCGATGTCTGTTCCCAAAAGCTTAAGCTTTAGTTGGGCAGGGTTCCGCTTCCTTGAAAATACGACCAGTTGAGTTTTTTGCGGAGCAAACTCGATCCCTAAATTTCTAGCCCAAGTGGATAGATTATCAAGGGAATTTTGCAATGGTCTTTGCAAGATTTCCGCTCGTGGGCCCTTCATAGAAACCACAGCATCATCTGCTAGTTGTCTTAACGTGCATGGTTCTTCCAAACAGTTGTCAATATCTTTAACATAAAAATTATAAAGCAAGGGACTCAGACATGAGCCTTGGGGAAGGCCCATATAGCTAATTCTGGAAGTTGTCAGTTGACCGAGAGTGAAGCTCATGTGTTTTTCTGACAACAGATTGTACAAAAAATTATTCAATATTCCAGGTAGTCCACTATTGTGCAAGTTTTCTGACAATATTTCTATGGAAACTGAATCAAAAGCGCCCTTGATATCCAAGAAAACTGAAGCCAATTGCTCCTTGTCCGCAAAGGCTAGTTGAATATCTGATGAAAGCAACGCTAGACAATCGTTTGTTCCTTTGCCCTTGCGAAAGCCAAATTGTGTACTGGAAAGCATGTTGTTTGATTCGACCCAGTGGTCGAGTCGCGATAGGATCATTTTTTCTAACAATTTCCTTAAACATGATAACATAGCGATCGGGCGGTATGAATTATGATCAGACGCTGGTTTCCCAGGCTTTTGAATTGCTATTACTTTGACCTGTCTCCATTCCGGTGGAACAATGTTGTGCTCCATGAATGAGTTGAACAAGTCAAGCAACCGTCTTTTAGCGATATCGGGGAGATTTTTAAGAAGATTGAACTTAATCATATCGCGTCCCGGAGAGGAGTTGTTTGATGAAAGAAGAGCCATAGAAAATTCCAGCATAGTGAATGGTCTGTCCAAAGAATCGTCTCTTGGAGTTTCCCAAAAAGGCGGATGAGCTGGAACTGAGTCAGGACAGACCTTTTTTGCGAAGTTGAATATCCATCGGTTGGAGTATTCGTCACTCTCATTTGAGGATGAGCGGTTTCGCATGTTGCGAGCCACTCTCCAAAGCGTCGTCATTGAAGTTTCTCGTGAGAGGCCATCGATAAAACGTCGCCAATAGCTACGCTTCTTCGCTTTAATAAGATTCTTCAGTCTTTTTTCGAGCTTCGAGTACTCTAAATAAAGTTCTGAGGTACCATATCTACGAAAAGCTTTGAAGGCATTAGATTTTTCTCGATACAACTGAGTGCATTCATCATCCCAACCAGGTGTGGCTGGTCGTCTTTTGAAGGATGCACTTGGAACTCGTTGTTTTTGGGATTCTAATGCCCTTTTATAAATCAATTCTGTTAGGAATCGATACTCATCCAACGGTGGGAGAGTGTTGAATGATTCGATACCAAAAGTTACCGCTGATGCAAATTTTTGCCAATCGATATTCCTAGTGAGGTCGAAAGGAACCTGAATTGACTGTTCTGACCTTTCAAAATTATTTCTGATAGCAGTTATTATGGGCAAGTGATCACTACCATGGGGGTCATCAATCACCTTCCACATGCAATCGAATGATAGTGAACTTGAACCCAAAGATAGGTCAATGCGGCTTTCTTTGCCGTCGGATGAAATACGTGTCGCTTCACCTGTATTCAAAATGTTCAAGTTGAAATCGTCGCATAAGTCATAGAAAATAGCCGCTCTATAATCGTCATAAGATTCGCCCCATCCAGTACCATGGGAGTTCATATCACCCAGTATTAAAATCGGGAATGAGAGCATGGAGACTGCATTCCAAAGATGACGGCGGTTTATTGAAACTCTTGGAGGAATATAAACAGAAGCTACGCAAAGATCTTTACCCTTTACGTTTATTTGGCAAGCAACGATTTCTATGCCTGGATGAGTCGGGAAGGGGATTCTGTAGAATGAATGGCACTTTTTGATCCCTAAAAGCACACCCCCGTAATTATCATCTCGATCCTGGCGTATAATGTTAAAGTCGTAGAAGTTAAGATCATCTTCAGAAGAAAGCCATGTTTCACAGAGTGCAAATATATCACAATCGGAATTGTGAAGCAAAAACTTAAATGTGTCTAATTTAGGTATTAGACTATGACAGTTCCACTGTAGCACAGTTATCATATCTTGTACCTCACTTGATGAATTAGCCATCGAAAGATATGATCGAAGCAAGGAGGGGCCACGAAATAGTTAATTCCCTGAGATACTCTTCTATTGCGGGGAGAAAAAGGTCGAGTATGCCTCTGAATGAGTCTGAAACTCCGAGAGCATTACATATGCGATCCACAAGGGCCGTAAAAGTTAACAGTCCTCGCTTAGCCCGGGGGGTTTTCGAGGAAGAGCGAGGGACTTCAGTCGCTTTTTTCTTGCTATCTTGTTTAGAGCTTCTTTTCGAAGTGTATTTAGTCGGTGGAGGCGGGGGCGGCAGATCTTTGCTGCAACACGGAACGGAAGCATCAAAGACCTGTTTCTTCGGGATTTTTAAATTTGCCCCACCTCCTTTGGGATTAGGCAAACTTCTGAGGGAAGATTTCAATACCTTAAGGCGCAGTCCCGGAGAAGATGGAGACTTTCTTTTACCGGGTGCGTGTACCTCCGAAGAATCTCCCCCATCGGTTTCGTCGTCGTTCGCTTCATCGGAAGACAACTCTTGAAAAGAGTTACCAACTGGGATGGCTGATGAAGACTCTTCTGCGGACTTTTTTAAAGATTTTACCATTTCCGCATATGTCTTCTTGGAGCGCTTCACAATGGAGCGACTCTCATTTCGAATGCGCCTTTTGTATGCCGGGCACTTCTGCAAGTCATGAAGATCCTCACGACAGTAGCTGCATTTTACAGCTTCCTGTGTGCAAGCATCTTCCAAGGGAGCTTGGTTGCATTTGCCACAACGGGGCTTGTTGTCGCAAAAGCTAGCACTATGACCAAGCTGTTTGCAGTTGGTACAATTAAATACCTTCGGCACGTATAGGCGCACTGGGTAAAAAACACTATCGATGCAAACAAATTTCGGGAGAACGGAACCAGGAAAAGTTACACGAAACGAGGCTGACGGCGAAAACACTTTCTTATTTCCTTCCATGGAAACTGATTGCAATTGTTTACAATCCAGTATAGCCACATCAGGAATGGACCGGTTCTCAAAAATACCTTAGCCAGTCTTAATGTCTTCACATGTCAGACTCGCGTCGATAATTTTCCCTTCCACCTCGACCTCTCTGGCGGGTATGTAGATAAAGTACTCCACAGTAAAAGCCTCATGCTGAGCAATCTCATTCGCTGCTTTGTAACTAGGTGCAGTTACACGCAGCTTGGATTGCTTCACTTGGTGAATAACGGTCCCAGGATATTTACGCGTCAGCTCTCTAGAGATCGAGAGCACATTCAAAATCTTATTTTTGCGCCGGAAATAGACAACCCAAGGCCCAGCCGAAGACGGTTGATAAAACCGCGTTCGAGCAACGAGATCTTTAGGAGGCGTATCGCCTCCATCCGATTCGTCCATGCGGAAAAGAATTCAACCGCAACCAAATAATAAAAAAAAAATAATACTAAAAAAAAACAAAAAAAAAAATGCAGAAAAAAAAATTAACCTATCAGTGGACTATTTTGTACACACCTCCCCTAAATAGGCAAAATAAATTAACAAAAAAAAAATCTAGAAAAAAAACTTAACTAATCAGTGGGCTATTTTGTACCCAACTCCCCTATACGGCCGAAATTGCACCGGGAGAGAGACAGAGGAGAAACAACAAACAACCTTGAACTCAACACTGTTTGTTCGGAGATGCGAAAGCAATTCAATAGATGTGGAGTAGGTATACAAATTGATACTTATCCGTTCCCGTTCGATGACCGCTGCTGGTCTTCTACACTGATGTAGCGGGGAACCAATCACCGGGGGATGATGGTGATAATATCAATCAAATGGTGGCACGATACCAGTTGACCTTTGCCAATCTGGTTCGCTTCCTTCACGGTGCGCGGTCTATAGCACTACAGAAGTAAACTGCACTGGTAAAAACCCACTCGGGCGGTGGGAGAAAAAACCAAAAAAAACTACCGACTGCCAAAGACTGAACTGTCTTGTTCAAGCGCACAGCAAGGAATGAAAATATTAGGTTAAAAACAACTAAATTGCTAGTTTGAAATTCAACAAAAAAATTGGTTGTTTCAAACTAGGCTGTTTTTCCTTCGTGATTTATCTGCGATACATGTATGACCCTGTTCTGTAAGATAAGAGAGCGAATACATGTCGATGCATCTACGACCACAGAAACACTCCGATCGACCGAGGAAGAAATTGCCGATCTGAAATCCACCGTAACAGAAATTGCCCAAACCCTTGCGAATGTTGTGCAGAAACTAGAAGCTGTAACTCCGTTTCGTCACTCTTCACCTGCGTCGTCGCCTAAACTGTTGGACGGATCTAATGATATCATCTCTTGCGCAAGTCTACAAACCGAGCCGTCGCAGTGTTCCGAACACACATCGATAGAAGTGTAACTGAAGACGATATAAGTGAGATGGTATAACGATCGTTGAATATTCCTATTGCGTGTTGCAGGGAAGTAGTGAAGCTTGTATCGAAACACAAGAACACGAACACTTTTGATTAGGGTCCATTCACAAATTTCATGACGCCAAAAATGGCCATTTTCGACACCCACCCACCCCCTCGTATCCATTTTCGTATGAATATTCTGCCAACTTTGTATGAGTTGTAACATCACAAGGGCACCCACCCACCCCCTTCAGCGTTATGAAATTTGTGAATGGGCTCTTACATTTCATTCAAAGTCCTCTTGAATATGAAGCTAACACCATTAGCATTGAGCGCTTCTACGCGGCCGAAGGGAATTAAATTTCGAGAGTTTCTTAACTAAATGAGTGAAACGTGGAAGCCTCCCGTATGAATGCAAACGCTAACGATGTACAATTCATGATTAAAATCGATAAATAGATTTAAAGTGTTTGTTATTTTATAATTTGTTTCAAAGTGATTCCGAATTTTGATTGCTTGATTTGTTGAACTGGATTTGAGAATGTGAGGAGTTTTATTGTGATGTTAATTCATGTAGACATTTGATGCCACTAGAGCTTTTTCTGTTTGTGTTAATTAATATATTGTATCTGTAAAAGAAATTGTTACTCGCAATAGAATAGAAAGTAATGTATGTAATCAATGCCTAATTTTAAGTTATACAGTCTGTACGACATAAAGTCAAAGGTGGTGGTACAATAAATAAATAAATGAATTACAGAATAATCCAAAATAAACATGTAGTAATTCGGATTCAGTTGTAGGAGGGTTAATCCATTTGACAAGCAAACTATTATCAATTTTTGTTGGCTGGGTTCTTAAGGTGAAGATGCATCAAAATCAAACCTCAAATTTTCAAAAACAGAAATCTAGAAAACTAGACAGCGATTTGAGCCGAAAACTTAATCGATTCGTCATTAGCGTATGACCAATGCAATCGATCAAGTTTTCATCTCAAACCGCTGTCTAGTTCTCTAGATTTCAGTTTCCAGTTTTAGTTTATGTTTCAAGTTTTCAGCTTGAACAGCTGTTTAGTTCTATCGATTTGTGCTCTTAAAAATTTGAGGTTTGGCTTCGATGTATCTTCACCTTAACCGGTTACAAATGCTTCACAAAAAACATACAAATGTAAAACTCAAATGACCATTGGCCAATCTCTAAACTGGTCCCACGTAAAAAGTCTAAATGTACCTAAGCAGTGGCAGCACGCACCATAACGTTTGTCGTTGTACTCTCAACCGGAAATGGAAAATGGAAAAGTTGTCCCTTGGAGTTTCATCTGCCGTATGCGACTGGGCGAGCATTGAATGCCAAATGAGAAGCGGCATATGTAGGATGTAGCACGATAACAATATGACTCAACTGGGAGTTCCCACCGTTCAGCTGTCGGGAAATAGAGGAGTATTGTGCAGCAACAGCAACAGTTTCTCAACTTTCCTGAAATAATAGACTACGTCAGTCAGTTTTCTCTCCTTGCTAAGGGGAGCAATTCAGCCAATTTTACTTTCGATTGCCCACGGCACTTAACGGATGAGAACAGTTCATTGAACATTGATTTTGAAAATCGATATTTGGGTACAGATTCCAATTCATAGTTTGGAACAAACGAACACTGAGATTGTTTGCATCACATGTAACAATCGCATTGCAATTTTATTTTACATCCTTCCTCTTAGCATTACTTGCCAATTATTTGCCAAAGTTGCCATTTTCGCATTCGTATATCGTGTGGCAGGTACGATGGTACTCTATGTCCAGGGAAGTCAAGGAAATTTCCATTACAAAAAGATCCTGGACCGACTAGGAATCGAACCCAGACACCTTCCGCATGGCTTTGATTTGTAGCCGCGGATTCTAACCACTCGGCTAAGGAAGGCCCCAGTTTTATATGATGTGATATGATAATCGAAGAGGATGGTTTTAAAAATATCGGTTTTTTATATTGTCCAAAATCCCCGTTATGATCCCCACAATGATTTTAGCAAATTACAAGAACTATTTGAAAGATATACACTGAGCTTTCTAATAGTTCTTGTAATTTGCTGAAACTTCTTCGAAGACACCACAATAATCTGATGCACCGGTTTTGGGTTATTCTCTTTTGAAATCATAAAAATCCTTCTATTTGATAGGCCTTAGTTCCAAAACGAAGACTGAGGGGAGGGATATAGAAAAAAAAATAATGTAAAATGTTATGTCAGATATCTTCTAATACATGTAAACGTTTCATTTGCATTGGAAATAGTCAGTCGAAAAATGAACTTTTCACTCTAATTTAAGCTGGAAATAACTCTAAACTAAAAATGTTACACGTTTGATGTTTACAATTTAAAAGTATGTTAAATGTGCAATCAGAAAACACAAAGTATGAAATCAGTTAGCCAGCCCGGCTTCCGGATTCCGAAATCAACCGCTGAATCCGATCCGCATTTTCCGACCGCGCGCTTGCTTATCTGTTGATCTGCTTTAAAGCGAAAAATTATGAGCTAATTATGCATGAAGCGATACTCGTTGTCCCTTTTTACCGTTTGTTGGTACACATATTTTAATGTGTTCTTTTTTTTTTGTTCACCGTTGTGCATTCCACTGCGGTACCGTTGTTGTTTTTGTTCATTTCAGGGAGGCTTTTTTCCATGGAGTGTCCCATCCCTCCCGTATCTGCAAAAACAACAAAACCAACACAACCGGCCATGATAATGATCTGTTTATTTTCGCCAAAAGCTTTCCATAATCGGCAATTTATTGAAATTAACTCGTGGTTGAGCCTTTTGCCCCATCCCTGCGGACTTACCTTGTCAGTTTGATTGCGCTGTCATGATGGCAGGGGTGGACACCGAAGGCGCGTGCATTAAATGGCTCCCCACGCTCACATTGCGGTAATCAAACTTTTCCTCCCCGTGCTTGGAATGGCATATGTTTCTTGTGGTGGGTTCGGGTTGGGGTGAATTGCCTGCTCTTGAAGTACTTTTACGATGTCTTTATCAGCTTCCCACTCGGCTAATCCTCCTTGTTACATCTTACCGAGGAGAGGGCTATTTATCGGCATCGTTTCACCAAGGGAAATAACCGTTATGGAGATCATTTCTTTTTATGAACTCGTTCCTGATGATCCCAGAAAAAGATTCAGCTGACCGCATACCTACCATAATTGAAACGGTCATCACACCGGTTCGGCCAGGCTGACCACCGGAATCATAACCATTTCGGTTGGCAAGATTTAATTAAAGGGGTGCCAAACTTGACATAAATCTTTCCGATTATCCGACTTCCATCACATATCAACGCATCAAAACGAACGAAGGTGCGGAGAAGTCCAAGTAGGCAATGCGAGGTGGCGCCATCTGGTGCGTGTCCTTTCATATGCAAACCATGATTAATTGATGCGGGGGACCACTCACTGGCAAATGGTGCGTAACTATGGGGATAATACATTCTCTGCACATGGTCACTATGACGGAGGCTGTCATCGTCGTCGTCATTTACGGTGCATACATTCGCTTCGGTCTGGTCTTGACTTTGGGGCCAACACGCCTCAGTCCCTGGGCTTTAAATCTGGAGTGCGGTCAGGTTCCAGAATGGCCACACAACCGAACGTCTTCTTCGTCGCTCCACCCAAGTGTGTGTACGGTTAGGTGTCATCTGCAGATACATGAACCGTACCGCATCGTTTGGATGTTCATTACGCTTTGGTTGGCTGTGAAAAGGAAACTATCGCCATCATCGTCGTAGTTTTGGCATCGCCACGGAGCGTCTGATCCCGCACGATGCCGAGGGTCCAGTAGAAACATTTTGTCTAAACTCATAATTGCATAATTCGTGATTTTATTAGCAATCATCACCACACAACAGAAGATACAATGAGTCCCAGGATTATCGTTATCCGAGCATTACGGTGAGACGATAGAGCAAATTGGCGCTCGTTGTGCCAGACTTTGTTGCATTAGTGGTTTCTGGGAAGTTTTTTCTGGTTTGCTTAGAGTAGAGACCAACTTCCGTTAGATGAAAAGTACATTACGCCATATGAGTCGTTGTGCCGATATGGTAAATAAAATTAAAGAGTCGTCTGACCAGAAGAATGCTAAGTAGCGTTGGACGATTTTAAATGAATGTTCCAAAAATTGTTGTTTTCATTGCAAATTTTTGATTTGATGTTTGATGCATCTAAAATTGAGTGAATCGATATTCTTCATTAGGTTTTTTTTAAACGATTCAGTTTGTTGAAATCGATAAATATTTCATAATGAGTTTAAGAAAAAGAAACCAAATTTTGAACTAGCCTAGTATTGATTTCCAAAACTGATTAAACTGGATGTTGTAAAAATCGAATGCAAATGTCTTTGGGTACATTTCAAATCTCATATACCTATCTTAAATCAATTCCGATGAGAATCCATTCAAAAACATCGATCCGAAGAATTTGATTAAATTGGTGAATCGTTTCGGCTGCTCAAATGTAAATCGATTCAGTAACATCGATGTTATTGAAAAAAATGCCTTATTTATGCTAGTGATAAGACAAAAGCAAAGACATTTCTAGAAGCTCCTCTGATCAGTTTTGCACAAATCACGTTATATCTGAGCGACTTTATTGTTCGAAATTTGTCATTAAGCACGTGCAATTAAAATTCGAAATAAATGTTTAGCAATGTTTATCATTGCCCTTACGATAAATGATCAGACTATCACTTATTTTAATAGAAACTTAAGTAAATATCTGAGATTTCAGCTAAGCTTAGCTTAGACTGACTACACATATCAATGTTTGCTATTCCGTGAATAACCGAAGTCAGTGAAAATGCACAAAGAATCAACTAGAAGTTCGGCTGGGATTGGCCATAGTTTTCTTCAGTGTGCATAATTCAGTGCCTCTATTTATACAGGGTCAATAACGGCGCCGGCCACGTCTTTGCAGTCAGGTGGGATTGAGGGAAGGAATGTTAGTGTGTAACCTTTGCTATTTGGAGACCGTGTTTTCCTCTGCATCTCCACAAAGGATACTGGGAGGGATGGTTGTTAATGGGGGGGATCGTTGGGTCACAGGATTCACTTTGATAAGGGAAAATAATGTCGATACTTGTAGTGACGATCCATTCAAATTTTGATGAACAAATAGCTAAAAGCAACATTCCTGCAGCTGTTAGTACGAAAGCATGTGTTACAATATTTTACTCAAATAAAAAAATGATTGGCTGGGCCATCACATAACACTCCTATGCCGACACTTACAGTGGCGAACCATTCAAAGTGTTTTGAATAAAATGAACGTTTTGCAAGTCTACACTTTTAGCATAGACAAACAGACCGAACCACTCAAAGCTTTTCCCTTATTACAAAAACAAAGGGAAAGGGATTTTATATAATAACATATAAAGCTAAGTATGCTGTTTCGCTCAAGAAAAGTAAAGAAATTTCTTGACTGAATGGGTCAAGAAATTTCCTACAGAGAGCCCCCTTTGAAGTGACATTTCTTCTCAACTGCGTACTGAGATCAGAAAAAAATGATTTTCTTGACCATTTCTTGGAAGAAATTTTCCACGCATCGACATAGGCGATTTATTTTCTTGCTACTGACAAGACAAGAGACAGCCTTAAAACAAAATATATGAATAAGAGTCTATGCTGACACTCACAGTAACGAACCATTCATAGTTTGTTGAAAACTCATATATATGTCCCTCCGTCGTAACGATTAAATGTGCGGTCATACATATTTTACAGATTTGAAAAAAAGGGATGTAACGAGCTCACCAATTGATCCTTCATCCTCGACTGAGCAACCACAATCCACTTTCAGCTTTATTTGAAGCATACATACTAAATAACTGAGAAACGCGTTTATTTTTGCACTCGCGCCACGTAGACCGAAAACAATTGGTCTTGATTCCGTCGCTCACCCTGCAGGAGCATGCCATGGAATCGGAAGGTCACTCATACGCACTTAAATATCTGAGATTTGAATACAAACTAAAAATCCGATTACGGTCGATGTGTAAAAGGGTCAATGGGGATGATGGGAGTAGGCTCAAGCGTTACGGCTCATACCAAAAAAAAAATTTCATTAAAAAAGCGTTACGAAGGGAGCAGGGGGTCTTAAAGTTTACAATTTTAGCGTTTAGGGGCGGTCCATTAATTACGTAAGACAATTTTTCTCCGCATTGTAAGATTTTTTCTATGGGAATTAAAAATAAAGTGTATGACGCGTAAGAAATCTCAGATCCTCCCTCCCCCCATAAACCCTTACATAATTAATGGACAGCCCCTTACGTAATGAATGGACGCTGCTGTACTGGTTAAATTCCAACAAAACATAAAAGTAGAATCTGTGCTGGCTAGATTAGAACTGATTTTCTGAAACCAAAAATTACAATGTAAAAGTTTTTTTTCTCTTCTGTAGAACTTTTCGACCACTGCTTCCACCATTTAGGAATATTGTGCTATGACCCATGTTAAATCTGCTACTCATAAAATATCCTCTCACAATTGACATGTAATAAACATTGGTGGCACACTATCCCAACTAGGCTCAACTCGTTTTATAAAGTCTACTATTGGTTGAATAGGGTCCTAAAGCCTGTAGTGAATGGAATGGAAATAGAAAACGAAATGTTTCAAAGCAACATTGGAGTAATATAATACCACAAAAAAAAAAACAAATTACTTGCAACACGATCATTCTGAGAGAGCCTGCAATACGAAAACTCGTACGTGAATGATTTTTGTTCGGCTAGATATTTCATCCACCACATCATGCGAGTCTGACCCGAATAAAGAATCGTATAAGTTTGTATTCCACAAGCATTAATGTTTGAGCATAGTAGTATAGACATTTTCACGGGATGTTTACAGATCATTTGTTTTCGAGGTTTTATGACCGTGTACTATGTGGTCAAAGCAAGCTGCTCTGAAGAATGAACTAATTCTCAACGGTGTGCCAAAATCACTCACTCTCAGTGAAACCATAATCGTCTCCAAGATTGCTGCTGCTGTCGGTGTACAACTCTACTCGCCTGATATAGAGATAGCGCGACGTTTCAAAAATGGTATTGTAGGGATTGAGAGGGGTACTATAGAAGATATCGAATAAGCAGGAGGGCATATAGTTCCAGTAACAATGAAAACCTAAGCAAACGGGAAAAGGCGAATGACACGTCAGTCTTGTAAAGTGTTTCGAGCGATAAAGTTGCGATGGAATTGCTCCTGTTGCAATTTGGCTGATTGAGCTATTAGTTTTGAATGTGCCGGTTCCTCCTTCCGGACACTACAATGGCACAGTTGGTAAGTATATTGTGCGCTCCCAAACATTCAAAGTCTCGGCCTGAAACGGAAGTACATAAGTGGTAAAATTTTTTAATGTTTTCAGTTTTGTTTGGCATTGCCGTTGATGTAAACCAAGACGATAGAGGTTGATATTGGAATCATTTGTGTTGGTATTGCAAGCAGAATAAGCACAATAGTGACGTCATATTTTCGTGATAAATTTTGTTGTTGATTTTATGCTGGATTGCTTTGATAAAATTCAGAGGTCGCGATTCATGTGTTTTTAAGATTTGTTTTTCTTGTTGCTTGTAATAAATTTAAATGTTGGGTAAGAAATAATGTTATTTTATATTTATGAATGACCAGTATTATTCAATGTAATGTAAATAATTAAGTTGGAACACAATTGGAAAATGATATTGCGCGAATCCTTCAAATAAGCCCGACTTTATTTTGTTATGCTTCATAATTTGTTATAAGGTCAAATACATCAAAGCAATGCATAAACTCACCTGAAAGGGTAAATCAATTCCCCTGAGAGGGTAAAGTAATTCCCCCGAGAGGGTAAATCAATTCCCCCCAGAGGGTAAATCAATTCCCCCGAGAGGGTAAAGCAATTCCCCCGAGAGGGTAAAGTAATTCCCCCGAGAGGGTAAATCAATTCCCCCGAGAGGGTAAAGTAATTCCCCAGAGGTAAAGCAACTCTCCGAGAGGAATGAGGAGTTAGGAATAAAGAGTGAGGAATGAGCAATAAAGAGTAAAAATTGAGGCATGAAGAATGAGGAATAAGGAATTAGAAATGAGGAATAAGGAATGATAAGTGAGTTGTGAAGAGTGAGAAATAAGCCGAGGGTGAAGAACAAGGATTGAGGAGTGATGAATAAGGAATGAGAGTGAGAAGTTAGGAATGAAAAGTGAGGAATGAGAAATGCTGAATGAGGAGTGAAGAATGAGTTGTAAAACATGAGGAGTGAATTGTGAAGAGTGAGGAATGAGGATTAAGCAGTGAAGAATGAGGATTGAGGAGTGAGTGTGAAGAATGAGAAACGAAGAATGAGGAGGAATGAAGAGCGAGGAGTGAGTAGTGAGTAGCATGAGAAGTGAGAAGTGAGGAATGAGAAATGAGGTGTGAGTAATGAAGAATGAGAAGTGAGGTGTGGACAGTGATGAGTGAGGAATAAAGAATAACAAATGAGGCGTGAGGAATGAGGAACGAGGAGTGAGGTATGAAGAGTTGGGGGTGAGGAATGAGGAATAAGGATTAAAGAATGAGGAGTGAGGAGCGAAGAACGAGGAAAGATGAATGAAGAGTGAGAAGTGAGGAATGTGAAATGAGGAGTGAGGATTGAGGAATGAGGAATACATAATGAGGAGATAGAGATGAGGAATGAGAAATGTGGAATGGGGATTGAGGAATGAGGTTTGAAGAATGAGATGTGAGGCATGAGGAGTAAGGAATGATGAGTGAGGAATGATGGATGAGGTGTGAAAAGTGAGAAGCGAGGAAGAAGGAGTGACGAGTGAAAAATGAGGTTTAAGGAATGAGGAATGAGGAGTGAGTAATGTGGTGTGAGGAATGAAGAATTAGGAATCATATGTGAAGAGTGAGATGTGAGGAATGACGGATAACGAATGAGATGTAAGGAGTGAGAAGTTAGCAATAAGGAATGATGGGTAAGGAATGAGTTATGAGGAGTGAGGAATTAGGAACGAGGAATGAGGAGTGAGGAATGAGGAGTGAGGAATGAGGAGTGAGGAATGAGAAGTAAAGAATGAGGATTGAGGGATGAGGAGTGAGGAATGAGAAGTGAAGTGTGAGGAATGAGGAATCAGAAATGCGAAGTGAAGAGGAAGGAATGAGGAGTGATGAATGATTTGTAAGAAATAATGAAAGAGGAGTAAGGAATGAAGAATTAGGACTCAGATATGAAGAGTGAGAAGTGAGGAATGAGAAATGAGGATTGAAAAATGAGGAGTAAGGAATGAAGAGTGAGAAGTGAGGAATGAGAAATGAGAAGTGAGGATTGAGGAATGAGGAGTACATAATGAGGAGATAGAGATGAGGAATGAGAAATGAGGAACGAGGAGTGAGAAATTAGGGGTAAGGAGTAAGGAATGAGACATGAGGAATGAGGAGTAAGAAGTGAACAATAAGAAGTGTAGTATGAGGAATGAGAAGTAAGAAATAAGGAATGAGGAATGAGATATGAAGTATGAGGAGTAAGAAATGAGGATTGAGAAATGAGAGATGAAGAATGAGGAATGAGAAGTGAGGATTGAGGAATGTGGAATGAGGATTGAGGAATGAGGTTTGAAGAGTGAGATGTGAGAAATGAGGAGTAAGGAATGAAAGTAGTAAGTGAAGAATGATGGGTGAGGTGTGAAAAGTGAGAAGTGAGGAAGAAGGAGTGACGAGTGAAAAATGAGGTTTAAGGAATGAGGAATGAGGAGTGAGGAGTGAGAAATGTGGTGTGAGGAATGAAGAATTAGGAATCATATGTGAAGAGTGAGAAGTGAGAAATGATGAATAACGAATGAGGTGTAAGGAGTGAGAAGTTAGCAATAAGAAATGATGGGTAAGGAATGAGTTATGAGGAGTGAGGAATTAGGAACGAGGAATGAGGAGTGAGGAATGAGGAGTGAGGAGTGAGGAGTGAGAAGTGAAGTATGAGAAGTGAGGAATGAGAATGGATGTGTGAGGAATTAGAAATCAGAAGTGCGAAGTGAAGAGGAAGAGATGAGGAATGATGGATGATTTATAAGGAATAATGAAAGAGGAGTGGGGAATTAAGAATTAGGACTCAGATATGAAGGGTGAGAAGTGAGGAATGAGGGATAACGAATGAGGTGTAAGGAGTGAGGAGTGAGCAATAAGGAATGATGGGTAAGGAATGATTAATGAGGAATGAGGAGTAAGGAGTGAAGAATAAAGAGTGATGAGTAAGAAATGGAGAGTTAGGAATGATAAATGAGGAATGAAGAGTGAGGAATGAGGAATGAAGAATGATGATGATGAAGTTGTAGATACAAGATGTTATCTCATTTTTTGGAATATATGTATGTTATCTTTAATATGAAAGAACTCAAGGACAACATGAAATGAATGAAAGATAATAGATGAAACTATCTTACAATTATAAGAGTAGATAAGGAGGAGAATGTAGGGATTGAGAGGGGTACTATAGAAGATATCAAATAAGCAGGAGGGCATATAGTTCCAGTAACAATGAAAACCTAAGCAAACGGGAAAAGGCGAATGACACGTCAGTCTTGTAAAGTGTTTCGAGCGATAAAGTTGCGATGGAATTGCTCCTGTTGCAATTCGGCTGATTGAGCTATTAGTTTTGAATGTGCCGGTTCCTCCTTCCGGACACTACAGGTATGATACATGTGGAGTTCAACAACTCAAAAGTTCGCAACGATATTCTTCGAGCGCGTAAAGGCAAATCTCTGTATCTTGACGAGATCGGCATTGAAAATCAGGGACGAAAAAAAATCATGCTCACTATACTCAATTCGCTGACATTTATGCCTCCATCAAAGTAACCGCACCACCACCAATATGAGTATACCAATGAAGATTGCACAAAAGTAGATGAAGAAAACAAACAACGATGCCCGTATATCGTTGGTGTTTTTGATTATCAGAAGCAGCAGAGTGTCAGTTTAAGATAATTGATAATCAATGAGGTTCCTATTACAGTCGACTTTCCACATCTCGATGTTTCACATCTCGATATCTCTCCCTATGTTTTCGGTCCCTTCATTCTGCATACATTTTCACTCTCGATATCTCGATATCCTCCTTATCTCGATATCTCCCTATCTCGATGTGATTTTCATTCCCGAGTTTCTCTCCGTATGTCGATATGCCCATTATCAAAGGTTACTAGACTTGATTTCAGAGATTCAAAACAATTTGCAAAGACACGTCTCTTTGTTTTTTTAATTTTCCTAGTAATGGAGTGATTTTCAATCTAGTATCCATTGACAATTTGTTCTATTTCTCGATCTCTCCCTATCTCGATGGTCCCTTCGATATCGAGCTGTGGAGAGGCGACTGTAATTAAACAATATTCTGAGATCTGAAAGACTTCCTGTAAGAGCTGGTGTTCCCCAAGGCAGCATTTTGGCACTATTATACAATATTTTCACATCTGACTTACCTGAGTTACCTCAGGGATATCAAAAATCCTTGTTTGCGGATGACACAGGCCTTACCGCCAAAGGACGAAGCCTGCGTGTCATCTGTAGTCCGTTGCAAAAAAGTTTGGATATTTTTTCTTCATAAACTTGCAAAAATGGAAGATTTCTCCTAATGCTTCCAAAACTTAACTAATAATATTCCCGCATAAATCAGAAGCTCTTTATTTGAGACCTTCAAGAAGACATGTTGTCACGATGAGAGGGGTTCCAATAAATTGGTCAGATGAAGTTAAGTATCTAGGGCTCATGCTAGATAAGAATTTATCTTTCAAAAATCACATTGAGGGCATTCATGCCAAATGTAATAAATATGTAAAATATCTATATCCCCTTGTTAAATGGGAATTCTGGAATTTGGATGATCATTCTGGAACATTGGAGAAAATCTTGTGCTTTCGATGGCTGAAATATTGGTATTTCGACAGAAATTTTTAGATTTCGGTTAAAAATTCCACGATTTCAGTAGTATTTATTCAGGTACAATAATTTCGGTGATGATGGTATAATTTCTAAAGATTTTTTTTTAATTTGGAAGAGTCCTGGGATTTACAAACGTGCTGAGATGTTTCTCATTAGAATTTTGAGAGGGTTCTCAACAGAATCCTGAGAGGATTCTCATTCGAACACTGAGAGATTCTAAGGATGCTCATCCGATTCCTGGAAGGGTTCTCATCCTAGAAAGGAATCTCATTCGAACTATGAGAGGATTTTCATCATTATGCTGACATGATTTTCGTTAGAATTTCAAAAAGTTTGTCATCAGAACTCTTGTTGTGAACTTCTACTCTCTAAGCAAGAGTTCTTGAAGAATGGCACCAAGATCTATTCCTCATCTTATAAGGAAGTCATTTTATTGAGAACTTTACCGTTGTTATTTGCTTTATATGAATCTTGTAAGCCTTGCGAAGATCGTTTGATCTAAGTGATGAGAATCAGTTAACCGAAAAAATGCTTCACCTTCTAGGTTAAACAACGTCGACACAATGAAACATTCCATACTACTTAGCTTGAGCTTGAGCTTGATTGGCCGCCCGTGGATGCACTCCAGTATCGCCAGATCAGCTGCACTTACACAAGGAACCAACCGAATGACTGATTGGGACTAACAGGCATCCTCAGTGTATAAGTGCTGGTGATCTTCTATTTTTAGGCAACAATGGCACCTGCCACGTCAGAATGCAGACCAATGAGGGGAAGGGGGAGGAATTATACGTATATTCCACTGCATCCACGTCAGTTCATGCGGGAGTGTATGGATTGGGGGAAAGGCAAGGCAGATAGGTTTGCTTTTGTGGTTAGCAGACTGCCTATGTATCAGGCGTAAGAAAGGCGTGCGCGTGGAAGTAGGAAGTGTTAGGGAAACGGTTTCTTGTCCGTCTCTGGTTCTAGCGTTCGCTATGAACGAATAGTTTGAGTGTGGTATATTTAGAAAGGAAGATAGAAGCAAGTGAGAGATATACAACTACAAAGTACGAGGAAAGGGACGGGCCTGGGATTGAACCCATGACCTTCTGCATATGAAGCAGAAGCAGTAGCCATCAGACCACCAACCCCGTCTCATTCCATACTTCTTAGAAAAACTAAAAAATTCACATTGATTTATATATATTTTTTTACATTATAAAACGTTTGTACTACAATACAAAGTTTTCGAGCTAAGGATTTTTATGATCTTCAACAAATAGGAAAATCGTGAAAGTTCATCAGAAGTTTTCCTGTTTTTACTGTTGATCTTGTATTCACAATCTATTCATAAGCTCCATAAGCTCATTTTATCGGAATCTGAGAATTTCATCGTAATCGCTACCAGTAGCGTAGCTAGGGGGGTGCGGTGGGTGCGGTCCATACCGGGCCCCGAGTTCATAGGGGCCCCCAAATCGTGGTAAGTGTTTCATTTACAGGTTACAAGCAGATGAAAACTCAGTTTGACGGTGACCTTGATCGGCAATGTGTAGGGCCCCATAATCAATGGTATTAGTGATTAGAAAAGCTTAAATACCTCAAAATTCATTCTCGACAACTCGGTTTAATTTTGAAATTCATACTGATCTACCTAAATGTGCGGGGCCCATAACCGTATCGGAAACTGATTTGGAGGTATGTTACAGACCTCACCGTATTTCATTTCAATTATAATTTAGAATCAGTAACCATCTTCGATCATGGTTTGTACATATTCAAGGCTGGTAGAAGATCTCTTTTTAGAGTCTTAGCCTCTATTTTAATGCAAGGTTTTATTTTTAAAAGCTCTATTTTTAAAAAATCTTAAAAATAGAGACTTTTTATCAAAAAATTTTTTTACTGGTTCTTTAGGAATTTCTTTTCAGATTCCTCGAGAAAAAACTTCATAAATTCTGATAGTGAATTTTTTTTTCCATAGATTCTATACAAATTTACAATACCCAATTGCCTCAGACGTCTATTCAATGATTTGTCGATTTAAATTGATGATTTGACCTTTCTAACTACGATTTCCATGAGCTGTCCGGAATTCGAATCAAAGTGTCCGGAATACGAGGCAAAAGCGAAGAGGCGTCCGGAATAAGAATCATGAAAAGGCCACACATTTTCATTTATTTAAAATTATTCCTGTTGCGGAATCAAAATCTTCACCCAACATTCGAAAGTTAAGTGTTTTGAAGGCTCGATAACGCAGAAGAATTATACATAATGATTTATTTTATATGCTTTCTGATGAGTTATACTTCACTGAGGCCTTAAGTGTCCGTAATATGAATAAGAACGGTATAGGAGATCTTCCCTAGCTTTATAAAGGAGCTCTTTGAAAAATACTATACTGTTCATTTGCATTTGAGGATTTTTCAAAGAATTCCTAAGAGAATTCCTATGCCAGTTTCCCCAGTTTGCCATACAGGACTTTTTACAGCAATACTTCGATATAACATAACTCGATTTTTATATTCGTTAAGTTACATCGAGGTTACGTTATATCGAAGCAAGTTTTTTTGTATCTAAATTTCGTTCGACATGTATACTTTTATTGGAAAACGGATCATGAATTGATGTTATTGACCTAGCAAGCATTTTCAATCTTTCTTACAAAGTTTTGCATGTTGTACCAATAATTGCATTGGTAAGAACAAAAATTCGAAGAAAATCCAAAAATAACGCTAGCGTAATTATTTAATTATTTTTACATCATCTTAAATCTTTCTATCTTGGTTTTATGGGAAAAATATGAAAACTACGAAAACTCAAATTTTTGTATTTATTATCGCGTGTGCCACTATAGGAATACATGTCTATAGTAGCACTTTTTCTAATTTCTGTTCCTATAGTAGCACTAGGATGACATCGTTGGCAAAATACTTATCAAAACAGTATTTTTACAAAATTTCTATATTTTTCCTTCAAAGTGTAATAGCAAAAGCTATCGTTTGATGTAAAAAAAGTTCTTAATTCATCAATTATTTCGTAAAATAAAAAAATAGTTTCTCTCAGCAGTGCTACTTTAGGAACAATAGCTTTACTATAGGCGCAAGGGAGCTCAAATTTTAAGTAAAACTAATTATTTCGATCATTTTTTGAACAAATTCAATCTGTGTATCAATGGTACTTAGATAAATAGCTCCTGACCTTCATGTCAAAAAATGTTTTGAAACGATTTATATCAAAATGGCCGTAAGTAGCCACTATTGCGACTATAGGGGACTGTCCACTAAGAGAACACCGACCATAGGCAATTATGGGACTTGAAGAACTTTGCTTTGGGGAACTCTTGATATAAATCCTTTTGTTATTTCTTGACAGAATTTTAGAATAAATTCCCTAAGAATTCTTTAAAAAACGTATCAGTAAATTGATGAAGGAATCACTAGAAAACTGCATTCAAAGAAGAACTAACGTTGAGAGATTTTCCATGAAAAAGTTTCAGAACGAGAGTATCGGCATTATTCCAGGAGAATTCTCTGGGGGATCTGGAGATCTTGATAAGTTTTTGGATGAATTCCCGAATATATTTTGTAAAACAAAATATTAGTAGGATATTCTATAGACGAAAACTTTAAAGATTACTTGGAGAACCTACTAAAAAAATCCTAAAGAACTTTCTTAAGAAATTCCTGATGGAATCAAATGGAAGGATTTCGTAATTTATTTACTGACGATATTTCGAGAAAATTGTTTTTTTTAGGTTTTTGGACGAATACCTGTACCAGTTTTTAGAATAATTGCTAGGGCATTTCAAGAATCATTACTGAATAGCTCTTCAAAAGAGTCGCTGGAAGAATTCATGATTAACTGCTGGAATAATTTATGAATTTCTATACTCCAGAAAAATTGAAGTATCGTAGGCAGAATGGTTTGAAGAATTTATAGTTGAATCTTCTTTATATCCTGGAGAAATCACTTGGTGAAATTCTTGATCAAAGGCATAGAAGAATTCATAGATATATTTGAAAAAGAAACTATTGGAGAAATTCAAAATCCTTGAATTTAAAATCCCTAAAATCCAGAATTCCAGAATGGAAACAGTTCTTGGACATATTTTGGATAAAATCCTGGAGGAATTTAATTACAATTTTCTTATGAAATTTCTCAAGAAATCCTTGGGACGGGAATCCGATAAGTCAATACTGATCAAATGTTTCTAGAAACTCTTAGAGCAATCTCTGAAATCGCTTTGAAAAAAAAATCTGGTGGAATCCCTGGAATTATTTTTGAGGAATATCTCAGAAGTTTTTATACATGAATATCATGAGTATTAACTAGTGTAATTCCTACAAGATCACTGTCGCAATTAAAAAAATCTCTAAGAACTCTATATTTTTTAATTCCCGAAGTAATCTTAGGGACAATCTCTGGAGTAATTCCTGAAGGAATTCACTGGTTAAAATCTGAACGATAATTTGAAAAAGAAATTCTAGAAAATCCTTTGAGAAAATACTATTTGAAATCATAAAGATATTATAAATGGGAATCTTGGTGGAAGTTATGAGAAAACGTAAAATCATTGTAAACATTCCTGGAGTACTTATTTTCTTGAACAATTTTAGGAAGGTTTTTTGAAGAAATTTATGCTGGAATCTCTAAGGTAACTTTTATGGTTATCCTAATATTGGATTTTTTAGGGTTTATTAGTTTTTAGGAAGTTCGTGAAAATCACAAAATGAACTCTTGAGAAAATCTTTGGTGTTCATTTTGTAATTAGTTAGCATAATTTAAGGCTTTTCTGCCAGAATTTCAAAATCGAACAAAACACAACATTCGGGAAATGTCAACATTACGCTAGAATTCCCAATTTAAGCTGTATATGGATCATTGCTTTCCAGAGCTACTCCGCCAGCTAATATATCAACTTACAATTCACTGGAAGTCCTCTCGATAATTTTAAGTAAACTAATGTATTTTTGAACAAGAATTGAAAAAGAAGAACTGTAGGCTCATTAACTGGCATATGTGTCATTTACCGACTACAGCAACATTATCAACATATCAACATAAGTTCCATCATTTTAGTCATAATTCTATAAAAGCTATTTGGTCATCGTTTATTTCAACAGTTGATTTCACATGAGCATTCGCATTTGAACGGCGTTCACATTACTTTCTTGAGGGCCCCTAAATGGAACACCGCACCGGGCCCCAAAAACCCTAGCTACGCTACTGATCGCTACAGCTGAACACAATGTTGCTGAACAACGATCGGAAACGCGAGGCACGATGAATTTTCGTAGGCATCAAAACAGAATCTGCGAATAAACACAAACAACCGTTCGGGCGCTTCATTCGTTCGTGTTTCATTTTCGGATCGCTGTTTCTCCCGACGCTATCATCGGGTGATTGTCCATCGCTCGATAATGTGAACGGTACGATCCACGCTGCCTACTCTTCGCGAAGAACAGGAAAATATTCATTTCGATCATCTTCAATGCGGGCTTGCAACAATCACGCTAAACTTGCTCCGCTCAAAAATGAGTGCCAAGCGCACAAAATTGGCTTCTTTTCGTGCAGCACAGATTCTGTGGAAAGGGGCTGTACACAGTTTTGTGCAAACGGTGGTAAACAAAACTGAATGAGTGAATTGCGCACAGAGGAGGAACGCTTGGAATGCGGAATTCGTTTCCATTTTTGTTTTGCTTCTGAAAACATAAAACATTCCAATTTTAAAGATTTTCAGAGATTTTTTTCATTTGAATAGCCGAAGCGGAAGCAAATGGGGAAAAAACTTTCGCATTTGCGACCATCTTCCGGCTTTTCGCTAGAAAACATCTCAGAAAACTCCCCATCTTACCAACGGCCAACTGTTTGCTGCCACGCGGGATATCATTGACAGTTCCGTTTCCATCGATCCCGGACAGCCGAAGGCCAAAACGTCGGCAACTCACAGAATGAGTGCGACCTACTCAGAATTTTCACTCAGTCAGCCAGTTCTGCATTGGTTGCCTCATTCTGTGTAGTTTTAACACATGCGCTGCATGGAGCTGGCTTAGCGTGGAGTGTTTGCTTGACTTTACGAGAAGAAGCAACCTTGCAATGAATCACGAGAATGAACAGCGTGTGGATAAATGAATCCTACGAGTGGAAAGGCTTCGCGAACCACTTATCGGTGTGTTCATTTTGCTTCTTCAGCGTTGCATCCGTTCGCTTTTTGCGATACTCTTCGTGACGCAAAAATGAAAAATGAATTTTGGCGAATGTTGGATCGCGAAGATGCGTCGATCATTGTTCACGAAGAAGATCCATCGCAACCCTGGCTGAACAAAAAGGTTGATACTCAAAACTGAAGAGGCAACAAAGCATCACGGAAGATGAACTAAACGCAAAAAGTACAGACAACAACCTTTCGGACATTCAGTTTCTCTCACTGGCCGACACTGATGTTTGTATGTATTCCACTCACTGATCGCGCTACCCTGGATTCTCAAATTTCTCAAACATTCAATACAAGCGCATGGAACAATGGCAGTCAAGAACTGTCAAAACGTATTAAAAATAATGAAAAACTTAAATTATTTGCAATTTGGAAACTGGATCAAAAAAGGAGTGATTATAAATCAAACGTAATGTGAATATATAACTTTTTGTGTAAGTTCGTCTTCCGTGGTGCTCCTGTGCTTCATAATTTCGTTTTTACTACCACTGAGAAAGAGCCATCTATTGCCTTTCCAGTTTTGAATATCGCCCTATTGTCAGCATTTTAGAACGATGTAAACACTCGTTCAATAATTACCGGAAAACTAAACATTACATATACTTTGCAATTGGATTGAATGGACAAATTGATGTGAAATTTGCGAAAAAGTTACACTTCTTCTCGGTGAGAATCGAACTCACAACTCCATGTTCTCTAGATAAGGTGCGTTACCCCTACGCCACGAGAAGACTCATGGACGCAGAAGTTAACCTGAATTCGATTTCAGCTCAATAACCTCGTGGTCTTCTTAAGGAAAGCGCACCTCTTTCGGAAGAATTAGATGCTCATCCAAACACAACGCTTTATATCTATATCCAATGGCAAGCCCGAGAGAACCATGATCATAATTAATTATACAAGTACTCGTTCAATGTTACCTAAAAAAAAAACACTTTCACAAGTTTTGAAAATATTCAAAACTTTTCAAAACTTAAATTTATATATTTACGAAATCATATGAAACCAACACTGATTTTGAAAACATAAAACTTGCATAAAATGTAATAGTGAACGAATTAATAAAGATTAATGATCAATTTTACCCGCATCACGGTATACTTCTTAACTTCCACAAATGAAACCTTTCCATTTTTAACTCAAACAAATTTCCCCGAGCACTCTCAGCTAATCAGATTGCCACTTTATACCACCGGATTAACAACCGGATCAGAACTCTCACCTTCCGGGTTCAACCGTTGTAAGTTAGACACAAGAACGACATCGATCCTTTTCCTTTGCCTCCCGAACGAACCCTTTCGGAAGCTGAAAATCCCGACGCTCACGGTGGAAGGAGTTAATTGAAACATTTAAATATATAATTATTGCTGCCGCCAGCCGGGATATTTCACAAAAGGCAACGAGAATATCCGCCGCCGCGAAAATTAGTCCCGGGAAATAATGGAAACGATAACCAGAAGATCAACTAGCTACGACGACAACGAAGACTATTCCAAACTCGGCAATAAAAACTTATTGGAAAAGTTTTATTCGGATTCTGCTACTCGCGGCGGTGGAGGTGGGGTGGGGGGACCAAGGAAGAAAGAGTTCGCCAGATTGATTGACTTAATCACCTCGTACTTCCTTCCGCGATGGGAATGATTTCATTATTCGGCGGCTGTGGCGGCAACGTCTTTGGAGTCTTATTCATTCAAGGATGGGAATTCCGTCAGCTGCCGGGGATTTGCAGCTTCCAAGACTTTCGAAGACAATTCCATTTGGAGTGAAAAGTTTGTTTGTACGATTAATAGCTTCCTTTGTTTTCCACTTTAATAATTTGACTAATTACCATTTATGCGATTCTATCTTGAGTTTTTTTTTTTAATCAGCTTCACTTTAGGGTTTCACTCTCAGCAACAATAAGTACTGGCTTTCTTTGGTTTACCTCTAGTTCGTTTTCTGTATTTTATGAGTTATGTGAGGGTTTCCTTTACACAAACTTTAATTTTAGGTGATTATTTGCCAGAAACATTTACGACTTTAATGCGAACATTTCGTTCGATGTTTTTTTTTTCAATTTGACAATTATGCAGTTGTTTTTTTTTTGTTACGGAAAGATGGCATAATAAACAAAGTTTTTTTTTCAATTAAGGTTATCCTAAAAAGAGAAAATAATCATATTCAACAAATCAACTCGAATAATTGTATGACCTAGAGTATTTACAGTTGAGAATGGACACGGAATAAAAAAAAATACTTTCAACCGCGCCTTTTGTTTACATTGATTCGAGATGTTTAACCTCAATTTATAGTACAATGAACGACTACCGATCGACAATCTTTCGCTACGCATACATCGACCTGCGTTGGCGTTCGCGTTCGTGAAAATTATCAGTCTTTGATTGAGTGAGAATTAAATGAAAAAACGATGATAATTTATTCGCAAGCAAATAGCGGAAAATGAAGTGTTAAACAAACCCTCGCCGCCCACCGACTCGGGCTTATCTAATTGAGTAAATTTGATTTATGCAACTGATTTCCACGTTTTTTGCGAGGAAAAAAGTGCATAAATTTATGGCACTCGCGTGGTTTGCAGGAAAACAAAAAATGTAACGCAGTAGGCAATGGCGAAATATGACACATTGATGCACGAACATGAACGAGGGGCTTCGCGATGCGTTTTTCTGCTTACGGGTTTTTGGCACATGGCTGCTTTGATAGTTTATATATTTTTGATGCAACAATAATGACAGCCGTATCCATCGAGCTAGGGATGAAAGCACGATTCAAAAATATTGCACATCGTTGTGATTTTTTGAGTAATTTGAGTACTTTTGCATCCCACTGCATTTTTCGCCATGTTAAGGGAAAAAATGCACAACAGATAGAAAAAAAGGAACAACGCAAATTTAACTAGCAGAACTGAGCGCCGCCTTCATGTGCGTAGGCGTCCCAAATGGTGATGGACCGCCGCCACCGAGTGACACCGGTAGATTACTGTTATTATTATGGTCGCCTCCGGCAGCCCGTTGTCCCGCAACCAACTGGGACATCAGCGAGTTCTGCGATTGACCTTGCTGCTGCTGTTGACCACCTGCCGTCGGTCCATGGCCTCCTATGCCGTTCTGAATCGGGTGTGGATGCCCTCCGGTACCGACGCCAGCCCCTTGTTGTTGTTGTGGACCTCCCGGTCCGATTTGACGTTTCAGCATCGGGTGGTTGGCCATCGAAGCAAACACCAATCGTTCCTCGTAGTCGTACTCGCAGAGGATTTTATTCTCGCATAGGTAGAACTTGTCGCCGACGCAGAACCTGCAACGGAATAGAAAAAAAAAACATTTATCGGTCAGAAAAAAATAACAGGATTTCTACTGAAAAGGGGAAACATTTCCGACACGAGACCGAATGTAGAAAAGTTCGACCACCATTGTTGCGCCATTGTTCTCAAATGGGTTCGATTTCTACGGTTTGCGTCGTTGCACTGCACAGTGGTGTCGCCTATGGGCCAAAAATCCAGAAATCTTTTTCACTACCATACCATTTCATGGATCAATTATAATCTCAAGGATGGAGAAACATAAACTTTATACACATTACACTGTTATGTGACATCTAGGAGTTAGTGTTGATTTCCTAGGTATGTATATGTTTAGAATGCAAAAAAATATATGATCATATGATGGCCAACTAATGAATTATATTTCTAATTTACAGGCACGGCCAACTATGATAATTTCAAATCAGGCTAGACCTACTGCATCTCCCCCTCTTAAAAGAAGTCGTAAGAAGTCTTGATTCACGTCCGGAAAATTCTCAACTTGGGTCAGATGGCACGGGCGCTAATACGGACTGGATTTCTTCTACTTCTTTAATCGGTGACACAGAACTTGTTTCCGACGCACCTTCGTCAAGACAATCAACCTCAAGTAAGGCCGGCATCGGGAGGCAAGCGAAACTGGTCTACACACTTAAATTATTTCACCGATCTCAGTAAAATTTTTCGCCGAGAACCCAACAGCTGAGAGCTCGGTAAATTTTAACTCCGAATCTCGGTACTTATTTTACCGAGATTTCGGCAATCCGAATTTTTTGCCGAGATCTCGGCGAACGTTACCGAGATTCGGTAAACGTTTACCGAGATCTCGGTAAAAGTTTTACCGAGAATCGTCAAATTATTACCGAGATATAAGCTGTTGGGTTCTCGGCGAAACCGTTTAAGTGTGTAGCGATTGCGAAAGAAAATTTCACTTCCTCTATCAAGATTCCATGGTAGTTGCTGCGTTGCTGACTCTGTCACGTCGGAATCGTAGCGAGGGCGCATTTGGTTGACATGCGAGCTCACCAGCTTCGGCCTCATGTTCGTGTCCAGTGACATGATATAGTGAACGGATAAACTTTTTGCTCGATGCGTCGACCTGGCACCCAAGATTTGGTATTTTGGGAAAGATGTTCAACATACACCAGGTCATCTTCTTTGAAGTAGCGCTTGACTGCTCCATGCCGTGGTTCTTGACTGCCGGAGCTACAGGATCAGGCTCCTTCAAAAGGTCCAACGTAGTCCAAGGAACGTCTTCTGCCGGAGACACCGACTGTGGTGTATATCGGTTTGGAGTTGAGCGGTACTCCGAAAGGAATGTCTGCAAGTGCTCTAGTGTAGGCAAGCCTGCCCCCTTAGTCGAGATCAGTCCCAGTTCCCAGTCCCAGTTCTTGACATCAGGATCTTCAATTTGCTTCACATGGGCCGGCCAACATTCTTGGAGAAAATTGTATTTGCCAATGTTTTCGCCAATGTTTTCGGGAAACCCGGAGTGTTGGCCAGTATTCATAAGTTCGTTTGCTAACTCTACACAAGCTTGTGGGTACACGGATGGCGAAAACCTTGGAATCAGAAAAGCGTTGGAGGCCGTGAAGAATCGCCTACTGTTTCCTGCTGCTGTTCCACATATCATCGCCACATTGGAGACTTTGTATGATAAGCCGGAACATCAAATCTGTACGAGCTGGTGATCAAGCGACCAGCCAATCTAAAATTGGACTGGGCGATGTTCAAGCTGCAAGCTCCAATTGCAATCTTGCGAACTTTCGCGCAGTTTATGTCGAGACTAGCGACAGCAGCGGCAGACGTTACCCTTCATATGGATTCAAGAACGACCCAGCGTTCAAAATCTGAGGAACCCAAGGAAATGGGGAGCTCGTAGTGGACTGAGGAGTGTTGTGGAAGACACACCGATGTCAGATGTTTCACAAAGACGGCCTCAGGTGCCTGGTATGTAAGAAACCGGGTCACAAGGTTATGGATTGTCAAGAGTCTCCGGATCTGTATCCGGTAGCATCTATCATGCTCTGAGTTTTCACATCTGTAACTGAAAGTCTCACCAGACTCATAAGAGATCCAGAGAGCCAACCGCCTACTGAAGAGTTCAACGAGGCGGATTGAACAGCGTTTCGAATCCAGCCTACTATGGAAGCTTGACCAGTCAGTTGGAGTTCCCTAGCTAGTTATCACATGGCCATCAAGCGACTATCCGGTTCCACCAGCAGCTCCCCACATCGGCGGCACGTGGGAAACGCTAGTGAGATCGATCAAGACAGCACTGGATGCGATGTACACTTCGAGGACTCCGAATGAGGAAACTCTCGCTTACTGACCTTTGTTCTTGTTGATCCTCTTTAGCGAGAGGCTATGACTCCGAAACACTGTTTATTGATGAGTTCGAGCGAAGTAACACAGCCAGCGCGGACATTGCAGGAAGCTAGGCAAGCATGAAGCAGCAGGTGGAAGCGAGGGTGGGTCATGGTTGACACATTCTAGCGTCGTTGAATTCGCGAGTATCTACCAACGATTGCTCGACGGACTTGGCGATTCGAGGACGTGAAATCAATAGAGGTGGTTTACTTAGTGATCGTCGGATCCGAAGGTACAAGGAATAGATAAACAAGAGGTCGGATACTTGAAGTCGAACCACTTGACGTAAGTGACGGAAGAGTACGGCAGGCAGCCGTGCAGACCTCTACGGGAGTAATTCGTTGGCCAGTCTCGAAGCTAGCTCGGCTAGATGTTGATGGTAACTTTAGCCTGTTGAGTTCCGGGCAAAGTTACGGGTCGGGGAGTGTTGCCGGCTGACTTTTAAGCTGAGGAAATACACCTAGTTTGAAATACAACGGTCGGAGTATCAAGTTCCTAACGTTAATCGTTTATACGTTGAGTTTTCCCATACACACTTAAATTATTTCACCGACCTCAGTAAAATTTTTCGCCGGGAACCCAACAGCTGAGAAATCGGTAATTTTTAACGCCGAATCTCGGTACTTATTTTACCGAGATTTCGGCAATCCGAATTTTTTGCCGAGATCTCGGCGAACGTTACCGAGATTCGGTTCTACCGAGAATCGTCAAATTATTACCGAGATATCAGCTGTTGGGCTCTCGGCGAAACCGTTTAAGTGTGTAGCACTGAAGAACGATAACGGATTATTGTTCAATTCTGAGATAAACAGATCACGTCGACTGTATTGATAAAAAAAGATTTCTAGATTAAAATAGTATCAGTTGCATTGAAACTTATAAACTACTGTGAGTTTAAAAACTTATACTACATTTTTCTTAAATACAGTCAACTCAATATTCGGTATCTCGATATTTTCCCTAACTCGATGGAATCCGCTACGATTTAACATACTTTGATTCCTCTGTAAGTCGATACCTCCCTAACTCGATGCGATCTGTTTGAGTTTCCCATGCAAGTTTTCCTCTCTAGCTCGATATTTTCATAAAACAGTTTCAAATATCCTCCAAATGTTAATAAATTCTATAATTCTGAATGTTACGATTATTTTTATACAGCCATTCCATAAAAAAACGATCTAGTGGGTCTCCGAATTTCGTGAAAATTTGCTATTTTGTTCCTTATCCAAAATAAGGATCCACGTGTTTTTAGATTTTTTGATTTGGGTAATCATTTCCAAAATAGGGTGACCAGTAAAATCCCGATAAAAAATAAAATAAAATAAATAAATAATAAGAAAAAAAATAATATTTAAAAAAATTATAACTTTTGAACCGCTTGACCGATTTTCAATTTTCTTGGACGAAATGAAAGCTAAAGATTTTGACTTTTGAAGAAAAATATAAAATTTCACAAAAATTGGTTTTAACATGAAAAAAAATTAAAAAAAATCCGTTTGAAAGCTTCGGGACCAAAGGGGCTATTGCTGTTCTCATTTTTTCTTAAAAGTTCAAAAAATTTTACGTTTACTGTCAAATTGTTGCCTTTTTGGTCCCGAAACCTTTAAAAACCGAAAAAACATGTTTTTTATATCCGAAATTTCTATTAATGACAACAAGTTTTTAAGTACTACATGTAGGAATCCCGTTGATAAGACCAGAAATTAAATAGGTTCCTTTAACAATTAAACCAAGATATAAACAAAACCTTGCTTAAATGTTTCATGAATTTCACCGACTCATAGGGTTTACATTTCGTTTGTGAGCAAGCAAAATTTTGAAGCCGTCTAATAGAATAGTAGTAATCACATTATTAAACATGTTGTACATTTTCAAGAAATTCATCTCTAACACGCTCTTTGTAATCCTAAATGCATGCGAACAGTTTGAAAACGTATTCATAATGTCTCTAAAAAACATTTGACTTTAATGTTCATACATACAGAGCATCGGAATTTATTTCTGATAATATTTTTCATCAGATATTGTCAGGGGATGAATTCTGAGAGAGTATCTCTTACTTATCGCTCTCTGTAATAATCATGATCCGCTACACTTCATGAGAGCATGTTCATCATCTTCTGCTACAGCTCTGATTATTTCAAGGGGATAACCGAGCATGAAAAAACCTTCTAAACAAGCTCCAAACCTGGGGGCACTATTGATGTAGGATGTTCGGAGATTGATCATCATGTCAGTAAAACACCTTGACCATTGGCAATAAGCGAGGAAAATGGGGTTTATCATCGCTTTCTCTTTGGAGCTCTCGTTCGCAGCTGCTGCTTGTCAAGCTTGTTATTGCGCATTTCTTTCACCACTGGACTATCGCACAAGTTTTTGCAAGTACGGGAACGCTATTAAAAGTGCACGATTGCATCAAATCGTGTCGGTGTCTTCAGCGGGGTTATTTATCGAAGTCCAAAGAATAGGGTAACGGTCGTATTTTGGACCCCCTAAGGAAGTGATTTCAGTTTGTTGTCCCAATTAATTAACTGCACAACGTAACCAAGTCAAAAAACATGGCAAAATGTAGAGATAAACTTACTCTACGAGATAAAATGCCCATACGATCATAAGGGATCCAAAAAACGTCGAAAAAAATTGAATTGCGAAGCACTGTTTTTCATTATTTTGGACACACCAATACATTTTGGACCCTCAAAGTATCCAGTTTTTTACGCTAGCTATAAAACTGCGGGGGGTGATTTGACTTTGGCATTTCTTGCTTATCGATTTTATGATTAAGTCTTAGTAGGCCATGCTTTTCAATTGTTGATTGAATTGTCAAAAATTTTCACTGGGTTTGTTCTACAGCTGTGTTTATTTTTTATTGCAATATTTATCTATTTTTACAAACTTTATTTTTTTCGTTTTAGGAATCGACACGAGGAAAGCGTGACCAAATATTAGAGCTGAATAATTTTGAAGATAGCATTTTATACATCGGTATTGGTTCAAATACTCTGACTCACACTGGCCCTTATGTGGTTGATAACTTTTCAAAATATTTACGGAGAAAGGGTGAATATTGTCTGTTTCATGGACAACAAAACGCGCCGCCAACATTCAAGCAGACCGACCAAATCGTCGCCAGCAAACAAATCAAAGGAGGTGATGTGCCGTTGTGTTGGTAAAACTGGTGAAACGTCAAATTCGCAGCTGCTTGTTGACTGGCGACGATTTTGGCGACGATTACAAATCATCGCGTCCGATAAGGTGCAAAATTTACAATATTAAAACTTGCATAAAAGATTTCAAACGTCTTCAAGTGGTAGTCTGAGATGTTCGAATATCGTCAAGTTCTGTGTCGTTCAAACATGTTGTTACATTTCATTAACCATTGCCGGGTAATTAATTTGCCTCAATTATCATTTACCGTTTTGTCTCAAATTCCGAACAGACTCATATTCCGAACACTTGGTTTTTGTATGGCGATTTGGTTGAAATGTTTCGCTGAAATATGTCACCGAATAACAAGGAAATGGCAGTCAATTGCAATTCAATTTTAACGTCTCCAATATAATTTTTACCACGGGAGTAGTGGTGCTTCTCTAGTTTGAGACCAGTAAAACAAGCTCAGATAAATTTATTTGCGAAATTATTTATTTGAATATGATTTAATCGTGCTGTTCGGAATTTGAATCAAGGTGTTCGGAATATGAGACAGAATAAACACAGTGTTCGGCATTTGAGTCAAAATGTTGTTCCTTACTTTTACGATAAAACAATACAAAAAATAATCAAATCAACATTATTATTGGTACACCCAACAGTTAACAGTTAGACTTTGCGAAGAAATTAAAATATACACAAATATCAGCCAATTAATGCCAATCAGATGCATTTGAAGTCACCGTTGTCCTTAAGTGTTCGGAATATGAGTCAAAACGGTATGTGGGACAGTATTTTTCTTGGATCCCGAAAAGATGACGCAGGAGGTATGGTAAAAATTGTACTCAGATGTACTTCTACGAATACAAAAATGATCAGAAAACATTCACTGAATGGTATTCAGGCCGAAATTTGGGCTGTTCTTCAAGCGAGAATATCCCCTGAACTCCATAAATTCATTCAAAGGTCATATAAGGCCAGTCTTGCAAGAAAAACTAACAAAATCATTAGTATTCAATCCTCGAATCTGTTTGTTTGGCTTCAAAATCTTCGTACAGTTCCTAACACTAATTCACATAGTTCCGCTCTTAAAATAGATCATTATCGAATTAACAGAAATCAGTCTTTTTGGTGCCTGCTGACTATTTACATAAAATGCCAAAACTATTAGTAAATTGTATAAACACAGAAGAAGTACGTAAACTGTGTTAAATACAGAAAATCCGAAATGATTTTTTTCAGATTTTCGTTACCTCAATCAAGGATCCATTTTTTGACGTTCCTTTGCATCAACATGGCAAACTTTTAACTAAGCGAAGTTTGCTTTGATTAAACCATAAAAATATTTGAGTGTATGCAAGCAACGTCAAAAAGGGGTGAATCAAAGTTTATAGCAAGCTAGCGTAAAAAGCTGGATATAAGTATTTTGGACCCCCGGCATTTTTATCGTTTGGCGGCAAAGTCCACGACACTGGTTGTATAATATGCTTGCCCATAGTCTAATCAATCGATTGACAATGGAAAACCGAAGAAATTCTACGCTTTTAGTTCAGAAATTTGAAAAAAGATTTTGTTTGCATCTGGAAAATTTCTGACGGCTTCAATTTCTGTGTGTAACGTGTTGTAACGGTTGCAAGGATGAACCGATTAAATTAAATTAATTTCAGATAAATTAACACATTTTCTTTGTACATACGGTTGATGCAAGTGCGGAATAGTCCTATCTTTCCAAATGACATGCGAATTGAGTTGGTCTATCGATTTAAACTGGGAAATTTGCAGGAAAATGGCCCAGGGGTCCAAAATATATCGGTTATCCTAAGTGCTCTGAAGACACCAACATGATTCGATGCAATCCCGCACTTTTATTCGCATTTTCGCACTTATGAAGCCGCACTTCGCAGTCCAGTAGTAAGAGAAATACACAATATAACTGACGAAACATTGCCGATCATGGAACGATGCATATGCGATGTTTTTCTTCGCTTGCTTTGATCGTGCTTCGAAATCAATTGAAAACGAATCCTGCAATGTCTGGATATTGTATAAGATGATTCATGACCGCTTCGTAGAACAAATTGCAGCACCATGCACTGTGCCAACTCCCAGGAGGGCACTTTTACTCGTTCGATTTGCGATCGAACATAGAAATTAATATTTCAATAGAAAGCTGAACACGGTATATTTGATTTCATCGCCGTCGGGAAACCCCTCAGTCCATCAGTTGGCCATGACAACACCCACTCGTAGCTGATTTGACGTTTTAAAAGTATTGTCAAAGGCACAAAGATTGATTACACATGCACTCACTCTTCTTCTCGACGCAAAAACTTCAATTAAACGAACCCCACCGCAAATATGAATGATATCAAATTCCTAAATCCAAAATAAATGGATCCTCCGACTCCCACCTCGCCGTTGAACCATCAATAATGTAAATTGTATTTGCCAGCCGCTGGGAAATGTAAATGATACGTAATTACTGCCGTAACCCTTTCGTTTTTGTTTGGGGCACCCAGCATCC
This sequence comes from Aedes aegypti, assembly GCF_002204515.2. Lineage (NCBI taxonomy): Eukaryota > Metazoa > Arthropoda > Insecta > Diptera > Culicidae > Aedes > Aedes aegypti. Next base: position 58,511,190 of record NC_035107.1, on the reverse strand, counting down.
TACTCTTCCTTCCATCCATTTTGACAATAGAAAAACCGAATGCCAAGCTGAAATTATAAATCCAAGCAGGCACGGAACCAATTTACCAGCCAAATCTGTCCCCATGACCGCAAAATATGAAATGCCCTTCGTCGTCGTCGTTCGTCGTTTATCTTCCGACGCAAACACTGAGCAGTACCCCTCGTGGAAAGTACCATCATTATCATTCGGAAACAACGTCGCAACCGAACCCCTCCCTCGTCGTATAATTTATTTGTCAAGGATTATAAATCAAATTAAAACAATATTACGCTCGCTAGGATAGTTTTCAATACGGAAACGCGGTTTTCGGCTGTATCGAGCTTATTAAAATTTGGTTTCTGTGTCTAAATTGTTCCAACGTCGTCGGAAGGGAACTTTTGACGATGGTAATACTAGAAGTGGTTTTTGGCAGCACTGCCCAAACAAGTTGACCTATATGAGACGGACGAAATTGCTCGAAAGACCGAATGACAATTCGGTCACCCTATGTGAAAGGGTACATTAAATATCCACGTTTCATTTCTAATAATTTATTTATTATTGAACATAATAAAAAATGTCAAGGTTCAAATTTGGACCAATTTAAAAAATTAAAGCTTTAATATGATATAGCCATTATATGTGCGAGATTTTTTTTTTTCAAATTAGTAGCAAGAACACGATCTTTTGTTTTATTTAATAAAAACAAAACTTCATCAAAAAATGTTGAACCCTTTTGGCACAAAATTCTTGTAGGTCCAAAACTAGTGCTTTTCTCCTAATTTTAAGTGAGGGAGCCTAAATAAATTCTTTTCAAACATCCCTTCAAGTCTGAATTGGATCAAAAATATTAAAATTATTCAAACCTGTTCTCGGCAGCCATCAAGGACAATCAATCTTATGAACCTAAACGGCTCTATTTCACCTAATCCCACCATTTGAAAATTCGTCCCCAAAAGATTTCATTTCACAACTATTCATTAATCACCAGAGAAATCCCACACCCTCTGGAGTTCACTTGAAAACCATAGGATATCACAAACCAGAAAAGGGGAAATCAATTTTCCACAGTTTTTGACAGATCCTGTCACAATCGCAGTAGCCACCGACCATGTAGCCCAAACACATTCCCATTCAAATATCATCTCAATGCCTCCTTCGGTTTTCCCTCTACCGTTCGGACCGGAGAAATGATAAATTGTTAATGTTATTACAAACTTCTTCAAAATGCCCGCCCCTCATCCACAACCATCGAAAGCAATCCAAAACAAACAAAAGGTCAGTTTCTCCCAACCCACTCCCACAACGACATAAGTCACATTACGTATTCATCAAAAAACCGGGTGCCGGTTTGGGTAACGACCGGCAAAATGGTTTTCTGATTTCCCTCCAGTGCTATTTGGACCGTCAGAAAACGAACGAAGGTTGCGGAATTTCAAATGTCATTCCGCATGCAAAACTGTCCCGAAACCGGAAGCCTTTTGTTTCGGCGCGTTTGGTCGCATCAAGGAGAAAAAAAAATCCCGGAGATCTCCGGTACACGACGTAAATAAATGATGTACTGTTGTGGCAGTGGTTCTCAAAGTGGAACTCTGTGAAGCTTAACTCACATCTAGAGCTATAGCGGGATTTCAGGATGCTTTCTCAAACTTTCAGTTGCAAAATTTTATGCAGTGTTTTAATTGAAAATCTGTAGCGGCAGGAAAACATTGAACTATTATTTACCCTCATGCAAATGTTATACAAAACATGATAAACATTTTCTTCTGGAATAGTTTTTGATGGCTATTGGAACTTATCTCAATCGATTTTTAAAGGAGTTTCAGAGAAAATACTTGTTCATTTGGCTAGAGATAAAATAGTACAAAAGTGTTTGTTGAGTACTTAAATTTTCTATCAAATTCATTAGCAACTCTTAATAACCAAGGACTTTGCAAATAGTTTCTTCAAGATTTACACAATAATAGGGTGATATTCAATTTATAAAAGGCAATAGTTGGCTCTTTTTCAATTGTAGTAAAATCGAAATCCTGGAGCAAAGAAAGCACCATGGCAGATAAACTAAAAACAAAAAGTTATCTATTCACATTACGCTTGATTTCTAATCACTAATTTTTCGATCCAGTTTCCTCAATGCTAGTAATTCTGGACAAACATTTGAGAAGTGCCCAAGAGCTCTATTGCAAGTATCTTTCTTGCTTTCTTCCAAGAGGTGTGGAATATATAACGCAACAGTTCGATTGCTCAAGAGGCTCCACGAGGAAAACGGTAAACCTAGGGGACCGGCTAGCTACCAATTGAGGCAAGGTGCAAGCGGTAATAAAGGCTTAACTCAAACTCAACTCAATACGAATAACTCATCAGAATGTGATATTTGTTGCATTTATGCTTGGAAACAATTCTCTCGTTCACATTTCTTAAAGCTAGAGTACCTGCTCAGCTACTATGACCTCATCAGCTTCGTTTGGGGCCCCGTACCATGGCTGCATCCACGAAGAACTACAGCCGTCGCACTATGCACACGTACAGCCAACCCCCTGAAGAAAGCGCTAGTTCTTGAAGCCTACCACCATTTGTGTGGCGCTAGTGCTGGAGTAAACAAATTTAGGCCCCCCTCATCAAACCCCGTGCGGAAGCGACAAATGTCGTATGAGAAAAACATTATACTATTGATAACTTGAGTGATAATCATTTTTCGTTGTAGAATGTGGCTAAATTATCTAGCAATTACAGAAACACTGGATAAAGTAATATGCACTCAACACCAGATGGATAGGTAAAATATGAATGTCGCATTCGAAAACGAGTGTGTCTCGTGCCTAAAACGGTATTTTTGGACGAGCTGTCAAATCAGCACCTTCTCCAGCACCAAATTTTAGGCTTCACTTCAGTTGTTCGTGGATGACAGCCGTTTCAGTCCTGTGCGTACAGCATACGTGGTTGCAAGATTGTTGCATTGATGCACCACTAATGTCGTACCAGGCTGTTGCGCTGGAATGTTGCAGCGTGATTGTCGCAGAGGTGTCCAATCCGATCTTGTCGCACACGGTGTTGATGTCTCCCGAAGTGATTGTGTCGCACCAATGCCATGCAATCGTCGCAACAAAGTGATGATGTCACTCCTCTCCTCTCCTCTTTGCGTAGATCCTGCTCATGCAGCCTCCCGCAGCGGTCGTCTCAAGGGCACGGGAAAAGTGCATGCAGTGAGAGAGACAGAGCGTTCTGTCCGGTCTTCACGTGCCAGATTGGACTGCAAACAAAAAGGCCCTCTTTTGAGGTTGTCACATGTTAGCTGGAACTGTGAAATCACCAGAATCCCTGTATCCATACCTGGTTTTGAAGGCCTTCTGTTCGTATATATTTCTTCCGGATAACGTGGTTTAATTGTAATTAGCAATGGACTGAAATTGAGTGACCATGTTGATGATGTAGGTTACTAATCATGAACCTCATTACCTTGGTTTTGGGAACGGAGCTCTATGATCTCGATTCGATCAATGAATTGTCCGTTCGTAGCACATGATCAGCACTTAGTACATGCGAGGAGAGCTAAATGTTCGTATTAGTGCTACGTTATGTAGAAAGGAGGACTTTTATGTTACCTCTATAACCTGCGTGTCAAATACAGACCCTTCGGAGGCACACGCGGTTTACGTACTAAACGCGGGTCTTTCTAAGGGTAAAATAAGGTCGTTAGAGTTGATTCCTTACATGGCATCATTAGAGATATCACCTTCTCAATTGATGTTGTGGATTTTGATGTCAATTTCACTTGATTCTAACCACCATGCACTTTATAGAAGGACCGGACCGCACGCTAGCAACTTCAGTGGTACAATGATCATCCTATTGTTTGGCATTGTTGGAGATCTTGCTGCTTGATCGTGGGGTGATGTTGATCGTCAATCGTGGCAAAGAGAGGAGGTACGATGAGGCTTGATATGATAGTGTGCATTTATTGGTAACTTGGATGCACACAGAAAATTTTGTTCACATTTTTGTCAGCATAATCTCGTATTTTGTAACAGCTCTTGAGCCTTTTTTTAGCAACGTTGCTGTTGAACCCTTTTTAACCCGCCCATGCAAACTAACACCACTATCAGAAAGATTGGTGTTAGCCTGAGACGAGACTCGCGAAGATGGTCTTCTTTTTCTGTGATTGCTGAGTTTTTTTCTTATTCCACTTTGTGTTTATACCAATTTTGCGCATGTTGTTCAAATCCTCACATGAACCTCTCAGCAAAAAATGATAGAGTTTGCATCACATCGAAACATAAATAGCCGTTTGAGTGAAATTTCATGCCAGAAACGTAGCAGACATTAGAAATAATTAATCTTCTGCTTAGATTTATCAGCAACTTTGGAAAAAAAACTGCTCCGCCGCCTGAGGTGTTTAATAACAGTTTACTTTGAACACAATACTTTTCACTTTTTCAGCCATAAAAACGGTGGGCTGCATTTGACGTTTCGTGAGAGGGGAATCTGGGCTGCATATGACGTTGATATTTTTCCTCTTCGCAAGTCTCTCTCAGGTGTTAGCTATTCCTGATAGTTGTATTGGTGAGCGTGATCAAGTTGAATTGGGCTCAACAGCGTCTAATTTACGTTTTTCATTATTTTCCATACGTTTTGACAGTTCTCGACTACCATTCTTCGCAATGGTCCGGCTCTTAATATGCGTTTACTTGTATTGATCACAAAAAAGATGTAAACAAAACGATCAGCTGATGGTGACGACAAGGCTGCGGAAAATTATGTTCGCAGCTTTAGCAACGTGACGTCATCTTCGGTTACTTCGTGAACTTTCGGCTCGCCGAAGTTGGCATTGCACAACTACCACTTCAAAAATGATGTCATCACATATACTAATTTGATGTTCGCCCACACCTCTAAATATCCCACATCGCATTCTTCCATGCGCTTGTGTTGGAAGTTTGAGAAATTTGAAAATCCAGCGTAGCGCGATCAGTGACTGTAATACAAACATCAGTATCGCTGCTCGGCGGCCAGTAAGAGAAACTGAATGTTGGAAAGGTTGTTGTCTGTACTTTTTGCCGCTGGCGCCAACTGTTAGCGTTTATGAACGAAATAAACAGTTGTTACCCTATTGTAAAATAGGTGCTCCTTAACCATATACATACTGCTTCGCGTAGAAAAATGGGTTAACCAACGTGCGAAGTTTGATTTTTGGCCAACTTCGCCGCGGCGCAACTCGATTCTCAACAGTGCGCATAATGCACACGGCGGAGGGCATAGATGAGCACAATAGCGAAGCGACTCGCGACGCGGCGAATTTGGTCAAAAATCGTAGTTCGCACGTTGGTTCACACATTTTTAGTCGCGAAGCAGTATATTAAAATATATCTGGATTTGAAAAAATCAATCGATTTGATATCTAGAACATTTAGTGAAATTCTAACGAGAAGTTCAGCACTAAATTTAAAGGAGTTCTTCTTCTCGTTAGAAATTCTCAAGCGTTCATAAGAAATTCCACGGATACTACCAGATTCCATTGTGATCCTATTCAGAATTTTGAAGATGTTTGAATGTTAGATATTTGAATTTACCATGAAGCCACTAGGAATCCACAGGATTCCATTAGGAGTTTACATTATTACCATCCCCCCAATCTAAGAATTCTTAAGGATCAACTATAAATTCTCAGGATTACACAATAAAACCACAATTTCTAGCAAGATAACCCAGTAGTCTGCTAAAAAATGCCCAGATCCCTTTCAGTACCCTCAAGATTCCGCTGCAAATTCTCAAGGCCCAATCGCAATGATAGCGGAACGGCAACGGAATGCGGAACCGGTTCGCCAGCATGAACTATAATCAGCTTGTCGACTCAGTGTTGATCCAATTTCATTCGTTGTCAGCTCAGTCGAGATGTTGTGATACATGCTGGCGAACCGGTTCCGCATTCCGTTGCCGTTCTGCTATCATTGCGTTTGGGCCTTCAGGATCACATCAGAAGTACCAAAAATATTGTTAGTATTCCCCAGGATCCAGTCATGAAGCTCATAGGTTCCGCTAGGAATCCCCATGTGCCACTGTTACTCGCGATTGTGCTACTTTACCCCGTGTTTCGTTTCTCCGAATGTCATTTCTCCGAACGCCAGCTCTCCGTAAGACCCTTTTCCCTCGAATGACTTCTCGTAAAGTGATGCTTTTCAAAAAGCTGCAAAAAATGTTTTCAATGACAGGGTGATGAACTAAAAAGAACGATAAGCAATCAAACAAGGAGACATTTGGTCATATTTGACTAAACTAATATTAACAAAGATACCGACGACGGAGAAATTCTAAAGAACCGGACAGACAATTAAGAAGGGTATATCAGATGACGGATTCATCTTCCTGAAATGCATGAAGTTATGATAATTATGATTGCCAAAAACTTTTCGGTTTGTATGCTACATATTACCGGAGTTTGTTTCAATATGTAATTGCCGATTAAGTTATTTTTAGTTTGTAAGTGAAACCAGGTAATGTTGATTTGTAATATAATACTGTTTGTTTCATAGATATATATAAATCAAATAAATGCTTACGAAACTATCGTCATTCGTGAGCTGCCGAATAAAACAACACAAGAACAGCTTACAAAAACTCACCACTTCAAAAGGTCCAATTCTCAGCTCTAATGCCAATTTTTTCACACAAGCTACGCTCCGATCACTTATGCACTATTGAACTTTTGATTTGTATATAAAGCACTCGAAAATACTTAATTTTTATGCTTTAAATCACAAATTGAAATTAATGCACTTTGATTTCCTCGGCAATCAATTTTTATTACTGGACTAGGTTGCCAGAAAACCATATTCAATTGCGATGTATTTATTATTGTCTGTTTCATTCGCAACAAAACGCGCCGCCAACTTTCGAGCAAACTGAAAAAATCGTCGCCAGCAAACTAATCATAGGATGTGATTTTCCTTTGTGTTGGCAAGACTGGTGAAACGTCAAATTCACAGCGGCTGCTTGGCTAGCGACGATTTTGGCGACGGTTTCATCGGCGACGATTACAAATCATCGCGTCCGATAGGGTGCAAAATTTACAATATTCACCGAAAAAATAGAACACAACTAATTAATTAATTGGAATTAGCCAACAAATCATGCATTGGTAACAATTGAGCCTTTAAATACTTTCTTATTAGTAGATTGTAGGGCATAATCTTCAATATACTGAGAAACATATAAAATATACGTCTTTTAATAGTTGAACTATTTTGGCAACACTCCTGATGTTCTATAGGCAATCAGAGGATGATGTTTTTGTGTCAAGTCATAATTGAATTGATTTGCAAAGGGCCTATTCTGATTTTCTCATACACTGAGAATAATAGGAACGCAAATCAATTTTACTGGCAAAGTTTGGATTTTGATCCGAAAGGATCGAACAATATTCATAAACCAGAAAAAAATCGTGGAACATTGAAAACAAATGTGCAAGTACCGTCGTTGGGAGTGAGACTCGGCCAAAAATGCGTAAGTCCTCATTTATTTTTGAACAAATTTCGCAATTTGACTTGATGCGTTCGGCTAAAAAAAAATGTATTCTCATTGCATAAATATATTTCACGGTAGCCTCAGGCAGGCATCAAAATTATCAGATAGACGATACTATCATCTATCTGATAGACAAGATGGCGGCCTCCGGATTAGTAAAATCTTTGAAAACCCATGCAATATGGGCATTTTAGGAACGGGCGCGACGAGGGGATGCCGAAAATCGATGCTCGGCGCCATTTTGAAATCAATGATGGCGGCATCTGGTCAAGGAAAATTGTTGAACCCCATGCAATATGGGTAATTTCGGAACGGGCACGACGAGGGGATGATGAACATCGATATCCGACGCCATTTTGAAATCCAAGATGGCAAACTCCAGTTAAGGAAAATCGTTAAAAACCCATGCAATATGGGTATTTTTGGAACGGGCGCGACGAGGGGATGACGAAAATCAATATCCGACGGCATTTTGAAATCCAAGATGGCGGCCTCCGGTTTCGTAAAATCATTGAAAACCCATGCAATATGGGTATTTTTCCATTATGCGCAAGATTTTGGTTTCAGTATTTGTGTCAACGAAAGGATAGATAGGGATAGCTATAGAATTTTGCAAAAAGTATATTTTTCCCCAAAGATAGATGATAAAGATATGCTTGATCCAACAGGGATAAAAATGCTGATAGTATCTCCATCCGTCTATCAATTGATAGAGATAACATAGTCTATCTTCTATTCATCATTTTTCAAGAAGTATCCCTATCACTACCCATAGTGACAGTATCATTTGATAGTATCAAAAGATAGACCTGATAATGGTAAATGAGAGGGATAAATTTGAAGCCTGTTACCTGGAATCGAACCAAGAACCTTGTGATCGATAGGCTCTGGGCACTCCCCTCGTCTATCGGGTTTATGGACAAAAGGTCGAAACGACAAAAGGTCGAAACGACAAAAGGTCGAAAGGACAAAAGGTCGAAAACGATTTGCTTGGTGGGAAATTTTTCCTTCTTTGCAAAAAGATTTTCGAGCTTTTGTCTCCCCTTTTTTGTTCTTCGGCCTTTTTTCCTTTCGACCTTTTGTCCTTTCAACCTTGTGATCGATAGGCTCTGGGCACTCCCCTCGTCTATCGGGTTTATGGACAAAAGGTTGAAAGGACAAAAGGTGGAAAATGATTTGCTTGGTGGGAAATTTTTCCTTCTTTGTAAAAAGATTTTCGAGCTTTTGTCTCCCCTTTTTTGTTCTTCGACCTTTTGTCCTTTCGACCTTTTGGTCTTTCAACCTTTTGTCTTTCAACCTTCTTTTCTTTCGACCTTTTGTCTTTCGACCTTTTGTCATAGATTCCGTCTATCGACGCCTTGATGTGGGGTGATGCTAAAACGATTAATAAAGCTTTCGTATTGCAATCGTTCCATCTTTCTTAAGGCAAAATGTATGAATTTCTATAGTCCAGATCGCCGCATGTAGAATTGAAACACAATAAGAACAAATCAAGAGAACCGTGTTCGACCATTCCCCCAAAGACAAATTAAAGACCTACATGTCCCTTGCAGTTGTCCAAAATTTTTTGGCTCATAAGGTAATCTAGAATGCCGTGAAAAGTGTACTGCGATCTGTCAAGCTTGGGTACCTTTTGCACTACCGAGGGACCGAATGCAGTACTAGAAGTGGTACCCATTCTGAGCCCGAGTGGGACGGACCTAATTCCCCCCTCCGTGACTTTGCTGAGGAAAAATAGACGATTTAGAGAACAAAATAGTGTTCTGTGCATAATAATTAATAAATTAAGTGTGCTCAAGTGTAGTTCAGGTGTCTCCTGTTAATTGTTGTGCTTTGTTGTTGTGTATAATTGCCTTCCTAAAAGTTCAACTGCTTAGGCTGCCGACAATACGTAAGTTCCCCTACATAATTTGGATTCCCTGAATCTGAATATACTTGTAAAGTTCTTAACGATGCAATTTTTATGGAAATATTAGGTAACTGCCAAGAATACCACGCAAAACGCCTAAATGTAGGCAATTTTCAAAGTAATTTCAAGTTATATAACAGAAACTCAATTATATTGATAAAATGGACGAATTGGTACAAGTTTTGATGGTAAAATCTGTTTTGGGAATTTATTTTAAACATATTCACATACAGGCATTGCAGAATTCACTCTCATTTGGTTTTGAAGCACGATCAAAGCAAGAGGTCGACCATTAATTACGTAAGAGTTTATGGAGGGAGAGGGGGTTTTAGATTTCTTATGCGCCATACAAAGTATTTTTTATTTTCATAAAAAAATCTTACCATGGGGAGAGGCGCTTGTCTACCGATGGGGATAGGTTTTTTTACCAATCGTGTCCCCCAGGATTGGAGCTTGTTGTAGCAGTATAGAATAAACAGTATCTCATAATGTGCTGCATATTATGATAGTTACAGAGAGCGATACGTAAGTGATTCTCTCAATTTTCTCAGGAGTCAATCCCTGTTCACAAACTTTCAAGGTAGCACCATGTACAAATCCTTCTTTAGAACAAGCAGTTTGTGGATGTATGTCAATAGGTACCACACCGAACACGATTCTGTATTTTTACATTATTTTTATAGAAATAAACATCTTGAACAACGAATAACACATAATCTGACAATAGTTAAGACAAACAACGTTCATTTAAAACAGGTTACATTGATAGAATGCTCTTTTAGTAATAAATAAAAAGTAGTGGGAGCATTTGTGCAGTCAAAAATTTAGTCAAGAGGAGACATAAGATGACCCGGATAGAAAAAATTGCAGCTAAAGGCAATTTTTTCCATTTGACTAAAATAACAGAAGAATTTTATCAAAGTATTGACATTATAAGAACAAACCAACGGCAAAAACTCGGTAAAACAATAATTGCAAAACAAGCCTTTATTGAAATATTGTGGATAAAAAAAACAAAATCAGTAATTTTGTTGACATAGTAAAAAAAAACCGTCCATAAATGACATATATTTTTAGGGAAGGAGTCTCGGATATTGTAACGAACCATATTTAGATAAACAAAATAAACTATGATAGGAGAGAGGGATGTCCATTGGTATTTTGTATAGAAGATCTCAGCAATAACACAAGTTGTGAGTGGTATTCAAAATAACAAATATACAACATATTTTGATATTAGGTATATCACATTTTACTATTGTAATGAAATTTTCAGCTTTTTGTGAGTAGTGATTGATTCTTGGTCGCGGCACTTGCCCCTCGCATAGCACGATGAAATAGTGTCGCGGATCGCATAGCACGGAGGAATAGAGTCGCGGATCACGTTTGCAGTGTTTGATCTTTTGACCGTATCGCTTGCTCTGCGTGCGATAAACACTTGTTCGGCGTACAATGCGTTTATCGAATATTAGCGCGAATCCGGTTAGGTGTGAGCTGGTGACTCCCAGATCTTTACCTTATCCCACTAACCTTCCCATGACAACTGTGGAGATGCACTCTAGATGGACTCTAGTAACAATGGTTGTCTAACTAACATTCCTTCTCTTCCCCGATGACCGCATTGGATTAGTTCTGATGGCAAAAGTCAGTAATATCAGAGTTAATTGACATCGATGCCCAAGAAATGAAATTTGGGAACCCCCTATTCCACCCCGGAAGCCGCATTCGGACTTACCGATGATTGCACTGCTGACAGGCGAAGCACTCGAGATGGTAGACGTTGTTCCGGGCCCGCATCACCATCTCGAAGGCCGGTATCACCTTGTTGCACGCGGCGCAAAATCCCGTGTTGCCAAACAGCCTGAAATTTTTCAAGCTTCAATTAACTCATCGAGTTGCTCGAACAGCTAAAATCGAAAGCAGCGAGCGCCACACCTACTTACCTCAAATAATCTCGCTTGCACAGCATCAGGTTGCCCTTGGTGTACAGTGTGGATCCGACTTCCCCCAGGCGACAATCACAGCAGCCACATTTTAGGCAATCTTCGTGCCACAGCAGATCCAAAGCCCTCAGGAGAAACCGATCCTGAATGTGTTTCCCGCAGCCGGCGCACAACTGCTGACTGTGATTGTGACTGCCGTTGCCGATTCCATTTTGACCACCGGTTCCCGGTCCGGACTGCTGCGATCCATTTCCGTTGGCAACACTGCCTCCGCTGAGACCGGGACCACCTCCATTCGACGGCGGTTCCGGTTTGGTGACGTCCATCGTCATCATCTGCTGAAGAAAAGAAACGGAGACACTTGTAAAAATTGGATGGTTTTTGTTTTCTGTGTAGGGTACATGTGCCGGTATTCGCTATGCTTGTTGTATCTAATGAATCTAATGATTACAACAAAGCATACAACATGGCTGGCCTTAAAATTCGTTTGAAGATCAAAAGCTTGTTCTTGAGACAAAGTTTTCATTTTTAATAAGTGGATACAGCTATTTTATATATTTGTAACATTTGGCTTGAATGACCTAAATGTGAATTTTGAAAGATAAATTTTATCTAGCATGAGCCCTAGATACTTAACTTCATGAGACCAATTTATTGAAATCTTTCTCATCGTGACAACAAGTCTACTATGCCATCCGCAAACAAGGATTTTTGACATCCCTGAGAAAACTCAAATACACTGAGGAAAGCAAACGTAAGACTGTCATAAGAATTGCTTATGGAATTACGACACAAGAAAAATCTTTGAAATTCATAAGACCATCGTATGGTTTTCGGCAGATGTTGTTTCCATAATACACCTCGAAGAAATTTCGTAAGATGATCTTATGAACCAGCATTGACTTGATAACAAAATCCATAGATAGTCTTATGAAATACGTTCTGATCCATTCTTGGTTCCATAAGCCTGTCTTGTGTGATTTGAGCTTTAGATTATAAATTTCAACGAATGAATAATATTAATCCGCGTTGAAAAATAGGTTAACCAACTTGAGAAAATTAAATTTTCATCCATTTTGTCATGTCGCAAATCGATTAAAGCACTTTACTGTAAGCATTAGAATCGATTTGCGATACGACAAAATGGATGAAAATTCGATTTTCTCTAGTTGGCTAACCTATTTTGAACGCGAAGAAGCATAGCAGCGAAACATTATTGAGAAAAGTTGTGAAGAACGCCTGAATTGGTGCAGGTTTACGTTAGGGGCCGTTCAATGGATGAGGGGGGTTTGTGATTTCTTACGCGTCATACAAATTGTTTTGAATTTTCATTCAAAAATCTTATTCTTTGGATCCAATTCCTTAATCTGATTGAAAGAAAGAGTTAGTTACAGCGGAATTGATGATAAATAGAAAATATTTACCCTTTGACGCATTAGAAACGGAGTCAGCCAGCGACAAATCAGCAAACACGTCCATTTCGGAAGCCATATTGAATTTATAATAGTGAAATGGCTGTACCGAGAAAATTTGCCTCACGTGGTTCTTCACAATGATGAGCAATGGGGTTCATAAGCGTTCTTATGACATTGACAATTGATTATTATGAAAGAATTACACTTGTCTTATGAATCTCAATCTCGTCGAATGAAATACGCAATTGTCTTATGAACCAACAAAACAATAATAAAAAACGCGTTCATTAGTGTGATCTTATGAAAATCATGCGTGATTTTTGCCTCAGTGTAAGTCAGATGTGAGAATGTTGTACATAGGGTAGCGATTACTGGTACACCTACCCTACTAACAAGAAAAAAATCTCCGATAAGAACATCACGGCGGCGATGGAAAAACTTTTCTCATCCGGTAATGGAGCGCACCGATAAGTGTGCGAGCGAGCATCAACGCCAAAATGGGCAACAACGACTTTTTAATTAACTGCCTGCCCGTTTCGAGAAGCGCATTTACAACTAACTGGGCACCGGAAAATTTATCGGTTTTCCGAAAGGGGGGAAAACTTTTCCGCTGTTTGCCGTGTGTTTTCTTGTTTCGATTTATTTTCAGTGTTTTAATGGTCACCGGGCAAGGAACAAAACGTGGAAGGACAATAAATCTAGTTACCCGGTGGATGTGATGGGCGCGAACCGAGGGACTGGATTCAGTGTGGCGGGAAAAAAGCAACTAGCTGCAGTGGAGACGTGGGCACGTGGAAAACATAAAAATTGTGGAGTTTTCCGGAGAGTTTTCCGACAACAACGGAAAACCCTTTCACTGTTTGCGTCGAGATGATTACCGGTTTTCAACGGGATACTTTTGCGAATCGAAAAAGTTTTTTTTTTTTCTAGGTTTGAATCAATTTGGCAGTATACACACATCAATTAGGTTTCTGAGCATAAAGTACCAGATAGGAATTCTTCAAGAAATTACACATGAATTCCAGGAAAAATTTTAATTAAAATCGATATTATATTATCTAAGGTATTTCCTTTAGGAATTTATCTAAATTTTCTTCCAACAAATTCCTCGCAATATTTCATTAAAAAAATGTTTTATGGACGTTTTAAAGGGTTCTTCTAAGAAATTAAACTGAAATCCCATCGTGATTTACTCGCGAAAATCTTTTATCCTACAGTTTTATTGGATCTTTCAGTAGCAACTTCTTTAGATATTACAGCAGAGAGTCGTCCTTCTGGAAATCTACCAAGGATCACCCCATTATTTATCCCACGATTTCGTCAAAAATTCCATCCGAGAATCTTCTACAAATTCCCTTAAACGCCGCCCACACATTTCATAACACTGGAAGGGGGAGCAGGTAAGCTGAAGCGTTACAGCTCGAACAAAAAATTGAAAGTTTTTCATGCAAAATGCGTTACGAAGAGTATTACGTAATGAATGGACGGATCGCAGTAGGCAGCACGCGCGAACGGATGTGTTGAAAGTTGATCTGTCACGTTTTTATCGTCTGCGGAAATTTTTGCATTCGGCAGGTAAAATAAATGGTGCAGTGTTTGGAAAAAGTATCTATAGCTTAAAAAATTGAGCAAGTTTATTTGTTGATTGAGTAGTGCTTAAAACATAAGTTTAGATGAATAGTGCGATACGGACATCTTATGCTTAATGTTGAGAAAATCGCGGGCATAGCACTTGTTCATCGCATGCATTTGGAAGTCACCGTGAACTGTTTTGTGTATTTTGATTGAAATTGTGGTGACATGTGCAAAAAAAGGCTTTAGAAGAACTCTTTTTCTGTCTGATATGAGCTTAATCTCGAATTTCGAAAAATTAGTGATGTAAATCTGTGATCAGTGTTAATAAAAGTGACAATCCACGAATGGACCTATGCACGGGTTCATTATTTGACGTTTGAGCGGTGCCGTATTCACTTGTTGCCATGGTCACGTAAATAACACGGCACCGCTCAAACGTCAGATAGTGAATTCGTGCATCGGTCCATAATGGGAAAGTGTTGCTTTGTTTTCAAAAATCAAAGACCTACTACGATGAAAAATATTTTTATTTGCGTTCCGAACAATGATGACGCTTAGGCAGAAGAAAATGATGTTGAATATGTGTAGTATTTGTCCAGTATTTAAAAAAAAGAAAAATCTCATTAGTGAAGAGGATGCTTAAGGCTCTAGCTGATTGAAACTGGTGAGAACGTTCCTTGTAGTTTTACTTTTCCATTTTATTGATATTGTATTTACTGTAATACATCATTGGTTGCAGTAAATTAGGAGGGATATCAGAATTACTTTTCTTATCATTTCAGAGAGCGAGTAAGGGCACTTAAGCCTAAGCTCTAGAGCCAGGACATACGGAAGAAATAAAAGTGTTCCATCCCAGGAAAGGATTACAAACCACAGTTACGCACTCCCTTTAACATTCTTAGCATCGTCACTCCAACGGAGTTGACTATCTCCCTAAATGAAACGGTTTTATACGGTTGTCCCCATTTCTTCCTTTACAATATTTCAAAATTTTTCGTCTATTATGTTCGAGAATAAACCAATCACCGTGAATTTTTGAAGAACCTTCAAACCCCAAGAGTTCACAGTGGGCCTGGACTTTTTTAAGTTCGTATCAAATCATTGAAATACTGCAAATATTAATGCTAACAAGAACATACTGGAAGAAATTTCGGTATTGCCAGGATGTTTTTCAATATTGGTTGTGCAAGCACTTAGAATAGAATAGAATAGTGTTACATGAAGGGTGTACGGAATCAAATTGTGACACACACAAATATTTGGCGAAATTCACACGTTCAACCAATCATCTTCAAACTTTCAGGGATAAAAATAAAACATGTTATGAATTCCATATCCAAATGCACGAACTTTTCTCTTCACACTACTCATAAGATCCTGCACAACACTTGGACCAACTTTTTTTTTGCGTGGCAGTCCATTTTTTCTCCATATCTTCCTCCGATTTCACTTCCTTAGGGTGCTTCCGAAGTGCCTGCTTCATGATGTCCCAGTACTTTTCAATTCACCGCAGTTCCGGTGCGTTCGGGGGATTGAGATGCTTCGGCACGGAATTGTACTACTCCAAAGCCTAATAGCACGAGGCCAAATCCGGCCATAAAATCGTAGGACCTTAGAAGAGGAAGTAGACGCTTTTGGAGGCTTTCCTTTAGGTACACCTGCCCATTGACCATTCCAGTTGTCACGAATGGAGTGCTCCGCTTTCCACACAATCAAATTGCTTGCCAAATAATATATTTTTTTGGAAAACTTTGACATCTACTGCTTCTAACATCCTCAGGGTGTCGAATTTATGATGAGCAGTGAAAAACTGGAGCTGCTTTTACATACGACTCATCGTCCATAACGAGGCAATGTGGTTTCGTCAACATCTGGATGCAGAGCTTGTGATCCTAAACACTATACGAAGATTCACTTTTGCCACATTTTTCTTTCCGATCGATGGTCAAACGTACATGGTACCGATTTAAAACACGAGACACTGTAGAATATACCATTACCAGGTGATGGCACGATGAAAAAGATCCGGATTTTCAAGATACGTGCGCAAAATTTCTTCCAACTCCATCTTTACAACCATTGCACATCTGCTAGTGAAGCTTACACAGCGTAAACAAATACATATTGAACAAATTACACCCCAAAGTTCAATAGAAAATACCCAACGGGTAAATAGTTACACCCATACACCATTTATCTATTTTATAGGTATTCATACAGGTTAAACTTGAAAACGCCCGAAGTATTCAACCATATAACATATGTCGGGTCGGGCACACAGCCTCGTGTACATGAGGCTGCCCAGTAATTGACGATAAGGATGCGATGCAGAATTTGCAGCTCGTGTGGGAAGAAAGCAGCTTTTCTCCTTCTGGGTCTTGACGGGCTTCCAAACTTCGTCAGCACTCTCCTTTACCAGGGGTCCAGCCGAACGCCAGCGATGAGCGAATCGTCTACGTAGATGATGATGTATACCCCCCTCGATCCTGGTACACACACAATATATATGCCTGGATTGAATAAACCCGACATTCAGAAGAAGGTCGTTCAGCTTGTTGTTCCATACAGCGATCGCTCCTACTTGCATACAAGGTTCGGAGGTGACTCCTTCGGGTATGACCATGTAGACATCTTCTTCAAACTCACCGTACAGAAATGAGATCTTAACAATCGCCAAACATGGTTGTCCGCCAGCGACTGCAGTTCTTCACCTATCATTTGTTGCCAAAGGGCTTCATCTGATCGTCAGCGATTTCTGTACGTGAGTCACCACCTCATCGGGCTGAACGGACTGTTAAGGGGTTTGCACGTTTTCCACATGTGGAACATCGAACTCGTACGGAACAACAACCAAAGGAGTTTCGTCGCGCATCTCAGAGGCAACCTTAAAATTTATCTCATCAAACTTGACATCTCTGGTCAAAAATAAATTCTTCATCTCTTTGTCCATCGTAGCCGGCCATCAAAGCAGGCTTGCTGTCCGGATCCAGTTTGCCTATCTTTGCCGTGAACACTAGACCTGTTCATATTTGAAAAAATCTCAGTAAATCTTACGGTCAAGTAGTATTCTGAATTCTCATGCTAAGAACATCGTCTGGTAAAATTTTCAGCTTATTTGATAAAGATTACGGTATGCTTCAAGTTAAAAATGTGTTTTTGGGCTTATTTCAACGTTTGAAAAATCATAACTGGCATGCGGAAAATCAAAACCAATTGCTATTACCACTATTTGAAAGCTAATTTTATTCTGTTAAAGTTTGTCGAAGACGCTAATAAGATAAAATTGAGTTTTAACATTGTTTAATCCAGATTTGTTCGCCACAGTACCCAGAAATCACAGTTTTCTCAATATGTATGGTATAGAAAACACACATTGACATTATTTCTTCAAGCCCTTGTCAACGGGAATCAAACATAATAAACCTATGAATTCATTGACCATCAACTGCTTACATGTTGCTTGAGACAATAAATTACAAAAAATGCCCAAAGATCGAGCACAGCATCGCAACCTGATGAAAGTTAAATTGTGCGAGACACATGTACCGACGAATGAATGAATTGAACAAGTTAGCATTGCTTTTTCTTTCCAATTGATGATTGTTTTGATCGCATTTCACTGACCATTTAGAACAATTTGAAAACAATCATCATCATCGACTGAGAAAAGGCAGTGCTAACGTGTTCATTTTTTATGTTCTTCGAAGCTCACGGTGGTGCTTTTGGCTCACTCACAGCGGATTT
Organism: Aedes aegypti; assembly: GCF_002204515.2. NCBI lineage: Eukaryota > Metazoa > Arthropoda > Insecta > Diptera > Culicidae > Aedes > Aedes aegypti. The sequence continues at coordinate 58,493,086 of NC_035107.1, read as the reverse complement.
ACAAATCTGTGCACTTTTTTCAAAACGGCGAAATTGACATTGATGACAATATGAGAAATTATTGATTGAAATTTCCTCACAAGAAATTAATTCTCTATTTCCTATACACACTATTTTTAACCCGCATTACTTTTTATCATATTGATTATCAATTGATCTATCATTTCACCAATGATCATATTTTTCTATAATCATTTTGCCACACTAATTTAAGAAAAATATCGCCCAGCCCTTTTCGAAACATCGTTCTCATTGCGCCCTTCAGAATATTCGTCCTTTGTCAAATCGTAATTCCAATTGAGCCCATTGGCTGCGTCCAACTGACAAATCATCTGTCAGATTCGCCGATTTGTTTATCCTAGAGTGCCTGTAAACAAGAGTGACGTCATGTTCCAGTTTTGACAGGTCTCCTGCTCGATTGGAACGCGGATTTGTATGGAGATGACAGCTCGACGTTGTTCCAATTTTGACATTGACGCCACTCTTATCTAGATCCACTCTGGTTTATCCCTTTCGTTTTCTTCTATGTTAATTACGCCGTATTGCATCGAGCATAAAAATATAATAAAAAAGTTAAAAATAGTGAAAAATACCAGCATTCCTCACTGGTACTATCACTTAGTGGCACCACCAGAAACGTACCGCTTTGAGAAGCCACGGGAACCCGGAGGTAAGTCTGTTATTTATGTTCCAGCCAAATCTGCTGACAAAGCGATCAATGCGTAAAAAACACCGACCGTTCCCCCCGCATCTGATGGTTGGTTTTCTTCCTATTAATTAGATTCCCCGGTCAAGTGGTGTCCCCAGAGGAAATGCAGCTGAGTACATGGCTACAGGAAGAAGTCAAAGATCGTCGCCTGCAACTGGGATAACATTCGTGTTCCCTATTGGATGACTCCCGCTAGCGGTGGGAAGTGGTCTATTATGTATTTAAACAGGTATTTTGTGTACATTTATCATTATCTTTAGTAACATAAATGCCGTAAAAGTACGGTAGCCAAGAGAAGTGATGATTTTGGGTGGTGATCGATGGTAATATGGATGAAATTTCCACCGTACTTTCGCTTACTCTGGATTGTTATTTTGTTGTTCAATAATTCCAGTTACTAGTCTGATGGATAGCATGAACTTTTATTATCACAAAATAATCAATAAAGTAATTTATTAGTAAGTTTTTGTGAAAGAAAAGCGCAAAAATATTGAAATGCCCAAATATAATGAAGATTACCAATTAGCCCTTTTGCCACCATATGTGTGGTGTGCAGGAAAAAAGGCGGAATAGCACACTAAGAAAAATCGAATCAAACAATTAATTACGCCGTTTTGTTTTTCATGATTTATCAACTAGTAGTTCGAGTAAAATATTTTTTTCTTGCATTTCTTAAAACTATGTTGCATGCAGGAACCTGCCAAGTATCAAACTCAATTTCTTAATTTTGTTAGATTCGCCCTTCTGAAAAAAGTTTCCAGAAATGTGCTTTATAAATATCTATTTTTTACAATTTATTTTCGTAAGATAAATGGTAACTTTGAACGGGATTGACTTTAAGATGTGCATAGTCATCATGTCTGGAAATTTAAAATCTGAAGATTTCATACAGGTATGCTTTCCAGAGAAAACACTCCCCGGAAATAGAGATTTTCAAGAACCTCGAGACACAAACCTCAACCAAACTATGTTAAAACTTGCTCCAATCATAAAACCGTGTTCGACAAAAGTTTGTAGAATTTGATAAACTAGTGTGTAGAGGTATTTTCGATTAGGTTTGGTGTTCCTTTCGGTAGTTATGATTTTTTAAAGCTTGAAAATAGCCCAAAAACACAAAATTGATTTGAAGCACACCTAAATTTACTCCAAATTGACTGAAATTTTGACCAGAAGTTCATTTCGACATGTAAAATTAAAGTATTGGTTGACTGGGGAGTTTCCAGACATTTTTGAAATAATGAATAGGTCTAGTGAACACCCAAGCAAATGCTTTACAGCCGAACATACGTAATTTGCTAACGTCCGACTTGTGACCAGTCCACATTTCCGCAGGAGTCTTCCAGCCTGATACCGCGTTGGTTGGATTCCTGTTCGTCAGGTATACCACCGCTAGGGCCACTTCGTTCCACAGATTCTTCGGAAATTTGTCTTCAATCAGTATCGCACGCACCTTTTCGACGGTTGTCCGATCGAACCGTTCAGACACCCCAATTTGCTGTGGTGTATACGCTACGGATGGTTCGACTTGGATCCCCTTGGAACACCTCGGACTTTTTTTTGATTGGATTTATTTATTTATTTATTTATTTTAACTAGAATTTGGAAGAGGGAAAAACCCTTTCTTGATTGGATATGCTACTGCGAAGTGCGTTTAATTATCAAAAAATGTGACGAACCGCAAATAAGTTGAATCGCACACATCGGAGTGCACTCGTTGTAGAGGTCTAGTACCAGTGAAAGGTTCTCTGCACTGCTTTCCGAGAACACAAACATCACGAAAATCCAACTTACCTGGCTTCTCGGGAATACCTGTTGCCATGTAGAGTAAAGTGGGGCAAAAGTTCGATTGCGGCAAGAGTTTCTTTTTAAGATTTCTAGCTCAAATCAAATCAAAACTTAGAAATATCATGGTGGTTCGAATGCTATTCAAGTAAGAGGCTTTCACTCCAAATATCATAAAAATCGATTAAGATTTGGAAAAGTTATGGCTAATTGTTGTTTTTCGACGTAAATATTGTAATATTTGGTCAAACTTTCGATGCATGGAACCAAATGAAGATAAAATATTTTTCAATATTTTATGTAAGGGCGTTTCTAGGCCTATCATAAAGATGCTTTGACGTGTATTCGTTTTTCCATAAATAGTTGGAATCAATTTTTGGCCCATAGCGGGGCAAAAGTTCGAATCTGCGGGGCAAAAGTTCGACCCATATATAAACTCACGGAATTTTTTTCAAATTTCCTTAATTCTACATATTATCTTCAAATTTAGCGAAATTTTCCTGATCGTGCAAAAAATGTCACAAAAATTTTACGTTTTCACTTAGTTTTGCGAAAAACTGCTATTTTTTGGGTGAATTACAATTAACCCTGTTTTGGGCATTTTTTGATGAAAGTTTAGTGTGTATTTTTCGGCAAACATAAGTTTACGGCTGGTATAATGTATGCCTGGCATAAAAGTATTGATATTTTGTGTTTAGCCAACGAACTTTTGCCCCACACTAGATTCGAACTTTTGCCCCACCGGTGGGGCAAAAGTTCGTTTAAGACAATCAGTTTTGAAACTGTTATAACTAAAAATGGGTAAATATTTTCACACAAGTTTGTTCAGGAAAGTTATAGCCAATATGTTGAAGGTTCGCTGTATGGTATTTGTTTTGTTTCATCTGCTATTATTTTCCTGCAAACTTTGATTATACCACTAAGGTCGAACTTTTGCCCCACCTTACTCTAATGCTCAACGAGTGCCAGCCAATTCTTGCTCCCCAAATGGGCCAGTCAACGATGCCACAGATTACCGTTCACAGCTCCACACATGTTGACCGTCACAGTATCGACGCGGAGATCGTAAAAGTCTCCCCGCATAGGACATCTCGCAATCAGGTCACGACTGTATTCCAGGATTGCTTCATTTTTCGTGAACCTGACATCCAGATTCGCTTTTGTCATCTTCTTCGCAGATAGCAGGTGATATGTTCGTTATGAACATCCCTTACGATTTGTCATTTGACGTTCGTCTATCGAACGAACAGGTTATCGACATGCATGGGTACACCATCTTCTATGGTGACAGAGGGCTCGATTGGCTTGTCAGATAGATCGGGCCCGGGACATCCTGTCTACTGCGAATCGCTGCAGTTGATATAGGGCATGTCCATTGTCTGCGAACGGACAAGCGCGAGAGCCAAAGGGCTCGAACAAGAGCAAAAATAAATCAGACTTCAGTCTGTTCTGATACTCCAGTTCACGGTAGACACAACAAGGTAGGCTATTCCCACGTGTGAACAACGGTTTTCAATCAAAACATGTGTCGTCATTCCTACCGTCAAGCATGAGGCTTACAGGATAGTAAAAAAGAGCAAACCTTTGTTTTCTTTTGCACTCGCTCGAGTTTGCGATAAGAATGACGTCACTGCCAAATGTTATTTTTGGGAGTGTTATACCTTGCTTCTTTTTACCGTGCTCCAGTAGAAACAGAAGATTTTTTCAAAAGCAACTCATCACAGTACCTAATTTACGCTATAATCAGTCCGCTCATCATTCCCTCTATCCGGTACGGAAACATATAAAAGCAGGTTCGCTCGAAGATCAGGTACGAAAGGGACATCCTTCAGCCTGATATAGTTACCTTACCTGTTGACGACTTTGATCGTGCCTTGCAAATCAGGGATTGATCGTCCTGTCGTTATTAAGACAGCTTGCTTCAGCTTAATGAGGTCGGCGATACAGTGCTCCACATTTCCAAGGTGGTCTGAGACTCCGGAATCCAGCTTGAAGGAAGCCACTCCCTCGTTCTGCGTTTAGGAGCAACTTACGGTCGTGAGAGCTACCGCTTTACCTCCAGAAGCAGCGTTAGCTTCAGCGTGTCCATATTCAGTCCTCAACTTCACACGACAGTCCTTGGTCTTTTGTCCCTTCTTCTGACAGCGATTTGCTTCGATCCGTGGAGTGCTGCAGGTTTTTCTTGGAAGAAATCCGTCCGGTCGGTTTTCTTGAGCTCCTCGGCAAGAAGTCGCTCGCGAACAACATCCAGCTTAAAATTTTCAAGCGCCGTAACTAACGGGTCGAACGACTCGGGAAGGGTATCAAGCAGCTGGGACACAATAGCGTTTTCTTCAAACTTCACTCCAGCCAGCGTCAGTTGCCGGATCAGTTCTTCGAAGGTTTTCAGGTGATCTTCAACGGACGAACCATCCAGCATCCGTAGCTTTGCAAGTTGCTTCCTGACTAACGTTTGCGACGAAAAAAAACTTCTTAGCGTAGACGGAAAAGCCTTTCCAAATCTCCTTGGACGTCTCCTTGTCCCGCACTAGATCTAGCAGATCGTCATGGATGAATGAGATCAGCAGTTGTGCCGCCCTAGCGTCATCTTCCTAGAACTTCGTGAACTCGGCCGCTTCACCAGGAGGATCGTTCATGATGACATCCAATAGCATCACGGACTTCAGATTCTTTTCCACTCAAAAACGCCAGTTGTTGAAACCGGTGCCCGAGAACAGCGTGATTCACCCATAACCTCTTGATGGTTAGAAATAACCGGAACACAAAGAATAGTAGTTTACGGAACAAATTGCAGAATGTTGATTTTTACAGGACGAGTGGTAAATTTATCCTACGAGGCTTGCCGAATAGGATAATTACGAAGAGTGCTGTAAAAATCGAATTCTGCAACGAGTTACATACAACATTTTTTGCAATTTCGTAGAAGACCACTTGAGGGTATCAGAATGCATTCACCATTTTTCTACAATTTCTGAAAAATTGTTGTGTTATGATTCATAACGCAACTCAAAACAGTTGCGTGATGAGAAAGCGTTGTGTAATGAACCATTACAGCACTGATTTCAGTTGAGTAATGACTATTCCCGCACTACATACTTCAGTGCAGGGAAGTAGGCCGTTTCATGACAGATTGGCGTGATGAAAAACAGCCTATTATGATGAGAAATTGCAAAAAAAAATATTTGCATTCTCGTCGTAATTATCGTAAATTATCGACTCGTGCTGTAAAAATCATCATTCTACAACTTGTTGCGTATACTACTATTTAGCAATTTCTCATCGTAATAGGCTGTTTATCATCACGCCAGACTGTCTTGAATTTTCAGCGTGAAAATCATGTAAACCGAGCCGTTTTCCATCCAACATTCTTTGAGAGAAGACGTTTCGCGTTCAATATTAAGGATTTCGGTAACAATGTTGGATAGAATAGATGTGTTTATGGGTTTTATCATTGAATAATACATGAGAAATGGCTTTCCATGATTGATGCTAAAATTACGTTACGTGTCAATCTAAGATTTTTTTGCTGTGCAGTGCTGTAATGATTCATTACGCAACGCTTCCTCATTTCGCAATTGTTTTGAGTTGCGTCATGAATCATAACACAACAATTTTTCAGAAATTGTAAAATAATGGTGAATACATTCCGATATAATTTCTGATACCCTCAAGTGGTCTTCTACGAAATTGCAAAAAATGTTGTACGTAACTCTGCAGAACTCGATTTTTACAACACTCGTCGTAATTATCCTACTCGGCAAGCCTCGTTTTCGATTCGAGCTGTTAAAATCATCATTCTGCAACTTGTTCCGTAAACTACTATTATTGACTTGCTTGAGTGGAGACTTAAACAGGACCAAAAGAAATTATTTCCTACCGTTGTTCATTAGAGAAAACTTCGGTTGCTAGGGAGACCGATTTAATCCAACAAAGATGATTCGTGTAATTCAAATCAAACTATAACTCACATCAAACCTACCCCGATCTACGACGTACTTTATTTAAGCGGTTTGCACATATAGGACATTTTTGATATCAGATGCCATTTTGAAATCCAAGACGGCGTCATCATTTTGGAATCAAAGATGGCGACTTTTTGTTTGTAAAAATCTGTTTCCATACTTTTATTATTTTAGTATTTGTAGAACAAGTTTGTCGAATAGATGCGGGAGATTTTTTTTTCCTGTTTTGGAGCGTCGTCCGATAGATTTTGCTCGCGGTTTGTTCTCGTCGCTGGAGATTTTTTTTCCCTTTTTTGGAGCGTCTTGCTGGGTAGTGCTTCGTGAAGCCCAAGCAGGACAGTTTGATTTTGCGTCGTCAGATATTTTTTGCTCACGGTTTCGCGCGTGTTTTCGTCGCCGAAGATTTTTTTTTCTTTTTCCTGTTTTGGAGCCTTTTGTTGGGCAGTGCTTCGTGAAGCCCAAGCAGGAAAGTTCGATTTTGCGTCGTCAGATAGGTTTTGCTTACGGTTCGCGCTTGTTTTCGTCTCTGAGGTTTTTTTTTTACGCGTATCGTTATACAATCCGATGACTCTGGAGGGATCGGTTTTGCTTTTTACTAGCTATTGAGCAAAAATATTACTGCACAATCGACTAGCATTTCGCGAAATACTATTTATACTATAAATAAACTATTGTTTTCTCTTTTGATTGCCGGCATTCAAAAGATTAAATTGAAAACACTTAAACAACAAATGTTTATGGTCTATCGCCAGCTCTCAGGGCAGTGTTGCATTTGAACGCGTTCAGTTTGCGTTCCAGTTCAAATTTTTGAACGAGGGATCAAGTAGGCTTGAACATTGATCAGTTCAAAATTTTGAACCCAAGGGAGCCGAAAAATGAACGCGAAAGGAAAATTCTTTCAATGGCAGATTTAAAACATGTTTAGAAGCAGAAAGACTTGTAAAAGGTGTCAAGGAACGCTTAAAGTTCCATACATTGTGCGTGATATGAATTCAATGTTGTTCAAAGTAGTGTTTTAACGTTTCGTGCTTCGCTGTGCATTTTAAAGTGAACGGGCCGTTCGTGAGCAGCGTCCGAATCTTGCACGCAAGTTCACTGTTTGCTGCGTTTTCGTTCAAAATAAGAACGCGTTCAGTTCACTTTTGGCTCGCGTTCAGTTTGAAATGCATCACTGTCTCAGGGTGAATCCTGACAATATACCTTCCCCAACCTCCAACTCCGTAGCACTTATGAGGGTGTCGCTGAGTCGGTGGCCTCTCATTAAGTAAGTGCTACATCAACATTTCCTTCCCCTATCCCAAGTTACGGTAAAGATGGTCGTGGCCGGGAATAGTGATATTCATGCTTTTAGTATTCTTGTTTATGATTTGAACAAGGTATACTCCCCTGCCTTGTTCCTGAAAGTAGTCAGGATGAGATTATTAAAAAGAAACATGAATAATGCTAGTATCCAATCTATGAAGTATACCGTAACTACGCTAACGCTAACGCTAACAAGTTTGTCGAATAGATGCTGTAAATAGATGCTGGATATTATATTGACATCCAAGAAGGCGGAGCAGAGGAAAAGGTTTGAGCAAATTAGGCCGGAACAAATCTTAAAATCTTCTTTTGTCACCTTCCATCAAAATGTGTCGAGGGGGGGGACAAAAAATAATAAAATGGAAATTCAGGGAAAATCATCATTTTTTATTATCATATGGTGAAAAACAATATTTTGCTACAAATATCCGTCAAATCAAAATGTTTGAATAGTAAACACGACATTTTTTATTGTTCGTAACATCGATCGTATAACATTTTTCATAAAACGGCTTTCAAATTGTACTCTAGCTATTAACAATTTCAAGAAGACTGCGAAAACGTTGCATTTATATGCAACTAAAAATCATATTTAGACTGTATCAATTTGGTCCAACATGTATGTAACATTAGGGAGATTCCAATTTTAAAAATGTTTGAAAATCCAATCTCTCATATCTTCCTTATAATCTTACCATAAAAATAGCGTTCTGTGAAATTTTCAGCTTTCTATTTGATTTGAAGGTGGCCCAAAGACGATGTAGGTTTATATGAAAATTAATACGCAGAATTTCTGAAAAATGTTCCAATTACGTTAGTACTGTAAGTACAAACATATCATCCCTCAGGGAAAACTTATTCTTCATGTCTTAATGAAGGAAGTTGCTGAGGAAACAAATCCGTTTTGAGCAAATTTTGTTTGGGATTTTTGTAGATGTTTGCTGGGCTGTGAAGCTAATAGCTAACAAACTCATGAATATCTTTTCTCCTATCGGTCGGATTGAATTGCTCTCTTCGACTAACTTCTTTATTATGGTTTGAAGAATGAATTTTTACTATAGGATGATAAATTTTTACTTACATTCCAGTACTAACGTGCTTGGAACATTTTTCAACATTTCTCCATAGTAATTTCCATATAAACCAACATCGTATTTGGGCCACCTAGAAAGCTGGAAATTTCACCGAACTCTATTTTTACGGTAAGGATTGTAAAAAAGATATGAGAGATTGAATTTACAAACTTTTTTAATTTTGACTTCCCTGGGCATTAAGTGTTATCGTACCTGCCACATGATATACGAATGCGAAAATGGCAACTTTGGCAAAGAAAGTTCTCAATTAATAACTGTGAAAGTGTTCACAGTTATCATTAATAATTATTATCATTAATAGCTGAGAAGCAGGCTCTGCCCCAGTAGGGACGTAATGATAAGAAGAAGAAGAATTCACGAAAATCATAAAAAATCTATTTTCATAGGCCACACTGTTACAGTAAAACAAACAAATTGAGGACTTGTAATCCAATAACACCTGTTATCTCATATAATACAGTAAAGACGAATTACAAAGCTAGCTAAAAACACGAACAATAATGGAATCCTACACTGAAAATAAGATATTTTATTTATTTTCCCCTTCTGAATTTTTGAAAATTTTGAATGGGGGGGAGACAAAAGTAAAATTTCAAATTTGTTCCGGCCTTATTAACAAGATTGCAGCTTTAGGATTCTCCACAATTTGTATACCGAGATCGATTTATAAATTTAAGTGTGTTCACTTTATCGTACTTGCTACACGATATACGAATGCGAAAATGGCAACTTTGGCATAGAAAGCTCTCAGTTAAAAACTGTGAAAGTACTCATAAGAACACTAAGCTGAGAAGCAGGCTCTGGCCCAGCGAAGACGTAATGCAAAGCAGAAGAAGAATACCAAAAAAAGAATATTGAGGCGTAATAAATTTTTTTGCTATTACGTTGCATATAAGCCTACTTTATATCAAGGTAATGCACAACATAACGGCCTACTTTTCCTAACAACAAAAACAATGCTGAAAAGTGCTACTTTTCAGCACTCATTTCGGTGCTGAAAAGTAGCACTTTTCAGTTCTATTTTGAGAGTCACCAAATCTGCGTCTCCCCATACTCATCATATTCCACTAAACAGCTCGAAGATTTATCGTCTCTTTATACGCCTGTCATCATCTTTCTGGCGTTACGTCCCCACTGGGACAGAGCCTGTTTCTCAGCTTAGTGTTCTTATGAGCACTTCCACAGTTATTAACTGAGAGCTTACTATGCCAATGACCATTTTTGCATGCGTATATCGTGTGGCAGGTACGAAGATAGTCTATGCTTTGGGAAGTCGAGAAAATGTCCAACCTTTTTCGGATCCTCGAACGGTGGGATTCGAACCCACGACCCTCAGCTTGGTCTTGCTGAATAGCTGCGCGTTTACCACTACGGCTATCTGGGCCCCTACGCCTGTATCTCAAGTTTTTGACCATGGTCATGCATACTACTGCTTCTGCAACCATAGGGCGATCGGTATCCAAGTAAAGGGAGATCGAAAGCCATTCTGATTTAGAAGCTCCCCAGAAGGTCACCCATAGTTTGTAAATGTTGATGTAGGGTAAATCCCAAATATCCTGAACCTAACTTCACGGTCCGTGCAGGCAATTTGGTACATGAGAAATAACTTTAAAAAGTCGAAATTGTGTGCGGCGTCTAGTCTGGTCCCTCGTCGAAATCCGATCAATAGATTCTCGATTGAAGCGTGAAAATTTGTGACTGTCATAATTAAGATCAGGCTGCTATGTCACAGCCTACATGATTGAAAACTACGGAGTCTATGCGTCGCATGGAAGGCCATGTGGATACTCTTGTAATAGGATTGTGCTGTTAAAATAATTCAATAGAACGGCATTTTTCGTAATAGCAAAAAACGTTGTATGCAACTCGATGCAAAACTCTATTTTTTCAGCACTCGTTGTATTTATCCAACTCGGCGAGCCTCGTTGGACAAATGTACAACACGTGCTAAAAAAATCATCATTTTGCATCTTGTTGCATAAATAACTATTGTCAATGAGTTCTTTCGAGCAAGCTAACTTTGACCAACACTCAACAGCCCGCATCACCATGGAAATAAGATCGACACAGTTCACTTTGATCCCAATTTCATCGAGCACAAATGGTCGGTGTTCAGACAGACCGGACTAGAGGATATTTTGGCGTTATGCAGATACGTTCAGAATTCTATAAGTTCTGATTTTTCCGATGCTATTCTAATGCAGATGTGGCATCAAACAGTTAAGTTCCATTATCATAAGAAATAATGCAATAATTTTTACATTGTGAATGCTTAGGGTTGGTTTTCCTAAAACCATTAAAAAAACGCTTGGTCCAGTCTGTCTGAACGCCGACCAAATAGCCACAACTTGAGCGAGAGAGAGCAGCTTCGCCCCCAATCACAATGTGTCTAATCTTGCAAATTTAATTTGTGACTTGTGAGCAGCTTCGGCTTCTGGGCTGCGGCAACAAATTGTTTCCAAACTTTTCCCACCGTTTCTCAAGTTGTTTTGTGCCTTCGAGAACCAACCTTTGGTGCAATTTGATCCTTTCTATGTGAACTGACACCACATCTTCGGAACGCTTGGAGCGAGCGCACACGGATAAGACAATTTGAAATATGTTATCGCTCCTTTCGCCCCCTGTTTGCAACTGTTTTGGTTTCATGCCCGCAAGCCACCAAGTCGGAGCCACCCGGGTCGGAGTTCAAAGCTGGAATTTCGTGTCGGAATTTTGGGCGGTGGAATGTGTGTTTACCTTTGTATTAAGTAGCCGAGTTGAGTGGAGTGTCTCGCCCCTTTCCCCGGAGGGCATGAATATTCGATAGTTGTTACTTTGGGAAATAGTTTCATTTCCTAGTTTGTTTGGCGCAAAACTTTCCTCTCTCAATCTAACGAAGAAAGTGCCATCAACCACTTGGTCCTTATTAAATATTGAAATTCAATGAAATTGGCTCCCGGTGGGATAAATATTCGATGAGACGCAGTGACATCTTGAGAGCTGCAGCCATCTTATGCAGAGATGTTCCACCAACCCAGTTGTGTCACTGTCAGAGGAAGAAGTTTCACCTCAAACCCAGAGAAACCAAACCACCAGGATCGAGACGAAAAAAAACCGAGTCAAATCACGTGGTTGGTGACGTCCACGTCGTTTCCAGCAATTAAATCTTATGTGTCAACTGTGGATTCAATTTACCACCGCTGATGACCGACGCCATGGCCTACTCTTCTAGCCCCCACCAATCGTCAACATACAGCAAACATAGCTGGCCGTTTTGGGGCGATGATGGTGGTGAACCACGAAAGAGCAGGAAAAATGAGATAATTGAATAACACTCGTTCGGTGAGTGACCGAACATCCACTCGTCGAGTCGTGGTCGTCCTTTTTGGTCAATCCGCGACGAGGACTCGCTGCTCTGTCGCTGCTCTGTCGCTTCATGTCTGTGTCCATCAGGGATGCCAAGTCAATATTTCAAAAATCTGGAAGATTTTGAAAATTTGTCTGGAAAAGTCTGGATCTCTTATGTCGTATATGGAGAACCTTACACATTATTTACAAAACCTTACAAATTCATTTAAAATTTTATCTGGATCTTCCAGATTTTTGTAAAATGGGGCTTCAAAATATCTGGAATATTCCAGACAAATCTGGAAGGTTGACAACGCTGGTGTCCATCAAGAGGATCCCCTTTTGATGCAGCGACGACGACGATGACACCGCACGTGGTGTGTATGTGATTTGTATGAGTAATACATCCGAACCAATCTGAAACCGAATCTGCGGGAGAAAAACTCACGAAAAATTGCTTACTTTTGCACTAGATCCTAATAGGCCATGGTGGCGATTGAGGGGGGATGCAACAGTATCAAACTACGAAACGAGAACGGAATCGCTGATGACCGACTGCGCTGCCCGAGCAGACGGGAGAAACAAGAATGTAACAGAATAAAACAAAAATATACCAAATCCTGTCATATCAATTAATATCATCTACTTTTGATAACTTCGGATGTAATTTAAAACAAACGGACAAATGCAATGTCAAAAATATAACAAATATTGTCAAAAATCGGTTACAGAAAACGTAAGAAACTAAGCCAAAGCCACGTTTATGAGAAAATAATATCAACTTCTGTATTTATTAACTGGTATTGATAGAAATGTGTTACACCTTTGTTATGTGCTTTTGGTCGGGTGAAGTTGATGATGGTGACGACGACGACGACGTTTGCAATTAAAATAATTAAAAAAGCATTGCGGCTACCAGCCGGCGCAGCATCCCCTGTAATCAATGGGGGTGGAAGGATTGTATTTTTCACGTTTCGGGGCTGGACACATATCGGAGGAAAATAATGTCATTTGATATCCGGTCACAAACATTGCCTGCTGACGACAGCTGACGGCGAGCACGTTTTTTTATCGTCCTGTCACATTTTTTGAGTGTAAGCAAAGAGGTAGATGGGGCGACAGTGCCAGTACAGAGTCTCGAATGGCAATTTGAAAGTTAAAAATTGGTGTAATTCAATAATCGAAATTACACACTCTCTCCCCGTGTTTCTCCCGTTTGGTATCGGATGTATTGCAATGACGAGTGATGGGTTTATCACTTTTTATGCAACGGTGATTTGTCCAGTGACCAGCGAAAAATACTACCGAAGGGTGGTTCGCCATCTGGCGAGGCAACACTGTTCAGTTTTCAGTTTTGAACAACGACAACAGTTACCGTTATGATTCCTATTACCGTCAGCTTCAAATTCCGTACACTCTACGTTGTATGGGAAACATTTCACATGAAATGTTTCAATTTTTGTCGTTAGTAGTAAAATCCAAATCCAGAAGCAAAGAAACCACCATGTCAGATGAACTAAACACAAAAAGTTATCTATTCACATTACACTTGATTTCTAATCTCTACTTTTTCGATCCAGTTTCCTAATTGCTAGTAATTTACGTTGTTCATCATTTTCCATACGTTTTGACAGCTCTCGACTACCGTGGGCTTGTGTTAGAAGTTTGAAAAATTTGAGAATCCAGCGTAGCGCGATAAGTGAATGGAATACAAACATCAGTGTCGCTGCTCGGCAGTCAATGAGAGGAATTGAATGTTCGAAAGGTTGTTGTCTGTACTTTTTGCCGGTGGCGCCAACTGTTAGCGGTTATGAACGAAATAAATTTCACAGCCGAATGGTAAAAAATTCGAAAGTTAAGTGTTTTGAAGGCTCGATAACGTGGAGTAATCATTCAGAATGATTTATTTTATATGATATCTGATAAATTATACTTCACTGAGGCCTTAAGTGTCCGTAATATAAATGGAAACGGTACCCAAGTAACCGCAAGCATTAAAGCATTACCGTAATTTAACTGTAATTCAGCGAACCAATGCATCATTGCTTTTATTTAGCAACATGCGTGCAATAATGCTTTAAGTCCAAATTACGAATGCATTGAAGCATTGCTTTATTTCACCAGCAAAACGTGCACTCATGAGTTATATACGGTTACCAACTAATGCTTCATTGCATAATCTTGTTCAATGCTTAATTGCAAGAAATACGGCAATACTTCGTCACTTCTTCCTTAAAGTAACTTTGGTGGGCACAAAACAAAGTCATGTTGACGGTGCCTGGATTCAATTCCCGATCAGCCCATTTCTTGTATAAAATTTCATTTACTTTTATGATCAACGGCATATGAAAAACATAGCAACTTTGGCAAAAAAGAGCATCACAATCAATAATAATTGTGGAAGTGACCATAGAACACTGTTCTGGCATACCTACATGCTATATCCCAGTGTGGATGAAGAAGACTATAAATTTTGCTGAGATCCAGTGTGCAAGTAACTCAAAAATACTTTATCATAGTTATTTATTAATTCCATTTTCACAAATTCCGACCTATTTTCTGCTGTATCCTATTCCAATTTGAAGGTGAAATATAAGGCATGTTTATTCGACTCCGATCCATCTGCCCAAGGTCCTTAAACATGCACACTTTCGGCAGAAATTTAGTCAGGATCGTGGGTAGCAGCGTCTTTTCGCTGCGCATTTATTGTTGCACTGGACATATCTAGAAACAATTGAATGTGAAATAAATGGATTATCATAAATAATGCTTAAAAACTTACTGTTTTCATGAAAAAATCTCTTCCTGGCGAGATGGTTGCAAATAATTCAACCGTGTATAAAAACAAAACAAAATCTGAACAGCTAAAAAGTGACAGATGCGGCTTCATCTGGTCGTGCTGACTCATAGCTTTAAATTACACATTTTTACCGGCAAATACATGCCGCGTTTGTGGTCCTGAGGATAGGCGCGCCCGACCATTATATCATCTCTCATTTACTTTAGGTTCGAGTCCCGACAGGGGAAATAGCCAACATGAAACGCAGAATCATAATATCTATCTCAAAACATTTGGGTATCCCGGTATATTACACCCAACCCAACCCCCACCCCCCCCCCCCCCCCCCCACCTTCAGAAAAATGGAAATATCTGTGTCAACAGTACTTTCTCTAATGAAAAAAAAACACACCAATTGGTTCATTATCTCACAAGTCGTTTAAAAAATGCAAGCTTTTCTTAAAACTCTACTTAATTAACAGAAATAACATCATTTTTACAATCATCTAAAACTTGCACTTCAAAAAGAACCTGAACAATATGACACAGCATCATTATAATATGCCCCACAACAAACGGATAGTGCGCCCCATGACCAATGGACAGTATGCCCCACAATATAGGGATTTTATGCCCCGGAACTGTCAACTGCTTATGCACGCTAAAAAAATGCTAAGGAACTTGCTCGTAAATAGATGGCAACAAGAGTGGGGCAGGGGCGGGGCCTATTGTCCGCAAATGCGAAATAGTTAGAAAATTAACATTTCAGAGAATTTGCACTCTTTTTGGACATTCTAACTAGGGTAAGTGTACCAGTTATGGCCATAGTGGTTCCCTATTTTGCAATACGTAATATCTTAAATGTCTTCACATTTTGAAAAGTTTTTTGTGTTTTAGTGGTAAAATATAGGATATATCGTGATCTTAAAACATTCAAAAAGATTAAAAATATAAAAGTTCTCCAAATTTTGCATATGGCCAAATAGGGAACCACTATGGCCATAACTGGTACACTTTCCCTAATCATACTCGTTCATTAGTTCCAACGTCGACGTTGTACCATTGGTTGCTTTGATGATATTGCTATTTACCTCAAAAAATGCTTGACTCTCTAATACCAAAATTTTAATTTTTGATTTTGATAGGTATATTTTTCGTTATTTTAAATCATTCTAAACAAGAATTTTTATTCGCAAATATTAAAATATTAGTTTTTGATTTTTATAATTTTTATTTTTGAACATCCCTATTATTTTTCATTTTTTCTTGAAATTCTGCATTGCTTAGGCAGCGTCCATTTATTACGTAACGCTAAAATTGTAAATTTTTGAAAAAAAAAACTACGACAGACCCCCCCCCCCCCCTGGAACGCTTGAACCTACTCCCCTTCCCCCTAGAGCGTTACGTAATTTTTGGATGCCGCCTTATAATAATTCGGCGATTTTGCAGGTGTGTTCAAATAACTACCTATGAAATTTTTAACCGTGGAATCTTTTTTGTCGATGTCATTTTTAGTAAAACAGAATTTTCTTTATTTACCGTTTTGTCTCAAATTCCGAAAACTCAAGTTTTGTTACCAGATTTCGTTGAAACATTTCATTGAAATATATCAATGAATTTCCTACGAAGGACGGTCATTTGCATCTCAAGTTTAATGCTTAACGCTAAATTTAACTCCAAGAAGTGCGTAGTAGTTCAAATCAAATGAATTTCTTTACGATATTATTTATTTTAATGTAATTTATTTATACTGTTTGAAATTTTAATCACGGTGTTCAATATATAGACAGAATAGCGTCATTCATGATCATGGAAATCATTGTCTCAAAAAAAAAAACGTAAGTATGAGCATTAGCTCAAAAAGGATTTGTTTCTTCACCAACTTCTTTTATTAATGTTCGAAGAATAAGTTTTTACTATGAGATAAAAACTCTCTATAACTCCTATGTTAAAGCTACATCGAGCTAGAGATATATCGAGTTATGGAACACGCAATCAGTGCAACTGCGGTTCAAGGGACCATCGAGATAGTCGTGAAAAACAAATCTTACTATGCACCTATGGCTCAATATCGAGATATAGGAATATCATAAACTGACTGTATAACTTTCCATAACACTTCGTGTTCACTTTACAAGAAGCGACCACGAAGACGAACCAGCTATCCTTATGCTCCAAAATATGGAGAATGTTACCATAGCTAACTTGAAATGAAATATTTTTTTCATAATATTCTTAGTTCTATTTTTTTTTTTATTACGTGTTTTGTATTAGTAGAATGTATTAAATTTATGTCCGTCATCAAACGCATTTCTATTGCATTCATTCCGTGCTAATTGCCTATCCCTACGATGAGATGATAATTAAGCATTAATTACATTGCCACACATTCTGGCCGCTCCGCACAGCGATACAAACAAATTAAGTTAACAAATGACACATCCGCACGGAACGTTCAACCACTCCGCAAAACGCATGAGGAGAAAGAGATGTTCTCTTGGTTGTTGTCGTTGTTGGCATCATCATTAGCGCACGTGGTTTACTTATTACTTAAGGTCCGGACACTGTGGAAGCGACTTGACGCTTCAACTCGAATCGATCTGTCATACACTGAGAAAACATTTCACTCGGATGTTACTTAGAATCATAGGTAGATTTTGTTTCCATATGGTTTAACAATTGTATGTTTTGTTAATAAAAATTGAATTATATTAACGCGAATTTTTATGCGAATTTTCTGCTCTCTTCTTCTGCTTCTAGAATGAGTACAATTTCGTAAGGAAGCATTTCTGAATGACACGTCAAAATTCGCCGCAAACGACAAATTGTTGCTCGCACTGCGTCTGTTGTTTCGCTTAGCTTTAACTCCATCTCAAGGGGATACGGAGAAAACTATCTTGTAAACTGCCGTAATGGACTCACAAGACACGCTAATTGCTCTAGCAAAGCATCTTCTTGCGGGTGCGTGCTGCTCATTTAGAAGAGAGCGTGTGTGTGGTCGATTAATGTTTGCTTTCTTTTGTGCGCCCAGAAGAAAATCTATTAGCGAATGTGTGTGAAAATGATCACTCGCTGGAAAATTAGTTTTTATTTTTTGTGAGTTGGTTCTGATACAATATTTGAGCAGAAACAATGACAGATGAAGCATTATACGATGCGGGAAGTTGCGGTGGCAAAACGTCGATAGACAAAACGTAGAACGCCAAAATTCCAAATGGACAAATCGTGAAAAAGGACAAAACGACGAAAGCGCAAACATCGTAACAAGAAAATTGAAAAGTAACAAAAATGCCTTGGAAGAATGATTCTCTTTCGAAACAATAAATAATAATTCATCGCTATTGAAAGCTGCCTGTTTTTGACGTTCTGTCTCTTTCGACGTTTTGGGATTCGACATTTTGACAATCGTCATTTTGTCCCCAAACCATGCGGAAAGCAAACAAACCGCAAAAGAATCTGTTCGCTTTCCCAGATTTCACAGTATGCTTTGACGAGTAAAAACCACAAACGCTCTCCACAAACCCATAGAAGAGTAGGCTGGGATATCAGTTTACAGCAGCGCCAGTCCCAGACAGACAACGAGACTGCTTGCGTTGCATCGTATCTATGCGATGATATGCCATTTGTCATACATAGGCTACTTGGATGCATGTGAATGCAATTGGGTGCAGTAATGGTGTGGTGCACTCAGCAGACTGATAGTGGTCGGTTGCGGTTATGGGCGTAGTCAGCAGAGGTTTCTGTCGAAGGCCTTACCAGATATCAATTAATGGTTTCAACAACAGTCCGCAAAGGATTTTGTGAAGAATCTGTCCAAAAAAATGATTATGGAACTGAAAAGGCGAAACTTTATACTTCTTTAGCCCTCCAGATTTCCAAATTTTCAAAGTAGCTACTGAGAAACCAAATGAACAAAATTAAGGGGTGTTGCTTAAGGTTTTTTAAATTTTGTTTTTTTTTTATATTAGTAAAAGTCTTGGTCCCATTAATGTGAAAGGTATCTTACATGGTCATTTCACGTGAAAATTGTGAATAAACATCTACAGTCGTTGCTCCACATCACCCTGAAGGGAGAACCTGACTACGCCCATGGATGAAAAAAGACCGCAAAAGAGCTTCAACGAACGTGTTATCGTTTCACGCCTGAGTTACAAATTGCATTCTCTGACAGGGGAGGGGAAGAGATCCATCTCTACGGTGCATCAGTCAGGATGCATGACACACGAAAAAGGTTCGATTTTTTCTGGGGTTATAGAGAAGAATCTTCTGAAATGTAAATGCAGACATTTAAATCGTGGGTTTTTGTCTCAACCAATATCACGTCTAGACAACAACGTTGGTAAAATCAACCCTTTCCTGTATTTTTGACTGACATGGTGGAAAGAGATTGCAACAATTTTGCATCATACATGATATTGGTGCACATAAAGAAAAATCCATGTAAATTTCAGCGGAAAATCATGCACATAAATGGAATGTCAGATTCGTCATTAATTTACATTGAACATCGTGTAAAATTACATCAACATACATAATGTTGATGTAATTTTGCATTATGTGTAATGTAAATTTGTGATAATTCTGTTATTCACTTTATTTGCATGATTTAACGCTAAATTTTACATCAAATGTTTTTCTTTCTGTGTGTCGTTCGGAGCTAGAGCCACTGGACGGGAGCAATGCTGATGCCACTTATTCGCTCACAGTACCATGCAGTTGGAAAATCGTTTAATGTCAATCTGTGCTCTTGTCGCAGCTCCAGGAAAAAAGAAACACATATACGGATCTGGTTTATGAGCACTCTTGTTTACGGCAGTCGTATGATGCTAATCTGCGATTGTGAGCACTCCCCTCCAAGTGAAGGATTGTTGGATTTTTATTGGGGCGTGAAAAACCGAGATTTGTTGACGGGGGGTTTACTTTGAAGGTAATCGCCGGTCATGGACTGTTTGAGATCGGGTTTAGGTGCATCACCTGCAACCAAAAAGCTGTTCTGAGAAATTATATTTCATATGTTAGGCATCCTTGAAAAATTAAAAAAAAAAATAAAATTATGTATTTGGCAAGAAAATTGATTGTAAAATAAAAAAAAATGATTTTACAAAATACATTGTTAGAAGTTATCTGTCAAATCGTTCCCTTCAAGTTAATTATCAGAATTCCAAATCTGAAAGCCTTAAGGTAAGAGCTGGTATTTCTCAAGGCAGCATTCGGGGACCAGTTAAGTATCTAGGGCTCATGCTAGATACAAATTTTACTTTCAAATGTAACAAATATATAAAATGTCAATAGGAAAATCGACCATGATGTAGAATAACCTCTGAAAATGGCCCATGAGTTTTTGCATGCCATGTATATCAAAAATTCTAGTAAAAAAGCGCAGTAGGCCTTACCATAAACGGACGTGTTTTGAATTGCTCATCACGTTTTTTCGCGTCCTTGATAAAGCTTCTTGCGATTCCGCTGCTGGTTCGATCGGTGCTACGCCACACGGATTGTTTTTTTTTTTTTGTGAAATCTTTGTGTTTGTAGTTGAAGTGAAATAATTGAAGTTTACAGATGAGAAGAATGCAAGTGTCTTTTATTTTCTGCGCCTCTAAAAGACAGATTGTGCAGTTGCAGTTTTTGTGGCGGAATACGAGAGTATCACAATTTTTGGCCAACGTACAACTTTCCACATGTCGTACTTTCCAGGAGCTCTCAAATTTATCTGATGAATTCGTTCCTTTATAAACTGAATTACGACGTTTGAATTTGAATTGCGAAGAGTTTTGATCGTTTTTGCTGTTCCGGATTGCGGTATGTAATATCGGATTCCGCGTATGCTTTAGTATCCGTCGGTATTTACGTAGCTGGCATTGTGATTCGACATTTTATTATCGCCTATTCGGATCGTTCGATTTATTCGATTTACGCGTTTTGGTCGGCTGCATGTCGTGGAATTGGCTCGGACTTTTTTCGGGCCAGCGTCTTTTTTTTTTTTTTCTTTGATTAGTTTATTATCGTCGGTCGGATGTTTCGCACATGTATAACATAATGTCGCGTTTTTTTCTTGTAATCCGTTGACCCTTGAGGAATCGGTTTTGCTTCTTAAGATAGGTATGCTGTTCCGCTCAAGAAAAGAAAAAAAAATCTGCGCAAGAAATGATCAAGAAACGTTCTACAGTGAGCTCCATTTGAATTGACATTTCTTTTCAACTGCGTTTCCCACATCGAGATAGGTGATTACTTTTCTGTTGTAGTGCATACTCCGCTTTAATGTTTACTGAGCAGTAAATCACAATAGTTTAAAATGTAATCAACTAAACTATTAATAAAATATTTTTTTTCTTTTTTGATTGCCGGCATTTAAATTATTAAACTATTAAAACTTAACCACAAATGCTCTGTGTCTATCGCTGACTTTTCAGGCAAATAAGTTCGAAGAAATCGGCCTTAAACCTCTCCCAACCTCCACATCCGTAGCACTTATGAGGGATTCGCTGATTCGGTGGCCTCTCGTTAAGTAAGTGCTACATCAACATCCCAAGTTACGGTAAAGATGGGCGTTACGCTAAAGATGGGTAAAGATGGGCGTGGCCGGGAATAGCAATATTCATGCTTTTGGCAATATTGTCCATGATTCTAAGATTGGGCCAAGGTTTACTCCCCAGCCTTGTTCCTGAAAGCAAATGTGGCGCAGTTTCAATTCAGTATTTTTCAATCACGTAGGCTGTGACACAGTAGTACCCATGAATGTCACAATTCTTCTCGTTCCCATCGGTATCATGCAGATCTATATTCCCTATTAGAGGAATGAACAGGTAAGAGAGCACAGTGACTACAAATGCTGGACGATCCGACACCCCACATCAGTATCGCCAACCTGTGTCGGAGCCTGATCGCACAACGGATGTAGACTCTAGTGAAGTGACTCGCCGTGTAAACCACATGGAAAGTCACTTCGCTCGAGTCGAGAATTGTCACCTCGCTATAGGACACCGACAACTCTCACCTCACGCCAGACATAGAACAAACTCAAGAATCAGATGCAATTGTGCTTTTTCTGTGCGGCATGTAAGGCAAGACGAATCGGTGAGGTGTCGACTCGCTTCCATTTGATTAACATTAGTCGCATCACGTCACCCGAGGTGAAAACGACTCGTCTCGACTCACACGCCGCGCACAATAAGCATGGCATGAAGAGACTAGGACACTGGGTTGTTCGGTTGACGCCTACCAAAACAGTACTGAAAAGTGCTACTTTTCAGCACCGAAAAGAGTGCTGAAAAGTAGCACTTTTCAGCACTGTTTTATTTGGTAGGAAAAGTAGGCCGTTATGTTGATCATATTCTCATTGCATTTGCAACGGAATTGCAAAAATACTTTTTTGCATTTTCTCATCGTAATAGGCTGTTTTTCATTATGCCAATCTGTCATGAAACGGCCTACTTTCCTGCACTGAAGTATGAAGTGCGTGAATAGTCATTACGCAACTGAAACCAGTGCTGTAATGATTCATTACGTAACTGTTTTGGGTTACGTAATGAATCATTACACAACCATTTTTCAGAAATTGTAAAATGATGGTGAATGCATTCCGATATAATTTCTCGGCAAGCCTCGTAGGATAAATTTACGACTCGTGCTGTGATGATTTTTCATTCTGCAACTTGTTCCGTAAACTACTATTTTGGAATAATCATCCATTTACAAGGTGGATATTATGTGGTAATAGGGTTGGCTCAAATGTATGTTCCATTGATGTTGTCCACTAGAGGAAGCGCAGTTTGGCATGTTCATTTCTTTCACCGACGTATACGTAATTAATGACCAGCGTCACCCAACAAGATAGCAACTTTGTATGTAAAAGATACAGTAAAACCATGTGAGAGAAAAATCATATATTTTATTGATTTACTGTAAGAACAGCAGTGAGCTTACTAACAGAACCAAATCAGTGGTTTAACAGGACTACCCGTCCACAATGGCCGATTCTAGGGCTGTTGATTTAGATAGAATGTTCTCTAAACTCTCAACATCTCAATTGCTTTCGAATTCATGTTTGATAATCCTTGCAAAACAATTTGGGCATCCATTTCGTGGCTCAGTTTAGAAGACTGGTGGTATCACCTTTTCCTTGACCTGATCAAAAGTTTTTAACTAACAGACTTACGCTGAATGAATGAATGATATTACAAATTACAATTGCACCATATTTCCTTCAACGTCAATCGGAGCTACTTGTTTCTATGTACATGAGAAGAAGCTATATATTAATGCGTCAAAATCATAAACGTCGCACTCAAGTGGCTCTGCATCCTACATAAAAAATACATGCCTTTATACAAATGAAACATGAAACGAGCTCACCAATTGGTGATCCATCCTCGGCTGTACAGTCACAATCTCGGCGTCAACACGCATAAGCTGGGATTTAAAATGACTTCGATGGCGCGTGAATAAAGCGCTAACTGGAAAAAATCACTCCGAGCACGTGGAAAACAAATCAGACAGCTTGGGCTATCGCAAAGCACTGCCCAAGCAAACGAAGCCAACCGCCAACAAAACAAAACAAAAGTATCGAACGCGCTCGTGAAAAACGAATCGGGCAGCTTGGGCCTTCGAAAAGTAATCAATTTGACGCCACGATGAAACAAAACAAAATCATGATTGCTTGGGCTTCTACGACGCACTGTTCAGCAGTATGCAACACGATTGCTTGGACTACCACAACGCACTCTTAAGCTAAGTATGCTGTTTCACTCAAGAAAAGTAAAGAAATTCCTTGACTGAATGGGTCAAGAAATTTTCTACAGAGAGCCCCATTTGAAATGACATTTCTTCTCAACTACGTACTACGATCAGAAAAATTTGATTTTCTGGACCATTTCTGGGAAGAAATTTTCCACGCATCGAGATAGGCGATTCCTTTTCTTGTCAGTAGCAAACCAGCCTTTAAAATAAACTTATATTTTAAATCACAAAACAAAACTCCTTTTCATATATTTTTCGAATTTTCATCATGGAATATTGATGGCAAATAGATATTTGGGACGAAGTTCCATGGAAAAGACCAGTGATGCATTTTGAACTGAACGCGAGCCACAAATGAACGGAGCAAGTTCAATTTTTGCTCGAGAACGCAGTAAACTTTGAACTCTCGAGCCAGAGCACGCCGTTGCTCTCGAACGGCCCGTTCAGATCGCAAATCATTACAATTGTAATTGAAGCATGAATTTAATGTTTTACCTGGGAAACATTTCTTGAATTGATGATACATTCAATTTTATCATAAATCAATGTGTTTTTTCTTACTTTGAGCACCTTAAAATCAACATTAGCATAGTGAGATGGCGTGAAACGTGTCAAAACAATCTGCGTTCACTTTTCTGCTCTCAAGGGTTCAAATTTTTGAACTGAACAATGAGAAAGCCTACTTGATCCCCCGTTCAATAAACTGAACTGGAACGCAAACTGAACGCGTTCAAATGCATCACTGGAAAAGACTATTTGAATAAAAAAGGTTTTCTATGAAAAACTATTGTACGATTTTCAAAATTTTGTTTTTTGACTCGTTTTTATGATAAAAAGCCGTGAAATTATTCTGAACCATCCCGAGCCATTACAGAGGCGCCAACTTCATTAAAATATTGAGGAAGAAGATTTTTTTTTTTTTTTTTTTTCAAATATTTATTAGCTTATATGTCCCGGCAAATGTTATATTAGTGAGTAGGCCGTACAGTTGGGTTTGACGAAACAAACGTGAGCAAATGCAAACAAATATCATTGTACACAAACACGTCGGAAAACAATAGCGAAAGTACCATTCAGATTGGTTGTTCCGCTTTCAAGCGAACTCGTGACATACAAACACCATTACAGTTTTGTTTATATAGATAGAATCGATCGCAGTTTGAGATAGTGAATTGGAAAAATTTGTACTTTTCTCCAATTAAACTTCAACTAACAATATTCTGCTTCATTTGGCCGTTTTTTATTTATGCTTAAGTTTATGGAACGTCAAATATAATTTGAAGAAATAAGAAATAATTTTACTGTAGATTATTGAAACTTTTGAAAGAATTGTCAAGGATCTCTTGACAAATTGTACAAGAGAAACATAAGATACTTATTAAAATTTATTTTTCCTTTTTTTTTCTGTAGTTTATTCAGATTAAACCCAAAAGTTGAGTAAATTTTAGAGGCTTTGGGTTTGTATTTAATTTTTGAATAGAAATATTACACTTTTTTCGACAGCTTTGTTTTTTTTATAAGAAGGTTTCATCAACATATAACTGATGAATTTCCGATTTTTTTAGAGAATAAAACCGCAAAAATAGTATAGGGTTGAGCTCTCGCTATTAGTTGGTAAAAGGTTTGGCTCGATCAAAAACCTATTGGAGAA
The DNA here is from genome assembly GCF_002204515.2 of Aedes aegypti. Taxonomy (NCBI): domain Eukaryota; kingdom Metazoa; phylum Arthropoda; class Insecta; order Diptera; family Culicidae; genus Aedes; species Aedes aegypti. The sequence goes on along the minus strand of NC_035107.1, from coordinate 58,467,744 downwards.
TCACGAATAAATAATTCAAATAGCCTATTCTATTATTTTATTATTAAATGTTTACATTACATTTCAAATAACTCTAAAATTAATGATCACGATATTCAGTATTTTCGGGGGTACAAAGGGGCTATGGCCCCCTCAGTTTTGGTGGTTCCCACAAAATACGACTACAATATTGAACACTGAAGAATCATTATAAAAACTGATGAAATGGGTCCAACTTATTGAATTACATCAAAAGAATTGAACATTTAGGATTTCTAATTTTAAAGAGTGTAATGCTCTGGCTTGTAATCTAAATGTTTTTTTTTATGCTTATCTGTAGTGTGCAGTATATTTGCCCAATTGTTTTTAATCTAAGGGTTTCAGTCTATGTTTGTTTCTAAGAGTTTCGTTTGGTATAGTTTGAATAAATTTAGAAATTAATTAGAATGAAAAATTAATGGTAGATCACTGTGGTATACACATTTCTTAAATTTCAAGGACAAGTACGTCGATAGGTAAGAAGATTTGACAATATTCTGATATATTTCAAGTTAGTAATAATGAATTACAATTGAGGGGCTCAATGTATGTAAATGTTAGTTTGGTGCTTGGTCGATTTGAGTTTGGTGTACTGAAACATTGTACCATTTTCAAGCATTGTAACTGTATTTTAAGGTGCCATTTTCATATAAAAAATAACATAATTAGTAGAAGACTTGCTAGTTTTTTGGTACTCTGGCTCTTTGTACAAAGTAAAACATTGCCGAAAAACTTGAAAACATTTACTCCCATTGTTCCCAACTTGCACTTCTGAGGGTATTACAGTAGTTCAAACCAAACTTCTAGTGATTAAAACCTTATCCAAATTACCAAGAATTTACCAATGAGAAAACACTAAAGCATCAAAATTGTTTTCTGGGAAAAAGCCCCCACAAGACTCTGGCCCTGAGGCCCCTACATTTTTTTATAAATCCTGCCCTGGCTATCAAGATTACAAGGTAGAAATTTGAAAAATATTAAAAATTAGGTTCTCGAGCGGTTAAAAATTTAAAATTTAGGTTTTATTTTAAATTTCTTCTAATAAAATATAAAAAAAAAACAATTCGCTCAACAATTTCTTCATAGATTTTTTTCCTCTAAAATGCATTTTTCAAATTAATTGCATGCAAAATCCCTAAGGCAATTTTCAGAAGTAATACTCGAGTAAAAATGATCGATTTATCTATGGATTTTACCATAACAAAAACATGTGCAAAATTTATTGCATGGTTACAGCGCAAAATTATCAAATGTTTTTTCTTCTCCCATTGTACACTATAAAGTCCTCGATTTTCAGTCTTGTTTTCATTCAAACAAACGTGGAACATAATCTTCACATCCAGCAAAATAAAAACAATACCCATATTCATGCCAAAATGTGCTGTTTCATAATCAAGATAAATAACCGATGTGATACTTTTCAAAAGAAATTCTAATCAAGGTTACAAACAAACATCAATTCGGTATAAGTCGATGTGTTGCAAGTTACCCCGTTTGACGGTACGCATTCGATGATTTTAATATAAAACGGTCAAATTTAGAGAATTTCAATGTGAATATTTAACTTAACATGGCCTTCTGAAAAATTGTTCAAAACAAGCTTGAGGAATAAAACGTTTCAAGTAAGTTGATTGTTTTCAAACCAATTAAAAAAAAATGAGATTTTAGATTTTTCATAGCCTTAGTAGGCGGGTGTTCTGGATCATAGTAGGAAATCACGGTGTACCATATTGAGAAGGTGATATATTCCGAAAACTGTCAGCTTCTTGACAACGTCATGCCTATCCATCTCGAACAAATTTATGAAAAAAAAATTCACAGGTTAATTGTAACAGCTTCTCGGCTTCAGCTCCCAATCTTGAGCATATTCAATGAAAAACGGTCAATGCATGCTCTATTCTGTCAAGTATTGTATTTTTACTGGACCGTTATAATCACATTTGGACTTATGTTGAAATTGCAGACCAATTTCGAAGGGGAACGTAAAATCACGTAAATTAGTTAATTCTATCAACAAAACAAACAAGTATCAGATATCCTTGTTCACCACCAAGTATTTGACTCTTCCAGCCCACCTCGTCAAAACACGTCCTGTGCCATAGACGCAACCAAACGGAGCAGGTTAGCGTGCTAAATGGCAATTATCGAAATCAAACACGAAACTTTTGCTTTCCCTGGCTGACATTATCCTCATGATTGCTGCCATGTACATATAGGCACAAGAAGAAAGAACCATGAATTTTTATAAGCGCTTACAAACGACCTACGCGTTTGCAGGGACCCCACGTCGTCATCATCGTCGTTCTTGTTCTCGTAAATACCGTGCCCGATAGTCGCGGCGTTTCGTTTGACAAATTTATGCGCCCCCTCAAGTGGTTAATTAAATAACCCATGCATGTTCGGCGGAGGCGCGGTTCTGCCCCTGTGCACAGTGGCCGCACTGAATACTATAATTAAATTCAAAAGATTTAGCTGACAACTGAACTGGAAAAAATAACAGTTAAAGAATTCACAAACTTTTTTCCTATTATTGGGCAGCTTTGGGCCACTGTACCGACGAGTCGAGAACTGTTATGGACAAGCCTTCTGAATGCTTAACCACTTTCTCGCGCGCGCATATCGCAGCACTATCGAAGTATCGCAGTAGGTGGTGGTGATAACTCCTGGCAATCGCAGAAGGCGCTGAGTTTGCGGGCTGTTTGTTTTACGACGTTGTTGAGGATTGCTTCTTTGGCTTGCCGATTGGTCTTGGGTATGTAATACCTATTCTAGGTTCCCAGTTTTATTGACGAAGAGTAGAAGCTATCTGTAAAACTTGTAATTAGAAATGAAATCTGATAAGCTGCTTTGATAGCAATAAGCAGGGACTCTTGACAGCTGTTATCGTCGTAATCATTTTTGTCTGGAAAATTTTATAATCTTTTCTACAGTACGCATACAACAACTTCCATTTTTGTTCTCTTACTTCTGTGGGTGAGATCAGATGAAAGACGCAATCCTCGAATAATTATAAAACTTAAAGTGAAGGTTGAACCACCTTTGAAAGCACCTAGAGCTTCTATTGAAATTTCAAATGTTTAGTTGATGGCAACACTGCTAAACTATGTAATTCATGGATGCAAAACAGCAAATTTGTATCATGTACAACTCCAACCAAGGGCATTTTTTTACCATTTACAAAGAGTTCATTTGATTGCTGGCAACACTAGTGAAGGAAAAAAATTCCTACAAAGATACTTCAAAAAATTTCTTCAAGTTTTTTTTTCGAAAATTTCTTAAGGAATTCTTCAGAAAATTCTCTATCATTTCAAACAGGAATCCCTTCAGAGATTTTTTTACTGAAGGAATTGTTGAAAATTCTCAAGTAGTTATAATGTGTTACAATATTTTGGCAAAACAAAATCTGAATCATAGAAGAGTATTTATTTATAGGAAACTTATTTTTTCCTGAAGGAATTCCTGCAAAAATAATCCTAAAGAGATAACTAGAGAAATTCCTGAAAGGTTTTCAGATGAAAGCTATGATTCTTAAAAGCATTCTATTAATTCTATTAAAAGTCTTCTCTGTCTTCTTTGTCTTCTTCGTCTTCTCTGTCTTCTCTGTCTTCTCCGTCTTCTTTGTCTTCTCCGTCTTCTCTGTCTTCTCTGTCTTCCTTGTCTTCTCAGTCTTCTGTCTTCTGGCTTCTGCTTTCTGGCTTCTGACTTCTGTCTTCTGGCTTCTGTCTTCTAGCTTCGGGCTTCTGGCTTCTGGCGTCTGACTTCTGACTTCTGACTTCTGGCTTCTGACTTCTGGCTTCTGGTTTCTGGATTATGTATCCTGTCTTCTGGCTTCTGGCCTTCTCTGTCTTCTCTGTCTTCTCTGTCTTCTCTGTCTTCTCTGTCTTCTCTGTCTTCTCTGTCTTCTCTGTCTTCTCTGTCTTCTCTGTCTTCTCTGTCTTCTCTGTCTTCTCTGTCTTCTCTGTCTTCTCTGTCTTCTCTGTCTTCTCTGTCTTCTCTGTCTTCTCTGTCTTCTCTGTCTTCTCTGTCTTCTCTGTCTTCTGTCTTTTGTCAAACAAACTTGTATCCTATAAATAAAATAGGATAAAACTGAAGATACAACCAGAGAAGAATAGAGATATAGTAGTTGGGTTCAGATTGAGTACCGCTTCTAGTACTACATTTGTTCCCTTGGTACTGCAATTGGTACCCAAGATTGACAGATCGCAGTACACTCTTCACATTCAAGATTTTGATCTATTACCTCATATGCCAACTCGAATGTTGGGTAACTACAAGGCCTTTTATTGTCTTTGGTCAAACGAACCATCCAGCGTTGCAGGTATCAGTCTAATTGTTTTCGCCGGAAAACCATGTTCAGACATTATCTGCCATAGTTAAAACGAGCCTCAATCTCAACCGCATAACATTAATAGTGACCGCATGTATTTGAAAAATGACGAAGATGAGCCTCAACAAATGCGGTCTATTCTAATCGGAAGCGTTCCGAAGATAAGAATCCAAACAGTAAATAACCGGCATGAACCGTCTTCATTTTCCACCAAATAAATCATACTCCCCAGTCTAGCCCAAGCGGTCCATCAGATTCCTTAATCTTCCGCCAAAAGAACAGAAGCCCGGAGAAAACTGATCCTTCCTCCACCACTCATCACCGAATGGACTGACTCGTTCCGCATATTTAGCTACCCAAATTTCCGGCGGTCCATCGTTTGCAATCTTCCTTTTTACTTCGGCCAAGCCGCAGATTAAGAAGCAACAGCCGTCGTCGTCCCCATTCCTAACCCAAAATCATCCCAGTAGGCCCCGACTTCCATTAGTCACCGCCGGTCGTCCGTAATGTGTGTGAGAAAATGCTTCGGCTCGGCTGCTTGGATGCGTCGGTCGACCGACGACGACGAAAGCAACGCCGGCCACGTCCTAAGTAATGAAGGGGGAAGACACTGCTTAGGCCGAAGAAAAAACGCAAACAGAATAGGAAAAAAAGGTCTCAGCCACCTAGGGGAGTGTAATTTATAAAGAGATTATGGTAATTTCGAACTCATCCTTGGGGGTTGGCTGCTGGCAAACCATCTGGCTAGAGGATAAGGAGAAATTACGAGGTGGGAAATTATCTGGACAAATCGACTTTTACGTACGCGTCCGACGACCGACAATCGCGTCGTTGTTTTTCTTGGTGTTGAGGACGGACGACATTCCGGATAATAATAAGCCTCAGACCATCACACGCTTTAGTTAAGGCTTGGGAAGCTGTTGATTCTTAATAGATTTCTCGATAAACGGGAAACGGAGATTGCTGCTTTCTTCGCTCTGTGCTTTCCAATCTTCTGCACTATTCAGGATTCGAAACGAGGCGAAACAGAACACAAATATAAGTGGTAAGAGTAAACAAACCATCCGTTGCAATCCACTGGAGTCATCAATTGGGCTTCTAATTTATTTACCATCCTTTTAGAAAGGATTTATGAGTGTTATTTTTCTTCCTGGTCCGATGGACCAGGAGCGAGTGGCTTTTCGATATTTTTATGGGACTGCTGTTTACATTTTTATAATTTCGAGAAACGTCAAATTTGGTTAGTCGGTCGTAATTGAATGTAAACATCGTCCCATTTACGATCCAATTTGGACTCGAAATTCGAAGCAGTTAATAGATGTTCCTAGGCGCTGAAAGGCCTGTAATGTTTTCTTTCCTCGGAAAAAGTCAACATTTTAGCCTCTTAAGTCGTGCTGTAATTATATCTGTCATGCTAGAGCCGTCAGTGTCAAAGTATCGAACCGTAGGCGAAGGTTGCCATTTCTAATTAAATTTCTGCACAATGCCCACAAATTAGTTCCAATCAAAAATCTCGTTACACATATTGCATTCGTTCTTCGCAGCAATCAATCCTCGGCAAATACAAGGGTAATGAATCCCCTATTGTTGCTCGCCGTTCGAAATTTCCTTTGAGCTCACACGCAAAGTTCAAATACAATTAACCCGCGTGACGAAAGGTTAGCGGTAAAGGAAGGGGGAAAATTAGAGTTTTTTCATCAAAGTAGGCATTTTTTCCCGAACCTCCCCGACGACTGCAACGAGAGCCACAAGCTGACAAAACTCGTAGGAGGTCGTCGGTGGCGAGTGCTCACACACGATTTCTCAGTGATTGCTAGGATCAACACAAAGCGAACAACGCAATCGGTAATTTTTCATTTCCTTTCCTATCTCTCGTCCTAATTTCCATTTCGAGGACGACTAGATGGAATGGATGCACAAACACGCGCTTGTTTGTTTCTATCCCATCGACGGTGCGTGTGAGATGCAATTAAAATTAACGAGCTCTGCTCCTGGGTCTCACATTTTACCGCACCAAAAAAAAACGAAAGTGTCGAACCCCTTCTTCGCGCTGAAAAGTTCTTAATTTTTGATAGAGCGCACAACAAATTGCGCTTGGAATTAAATTTTCTTTATTTAAATTCAGAGGATTTCCTATTATAATCAACCGAACCGAACCCTGCCGACGAAACGAAACGAGGGTGACACACGACTCTCTTTCGCTCTCTCAAATCACGAAACGAGTGCGGCGAACGAAGCCTTTCGTGGTGATGAGCGCTGCGGCGGAGTCGGAGACACACAAAGCATAATCGGAATTTTTAATTGGATTTATTAATTGAAATTTTTCAAGAAGCCTTTTCCTCACCCATTCAGACGCAGAATGTTGTCCTAATTGGAACAAACATCAATCAAACCGTTGTTGTTTGGAAAAATTCTCAAGCGAATCAAGCGTGAGATTGCGAGCGGTTTAATGAGTTCACTCTCTGTTTGTAAGCATGATCCCGCGCGGATGACTGTTTTATTGTGTGCATCGCCCGTATGAGTAAGTAGGTATACAATCCATTTTGAACTTCCCATAAAAATAGCAGCGAACTGATTGATTGAAGCCTGCTCGCGGAGCGAAATCCATCGACCGACAAACAATCGTAAATTTGAAATTAGCAACGGCTTTTGTTTTGATAACGGTAGATTATGGGCCTCTGAGAAGGCCATGCAATTTACGACTTGTTTGCGCCATCCAAGCAGACCGTAATTTATTGACAGATGTCAAACAAATCGGAACCTTCTACGGTTGCATGGGTGTCTTCGATAGGAAATATAGTTCGATGGCTTAACTGGTGGCAATACGGTAAATTGTTTGTATTGATAATTAATTCAGTAAATGCCATGAATTGAGTAAGCAAACGTTATCATCGCGATGAAATCCACTCTAATGGGTACGTGAATGCAGAAATAATTGAGAAATTGGAAACTTTCTTTGACTGTTGCTTCATGGCCTACACGGAGAAATATTTTTACCTAATTTTTGAGTTTACTTTACCCAAAATTAAGTATATCGATTATAGTTTCAACCCAAAATCTCTCGGTTTTCTCTTTCTCCCACACGAATGTTGTCAAAAATAGAGAGATCTCTATCTACCCAATGGGGGTACTTTGGCCCAATAAGCCAAATTTGGGTAAATGCAACTTTTCTTATGCAGCCCACAGACGCTCAGACGGTTTGACCAACATTGACTCCGCCCCCAAGTTAGTCAAACCGACTTATGTTGATACAACCGTTTGACCAACTGTCAAGGTTGGTTGCAGCAACACGATAATTCTTCGCATGTTTTTACACACTAAATTATTTTACGGATTCCTGTGAAATCTCAACAGGTGAAATAAATTAACGGAGTACGGTAAATTTTTACAGTATTCGGTAAAAAAAATCACCGTAATCCGTTAAATTCCGATGAAATACGGTGTTTTATTTCACCGAACTGTTCAGCTGTTGAGATTACGGTGAAATTCACCGTAGTGTGTAGACTTGCCGAGAGTCTAGTGAATATGTGATTGTTATTTTTTTCGAATGCTGTGGCTGTGGGGGAGAATCTTTTCGCGATTTTCTGACAATAATCGCAGTAAGGAAGAGAAGAACTTTCAACATTTAAGTACCGGAAGAAATAAATATTTAAGAGGAATTCCAGTTATAATTCGTACGAAATATTCCGGCAAAACTCAGAAATCATGACGGGTCTCTTTCGGAAAATATTCTGAGCAGTCATTGATATGGGAATGGCCATGGCATTTTTTTTTTTCAAACATTCCAGCATTTTATTTTTTGCAAAAAGTGAAGTGTTAAAGTTCAATTAGTAGTTTTAAACATACTCTACTAATCCCTCCTTTAAATTTAATATCAAAAAAGTGTAGTTTGAAGTTTTTCCAGGAATCTATAAGCTATACTAAGGATTCCACCAAAAGCTCTTCCTGGGATTCTACCACGAATTTTATCAATAATTCATTTAGAAATTTATCCACAGATTCAACCAGAAATTCCTCCGGGGAACATTTTTCAGGTATACCTTCAGGTGGAATTTTTCCAAGGATTCCTTTAGAGGTTCCTCTACAAATTGTTGTGGATTCCACCAAAAAATCCTCCAAAGATTTATTTAAGAATTCCTCCAGCGGAACTTGAAGCATTTCAATACAGATACTACCCACAATTTATCCAAGGATTCATCAAGTTCCTCCAGGGATTCCACCAACAATTCCTCCAAGAATTTCATCAGAAAGCCTTCAAAGATATCAAGAGAAATACTGCAAAAACTATAAGGGTACATCCCTATCGGGTTGTACGAACTGGTGACGTAGGACCACGTAACAATAGAAAATATATTCCATCCCAACGGCACAGCAGCAGCGTCCTCGGAAACATCCTCAAATTGCCGTATTGTCAATTATTCGTAATAAATCAATTATTATATGACGCTATGAGATGAATTAAGAGATTATAGCAAGTATGTGGTAAACACAACAGGATATATTACACAAATAACTCTTTAAAACACATTTGTTGGCTCTGAAAAGGGCCGATTGAATTGCTGAATTTGCGTAACACGGACACATTTTGACGGCGCACTGGTTGCAATCCGCCTCGCCCGATGAGATTTGCGGTGCTGATGACGATGTGTGCTTCAAAAAGCGGCTTTGGTCGATTTTCTTCAGCCATCTCGTAAAAACTTGCCGCCGCTTGGTGATCAACAGCTTGCCTCTGGTAGCGAGGAGCTGAGCATGTTTGGAGGAGCTCTTACCAGCTCGAAAGCGAAAACAGAATGAAACCGAATTCAACGAAGGAGGGATGCTTTATACCCTTTGAATAGCAGATGATGCTCCACCTTTCAAATTCTTCGTTTTCTTATCTGGGAAATAGGCTCTATGAAACTGATGTCTTGGTAAGGGATGCACAAGATGAGCATTATGCTGTTATTGCATCCCGACGGCACTGCAGCAGCGTCCTCGGAAACATCCTCAAATTGCCGTATTGTCAATTATTCGTAATAAATCAATTATTGTATGACGCTATGAGATGAATTAAGAGATTATAGCAAGTATGTGGTAAACACATTAGGGAATATTTTACAAATAACTCTTTAAAACACATTTGTTGGCTCTGAAAAGGGCCGATTGAATTGTTGAATTTGCGTAACACGGACACATTTTGGCGGCTTTGGTCGATTTTCTGGCTTTCTTAGCCTCGATACGGTTACAGATAAATAGCACTACGGGATGTTATCAGTTGATTTCCATGGTCAAACGGGGAATTTGCTTATACGACAAACCAGCTGAATGGTTCGTGACGTGTATGGCGCAGAACAGCAACGGGTATTGGATCCCCGGGCACAAGTCGAAATCTGGAAACGATGCTCACTCTTGAAATCTTGAGCGATTTCACTAATCCGACGCTCGATTAGCAGCAGCTCCTCGGATCAGCAACTCTGGGTGCTTCTGGTAATTGGCTCCTAACGGGCTTGCTTCTTGACCACCGATGCTGAATTTATTTATCACGAGTCGAAATCTGGGAGCGCGAATAAATTTGCGGCAGCGATGACGATGGCTTGGACGCTTTTCCGAGCGGCAGTAGTCCTCCGCTCGGAGAAGCGCCCAAGCCATCGTTATCGCCGCCGCAAATCAATCTTGCGTCTTCCTCTTCCGACGACACAAATTGGACTGTGACGCGGGTGCAAAAGCAAAGCGAGAATGACTCGCCCGATCGTGTTCACAGTCCGACCGCAAAAAGAAGACTGAGGGAAGAAGCAGGGACCCGCTTGCTTTTATAGTGGGAAGCGATACCGTCGAAAAATGCTCGAACGTGATTGGTTGGATAAGAAAGGGGTCAACATTTATCAAATTTTCAATAGTTTAACAACAAAATTCACTTATCGGATACAATTCTAACGATGCGTAGATACATTTCTGATCGAATGATACTAAAATCGTAATAATTGGTTCATAAACAACTGAGTTATTAACGTTCAAAATCTCCCCTAATTTCGTTACTTGTCTCATTTTCCGTATTTTTAAAGTGCACCCCAATATAGAAAACAAAGACGTAGTCCTACGTAAAAAAAAAACAATAATCAAAACTTGATCAGCAGGAATTCCTATAGAGATCCCCCAGGTTATCCTTCGGTATTCCTCTAGAGAATCTTCAATAAATTCTTTTATAAACTCCACCAGTGTTTCCTCCAAAGATTCTTAATTGTATTTCTGAAGGGACCCTACGAGGCATTCGTCCTGAGATTTCTGCAGGAATTACTTCAATAATTAATATAAATTTCTCCGAGGATTCTTAAAAGAATTTATCCATCAATTCCATCCAGTATTTCTTGAAGGATTTTTTCCAAGGAATCTACCAGGAATTACCTTAGAGAATCTTTCAGAAACTCCTTCAGGGATTTCTTTGAAAGTTCTTCCAGAAATATATTATGGAATCTCGCCAGGAAACTCTCTAGGAATTAATCTATTGATTTCTTTCGTGATACCTCCAAGAATTTCTAAAAGTATATCTCCATGGATTTTTTGTCAGAAATAAAAAAAAATCTTTTAGATCTACTTTATATATCAGTTAACTCCCTGGAGGAATTTATGATTATCCTGAAGCACAATCTTAGAAACACCTTTGAAATATTTTATGGTTGAACTTCTGGCGAAACTCTGGTAGATTTTTCTGGTGGTAATTCTAACGAAACTCTGGTGATGTTCCCAGTGATAACGTTAGAAGAACTCCTTGTGAAATTCCTTAAAAAATTTCTCCCGCGAAAAATTACAGGTTATATAATTAGGGAAAAGACAGTTGAACTATCTGAAGGAATTACTAGTGGAATCTTTAAAGGAAATTGTGGTCAAATCGCATAGGAAATTCGTTATTGGATAATTGGAGTTCATCTTGGTGGCATCCACGAAGGAACCTCCCAGAGGAATCCCTGATGGAATTCCTGTTTTATATCCCAGGAGGAATTCCTAATAGAGTCACTGGATGATATACAGGTAGATTCCCAAATTACAGGTAAAACTGTTATAATAAATTTCTGATAATATCGCTGGAGGGTTCCTGAAAACCCCCAAGAATCCCTGGGGTTATTCCACCAGAAATTTCTTGAAAAATCCGGAGGAATCCCTTGAGGATTTCCGGGATTGATACCTTAAGGAAATGCGGGAGGAGCCCCATGATGAATTTCGCGAGGAATCCTTTGAAAAATTCCGGAAGGAATCTCTTGAGTAATGCTGGAGAACTTATAAGAAATTTCTGATAAAATCCTTGGAGAAAATCCTGATAATCTTCGAGAATCGTTGGAGATTTTGCTGGAGGAATTCCTTGAGGATTGATTCCTTAAGGAATTTCGGGAGGTATCCCTTGAATAATTCCGGGAGGAATCCCTTAAGGAATTCCAGGACGACTACCTTTAAGAGTTCTTGGATGAATCTCTTCTTGGAGTATTCTCTAGATGTTTGGGTAGTATCTCCTAATAAATTCCGAAAAGAATTCATAATAAATTAACACAGAATAACCCTAGAGGGATTCCTGAAGGAACCATTAGAAGAATTCCTGATAGAATCCCTGACAGAACTTCTGATGGAATCCCAGGAGGTTTATAATAAAGTCTTAGAAGTTTTTCTAATGGAATCCGTGAAGGATCTTCCGATGGAATCCCTGGAGAAATTCCCAATCTATTGAAGAACTCCTTCAGATGGAATCCTTGGAGAAACTTGTGATGTTATCCCTGAAGAAATTCCTGATAGAATCATTAGAGAAACTCTTGATAGAATTCCTGTAGAAATTCCAGGTGGAATCTCTGAAGGAACTCCTAATGGAAACCCTAGAGGAACTCCTGATAAAGTCCTTAGAAGAACTCCTTATGGAATCCCTTGGGAACTCGTAATGAAATGCCAAAAATGACTTCTGTTGTTGTGCCCTGTAGGAATTCCTGAAGGAATTCCTAACGGAATTCGGAGGAACTCCTGATGGAATCCTTGGAGGAATATAAAGATATTGTTGGAGGAACTCCTAATAGAGTCCCGATGAAATCTCTAGATGAACTCCTCATGAAATTTCTGGAGGAATTCCGATAAGTTTCCTGAAGGAACTTATGATAGTATCTATAAAGGAACTCCTGATAGAATCTCTTGAAGAATTTCGGGTGAAATCTCAGAAGAAACTATTTATGGCATCCCTGGAGGAACTCCTGATAAAATCCTTGGAGGAAATTTAAATATATTGTTGAAGGAGCTCCTGATGGAATCAATGGAGGAATTTCTGATGAAATTCATAGAATAACTAGTGATGGAATCCCTAGAGAAACCCCTGATAGAATCTCTGGAAGGAATTCCAGGTGGCATCTCTGAAGGAACTGCTGATGAAATCCCTGGAGAAACTTCTAATGGAATTGCTAGAGGTATTCCTGATGGAATCCCTGGAGAAGTTCCAGTTGCTATCGCTGAAGGAACTCCTGATGGAATCCCTGGAGGAATTTCTGATGGAACTCCTGTAAGAAGGGGACGGACCTGGTGTAGTGGTTAGAACACACGCCTCTCACGCCGAGGACCTGGGACCGAATTCCATTCCCGAGATAGTCACTAAAAATTTCAGTGACGTCTTCCTTCGGAAGGGAAGTAAAGCCGTTGGTCCCGAGATAAACTAGCCCAGGGCTGAAAATCTCGTTCATAAAAATAGAAAAAAAAAACTCCTGTAAGAATCCCTAGAAGAATTCCTTATGATATCCGTAGAAGGAGTCTTGATGAAATTCCTCAAGGAATCCCTGATATGATCTCTGGAGGAAATCCTGATTGAATCTTTGGAGGCAAAGTTGAGAAGCAGGCTCTGTCCCAGTGAGGACGTAACGCCAAGAAGAAGAAGAATTCCTGATTCTTAGAGGAATCACTGATGGTATCCCTGTAGGAACTCCTGATAGAATCTCATGAGGAATTCCAGGAATTCCAACTTTCGGAAGGAATTTATAAAAGAATTTTTACAGGAATTTCTTGTTAAACCACAGGACAAAATGTTGATTAAATTTCTAGAAGAACACCTGGTGGAATCATGAAGGATTTTTGGAAGAATTCCTAAAGATATTTCAAGAGGATTGCCTGGAGAAATTCCTGGTAAAATTCCTGATGGAATCCCTGTAGTACAAATTCAGGTACAATCCATGGATGGATTTTTTGAACCACAGGTGAAATTGCTGATGGATTCTATGAAGATATTTCTGGAGAAATTGGTTGAGGAAAAATTAAAGAATCCTTGGTGAATTTGCTAAAGAAAACAGTTAGAGATAGTTGGAAACGATAGTGAAATATATAGAAACAACTCAAGAGCGTGCATTTGATAGATCACTATGGCACCGACGCTGCGTAAATTCATGCATTTTGATTTTCCACCCATCTGCATCGGAAGTTCATGGGACGTCGAAGCTTCAATTTGACATGATGACGTCGGTGTTCGTGCAACATCCCTACAGACGGTACGATCGGTTCGTCGAACATTTGGCTCCGCCCACCGGTGGTTTGAGCAAAACCAAACTCGTTTGATTTTGGCCGACCGATTCGTCAACCGTCAAATTGGTTTCACAAACTGTCAAATTGGTTCGTCAAGCAGCATCACACACGGCCAAACATAGCACCAACATGAGCATCAACCTGAGGGGCGGAGTCAATGTTGGTCAAACCGTCTGAGCGTCTGTGGGGTGCATTATGTTTGGGTCGAAAGAACTCAATTTTGCGTTAAATCAACCCAAAACTGAGTATATTTTTCTAATGGAACTAAAGCCAAACTACCTAGTGGGGACCTTGGAAATTTAGTCAAAATTGAGTTAATGGGCTCAACTACGGAATTGCGTTGAAACAACTCAAAATTGAGTTGAATTTCGTCTCCGTGTATCCTTTTGAACAGCGCAGTAAAAATTCACTAACACTTCAACCCCTTTTCACGTGGGTAGGTCATTTACAACATTTTTGATCATGGACGTTTCGCATAATCGACATTTTACATGAAGGAAATTCTGCTTATTTTTTGAACTTCTGTATGTTCTTGTGTTAATCAGCTTTGTGTCAAATTTCCTTTATGCCAAATCCACAGAAGACAGAAGAGAGAACACGACAGAAGACAGAAGACAGAGAAGACCGTTTACTTGTATGAAGGATCAAGATTATATGCCATAACTAACAACTATTACTAGAGTCCTAAAATTTTTAATGAAATCTTGTTTTTACTCAATAACACGAAAGAGCATGTTACTGCAACTACTTTAGCAATTTTTCCCGCTCAAATAACGGCTATATCATGTTTAAACATTAATTTAAAAATTGAATCCATAAATGAACCTTGACATTTGAGATCATGTTTGACGTTCGCTTAGTCGACAAAAACACCACAGGGTTTTTAGTTTTTACACTGGGGTTGTTCCTATCTGACATTTCGGAAGAGACACGGAAAACAAAATACACCCAAAATTTGAGTTTTAGCCAAGGGGTGTGACAAAATCTAAAAAACATAAAACATGTTTTTTTAGACTTAAACCATCGGAAAACATTAGAAAATTGAGTAAACATGTGTTTTTGACCTAAACCTAAGCGTTTGGCACTAAAATTGGGACAGGGTTTTAGGACCCTATTCAATACTCCATTTACTAATTTGTAGAACTAAGATTTTAGGCCATAATATAATACCATCAATGTACAACTGCTTACACTCGTAGATCCTAAGGCATATATTTCGTGGAATCTAGGAACATCGTCGCAACTCAATACAATATTTCGTTTATTGATATGAATAGTTAGGGGCCTTCGCAATATTTAAGAACTATCTATGAATAATTGGTTACGCTTGTAGATCCTGCGGCCTATATTCGATAGAGATCTTGGAGGACCAAAAACATCCGTACAAACTAATACAATATTCTGATGACTTAAATGCATTCATTCACGAGACTGTGATATATTCAAGAGCTGTCAATAGACCATTGATCTCGCTTGTAGATCCTAGGGCCTATATTTGATTAAGTCCTTGGACTTAGGATATCGGTACAATTTATAACAATAGTTAGTTTTCTGCTATGGATAGATGAGGGCCTTTGCCATATAAAAAAAACATCAAAAGATCGCTAAACACGCCAGTTTATTGCAGGTATATACACCTGTTGTACTTGATTGGTTGTACCGAGAAAAAAAATCTTCTAAGTGAGCACAGTAGAGAGATGTACTAAGGCTTAGAAATATTGAGTTAATCTCCATTTGTTCAGGTAGAGTCCCAAACTCAAGGCCTTATTAGAAAACTTGCAAACATTTTGGCTAACTAAGATTCACAAATATCAATAATATGACTAGCATAACTTTTCGTTATTAGGAAGCGAAATTTATTGAAATAGGGGAACTTACGTATTGTCGGCAGCCTAAGCAGCTGAACTTTTAAGAGGGCAATTTTACGCAACAATTGAGCACAAAAATTAGCAAGAGACACCTGAACTACACTTAAGCACTCTTCATTCATTAATTATTATACACAAAACACTATTTTATTCTCTTAATCTTCTATTTTTCCTCAACAAAGTCACGAGGCACTTGTTCTTTTATCGGCAATGCAATTACTATTGTCGGCAATAAAAATGTTCACTTCGGCAATCGAAAACTGCGCAAAAACTAGTTTATGTATTGGTAACATTTCGTATTTGTTGACAAATCCTGTAATTAAATGTCACTCATTATGTTTCGTCGTTGAAAGGGCCAATGCAGAAAAATACAGACTACACTGAGAACAGAATTGCAGTTATAAATAAAATAGCAGAGAGTCAAATTGAATACACAACGCCACTAAATTAATGCAGACTAAGGTGCCGTCCACAAATTAAGTTAATAAATTAAGAACTAAAACTTAATTTTTAAAAAATGATTTCGGATGACTAACTTAAGACTGAACTAGCTAATTGAACTGAACGAACTGAACAAACTGTCGCTATCGAGCCACATGCTCTTTTATTAGATATTAATTTATGTTTATGTTTTGATAAATTCCAAACGATGTTTTGACTGGCTGTCGGTTCTGGGATCATCGATGCCGCGCCGGTGCAGTGAATGTGCTGGTGCTTAGCTGGTGTGTTACTAGGGTGGTGCTAACTCCTCCGCCTTCAAAAGACTTTGTCCTCAAAGTCTTATTGAGCGTTCTTGTGTCGGCATGTTTAAAAATTTCTGAATTTCCAAGAAACGTTATGTAGAAATGTCTGTATAACTTGATGACTCATTTTCAGGTTTACGAATTTCTTCTCATATGGGAGCTGTTGCAGTTGGTTGTTCACTTATTTTGATATTGATATTTGTTTGTTTTGGTTTCCAATACTTGATAATTATTCCAATTACTAGCATTATGATTATAATAAGTTTTCCAGAACTACCCATTATTTCAAAAATATGCTGTTTCCATTTTAGTGACTCATTTTGTAGATACACATGTTCCAAAATACCTCTATGGTTTAGCGTTAAATTTGCCAAAAATTCCGGTGATGGAATATCGATTATTGAATCTTCTTCTACCAATAATCCTGTTGTTGGTCTAAAGGTTTTGCTGTTGAGGTTGATGATAGAGTTGCGGTATAAATTATTATCCAAATATAATTCACAATGTTCGAATTGAATTATATAAGATCCTTTTAACCTCTGAGTATTGTTAGTACAATTTGAGTGTAAACTAACATTTACATCATTGAGTAAAAGAGTTGCTTCATCTATGTGTTTGATGTTTCCAGTTGTATACACTTTTTCATATGTACAGTTGGCGTGCTGTATCCTGATGAGATTGCGGATGCATTGACTTGGAGTTTTTAGGATTTTGGTATCACAAATATAGAGAGTTTCATCTTGTGTACATTCATTGCTGATTTCATATATTTTTGTTGAATTGTAGAGAATGTGATTTGAATAAAGATGTACCCTTTTTTGATTTTGTACCAAAGAGTCTATGAATTCATATTCATATGTTTCTGATGATAATTGAGGTATTTTTAGCATATAAATTACATGTGTATTATTCATTGTAACTTGGGCTGATGATTTCGATAAGAGTTTTTCAAATGTTGTAACATGAACATTTTGCTGCTCTAAAAATGGTTTTATTTTGGCATATTCTGTCATTGACAAAATTCTGCTGCTTGGAATACCATGTTTCGCTAGTAATATCGCATCTTCCAAAACTTCTAGTTGATTTTGTACAGCATCTATATTGAGTATCGCAATAAGTATATTCATTTCCACTTCATGTTGTAATTTTGTTTTGAAATCCAGTTCAAGAAGGTCGTTTGTAATTTTGCTGATTTGTTGAATCCTTGTATCCATAGCATTGTTGACAAAAACTTGTTGATTGTTATATCCGATCAAATTATTCATCGTTTGGTTGATAATCCTTAGATCTTCAGCATCTGGATTTCCTGCTATCCATTTCCATGCAGTGCCTAGACTATCCCAACGTTTTCTTCGATGAACATTAGGTTTTAGTTTATAATAAGTGTTATACAAATGTGCATGTTTTTTCTTCAATACTTGATACAATTTTCCACTTAGTTTATTAGTTCTTAACATCTCATCAAAATTTTCAATTATGTCTTCAAAGTATGTGAAATTAACTGGTTGGATTATTCTTACATGTCCTAATTGAAGTTTGGCTTTTCCTATGGGTATGATGGCTAAAGGATTTTTATTCAAGTCGTGTATTCTGATAGTTGATTCCACATGGCTGTACATCGTGTAAACAAGAATTGTTCTAAAAATAAAAGAATAAAAATTAATGTGTTATTTTTTTCTGATATTCATTTTATGAATTTTACGGTTATTTGAATCAATAATATATGTGTCGAAATCTTCTTTAACTTGAATCTTTTTATACCTACTTTTTCTTTTAGAAATTTCTTTCGCTTTTTCAAATACATAAGATCCTGGTTGAAAATTTGGATATTGTTTATCTAATATTTTCTCATTTTTTTCGTTATATAAATTCAAAATTTTCTCGTGACTTTTAGTTTTTCTTCTGGCTATTTCCTGTTCATCCAAATTTTGGTTCGTTTCACCGATATAAATATTGTGTGGCGTGTTTTTTACAAAACTGTGTATAGTGTTATTATATTTGTAAACTGATGAACGAATCAATTGTGGTATATCTATTTGAGGTGTCTCTTTTTTAAGACATCTTGCTATTTCCCTTAAAGTCGAATGACAACGTTCAATTTGTCCATTCGTCTCTGATCTGTTTATAGGAGTTTTATAAATTTCAATATTCAAATCTCTTAACCGCTGTTCAATAATATTTGAGTTGAAAGAACTTTCATTGTCCATAATAATTGTTTTTGGTATGTTCCATTCGTGTATCAAATCTAATAAGGCATCTGTTTGACCGGGGATGGAATGGGCCGCGAATCCTGGTCACGGCACCAATGTTTGATTGGAGATGGAGCCCTACGTTGTGTTGGAAGGTATGACGGGGATGACGACGAAGAAAAATTCGAACTGCTTTCGATAATACTAATCGATTTATTTCCACCGAGAGGCAGCGTGCCTACTCGGTGGGGAATGGAAGAAACTGTATTCTATATACAAATCGGGTGCACCTTTTATAGGTGCACAGTACGGAAAACAATATCACTTTCGCGCGTTCTGCTTTGTGTAGTTGGCGCGCTTGGATGTTGCCGCCAAAGCAGAGAAGCATCACGCTGGGCTGATGATAACGCAGATGGATAGGCGGGAAATGAACAATACGAAAGTTGAATGAATCAACTTTCGTATGCACGCCGCTCGGTTGGTGCGAAACAGCAACCGATGATGCCGTCCGTAATGTGAGCGCAAACATCCCGGCGCCTCAAAACGAAATTGAAAATTCGTTTTCTAATACTGCTTTGCTCGCTCGATCGATGACTGCCGTAGGTAGGATTGGATTTGGATGTCTGTCGTTGCCGGGGCGGTCCGTTTGAATGGAGATGGTAATTTATTAGATGCTCCGATCGATTGATGCCTCATTCTATTGGGATGTTGTTTTTGGATTGGAGTGGTACTGATGCTGGTCGTTGGGAGATTCTTGCTGCGTGGATTGTAGCTTGGCCTGACTGCGCCGAGTGGAAGGCCAGAATTCCCGTGTGCCAGTGGATGCTGCCGTTGGTCGAATCGGAATGAAGCAGTAGCTTCGGAAGTTTCACAACGCCGGTGAAAAGGGTGACCGTTTGATTCGACCAATGGAACGGATGAAACGTCTGTTGGAATCACGGTTTGGTATTTTGGTAGTTGACCAGTGGGAGATTCCTGCTTGACGGACGACAAGCGTGACCTGACTACGCCGAGTGGAAGGTCGGAATTCCTGAGCGCCAACGGATACTGCCGATGATCGTGTCGGAAATGAAGCGCCTAGCTCCGGAAGATCCACACGCAGGTGAATGGAATTTTGCCGATTGACAAGATCGTTTGGAAGGATGGATGGGCCGTCGGACATGATGCCACATAGTCCGAATGTGAACACGCCGGTTCGGAGGGTTGATGATAGACTGCCTGTTTGGAGCTTGAATAGTGGATGCGCCGATCCGGAAGGGTGATTTGCTTGGGTCGAATTTGTACACGCCGGTCCGGAAGTAAGATGGACTTGTTTGGTGGACACAACGGTCTGGAAGGAGGTTTCACTGCTTCACTGATGGACTCGCCGGTCCGGTAGGAGGATGAACGGTTACGTTGTCTTCGATCGCCGTCGGGATTTCACTCGCACTTTCGCTTCGAGATCGCTGGCGATGCGATCAATCCTTGGTTTGGTCGGTCCGTGGTCGCTCCGTGGCGGCCAATCCTGGTCACGGCACCAATGTTTCGTCTGCGGACGGGCCCTACGTTGTGTTGGAAGAAGGATGACGGGGACAACGACGAAGAACAACGGCTACGATTTGAATTTCTAACTTTATTGCCACCGAGAGGCAGCGTGCCTACTCGGTGGGGAACGAATGAAACTGTATACTACATACAAATCGGGTGCACCTTTTATAGGTGCACAGTACGGAAAACAATATCACTTTCGCGCGTTCTGCTTTGTGTAGTTTGGCGCGCTTGGATGTTGCCGCCAAAGCAGAGAAGCATCACGCTGGGCTGATGATAACGCAGATGGATAGGCGGGAAATGAACAATACGAAAGTTGAATGAATCAACTTTCGTATGCACGCCGCTCGGTTGGTGCGAAACAGCAACCGATGATGCCGTCCGTAATGTGAGCGCAAACAGCATCTTCTATATCAAGAAGTGATTTACTTTCAATTGCTTTATATTTCAAATATTTTGAAAATTTATCTATTGAAGTCAAAAACAAATTATCTTGATCATATGTGAAAATATCTATGTGAATTATTTGAGATGGATAAGTTGGAATTGGTGTTTTGAATGGTATAAATTTCTGTGGATTTCTTTGATATTTTTCTGTTTTACATATATCACACGTGTTTACAAATTGTTCAACCATTTTTGTCATTTTAGGAAAGTAATAATGTTTCAAAAGTTGTTCTGCATTCTCTTTTGCATTTCTATGAGCGAATTGATGAATCTTTTTTATTTCTTCTAATTGGTTTTCCTGGTTATTTAAATCTTGAACTTTGATTTGAGAATATCTGACTTTCATCAATCTAGGATTAAACGTTTCTTTAAAAATTTCTTGAATTTCACCCATAATAGGTTCATCTGTATAAATACCATTTATAACATTTGGATTTAAATATTTCTTAAGTTGTTGTTTCAAAAAATCTCTTGAGAATCTAGGTTCAATGAAAATATGTCTTTTGTAATTATCGAATGGTACAACTAAACCGTATCTTGATTTGGTTCCAATTTTGAAAAATAATTGATTTTTGAAAACATTTATTGGAGCTTCTGTAGATGGAATAAAAGAGCTGTCGTCATCATCTGCTGAGTGCAGTTAGAGAATTTATTTGAATACGTGATAAGGCATCAGCTACTACATTAGCTTTGCCTGGTTTATAGAAAATCTCATGGTCGTGCTCTTCAATAAAAGCCTTCCATCTCTTAAGCTTTGCATTATTATTCTTTGGAGATATTGTGAAAGTTAAAGGTTGGTGGTCTGTATAAATTACAATTTTATGACCATAAATAAAATTTCTAAGAGTATGCAATGCCCAAACTATTGCAAGCATCTCTTTTTCATTAGTTGCATAATTTTCTTCTGTGCTTGATAAAGTTTTAGAAATGAAAGTAATTGGTCTTTCTCCATCATGAAAGTTTTGAGACAACACAGCACCTATTGCTTTATTTGATGCATCAGTTGTAAGTAAAAAAGGTTTATTAAAATCAGGAAATGCTAAAACATCTTCTGATGACAAGATTTCTTTCAGTAATTTAAAAGCTTTCTTTCCTTCACTATCCAATGTTATATTAAAATTTTTAGATTCATTTTTTGAAATTTGTCGATGTCCATTTTCTCCTTTTAGATATCTAGTGAGTGGCTTAGCAATTTTAGCATAATCTTTTACAAATCTCCTGTAATATCCGGATAATCCAAGAAATGCTCTTAATTCTTTTAAGTTTCGTGGTTCTGGATAATTTTGAATACTCTCAATTTTTTTAGGATTTGGTTTCAACCCATTTTTGGATACAATAAATCCAAGGAATTCAACTTCTGTTTTCAACCATTCAGATTTGTCTGATTGTATTTTAAAATTTGCTTTACGAAGTGTTTCAAGAATTATTTTTAAATTTTTCAGTTGTTCTTCTAAAGTTTCTCCAAATATAATTATGTCATCAATATAGACATAACATATTTTTCCAATATATTCGTGTAAAACATCATCCATTACACGCTGAAAAATGGCAGGGGCATTTTTCAATCCAAAAGGTAGCCGAACGAATTCATACTTTCCATTATTGACGGAAAAAGCTGTTTTTTCAATATCGTTATCATTCAGAGGGATCTGGTGAAAACCAGATGCTAAGTCAAGGGTTGTGAAGTATTTCATTTTACCTAAATTAGCCAAAATAGTAGACGTATCGGGAATCGGGTATCTATCACTTATCGTTTTTTGATTTAATTTGCGATAATCAATAACAAGTCTAAACTTTTTCTTGCCAGAGGCATCTAACTTTTTGGGAACTATCCATACGGGAGAATTATATGGAGACCTGGATGGTCTTATTATTCCATCATGTAACATTTTTTCAATTTGGTTACAAACTTCGCTTTTAAAAGCTTGAGGATATGGATAAGATTTTGAATACACAGGGTTTTCATCAACGGTTCTAATATCGGCTTTTATCTTGGTTGTAAATGTCAATTTCTCATCCGGAGGTAAAAAAAGGTCTTTATATTGTTGTAATAATTCATGAATTTTTTCTTTCTCAAATTTTTGAAGATGGTCATCCCGAATATTTATTTGATTGATCATTTGTAGCTTACGTTGTAATAGAGGAATTTCAAATTTTGAATCAATTATTAATTTTTCGTTTGATGTATCAATAACAGCTTTTATTTCCTTAAGCGTGTCATGACCTATTATTGCATCGAATGATTTTAGTTTAGGCATATGAAAAAGTTTCACGTTAACATTTGAGTATGGTGCAAAAATTTTACCTTGAGAAAATTTCTCAATTTTTATGTCTCCTCCTATTGATGAAACATAAAAAGGATTTTCAACCGCATGGGATATTTTAGTATATTTAGGATGAATAAAATTTTTATTCGATCCAGTGTCAACTAAAATTTGCAATGGGTTTTCCAGTTTTCCATTACCATAATGTAGAAAATATGGTAATGATGATTTTATTCTAAAAAATTCAATTCACAATCTTCTACAATCTCTTCATTGGATTGATCATCAATTGGTTGTTGATATTCAAAATTTTTACAATATTTTTCAAAAGAAGTCATTTCTGGATCTTCATTATTTACTAAATATGGTAGTTCTTGAAAATAACTTTCAGAATCATCAGATTCAATATGGAAATTACGAGGTCGGTTAGCATAATTTACCATATTACTTCTAATTGAGGGGTCCACTTCCATTGGAACTGGCTTTGGTTGGAAAGTATTGGGTTGATTTATTGGTTGTTGTTTTAGCTGAGTTGTGAATTGAGGAACTGATTGTGTTCTAGGTGGGAAACTCATATGTGGAGGAAATTGTGGTCTTGTGAATTGGAAGTGTGGTGTAGGTTTTGGCATGTGTGGTATCATAGGTTGCCTATTTTGAAACTGATAATTTGGCATTTGTCTGTGTTGAAATGGATTATTTTGCATATTATTGCTATTCGGTATCCTAAATGGTACTTTAGGTGGAATTAAAGGTGGCAATTTTGTAGATGAAAAACCTTTTGACGTTGAAGGCATTTCATGGTTTCTTGTTTTTGTCATTATTTTTCGAAACTCGATGTTTTGATAAGTTATGCAATACGCATATGCATTAGCTAAAGATTCAGGTTCATAATTTTTAAGAAACTTACCAATATCACCATCTAATCCCCTAATGAACGCATCAATTGCCTTTTTGTTATACATACTTATCATAGCTTTTGAAGCTTCTGGATGCTGGTAATTTTGATTAGTTTTAATTTGTCCTGCAATTAGAGAAAGTAATTTATTTATTTCGTCGTAATAAATTTTCAATTGTCTTCCTGATTGCGTGATATTCATCAGTTGGTAGTCCAAAGTCGTGAGATCTCGTTTCTCACCATAATATGTTAACAATGTTTTTTTTATGAGATTCCAATTTATATTCACATCTGAATTTACGAGAGCCGTATTTGCTTCTCCCCTAATTTTTCTACGTATAGTTGTGCAGATTGCATAGAATTTATTTTTTTGCTGCACAGAACTTGAGGGATTAACTTGATAAGCTTTGACAAGAGCATCCACATCTCGAATCCAGCTGCTTAACTCGTTTGATGAACCTTCAAAATTAGGTATGGTGTTTATTAAATCCGGAATCTTTTCTATTGAAGATGGATCAGCTGGTGAACCATCCGGGTTTAAATAATAAAGAATTGGATCATTATAATCCAATTCCGTTGGCACCACATTTTGTTTTTCCAAAAATTCTAAGCGATCGAGTATATTCTGAATATCGTTAGGCATATTTAGATTTAATGAGCCGAATTGTTCTATTATTTGATCCAGATTTTTTTTTATTTAATTGATTGGAATTATTTGAGAACTTTTTTATTTAGTTACACAATTATAAACTACACTTACAAACACTTAATACACTTATGCACTTAATTTTTCTTTCTACTCTGAAAAAAAATAATAATTTGTTAATTATACTTACAATAGTATTCTTATCATACTCTGAATACTCTATTCCTGTAACGGCGAGTACTTCAGTTGTCCGTCGGTTCCGTCCTGTTACGTCGAAACTCTTTAGTTCGGGTATCCGTCCTCTAACGTCGGAACTCCTGTTGTTTTAAGACCAGACACGAGCCTCAACTGTCCCAGCGAAGATGCGCTGATCCCGTTTTTCCTATATGATGGTGACTAGGGGCGCTTTCTTCACGTCTGCTGCTGTAGTAGCGGTCGCCACTTGTGCTGCGGTAAAGTTGAAATTTTCGGATAATGCTCGCGATATTTTAACACTCACGACACAATTAACCTACACTCGCGCTGGTCCCTATTCGGGCGCCAGTTAATAAATTAAGAACTAAAACTTAATTTTTAAAAAATGATTTCGGATGACTAACTTAAGACTGAACTAGCTAATTGAACTGAACGAACTGAACAAACTGTCGCTATCGAGCCACATGCTCTTTTATTAGATATTAATTTATGTTTATGTTTTGATAAATTCCAAACGATGTTTTGACTGGCTGTCGGTTCTGGGATCATCGATGCCGCGCCGGTGCAGTGAATGTGCTGGTGCTTAGCTGGTGTGTTACTAGGGTGGTGCTAACTAATTACATAACGCTCTAGGGGGAGGGGGAGTAGGCTCAAACACAATTTTTTTTCATGCATTTTTTTTTTGCATTGAAGGTAAATTTTCAAGTTATAAAAAATGGCCTTCAGTGAAGTCACCATGACTTCGGTAATTTCTAAACAATTTTAAAACTTTCAGCATCATTATCTTAAAAATTTAATTTATGAAAACTTTGTAGAATATCAAATTTATGTAAAATCAAAACTAGTTTCAATAAAAAGTAGTTTACTCCTCATTTTACTAAAAAAATATCTTTGTTTGACCATGACTTCATGAATACTCAACCGATTCCAAATCTTTTTGCATGGTTTAGAAGCTTACTTAATTGTTTTCAAACTTTTCATACACCACATTTCACTAAAAAATGTTTTGACCAAGTTATTCAACAAAAACTGCACAAAAACATGAGTTTTTAACGAAAAACGTCAGTTTTTTTTTTTTTTTTCAATTTTTGTCAGTTAAACAATATTTTTAAAGCTGAAACTGGTTTTCCTCATTTGTTAAACCTTTGAAAAGAACTTGTCAACAATTTTTAAATAATTTTGAAACATTAATATTTTTGCTCATGTTAAAAAATATATGCACTATTCAACTCGTAATTAAAACAAAATGCTTTATAGGAAAAATGTAATTTTTGGCTGAAAAAGTTAAATAATCCAATGAGATTCGATTTTTTCTTTAAAAAATCATGTTTTTGGGTAGTTTTTGTTACAAAACTAAGCCAAAACCATTTCTTTGTAAATGTGTTGTATGAACAATATGATAACAACTCTTTTTGCTTCAAAAACAGGTACATACAAATATTTGAAATCGGTTATATATTTATGAAGTTATGGTCAAACAAATAAGAAGAAAAATTTCGAGAAAACTACTTCTAACAAAACTTGTTTCAATTTAAGACAAATTTGATGTTTTACAAAGTTTTCATAAATTTAATTTTGAAAACAATGATGCTAAAAGTTTAAGAATTGGTTAGAAATAACCGAAGTTATGGTGACTTCACTGAAGGCCATTTTTTATAACTTGAAAATTCACCTCCAAGAAGCTTGCACCACCCTTCTTCTTCTTCTTGGCATTAACGTCCTCACTGGGACAGAGCCTGCTTCTCAGCTTAGTGTTCTAATGAGCACTTTCACAGTTATTAACTGAGAGTTTTTTTTTGCCAAAGTTGCCATTTTAGCATTCGTATATCGTGCGGCAGGTACGATTTTTCTCTATGTCCAGGGAAGTAAAGGGAATTTCCATTACGAAAAGATCCTGGACCGACCGGGAATCGAACCCAGACACCTTCAGCATGACTTTGCTTTGTAGCCGCGGATTCTAACCACTCGGCTTGTGCCACCCCTAAATTTTAACATTTTTGGCTCAAACTTTGAGGTTTCTCTTCTAATATGATTTGAATTCATAAGAGCACACGAATTTTTGGTTTTGAGGACTTTTGAAAAATAAGCCGCACCCTAGTGACTATACGCAAAAAATCCCTAAAAGGTTACGCAAAATTGAAAATTCTACAGGCTTTTTTACATCTTTTTTTTACGTTCATATTATTTTCAGTGTACGAGAAAATCAGAATTGGCCCTTTGTAAATCAATTCACTTATGATTTGACACAAATACATCATCCTCTGATTGCCTGTAGAACAACAGGAGTGTTGCCAAAATAGTTAACCTATCGAAAGACGTATATTTTATATGTTTCTCAGTACATTGAAGTATATGCGCTACAATATACAGATAAGGAAAGTATTGAAGGGCTCAATTATTACCCATGCATGTTTTGTTGCCTAATTCCAATGAATTAATTAGTTGTGATCGATTTTTCAATGAATTTAAATTGTGAATAAAAAACACACCGCAATTGAATATGGTTTTCTGGCAACATATTCCCATAATAAAAAGTAATTGCCGAGGAAAGCAAAGTGCATTAATTTTAATTTGTGATTTGAAGCATAAAAATTCAGTATTTTCGAGTGCTTTATAGACAAATCAAAAGTTTAATAGTGATCGGTGCGTAGCTTTTGTGACAAATTGGTATTGGAGCGGAGAATTGGACATTTCAAAGTGGTGAGTTTTTCTTAAGCTGTTCTTGTGTAGTTTTATTCGGCAGCTCACAAATGACAATAATTTCGTAAGCATTTATTTCATTCAATGTTAAAACCCATATTATATAATATTGTTGTGAAAGATGAGGTTTACATGGAAGATAATTGTTCAAGGAATATATTGAGTACATTGAAGGTAACTCTTGTTCCGTAGATAAATTTTAACAAGGACGATAAAAGGGTGCTGCCGAAAATACCCTCAGGGTGCCGAAGCCATCATTTACCCTACTTACGATGAATTTCTTACGAACGTACTCCAAAAGGCAAAACCTTGTTTTACGAACTGATTCAGTTTACGAACCAACTGAATTTACGAACCCCCGATCTAGTTAATAAAAATTGTAAACAATTGTTAGTAAATTGTGTGGACTTTGATCGTTTGCCATCTGGCTCCGGAGATATTCTAAAATTTCTTGGGGAAACAACGCCTACCCGAAACACACTCTTATATGTTAGGCTACATTTTTTCCTCATGTTCCGTTATTCGCTTTTCAAAACAATGCACTGATGAGTGTTTGTTGTGAAAAAAATTACGCAATTTATTGCAACCATTTTTAAGTAATAAACATTTATGTTTCTGGTACCAATATGGTCGCACAAAGGTCATGGTAGCAAGCCATGCGTGCGAGCTGACGTGTTTTGAATTTTGTTTCTCGTTTGTTTTCGCTCCGCGTGAATTTTCCCTTCGGCTGGCAGATTCACGTTAATTTGAGTTTATTGCTGCATTAAATACATTATTAAGTTGAATATTGGAGTGTAGTGATGCTAATTGTTGTTACTTTGAAGATTTTTCAAACGCAGTGTTGCTGCTGTTTTAAAAACGGTGCAATTCGGTAATTTTGTGAGCCCGAGTAAAGTCGGAGGAAGTAGCTTTGGCTTGAGGATTGGCCAAGAAGGAGTACAATTAAGTGTCAGTTTTGGCATCCTGAGCCATTCATAGCAGACAGATCAATGCAGAAATGTCCCAAGGCTCCAAGAAAAGAGAAATGCTGTCTTCACTGACCACCGAAAAGCTTCCGTCGATTGCTTCAAGCACAACATGCCATATCATTGGCGGTAACAGCGGGATCCAAAATCCAGGAATACAAAAACCTCAAACGTTGTTACATTACTGAAATCCGATTTTAGATCATTTTTGGAACTCAATAGTATCATTTTAATCTAAATATATGTAGGGTAACTGGGGGTAAAACGCGCCCTCTAAGGAAGGAAGCGTTTTTAGCTATGAAGAACATTATTATAAGCCTTTTTTATTCACTATCTCATAGACAAACATGTTTTCTATCAAATAGTAGAAACAGCTATCCATTTTCTTTTTTCTGGAGTTAATAAACCAATTTTTATAAAATGCTTGCTTATGTGCATTTTTATTTTTTGCGGGGTAAAACGAGCCACCTGATCTCGGCGTTAGTCGTTCGCGCATACGCATGCGCAATCATGCTTGCAAATAAGTTGCATACATAAGGGCGTTTGATCAGATGTTATTGTATGATTATAGTATGCATGCTGGTTCGAAAAATGTGCATTTGTAAGGTTCAAATTGGCACGTAACTACAGCTTGGCATTACGTTTGCTGGAATTTGAATTCAAACGGCTGTTTTGGTGTTATGAAACAGGTGTGGCCGTTTTGCCCCACGAGTTGATTAAAGTTTAAGTCCTTCAATACGCTTTTTAAGGATAAATTCAACACTTTTTGCGAATGGAATACAAACAATGGGAGTGCACAAGTCGATTCTCGGTGATAGTTTTAAAAGTGTTGTTGTTTATCGGCCTGAAAAATTGCCTAGAAAATAACACAAAATTACAACGAAAACAGCGAAAAACGTTTTTTCGAGTTTTTCACGATTTTTGCCAGGAAAACACTTAAAAATATATATAGAGAAGCATTTTAATACATTTTCCATTATCTCGGGTGAAAACCAGCGCCCCAAAGCACGTCGTTCGTTCAAAACAGGGGTGCGAATTTTACCCCAACGGCGCATTTTACACCCAGTTCCCCTACTATGATTTTTAAAATCCTGTTTATTATTATGCCCAAATGTGTTTAAATTGATGGAAAACAGTATCTTCTTCTTCTTTCTGGCGTTACGTCCCCACTGGGACAGAGCCTGCTTCTCAGCTTAGTGTTCTTATGAGCACTTCCACAGTTATTAACTGAGAGCTTACTATGCCAATGACCATTTTTGCATGTGTATATCGTGTGGCAGGTACGAAGATACTCTATGCCCTGGGAAGTCGAGACAATTTCCAACCCGAAAAGATCCTCGACCGGTGGGATTCGAACCCACGACCCTCAGCTTGGTCTTGCTGAATAGCTGCGCGTTTACCGCTACGGCTATCTGGGCCCGATGAAAACCCGAATTTAGTACTATACCATTTAATTCCACTAGAGTTTGTATTCTTTGACAGATACGCGATTGGAAGTCGAGTCTAGTACACGACACTGAAGACGGCCTTACAGTTGAGGTCGAAATACGCGTATCTGTCAAAGGATACAAACTCTAGTGGAATTAAATGGTATAGTACTAAATTCGCTTTTTCATCTACTTATAGGTATTCTACTAAACAGCTCGAAGATTTATTATCAATTTATTGGTATTTTTCGATGACGGGTAAAGACTTTCGATTTAAAATTTTATGTTTCAACCTACTTTTTATTAAAATCACCTTCAGAAACTGATACACAAATATAGAATATATCAAAATAATTCACAATTAACATAATTTTTCCACAAACAATTAAAAAATAATTACAATAATTATTTCACTATAGGGTCTTTTCAAAAGTTTGTTTCGAAAACTTGTTTCTTAAAAACAAAACATCTCTGTTAACAGACTGAACTTTGTATGCTCTCCACAGTATTTCCATTGCATTGTATTAGGTAGCTCTAAGATACTAATACGGCAGAATGGTTCTGTTGCCGTGAAATAAATATTGAACTCGATACTCGCGTATGCACAATGTAAATTCCGAAATAATCGTGGTGACTTCTTTGGGTTTAGTTCCCCTTCAACATACATATGTGCATAAAAAAAACTCATATATTTAACATGAGATGGCAAACATATTTTTAGGCGCCAGTCTATATGGAAATTGCACATAGTGGACTTAAGCAAACATGCCGAATGACTACCTCTATATCATCTCTAAATACGTTATACAGTCTAATCTCCATAACTCGATATTGGAAGGACCATCGAGTTAGGGAGATATCGAGCTATAAAACACAAAATCAGTGCAAATGCGATCCAATGGACAATCAAAGTAGCTATGAAAACCTATTACTGTAGTTCGCTAACTTAATATCTAAATACGGAATATCATGAAAATTTGAATTCATGGTACATAAAAATAGAGCAGGGATGGTGATGGTGTTTGAGAAGCTTCATTATTTATATCAGAATCTACGTACACACTACTGATCCTAATTGAAACGCGAATCGATACCATCGCCTCGAATCAAAATTCCACCAAATTCCCGCGCAAACAGACATTCCCACGCGAATCAAAGCAACCAGCGACCATCAAAGAGAGAGAGGCAATATAGGTATCACTCACGGATAAGTAACTGCTGTCGGCAACTATCTTGGCCGCAGGATCCAACGGTTAACGGTTGCCGGGTTGCAAAATTCCTTCCGCCTGCTTTTCTCGCCTACTCGTCCAATCGATTGGAATCCGCCTTCTTCTGCTACTTCAATGCCTGCTAATGATCGAATTACACAACACTACTTTCCCACCGTGTTGCACCTTTTTGTTTTCCTTAGCACTCACTCACTAAACTCACTCGACTTCAAACTTCTCAAATTTCACACTGATGCCTCTTTCTGCTGCACTTCTGGCTGTCGGTAGTTACAGTTG
Organism: Aedes aegypti; assembly: GCF_002204515.2. NCBI lineage: Eukaryota > Metazoa > Arthropoda > Insecta > Diptera > Culicidae > Aedes > Aedes aegypti. The sequence goes on along the minus strand of NC_035107.1, from coordinate 58,436,518 downwards.
TGTGTTTAAATTGCACTTTTTTTTCTTGAACTGCGGCTGCAATTCAAATGCCACTGCTTTCGAGTGTTGTTTGCTGCCGGTTGCGTTTTCTAATTAAAATAACTCGCCGGAAAGTGATATCTTCTTTTTGAGCAAATTCTTCCGTTGGCCGTTGTTTTTTTGCTTGCTCGCTCGCCTTCTTGACGATTCTTCGCGGCCTACTACTGTGCTGTTGCTAAACACCCATAAATTTCAGCACTTGTTTCATCGCCTACTGCCTGACACTTGCAGGGAGCATTCCAAGCACTCCAGTGCGTCGTTATTTATCTCGCTTTGAAAAGTTAAATATTTGAATAATTATAAGCTTTTGTCGTTGTTTTTGCTAGTTGACACAGTGATATGCACTCACTCAGCTGACTTCTTCCAGGCAAATGATGATGATCTTCCCCACTTTCGGGAGTTTCATTCATGGAAACAATATTCACATGCAATCCCGCCAGACCTCGACCATGTGGTTATCGCTCCGGAGCTCTTAATTAAAAATAAGACAACAAATCACTCCCCGGTTCACATACTCTCCCTCACTCTCTCTCCCAGTCGGGCTTCCTCGTTCTCGATGAGCTGCGCGACTTGAACGAACAATTTTTATTTAATTTTAATTGCACCCACTTGATAGTGATGCGGTAATTAATTAGACAGATTTGTGCGGGTTGCTGTTTACTTTGCGCGCGCTATCTCGCTTCGTCGTCGAAATCACTCTGCTGGCCAAGAACAGAACTAACGTCGATCAAAAGTAAACTTGTTGCAGACACCTGTGCTTCTCCAACGTCGCCAGTTTAATCGAAATCGTTTTCAATCCAAGCAACCGGCTTCCGCACGTCGCGACGTCCAAACGTCAACTGGTCTGGCACTGCATTTGTTATCGCCGCCTGCTGCGACCACCGCAAGCGTTCTCTCACCACCCAATCGCTATTTACTTCTCTCACCTTCTCTCTCCCAGGAAAATTCGTCTCTATCCGATTATTTACCCACGCTACCCACCTAACACCCACCACCTTTCCCCAATTTGGAAAACTCTGCCTTTTGACACTTCACACCTCGAGTCGACGCTCTCCCTCTCTCTTCGCTGTTCTCTCTCGCCTCGCCCTCTATGTCGGTGAACTGGCAGTGTGAGAAAAGGACCAACAGCACGAGGAAAACTTCTCTACATAAGGTGAGCAGCGCACGAAGCGCACGCGAGAAAATCCAGGAGGTGGGACAAACCGGGCTCATCTCTCTAGTCTGCTCTGTGGTTGTGGAGGAGGTGGATGAGCGAGCTTAGAGATGGTCGGCCACGTGACTCGCCATCAGCCGCTGCTCTTTGGCGACCATTAGAGCCATTTACTGCGAGATTTGGCACGAAATGCTCGAGAATAAAAAAAAACGGGACAAAGCTTCGACGAGGAGGACCAGCTGATGATGATGATTGCGATAGGTTGGTAGGAAGCGTGGGAAAGTAGGGAAATGGGAGTCGATTGCTTTGCGGGAGAATCTGTTTCCAGTTCGAAGAAGGATGTATACGTATTGGTCAAACACAAAGCGTTTAGGTTGATTTCCTACGATGCTCGCTTGTGCTAAAATGTGAGATTGTTAGTGCATTAGTTCAATCGAAAAATCTACATCGTAGTGTGCGTTTGTAAAACATCAACTACCCTTAGAAGAGCTTCGTAAACAAAAAATGGAGGTGATGTGGTTGAAAAGTGGAAGAAGCATCCCAACGAACACCTGCATGGTACTAAGAGCATCGATACTCAGAGACATGATAATGGATGAGGTGACACGGAAGACCGTGTTATTTTCCCTATCTTTTGTCTCACTCTTACAATTATCATCAAAACTTTGCAGAAGCAAATCTCGAGTTTTAGTGAACCGATTTAGCTGAAAAATTTGATGGGTTGTACACTACATATATAGAATACAGTGATAAATTTTTCGCATCGATATGTGGAGTAGTATTTGAGATTTGCTTCTTCAAATGGATAGGGTGATCATAATGACGTCTCGTGCGGCCTTAAGTACGTCAGTACCATCCACTTAGTTAAGTTAAAATTTGGCATTTCGATAGTTATTTTCCCCTGAATCGGTCAAATTGAACTTTGCGGTCAACCCATCTGAGTTTTGACAGTCGAGTAATACTTCAGAGAAAAAAGTTGACAGATGGTTGGTTATTCTTAAATTACCGGGAGCAGAGAATAGCTTTTGAACTATCAAGTTTAACCATGCTTCAGAGCAGGATTATTTTTACCCCGAGGGGAAAGAACCATCGAACTGTCAAATTTTAACTAAAAGTTTAACGAATCGGTGAAACGGTTCACACCATTAAGAATGCCATTCAACAACTCTATTGTTACAGCTGGTAAGGATAACTTCTTCTTCCTCTCTTTTTTGGCGCAACATGCCAACTGGAACAGGACCGGCATCTCAGCTTAGTGTTCTTATGAGCATCTTCATAGTTGTTACCTGAATTCTTTGCCAATTTACCATTTTTGCATGCGCATATCGTATGGCAGGTACAAGGATACTATCTGGGTAAGGATGACTACTGTACTCTATTGTACAGTTGATAAGGAAGACATTGGAACTAAGCTAATCAAGATGGACTAAATTTATTATCTTACGGACTGCAGAACAATGCCAAACTAGATCATAAGCAACTGGCCACTGTCTAGTACAACAAAGTGGGGAAAAAGTTCGAGAGGAGCAAGATTTTCTTTATGAGATTTCAAGCTTAATCAAATTAAATAATCAAAATATCTTGGTGGTTCAATATTTGTAGATAAAAATTGGAAAAGTTTGTTTTTGTTACTTTTGATCTAAGTGCTATCACATACAACAAAAAGAAAATATGAGCTTATTTGATGCTTTGTGTAAAAATGCTCCGAGGTGCATTAGCGGATTGTGCTACTTTTCCCCGAATGCCAGTTCCACAAATGCCAATAGGGTCCTAAAGCCCTGTCTCAATTTTAGTACCAAACGCTTAAGTTTAAGCCAAAAATACATGTTTACTCAATTTTTGATGATTTTCGGACTTAAAAAACATTTTTTTACGGTTTTTGAGATTTTGTCACAGCTCTTGTTTTAAACTCAAATTTTGAGTGTATTTTATTTTCCGTGTCCCTTCCGAAATGTCAGATAGGAACAACCCCAATGTTAAAACTAAAAGCCCTGTGGCATTTTTGACGACAAAGTGAACGTCAAACATGATCAAAAGTGTCAAGGTTCATTTATGGACCCAATTTTTAAATTAAAGTTTAAATGTGTTGTAGCCGTTTTTAGCCGGGAGAATTGCTGAAGTTGTTGTTGTTGTTGCTCTTTTATTTTTAAGAATTTATTGAAAATTTTAGAACCCAATTTCCCGAACATCCCGTTTTCCTGAATAGCCCATGTCCCCGAAAAGTTTTTGGCACTCATAATTTTCATAACTGTGTGTGGGCGGAGAATCACCCTACTTATTTTGCTTGGCATTTCTTTCGAGTTTCGCCGTCCTCGTCATCTTTGGCAATAAAGATTCAATCGGAAATGACCAAACATCGCCTTCTTTCGATCGATTTCGATCCCAAACGCATTGGTTTTTGCATAAATGTTTGTAAATGTTCAAACTGACGGGGTAGGGACTATCCCCATTGGCGTAGGAGCAGAAAAAGCCTTGCTATATTCAAATGGATGGCACAAATTTAAACTGGTGTGATAAAGTCCAACACAATCGACCACAAATGTATATTCTTTCTTTGATTTTGTTTTAATTTTTTGCAGTAATTTAAAATGCTTTAAATTTTTAAAAAGTTCCTACAATAATTTGATTGATTTCCAACAGATGTGTAGATTTTTTTAAAGCCGCCCTTCTAAATTCCTTTAAAATTTTTAGTATAATCAAATTCCTCAAGAAATTTTGAAGAATGGCTTTAGAACATTAGTTACTTTTTTAAATTAATCAGTTTATGAGATAAGTTCACGCTTTCAACGAGAATTCCTCCTGGATGGCAACCATTATTTCTTTATCTACTTTTTACCCACAAATTGATTCTGGAATATGTTCCGGATTTAACTAAAACAAATATTTAATTTTTCAAAAAATTATTGCCCCTGTCAAATCTTATCCACCTTTTTTTTTGTATTGCAACAAATGGGACAGATAACTTTATTCTTTTTCTTTTTAGGTATCATTAAACCACAATTAGAATACACACACACATAGAATTAGTTTCTAAGCCAAACTAATGGAGATGAAGAATATAAAATGAGCAGCTTTTTGTACATAATAATAGAATTGACTTATTCTAACAAAAGCAGTCAGCAAACACAACGAAACTCTGGCGTGCTCGGATGTTAGATTTTTGATACCTCAAATTTTGATCTTCGTCAAGGTCTGCGTCGTTTAAAAACAGTGAAATATTTACTTGATACTATATGACTCAAACAATTCCTGGATGCCGAGAAATTAGCTTCCAAGCCATGTGTTGGATGTAGAAAACATGACAAACTATGGTAAAGAGTTTTTTTTTTTTCATTTCATTCCACGCCAGCAATAGTGTAAAGAGGGCCTGGAACCGCTGCAGTCAGGACTCGAGCCGGCACATGAACTGTTAAAATATACTAATTTGCCTTCAAGGGACTGAGAGAAAGGACGAATAAAATTATGTAATAGGGTCCTACAGCCATGTCCCAATTTTAGTACCGAAGTCTTAAGTTTAGGCTGGAAACACACGTTTACTCAATTTCAAAATGATACTCATTGGTTTAAGTCCAAAAAACATATTTTTACGATTTTTGGGATTTTGTCATATCCCTTGGTTTAAACTAAAATTTTTGGTATATTGCGTTTTCCGCGTCCCTTCAGAAATGTCAGACAGGTAGGAACAACCCCAGTGTTAGAACTAAAACCCCTGTGGTATTTTTGTCGACAAAGTGAACGTCAAACATGATCAAAAGTGTCAAGGTTCATTTCTGGAACCATTTTTAAAATTAAAATCTAAATAAGTTGTGGTCAATATTTGAGCTATAAAAATTGCTAAAGTAGTTGCAAGAACATGTTCTTCCGTATTATTAAATAAAAACAAGAATTCCTTAAAAATTTTAGGACCCAATTGCTAGTTCAGTTTTTTTCGGTTTCGTCGTTTTGTCACGTAGTACGGTTAGCAATATAACTCATCTCGATTTTTTTTTCAATGTATCTTGCCTTCAAGTCTCCAGAAGATATTTGTTCAAAAGTCCCAAGGATGTTTCCGTTATAAAGAAATCTGTGGAGAAACATTTAGTAAAATAACTTGGAAGGGGGAAAAGATTAATTAAGATATGCATATAGAGATGTGTCAGAATCTCCCCTAAAACATTTATTTACGAATAGTTTTGTTAATTATTGTTAGAATTCATATACTGAGATTAAGTTCTTGTGCAATTCCGAAGCGGAATTCCTAGAGGCTTTCTGGTAAAATTCTGGGGAATGAAACTTATTAATAATTTGATTCAGATGGAACTTCTTGATATTTTTTTTTAAATTCAAACGATTTGCTCGGGAAGTTTTTCAGTATTTTTGCGGAAGAGTTTTTGAAAAGTTGAACGTGTTTCGCTAGAAAATTTAGAGGAATGTTAGAATTTTTAAAATTTTCTTGGGTAGGCATTTTTAAAGAAATTAAAAAAAATATTTTCATGATAGTTTTTAAGGAATGCGGGACGCAACATCGAACTGATTCTTAGAGAAATCTACGTAGAACTTCTCTGCAAACACACAAAGAACATTTTCCCAATTGGGTCCTAAAATTTTAAACGAAATCTTGTTTTTATTTAATTACACGAAAGAGCATGTTACTGAAACTACTTGAGCAATTTTTCCCGCTCAAATAACGGCTATATCGTGTTTAAACTTTAATTTAAAAATTGGGTCCATAAATGAACCTTGACACTTTTGAGCATGTTTGACGTTCGCTTAGTCGACAAAAACACCACAGGGCTTTTAGTTTTAACACTGGGGTTGTTCCTATCTGACATTTCGGAAGGGACACGGAAAACAAATCACACCCAAAATTTGAGTTTAAGCCAAGGGGTGCGACAAAATCTAAAAAAACATTAAAAAATGTTTTTTAGATTTAAACCAACGGAAAACATTAGAAAATTGAGTAAACATGTGTTTTTGGCCTAAACTTAAGCGTTTGGCACAAAAATGGGGACACAAAAATTAGGACCCTATCGAATCCGTTTCAATTGCTAGTAAAAATCTTGTGGAATATTAGAAGGAATCATTAGAAAACACTTGCAAGAATCTTTTGCCGTTTTTATGCGGGAAGCCCTAAATAACTTTTGCTGCGATTTTTTTTTTGAGAAATCCTTGAGGAATAGGGCGATATTCAAAACTGAAAAGGCAATAGATGGCTCTTTTTCAGTGGTAGTAAAAACGAGTCCTGATGCACAGAACGCACCACGGGAGATGAACTAAACACAAAAAGTTATGTATTCACATTACACTTGATTTCTAAGCACCACTTTTTTGATCCAGTTTCCTAATTGCAAGTAAGGGATCGTTCAAATATTACGTAACACAATAGGGGGAGGGAGGGGGTCTTACATAGTGTTACGGTCCATACAAAATTTTGAATTTTCCTTACGAAAGCTGTTACGTAGGGGAGGAAGGTGGTCTAAAATTGGCAAATTTTGCGTTACGTAATATTTGAATGAACCCTAATCTACGTTTTTCATCATTTCCAATACGTTTTGACAGTTCTCCGACTACCATTCTTCCATGCGCTTGTGTTGGAAGTTTGAGAAATTTGAGAATCCAGTGTAGCGCGATCAGTGGGTGGAATACAAACAATAGTATCGTCGCTCGGCGGCCAGTGAAAGAAACTGAATGTTCGAAAGGTTGTTGCCTGTACTTTTTTGCCGCTGGTGCCAAATGTTAGCGTTTAAGAACGAAATAAACAGTCGTTACCCTATTGCTGCGAGATTTTATAAAATATGCACCCGAGAGAACCTCAAAGCCATAGTTGGAAAAACTGTTGGTGGAATATCTGAAGAATTTATGAAAGAATCCTTGCTTGATGATCTTGATGACAATTTTGGTGACTCCTACAATTCCTTGTACTGTTTCTTAGTAAATTTCTAAAAGAGCACAAAAATAATTCATAAAAAAATCTCCGTGGTAATGCTTAGAAGAACCTCTTAAAAACACATTTATTAAACCTTGAAAAGTTCGTGGAAGAATCACAAAAAATATTTCTCATGAGTTTTTTGGAAGAATTCTTGATTGTCTTTTTAACGGAATTACACAAAATATAAAAAATATCGCTGATGTTCAGCGATACGAAGCAAAATCACAAACAAATTAAGTAAAAAATAAGGCAAACTATGAAATTAGTGAAAATCGTTATTATTGCGACCCATTTTACTTCTGTTAAACAAGAATTTGTTTGGTCCCTCTAGGTCCTCTCCAGAAAGAAATCGTAGCTACGCTAATGGCTATCACTTCTGCTTTCCAAGCAGAAGAAGCTCAACGATTCAATCCCAGGCACGTCCCTTTCTCATATTTGTAACATTATTACTCATAGCTATCTTTTCATATCTCTCTGCGTCAACCGAATCAATTTTAGAATCGCTAGAATTGATTAATCGACTTAATTGCTTACCACAGTGATCCATACGGTTGAATACCCCGTGCGAAAAAACACCGCATAGTGCGAAACCTACTAAAAAATGTTGGATTCTTGGAGTAGCTGCTGGTGTTAATAATTTTGTTAGCATCTAAGATGGTATGCCAGACAAAATTTCGTGAGAAAACCTTCAAAATTTTCTAAGAGTTATCCTTAAAAGAACTCAAGACGACCCAAGTCCTTAAATAGAACTTTAATTCACCCTGCGTACTGATATAGTGCTATAGTACAGCTGTTAAGCCCTATATTAGCCTTACAATATAAGGGCCATACTAAGCTACTCAAAAACACAGAATTATTTAAAAATTGATTATAATCAAATTATCACGTATGGCGAAATAGGGAACCTTTATGTCCATAACCGGTACACTCACCCTACACTGAAAAAATGTTTCACTTTTTTATCTTAAAAACATCAAAAATGAAACTTATATTTTTAATGACACATAAAGCCCATTATTATTAGTTTTTTTTAATTTTCACCATAGAAGCTTGATAGGAAAAAGATGTTTGAGACAATGTGTTATGATAGAGAAATCTATATAAATAAAAATGGAGTGGTGTTTGTATGTCACGAAATGGCTTCCGAACGGGTCAATCGATTTGAATGATTATTTTTCCGTTTTGTTCGTCAAGTGTTCCGACGTGTTTGTGTGTATAAAAACCCCAGGATATTCACCGGGAAAGTTGGAAAAACGAGCGTGAACGGAACTGTCATTTTGTATGGGACGATCCATAGCGTTTTTCAACAGCCTACTTGATGGCAAGACGAAGTTTGCCGGGCCCACTAGTTTTTAATAAAAATGTTAAATGCAATGACACAATAAGAATTTTGAAATAGAATAGTCTACCATAATGATCATTCTTCTAAAAGTAAAGGGTCTCCACGATGAAATTGCCACACTATGAACTTGCTCTAACTTTTTAATTTTTGGGTAGAATTTAATGAAAATTTGGGTGGATTTAGTTCAAAGTGCATTATTTACATCCTGCAAGTTTTAAAGTCCTGTGATCAAAACTCGCGCAAATGGAGTCGGAAGAACAGCTCGTGCGTGATAAAATCTTGCGCATTCATCACGAGAACAAGGATCTCTCGCATCGTTCCATCGCTAAAACGTTGGGAATCGCGAATTACACGGTGTCGCGAGTGATTAAGCGGTTCGAGGAACGATTGACCTCCGATCGGAAGCCCAGGAGTGAAGGAAAAGGTATTCCGTACAACACCAAAAATCACAACCGCGTAGTTGGGGCCTTCAACCGAAACCCGAACGCCTCCGTTCGGGATATGGCTAAGAACCTGCACCTAAGCCGAAGTTTTGTCCAGAAGGCCAAAACTAAGGCTGGGCTTCGAACGTTCAAGATACAAAAGGCCCCTTCGCGACGAGAAGCAGAACAAGTCCGCCAAAACCCGTGCCAGGAAGTTGTACCTCAAAATGCTGACGAAAGTTGAATGCTGCATCATGGACGACGACGAAACATATGTGAAGATCCGCGGCAACCTGTTTTTCACGGCCAAGGATAAGTTCAGCGTTCCAGAGCATGTCCGCACTCAGAAGATGTCCAAATTTGCGAAGAAATTCCTGGTTTGGCAAGCCATCTGCACGTGCGGGAAGCGGAGTGCACCTTTCGTGACCCAGGACACGATGAACGGACAGGTGTACATGACAGAGTACCTCCAGAAGCGATTGTATGACATTTGCCAGAAAACCATTTGCCAGAATCAATTTGCCAGAATGATTTTTGCCAGAAAACCATTCCCCAGAATCATTTTTTGTAATTCGTTTTCCACCTTGATATCAATTGATCGACATATTTGTGAATACGCATCGAAGCCAAACCTCAAATTTTCAAGAGCGCAAATCTAGAGACCCAAACAGCCATTCCAGCTGAAAATTTAATCGATTGGTCACCACCAGCGTGTGACCAATCGATTAAGTTTTCAGCTCAAACCGCTGGCTGGTTCTCGAGGTTTATGCTCTTGAAAATTTGAGGTTTGGCTTCGATGCATCTTCATCTCAAATACACTATTCAGTCCTTGAAAAGAACGTTAAACTAATTTGAACCGCATTATTTATTGTTTTAAAGTAGTTTTACAACATTTGCGACAGGCTGCCGGAAAACTCTTCAATCTTCAGTGTTTACCCTGATTGCTAGTTTTAGCTATCTGGAACCGGAGATATTTTGAAATTCTGCTACGTGGCCATGATTAATGGTGGAAACCAAAAAAACACACATATTTTGGTTTCTCATATTCTGTCGCTTGCTCTACGAAATAAGTCGATTATGAAGATTAATGTTTTCGGAATCACTCGAGTAATCTTCAATGAGAAATTTGATGAAGGTCATGGTAAATATTCCATTTCAATTTATTTTTTTTTTATTTGAGGACATATATTGATTGTCCATTTTCCGATATTTGCAATTTTTACATAAATCCTTTTTACAGACATTTTTATTGACAGCAGTCCTATATTGATTTTTTTTAGCTGTAATTATTTAAAATTGAGATGACATTACCTTGCTTACATTACTTCCATTCCTTCTGTTAACTGCAGGCAGAAACACACAGTACAATTATAAAGACTAGCCAATAATATAAAGAAGGGTAAATCTCCTATGAAGCATATAAGTCCTTGAATTAGTTAGCCCTAAAGAACAGCCTAATCTTCAAAGAAGGGAAAATCAGGGGTTGTCCATTAACAACGTGGTCAATTCTTTCGGATTTTTTACCTCCACGGGGTCTTTCGTCCATACACAAATTTAAAAAGAATTGTTTGTATAGTGGTCATTGGCCAGGCCCCCTTCCATCCTCTCATAAATGATCACATGGTTAATGGACGACCCCTAATAGCTTGTATAAAATTGATGACTATTTTAACATTAAAGAAAAACAGTTATTTCTCAGAAACTATGAAAACCTCGGAAATCTATTACACCTACTTCTTCTTATCTTATGTTACGTCCCAACTGTGACAGAGCCAAATCTCAGCTTTGTGTTCTTACGGGCACCTCCACAGTTATTAACTAAGACCTTTTATTGCCAATTGATCATTTTTGCATGTGTATAACGTATTGCTGATATGAATATGCTCTATGCCCTGGGAAATCGAGAAAATTTTCAATCCAATAAAATCCCGGTGGAATTCGAACTCACGTCAGCTTGCTGAATAGCTGCATGTTTACCACTACAGCTATCTATATAATAAGTTTATGATATCATTATTAGTTTAAAACATTTTATCAAACAAAAAGCTTAACCCTCTAATACCCAACCCCGCCTTTAGACGGGGTACACTTTGGAATTTTGTGTATTTTTTCGTAGCTCGGAAATTAAAATGATTTTATTTTTGGCTTAAACCTTGACTCATAACACGCATATAAGAAAAGTTTTTTATGATTTTTGAAACTTTTTTGTATTATTGAAAATTGTTTGAAAAATTGTATTCTTATATAACCTACAAATGCCTGGGATTCATTTAACGTGTATTATAAAAAATCGTACCTTTTATATTTTTCTACGATCAACCTATCACAGAAGAAGAGCCTGATGGTATTGGAATGATTTCAAATCTGTTTTTTCGTTAGTTACACGGAAAATAAAAAATATTCCAGAAAAAAAAAATTCATATTTTTAAAAGTATAGTAAAAATTCAAATTTTTATTATTGTCAAAAATCAGTCACCAGAAGAGGCTTCAAGAAAAAATTGAAAAGGATAGGGATGTTCAATAATAAAAATTTTAAAAATCAAAACCAAAATTCATAAATTTACGAAGAAAAATAAATCATTGCCCAAACCGTGTTTAGAATGATTTTAGATAACGAAAATGAATATTTAGATCGAAAACAAAACTTTTATTATTAGAGGGTTGAAAACTTACGTCACAATTATTTTGCATATAATTATGTATCGTACGCTGAAAATCATAATGATTCGAAAGATTTTACACACCTAAATATTGCTACACAAAGAAAAGTAATGTAGTAATATTTTTTCTGGGAAATGGTCTTTCTGGGGAATGACTTTCTGGTGAATGGTCTATTCTGGCAAATGGTTTTCTGGCAAATGATCCATTCTGGCAAATTGATTCTGGCAAACGGCTTTCTGGCAAATGGTTTTCTGGCAAATGTCATACAACCCCAGAAGCGGCTGCTTCCTCTCCTGAAGGCCCACAACGTCCCAACAATCTTCTTGCCGGATTTGGCCTCGTGCCACTACTTCAAAGACGTGCTGAAGTGGTATGCGGAGAATAAGGTCAATTTCGTGCCGAAAATGTTCAACCCTCCCAACACTCCGGAGCTCCGCCCCATCGAGAAGTACTGGGCCATTATGAAGCAGCACCTTCTTAAACGACCTAAGGTAGTGAAGACAGTCGAGGAACTGAATAAAGTATGGGTTTACATGCAAAAAACGGTTGATTCACAGGTTGTGCAGAATCTTATGGCCGGGGTTAAGGCCAAGGTGTGTGCATTTGCGTATGGACTGTAAATAAAATACGGGTAAAATGGTATAATGAAGTTTAATAGTTATTTTTCAATCCCTGAAAATTTGATGGCAATCGGATGAAAATGTGTGTGCCAATTTCATCGTGGACACCCTTTAGCCATTTTCGAGTTATTTCAAGATTTTTGCAAAAAATTATATATTTAATAATAGAATCGGCCACATTTATTAGATATTCGCGATTCTTAATCAATAACACTTCAATTGGCCTTACGAACCATTGTACAATGGATTCAATTTTCAGCTCGGTAAAAAATCTGTTCATTAACAGGCTTTACAGGAAAAATGACATGCGATTTCCCATACAAAATGGAAGTTTAGTATTCCTTTTGTTTTCCGACTATTCTGGAGACTTTCCTTAACTATTTCTACGTTAAACAAGTCGGAGTCCTGGTCGAAATTGAACAGTGATGCAAATCCGTTGAATCGTTCTCAAGCCAACTCGTGACATACAAACACCATTCCATTTTTATTTATATAAATAACAATGAACTTGCTGGTCAAATAGCCTCTCTATAATAGGGGAAAAGCACTAATTTTCGACCTACTATAAATCTGTGCAAATTTTAGGAAGTTCATATAAAGTAGTAGAATCGACGAGTCTAGTACACGACACTGAAGACGGCATTACAGTTGAGGTTTAAATACGCGTATCGGTCAAAAGATACAAACTCTAGTGGAATTAAATGGTATAGTACTAAATTCGGGTTTTCATTTACAGATATCTATATATCTATCTACCCTTGTGTATAGATTTATCAGCACTGAGGTTTTGAAAAACAGTTTATTTTGAATACATTACTTTTCACCTTTTCAGCCATAAAAACGACTGTTTGCATTTGACGTTTCATGACAGCAGAATCTGGGCAGCATATGACGTCGATAGTTTTCCTTTTCGCGAGGTTCTCACAGGTACCAAGGTATCGAATGTCGTACTAGAATTGACGTTCACAGAAGTAAGACATTTGAAGATGTTTTTGAAAACAAATTAAGAATCAAGGGTCAGTTTCCACTTGTAGAAGTACTCAACAGTATTTTCCTATCCCTAAAAGTTTATAAACCTATGAAAAACTCACATGCTTCCCACGATTTTGCAGTGCCAAACGTGAGTACCAGCCAAACAATCAGATTTTCTTTTGATTTACTGGAGAATACGAGTTGAGAAAAAACAAGTCAAGAACACCATTTATTACACAACAACAACGATTGCTACTGCGGTGACAGTCAGTAGTGCTACCACCCGCACTCGCGCGCCAAATCCAAAATCCCATTCCCATTGACTATCACTCGACCACATCAAGTTAATTTCCAGGATAATCTGGTTCTAATGGCACGCTCACGCACGGCCTACTCTTTTGCGATGCTGCCACCGAAAATATCCTATATGAAGATTACAATCTCGCTTGACGCCGTTGCATATGGCGATGGGTGCAACATCAGCAAACGCTGTCACGTGGATGAGGGTGAAGGCGCAAAGGTGATTTCTTGGAAGTTTTATTATTTATAAATCCATTTATGGACGAATTTCACAATAGGCCGTTCTCCAAATTTTAATTTTGGAAAAAATGATTTGAAAAGGAAAAAGAAGTGTCAAACGAATTCAAGTTTTAAATAGGTTACGAAAATCAGAAGTTCATCTTTGAATCTTCAAAACACTACATAATGTATAGCTAGAAAGAGTACTTTTTTTTAAGTATATGAAACATTAGAATAAAATCTGACGGGAGTGGTCTATTCGCATTAACAAGATTTGACGGAAGCCACACACATGGCCACGTGCCAAAGCACGTCGTAGTTTAAAAGTTACTCAACTCCCGCAACAAACTCAACCATTCGTGCGACCAAAAAAAATAGAGATCCTAGCACTCAATGAAAACTGCTTACGAGAAATTAAAAGTTCGGGAGGGGACGGACACTACAATGGAAATATAATTAAACTGAATCCTGCTACTGTAAATTGTGTAAAAGGATTGATGAAGCGGGTGACCGAGGGAAAGAATAAAGTGACAGGGAACGCGTTTTAACTTTCATCAGGAAGTCGGCTGTCACGCAACTAAGTAGACGACGCTGTGGCTATTTGAAAATTGTAAACATAACTAAGGTGTGTTACAGGAATTATGCGAAAAATATCGAATTTAACGAATTTGCCAGTATGAAGATAAACTAGTAAGAAGTAAGATAAGTAAGAAGTAAGATAAGTAAGAGGTGAGATAAGTAAGAAGTAAGATAAATACAAAGTAAGTAAGAGGTCATGCATATATTACGTCGCGCTCCAAGGGGGACACGGAGGACTCATACAAAAAGTGTGACAAAGGGGGGGTAGTGGGTCGAAAAAGTTGAAATTAAGCGTAACATAATTTGTGTACCATCCCTGAAACGTATCCATTATCAATAGGGTGATATTTTTTTTAATTAAATCTTTGTCTTGATGTTTATGTTATTTAGTAACACGATAGAGCATGTTCTTGCAACTACTTTGAATTTTTTATTGCTCAAATAACAGCTAATTAAAGCAAAGTATGAACTTCAACAGAAAAGTAATCGCCTATCTCGATGCGTGGAAAATTTATTGCAAGGAATGGTCAAGAACAGCATTTTTCTTTGATAGCAGTATTCACGCAGTTGAGAAGAAATGTCAATTCAAATGAAGCTCACTGTAGAAAATTTTTTGACCATTTCTTCCGCAGAAATTTTTACTTTTCTTGAGCGGAACAGCATACTTAGCTTAAACGTTGAGATAGTCGACAAACGCCACAGGGGTTCAACTTTTTAACACTAGGGTTGTTCCTATCTGATATTTCGGAAAGGACACGGAAAACAAAATACCCACAAAACTTGAGTTCAAACTAAGGGGTGTAACAAAATTTCAAAAACCAGAAACAAAACTAATGGGAAACATTCAAAAATTTAGAAAACATGTGTTTCTAGCCTAAATTTAAGTGATTGGTACAAAAATTGGGACAAAGCTTAAAGACACTATTGACCTGTTTATCTCACATGCTTCGTGTAAAAACAACAAAACATTAGAAAATTGAGTAAACGTGACACAGTAAACAATTTGAGATAGGTCTTTGAATTCCTATTGACAGATTTTGACTTTTCCAATTTCATCATAATTATTAATGATAAAAATAGGCCAGGGAATAAGAACAAATAGCTTCATCTCTCGCTTCTAAGAGAGCATGTTTCGCTTTAGCGTCCGACATGGTCCCCATCTATAGGCCTATTCACATGACGTCTCAAATCAGCTGATCGGGAAGCACTTTGACAGTTCTTCTATGAAAATGACAGGCCCGTGTTAGCACCGGTCCTCCACCGATGTAAACAAATGCATAGACGGATCTGTCACATGAAAAGGCCTATCGTCCAAAGCGGTAATCACCGTGTAAACATCGTACCCTTTGATACGTTTGTAAAACGTCAAATCAGGTGAAAACTTGACTTAAAGCATGCCATGTGTTTGACTATATGTCATTATGCCGCCCCGGCCAGCACACAATGTCCGTGTAATTATCGAATTTACGCATTCCAGACATCAATCAGCTGGTCAGGCAAGCAACCATACCCAACTATTTTCCACGAGGGATCCTTGAGGCAAAGGAGCAGGTTAATTTCCTGTTTTTCCCCGGACTGGAAGGAAAATGCAACCGCAATTTACTTTGGATTCGCCCGAGCAGAGGTGGGGACAAGACATGTGTATAATT
The DNA here is from genome assembly GCF_002204515.2 of Aedes aegypti. Classification (NCBI taxonomy): domain Eukaryota; kingdom Metazoa; phylum Arthropoda; class Insecta; order Diptera; family Culicidae; genus Aedes; species Aedes aegypti. The sequence goes on along the minus strand of NC_035107.1, from coordinate 58,420,654 downwards.
TAAATTCTCCGCTCTCCCGGATTCGGAACGCAAACTGACCAAAGGGGGGTTAGGTAACTGTCAAATGTCACGAGATTTGCTGGCTGTTTGTTTGGCATCCTAGTAAGCGTGCGGTGGAGGAAAATTTGCATAAAAATGTGATTCGCCGTTCACGACATGGCATGCTAGATGACGTTTTTAATTAAATTTAACAATGAGGAATATCGTGTTTGTTAAAAATGGAAATCTGAAAATTGCTAATTTTACGGTCAAACTGAGCGTTGTCGAGGGCGAAGAATAGCAGGTAATTATCTTTATCGATCGACAAAACCGTCATAAGTCACCAACCGAGTCGTCCCTCGTTTTTTCGCTGAAGAGGGTCGACGAGTCACGTGTCGAACTTGGTTTTTGACGAAAAATTGAATTAGCGTGGATGCTCGAGAGCGTGCTTCCGCGCTGCCAAACCAAGAGTGCAAATAAAAATCAATGGTTTGCTGCGATTGTGTGTGCGGCTTTTATCTTAATCAGAAATCGCTACAGTTTTGCCGACTCGACCGAAGGATCATAGCACGCTTTGCATCTATTTCTATTACTGTCGCAGCAAGCGGCACGTGTTTCTGATTCCAATCTGCGATATGTGAAGCTAATGAAAATGGTGAAAATAATCTGCTGCCGGCAGAATCTAGTTTCGTACAAAATTTTACCGAGGACAAACGACACTCATCGGTAAAACCAGCCACTTACCCAATTATGGATTCACAGACCATCCGTTTTTGGCAACTGGATTCAATTACTCACTAAGGGAACTTATTAATGCAGAACAAATAGACAAGAGGGACTGACATACGAGTATCCTGGCAAAGCCTTTCATCCTTCGTTATTATGTTTTCTTCCTTTGCCGAAGGTTCCGTCCTCCTCATATGTACTTAATCATCCACTTTTTCAATCCCTTCCCTACCTCTTGGTTCCTACGAGTCTGAAATTGAATAGGTTTTTTTTTTCAACCTAACCTAACTATCTCAGTATTCTGGTTTGTTTACCACCGCTAGAAATCCGGCCACCAGAGCCATTGTCGTTCCCATCATTTAAATAAAAAATCAATTAATAAAACTTAATCCTCCAGACAATAAATTACACCCCAATCCGAATGTAGAAACTCTACCAACTCGGTCCAACTTGATTTTTTGTTCCCTTTTCTTCAAATGCCGTCTAGCAAATCCTTATTTTATTATTCCGCTTCGCCCTTCCCCTCCTTCTCGCATCGAGTGACGCATCTGCAAATTTCGTTCCTCTTTCATCAATTAAACCACACTTTTTCCGGCTTCCATTTATCCTTTCGCCGTTCCAATTACCCTCCCATTTATGACGATCAAAACCAAACATCACAACGAGATACTTCGTTCGGGTTCTCATTAAATATACCATCCAAACGAGTACATAGCCTACTTCGATCATCGAGAACAACGCCATGCCGAGCCTACTCTAATTGACACCGAATAAAATCCGTTTTCATTTTATTATGCATGGCCCACTTGATGAAATCCGCGCTCTCCGGGAAGAAATCCACCCGAAAAATTATTCCACTTCATGGCTTTTGTTTCACCCATAACCCGCAGAAGTGGTCCACTTCATCACCCAGAGGACAGATATCCACGTTGTGGTCCTTGAGTGCCCCCAGCGCGGACATCCATTATTTATATATTCGACGAGAGTCACACCTCCGATTGCTGTATTCATAACCTCTCAATTGGTCGGCGCAGTTTCGAGTCCGATGGACGGAGGATCGGGACCGCAATTGACCGTGGCGGTGTCTCATTCCTTTTGTCGCATTTCAGGATTGATGATGTTGGCTCAGATGGAGAGCTATTGCCGTTATGATCCACTTCACTTTGGTTGAACAGGTTATGTGCTCTGGGTTTAAAACTGACCGGGACCACTGAAATAGTGATGAAGAGGGATATCGAATTATCTATCAGTCCAGGAGGAGTCGGATTTTTCTGATTTTCTTTTATATTGCTTGAAATGGGTCAGATGAGAGTGTTAACATATCTGCTTGAATGTCAAACAAATGACTCAACAGCCATAACATTTCAAAAGCATTCCATCCATCCATTCAATGCGAATCTCAAAGCGGGATTCTTTCAAAATCCCGGAGAGGGATTTTTTCAGAATCCTGGAGAAAGATTCTTTTAAAATCCCGGAGAGGGCAACTTTCAAAATCCTGGAAAGCGATTCTTTCAAAACCCCAAAGATAGATTCTTTCAGAATCCCGGAGAGGGATTATTTTAAAATCCCGAACAAGACATCTTTCAAACTCCCGGAGAAAGATTCTATCCGAATCCCGGAGAGGAATTCTTACAGAATCTCGGAGAAGAATTTAAGAATCCCGGAGAGGAGTTCTTCCAGAATCGTGGAGAGGTATTCTTTCAGAAACCGGAAAGGTATTCTTTTACAATACTAGAGATTTAAGAATTCCGGAGAGAGATTCTTTCAGAAACCCGGAGAGGGATTATTTTCAAATCCCGGACAGGGCATCTTTCAAAATCCCGGAAAAAATTCTTTCAGAATCCCGGAGAGGAATTCTGTCAAAATCTCGGAGAGGAATTCTTTCAGAATCCCGGGGAGGAGTTTTTTCAGAATCGTTTGGAGGAATTCTTTCAGAATCCTGAAGAGGTATTCTTTCAGAAACCGAAGAGGTATTTTTTTTAGAATACCAGAGAAGTATTCTTTTAGAATATCGGAGAAGTATTCTTTTATAATACTAGAGATTTCAGAATTCCGGAGAGAGATTCTTTCAAAAACCCGGAGAGGGATTCTTTTAGAATCTCTGAGAAGCATTCTTTTAGAATCCCGGAGAAGGACTCTTTTAGAATCCCAGAGAGAGAGATTCTTTTAGAATCCCGGAGAAGGAACATTTTTGTTCCAGATTTTTGGGCTCAATACATTCATCTGCATATGGATCAATGCACGAGTTCACTATCTGACGTTTGAGGGTTCATTCAAATATTACGTAACGCAAAATTTGCCAATTTTGAACCCCCTCCCTCCCCCACGTAACAGCTTTTGTATGAAAATTTTTATTTTTGTGTATGGACCGTAACACTATGTAAGACCCCCTCCCTCCCCCTGATGCGTTACGTAATATTTGAACGATCCCTGAGCGGTGCCGTGTTATTTACGTGACCATGGCAACGAGTGAATTCGGCACCGCTCAAACGTCAAATTCGTGAACTCATGCATTGGTCCATTGAGAAAAATATTTAGGTAACTTAGAAGATAAGTACAGTTTTTGCATAAATGACTATTGTCTTTTTGCCCCTCTTTTATTCTGCTGTAATTTTTTACACTAAAGGCCGGTTTGCTACTGACAAGAAAAGGAATCGCCTATCTCGATGCGTGGAAAATTTCTCCCAAGAAATGGTAAAGAAAATCACATTTTTCTGATCGCAGTACGCAGTTGAGAAGAAATGTCACTTCAAAGGGGGCTCTCTGAAGGAAATTTCTTGACCCTTTCAATCAAGGAATTTCTTTACTTTTCTTGAGCGAAACAGCATACTTAGCTTAACTGTGATTTCTAGGTTGAAGCTTAGTGATGCTTCAACCCTGGTGAATTGATAAACATGATTAAAATTTCTTGCAGAATGCAAGAGAGGCAGGTAGAAAATAGTCACAAATTACTAAAATTTAGTAATTCTGTGATTAGCAATGATTCTGAGTGTAGGTAGATTTTTAATCATTTTTTATGAAAAAAGTCTCTTTTCGAAAATAAGTGTGGTGTAAGGGAATTATCTATTCTTCTTACCAGTTAATGCTTTTATATATTTCTGTTTGCTTGTTCTGTGAAGTTAAACTACAGTGCTAAAATTTAGACACAGACAAACAGACGTAACACTGAAGAAATTTCCATCGACCACTCATTTAACTACCATTTTAAATTTTCTGTTTCCTACCTCACACCCAGAGGTGCGTGCATCGTTTTTCTTTATGTTTGACGTTTCACATTATTGCCATCTGCAGGCCTTATTGAACAAAACAGTATTTCGTGCAACATGCTCACCAAATGAAGGTAAAGTGGGCGATGGATTTTAATTAAAATTTGTCCTAAGTGTCTACTTTGTTGTTTACACTGACTTTCACAAAATATGACAGAACTCTAAATTTGATAAAACGGGTTAAAACATCCAGATTAAAACGTATTAACATGATAATGGGATTTTTACTTGATACAATTTTCAAAATTCGTTCGATCACATTGGTAACATGTTTGAAAACAGGAATGAATCTCTTATTTGAAAATGGTTTTGGAGCTATTGTTCCTTTTAAGCTAGATAAACAAAATTAAACTTTTGTCATTTCTAAGCAATTTCTGACAAACTTCTTAGACGTTGTGTCCATGTGTTTAGTGTTTTCGGGATTAAGCACATTATGCTATGGAGCAGGGTTTCCCAACCGATGGTCCGCGTTGACTTTCCTTCGATCCCCAAGGGCCTCTGATGGCTTTCCAGGGGGGCATTATAAATAACTGCCGTGCTTCTTGATCGATGAATATATGTGAGATGTCTCTAACCTCACTTGATTGGGATGGTACACAAATTATGTCACGCTAAATTTCAACTTTTTCGACCCCCTCTCCCCCCTTTGTCACACTTTTTGTATGAGTCCTCCGAAAATTTTGTAAGGCTTGTCACACTTGACTCGACCCCCTCCCCCCCCTTGGAGCGTGACGTAATTTGTGCATGACCCCATTTACAAGAATTCATTGTTTTCGAATGGAAGATTTTTGTGCTTCCTTTAAAGTCATTATGTCAATACAAGATTGCTAGCTAGATATTTGAGGTTAGATTTTCAAATTATATCTGTGATATTGACTTCGCATAAAATTCTGACGAAGTTTTGTAAGAGCTTCTCTCCTGAAATATGAATAGCAACATCCGGATTTGATTTTTGGTGGATACCTTTTTTTTTTGGGAAAAAAAAATCCTGTCGAGACCTTTTTAAATTACTGGTAAAATTATTATAGAATATCCGAGTTATAAAAAAATGTTTTCGAAAATCCTGGGAAAAAATCCTGAATAAATCTTCAACAGACTCCTTCGAATACCATTGATGTGTGTACGATTTTCCATTTTGGAAAATACGTTTTGAAGGCTAATCATTGGCCGTTTAAATTTAAAATTCGTATTTACAATATTGAGATCCAGGCTTTCAAATTGTACTTTTTTTCTGTCCAGAATTGTACTTGGTAGACTCCTGGCTATTTTTTTACTGAAGTTTCCCAGAGGATCATTAGCAGAATTATTGCTTTGCTGAATAGGGTCCTAAAGCCCTGTCTCAATTTTATTACCAAACGCTTAAGTTTAGGGCAAAAACACATGTTTACTCAATTTTTAAATGATTTTCATTGGTTTAAGTACAAATAACATTTTTTTTAATGATTTTTGAGATTTTGTCACACCCCTTGGTTTAAACTCGAATTTTGGGTATATTTTGTTTTCCGTGTCCCTTCCGAAATGTCAAATAGGAACAACCCCAGTGTTAAAACTATATGCCCTGTGGCATTTTTGTCGAAAAAGTGAATGTCAAACAAGATCACAAGTGTCAAGGTTGATATTTGAAACCATTTTTAAAATTGAAGTCAAAAAATGATATAGCCGTTATTTGAGCGGGAAAACTTGCTAAAGTAGTTGCAAGAACATGCTCTTTCGTAGTATTGAATAAAAACGAGAATTCATTAAACATTTTAGGACCCAATTATTGGTTTGCTACTGACAAGAAAAGGAATCGCGTATCTCGATGCGTGGAAAATTTCTTCCCAGAAATGGTCCAGAAAATCACATTTTTCTGATCGCAGTACGCAGTTGAAAAGAAATGTCATTTCAAATGGAGCTCTCTGTAGGAAATTTCTTGACCCATTCAGTCAAGGAATTTCCGGGATTCTTGCAGAATTCCGGAGAGGGATTCTTGCAGAATTCCGAAGAGGGATTCTTGCAGAATCCCGGAAAGGGATACTTTCAGAATCCCGGAAAGGGATACTTTCAGAATCCCGGAAAGGGATTCTTTCAGAATCCCGGAGAAGGATTCTTTCAGAATCCCGGAAAGAGATTATCTCAAAACCCTAAAAAAGATTCTTTAAGAATCCCGGAAAAGGATTCTTTCAATATCCCGGAAGGGATTCTTTCAGAATCCCGGAGAGGAATTTACGGAATTCCGGAGAGAGATTCTCTGGAAATTCCGGAGAGGGATTCTCTAAGAATTCCGGTGAGGGCTTCTCTTAGGATCTCGGAGAGGGATTCTTATAGAAAAACTTCAAAATGTTTCACCAAAATCCCGGAAATGAATCCATTCAGTGTAAGGTTTATTTTTCTTGCAAATTTGACTTTTTCCTCATTTTCGTGCATTACTGCTGTCCGCTCCCTCGTCCACAACGAAGAAACGAGACGGCACGACACGCATCATCCGCCCTTATCACCACTAGTGCAAGCGAGAAAGCACCACATCCTCGTCAGATCCGATCCCAATGTGATGGATTTTACTAAGGTGGCGCAGATCATTGATGCGTGCCACTAGTTCTCTCTTTCATTCTCCCGCTGTTCTTATGCAGCGCAAATAATGACGTCACTATTTGCGCTGCTTAAGAACAGCGGGAGAATGAAAGAGAGAACTAGTGGCACGCATCAATCATCTGCGCCACCTTAGTAAAATCCATCACATTGATCCGATCCGTGCCGTCGTCGTGATGCGATTCTGACTGAGCTGTCAAATTGGTGGAAATATGAAAATCATTTACGAGTGCAAATTCTGACCCAAAACTTGCGACGAAAATTGCGTTTTAATCCGATAAAGCTGAACCCCGATTTGTAACGCGCTGCGAAAGGTAAGTCGAGCAAGATTCCGATTACGGTGCCGGTGGATTAATTGGCGGATGCTGTTTTCTTCCGCAGAGCATCATATTTCTCCTGGGAAAGGAAAGGCAAAAACGGCAGCCATGAAGATCACCATCAAAACATTGAAGCAGGAAGCGTTCCAGATCGAGGTGGACGTCGAAAAGGACACCGTCCGGACGCTGAAGGAGAAGTTCTTCCAGGAGAGCAAACAGGACTACCCGGTCGAGCGGCAGCGGCTGATCTACCTGGGAAAAATCATGGAAGACGACCTGCCGCTCAGTCATTACAGCCTGGACGACAAGAAGTTCGTTGTGGTTATGAACAAGAAGCCCACGACGGCCCCGGCGGAACCAGCGGCCTCTAGTAGTGCCACTGCTCCAGCTGAAACCAAGAGCAGCACAGCAAAGAGCGAAAGCGGTGCACAATCGGAAGCAACCGCAGCGGCCAGTGAGGCACCGGAGGAGAAGCCCAAGGAGCAGGAGAAAAAGGAGGAGGAGGAGAAACCGAAGGAGGACAAAAAGCCGGAAGAACCGCCGCAGGATGACATCCAGATTAAGGTGCAGAGGATAACGGGTGAGTGTGGTTGATATATTTTGAAACCTGCTTATTAAGACATGTTTGGACATGTTCTTGGGAGTTTAATAGTCAAAAATGGAATAATTACTGTAAAAAGCACTGTGTGTCACCGAATTTTAATTTCAAGAAATTTCTGATATTTTTTGTAACAACAGCTGAACTACAGACGAACAGACGTAACAATAATCAAATTTCCATCGAACACCAGAGATTCCTCGAAGACTTTCCAGAACGAAATTTTTTTTATGGAGTTCAAAATCAATATTATTAGTTTGTAATGCAGTGGTGCTCAACCTAATTGATCAGGCGAGCCACCTCAATATCTCAAATATCAAAAAATCACGCGAGACGCAAAATATGTGATGATTCATTCGAACGACTCCCCATGAGATTGTAAATACCTAACAAAGACAAATTAAAGACCTCCATGTCCCTTGCAGTTGCCCAACATTTTAAGGCTCATAAGCTAATCTAGAATGCCGTGAAAAGTGTACTCCGATATGTCAAACTTGGGTACCTTTTGCACTACCGAGGGACCAAATGCAGTACTAGACTGCCCATAAATGCATAACAGTCCCACGTGAGTTTTTGTCAATTTTTAGGTGATTACGGGAAACGTCATCAAATTGCATGCACTTTCATGGTAGTATGAGAAAATGATACGTTTGTTCTAGAAATGTTGAAATCAACATCGAACTTGGTCTGTCCCGCGTTACTAATAAACGCATGTTAGTCTCGCGACTTGTGTGACAAGGACTTGCGACAAATTGTGTTGATAAGGAAGTCAAGTAAGGAAAATATACTTATCCACAATTGTTGGCTTAATCCAAAGTGTTTAGAAAAAATCTCCGACACACTTAGACGAAAGAATCGTTCAATTCAGCCAGATGAAATACAAAGCTATGGACCGATGCACATGTTCACTATCTGACGTTTGAGCGGTGCCGTGTTATTTACGTGACCATGGCAACGAGTGAATTCGGCACCGCTCAAACGTCAAATTAGTGAACTCGTGCATTGGATCGTCTTCCTCGTACGACGCCGTCTTTGAACATCCATTCGTCACACGCTCTAGCGAATATAGCTGGTTTGCTCTCGTGAATACAGAGTACCGTGTTTAGTCGAATACGGTTTTTCTTAGATATTTTAAGGTGATTATAGAACAAAGCCATACCTCAAATTTTCAAAAGCACAAGACTTGAGAACCAAACAGCGCTCCACGTTGAAAATTTATCCCATTGGTCACCACCAGGAAGCAAGCTATTTGATTGATTTTCATTGCGAATTGTTGTCAGATTCTTCAGTCTTGTGCACTTGAAAATTCAAAGTTTGGCTTCGTTTTATTATCACCTTAAGCCCGCAGTTCATTATACACCCACAAGCGATAAGCTTTACTAGATGCGATAAACGGCGCTTCTTGGCGTTGTGTCTCGCATTTAATTCTTTTTTTTTTTTCAATATATTTTGTTCTCTTGCGTTTTTGGCAAATTCATCAACGGCCGTTTGACTTCCGTCTGAGTCCATTTCATCAGTCCCCGTCACATATACTGTGTCCTCCAACGATTTCAAATAGCTTACCCAATGCTACGTCTTTAGTGGAAACTGAAATCTGCGTCGCCGCCAGCCGTCCTTATCTTCGAAGCCAGTGAATTTGTCTTCAGAGCCCGCGTCATTGTTCAACGGGTCACCATCGGCCAAATTCCTGCATTCATCCTCGGAACTATCAGAAGCACCATAACTTTTCAAATAATCGAGAGCAGTAATTTTCACAACTTTGAATGCGGACACCAAACTGTCAAAACAACAACAATTCACATGTGAAGACCGATGCATCATAGTAAGCACTGATACTGTTATGCGTTTATTCTCGTACATTCAAGAGCAAATAAACGCATATCAGTCACGCGTACATTTTCCCTTTATAATTTATTTAGTTAACATCTACACAGATAACACTGAATCAACAATTTCACGCCACAATACTCGGTTCGTGGCCGCATCTCTCCATCCTCGGTTCTGCCCACGCTCGCCAAATCGATACGCACTTGATCCGCCCACCTAGCTCGCTGCGCTCCACGCCTTCTTGTACCAACCGGATCCGAAGCGAACACCATCTTTGCAGGGTTGCTGTCCGGCATTCTTGCAACATGCCCTGCCCATCGTATCTTTCCAGCTTTGGCCACCTTCTGGATACTGGGTTCGCCGTAGAGTTGGGCGAGCTCGTGGTTCATCCTTCGCCGCGACACACCGTTTTCCTGCACACCGCCGAAGATCGTCCTAAGCACCCGACGTTCGAAGACTCCAAGTGCTTGCAGGTCCTCCTCGAGCATCGTCCACGTTTCATGCCCGTAGAGGACTACCGGCCTTATGAGCGTTTTGTACATGGTACATTTGGTGCGGGCGTGAATCTTTTTTGACCGCAGCTTCTTCTGGAGGCCATAGTAGGCCCGACTTCCACTGATGATGCGCCTCCGTATTTCACGGCCAACGTTATTGTCAGCCATCAGCGAGGATCCAAGGTAGACGAATTCGTCGACCACCTCGAACGTATCCCCGTCTATCGTAACACTGCTACCTAGGCGAGCCCTGTCGCGCTCGGCCCCACCAGCTAGCATGTACTTTGTCTTGGCCGCATTTACCACCAGTCCAACTTTTGCTGCCTCGCGTTTCAGGCGGGTGTACAGGTCTGCCACCATTTCAAATGTTCAGCCGACGATGTCCATATCATCCGCGAAGCAAATAAATTGACTGGATCTCGTAAAAATCGTACCCCGGCTGTTAAGCCCGGCTCTCCGCATAACACCTTCTAGCGCAATATTGAACAACAGGCACGAAAGTCCATCACCTTGTCGTAGTCCCCGGTGGGATCCAAACGAACTGGAGTGTTCGCCTGAAACCTTCACACAATTTTGCACACCTTCCATCGTCGCTCTTATCAGTCTCGTGAGCTTCCCGGGAAAGCTGTTCTCGTCCATGATTTTCCATAGCTCTACGCGGTCGATACTGTCGTATGCCGCCTTGAAATCGATGAAAAGGTGATGCGTTGGGACCTGATATTCACGACATTTTTGGAGGATTTGCCGTACAGTAAAGATCTGGTCCGTTGTCGATCGGCCGTCAACGAAGCCGGCTTGATAACTTCCCACGAACTCGTTTACTACAGGTGACAGACGACGGAAGATGATCTGGGATAATACTTTGTAGGCCGCATTTAGAATGGTGATCGCTCGAAAGTTCTCACAATCTAACTTGTCGCCTTTCTTGTAGATGGGCCATATTACACCTTCCTTCCACTCCTCCGGTAGCTGTTCTGTTTCCCAGATTGTGCCTATCAGCCAGTGCAGACAAATGGCCAGCCTTTTCGGACCCATCTTTATGAGTTCAGCTCCGATACCATCCTTACCAGCAGCTTTATTGTTCTTGAGCTGGTGAATGGCATCCTTAACCTCCCTCAAAGTGGGGGCTGGTTGGTTTCCATCTTCCGCAGTACTAACGAAGGCATTTCCTCCGTTGTCTCGTCCTTCATTGCCTGTGCTCTCAGCACCATTCAGGTGCTCGTCGAAGTGCTGCTTCCACCTTTCGATCACCTCATCAGGGTGGCCACCGAACCGGGAAAAACGGGAAAAAGACGGGAATTTGAATTCATCGGGAAAAAAGCGGGAAAAACCGGGAATTTGAAGCGGTCACCGGGAAAATCGGTTTTGAACGAACATCTTTAAGCTCTAAACTTACAAATCATTAAAAATTGTTTATTTAAAATAACAGCTTTGATTGTATTGTAACGAAACATCTATGAATTTGTACAAATAGGGCAAACGCTTTCTTAGAGGAGGTAGTGTGTTTTGACATGTTCCTCTCTAATAAATGATTATGTAATATTTTTCTTTGATCTACAATTCGAAAATGAGACAAGCAATCGAACAACATCCACGACATTGAATTGCTAAGCTATTTAAAACAATTATTTTTCTCGAAAATTTTTCTTCTTTGCACCTATAGTGGTGCAACAGTACCCATAGTGCAGGGTCCCATAAGCAATCAATTGATTGCGCCACTAAAGGAACAATGTTCCTAATATTGGTGCAAGGGTTTTTGAAGGGAATGTTTGAATAAATCGTAATTTCATACATTTAAATGATAGAAGGACTGGTTAGTTAAAATCACATATTTTATGATTTTATCAGACAGTTTCAGCTGTTTTCCCTTAGGTGCACCACTAATTTTAAATTTAATATGTCTTATTAAATATTAATGATTTGACTTGACTATTCTTTATAATGTTTTATTTTACTAATGGTTAACGATGTTTCGATTTACTTTTAATATTTCCTCTTACTGTCAGGGATAACATTTTTTGGACTTCTCTATAACTCATTTAACTTAAAGTTTCACATCGAAGTTGAGAAACTTCAGAAGATTTAAGCACTCAAAAATATCGCATTGAAAATAAGTCCAGATGTTATTGAAAACAATCCTTTATTTATAAGAGCTTGTAATATGATATAAGCTAACTAATCGACTAAGAATAAATAAAGTACAGATACATGCTTTTACTTGTGTGGCTTCGTTTCATTTTCAAGAGATGTGCCAGCCTCGGCTGGTAAATCTCTCAAATTAAGTTATTTATCTATCCTGTTTTTCATCATTAACTTATTTAGTTTAGAGAACCTTTCATTCTCATGAAAATCGAAGGATTAGAAATTGTGGAAATATCTTCAACCTCATTAACTGTTTGGGACCGGGACCCTGGATAATTTACTTTGGCATATGGGGCAATTATCTTGACAGTAAGATACACCTAAGCAACAAGCGTATTGTTGAAAAATATGGGTTCAATAGCTTTAAAAAAGGCTACCAAAGTGAGCAAAAACTGACAAAAATTTCCTTACTAGCACAAATAAAAACCGGGAAAATACTGAAAAATATACCGGGAAAACCGGAAAAAAAGCGGGAATTTGAAAATTGGATTTTGGTGGCCACCCTGCCTCATGCTCGTCCGTCAGAATGCTCCCATCCTTATCCCTGCACATCTCGGCTCGCGGCACGAAGCCGTTGCGGGATGCGTTGAGCTTCTGATAGAACTTACGCGTTTCTTGAGAGCGGCACAGCTGTTCCATCTCCTCGCACTCCGTCTCCTCCAGGCGGCGTTTTTTCTCCCGAAGAATCGGGTAACCAACCCCCGGTGGGAACTTTGGTCGTATGCTGACAGGGAAGGGGGGGTTTGCTTTTGCAAACCTGGAGCGTCTGTACTCCACGTTAGGAGCGGCTCACAACAGCGTCTGTTCCCCATGTCAGGGGCGGCTGATCATCGTCCGAGTGCCAGAGAAGGACTCTAAGCTAAACTGCGCACTATGGCCCTCCGAACATTTAGGGGGAATGGTCCTCCGGAAATCTAGGGGGTTGGTGTCAGGCCCTGCAAGCCAGCCGTAAAAACACATCAGCACAGGAACGTCAACGAGAGAATACGACCCGGAACAATCGGCAAAGACCACAGCGACGAAAATGGACTAGCGATTGGAAACTCGGTACGTGGAACTGCAAATCTCTCAACTTCATTGGAAGTACTCGCATACTCTCCGATGTACTGAAGACCCGCGGTTTCGACATCGTAGCGCTGCAGGAGGTGTGCTGGACAGGAGCATTGGTGCGAACGTTTAGAGGTAATCATACCATCTACCAGAGCTGCGGCAACACACGCGAGCTGGGAACAGCTTTCATAGTGATGGGTGATATGCAAAGGCGCGTGATCGGGTGGTGGCCGATCAATGAACGAATGTGCAAGTTAAGAATCAAAGGCCGATTCTTTAACTTCAGCATAATCAACGTGCATAGCCCACACTCCGGAAGCACTGATGATGACAAGGACGCATTTTACGCGCAGCTCGAACGCGAGTACGACCGCTGCCCAAGCCACGACGTCAAGATCATCATAGGAGACTTAAACGCTCAGGTTGGCCAGGAGGAGGAGTTCAGACCGACGATTGGAAAGTTCAGCGCCCACCGGCTGACGAACGAGAACGGCCTACGACTGATAGATTTTGCCGCCTCCAAGAACATGGCCATTCGTAGCACCTATTTCCAGCACAGCCTCCCGTATCGGTACACCTGGAGATCACCTCAGCAGACAGAATCGCAAATCGACCACGTTTTGATCGATGGACGGCACTTCTCCGACATAACCGACGTCAGAACCTATCGTGGCGCCAACATTGACTCCGACCACTACCTGGTGATGGTGAAACTGCGCCCAAAACTATCCGTCATCAACAATGTACGGTACCGACGCCCGCCCCGGTACAATCTCGAGCGGCTGAAACTACCGGATGTCGCCAATGCGTACGCGCAGCATCTTGAGGCAGCGTTGCCGGATGAGGGCGAGCTCGATAGGGCCCCTCTTGAGGACTGCTGGAGGACAGTCAAAGCAGCCATTAACGACGCTGCCGAAAGCGTTGTCGGATATGTGGAACGGAGTTCAAGAAACGATTGGTTCGACGAGGAGTGCCAGGAGGTTTTAGAGGAGAAGAATGCAGCGCGGGCTGCAATGCTGCAGCATGGTACGCGGCAAAACGTGGAACGATACAGACTGAAGCGGAAACAGCAAACCCGCCTATTCCGGGACAAAAAGCGCCGCCTGGAAGAGGTGGAATGCCAAGAGATGGAGTTGCTGTACCGTTCTCAAGAAACGCGGAAGTTCTATCAGAAGCTCAACACATCCCGCAAAGGCTTCGTGCCGCGAGCTGAGATGTGCCGGGATAAGGATGGGAGCATCTTGACGGACGGACGCGAGGTGATCGAAAGGTGGAAGCAGCACTACGATGAACACCTGAATGGCGCAGAAAACACAGGCACAGAAGGTCAGGACAGCGAAGGCGATGGCTACGTCAGCACAGCGGACAGCGGAAATCAACCAGCTCCCACGATGGGGGAAGTTAAGGATGCCATTCAACAGCTCAAGAACAACAAAGCCGCTGGCAAGGATGGTATCGGAGCCGAACTCATCAAGATGGGCCCGGACAGGTTAGCCGCTTGTCTGCATCGGCTGATAGTCAGAATCTGGGAAACGGAACAGCTACCGGAGGAGTGGAAGCAAGGCGTTATATGCCCTATCTACAAAAAGGGCGACAAACTGGAGTGTGAAAATTATCGTGCAATCACCATCCTAAACGCCGCCTATAAAGTGCTATCCCAGATTCTCTTCCGTCGTCTATCACCTATAGCAAACGAGTTCGTGGGAAGTTATCAAGCAGGTTTCATCGACGGCCGCTCGACAACGGACCAGATCTTTTCCGTGCGACAAATCCTCCAGAAATGCCGTGAGTACCAGGTCCCTACGCACCATCTGTTCATCGATTTCAAGGCGGCATACGATAGTATCGACCGCATAGAGCTATGGAAAATCATGGACGAGAACAGCTTTCCCGGGAAGCTCACAAGATTGATCAGAGCAACGATGGACGGTGTGCAAAACTGCGTGAAGATCTCGGGCGAACACTCCAGTTCGTTCGAGTCTCGGCGGGGACTACGACAGGGCGACGGACTTTCGTGCCTGTTGTTCAATATTGCGCTTGAAGGTGTCATGCGGAGAGCCGGACTTAACAGTCGAGGCACGATTTTCACGAGATCCGGACAATTTGTTTGCTTCGCGGACGACATGGATATTATTGGGAGAAAATTTGAAACGGTGGCAGATTTGTTCACCCGCCTGAAACGCGAAGCAACAAGAGTCGGGCTAATGGTGAATGCGTCGAAAACAAAGTACATGCTGGTTGGCGGAACTGAGCGCGACAGGGCCCGCCTAGGAAGCAGTGTTACGATAGACGGGGATACCTTCGAGGTGGTGGACGAGTTCGTCTACCTCGGATCCTTGTTGACGGCTGACAACAATGTTAGTCGGGAAATACGAAGGCGCATCATCAGCGGAAGTCGTGCTTACTATGGGCTCCAGAAGAAACTGCGGTCAAGAAAGATTCACCCCCGCACCAAATGCACGATGTACAAAACGCTCATAAGACCGGTAGTCCTCTATGGGCATGAGGCGTGGACTATGCTCGAGGAGGACTTGCAAGCTCTTGGGGTTTTCGAACGCCGAGTGCTAAGGACGATCTTCGGCGGCGTGCAGGAGAACGGCGTGTGGCGGCGAAGGATGAACCACGAGCTCGCTCAACTCTACGGCGAACCCAGTATCGTGAAGGTAGCTAAAGCTGGAAGGATACGCTGGGCAGGGCATGTTGCAAGAATGCCGGACAACAACCCTGTAAAGATGGTGTTCGCCACGAATCCGGTCGGAACAAGAAGGCGTGGGGCGCAGCGAGCTAGGTGGATTGACCAGGTACACCAGGACCTGGAGAGCGTGGGTCACAGTCGAGGATGGAGAGAAGCGGCCATGAACCGAGGGAATTGGCGAAATATTGTTGGCGAGGCTTTATCAAGATAATTGATGTAAAGCCAAATAATTTCATTTTTCTCCCGAAAGAGGCGGGTTTGCTGTTGCCGTTTCCGTTTATAGCGTTCCACGTTCTGCCGGGTCCCTTACTGCAGCATGACCACCCGCGCTGCATTCTTCTCCTCCTAAACCCCCTGGCACTCCTCGTCGAACCAATCGTTCCGTCGACTCCGTCCCACGTACCCGACGTTGCTCTCAGCTGCATCGTTGATGGCTGCTTTTACTGTTCTCCTGCAGTCCTCAAGAGGGGCTTCGTCCAGCTCACCCTCTTCCGGTAATGCAGCCTCGAGTTGCTGCGCGTATGCCGCTGCGACATCCGGTTGCTTGAGCCGCTCTAGATCATACCGGGGCGGCCGTCGGTACCGTACGTTGTTAACGACGGAGAGTTTTGGACGCAGTTTGACCATCACCAGATAGTGGTCAGAGTCGATGTTAGCGCCACGATCGATAATGTCGATGCCCTGACGTCGATAATGTCGGAGAAGTGCCGACCATCAATCAGAACGTGGTCGATTTGCGATTCTGTCTGCTGTGGTGATCTCCAGGTGTATCGGTACGAAAGGCTGTGCTGGAAGTAGGTGCTACGAATGGCCATACTCTTGGAGGCGGCAAAATCAATTAGTCGTAGGCCGTTTTCGTTCGTCAGCCGGTGGGCGCTGAACTTTCCAATCGTCGGTCTGAATTCCTCCTCCTGGCCAACCTGAGCGTTTAGATCTCCTATGATGATTTTGACGTCGTGGCTTGGGCAACTATCGTACTCGCGTTCAAGCTGCGCGTAAAAAGCGTCTTTATCATCATCAGTGCTTCCGGAGTGAGGGCTGTGCATGTTTATTATGCTGAAGTTGAAGAACCGGCCTTTGATCCTCAACTTGCACATTCTCTCATTGATCGGCCACCACCCGATCACGCGCCTCTGCATATCACCCATCACTATAAAAGCTGTTCCCAGCTCATGTGTATTGCCGCAGCTCTGGTAGATGGTATGGTTAACTCTAAACGTTCGCACCATTGATCCCTTCCAACACACTTCCTGCAACGCTACGATGCCGAATCCACGGTCCTTCAGCACGTCGGCGAGTATGCGTGTGCTCCCGATGAAGTTGAGAGATTTACAGTTCCACGTACCGAGCTTCCAATCGCCAGTCCCTTTACGTCGCTGTGGTCTTCGCCGATTGTCCCGGTTCGTATTCTCTCGTTGATTATTCGTTGCTTGATTTTTTACGGCTGGCTTGCAGGGCCTGACACCAACCCCCTAGATTTCCGGTGGACCATTCCCCCTAAATGTTCGGGGGACCATAGTGCGCAGTTTAGCTTAGAGTCCTTCTCTGGCACTCGGACGATGATCAGCCGCCCCTGACATGGGGAACAGACGCTGTTGTGAGCCGCTCCTAACGTGAAGTACAGACGCTCCAGGTTTGCAAAAGCAAACTCCCCCTTCCCTGTCAGCATACGACCAAAGTTCCCACCGGGGGTTGGTTACCCGATCTTCCCCAAGGTTACTCGTACCCCGGCCAGTACCACGAGGAGGTAGGGATAGGAGTTGCTGGGCAAGAGGCTAAGGACCGCACAAAGGGGTCTATTTTATTCCTGCAGGTACGCGAGGTACCAATGGTACGCCATGCCCAGCCATTTACCGCGCCCTCCTGAAGAGATCTTCGGTTTTATTTTGAATGAAATTCATAGTAAAACGAGCAGTAATACTTGTAAGGTCACGAGGAATTCAAAAAAAAAAAGCTTTAGAAACAAACTTATAAAAATGTCTGTTCTACTTAGGAATCAAACTCTCATGTCGTGGTTCTTGTTAGGTGTCTTTTTGTATTCGTAATCCATGTAAGAACTCGTTTTGGTTTATTTTTTTTTTTTTTCAAGCAAGAGGTCTCAAAAATTCTTATTTTGAGAACAACTAGTCCTGATTTCCCCAAGGTGGGGATTGCTTATCAAACCTTCCGGTCCGCCTCATAGTTACGTACTATTTGGTGCTGGGTGTAGTTCTTGTTTTTCCAGCTGTATTGAAAAGCATGAGCCATAGTCTTTGGCATACAATCGGGTCTTTCTTTAGCAGAAAAGAACCGAAATGTCTATCGACGACCGGTGATTGCTAGCAGATATAGTGGAGAGCTTGTCTTGATACGTTCATCGCTTCAAGCTAGTTGAAAAACTGAATACACTGATTGCCTGTCGATCAGAGCCGAACTAGGCATAGATCGTCTACATACATCTGAATCTACATGTCTCCGATGTATTACATCGTTCCAGGTGGGAGTTATCTGATATGTGAATATGGTACCATAACAGAATTTTCCATCTGAACGAAGTGATAAATCATAATATTCCGCAAACTGTATCACACATCTACAGAATGTATTGCGTGAAGTTAAGACACAGCAGAGTATTGGGTACATAGGACCAAGTCCCTGCCGGGTGGCGCGAAACTGATGAGCGATAGACAATAGAATCAACAACACTGCCATAAGGGATAGTAAGCATGTGACTATTGTCGAAACTATGATTAGGAGGCAAATCAACATCCCAAGATCAAATTTTTGTTACAACCCAATGTAGGTATTATTAAATTAGGCTGTAGAAAATGATAAATATCTGATCACTTAGGAACCTTGCAACAGGTAATAAATGCCCGTAGTCTGTTTTATTCGAATACACATGTATAAATTGTTAAAATTGCCGAATCATACGCGGAATTTATTAAACTGATCATGAAATTAGGACTGAAATCATAATGATGATAGATTATCAACTTTCCTTTCGTCTTGCTATTTGTTACCGTTAGAATCACCAAACTGATTGGTTTCCCACTACTTACACCAATACAACAGCACGAAAACTGAAGTATTATAATCGCGCGTTGGAACTTTCAATATCCATATATTACATCAATAGTGAATTCTTGTATGTAGCCAGTATAAATAACAGAATCATCAACTTCTTGAACATTCTTCAACTGAAAACAGGATGCTTGTTTTATCAAACATGCTCAATCTGCACCTAAAATCTCGGATCCAAATAGTTTTCTAAATAAAAATTGTATCTAAATAAAACGTGTAGGCCAACAAAACATAATTGAGTAGGAGTTTACAAGTTACTTAGCACATGAAAAGCAGTTTAAATTAATCTATTACTAGATCAACACTAATGCTCACATTTTTATATTCTCATTTCATCATGGTCCTCATTGCTCGAGCGGAGACGAACACCCTGGAGATGGAAAAAATCGACAGCGCTACGATAAGGAAACGTAACAGATGAGAAACTATCGATACATTTATCAATTATAAAACCCCGTTTTAATGTTAACACTTTGTTTCTGTTTTTTCTGTTTTTTTCGTTTCAGCAATCAAATAACCGATCCAACTCTACTATCTTTTCGTTTCTTCTTCGTTATACTTATAGTCCTTCTGGCACTGAACCGAGTGGTGCGCCTTCCGCTTTCTTACTGGTGCTGTTTTTCCTGTACATTTGGCATAGTGTCGGAGGTGGTGTACTGTATTTGCTATACAACGCACTACTTTCGATATTGTGCTTGGCGTGTGGGGAAGCAGTACTAGTGGTGAAGCGGAGGGCGCCATTCGGTTTAGTGCCAGAGGGACTATATCTATTTAATGTATCTGAAGCTTGTGGGACCGCTTTAATTCCGGCGCCTGCTTGTGGAAGATCCCGGTGTGCTAAACGGTATAGGACATGTTAACGGGGGAGGCTTGGTAGGTCCTCACCCAGCCCGTGTCTAGATGGGCGGATAATTGTCTGCCAGGGTGTGGATTGAGCAATTACAATTACAACAACTAGTCCTGATTTCCCCAAGATATCATCTAGGAAAAAATATCAAATTCTCCCAGATAAATATTCTGGGTACGTCGCTGATGCTCAAAAATCTGAATTCCATTTTAAGGAAATAACTATTTTTTCTTAAGATTGAATATTTTTTTATATCTTTTTTCAATTTCAATTTCAATTATTTTTATTTTTACCTTAGCAATTACAAATTGTGTTTAGAGGTTAACAATCGAGATATGGAATTCCTTACAACAATGACATAGAACAAATGAGCACATTTTGTGTTAATGAACGACAAGCAACTATTTGGACCGGGAAGGGAAAGAACAAAAAAAACCTTCGAATTTACTTAGGAAAAAGACAGAAAAGAAAAGCTTAAATCTAATATCACATCAATCTCAGGGTGGCCACCGAACCGGGAAAAACGGGAAAAGCGGGAAAAAGACGGGAATTTGATTCCACCGGGAAAAAAACCGGGAATTTAAGATGACAACCGGGAAAATCGTGTTGAACGAACATTTCGGAGCTATAAATCTACAAACCAGAAGTTGTAGAAAATCGTTATATTTAAATAACACTGGAAAGCTTAAATTTGTTCTACTTTTCTCACAAGCTATGTTGTGAGAAAAGTAGAACAAATTTAAGCTTTCCAGTGTTATTTAAATATAACGATTTTCTACAACTTTCATGTTTCGAAATATGTTCAAAATCTTTCCATTAATGTCATGGTCCTTGACTCAAGAATAACATTTTTTTAACCTTTTCTCTAGCTTTTTTGACTCGATGTTTTCAATCAAGGTTCAATAAACTTTTTTTTATTGGTATAAATTATTTTCAAAATCATCTAATATTTCATTCTTCATAAAATGGACAAAAAAACTAATAAATAAGGTAGAGATCACAAATTTCTGTGCAATTTCATTGAATATTGATAATTTATTTCACCGATCGATCCGTGAAGCTGGAAAAAGTTGAGCTGTCCAAATTGAATATAGTTTGATGATATTTTACGAATTTTTGGTGATTTCTTTTCTGAATAGCGAGATCAAGATTAGACACGTGATGATTGAAATGAAAGCACTCAACAACGGAAGCTATTTGGAATTTTAACTTTTTTTGACTATATAAACTGATCGTTTATTGAACGGAATTAAAAAAATACCCAATGTTTCATCTAGTTTTTGAAGTCCAGTATATTTATATAAAAATACAAACATATGAACTTTGGCGATGTTCGCAACGCCGGCCACACATAATGATTTCTCAGATTTTCAGTGTTTGGTAAAAAGATGGATTTTCACCAAGCTTCATGTTAATTTTTCACAGACTTTTTTTAAATTTTAGCTTTCACCGAATTTTCAGTGAATTTTCGACAGTTTTGTTGTTCCACAGAAAAATCTGTTGAATCATATTTCACAGATTTTTGTTTCATTCTAAGTGTGTCGTTTGCTTTGGAGAACTGTTTATTTTCATGAAGAAAAAATCAAGAAATTGAGTTGAAATATCTTCAAATAGCTAAATCCAAAACCGGGAAAATTTTGGCGACTGTATCGGGAAAACCGGGAAAAAAGCGGGAATTTCAAAATGGAAAATTGGTGGCCACCCTGCAATCTATGCAGCCAGCTCTTGTAAAAGAGGATTTACAGATGACGAACAGCTGTTCATGAATTTGGGCATTAATCTCCGAAACCAATCATCGATCCGCTCAACGCCAGCAAGTCGGTGTACATCGTCAGTCGGATGGAAAGGGCTTAAATCCAGCGTCATCTTGAGCAAACGGTTTTGCTTAACTTGGACTTTGTTCCGGTGGGATTGTGCACAGTCATACCAAGCAGGAAAGCCATACGCAACCGTTGGCCTGAGAACAGTTTTGTATAGCAGGATCTTGGTACCAGGGTCCAAACGGGAGCGTCTTTTAACAAGAGCATACAGCATTTTAACGAGCTTATCGCATTTCTGGAGGCAGTTGGTCACGTGACAACCAAACTTTAGCTTCTGATCCAGGGTTATACCAAGATAGCCAACATTTGGTGACCATGGAAAGTCCACGCCGTTACAAGACACGTTACTTTGGGGTAGGTGCCGAGGGCTACGACGCCGAGTAAAGAATATGGCTTGCGATTTCGTTGGGTTGACTTTCACCTTCCATTTTCTTTGGTACTCTTGGATGGAGTTCTGAGCATGCTGTAGCGTTTCGATTATCGTTCCTGCATCGCGATGTGAGGCAAGGAAACCAGTGTCATCAGCGAAAAAGTAGTACTGGACTCCGTTGACTTTTACTATGTCGGCGGAAAAAATGTTGTATAGTGTTGGGCTCAGAACAGAACCTTGAGGAACACCGTATAGTACGGACATTCGATCGGACGTACAACCGTTTACAGCCACTTGGAAGGAACGATCCTTCAGGAAGCTTCGCATTATTTTCAGAATCGACATGGGAAAATTGCCCACCAACATTTTATGCAAGATCGCTTCATGCCATACTGAATCGTAGGCTTTCTCTACATCAAGGAGGATTAAGCCTGATGATTTTTCTTGCTGGAAGTTCCATCTTACTTCCTTCACCAGCCGTACGATTTGGTGGCTGGTAGAATGCCCTTTTTGAAACCCAAATTGTTCATGAGGAATCAAACGAACTGTCTCCAGATGTTTCTCGATACGCGTCAAAATGATGCGTTCGAAAAGTTTGCTCAATGTTGGCAGCAGGCTGATTGGTCTGTAGTTAGAGGGGATGGAATGGTCCTTATTCGCTTTCGGAATGGCGACAACTATAGCGTGTTTCCAGTCATCGGGAAAGTAGCATAGTTTCAGGCAAGCGGAGAAAATTTTAGCGAGAACCACATACCCTTTTCGAGGAAGTCGTTTTAGAAGCATGTTTTTGATTCCATCGTGACCAGGCGCTTTTTTGGGTTTCAAATTACGAATAATTGTGGCAATTTCCTTGGGGCGAGCTAACCAGGAGTTGTCGGCAACAGGCGGAGAAAGGTCGATCTGTTCGATTGATTGTTGTGAGCAAGTGTAAAACTTTCAGCGAGCAGTTTGGCTTTCTCCTTAGGACAAGCGAATAACGTGTCTCCACTGCGCAGCGGGGGGCTGTACTTGGTCGTTTTCTTCAGCGCTTTGGTGATGCGCCAAAGTTTATTATCGCCACGCTCCATTGAAGCTAAGGTTTGAGAAAACTTGCTGAACCGTGCGTTTGCGCACTCCCCACGAATGCGATCGTTGAGCGAAAGAACAATGTGTTTCAGCATAGGATCTCTGGTTCTCATCCACTGTCGCCGACGTCGATTACGAAGCTGGATGAGGAGTTTTGTTTCGTCAGGGATTTGCGCGACATCGTACGGACGAAGGGTGACTAGTGGCACAGCAACAGATTCTGCGTCGAGAAGAGCATCTTTGAAGAAATTGAGCGCAGCATTGATTCCGTTTTCATCACGGATGTTTGGCAACATTGGGTTATTCGGGCAAAGTTTTGTGTTTATCAACCGTTGGAAAGCAAGCCAATCTGCACGTGTGTAGCAGCGAACAGATTCAGTAGTTGTCACAGGATCGGACGACAGACTGATCTCGAAGGTAACGGGCAGGTGGTCAGACGACAGCTCGTTGTGTACGGTTGGTTTCGACATGTTGATCAAATTATTGGACAACACAATGTCTAACGTGGACGGGTGCCCTCGCCCTGAAGGAATAAACGTAGGAGAGTCCGGGAAGTTGATGTTAAAGCCGAAGTGTGAAGCCTCCTGAAACAAGATAGTTCCAGCTTTGTTATTCTTGGCACAGTTCCAAGAACGATGTCTGGCATTTAAGTCCCCAATGATGAAATACGGTGAGTTTTGCGTAACCAGAGAGCGAATTTCCCGTCGAAATTTGGACCACTCAGAGCTCCGACGCGTTCCAGGAAAATATGCAGCGATAATGCGAAGATCATTACCAGCTGATGAGATGGTAATGCCTGTTGCCTCGATTTTTTTGGTCGAAATATTCAGCTGCTTGAAAGCTAATCCTTTTCGAACAGCTATTAGTACACCTCCTCCTCTGCTGCCTTCATCACTTGATGGCCGATCGAGACGAACACAGGAGATGGATGAAGAAATGAAATATTTGGGCGCAACCAGGTTTCGGTGACGACAGCAACTTCTATGCCATGACGTTGTACAAAATCGAAAAATTCTAGCGATTTGCCGTGAACGGATCTTCCGTTCCAATTAACTACGCGCAGACATGGTAGGCTAGTCATTGTAAACGTATTTGATTATTAGCTCGGATAAAGCTAGGAATTGTTGCTCCTTAGAACGGCAGCCTTGCAAACGATGAAAAAGATCCCTCGCCAGGCAAAGAAACTCGCTGACCGAAAAAAGATTTGCGCATCGATCTGGTTGATCAGAACCCTGTAGTACTTGCGAGTAAGAAGGTCCTCCGGCAACACTACGATTGTTCAGACGATTTTGAATGTTGGAATTGATCCTAGGGAGAGAGGTCGGTGGTGCGCGGGTGTTGGGCGCTGTAGTTTTCTTCGAAGCACGCTGACGATTTTCTTCGAGTTGTTTGATATAACTCAGCCGGCAGGGGCAGCCTCGGAAATTGGCTGTGTGATTACCACTGCAGTTAGCGCACCGAATAAGACTGCGTGAGACGGAAGCATCCTTGAGGTTGGCCTTCACCGGGAGCTTGCAGTTTGCTATGAGATGTTTCTCCCCGCATTTAACACAGGATGGAGAGATGTCACAGAAGCGCATTCCATGGCCAAAGCGTTGACACCGATGGCACTGGACGGAATCGTCAGGTTTTCTGGTGAAAAATCTCCACTTCACCACCGTGTTGAACAGTGTCTTTACTCCTTGCAGCTCCGAGAGCTTGATAGATCCTTTCACGAAACAAAGCAGGTACAGCACACTTTCTTCAGGACCACTTTTTTTTCGAGAGAAAATTTTGAGGTCCAACGGGCGCACTTCATTGAGCAACAATTCCTCCTTCAGCTCAGCCAAATCATACAGTGCGAGACCCGAGAGTATGAATCGCACGGGCTGTTGGTGCGACGGAGTGTAGGTGAAAAATTCCGTGCTGGAGTCACCTTGTTTACAATAGTGATTAGAGGGCGGCGACGATTCTTCTTCGGGGCATTGAGTGGCGATTGCGATCTGTTGTTCACGTTTCCATCTGGGTCGTCAGTGGACAGCGTTTCGAAGAGGTTCTGAGTAGCAACCATAGGTTGAATTGATGGTCCGATCTCCATCGGGAGAGAATTGCGATCGTCGGCTGGAGAAGGCTGACAGTGAGTACGTTTTAGCCGCTTGGCATCGTTGCGATCACCGGAGTCGACGATTGAGGTTACCGACGGAGTTTTATCGTAATCACGGCAAATAATTATGTTGGATTGCGAACTTTGCACATTATTGCGCGGAATATTGCGACCCGAACCGTGGTTATCCACTTTAGTGGCACGAAGTTAATTATTCGGCGAAAAAAATGAGCGAAATCAACGAAAAACAACGCATCAAATTTTGCTGTTTGTGCATCAATAGCTTTGACAGCTCGAAACTGATTTTTTTTTATATCTGACTTAATCATAAAGGCACTTTCAGATCATTTGATAAACATTCATGTTTTTCGTGGAAATTAAATAAAAATCACCAGAAGTTTTTATTTTTTTCCTTATCTTGTCTACACGTTTAGAACAAAACAGATTGTTTTATTGAAGGAAAAAATGAAATTCAGTGTTAGATATTATTAGGTTAAGTACTATGTTTGGAAAATTTTTACAGTCATTTAAAATTAACTATTCGTCAATTATTTATGTTTGAAGAATTTCATATATCTGGAATTATTTTTTGAATCCTGGTAAAACCTGGAAATATCAGGGAATTTCATTTCTGTGAATGAGTAGACACCCTGATAATTAACATTAGAAAGAAAAGTAGAGCTATAGTTTATCTGCTCGGACACTAATGAAGGAGTTAGTGGTCCTGTAGTGGTATGTAATGGATATCGTCGAGATTTATGTGTTGAAGCAAAGCTAAATGAATTTGTGTCCTATAAGCTGATGGCTATCGGCGATTGGCGCAAACAGATGCCAAGAGCATTAAAGGGTTAATGCTCATGATCATTTGAACTGAAGCAATGAAAATCTTTAAGAATGTTATGTCTGTTTGTCTGTGACTCTCATACGTTAAGATATTTTCTATAAACCTTCTTATATTACTAACTAAAATCTCGCCCCATCTTCCCCTCTAATCCAAACAGAGATGGGATATTCCCTGGAGGAAGCTCGCATCGCGCTGGAGATCTGCGACAACAACCCGGACCGTGCCGTCGAGTACTTGCTCTCGGAGATTGCCACCAGTTCGATGGGCGGTGGCGGCGGTGGTGGCGGAAGTGGCGGTGGCAGCGCTGCCGTGTCCGGTGGCACCACCCAGGAAAGTAGACTGGCCTTCCTACGGGAGCATCCGACCTTCCTGGAGATGAAGCGCCTACTGCAGGAGGATCCCAGCCTGTTGCCGCATTTACTGCAGAAGATCCAATCGAGCAATCCGGATCTGATGCGCATCATCTCCGAGAACCAGGTAGAATTCCTCTCGCTGATCAACGAGGGCACGGAAGAACCGACCGGCCGGATGGGGGTCCCGCGGGAACTAGAAACGACAGCCGCCGCCATGGTGGACAGTTTGACCCAGTCCGACATGGATGCGATCGATCGACTGAAGGCACTCGGATTCCCGGAACATTTGGTCATCCAGGCGTACATTGCCTGCGAACGGAACGAGTACCAGGCGGCGGATTTCCTCGTCTCGCAGACCTTGGACGACGATGAGTAAGCGAAACCATCTATCTTTTTTCTCCCTCCTCTCTGAAGATGCGAAAGATCGAAAGTAAGTTTGATTGGATATTTGGTTTGTGAAAATATTTCCCCAATGGTTTCCATTGCCCATACTAGTGATCCAAGCATTTTCCAACGTTTCCTCGTTTTCCCACGTTCAGAACATCATTCAATTTCCTATATCCCCGTTGGTTCATTTTTTCTACTCATGGGTTACGTGTTTCAGTTTTCTCTATATAATAAGGAATTCACAATAGCTGCTTGCCTTAGTAATGATGGTAAAGTGTAGTTTCTTCTGTTTTGCGCTCCAGCCAGCTTATTGTACTTTCTCTATATTGTTTTCTAAGATGATGATGATGATGAATGATTAGCCCTACTACAGAAAATTGCATATAAAAAAAACAAGTAATTGTATACAGCAACTAAAATCTAAATTACTACACCTACGCGATTATAAAAATGAAAATTATCCATTCTTAAAATTTTGCCCCCAAATAAAATTTAAGGATTATTGTACTTTTTCCCCCTTTGTGGGGTTGTGTGGTTTGCGCGCTTTTTTTCGACTCGCCTGTAGTGAACGATATCACGGCATTGCATTTTCTTATCTATAGAGTAGCAGACTGGTAGCCGACCACTTTTTTGAGAATTGGTCACTATATTAATGCAAATGTCTTGAAGAAATCTCTATTTTTATTACATGGTCCTATTTCAACCATTATGGTCTCTAAAGTCACTATTTTGTCCCCTGTGCAGTGAATTCTGATTCAAAATACCTAGCAAGGATTTTTCCAAAATATTATTCCTCAATTCCAGTTTTCCAATGAATTTTCCTGTAGTTACTCTAGCAGATCTTCCAAAAGAGTGCCTCCAAGCAAAACATCAAGGGTTTATTCCAGATTTTCTGAAGAAATTCGTCAAAGGTTTTTCCTGGAACCCCTACAAGAATGACTCCGATGTTTTGAATTATTTATCCAGCCTTTCCCATACGAATTCCTTAGTAAAATTTACAGTTTCAGGATTTACCTTAAAAAAAAGTTTATTCTCGGAAATCTATTAAGAAGTCTTCCAGGAATTCCTCACAAAATTCGACCTAGGATTCATCACTAAGTTCCTTCAGAAATTTCTCCAACTTTTCATCCACGTTCAAACAAATACTCCTCCAGATCCTCCAAATAATTTTCGAGTAATTATTCAAGTAAAATCTAAATAGATTCTTCAAAAAAATCATTTGAGAGTTGGGGATTTTTTTTAATTACCGTACGGGTTTGGGCCGAAGGGTCTCAGATTTTCATGAAACTTTTTCCTTTTTTTATATGAATAAAAAAAAAATTGAGAAAAATTCAGGGTCGCCTATTTTTCCGGAAAACTCAGGTGGAAATTTTTTGTTTTCCCTTGACACTACTTACTTTGAAAAATCATAACTCAAGAACGAAGCATCGTAGAAACAAAGTTTTTATATGAAAATTTAAGCAAATTTTCCCAAAAATCCAAAAAAAATATGAACTGGAAAAGTTTTCCACAAAATTTTCCACCGTTGGGAAAATTCGTAAAGAAAAGCCGAAAAAACTATGCCCGAACTCGTGGAAAATTTTCAAAAAAAAAATATTTTCGAAACGGTAATTTTATAAGCTTTAATCACTGAAATTTTTGGAATGCACTTTTTTTTCGTTTTTGAGTTATGGACAATTTTGTGAAAAATGTCCAGATGTGCCATATAAGACTTTTCTTTGAAAAATCATAACTCAAGAACGAAACATTGTAGAAACAAAATTTTTATATGAAAATTTAAGCAAATTTTCTCAGAAATCAAAAAAAAAATATGAACTGGAAAAAGTTTTCCACAAAATTTTCCACCGTTGGGGAAATTGATAAAAAAAGCTGGAAAATCTATGCCCGAACTCGCGGAAATTTTTTAATAAAATATTTTTAAGAAAGAAACTTTATAAACTTCAATTGTGGTAACTTTTAGGATGTACTTTTCTTTAGTTCCTGATCTATGGTCAATTTTGTAAAAAATGCAAAGATTTGCCATACATGCCTTTTCGTTTAAAAATCATGACTCAAGACTCATCATGACTTGTCGAACCGGATTCAAATTATCTCAAAAATATGAAATTTTTGAAATGGAATCAGTTTCCCAGGACATTTTTCACTGTTTATGAAAACAAATAATGAAAACCCGATTAGCTTTTCCAGCTTTCAAACAAAGTATATTTGAAAAGAGCGATCCAATCCTACAATATTTTTCAATACGCTCATTTTTCGTTCCTAAAACATGATCAAATATTGCTAGGATGAGCTGTTTGAACCATATATTTACAAATTTATAAGTTCATAAACAAAATTTCTTAAGAACGAAACTACATAGAAACAAAGTTTTCTTCAATCAGAATGTAGGCAATTTTTTCCTGTTAAGTAACTACAAAATTGACAGTTAAATAAATGGGTAGACAATATGACAAATAGGTATTTACCAATTCAAGTTTAAAGCGTTTAAAGGCTTGAGAATCGTAAGTTTACCAAAAACTAACAAAGAGCAGTGAGAAAGTGCAAGTGTTGTCTATCAGCTGTATATTCCTCGTTATTAATTTTTGGAAAGTGAAAAAAGTTTTCCCGAAGCTGTTGAAATGGACAAAGTTCAATATTACGAATACAATTCTTTATGCTGTAACCCCTTCGGACTGGACGGCCACAAATCAGTAAGGACAAATCTACGATTGATCAGCCAAGGCCTCATCAGTAAGCTTCATTCGAATGGAGTTCGGTGGATTACGGAAAAGATGAAAATTTGCGTGAAGTGCTCCATTACCGGTGACCAGAAGGCTCTCGTAACGGATCTTCCAGAAGCAATGGCGTTTGAGGAACAAGTTTCACCACTATCTTCGTTGGCACCGCCAAAGGAAACTCCTTCCTCGGGTGAGTCAGTTTTTTTTTTCTTTGTCGGGTGTTGAATCACTGCGTCCAATTAACTTGAACTATTGTGATATCCCCTTTTACTGTATGTATAGTACATACATCATCCAGTGACATGTATGTCACTAAATGATCTATGTACTTCTGAGCTCATGAACACCTTATTATTGAGAAATAATGGTCCTAAGCTGCAGTGTGAGAATTTCCCCAGTCTGGTGCAATTAGCTTAATAAAGCCTATAACATTGCTGGGGGTTGCGATCCTTATATCGGCAGGCTCTAAGAAGGGCTTACCAAATATCCTGGACCTACGATGGATTTGTGCACTGCAATAGCAGATGAGGTGTTCTGATGTTTCTCGCTCATCGTCACAGAAGCGACAGTTGGAGTTTTGAACAACACCGATCTTTTGTAAATGGTATTTGCTGGGGCAGTGTCCTGTTACTAGACCAGTGTATAAACTGAGATCCCTTTTGCTGAGACCTAATAGTTGTTGGGTTCTCTTTGGGTTTATATTTACAAGCCTTTTTGACTGACTCGTATTAGGAGATGCATCCCAGTTTGATGAGGTCTGGCTAACCAGCCAGTTGTTCAGTTCCATCTTTAGGAAACTGTCTGATATTCCGAAGAATGGCTCGGGGCCAGTGAACCTATTAGCAGATCCGTTTCTGGCCAGCTCATCAGCAATTTCGTTTCCCTCTAGACCCGCATGCCCTGGGATCCAATATAGGTTAACTCGATTGCAGAGAGCTAGTTTTTTCAAAGCTAGAATGCATTCCCACACTAGTTTTGAGTTACACGTGTAAGTGTTAAGCGCCTGAAGAGCCGCTTGGCTGTCGGAGAGAATACATATACTTGCGTGTCTGTATTTCCTCTTCAGGCATAGTAACGCACATTCTAAGATAGCATATATTTCTGCCTGAAATACTATAGACCACTGTCCTAAGTGAATTGAGGTTTTTGTTCGGGGTCCGTAGACTCCAGAACCTGCCAGATTATTCATTTTGGAACCATCTGTGTAGAATTTTATAGACCCTGGAGGGATGTTGGGTCCACCTTCTTCCCATTCTGATAGGGTATGTCATAGTTGACTACCATTTCCATCCTGTCACTACACTTTTCTACAATTGGATTTTTAGAAAATTCATTTTATATACTGAGGTGACCCGTAAGATCACCTGATAGTAGGGTTTTTGTTCGTTTCAGCCTCAACGCACTTTTCTCAGCGTCCAGCTTTATGAATTGATCCAGCCGGGGCAGATTAAGCATCGCGTCTAAGGCAGAGGTGGGTGTACTGCGTGCTGCACCAGTAATTGCTATACAGGCAATACGTTGGATTTTGTTTAACTTTGCCCTTGCCGTAGCCTCACTGTTTCCGAACCCCACCTTGTGGGCACCCTCTTGTAGCCTTTACAGTGACGCACGAACCACTTAGCTCAGAGGAGATCTGTCGATTGGCTAGCATAGCATGTACCCAGGTAGCAATGCATGGGTCGAAATTCCTCCTCAACATTGCCGATCCTATAGACGAATAAGAAGCATTATCGAATGCACCCTCAATGTCAAGAAATGCTACAAGAGCGATTTCTTTAGCTTGTAGAGTTTTTTCGATCTTATTGACTAACGAATGTAGTGCTGAGATCGTGGATTTGCCACTCTGATACGCAAATTGGTGTTGTGAAAGAGGCATTGCTTTCATAAATTTAGAATTTATGTATTCGCACAATACCTTTTCCATGATTTTAAGCATCACGGATGACAAACTGATCGGCCTAAATGCTTTGGGATTTGTTTTGTCTTTTTTACCTGTTTTAGGAATGAAGACAACTCGAACTTGACGCCAATCATCTGGAATATGCCCTAAAATCAAGCTCGCCCTAAAAATCTCTACCATGTGTGGGATTAGCGTTTTCTCCGCTTTTTGGATTAACGCTGGGAAGATCCCATCCATGCCAGCAGATTTGAATGGCTCAAAAGATCTCACAGCCCTTTCAACTCTGGCACAAGTAAAAGCTTCTTTGGCAACCTTAATTGCGTCTCTTTTTGTCCCAGAAACCAAAGATATGGTCTCTTGTGGAACTGAAACAGCAATCTCAGTACCTTCGTCACTTATTCTTGATTGAGGAATTGAGTCAGGGAAGTGAATTCTTAACATTCCACTCACTGTATCGCTTGGCTCTACAGTGAATGAACCGTCGACTCTACGGATACTACCCAGACCATTGGAGTGTTCTTTTGAGAGTGTTTTTTGAAGCCTGGCTACCACGGGGGTCATCTCTATGTTCTCGCACATACTAACCCATGATTTCCGTTTTGAGCGCCTTAGCTCCTTATTATAGTCTGTTAGAGCTTTTTTGTATAGGCTCCAATCGGAAGTACGCTTAGCGCGGTTAAATTCTCTACGCGCTGTTTTTCTGAGCTTATCTAGATTTTTGTTCCACCATGGAACATCTCTACTCGAACTAGTTGTTCTAGTCGGGCAACTCTCTTGATAAGCATTAAGAATTTTGTTTTTAATACAGGCGGACGCCGATTCCAACTGCATTATGGATTTAATATTATTTTCAATTATGTATGATTCAGATTGGAGAATTGCTGAATAGGTTTCCCAATCAGTGAGTCAGTTGGTTCTATAAATAATGTACAAAAAATACAAGAGCTTGCTAAATTCTTGGAAATTTCTTTTCAAGTAAAATCTTCACGTTTGGATGCTTCTAGTAGTAACTATCGCAATTGAACTTCTAAAATTACTTCCTCGGAATTGGTCATATGCCAAAGTTAAAGCTCATTTTGACGTGTCTCAACACGTTATAACTGAATCAAAAAAATACAATTTAGGGATTCAACCACTTTCAAAAGTAGGACGACCCTCGCATGGATCAGATGTCCAAGACATAGTTTCAAATTTTTACCTAAGGGATGATATCAGTCGGCCATTTCCTGGCTTGAAAGATACCATATCTATTAAGTTACCCAATGGAATGGGCCAAAATGTTCAAAAACGCCTTTTGCTTGACCCTTTGGATACTTTATATAAACAATATTTGGAAACCTGTAAGAGTGAACAGGAATCTGTCGCATTCACATCGATCTGGAAACTTAAACCAAAACAATGTGTTTATACAAAGGATTCATCGGCCATGAATGTTTGTGTTTGCATGATACATGAGAATATGAAATTCAGGGTTGATGCATTGAAAAAAACTAATTGCTTTGAAGTTCATAATACAGAAAAAAAACTTAACACCTTTTTGACTAGTCAAATGATATGTCCAGATAGTACAGATGATTGTTACTTGAGGTCCTGTGAGGATTGTAAATTAAAGAAATTAGATTTTGTTGCCAATCGCTTAGATGAAAACAACGTTGAAGAAGTTAAGTATTGTTTTTGGATTATTTCTCCTCGTTGTGAAATTATCAACATAGAGGAAAATGTAAATGATTTTATAGAAAACTTGAAAAATCTCACAGAGAAGTTTCTTGTGCATCAATTCAAAGTAGATAAACAAAATAAATTTATAAGAGCTAAAAAGGAATCACTAGTTGAAAACAAAGAAATAATGTGCCAGATGGATTTCGCGGAAAATTATTCGTGCGTGATACAAGATTCCATTCAAAGCCATTACTTTGTACGACCTCAAGTAACAATACATCCATTTGTAATTTATTACAAAGACAAATCTTCGATCAAAGTCTTAAATTTTGTTGTAATTGCTGACATAAAAAAGCATAACACGACATCAGTTTATGCTTTTCAAACAAAACTAATTTCAAGATTGAAAAATAAATTTCCTGAGCTTGAAAAAATCATTTATCTTTCTGATGGTTGCGGAGAGCAGTACAAAAATAAATCAAATTTCAAAAATGTATGCAACCATGAAAATGATTTTAAAATTAGAGCAGAATGGCACTTTTTCCCAACCTCACATGGAAAAGGTCCATGTGATGGTATCGGTGGTAATATTAAGCGAATGGCTAGAGATGGTAGTATTAGAAAGTCAGCGGAAATTAATAACGCCAAACAATTTTTTGACTGGGCTGTGTCGCAAAAGGTGAAAGACCAATTTAAAAAACATTGGGAATTCATCTATGCAACTGGAAATGACTATTCAGAGGCTGAAAAATTACTTCAGGAGAGATTTTCTAACCTTGTTCCAATTCCTGGAACAAAAAAATATCATTCATTTATTCCAAAAGACGAACGAAGCATTTTTGCGAGTGAATTCTCAGATGCACATGAAAACCAAGAAAATGCAGCATGCTTTGTTCTTAATACTACAAAGAAACGAAAATCTTCTGGTGGTAGCAATCTTCCCGGTTGAAAAAATAGATAGTTTTAAGATAAAATGTAAGTTATGTACTGAATAATTGAATAAATAAAATTAAAGAAAAATATAAAAAGAATCTTATTTGTTCCATAGAAAAGAAAGAATCCCTTGGAATGGAAAAGAAACAGTTTTTTAGCTTTGCTTAACGGTGTAATGTTTCATGAAAAATATAATCCAATTCGACTTATACTTCATTAAAACCAATCCCATATCGTTTCTTTCAGATCTTTTAGAAAATTTGCAATTGCTTTGATAAAAAAAACCTTGTTTTTCTGATGCTTCGATTAAAATATGGGTTTTCAATGAAAAGGCTAATATGGTCATTTTTCACAAAATTGACCATAACTCAGGAACAAAAAAAAAGTACATCCTAAAAGTTACTAGAATTGAATTTTATAAAGTTTCCTTCTCAAAAATATTTTAATAAAAATTTTCCGCGAGTTCGGGCATAGATTTTCCAGCTTTTCTTTATGAATTTCCCTAACGGTGGAAAATTTTGTGGAAAACTTTTTCCAGTTCATTTATTTTTTGATTTCTGAGAAAATTTGCTTAAATTTTCATATAAAAATTTTGTTTCTACAATGTTTCGTTCTTGAGTTATGATTTTTCAAAGAAAAGTCTTATATGGCACATCTGGACATTTTTCACAAAATTGGCCATAACTCAAAAACGAAAAAAAAGTGCATTCCAAAAATTTCAGTGATTAAAGCTTATAAAATTACCTTCTCAAAAATATTTTTTTGAAAATTTTCTCCGGGTTCGGGCATAGTTTTTCCGGCTTTTCTTTACGAATTTTCCCAACGGTGGAAAATTTTGTGGAAAACTTTTTCCAGTTCATATTTTTTTTTTGATTTCTGAGAAAAGTTGCTTAAATTTTCATACAAAAATTTTGTATCTACGATGTTTCGTTCTTGAGTTATGATTTTTCAAAGAAAAGTCTTATATGGACATTTTTCACAAAATTGGCCATAACTCAAAAATGGAAAAAAAAGTGCATTCCAAAAATTTCAGTGATTAAAGCTTATAAAATTACCTTTTCGAAAATATTTTTTTGAAAATTTTCCACGAGTTCGGGCATAGTTTTTCCGGCTTTTCTTTACGAATTTTCCAACGGTGGAAAATTTTGTGGAAAACTTTTTCCAGTTCATATTTTTTTTTTGGATTTTTGAGAAAATTTGCTTAAATTTTCATATAAAAACTTTGTTTCTACGATGCTTCGTTCTTGAGTTATGATTTTTCAAAGTAAGTAGTGTCAAGGGAAAACAAAAAATTCCACCTGAGTTTTCCAGAAAAATAGGCGACCCTGAATTTTTCTCAATTTTTTTATGTATATATCCATGAGCCCTGCCTGTGGAAAAAGTTTCATGAAAATCTGAGACCCTTCGGCCCAATTTGTACGATAATAAAAAAAAATCCCCAGTTCACACCAGTAAATTCAGCAATTATTCCGACCATTTATACACTAGTTTCATCAGGAATTCTTTGTACCGTTTTTCAAGGAATGTTTTCAGAAAATTCTGCTATGAATTTCTGCTGGACCTAAGAAATCATAAGAGGAATCTCTGGCGTTATTTCTGTAGCTATCCTTAGAGAGATTCTTGGACGAAATCGTAGTAAAACTGAACAATTATGGAAGAAATCTAAAGTAATCAGTGGAGGCATCTCTGCAGAAATTATTGCTTGAGCTCTTGCAAATGTCCCAAACGCAAATATTGGAAGAAATTCTAATCGACTCGATTGAAGAAGATTTCTGATTCTATAAGGGATTAAACTCGTTATCTCCTGGTTCATGTTGTTTATTTATTTATTTTTTTTTTTTGTTAACTTGATTCCTGTTTGGTCTCTTTTTCCAGGCAAAAGTTATCTCTAAGATTCTTGTTTCCAGGACACTCAGTCGCTACCAGTCACTGATAGCAGTTCTCTAAATCTTTAAAGTCATTTTTTTCCTTTACTCCTTAAATAAAGGGGTCTTCCTTAGCCGAGTAGTTAGAGTCCGCGGCTACAAAGCAAAGCCATGCTGAAGGTGTCAGGGTTCGATTCCCGGTCGGTCCAGGATCTTTTCGTAATGGAAATTTCCTTGGCTTCCCTGGGCATAGAATACCATTGTATCTGCCACACGAGATACGAATGCGCAAATGGCAACTTTGGCAAAGGAAGCTCTCAGTTAATAACTGTGGAAGCGCTCATAAGAACACTAATCTGAGAATCAGGCTCTGTCCCAGTAAAGACGTTAATGCCAAGAAGAAGAAGAAGAAGAAGAAGTCCTTGCATAATATTCTGGATGAAAATTCTAGGGGCTTCAGAGAAACCTTCAATTTTTTGAGGAACTTCCCAGATTCCTTGAGAAAAAGCCCTAGGATTTCTTCTAGCGATATCTTTAAAGATTTCTATTGCAAATTTTGCAAAAGAGAAATTTCTTCAGACTTTGCTCCAGGAAAACCAACGTAACTAGCTTAATTAATTTTTAAAAAGAAAAAAAATGTTCTCATAAATTTTTCTCGAGATTTTGCGGTAATTTTTCCTCCGATTTCTTCATACCAATGATTTTAATTTGATTTGACGATTTTAATTTCCTTCCTAATTGTTTTATTTCAACACATAGTTAGGACGAAATTCGCTTAGAAATTTTTGCAGGAAACCAACCCTACAGTTTTATAAATTCTTTTGTTCTTTTCTTCCAGCTATTTCATATGAATTCCTTTAAAAGTGCATCTATAGTTTCTTCCAAAAATTGCTGCAAAAATCGTCAGGGATTATTCCAGGAGATCTATAAAAAAAACTCTTCCACTAATTCCTAAATTCGACCGGGCAATCCTAATTATGTTCCTCTAGGAGTTACTCTAGCATTCCATCCAGGGATTACAGTTCTGTAGTTCTTCCAAACATTTCTCGAGTAACTTTGCAAGTAAAATTCCATGGATCCTTCAAAATTGAATTTCAAATGGGTAAGGTTTCACTCCAGCAAATACAAATAGTAATTATCTCAATAATTTTCTAGGAAAATTTCTGCAGGAAATACCGTCCGTTATATTTCAAAATTATTTTTTCAGATCATCCTGCTTGATATTGTCCAGGACGTTCGTGTGATTCTTTGCAACGTATTAATCTTCGCAACCTATCTAGGAAATTCTCCAAGTCCTCAAGAGTCCCGGATTTCTTTCAGAGATCCTTGCATGATTTCATCGGGAATTTCTACAACAGTTCTGTCAGAGATCACTATATAACATCTTTAAGAAATGCCTATCGGAATTCATCAGGAAGGTTTCCAAGAATGTCTAACAAAAAACATCCATGACAATTCTTTGGAGATACCACTGGAAAAACATTTTGAAAACTTCCTTGGGAAACTCGTCGAAGAATTTCTGGAGGACTTCCTAAAGATATCTCTGGAGTAGTTTCTGAAGGTATTCTTGGAGAAATTCTTGAACTACTAAGACATGGAGACATATCTGGAGCAATTGCATTCTAGGACAAAAATTAAGTGAGGCCGATGAAATAACCACTGGATAAATTCCTGGAGAACTTTTTTGATATATTTGTAAAAGCATATCTGTAGAAATTTTTTAAAATGTTCCTGATGCATTCTCTGGGGATTATTTAAACAAAATCTTATCTCCTGGTTCCTATGTGGATTTTTGTTGAGTTTTCTTGGTTCCTGTCTAATCTTTTTTGTTCCTGTTTGTTTGTTTCTGGTTTGGATTTGATCTCTTTTTCAGGCATGAGGCCTCCAAATTTTCTATTATTAAGGTACTCAGTCGGTATCTTTGTTTCAAATTGTTGTCATGGTGGATTGTAAGATGGTTTGCGAAGCAATTCACTTGCTTCGAAAAGAATATCGTGTTCAGTGGATTACATTCACATTAAAGAGTTGAACTCATGGCCTTCTGAAAACAATCTGACACTGACCATCTTCCGAGCTCTAATAAACGCGGATAAAGCGGCAGTCCGCCGATGGAGGCCTCTGGACGGAATGAGAATTAAAATTAAAGATGGGACTCGGAAAAAATGCGACACTTTTTTGGGTGTAACTTTTTATCACGTGGGTAAAAATTAATGAAATTTTGGGTAGTACTAGTTTAGAGTGTTATGTTTATGTGTGCAAAATTGTATCGCGATCTGTCAAATAGTAGTAGTAATCAAGAAGAGCTACCCCAGCGAATCATGGGCGTGGTGATCGATAATCCTGGTCAGTCGCACAGATAGATCGGCAAAAGGATTGAAATCCACCATTCCACAGTGTCCCGCGTTGTGAAGATGTTCGTTGTGAAGAGACGAAGACCAATAAGCGGCGCGCTGGAAGCGTCAGAAAGCCGAAAACGGAATACCCAGAGAAGGCGCGGAAGATAACCTATGGGAGATACCTAACTTCGGAAGTGGTCCATTCGATTCGCATCTGGATGCGCTCGAATGCGCCCTACTTCCGAAGTAGGGTATCTTGCATAGATTCCGGGAAAAATCCAACTTCGGCGAAATGCATTTTCTAACGATTGACCGAACTTACAATACTGAGTGATTCCAAGCAACAGCACCAAAATTTGGTAAATTTTTTAATTCATTTTTTTCTATTGAGCTGAAACTTTGCACAGTTTTCCAGTTCCATCTAAATCGTCATTTTCCGATATCAAATCTTCAAGTTGAGTCACGACTAACTTTTCAAAAGGGTGTATGTGAAAATGGTTCAAAAATATTCAAAAAGCTGCACAGCAAAAACGGTTCGTTCGATTGTTAGACAACTAAACAAACAAAGTTAGACAACTAAATAAAGATTCCAAAAAAAATACACACAGTAAAAAAATTTTTTTTTGCATTAAAAAACATAATTTTTGACACAAAAACTCAAATATCTCAAAACCCTATCGGAATACCAACGTAATTTTTTGAGGGAAAACGGTCCATTATATTAGCTATCTACCATAAAAATTTGGTGATGGTAAACCAATAAACAAAAAAGTTATGACATTTCAAACATGTCACAATTTTCACATTTAGTAGAAAAAAAAAAATTTTTTTCGGTGTAAATTATTACGGGAACCGCAGTTTGTTGCTGATTTTATTGTTAAGGGCCTTGCGTGAATTAAACAAGTCGTTTTCATGTATTCATTAGTATTATGTATATTATATGTATATATTATGTATATGTATAAATATTATATGTATATGTATATATGTATAAATTAAAATGAATTAACAGATTACACGAAAATAATTTTTTTTTTACCAGGATTTTTTTTTTTAGAGTATGATCGATGAGTTTCTAAATGTTATATATAAACTTTAAAAGTTTTGGATTTGGATATGCGTTATGAGATCATGAAAACATTTTATTAATACTTATTTATTTATTTATTGTTATTCATTTTTTTACAATATCGAACACTTTTGCATCATTATCAGTACAGTTCGAGTATAGTTTTGCTTTAATTTTATTTTCTGACAATGGAATGAAACAGTGAAATTTTTGGGTTTCTTGGATCGTTTTCGCGTTATTATATTGCTCGCTGAGCTCTGATGCCTTTAATTCGTACTCTTCAGTAGTAGTAAAACAAATTGATAATTTTGTTAAATCTTCTTCTTTTCTGCGATTCGCCCAATCAAATAGTTCTTTTGCAGTTTTAATTGGATGCTCACGTTCTTTGGCTAAACTTGCTCTTGTGGCCATGCGCTTTATGGTTCCTCCAATAGCATCACAAGGACCATTGCCATGCGACGTAGCAAAGAAATGCCATTCTGCATCAATTCCGTACTTTGATTTAAATTGACATAGGCTCGAAAAATTCTTACGGTTTTTGTACTGCGATGCTGCTCCATCAGACATGAAATATATCTTTCTGATTTCTTTATCCTTATCAACGCGTAAAAAGTTAATCATTTTGGCAATGAACAAATTTACAGATACTGAGTCGTGTCTTAAATCTTCGGAAATTACAATAAAACTAAAATGTTCAATTTGCGTACTTCCATTGAAATAAATAACGAATGGATGAATTGTAGCTTGTTGTACGTTCCAGTGATGGGACTGCTCTTCATCTTGCAATACAAAGCTA
Organism: Aedes aegypti; assembly: GCF_002204515.2. Lineage (NCBI taxonomy): Eukaryota > Metazoa > Arthropoda > Insecta > Diptera > Culicidae > Aedes > Aedes aegypti. Next base: position 58,380,885 of record NC_035107.1, on the reverse strand, counting down.
TAGTTTTCAGAAAAATCACAAATGACTAAAAATTCACCATCTTGTAATGTATTTTTCGTATTTTTTAAAAAGCGGGATTGCTCTGTTTTAATAAAGTCGTGAGGAATTAAACTTTCTAATTTCAAGCAAAAAAATGACACAAACTCATCTACAGGTTTTACAATAGTTTCTAGGTCACACCTATCCGTGGTCACCCATTGCTCAAATGATAACTGATGAATATAATTTTCTTCAAACTCAGCGAATAAAGTATTTTCCAATGATGAAGAATCTGGACAATCCGAACAAGATCGTAGATAGCAATTTGATGTTGTATTTTCACACAAAAGACTACCAGTTAACATTTTGATATCCTTTGATAAATTGATTCTTTTCAAACTATGTAAGATTAGGTTAATATTTTCGTGTGTTGTGCACACACAAACATTATGTGTTCCTGAATTGGATAGAAGCTTGCATTGCCTTGGACGAAGGCTTGCAAATGAGGAAAAACCTACCTTAATATTTTTGTTAATTTCCTTGAAGCGTGTATACGCTTCTTTCAAAGTAGTCATCATTAATCGTTTTTGGATTGCTTGACGCTTTCCATCTTTTTTTACAGATACATAATCTTTTTGGCCAGCTAGCTCTACTTACTTCATCGTCTTCAAAATATTGAATTATTTTTTCTTTTGTCTCATCTGTTAATGAAGTACTCGACCTAGCATTTTTGGTTGCAAGACAGTTATTTTTTAATTGTTTTGCCTCTTTTGCTGTATTTCTATTGGTTTTGAACTCATCAATGGCGTCTTGAATAGACCACGAGCTTGGCAGCATCGACAAAATCAATAATTTTTCTTTCCTTGTCGTGGCTAGATTCGAGAACCTTTCCTTCATATTCATAATTACCTCATCGTAGTCTGTATTTTCCACATCCTCAGGTCCTAATTTGAAAAGGTTTCTTCGTACAGCTTCGTTGATTTCACGGTATTTTTTCTCGGGATAATTGACGTGACCCATCTTCGTCCATTTAATCGGAGTCACTTTTATTCCAGCTATCCCTTCGTTGAAGCGTTCGATGTTGACCTTCTGGATGCACTCATCTTCTGATTGATTTGTTGAAACAGATGTCGCTGATGGTACCGTGGCAAGACTATCTGCACTTGGTACTTCTGGTAACTCCTCAGTTGTTGTCGGTGCATCTAGTAATTCCTCAGTTGTTGTTGTTTTCGAACTTCCTGCAACCTGATCCACCGATGATGTACAGATTGCCCGTTTGTCAACGTTTAAACGGCAGGACGTACAAATGCGTAAATTTGTATTCAATGTAGACATTGGAGCATAACCAGCCGCTTTCAGTTTATCTATGGTGCTTTCGGTGAGATTTCGTAGCTCTTTCGAACACTTTTTTTCTGCAAACGGCCTGCAACAGTTGAGAAAGCGACTACTCATGTTGCTCGTTAGATTTTAATAAACAAAATCACTTATAAGTTTTTACTGACTAGTTTGGTGTCGTTTGCTTGACTGAAGAAAAATTTTACAATCAAATCTTTTATAACCATAGTGGTAGTATATTTTTAGCTTTTTCGTGAGTATGTCCATGGTATGTACCTATCATGTTTTTGATGTTGTTGAAGTTACTCGCTTTCTCCCAAATATGATTAACAAAGTCTATTCTCTACCAAGGCGGGTCTATACCCAGGTGTAATCAGATTTTAACTTTGTGGAGAAAACCAGCGCCGAGAAAACCGACCTGCTTTACGTATACTAGATCACCTGGGTATAGACCCGCCTTGTTCTCTACGAGGTAAACTTTTTGCAGGTAAACTAGTCGTATACCTGTATAGAAAACTTTTTTTGTAGCTTTTGTCTTCAATATTAGATTTCTTATAGGTTTCTTTTATCAAAAGGTTTCAACACTATTGAGAGAATTTTTCTTCAGTTACGTACAATAAAAAAATATGACACTATCAAGACTTTAGATCACAACACTGGATCGCGTCTAACTTTCTAATAGATGCTATAATAGTTATGAATAATTAAATAAAATATCATGAAAACAACTTGTTAACCTCATGTGGTACCCTTAACAAAAAATTCAGCAACAAACTGCGGTCCTAAAAAAAATTAACAATGAAAAAAAAAATTTCACTAAGTGTCAAGTTTGTGAAATATTTGAAATGTCATAACTTTTTTGTTTATTGGCTTACCATCACCAAATTTTTATGGTAGATAGCTAATATAATGGACCGTTTTCCCTCAAAAAAATACGTTGGTATTCCGATAGGGTTTTGAGATATTTGAGTTTTTGTGACAAAAATGATGTTTTTTAATGCAAAAATGATTTTTTTTACTGTGTGTATTTTTTTTTGAAATCTTTATTTAGTTGTCTAACTTTGTTTCTTTAGTTGTCTAACAATCGAACGAACCGTTTTTGCTGTGCAGCTTTTTGAATATTTTTGAACCATTTTCACATACACCCTTTTGAAAAGTTAGTCGTGACTCAACTTGAAGATTTGATATCGGAAAATGACGATTTAGATGGAACTGGAAAACTGTGCAAAGTTTCAGATATTTTTGAAATGGTCGATCAGAATCGACTTGCATGCCTCCGTGGAATCCCTCTACTTCAAGAATAACCCGAACCTTTCCACCTGAGACGTGGCCAAAAGGGTCAGTTCGTCGAAGTAGTTCGTCCAGCAGACCATAAAGCGGGCTGGGCTACGTGTTTTTAAGGTCAGGAAGGCGCTGACCGGACTGACAAGCAAAACACGGTGGCCAAATTGCGTGCGCGGAAGCTGTACCGTGAGTGGCTGATCAAGCAAGGCTGTCTCGTCATGGACGACGCGACATACATCAAGGATGACACCAAACAAATCTCCGGCCTCGAGTTTTTTGTCGGTACGTCCCGCATGGAGGTTCCGGAAGAGAAAGATTGACAAATTCGCGAAGAAGTACCTGTTGTGGCAGGCGATACGCGAGTGCGGGCGTTACAATCGGCACCATAAACGGGCAGATTTATCAAGAGGAATACTTGCAGAAGCGCTTGCTGCCCACTGTTCTGGCCGCTTCGTGCCATTATGCCAAGCCTGTAATGGATTGGTACGATCGAAAAGTTTTGGGCGATAATGAAGAAGAAGTTGAAGAAAAAACCAAAACAATCAAACCAAAGTCGAGCACTCGACACTGAAGAAGTCAGTAGGTCGCAGACGAAATAGGCCTATCTGTCAGGATAAGCAACACATATTAGAGTTTATAGGTATTTGCTCGCCTTACTAGTGATTTTATTATTTTATTTTTTTGCAAAAAGTGAAGTATTAAAGTTCAAATAGTAGTTTTAAACATGCTCTAACTCCCCTAAATTTAATAAAAAAGTGTAGTGAATCAAAATCGATGAAACTGGGAGAAATTGTGTAAGAAAGATGGGCAAAGCCTCGCCCAAGATCTCATGAGCAGTGTTAAAGAAATTGTATTGGGAAGGAAATTCAGTTAAAAAAATATGCAAAAAATAGCTAATACATAGTTATTTATTACCTAAAAATTTGAGAAATATCCGATTTAAAATGAATTTTTGATGATAATTTTTGTGTGTCTAATTTTTTCCGAGTCCAGTCTTTAAAATAGCCACCAAAATATTTTTGGCTTCAAATGAAAGCTACATCTTTCCTCCCTCCCCTTGGTTATGCGACCTTGCCGCGATGGGAGGGCATAATCCATTAGCCCATATGATGGAAACCAAAGGCGTAACCTGTAGTGGTGGTATCACATTTTGGCACTTTTTGCTTAAAGCCGCGTCATAATTCATATGGCATAGACGCAATAATATCTCGGATGTGATCTAACGGACATTCTGCGTCATTGATAGAATTGATGCCCATTTCAAATAAATAATCTATTCGAAGTGGACATTAATACTATTGGTGACGTTCAGTTTGCCTTTTGCTAACCAGAATGATCCGTAGCCACTCTTACTATTAGCTAGCTAGATACATCGTTATCATATACGACGTAGGGAATATTACTCTGAGGAAAATGACTAGTAGATTCACTGAGTAGATATAAGTGGCGACAATCTTATTTTAATATGGTTTTTACATTGCCATAATAAGAAATACCTCTTTTGTAACAACGGTATAAATAATCTAATTCCAGCTTCATTTTCGCAAAATTTATAAGTAGAAAGTAGGCGTTGTGAAGCAATGCATTTGCCACCGAAAAGTGAATCTTGTAGGAGCTGTAATAGAAGTCTAAGGTAACTTTACTCGTAAATATTCACTATAAAAATGACTTGACTAAAAGTGACTTTTTTCTTTAAGGATATATGAACGTAATGACCAATTAATACTTATAACAATAAAAAAGAAATTAACTAGAACTACTACTAAACAGCCTAATTTTGTTAAGACTTGACGACAATTGACATTTAAAACTCTAATCTTACGTAAAATACAGAAGTAATCAGAATAGCACTTGATTGACAAATTATTCAAAACCATTTCGAATAGACAGTATTAGTAATGACACTACTATAACAAATTCTGATGGAGCTGCTGATTTTCACTATGCTTCTTTTTCTCAGAAGCAAAGGAATATGGGTACTTTTCAAAAACTACCACGTCACAATACTAATAAAAAACAGTGTTCATGTGGGCGCCATTGCCTAGTCCGTCTGAGTATTGGTCCTGGTAGAGGGGAAACTTGGCAAAAGCCAGACCGAGGGTTCAGCCTTGACAAGTGAAGCTGTCAGGCAGCTCCAACTGAATACCATACAAAAAAAAAAAAAAAAAATGAAAGCTACATCTTTCCTCTATACGATGCCACTAAGTTTGCTATGTGTTCCAAAGGAAATATGACACATATCACGTGAAGAAATGCCTAAGAATTATTGAAAAGGGGATTTTTTGCAAACTGTTTACTAGCTGGCGCACAGCGGTCCGGATTTAAAGGGTTTGAAGGGGTCTCTCAAGGGGCTCCGCAACTTGTAGGATGAAGCGCCCATCTAGCGAATAGGGAGTTGTGGGTTCGATCCCCACCGAAGCCTGTGGTTTCTATTTTGCAGTTTCAATTTTAATTTGTACGTTTGAAGTCGTGTACATGTAAACTTCAAAATCTTACAACACCAAATTTAAGTTGAAATTAACAAACCTATAAAATGAGGGTTGATTAAAAAAAATATATATGTCCATTCCTTTTTAAATAACAGTTAAACAGTGCAAAATTTCACTGATTTCCGAAGAGCGTGCATAGCATTAGCATCGATTATGTGTCATGAGTAAATCTAAACGTTTGCCCGGTATAAGCAAACTTATGGCCGGTACGCTGATCAAAAGTACTGTGCAAAAAGATAGGACAAGAAACGGTTAAGGCGCAAGACAAAATAGCACAAAAGTCAGAAATGAAAAAGCAGTTTTCTGCTTTTAAAACAACAAATTGATGAAAATAAAAACACACAGCCTTTTTATTTGGCAAATAAAAGAGCTGTGTGTTTTTATTTTCTTAGATTTGTATATTTGAAAAGAGAAAACTGCTTATTCAGTTTTGACTTTTGCTCCATTTTTACTTGGGCCTTAAGGAATGATTCCGCTGCCGGAATTACTTGAGCTGTACGCTGCTGAGAAGTAGAGCTGATGTCATAACGTCGGTAACGCCTGCTGTACAAATCAAATTGAGCTGTCACTTTTCCGTACGGAAAAATGTGCCGCTCAATTATCGGTTCATTCACATGACGTCTCAAATCAGCTGATCGGGAAGCACTTTGACAGTTCTTCTATGAAAATGACAGGCCCGTGTTAGCACCGGCCCTCCATCGATGTAAACAAATGCATAGACTGCAAGCCTCGTAGGATAATTTTACGACTCGTGCTGTAAAAATCATCAATCTGCAACTTGTTGTAAACTACTATTACACAACAACTAGGAGAATGATTCCTGCAGGGATAAGGAGTTAACAAGTGTTGAAGTGTTCACAAGAACACATAAGCTTACTAAGAAAACTTTTCATCGTACATTCACCCTTCCAGCTGTCGGGAGGTTTTCCGCCTGTGTTGTACAAAATGCAACATGCATCTGAGAGTTGTGGGTTCAAATTCCGCCGGTCGAGGATTTTCTCGTAATCAAAATTTTGTCGACTTTCCAGGGCATAGAGTATCTTCGTACCTACCATAAGATATAAGGACTGTTCATTTAAGAAAGTGGACACCTAAATATTAGCATTTTGGTGTAAAAATTCCATAAAAACAAATAAAATTATGTTTCAGTGTGATCTCAAGTGTTTATTTTGACAGCAGACAAAAGTTGACATAAAAAAATTATAAATTCTAAACGATGGGTCGAATTGACATGGCGACTCTCAATTTTTTTCTGCACAAATGGTGTAAAGAAAAACTGCCGTTCCGAGATTTGGCTTAAATCGCGAAGTGTCCAAATTGATTTTTTTCAACGCTGTGGACAAAACAGATATTCCTGACGACGTACGATACATCCCAACAGAAAAATTTGGGAAAAAATGATTTGGTATGGCAAGCAATTTGCTCCTGCGGTATGAAAGTACTACATATTTCACGACGGGTTCAATCAACGGCGAAAATTACAGAACTGAATGCATTAAAAAATGGCTTCTGCCCATCTACTGAAAGCATACCATGCCTCCATTGTTTTTGCCAGACCTCACTATGCTTCAGCTACTTTGGAGATGCTCAAGAAGGAATAAGTCGAATTTGTAGAAAAATGATCGAATCCATCAAATTGCTCAGAACTACGCCTCATTGAAACATATTGGGCAATAATCAAACGGCATCTTAAGAAGGATGGAAGAGAAGCAAGCTCCATCGATTTTTTCAAGAAAATGTGGTCAGCAGTTCAAAAAGCAGTTCGAAAAGTTCCGAAAAAAGTTGTGCAGTTGTGCAGTTGTTTCCATGTATTTTAGGTAAACTTTGTTGTTCGAAAATAAACAGTTTACTGTAAAAAACACGTGTCCACTTTCTTAAATGAGCAGTCCTTACGCATGCAAAAATGACCAATTGGCAAAGAAATTTCTCAGCACACCTTTCGTTTCTAATCCTTTGTTTCTAATCCTTGAAAAAGGTGTTAAATACATCGAAACGTCGGACAATTGAAACGAATCAGCTTTTGATTTACACTGACTGCAACGCCAATAACAGATTACTGCTAGTGTAAAAATGTCGAAAAAATTGTAGAATGTTTTTCGGCCTTTTGTGATAGACCCTACATGCCTATGGGGAAGTTGTAAGTTTACACTAAATGTGACGTTTCTGTCTTCACAGATTGAGCTTGAGCTTGAGCTTGAGCTTGATTGGCCGCCCGTGGATGCTACTCCAGTATCGCCAGATCAGCTGCACTTACACAAGGAACCAACCGAATGACTGCTTGGGACTAACAGGCATCCTCAGTGTATAAGTGCTGGTGATCTTCTATTTTTAGGCTATAATGGCGCCTGCCACGTCAGAATGCAGACCAATGTGGGGGAAGGGGGAGGAAATGATGTTGCACTTATACTAGCCCACTGTAGACCGTGGAGTCCGACTGCATCTACGCCAGTTCATGCGGAGTGTATGGATTGGGGGAAAAGGCATGGCAGAGAGGTTTGCTTTTGTGGTTAGCAGACTGCCTATGTATCAGGCGTGAGGAAAGGCATGCGCGTGGAAGAATGGAAGCGTTAGGAAAACGGTTTCTTGTCCGTCTCTGGTTCTAGCGTTTGCTATGAACGAATATTTTGAGTGTGATAGATTTAGAATGGAAGACAGAAGCAAGTGAGAGATATACAACTACAAAGTACGAGGAAAGGGACGGGCCTGGGATTGAACCCAGAAGCAGAAGCGGTAGCCATCAGACCACCAACCCCGTCTTTTTTCTGTCTTCACAGATTATACAATAAGAAGCATGTTCTCTATGGTCCTGACACTTACACTACCCACCATAAGAATGGAATCGCATCACCTAGTATTGCAACACCGCAATTGAATATTGCAGCACCCCTCAAAAAGTTTAGCATCACCTGAAAACTATAATATTTCTGATAAAGTTGCGCTCTTCATCAAAATTGTTCAGGAACCTTACGGCGTTCATAAGATGAAAATTTTAATACACAATTCAGCCGTTACGTGACGCCAGTGTGAAAGTAAATTTGACCATATTCTAGCACAGCGGTTTTCATATCATGCTCCGCGGAGCACTTGATGCTCCGCGAAGCCTTGGCAGGTGCTCCGCGACAGTTTTGAAAACTTTTTTTAGGAGTTTCATGAATTGACGCTTATATTGAGCTGCTCGGTAATCCAATCCGCATGGTTATTAAATTAATTAACTCATTACGCGTAGTAAAGATGGACAAATTATGGGTGAAATTATGAAAAAATCCACGTGCTTGGCTGGGATTTGAACCCAAGACTCTTGTATGCTAGACGAGCGCTTTACCAACTAAGCCACCGAGCCACTTGGTGACCCAATAACTGAGTTGGTTACAAGTTTAGAATTCAAATCCCTACAGAGCACGCGGACCCCTTTCATAACCCAAATCCATCCATCTCATTTTACTATACACGCGGAAAGAGCGAGTGCGATTTATTTAGTGTTGAAACTGTTTGCCTATCGTACCTACATCGCTTCCACAACAACTGTATTGTGGAAGAGTAAAGATGTGGGAAGGCTGAGTCAAAACCTCGATCATTATTGAACTTGTACCTCGGATATTTAACGAAACGTTTAAAACTTTAGCTGATGTTTTAGAATAGGAAGATTAAGAATATTTCGTTCGGAAAAATATTCCAATACATTTTATTTGGAACAGTTTGCAAAATTGTGTTTTTAAGTATGGTTAGTATACCACCCATTATGATTCCCAGTCTTCTCCAACACATGCTTCAAATCCAAACTTTCTCACAGTCTAGGATCGAACATAATTCTGAAATCAGCTATTGACCGCTTGGTTACACCAACGACAATCAGTGCTCAAACTAAATTATTGCATATGCTTATTCTCAAATAACACAGAACGACGACCCATGTCGTCGTCACCTCAAGAAAATTCTAAACTAAAAGTTCCCACCTAAAATGCGGTAGTCAACCGTAATCCGATTTCTTCTTTATTGCATCACCATGTAAGGCACTTGAACTCAGTCTATATTTTATGCCCATGCATCAAGTTGCTGGAGTGTCGTCAAGTGCACTACGCTACAAGCATAAGCATTTTTCCCACACATGCTCTCACTTAAAAATTGTCCTAATTCTCTCTCTCTCTCTCTTTGAGAAACTTTCTATTAACCTCTGATTGGTTCAGCTCAATTGATCGACAACTGAAAGTACCTTCCATTGTAATAATAATAATGAAAAGACTAAAAAGATGTATTAGACTTAAGTTAGCTGTACTTCTGAAAGCTTCAATAAAGACAGTCTTTAGACAACCACGATCGCGATATCTAGGGTAAGTGTACCAGTTATGGACATAGTGGTTCCCTATTTCACCATACGTGATTACTTTAATGTCTTCAAATTTTGAATTTTCTTGTGTGTTGTAGTAGTTAAATTTAAGATATATCTTGATGTTGAAGCGTTCGAAAATACTTGAAATGTGAAAATTACCAAAATGTCCCATATGGCCAAATAGGGAACCACTATGGCCATAACTGGTACACTTTCCCTACTTATAGAACAGATATTACGCGTTGCAAGAAAAATTTTGATTCCTGGAAAATTGAAATCCTTAGGCTGCTAAATTTTCCAGGCTAATCATCAAAGTCAGCGTTGCTCGTCGTTAGGTGTGATTGTTTTGATTGGTGTCACAATCAGGAACAAATTTAAAGACTACCTCGACGACAGTGATTAAATCACAAAATTGTGTATGATATGAAGTATGAACACATGAAGCGTTATTGCAAGTACCAACACGTTCAATCAAATTTATCACGAACATCTAAGTTCTGAGAACTCCGCTGTGGGGTGCAGTTCTGCTAGTATAAATTTGCCTACGCTAGTCTTTAAAGTTTTTAATTGAATACACAATCGATGAATAAAGACGTGATCCACAATTTCATTCCGTATTTGTGTTCAACAAGAACGCTTAACATGATGCCTTTATGAAATCGATGTCCCTTATCTATCCTATATACTGTCTTCGTCTTCGTGGTTACAATTAGCATTCCCAAGGAGGGATAGGTGTCTAACAGCATTGTAATTAATTGGAAAGGTCAATTTTCAAGTTTTCTCCTAGGGCATGAAAGGTAAAACAACGATGTGAAAAGTAGTGATTGATGTTTTTTTTTTTCAATCAGCCTTCAACGCACACTATGTGATTTTTGTTCTGTGCGGAGATAGCCCCCTGCACGTTATTTCCGCGAGGCTATCCAAATTTTTAAATTTCCCCGCAATATCACAATGGGAAGAATTTCTCAAAGTTGAAAACATCCAACATACCTCAATAGAGTATTTAGAATGTTTCATTGTGTTATAGTTTTGTGAGATCTGAACTTGTGCCCGAACTCAATCAGTTGACTAAGAATAAAAGTTCGAAAATTTCCTAATCAAAGTTTTCAAGCCACGAAAATCAAAAGAAAAACAAATAAAGTTTCATTTAGATGCGCAATTGTCACAGTTCAACTTTGGAATAAAAAAGCTTGCTCATTCAAACAAAACAAATATTTTTACATTGAAATTAAAAATTTAATATAAAATCATAATTAAGGTGAGAATGAATCGAATCCAAACATATTTTTATTTCAAGCACAAACCTGGAGAACCGAACATCTGTTCCAGTTGAAAATATGATTGATTAAAAACAACAGCAAGTGACCAATCGATCAAGCTTTCAGCTTAAACGAATGTTTGGTTCTCCATGTGTGTTTTGAAAATTTCAGGTTTGGCTTCGATTCATCTTCACCTTAATGAAACTAACGTAAATCTTGCTGCACGATTTTCGTATGAATTATAGGCTCGATTTAAGCGTGTAAAAAGTCCAGATTTCAAACGGTGTGATGATGAATAACAAGTGCTCCGCGCAACAATTTTATTTCTAAAAGTGCTCCGCAAGCCAAAAAGGCTGAACACTCCTGTTCTAGCAGAATCTACCTCATGATCTCGACAACATACACGCAAACAAATTTTGTTGTATAATCTACCGAATCCATGGTAGAATTAAGAACTGCACCAACGATTTTCAACCGACTACAAAAATCTGTTAAGTTTACTATAATTTGGTGAAAATCACTGTGCAGTGCAGTAAATTTGACTATGTCCATAGTAGCATCCACTACAAAGCATTGTATTTCAATCCGTGACACCCACCGTACAACACAGTGTGGTCAAAAGTATGATGCTAAACTTCTCAAATCTAGAATGTTTCTAGTCAAAAATACTACAATTCTGGTTAAATCAACAGAAGAAATTTTCTTGTGTAGTGATGTTGACTATGTTTTGGTAGAGTTAACAGATTAATGTAGTCGGTTGAAAATCGTTGGTGCAGTTCTTAATTTTACCATGGATTCTGTAGTTTCTACAATAAAACTCATTTCAGTGTAGGAAGTGCGTGTCTTCGGCAAACTTGTTCAGAAGCTTGAAAGCAATTCGGCGGACCATCGATATTTGTGAATTGACAATACCGTAATTTCGGGTGAAATTGATCATTTTTCACGGTTTTTCTAGTCTGTTTTCTATAATGTTAACAATGCCAAACAACTAAATGCAGGAAAACAAGTACGAAGGTAAGCCTCATCGACTTATGTACCGAAATTTTCTAACAAATGTCATTTTAGTGTTAACAAATATCTCTAAAATAAAAAATCAGGATCTCATTTCGGGGTGAAATTGATCACTTGCCAATGCCATTATCGTTAGTTTTCAAAACAACTCTACATGATAAATTTGAGCTGCCTGAATCCGAACATGCTTGTCAAAATCTTAACAATGCAATATTTATATAAATAACGAATAGTTAAATTTCAAGAATTACGCGGAAAACGCCTAAATGTATGCAATTTCCTAAGGAATTCAATGATATCTAACAGAAATTTAATTATTTCAACCATATGATCTAATTGGTACGAGTTTTGGTGATGAAATCTGGTTTGGGGATATATCTCAAGCATCCTCACAAACTTTCAGGTTTATACCATGTTCGTATCCTTGCTTATAAATAGAAGTTTATAGGTGTTTGTCAATACTGCACCGTGCATGATTTTGAAATTTAACATTATTTTCATAGTAATAAACATTCTTTAACGTAAAAAACTTCACAACACACAATTCGACAATAACGTTCATTTACTGCAGCTTACATTGACATTTGTGCTCCATTACGAATAAATGAATCGTGTAATACGATGATCAATTTCACCCTTCTGATCAATTTCACCCGATTTTACGGTATGTGTTATAGACTTTAATCGTCCGATGTCTGAATATCAATAAGCCATTTTACGAGACGTTTAAGTGACGTTTTCTGGCGGGCCGCTCATTGTTGTTGTTCAAAAACTAGCATGATATCTGAATGGCGCTGGTCACATTTTTGTTGGTGATGACGTTCCCGTCTCATTCAGCGCATGTTTCTACCCAGTTTACATGTTTTATGTTACCTGTAGATGAAAACTATCTTCCCTGCCTGCCGATTTCAATTTTACATGCGAAAATTAAAAACTTTGTTGCAATGCCACCAGCGCCATTGTTGAATAAGCTCCTTCCAAATGTAGCGCTAGAAGAAACGTAAATAAATCGGCCCGCCAGAAACTTTCAAAGCTGGTAAACAAACGGAAACCATATGATTAGAAACGTCTCATAAAATGGCTTATTATCAATAAACTTGCAGACTCGCCGCAAGTTTTACATATAGGAAGATCCGCAAACCAGCCTGTTATTCACAGACGAGCGGCCTCAGTCTGTCAACCAGGATGCACGACAGTACCTTATACCGTGCGAGCTCCATATTATAGACAGTTCCATATTTCGAACAGTTTACGACAAACTTAATGATTTCAATCTTCTAATCCAATTTTTTGCACGAAAACTTATATAACTTACATCAGCTACATATTTTCTTATCGTATATCCGAGGCACAGATTTATTTTGGCAATATTTCACGCGATTTGACGAAAAATAAAGTTCGACAAACGTGAAAAAAACATGCCCGCTAAGCCTGTGCAATAAGACGCCGGTCAAAACATTTGCTTCATCTTGGGTTGACAATATAATCAAATTTCATTCGTAGCTGCTGGAAACTGATTGGGGAGAATATATCTTATATTATTTACAAATATTTGGGGCTACTGTGTGCAATCTTTAATTAATCAAGTGTTCAAAGATCGGCACCAAATGTTGTTGATTGATCCTTATTATAAACAGATATGCCGCGGCAAAAAAGAAACACCGTACACGACCCGTGGAAGCTGGGGAGGACTATTCCTATTGTCATGAAGGGGTTTTTCGACTAGAAGCACGGCAGGTCTATACGGAATTGCTGTCAGTGTTCTATACTCCAAGGTGAAAAATCTACAATACATAAACGTCCAGGAAAACCAACCATATTGTCGGAAGAAGATGAGGATCGCATATCGGATTATATAGTCCGGTCAGCTAAATCTGGCTTCTCCATCGGCACAAGCCCCTCAAGAATATCAGTGATTTTCCAAATAACATTCCAAGAAGAAAATGGATTCAGTTTACAGAATTACCAATAGATTGCCTCTTTGAATTGCTGTTGATAAATATCATTGCTTTTGTTTGATACACATGGATTTATTGCTGTCTATAATTAGGAACACTTTTGTCCATTATTAGAGACACTTCCTTGTTGACTGTTCAGAATAAGGAACATGGACACGGGTTTCAAAAACAAATCGTCTGACTGATCCCTTAGGATTATGCAACCAATATCGAGCCATAAGTTAAAATATATATTTAGCACATGCGAAGGTAGTCAATACCGACGACTAAAAAGAAAACCTCCGATTTTAATTAAGCCATTATCGTCAGATTTTCTTAAGCGTTCAGAATATGGTGCCGGCACGGTACGTTGAAATCAGTCAAAAACTGACTAGGAGTATGAAAATGCAATAGGGGTTTTCGTAAGATTTTTTGAACAAAAGAAACTAAAATTGTTAGTATTTAGCTATAAACTAGTGGTTTTTATTTTAACCCAGTTTATCAGAATCCCCAAAATGATGACCTAGGTCATTTGTTGAAACAAAATTGTTATTCTGTTCAAAGAATCGATGTTTAGTGATTATGTTGAGATGCCTTTGAACAAAATCCAAGCTGCATTATTCACGCCTCTAAACATTTAAAAAGATTATTATAGTCTCACTGTATAAGATATCTGAATTAACACTGTATCAGCGTATGTTTAACATACAGATATAAATAAAGTTACAAACACAATACTCTAGTACCGCTGCGGATAGTTCATCAGCGGACTTGGTCTGAAAATGATCCGCGTACGCTCGGCCAAATCGTCATCGTACCGTCGCCGCAGGAACCGATCCCCAACCGAATGCGCCGGATAATCGTACATGTACTCGCGTGGATCCTCGTACACCGTTATCGGCGACGAAGGGCCCGTTTTGAACATCGGCCTTGGCTCGTGGAAGGTACGCCTTTGAAACAGCTCGTCGTAGTTGCGCACCGGAACCAACGGAGGCAGCACCGGGTAGAACTCCTGGGCGTAGTCGTTCACGTGATGATCACGATCGTTCCGAAATCCGTCTCGGTAGTCGTGGAGATTGCCTAACAGGAGAAGAAGTTATCAATTGGGGATTTGGGATGAAATCTCAAAGAATAACCTCGATCGGCAGCCGCCTGGTGATGAAAATCACGCACCCCGCGAAGATCATGTCCTCCAAAACGATCGTCGTACCGATCTCGAAGTTGATCATTTCTCAACTCTTTATTGTACAGGTGATCGTTGAAGTTGTTCCTCAAGTTCTTCCGGTTATCAAACACCTGCTTGCCACCATGGTCATCCGAATCTTCGTAGAAAGAACTCTTGCTACCCGATTCATCCTTGTGATAAGAATTTGTGAATCCCGATTTCACCTGCTTCCGGTTGTGCGACTTATCCGCCTCGAAATTCTCCCCGGCCAAGTGGTTCACCTTATCCAGCGAACCACCCTTGGAAGCATCGGCTATCCTGTGTCCGTTCACTGCATTATCCAACGCATGATACCGTATAGCATCATTCGCCGAATTGATCTTGCCGCCTTCGTCGAACACGTGATCGCGACTGAAGTTCCGCAAATCTTTTCCAGCTTCGGTGGTTCCTCTAGTGGAAGCCCCCTTCAACAGTTTCGATTCCGTCACTATCGCCGTCCCATAAGGATATCCGTCCGCGTAGGGATACGTCAGTCCACTCTGAACCGATCCGATCAGGACCAGCACTACCGAAACGCACTTTACGATCATGTCGTCCAAGCACCGCACTTCACTTACAACTGACCAAACCCTTCCGGAACTAGTTGTATTTATAGGACACCGTGGAGTGCCGTGGTGGTCACTGATCCAGAAACGGAACGCTGATCGATCGATCGATCGCGATCGCCTTCTCTTGACCCCTATATTCGGGTACTGTGAAATGACGACGTCGATCATATGCCCTGTCATTGTGCGCCTGAAGACGGGACCCCATTGGCGATTCGACACGGGTTCGTCGACAGTATGAACTTCTTAGCGATCAGGAAATTCCACAAGTTACGAAGCTGCTATGGAGTGACCCTACCGGTAGCGAAACAACGATGGCTTAACGGTGAATTAAGCCGCTGTGCGTTTGACCGTTGTTGACGTGGTTCCACTTGATCGAACACCACCGGGTATGCCGCGATCACCCTTTTCGCATGGTGTGACCGATGAATTTGATCGGACTAATTGACCAAATCTTAGGGCCGGGGGTTGATCGTCGTCGCGATCATCGATGCAGCACGGTGCGGTACTTGCTCATGCTTAGATGTGTTTTTTCGGTGATGAATGCAAAAAAACGGCAAGAGAAATTTTACGAATACCTTCTACAGTCGATGCTTGTTACAACTATTCGCTGAAGAGGAAAGTTCGCGTAAAGAATAGTTAAAGCATTGAGAAGTTTTTCAAGAGACTAACCATTTTATTAATAGATAATCATTAAAATATAGTATAAACTTTCGAAAACATACGATCCGTAGTGGATCTATCCTATATGTAAGAAGTAGAAGTATTAGGACTTTTTCCCAAACATAAACCTCTCTAACGGCAGAATCTTTGCAAAAACTTTTTGTTTTTCTTTAGGTATTTTTGTCGTGTTTGGTTTTTATTTTTTTTCAGTTTATCGATGATCAATCATCGGGTTTTTTAATATCCTCGTTCCTTGAAAGAATAATTGGTATCATTTCTGTAAGAACTCTTGGATGATTTTTCTCTGTAGAAATTCCTGAAGGAATCTTTGGAACAATCTTGAAAAAATCAGTAGGAATGATTGAAGGATTTTTTTATGCATCCATTCAGAAATCTTTGGAAGAATTCCCATCAGAAAGTCCTGGATTACTTGCTAAAGAATCCCTAGAGAAATCCTCAAGGTGTTCTTGAAAAAGTCCCTAGATGTGTTTCTGAAAGTTTATCTGGATGATCCACTGTATAAATTTCAAACGAATCTCAGTTGATTCGTAAAAGGAGTGATTATTTGCTATTTGCTTATTATACTAGCTTCTCTACAACGACACTCGCTTTGTTATTCTTTGAGACCCATCATCAGCAGATATCAAGATTGGGTGCCATGTTATTGCGATTCCATTTGATGCTGTGCTGGATTGATATTATTTATGGATCCCGCAAAAATAAGGACAAACATTTATTTTTAACTATTTTTTTCTCAATCTTCAAGCTTTGCGAATAATATTTGAATAGTGCGCTGCGTTCATAAACATCGTAAGAATGCAGCGCCACACTTAAAAACTGATTTCAAAAAGCGGCGAGTTGAGGTGCGTCGCGAGTCTCGCTGGCGCGATTCGGTTTGATGGCGGTGCGACAATATATAATATCTGCCAGTTTATACAACTTGAAACGATTCTGGATTACATAATTTACGATATGTTTTGTTCTCAACACAGATTGTCATTAAGGAATCGTAGAGGGGATTTATATACAAGTGGTGATCATATTGATTACGTTTAATTTGGCATGTGCGATTCTGAATTTTGACGTACGAATATGTACTGGGAATCCCTTGATTCCCTTGTAGAATCTTGGAGGTCTTCCTGTATAACTTTTAACTCCTAGAGAATTCCATAAAAAAATCTGGTTCTGAGGTTTTGGTTCCTGAAAAATCCCTTTTGAAGAATTACTAGAGTTCCGCTTTCCGTTGCCGTTCCGCTATCATTGTGTTTGGGCCTTTAAGCAGGAATCCCTGTAAGAATGATCTCGAAAGAAAACCCTAGAAGATTCTATGAGAGATTACTTGAAGAACGTTTTATCAGGAATTCCTGTATAAATTCATAAAGCGTTCTCTGGATGTATCTAGTTAACAAGAATGTTAACCTGAATGAATAACTTTAAATCTCTAGTGGAATCGTTGTGGGAATTTCTTCAGAATTCCTTGCAAAAATCAATGGATTTTTTTGGGTTATTCATTGGGGAATTTCTGAACAAATCTATGCAGCAATTCCCGAAAAAAAATGAGGAATTTCTTGGAAAATTTTTCTTTAGGAATCCCTGGAGGTCTTCCTTTCTCATTCTTTCATAAACAAGTTCGGGTCTTATTCCTGGACGAATTCTTTTATTTATTTCGTCAATCAATAGTAGACTACATGTTTGCTTAATTCTGTGTTGTATTATATCTTAAGAAGTTAAAATATTGTCTTAGCTTTGTTCGCGACATGGTCAGATCAATTTCTGTGCAATGCTGATCATAAAGAGACATCATTCGATTCCTACCTACATCTACTTTTGCCTTTCTTGGTTGGTGAAGAGTCTTCGATAGGCCACCTAATCGGGGTTGCGCGACCTACATCATGCTAGAGGGGCTGCCTCCTCGGTGCTGACACGATACAGCATTGCCCGTTTGTTCTTTACATGATGACCACGGTTATAGCCATCACAACCATCCACCTTTATCAGGGCTTTGGACATGTAGCTCTGGTTCTCAATAGTTTCAAGTTCTTTCGGACGTGCTACTATGGTGAGCCGTCATGCGCTAGCGGTGTTCATCATTCGAACAATTGCGCCGAATTTTGACGCAAACAAATTCCGATTTCGCAATTGTCAAGCGAGCGTGTAGAAATTTAAACATGATAAAAATTTGGTGGAATCAATACGATGCGCTACAATATCATTTAAAAATGAAATCATGGCTATTCCGCGACGCTCATTTAAATTTAATGTCGCTAGGCATGCATCGATCCTCGTATGATGGCAGTGGAAACGTTCATTCATTTAATTTATTTATTTAACATCTAAACAGATAACACTGAATCAACAATTTCACGGCACAATGCTCGGTTCGTGGCCGCATCTCTCCATCTTCGGTCCTGCCCCACGCTCGCCAAATCAATGCGCACTTGATCCGCCCATCTAGCTCGCTGCGCTCCACGCCTTCTTGTACCAACCGGATCCGAAGCGAACACCCCCCATTAAACATTTGACAGTTCAACAGCCGACTAAATTTGTTGAAAAATCGATCGATTGTTGCATCGACGCTTATGGAAGATTAACATAGGGATCAACCAAATATCACCCGA
Organism: Aedes aegypti; assembly: GCF_002204515.2. NCBI lineage: Eukaryota > Metazoa > Arthropoda > Insecta > Diptera > Culicidae > Aedes > Aedes aegypti. The sequence goes on along the minus strand of NC_035107.1, from coordinate 58,362,213 downwards.
TTTAATAGGGTGGGCTGACGTAATCCTACTAAATAGGTGGATAAATCGGTATTTTAAGTAAAATCCAAGCAAGTTGACCTACTAAACACCAGATTTCGTCGGCCACCCGATTTAATCTGGCGAATAGTCAGTTGATCGCTGTGTTAAACTTCCATAAGCGTCGGTGCAACAATCGACCGATTTTTCAACCAATTTAGTCGGCTGTTGAACTGTCAAATGTTTAATGGGGCCATCTTTGCAGGGTTGCTGTCCGGCATTCTTGCAACATGCCCTGCCCATCGTATCCTTCCAGCTTTGGCCACCTTCTGGATACTGGGTTCGCCGTAGAGTTGGGCGACCTCGTGGTTCATCCTTCGCCGCCACACACCGTTATCCTGCACACCGCTGAAGATCGTCCTAAGCACCCGACGTTCGAAGACTCCAAGTACTTGCATGTCCTCCTCGAGTATCGTCCACGTTTCATGTCCGTAGAGGACTACCGGCCTAATGAGCGTTTTGTACATGATACATTTGGTGCGGGCGTGAATCTTTTTTGACCGCAGCTTCTTGTGGAGGCCATAGTAGGCCTGACTTCCACTGATGATGCGCCTCCGTATTTCTATTATATTCTTAAATATTCTTTATTAGAGCTTGATAAAGTACGTCTTACTCAGGCGAGGTTCGGGCAACTAATGAACATTATTTATTTGAAAATAATTCATGGCTTACTATTAATACGATCTATAATTCAATGATTACTTAGTTTCCAACATTCCCCCTTAATCTTGAATTACAGAATTCCAAGGGTCTTCATCAATCCTTCAAGCTTCGCTACTGGAATCGCCTTGGTAAGAGCATCCGCGATTTGCTCACCTGCTCCAATGTGCTCAAGTCCGATGATGTTCTGCGCCAATTTCTCTCGCACGAAATGGTGTCGGATATCAATATGCTTGCTGCGGGGTGAATATCCGACCTCCTTTTTCGCCAAATGCACAGCGCTGAGATTATCGCAACGGATTTGAACAGCTTCGGATATCCCTTGGAGCTCTTCACGTAGTCCACGCCACCACAGGGCTTCTTGGGTCGCCGCTGAAACAGCCATATACTCCGCCTCCATTGTGGACAAAGCAACTGTGGCTTGCTTCCGACAACTCCACGAAATCGCACCACCTGCTTGCTTGAAAACATAGCCAGTGATCGAACGACGAGTATCGGGATCGTTTCCCGAGTCCGCGTCACTGTAGCCGACAAATGCTTCTGCCGACTCCTTGGAATACGTTAGTTTCCTCGACTTCGTACCTTTCAAATACCGCAGTATTCGTTTCGCTGCTGTCCAATGTGCCTTTCCTCGATTCTGGCAGAACTGGCTTACCATGTTGACCGCGAAACTAATGTCCGGTCTAGTCGACTGCGCCAAGTATTGCAGACTTCCCATCAGCTCTCGGTATGACACGCTCTCCATCAGCGTTCGTTCCTCATCGGTGTTTGCACACATCTCCTTCGTTAGCTTCTGGTTTGGATCAGGATTCGCCACGACATTGCAATTGGCAACATTGAATCGCTGCAGCAAATCGTTGATGTAGCTCTCTTGATCGAGCATCACTCGGCTATCGTCTCTGGTCACTCGCATTCCAAGAATTTTGATGGCTAAACCGATGTCGTTCATTTGAAATTTGGCCATCAGGTCCTTCTTTAGCCTATTCACTCAACGCTGGTAGTTGGAAAACACCAACATGTCATCCACGTATACAGCTACAATCAAAATCATACCACCTTCAAATTTGAAGTACACGCACGTATCGAAGGATGATCGCTTCAGTCCTATCCGTTTCAACTCAGCGTCCAATTTTTGGTTCCACACCCTACTGGCTTACTTGAGGCCATAGAGTGCTTTACGCAGCCGACAAACTTTCCTGGATGAATTTGGATCGACGAATCATTCCGGCTGTACCATGGCTTCATCACCTAGATCTCCTTGCAAAAACGCCGTCACCGCATCAAGCTGATGGATTTGGAGGTTCAGGTAGCCATCGACATTAGGTACCGGATGGTAGCATAACGAACTACAGGTGAAAACGTTTCGTTGTAGTCGACGCCTTTCACCTGGGAAAAGCCCTTTATCAACAAACGGGCTTTGTATCGCTCCACAGTTCCATCCAGATTCGTCTTCACCTTGTAGACCCACTTGCATTGTAAGGGTTTCCTCCCGCTCGGCAGGTCGACCAGATTCCAGGTTTCTTTCACCGCCAGGGCCTCGAATTCCGCCACCATCGCTTCCTTCCATCAGTCGCGGTCATGCCCGGTAATTGCCTGACGAAATGTCTGTGGTTCGATCCCCGTGTCAACATAATTTATCTGCTCGGGTTGGGAAACGCTATCAGCAAAAATATTACAGCTCATGATATAATCACGATACTTGCCTGGGGTAACGTGCTCCCTCGCACTGCGTCTTACCAACAATTGTGGGTCTTCTGATTGTGGAGGGAGCACGGAAGGTTGTTGCTCCCCATCGATAATCGAATCTGCATCACTGTAGATCGATTCGTCCAACCGATTCTCCTCATTTGCAGCGCCATCGGATGCATCGTCGTTCCCTCTGGATAATCAACTCACTCCCTTCCACGTTGTCTTCTGGCTCATCTATCGGGTTGCTGCGCTTCGATTGGCATTCATCAAGGAATATCACATCCCTGCTGACAAACACTTTCTTGCTCACCTTGTTGTACACCCTGTACGCCTTGGAGCCTTCGCTGTAGCCAACGAAAATACACGCTTCAGACTTCTATTCCCATTTCCTCCGCTTCTCCTTCGATACATTCACCATCACATTGGTTCCGAATATGCGAAGATGCGACACATCCGGCCGTTTGCCAGAAAACTTTTCCTCCGGGGTTACCGATAGTCCCTTTGTCGGCGAACGATTGACTACATGCGATGCAACTGCGACTGCTTCTGCCCAAAAACTGTTATCGAGATCCGCATCGGACAGCATACTCCTCGCTCTCTCGACCAACGTCCGATTCATCCTCTCTGCCATACCATTTTGTTCCGGGTTGTAGGGAGCAGACGTCTCGTGCTGGATTCCTTCCTTTCGCAAAAAATTTCGGAAATTTCGGTTGACATACTCTTTGCCATTGTCTGTCCGTATTCGCTTGATCCGTTCTCCAGTTTGGTTCTCCGCAAAAGCCTTATATTCTTGCAACGCCTCGGGCACTTCCGTTTTAGACTTCAGAAAATAAACGACGGTTTTTCGACTATCGTCGTCGATGAAGGTCAGACCCTAGGCTTGGGATTATATTTTCCAGGGAGCGATGAATTTTGATAATTGATCGCTGTTGTTAGTAGTTTTGATTAGATGTTGGGTGAATTTCAAAGCAATGGCAACCTTTTTATTACAAAATTTAGATTTTATCTTCTGACCTAAAAATTCTGGTTAAACTACTGTACTATGCAGTTGGGCTGCACTAGGCTATCACTCATCAAAATTACTTTCACTTCGGGAAAAAATAATTTCAAACTGGCGAGAAGATTACGAACTGAGGGTGGGTTAGGAGCACAATTAGACCCTTGAATGTGCAATGTGGGGTAGTAATTGGGAATACCATTGACGGTTTGTAATCTTCTACGAGGTTTTCGAAAACCAACAGGGCGCGTGCACCGGGTTGCGGATAGGAGCAAAGGGAGATCAATAGCATCTACCTAAAATAATAGAACAAAAAGCCGTTCGATGATTAGGTAATGTTTAGCAATCTTCTATGGTGTTCTAGTACTATAAAATTCTTCACTCACTGGGAATTTTGGCCTTGATAATAACAATAGTGATAAAAACATAAAATAATACCTAATACTTGATAAGTACAATGTAGCTTCAATATAGTAATAAATGAAATAAAATCAATTTTCTATACTTGACAAGGTTTTGAAGACAATCAATGAGTGAAAGAACTACCTATTAGAAAAGCCACATCAGCTAAGGCTATACATATACAAATGTTGGTCATAGGGTCATGGCGAGCATTCGGTATGTACGTCTATGATTGATTCTTATCTAATAGGGGCACTAGAAGACCACGCGGACAATTTCGAAACAAATTATTTTTATACATCGGTCTTACGATCCGAAAGGCTCAGCTATGCTGCAAAGTCATTTTAGAAGCTATTCATTACTACTGTTTAATTGTTTATAATTTTAACAAAACTACATAATTAACTCATTACTAATCACTGTTTCTATATTCTCTTTTTCTCTCCTTCTTATCTGTTGCATGATTATGAGCATCACTAATATAACGCATGAGCATGCACAATAAGAATAATTTCAGGATTGAAAGCAGTACATGGATACCTGGATAGAATAGCTTCGAAAAGGGCGCTCAAAATATAATATTTCTGATCAGGGAAGTATTATTATTAAGGGTATGTAAAAAATTTTTCCATTATTAACACTTAGATCACACAAACAAATGAACTAATAATATCAAATATTTTTAAAATATTTTTATTTGAATCAGCATCGTCAATCAGTGCAAAAACAGATAAAGTTTGTAAAGTTATCACCATCGATTGAATTGCGCTCTGTATAGTAATGTTCAATCAGTATCAAAATCTCCTAAAGCGTCGCATTGTGCCATCAGCAGCCCACATATTGTTATTATTTTATTGTTTATAAAATTTCTAGAAAGCGATCAGCATATTCTTTCTTACTTGTACAATGGCCGATCTATTTGGAATTTTAATAAGTCAAATCTAACTACAAAACTCAAATTTAATTGCTTTCAGCACATTTACATTTTGCAGCATTAATCGCATTACTGTGTCAAGTCTTCTCCATTCCCTATACCCTACCCCAACCCTTCTTATCCTTTCCGATGGTGTTCAAGTGGTCCGCATAGACTATTACCCCAAGTAACATTAGTAGCTGAATAATAGTTTATTCAACTGAAGTTAGCTTGAGTGTGATTTGTTCAACCCTTATTCAGCAAAAATGTTTGTTGGGACGGCCATTACCTATCCCTTCCCCCGGCTTTGGACTGACTTGCGCTCTCATTGCCCCACCAAACGCTGCAAAATGAAAATGAAATGAAATTTTTCATACACAAAAATCTTACAATAGGGAGCAGGGTGGTCGAAATTTTTTTTACGTAATTAATTAACAGCCCCTTAGAAAATCCATTAAACATGTCAAAAACCCTTTCAGTTCCTTTTACTTAAAATACATTTAGCATGCTATTATGGTTGCATAAAAATATTTTTGAAAATTCGAAAGAATTATTTCAAAATTCTCCTCTAAATCTCTTTCAGGGATTCTGGTAGGAATCTTTCCTAGAGGTTCGGAGGGATTATCTCTCAGAGATTTTGAAAGTGGAAAAATCTCTACTAGATATTCTAGATGCCATGACTCGTAGAGATTCAGATGAAATTTTCCCAGAGATTTAGAACACTTCTCTTCCAGAGATTTGGATGGAATCTTTCAGATATGTGCGGTAGAAATCCCTCTCAAATGTTTAGGAGGAATCTCTACTAGAGATTCGGGAGTAACTTCTCCAAGAGAATCTCTTCCAGCGATTCCGAAGGATACTCTCCAGCAAATTATGGAGGAATCTCTCGTACATATTCTAGATATTCTAAAGGATTCTTCCTCAGGGATCGAATTTAAAAAAAATAATTTAAAGAGTTTCAAAATTCAATTTAATTGACGTTCTACCATAATGTAAGATCTACCATATTGTACTCTTGTTGTATCTGTTCTTGTGAATACTTATAAGTTACGGTCGGAAGAGTATAAGAGAGTAACAAGTGCTAAGACCCACCTATTTGTCCTAGATGCTGAGGAAATCAAAGTGGAAAAATGGCTCAATCAGCATCTGATGTTGGTTTCAACTCATGAGACAAGTTCTTTCCGAGTTCAAGAGTTTATCTTTCGATATCTAGGAGGGAAACGATTCCGAATCAGTGGAGTAGCAGACCTCCTAACTTCTAAAATAAGCTTCTTGTTTCAAGGAATCTAAGTGTCTCATGTGATGAAACCTGTTCACAGATTCAAAAAACGACTTTGAAGCTTACAAGTAGAAGCAATAATTTGATACGCTAGAGTATCGATGCATGGTCAACACCAGTATCATTCAACCAGCATAGTGGCCGAGCCTGATTAAGGGGCGCGCTTTTGAGAGTTTAATGATGACAAACTGTTTCCTAGAAAAAGTATAAATAGCGGTATCTTTTTCTAAAGGGGCTCTATGCAAAATTGTGAAGAATGATATTTGTATAAAAAACGACTACTTCATTATTTCTCAATAGTAATGGAGTAGAACGACATGCACTAAACAAAGGACACGGGTATACCACAAAAGATCAAAGAAAACTGGTCGCAGTGGTTCATCCCGAACAGAAACAGAAAAAAAAAATTCTTGAAATAAAAGCATTCCAAGAGTTATTAAGGAGTTTCGAAGGGTTGTCGTCAAATATTTGCCAGAAAAATAGATACATTATTTTTCTATTTTAATACCTAACTCATTCCAAAATTCATCAAATTCAGAATAATTTCTCAAATTCGAGAAATTTTCAAAATGTATTTCTATTGTCTTATTTGAAATGTAATTTCCAAAGTCGAGTAATCTATTACTCAATTAGAAGGATTTGCTCCGTAATTCGAAAAATTTCAATCCCCGTAGACATTTGAAGAATCTACCTCTAAACTCAATGTTCGAATGCTTTGAAATTTGAAGAACCTTGAAATGAAAAAATGCACATGTACCACATGTACGTGTACCAGTTATGGACATAGTGGTTCCCTATTTCGTCATAGATTCGATCTGAGTAGGCCGCGCGCGAATGTGGACGTCATTTTTTTTCTGTCCGGTGTTTTTTTCTCCTGCTGCCTGTCAGCGATTTAGTGAATTTCGACAGCTGACAGCCAATAATTTCAGTTGTATTACCATTGGATTGTAGTATTAAAGAACTCTATTTGGCGATAGTCATATTAAAGTGTCGTGTTTTAGTAAAATATTTATTCTAGTGATCGATTGGAAAAGTGTTAAGTTCCTCTGTTGTGTTGGTCGCGGAGAAAAATTCCTTCGTAAGCGTCGTACTTGGCATAACTAACATGTTTTTGCAAGTCCATGCAATATGTGAATTTCAATTGAACAATAAAGTGGAGAAGTTTGAAATGTGACAAAAATCATAGAAAAGAGATTTGAAGCGCAACCGCGTGCGCCTCAGACTAGTGGCTAGTGAAGGAAACGTGAAATAAATGCAGATATGAAAGGCTTTGGTAAAATCAGGAGCAACGAAGAAATTTCATTACACTCCGCAGAGCGAGCGTTTCTATGGAGATGCCCTTGCTAATCCTGAGAGAAGCTAGATGAAGCTTCAGAAGCGTAGTAAGAAAAAGGCTTATGGTGAGATTGTTCTGATCATTATTATATTGATTAGTATTTCCATCCCTTTATATTTAGAATTTTTACTTTGCAAAACATTCAATGGACACTTTATTTGAGTAGTGTTTGATCCTTCGACCTGGTTGCTTGCTCCTGTGGGTCGAGCGATGAACACTTGATCGGCGTTCAATGCTTTTATCGAGTAATATCGTGAATTCGGTTAGGCGCATTCATTTCAAATTATATATTTATCGTTTACCAAAACAAATCCTTTACCCAAACCTTTCCCATATCCAAACTTCCAGTGTCTACTTGTGGAAGTGCAGAGGACTCCTCGGCTTCCATAAAGCAAGTAATACGTCAACATTACCCTCCCATCCCCAAATTGACATGCATTCGGACGCGGCCGGCGCCGTTATTGTTTGCTATAATAATGGTAGCACCAGTACTTACACATTGATGATGCCACTGATCCCGAGTAGTATCTGTTGGTTCCCTGTGTAAGTACAGCTGTTCCTGCAATGACGGAGTAGCATCTGTTGGCGGTCAATCATGCTCATGCTCATGCTCATGATATATCATAGAAAAAGAATATGTTTGTTTCTAATTTATGTTTGTATTTGTTATATATTGTTTATTATTCTGCACAAATGTGTTTCAATTTATGGGAAACTGTTTCAGTTCTTGTATAGGAGAAAAGGGGCAAAATAACTTTTCATCTCGTTTCAGAGAGCGAGCAAAGGCGCTTAAACCTAGGCTCTAGAGCCAGGACATGAGGAAGAAATGCCTATGTCCCATCCCAGGAGAACAGCAATGGAGTGTGCATTAACTTTTCTAGCAACACCACTCCCAACGATTTTATCTATTACCCTGAATTGAAACGGTTGGTACGGTTGTCCCCGTTTCTTCCTTCCTTGAATTGAAAAAAAGTTGTCCATTAGTTTATTCATGCGTGAATAACCTAATAGTCATATTTTTTTCAATTTTCTTTTACCCCAAAGTCTGCACAGTGGGCCTGGCCATTTTAATGTTTGTATCATATCGCTGATATTGTGCAAATATTAATACTGACAAGAAAATACCTGAATATATTTAGGTATTTCCAGGATGCTTTTCAATATTGGCTGTGCAAGCGCTTAGATTAGATTAGATTAGATCGTCGTCGATGAAGGTCAGAAAGAAACGGCTGCCTCCAATCGACTTGGTTTCCATAGGGCCGCACAAGTCCGAGTGGATCAGTTCCAATACTCGGTCTTCTCGGTGCCCCTTCGCCTTGAACGGTTGACGACAATGCTTGCCTTGAATGCACGGTATGCATCTCTCCGAGGTTTCCACATCATATTCCAGTCCGGTTACCATCTCCTTCAATCGCTTCATTCCACCGGCGGACAGATGCCCCATACGCCGATGCCACATCTCGTACTTGTCGTCCTGAACCAAATTCGCAATGGGCTTCTTCACTTCGGATAGCTTGTAGAGGCCATTCACTTCAAGGTCAATCGCAACTACCTTGTTGTCGGGGTTGACAACTTTGCACTCCTCCTTCGCAAACACCACCTTAAATCCCTTTTGGCATACCTTGCTTACGGAAAGTAGATTAATCGCCAAATCAGGGACGCAAAAAACATAGCTCATCGTGAGGTCCACTGTCGCTTCACCGCAATCTGCCTCCAGCTTCACCGATCATTTCGCCACAACGGCCACCTCTGCATTGTTGGCCACGTTGATCCTCGTCGACACATTCAACGGATTTTCCAGTATATTTTTGTTCCGGCACAAGTGTGCGGTTGCACCAGAATAAAAAAAAACCAATCGCTGTCGTTCCGCTCAGATGACTGCACTGCACGTGCAGCAAAGAATGCCGCATGCCCTTTTTGAGTATCACGCTTCTCTTTCTTCTTCTCGCTCGCTTCCTTCTAGCATTCCGACGCAAAGTGTCCCAGCTTCCTACAACGGAAGCACTTCACGCCAGACTTCTCGACTTGCTTCTTCGATGCGTTTTGTTTGCTGAAAAACGCATTATTGTTTTCGGACGCTTTTGAACCGTCCGTGACCTTCACCTCCTGTATGATCTTAGCCTTGACCATGTCCGCTGTCAGTGCCACTCCGGATGACTCCAGACCCAAAATCATTAGATCGTACTTCTTCGGCAAATCCAAGTGTCGTCCACCTTGAAGCCGACTTCCGCCAGCTGGTTACACGTGAGCATAATTTCGTTCACGTACTCCTATGGGGACTGGCAAAAGACATCATCGTCCCTCTCGGCATCTACCAGTCGAATACTCGTCAACTTACGAAGAAGAGCAATCCTGCGAGTAGAACCGCTGTCCTCGAACGTGTTCCGCAAGTTGTCCCACGCTTCTTTAGCAGTTTTCGCATTCTGCACCAGCCCGTAAATGCTCCGATCGATATTCAGGCAGATGGTTGCCAGAGCTTGTTCTGACAATTCCTGACTTACTTCCGGATCTCCTTCATTACGCTCTTTCACGGCACACCAGGTCCGCTCCTTGATGAGGACCATCTTGGTGCAAAACGCCCAGGAATTGTAATATTCCGATCCACGAAGCACTTCTCTCGCTTGCAACGAAACCATACCTCCGGGTAATCTCGTTCCGCCAGCTTGTGCACCGGGACGTCTTCCATCTCCAATGACTTGATCTTGAGCACCTACGGCACCATCAGCGGCTTGATTGGACATCATTCTTCACGAAAGTCTTCAAAATTTTCAAGACTGAAAAAAAAATTCCTCCGCCAAACAACGCCGTTTCTATGGAAACTGTTCTGGGCCAATAACCTGATAAAGTACGTCTTACTCAGGTGAGGTTCGGGCAACTAATGAACATTATTTATTTGAAAATAATTCATGGCTTACTATTAAGGACATATCCCCTTGGGTACCAAAATGGCCTCTAATATGGCACCTTACTTCCCCCTTCACTTTCCACTCCCTCCTCCCACGCTTCTCACAGTGTTTTGGGGAGCGATAACAAAAAAAATCAGTAGGGGTTGTGTACAAGACACGACCGCATGACGTTAACTACGCCATTTAATTTGCTGCATTTGTATTATAGTCAAATGTCATAATTGCAACCTTCCTTTAGTTATAATCCAGAATGTAATGGTTTGTGAATTTAGAAAATATATATGTTTAAAATAAAATTTTGCGTTACGTAATATTTGAATCATTCCTTAACAATAGAAAATATATTGCATCCCAACGGCACAGCAGCAGCGTCCTCGGAAACATCCTCAAATTGCCGTATTGTCAATTATTCGTAATAAATCAATTGTTGTATGCTGCTATGAGATGAATTATGAAATTATAGCAAGTATGTGATAAACACATTAGGGAATATTACACAAATGACGATGACGATGACGATGTGCGCTTCAACAAGCGGCTTTGGTCGATTTTCTTCAGCCATCTCAAACAAATTAGGGAATATTACACAATCAACTCTTTAAAACACATTTGATGGCTCTGAAAAGGGCCGATTGAATTGTTGAATTTGCGTAACACGGACACACTTTGACGGCGCACTGGTTGCAATCCTCCTCGCCCGATGAGATTTGCGGTGCGGATGACGATGTGCGTGTTAACAAGCGGCTTTGGTCGATTTTCTTCTGCCATCTCGTACAATCAGCTTGCCTCTGGTAGCGAGGAGCTGAGCAGGTTTGGAGGAGCTCTTACCAGCTCGAAAGCGAAAACAGAATGAAACCGAATTCATCGAAGAAGGGATGCTATATACCCTTAGAATAGCAGGTGATGCTCCTCCTTTCAAATTCTTCGTTTTCTTATCTGGGAAATAGGCTATATGAAACTGATGTCTGGGTAAGGGAATTACAAGATTAGCATTATGCTGTTATTGCCTCCCGACGGCACTGCAGCAGCGTCTTCGGAAACATCCTCAAATTGCCGTATTGTCAATTATTCGTAATAAATCAATTATTGTATGCTGCTATGAGATGAATTAAGAAATTATAGCAAGTATGTGATAAACACATTAGGGAATATTATACAATTAACTCTTTAAAACACATTTGTTGGCTCCGGAAAGAGCCGATTGAATTGTTGAATTTGCGTAACACGGACACATTTTGGCGGCTTTGGTCGATTTTCTTCAGCCATCTCGAACAAATTAAAGAATATTACACAATCAACTCTTTGAAACACATTTGTTGGCTCTGAAAAGTGCCGATTGAATTGTTGAATTTGCGTAACACGGACACATTTTGACGGCGCACTGATTGCAATCTTCCTCACCCGGTGAGATTTTCGGTGCTGATGACGATGCGTGCTTCAACAAGCGGCTTTGGTAAATTTTCTTCAGCCATCTCGAACAAATTAAGGAATATTACACAATCAACTCTTTGAAACACATTTGTTGGCTCTGAAAAGGGCCGATTGAATTGTTGAATTTGCGTAACACGGACACACTTTGACGGCGCAATGGTTGCAATCCTCCTCGCCCGATGAGATTTGCGGTGCGGATGACGATGTGCGCTTCAACAAGCGGCTTCGGTCGATTTTCTTCAGCCATCTCGCACAAACAGCTTGCCTCTGGTAGCGAGGAGCTGAGCAGGTTTGCAGGAGCTCTTACCAGCTCGAAAGCGAAAACAGAATGAAACCGAATTCATCGAAGAAGGGATGCTTTATACCCTTAGAATAGCAGGTGATGCTCCTCCTTTCAAATTCTTCGTTTTCTTATCTGGGAAATAGGCTATATGAAAATGATGTCTGGGTAAGGGAATTACAAGATTAGCATTATGCTGTTATTGCATCCCGACGGCACTGCAGCAGCGTCTTCGGAAACATCCTCAAATTGCCGTATTGTCAATTATTCGTAATAAATCAATTATTGTATGCTGCTATGAGATGAATTAAGAAATTATAGCAAGTATGTGATAAACACATTAGGGAATATTTCACAATTAACTCTTTAAAACACATTTTGTTGGCTCCGGAAAGAGCCGATTGAATTGTTGAATTTGCGTAACATGGACACATTTTGGCGGCTTTGGTCGATTTTCTTCAACCATCTCGAACAAATTAAGGAATATTACACAATCAACTCTTTAAAACACATTTGTTGGCTCTGGAAAGGGCCGATTGAAATGTTGAATTTGCGTAACACTGACACATTTTGACGGCGCACTGGTACAAATCCTCCAAAATGATTATTTGAAGTTACTAACCTTATTGTAGAGCGGTGGTTTCTTAAATGAAAGCATGTCATAATGTGTTTTTCACAAATTGCCTGTTTTTGAATACAAACAAGAAGTTATTGCTGTGATTTGTGTTGTTAAATATCACGCACTACCGAATCACTTCTTCTTCACGCACCGTGTTGTTGTTTGAAGGCTTTTCGGTGCCCGTTCTAAAATTCACTTTTCATGGTTTTTCTACTCACCGTGACAATTCAAAAATCTGATGCGATACTTGTAACACTTTATGTTTTCTCGCGCCGTACTCCTGGGAGCAACAAAACACATATGTTCAACGATTTGTGCTCGAAAAATAACACCGGAATACGGATTCACTGGGCCTACATTGTTTATGAATCGGATGCGCAGCTCTCACTGATTGGAAGTGATGTCAGTTTTTATGTTTGGAATTAAATGTTTGGATATTCATACACTTGCTACAACCACGTATTTTACAATTTTATAACACTGTGTACAATGTCACAAGTGTTGCAAGACATTTTTAAGCATGAGAAAAACAATGTACGACGCAATTTAACAGCAAAAATGAATATTAGATATTATACAGTACAATTGACTGTAGAATTCAAATGCATACTGATGGCAACTTTCTCCGTCCGTGAGAAGCGAGAGAAGAGAGGAGAAAACTGCCAAAAAAAGTAAACAACACGTGCATGGTGTGAAAAATGCTTATAATAATTTTGGTCAAAAAACATGTTTCCACTACCAAATGAAATAAATTGTGATTTTGAGCTTTTATGAAGTTGTTGAAGAATTCATATCGACAATAATACATTTGTATGAAACGTGTGCAAGTAATAATGCCTACATAATTCTGTAGGTGGAGGTATACCGTCAAACGGAGTGACTTGAAACGGCGGGGTGACTTGCAACACATTGTAATTTACTACTAAATTTCACTATAAAACACAATTTTCAATAGAAAATTCGTTTTAAATCGGTGCTTCAATACGTGTGACTCACAATTCAAGTAGGGGCCACGATTAGAACTGTTATTATAAATATGTTCATACAATAAACATAATTCTTTAAATGTCTAGAAAACTGATATCTGATGGAGGTTCAAAATCGTGACCTGAAAACATGAGATAGATTTAATGTACAAAAGTAATACTCTACATGTTGTTTCTATAACTAATAAGTGATTATATGACGAACTTTATTTTACGAAATTGTAGCAACAATTTTTTAATAAAAATAATTTTTGTACACATGTACCTATGCGGGGTGACTTGCAACACTTTATTTCTAAGCAATTTAGAGTTTTATAAAAAGTAAAAACTTTTATGTTAGTTCTACTTTATAATCAAAAGAGTAATAATTCATCAATCAACTACAAACACTCGTTAAAAATATTGTTCAGTTAAGATATTGGACCTTGATGATTTAACGCCTCATTTTCCCAGACAAAAATAGCTCAATTATTTTCTGACAAAAATGTATTCTAAATGTTCTTGTACTGGTTCGAATGCTTTAAATACATGAATAACAATACTCAACAAGTGTGACTAATAAAAAATATCAACATTTCGTTGGAAAAAACTAAATTAGCAGAGAGTGTTGCAAGTCACCCCGCACAAGGACATTTAAAAAATTTCACCTTTTTGATGACTTTTGATATGACAAAATAATTCGATTCAATTTTCTATCATCTCATTGTAGTCGAGCCGGCCATTCAAAGTTCTACAAGGAATATAGATTTTTAGATTACGTTTAGATCATGGTTTTGGTTGATTGAAATTGAAAAGTGTTGCAAGTCACCCCGTTCGACGGTACATGGAACATGATGATTTATTTTTGGCCGACGCACATAACATTGTGCTCCGCCGTGTGAGTGGCTCGGGAGGGTGGTTTAGCGGGTGGCAACATTATGTTTACGTGCTCAATGAACCTTCACCTTAATACGATCTATAATTCATACATTACTGGCCGGGGTACGAGTAACCTTAGGGAAGATCGGGTAACCAACCCCCGGTGGGAACTTTGGTCGTATGCTGACAGGGAAGGGGGGGTTTGCTTTTGCTTTTGCTTCTGCAAACCTTGAGCGTCTGTACTCCATGTTAATACGATCTATAATTCATACATTCATAAAGCGATTGGAAGCTCGGTACGTGGAACTGTAAATCTCTCAACTTCATCGGGAGCACACGCATACTCGCTGACGTGCTGAAGGACCGTGGATTCGGCATCGTAGCGCTGCAGGAAGTGTGTTGGAAGGGATCA